>NC_071339.1:1217500-2417500 GCF_027744825.2 Synchiropus splendidus
TAACTCGCTCCTGCCTTCACCACTTGCACTTGGGTCCCGCTCCACGTCCTTGACACGTGACATTCGCTCCTCGTTCCCTTGATTCGTGACAGTCTCAACAACAACAACAACAACAATAATAATGATCATCGTTTGTGACAGGTGACCTTTCCTCTGGCTCCAGCACCTGCCTCTCCAAAATGTTGGTGCACGTGCCACCAGAAATTACCCTTTAATTACCGCTGAATTAGCAGTTGCCTCAATGAAAGTCACATGACCTGCGTGGGCCTTCATCATGACTCTCAGGAAACAAGAATCTCCTGAATGGGAGCGGGACGTGACTCTATCTCTATATATATGATATATTTTACATTACATATATTCTATTTTTTATTTTAGATTTTATTGGGGGGTTTTTTACCTCAAATTTGTCAGGTTATTGAATTATTTAAATTTCTCTCTGTATATTATTTATCTATAGATAATTTCTAGTCTTTTAAAAAATATATATGGATATATATATAAATACATATATGTTTTTGTATTTGACAACATTTGACAAAATGATTATTTGAGGTAAGGAAATCAAAATATATATATATGTGTGTTTATATTAGATATTTACATTTTTAAAAATGGAAATATCGATATATAGCTGTCTCTGAGAGTGTGGCGGGAGTCTACACCAGGAAAGGCGAATCCTTTTCCCAAAAATAGCTGAGCCAGAATCTGAACCCGCCGTCGAAGGAGACACACCAAACAGGAGTCGTGTTTCAATTGTTTGCCACTTCCCTCAAACTCGGAGGGAAAACCAGCGCTTCCCATCCGGGCCGGCTGTTACATAATACAGCAGTAGGTGGGCGTGAGTCGTCACCTGTGGGGACGGTCACGGAACGATTCCAAGCTGAAGTGAGTGGGAGAGTGGACGTCCTTGTCCCGGGGCTCACATTCCTGCGGCCTATCTTCAGCCCGTCACCTGAGGTGACCACGCTCCTGAGCGTCCGGGTGAGTGGCCCGTCAAGCGAGGAATGGCTGCGCCTTCCAGGACACCTCGCCGAGAGCCAGACAAATGGGGAACTGGTCTCGTCCTGCCATTGTTCACCTCTCGTAAGCTGACACTAAACTGCTCCTTTGTCTGCCTCATAATGGATCCCATTGTGCTCCGGCGACTGGTTCAGGGGGTTTGGACCGAATTTTCGCGACATTCTTGCGCAGGAAAACAAATGGCATTGTCTGGAAACGTCTTGACGGACTGCAGCGTCAGAGCAGTGACGGTAAACGTGTGGAGTCGTACCTCCAGCTGAATGTGGACTGACAGGTCCAGCTCAGTCCAGTATTCCGTCATCAGCCTCCACTTCCATCAACCACGTGACTCCCCTTCACTCGCTCTATTAATACCTCCGTTTCCAGGACTGCCGACAAAGAGTCACATGATTTCAGGTTGAAAAGAAATTCCTCAGAAACCACAACTATCTGCCAAAAATACCTGCTTTGCTTTATAAACCTGAGTTTCTGCCTCAGGATTTTACTCCAACAATTGGCACGTGGCTGATCACGCACCTGACAATATACACACACATGTACTGAGAATCTATACACAATATGCACACAACACGGTAAAAATATATGACCGTAAATATATTATTTGAGGTAAATACAAATACACAATATAAAAAAAATATATATTATAAATGTGTTTGTTTTATATGATATATTTATATTTTTTAATTGATTCAATTATTTCTTTTTTATTGAGAGAGAAATGGGCTTAACCTAACCCAATATATTGATATTTTTAAGCCTATTTCTTTATCTCTAATAATCATTTTGTCAAGTTATTGAATGATTTAATTCTAGTGATGAAATCCACATATATTGAATTATTTAATTCAATATATATATAATATAATAATATAAAATATATTTTTACCTAGAGTTGCCTAATGTAAGTGGCGTGGCGTGAAAGCAAATATGTGCTTTTAGAACAGAAGAATTCTGAGTTCAAATTCTACATAATGTGCTCATCAGAAAGAAAAACGTTTTTGTCACGTCATTCCATTTAAAATTCAGATCCAGCTGAGCTTGAATTTCCCCACTGTGGGACTAAAAAAAGCCATCTAATCTCATCTCATCTAATTTTCTGTTTTAGTCGACTGTTATGAATGAGGGAAGTCGACAGATTACTGTCAAACTTCTGTGAAAGGTACTTTCCATTTACTGGCACAGAACCAGCAAGGTTCCGCTTCATGGCACCGTCTGACACCTGATGTTGGCGTTGTTCAGCAGGGAAAGTAGTGGCGGCTCTAGGAGGCGCTCAACCGGCTCCACAATCAGATCAGCTCAGTTCATGTAACAGGACACAAACTACTTGTTCAGTCCTTCACACTTTCTTATGACTGAAGTTATGCTCATACAGAAACATAAATGAATATTACATATCACATTTGAAATTCAGCTGACGCTCACAGTCCAAGAGCAGTCAGACGCTGAAGTTGTCCCTATGTATGTCCGTAAAATTTAGATGACGCGCTAAAAACCTTTTAAAATCTTGTTAATATTCTGTCAATATGAAAGATACTCATCGTCAACATTCACCCACCGACGGCAGTAGGCTGCGACGCAGCAACTTTACCTACTGAACCTATTTATTAGCATAGCATAGCAACCCTTTGAAACTGTCGGCCGTGTTTGACTTGAAGGACTCGCCGGGATCATAAAGCACCAATGGAAGAATTGTGTAATATTTGATCAGTGGGGTCATGCTTTGGTAGAAAGACATGAAATGGATTGTCGAGTGCGATCGGGCAAACATTAGCACACACACACACGTGGTGGCGTGGTGTTGGAAAGCATGACGGCAGGAAGAACCGTATCGCCACCAGATCACAGGTGTGGCGCACCTGTCACTTTCATTCTTCTGAGAAGACACTCCTGCAGCATCCTGGAGTCCCACATGACCGCCACTCTTCTGATCTCTGGTATGTTCCATGTTTTTCTTGTGCTGCTATTTTGTTATCTTCTCTCTGTGTTTTCCTGTTCCTTTGTTGCCCCCAGCTTCATGGCCGCGCAGCTGGAGCTCGTCCGATGATCAAGCCGCGCCGATTTCTACACCTGGCTCCCAGTCTGCGTTGCCAGACGGTTGATTCTCCTTCCCTGGAAAAGTCCTGCTTGAATTTAGCTCTTTGAAAACTGTTTATTGTGCGTGCCGTTTCTTGCCGCTTCCTTGTTTGTTTCCTGCCTTTGAACGCTGCGTTGTGCGCTCTGCAAGACCTTTTCTGACTCTTATCTTGCTTTACTCTTGTTGGCTTCTTCTTCCTCGTGTGCGTGTTTGACTGTTCCACCACCGAGCGCTTTTTGTCGTTTGTTGTCCCGTGAGTCGCCTCTCTTCTGTTTTCAGCTTTTTTTCTCGTTCCTTG
Organism: Synchiropus splendidus; assembly: GCF_027744825.2. Taxonomy (NCBI): domain Eukaryota; kingdom Metazoa; phylum Chordata; class Actinopteri; order Syngnathiformes; family Callionymidae; genus Synchiropus; species Synchiropus splendidus. The sequence goes on from NC_071339.1 coordinate 1,220,896, forward strand.
TTTTTGGTCGTGTTTGGACAGTGACGTCCTTAGTTCTTCGCCTCCTGACTGTGCCCTGTTACTTTTTGGATTTGTTGGTGATTACATTTTGTAAAAACTTAACCTCGTCTTGTAGAGTCGCACCTGGGTCTGTTCACCTGAGCCAACCATGTCAAGCTCAAGGTCACCAGGGACAGAATGAACTTGGCAACATGGCTGCTCGTTATTGCTCTGTTTTTTTGAGGAGACTTCATTGCAAGAAGAGATGCATCGGACTTGACTGTAATATATTGACGTCTGCATCCTAGCAGCTGCCTTCTTTCCTGATGCGGCTAATAGCTGAGTAAAGCTAGCATGTAGCCAGTAGCTGGACTAAGCCAGCTTGCACACATGTGTTTGTAATGCTTTGTGAGGACCTCTCATGGCCATCACCCTTTCCCCAGCCTCTCCCCCTATACCTAACCTAAACACATGGCTCACCTGACCCAGGACTCTGAACCAAACTGAAACCCAGTTAAAATCACCCTGTTATTTTGACGTCTTCACCCTCAACCTTGTGGGGTCCAGCAAAAATGTCCTATCAAGTAGGTGTGTTTCCAAGAATTAAAATGCCACAAGCGCACACACGCGGAATACGTGACAGAAAAATATAAATAAGTGAGAACCTCATCTGACCCTGCTCACACGTGCGGCGAATAACACACTCCGCTCACCACATAACTTTCATTCCTGCTTTCACAGATCAAGTGTCCTCGCCAGAGAAGACAGTCCTGCTGCATCCTGGAGGCTCACATTACCTTCACTCTTCTGATCTCACACCTCACCAGGGACAGAATTGGCCATCAACTAAGAAGTGTATTTGTTCCCCTTAAAATACCACTTCAACAAATGGCACTGGAGTGGAATGAATGAGCGGTGGGACCTTGGTTTACGAGTGTGGTCAATGGTGTTTCTGGAGTCACAGGTGGTCTGGGATCCATTCACCCGCCTGGCTGGAGAGTTTGGGCGTCAGATGCCCCAGAGAAGAGCCACCCGGTAGCACGTGAGGCGGTTAGCTCACACAACGTCACTGGAATACAGGCGTCAGCAGAGGAATGGGGAGGGGGTTCCAATGGTGGCCAAGCTAATATGTAGCCAGTAGCTGGACTAAGCTAGCATGTGGCCAGTAGCTGGACTAAACTAGCATGTATCCAGCAACTGGGCTAAGCTAGCATGTAGCCAGTAGTGGGGCTAAGCTAGCATGCAGCCAGTCGCTGGGCTAAACTAATATGTAGCCAGCAGCTGGACTAAACTAGCATGTAGTAGGTCTAAGCTAGCATGTATCCACTTGCTGGACATGGACCCATGGCTGACTGATCCTGGAGCTCTGCAGTGAAACCAGTGCATCAGTCAGCACCATCACTGTCTCCACAGCTCAGTAGAACAGTGTGAAGCGGCTCCTCGCTGCCTGTCAGCTGCCACTGCTCTTCCTCTACGCTCAGAGGAAGCAGAAGGACTGCAGAGCTCACGGCGCCACCCCTGCTCATGGCATGTAAACCGGAGCCTCATGGAGCCGTTGCCTCGGTCGAGCTGCGCCCTGCGTGTGACCACAGTCGGCGCTCGGCTCTCCTTGTCCCCTCAGCTCCTGCGTGACGGTGAATCCGCTCTGCTGAGGTTGACACTGCAGCTTTCACATGGCCTCTGATGAAACAACCAGCAGGACGTCTGACGCAGTTGTACTATGAGTCACATGAGTGCTGCAGGTCAGTGGAGATGGTGGCCGACCTCGCCCTTCAGGTTTATTGTTTTAGTCACCTTCCCGGCAGCTTGGGGTTGTTTTGGCTGTAATTACCTTTTGTTTGGTTGGAACTCTGACAACGTGCTGATCACTGACAGAAGACAATGAATGCTTGCATGGCTGCAGGCACCTGTGTTTCACGGCTTCAGCCCCGCAGCTGCAGCTCACTCTGTCGTGCGCTGTCCCTGTACTGTGCTAAAGGGAGGCACTGACACTGGTGCAGCGCTGACGCCTGAACATGTCGCCGTGATCCCCGTCTTTGCAAAGGCAGACCTTTCTCTCCTTCTCTTTTCTGTGGCATGTTCCCAACTGTCTTCTGATAACAGCGTTTCGTGCGACCGACCGCTCCTTGACAATAACCCGGCTTATCTCCTGCGGCTGCCGGGTAATCTTGATGCCTTTATTGCTTTTCCTGCCAGCAGTAAACGCTGCTCCTGTGATCAATATGTTGGAATGATATCAACGAGATAATGAACTGGGTTGAAGAATCATTGTCAGGTTGGTGAGATCAGCGCGTGTAACAACCAGTCACATGTGTGAAACGTGTGCGCTTCCTGACATCTGGGTCACTGACCAGGTCCATTCATGCTCGGCTGCAGAGGTGGACGTGCGTGGGACTCGCTCTGAAGCAGCCAAAACCAAACGTGCCACACGTGCCAGGAGCCTTTCGGGGCTCAATCTGCTTTTAAAAGCAAATCAGAGATGAAGGGTCAGCGCAGGGTTTGTACTGCAGCTACAGCATCACTCTGGTCTGCTGACGCCGATATGAGCGGCCTCCACAGGCGACTCAGATGCAGCCCAGTTGAGGTCTGACATCTAAGGCACGCTGTAGTTCGCCAAAACTTTGGGGAGAAAAACTGGAGTCTTGGAAACATGGAGTCAACTTGAGACGTCATTTCTCCAGCCAACACTCTGGATTCATTGCTGCTTTATTCCTTCCAGACTCAGATCACATTTGCACGCCATGCTCGGAGTCGGGGTCAGTTCAGGTCGCCTGCCAAGGGTGAAGAAGCAGCCACGCTGAAAACACCAACAAAACAAAAGTGAACTTGAACTACGTCTCAAACGTAACTCACCGGCACCTGAGTCCTCCCACACTGGCCCCGACTCAAAACCATTGTCGAATGAGTGCTGTCAATTCAGGTCATCAGGTCACCTCCCTCTGTCGCTTTGATAACTTGGATTTTCAACGCCATTGTAGCGGAAATACAACAATAAAAAAGTGAAAATAATCGAACCCGTCATTTAAAGCTTCAACTGAAACAGCGAAAGTGAAATGAAAATAATTCATGGACGTGAAACAACCGTGTTCACTCTTCCCCTGTTGTCCTGTCCAACATTGTCAAGTCCTTTGGTCTCCTGGACATCTCTCCACACTTCATCTTCCCACTTGGTTTCAAGTCAGCTCCGGAGCTCCCTGGGTTTGAAGGGGTCATGCGATCAAGTGGTGAACGGCCAGTGAGGAGGAGTGGGACACGCCACACTGAGCCCAGTGTCGGGGGAGAGATGGGACACAGCCTTTGACTCCTCTAGAAGAGCCTCTGGACTTCCTGACTCAGTGTTTTGAGTTGTGAGTGACCATTAGTCTAAGCACAAGATGGAGGGACGGAACTTGGAAAAAGCTGCTCGCCACCAGTTCTGACAAAAGTAGAAGGCACACATTCCTGTCCCTGATGGCGATGTCACTGGTGCGTGTCAGGTCATGAGATCGGTCGGTTGTTGTGACTAACAGATCAGTTCCCGGGAACGATGGCGAGGGACGGTCCATAAAAGACTGAGGCGTGAATCTCTCTTTTCATCCTTTGAATAGTTGGCCGTCATCACTGCTTTTCACTTGGCTCTACCTTTTGTAAACATTGTTAATTGTTCCTCTGAAACCATTCAATAATTAGCAACTGCTTCACTTGGCCAGAGAATGGTCACATTTGGGTTGCAGGTCATAAACGGACCAGAAAAACTGGTTCACACCAATGCTCTGTGGAGAGCAAAACACAGCCGAGAAAGAGGGAGTGTTCCAAAAACAGTGGCCCTTGCCCAACGCAGATCGGTGGAGCCACAAAGAGACGTCTCCTGATGCAGAGCTCTGTCATCGACGTGCTTCCTTCAACAAAGTGATGGAGAGTTGAACGTAAACTACTGCGATTAAAGAAAAAAATAAAAACCATTACTGAGATGATGCGTTAGTTGCTGGAGTACTGATGCAATTCGCAACTGAAACACCGCTGACCGTCGTGCAGAGCGTAGCTCGACTGAGGCCACAGCTCCATGCAGCTGTTGACTCCATCATGTTCTCCTGTGTTACATGCAGTTCCCCTCCATGACCAGGGGTGGCGCCGTGAGCTCTTCAGTCCGTCCGCTTCCTCTGAGAAAGGCAGCGAGGAGGCGCTTCACACTGTCCTACTGAGCTGTGGAGACAGTGATGGTGCTGACTGATGCACTGGTTTCACTGCAGAGCTCCAGGATCAGTCCAGCCACGGTTCAACACCGTCACCGTCATGGAGCCTCCATCCTCAACACGCTGCCTTCACCAGTTTCTGGTGAAGGCAGCACAGCCTTCCAACAGCCTTCACTGCGTCCAACACAGATGAAGGACACGGTGACCTTTGGGAACAATGCCAGGCCGTGACGATGGACAGCAAAATAAAGCATGAAGTAAAAGGTGGTCTGAAGGAGGGGACGCAGGTTGCTGGGCTTCTCAGGGGGGAACAGAGACTGGAGCTGAGCTAAAACCTTCTAAAACAGCTGCTCCAGAGGTTCAAGCGTGAGCCCTCGAGTCAGCACTCCTTCAATTCCACCGCCACTTTAATGCCACACTGTGACAAGCCCCAAGGTCTTGCCCAAAATGCCCAGTCAGGTCCAGGTTGGTGGCGCTCATGAGCAGGCCCCAGCCTCTCTCACTCACCGCCACGCTCCAGCTGCTCGCAGCCACAGAGCCGCCGGCCCAGATGGCATCTCTGGGTGTGAGCTTGGCTCCTGAGCAGAGCAATGTGTGAGAACCTCCTTTTCACTTCATGGTGCCTCTGGGTCAGGTCACCATTGTCAACAAGAACTGGTTTTTGATGGACTCGCCTGCTGACAGGCTGAGATAATAACCTAGATAAAGCCATCACTGGAACAGGTTGGCAGTTCCAGCCTGTGGAATGTTGCTTGTTGACTTGACTGGCTCACAGAGCCTGGTTCCACCACCATGGCACCCGACAATGGACCAGCAGATGAGCCAGTTCAGCCAATATGGGCCGTGCCTGCTCCACGGAACCAGTCCTGAGCCACGGTCACCTGCAGCTAGCTAAAGCTAGTTGCAAGTAAACACTGCTAGGTCCAGGTTTGACCAGAAAATCAGCCTCTTCCACCATAAACAACACCTCCTCTCCGTCATGGCACAACATATTGACGTCGGGAAAGTGCATCCTGACCTCCACCTCGCCCCTCAGTCCTGCAGACCTCCACCTCGTCTCTCAGACCTCAGTCCTGCAGACCTCCACCTCGCCTCTCAGACCTCTGTCCTGCAGACCTCCACCTCGCCTCTCAGTCCTGCAGACCTCCACCTCGCCCCTCAGACCTCTGTCCTGCAGACCTCCACCTTGCCTCTCAGACCTCTGTCCTGCAGACCTCCACCTCGCCCCTCAGACCTCTGTCCTGCAGACCTCCACCTCGTCTCTCAGTCCTGCAGACCTCCACCTCGTCTCTCAGACCTCTGTCCTGCAGACCTCCACCTCGCCTCTCAGTCCTGCAGACCTCCACCTCGCCCCTCAGACCTCTGTCCTGCAGACCTCCACCTCGCCCCTCAGACCTCTGTCCTGCAGACCTCCACCTCGCCCCTCAGACCTCTGTCCTGCAGACCTCCACCTCGCCCCTCAGACCTCTGTCCTGCAGACCTCCACCTCGCCCCTCAGACCTCTGTCCTGCAGACCTCCACCTCGCCCCTCAGGCCTCAGTCCTACAGACCTCCACTTCGCCCCTCAGGCCTCAGTCCTACAGACCTCCACCTCGCCTCTCAGTCCTGCAGACCTCCACCTCGTCTCTCAGACCTCTGTCCTGCAGACCTCCACCTCGCCTCTCAGTCCTGCAGACCTCCACCTCGCCCCTCAGACCTCTGTCCTGCAGACCTCCACCTCGCCCCTCAGACCTCTGTCCTGCAGACCTCCACCTCGCCCCTCAGGCCTCAGTCCTACAGACCTCCACTTCGCCCCTCAGACCTCTGTCCTGCAGACCTCCACCTCGCCTCTCAGTCCTGCAGACCTCCACCTCGCCCCTCAGACCTCCACCTCGCCTCTCAGACCTCTGTCCTGCAGACCTCCACCTCGCTTCTCAGACCTCCACCTCGCCTCTCAGACCTCAGTCCTGCAGACCTCCACCTCGCCTCTCAGACCTCAGTCCTGCAGACCTCCACCTTGCCTCTCAGGCCTCAGTCCTGCAGACCTCCACCTCGCCTCTCAGACCTCAGTCCTGCAGACCTCCACCTCGCCTCTCAGACCTCTGTCCTGCAGACCTCCACCTTGCCTCTCAGACCTCTGTCCTGCAGACCTCCACCTTGCCTCTCAGACCTCTGTCCTGCAGACCTCCACCTCGCCTCTCAGACCTCTGTCCTGCAGACCTCCACCTCGCCTCTCAGACCTCTGTCCTGCAGACCTCCACCTCGCCTCTCAGACCTCTGTCCTGCAGACCTCCACCTCGCCTCTCAGACCTCTGTCCTGCAGACCTCCACCTCGCCTCTCAGACCTCTGTCCTGCAGACCTCCACCTCGCCTCTCAGACCTCTGTCCTGCAGACCTCCACCTCGCCTCTCAGACCTCTGTCCTGCAGACCTCCACCTCGCCTCTCAGACCTCAGTCCTGCAGACCTCCACCTCGCCCCTCAGACCTCTGTCCTGCAGACCTCCACCTCGCCTCTCAGACCTCAGTCCTGCAGACCTCCACCTCGCCCCTCAGGCCTCAGTCCTACAGACCTCCACTTCGCCCCTCAGACCTCTGTCCTGCAGACCTCCACCTCGCCTCTCAGTCCTGCAGACCTCCACCTCGCCCCTCAGACCTCCACCTCGCCTCTCAGACCTCAGTCCTGCAGACCTCCACCTTGCCTCTCAGACCTCAGTCCTGCAGACGTCCACCTCGCCTCTCAGACCTCTGTCCTGCAGACCTCCACCTCGCTTCTCAGACCTCCACCTCGCCTCTCAGACCTCAGTCCTGCAGACCTCCACCTCGCCTCTCAGACCTCAGTCCTGCAGACCTCCACCTTGCCTCTCAGGCCTCAGTCCTGCAGACCTCCACCTCGCCTCTCAGACCTCTGTCCTGCAGACCTCCACCTCGCCTCTCAGACCTCTGTCCTGCAGACCTCCACCTTGCCTCTCAGACCTCAGTCCTGCAGACCTCCACCTCGCCTCTCAGACCTCTGTCCTGCAGACCTCCACCTTGCCTCTCAGACCTCTGTCCTGCAGACCTCCACCTTGCCTCTCAGACCTCTGTCCTGCAGACCTCCACCTTGCCTCTCAGACCTCTGTCCTGCAGACCTCCACCTCGCCTCTCAGACCTCTGTCCTGCAGACCTCCACCTCGCCTCTCAGACCTCTGTCCTGCAGACCTCCACCTCGCCTCTCAGACCTCTGTCCTGCAGACCTCCACCTCGCCTCTCAGACCTCTGTCCTGCAGACCTCCACCTCGCCTCTCAGACCTCTGTCCTGCAGACCTCCACCTCGCCTCTCAGACCTCTGTCCTGCAGACCTCCACCTTGTTTCACAGGACCCGTCAGGGTGGGAGGAGTCATTGAATCCGGATGCAAGCTGTAACCAAGAGCTTCGAGAGCTTGGCTGCGAGAGAGAAGCTGTATGAAGATAGCAGCGCCTCAGTCAGCACCGTGCTCTCTGTAGATCTCACTTTGTTTTCCCCTGATGATGTCATGAGTTGAGATAGCGACAGTTGTTAGACATGTGCTGTTCAATAAGTAACCGATCACTGGAAATGCTTCTGTGAGGGCAGAGCCTGCGTGTGTTTGAGGACTCATCGTGTCTCTGCTGGGAAATGAGCCATGTTTTAGTCTGTCATTCTGTGAGTGTTTAAAATGTGCCCGGCTGGAAGGGAGTGACCCAGATACTCTGTTTATGATGCCCACAGCATGTTTACAGCCCCGTCCTTCCTGGACCACATGAATGCTGCCCAGTGTTTTATTGGTGTTTGTCTGTCCGTGAGATTACAGTAGCAGACCTGCAGGCCCAAACGTGACTTCCATTATTGCTCCGTAAAAATCCTCTCTCCAGAGGAGCCATATTCTCCGGAAAGTGTGCTCAAACGAACGTCATAATGCAACGCAACAATTAAGTCGGAGGAGTCACATGGCTTCCAACGTGTCCAGTCCGTCTGGAGGAGCAGCACAGTTGGCAGCTCCCGGGCTTTTCGCTGTGTCTGACTTCCCCGTGGCTTGTTTCCTCCTGCAGTTGGAAAAAACAAAGCTCAAGCTAAATAGTCTACAGCTACGTGTGTGTGTGTGTGTGTGTGTGTGTGTGTGTGTGTGTGTGTGTGTGTGTGTGTGTGTGTGTGTGTGTGTGTGTGTGTGTGTGTGTGTGTGTGTGTGTGTGTGTGTGTGTGTGTGTGTGCGCGCGCGCGCGCGTGCATTTGTTTGACATACTTGTGAGTGCCAAGTCTTGAGAAGTCACCTTCTAGTGAGGACATTTTGGTGTGTGAGGACATTTTGCCCTGTCCTCAGAAGGTTTAGAGGGTTCAAACATCAGTAAAAGTAGTTTATAACTGGGTTTTGGTTTGGTTCAGGTGAGCCATGTGTTTTGGTTGGGTTCACGGAGAGAGGCTGGGGAAAGGGTGACGGCCATGAGAGGTCCTCACAAACAAACCTGTGTGAGAATGAATGATTTCTCATGGATTCCTAGCTAACAATGAGCGCTGGGATCTATTTATAGAACAAGTTTCTGCCTGAACTTTTGGGCGCCATCACCATCATTCGCCCAGTACACGGTTGAGTCCTGCTCCACGTGAGAGGTGACACATTTCTCCAAACCTGGTCCTGACTTCATCCAGCATCGATGGCTGCGGCATATTAAAATGAAAGTGCGAGTTTAATGAGTAACAGCCAGGAAGGTCGCGGTGCTTCAGTGTGTGTCCCGTGACAATGCGCTGAGCTCACGGCAGTAAAAGAAAAAAAAAGCCCGGCCTCCCTCCCTTTCCTGTATATTGGAGTGGTGGTCATGTGACTGTCGGTAAGCTACGTGCCGCGCACACATTTTACCTGCTCGGCAGGTATGTTGACCTAGTAGGTGGAGCGCGCGCCCGCGCGTGTGCGAGGAGGAGGGCGAGCGCATCGATGAGCAGGCAAACAATGGTGGCAGATCAAGTCGGGCTGTGGTATGTGGCAGTTGGCAAACACTCCTGTCACCAGCTCATGTTTGAGCAGCAATTCTGCTGAAATTCAGTCCAACCGTCTTGACATGTTTCATAAGAGCTCATTTGATTGTGCCTCTTTTTTCAGGCGGGAGGAGGGGGTGAGGGTGAGGGGAGGTCAACTATCCCGGTCATTTGTTTATCAAGAGAGTGGCCGGCATCTGGAGGTGAAACGGTGGTCAGCTGACCTGTCCCTCGGAGGTCACTCCCAAACTAGAAGAAATACTGGCACGTGGAGCCGTTGACCCGACACCAAACTCTTCAGGTTTGATGTGAAATGAATCGATGAAGTAAATCGATGACGTTTTCCTCATGGAAAGTTCCAGCGAATCACAGGCGACTGGTCTGACAGGCCCTTCAAGAGGTCGTCGGCGTGAATCTTCATCGAGCTTGGAATCAGGTGACGTGTTTGGATCTGACTGCTTGGAATGTGTCACGTACCAACAACTGCTCCTCTGTTTGATAGCGATTGAAAAGGAGCAGAATCAGATCACGGAAGAATCTTCGTGACACCAGCATCTGCCAGTCACTGGATATTCACTGTTTTTCCCTGTATTACAGTAAACTCAACAGAATCTGGTTTCCATCTCCAACCATGAACTCCATTGTGATTCTGACCTGGTTCTTATAAGATGGTTGGACGCCGGTGCCATCGAGTGGCGTCACTGGAGGCAGCAAACACCAGTGCTGTGCAGGGATTTGTCCACGTGTTTGAGGAAGGAGAGGAGTGTCATTGGAACCATAGACTTGTTTGATTCCAACCACATGGTTGTGGAAGCCATGACTGGGCCTATAGTGAGAGGATGAAGTGCCTGAACGGCTCAACACTGAACGCTAACGTTAAACTCTCTTCAGACAGAGCATGTCATGCGTTTGGGTCAACGGTGGGACTGAATGGGTCCAGTGTTGACGCCTCCTCACCCATGTTTCTGTCAGCTTCTCTGCTGTTTTGATAGCTTGCTATCGTGGCTTGTTTACGCTGGAAAACCCTGGGCATGTGCAGTCGCTTTCCAAACCTGTTTGAGGCAAACGTTCAGCAGATGGTTGTCACTCGTCCCTCATTCTTTCAACTGGCTTCAGCTGGCGCTCATGATGTTCTGGGGGAAGAACTGGCTTCCATGCTCACTGAGAACATCATCGCCATTTCTGCAGTGACCTCACAAAGGTTTGGCTCTGGAGTTGTTCCATTCAGAACTGGGTTTATACTGATTTACAGTCATGATTCAGCTGAACCACCTTTGCAGATGACAGACGACCATTTCATGCTGCAGATTCATGCATGTGTGTCGGGGGACATGCGCTGTGCAGATGAGGCTTCATGAAACTGTGTCCTCATCCTCAGAGCTCAGTCGGTGCTGTGCTTGAAAAATGATGTGAGCAGAAATCCTCAGACTTTATCAGTGAAACTGAGCTGCATCATGCTGCACGGCGTGGCTGAACATGATAAAGTTCCACTTGTTGCTCTGGTGAATCTCCACTTTCTCTTTCTCTCATGCCTGTTTGTGTGTCACTGGTCACGGGCCAGTGCTCCTGCGGGTCTGGCCTTTGGTCGATCTTTAACTCAGCAGGAACAAGAATGTGCAGTCCCCGATTATTTCCGGGGAATTTCTTTCTTCCTGCCTTTGGTCGTGATCTCTCATTCCCGATCCTCGCGTGGTCACCTAACGTGACCCACCAAGCTGCGGAGGGCAGCTCCGGCTGGAGGCGAACCTCCTGCCAGGACACTTCTCTTCGTGCCGCTCCGTTTCTCGGGTCATATCGTGGATGGAAAGCCAAATATCACCGCCTCCTCTTATTATTTTCTTGTCGTTTTCATGCTTCTTTTTTCTGCTTCTTCTTTGTTTTCCAACTTCCTCCTTCACTCTAACTTTATTTTCCTGTATTTTCCGCAGCTGTTTTCACCAGCCTTCATCCACACTGCTCACTTCTAACGGTTTTTCCCTCCTGCGTGTTATGGTGCCGTCCATCTGATCCATTGTTCCACCCGCTAGCTTCCCTGCCGTCGACTCTGAGCTGGGTGTGATGTCACTGTCTCTCAGGCCTTTTTGAGCTGTGTATTTCAAGTTGGAGACAGTGTTTCCCACCATCGTTCCTGAGAGGCGTTTACACTCGCCCGGGTGCTGCAGCAGGTGTCATTCAGCAGCTCTGGCCATTGTTCTTCATGCTTCTTAGTTGTTACTCCTGTGGTGGCTGGGAGGTGCAACACAAAACTCACAGAGACAAAAGGAAACACGCAATCGCTCAAACACAAACATTTAGCATTTCTTTTTTTTTTTTTTTTTGTGTTTGTTTCTTTGTTTTGTGTTTCAACTCGCAGTATTTTGTCCCTTGATGACATGAGGCTTTATGAGTGGCTGGTAAAATGCCTGCCACTGTGGCTGGTCGTTGTGGTTGGATTTTGTTTTGAAAGTCACCTGTGGTCACGTTTTATGAGTGAGACTCGGGACAGAAAGACTTACACATGCCACCGAGACATATTCACACCCAGGGTTTACACACGCAAATGATTTACACAGAGACAGCAGCGATCACAACACAAAGGTGTTGCCGTAAAGTGGTACGTGGCCCAGCAGGCGCTCAGCGACATCCGCTGCCTGAGTGAGATGAGGCAGCCATGACATGGTGAGGATGATGACGATGATAACGGTGGTGATGATGATGATGATGTGAGGATGACGATGCCGATGATGATGATGTCCACTGGGACTGGCCTGGTCAGACAGGGGAGCTGCCTCTGTCCAGAGGGCCTCTCCTCTGACTCCCCCATGGAGGAAACTGGAATCGAGCTGAGGCCACTGATGCCCACTGATTCTCTTGAGAAGCTCGTCCTCTCTTCAGTGAGTTTCATCTCTAGTTTGGAGTCATTTCCCAAGCATCATGACTGGCCACAGTCTGCGGTGGTGACTCGCCATGAGCTGCACATGTTCATGTTCCTGAAGCTCATTGATCTCCGAGCCTGTGAGTGTCTCGGCCTGGGACTGAAGGGACCTCAGACTGCGCCACTCGGGGACCAGACCAGCCCAGTAAATACACAGCTATTGTTTCCGCTCCTGTTATCATGCCTCCATCAACACGCCAGACCTGTTGCACACACACACCAGGCTGAAACCAGAAACTGCCAGAGCCACGTTACGTTGGCCGGCGCTCCATGGAATGCAGAACCTACTGGGCTTGTTGGAGAGTTTCACCAGACTCCAGCTGAGCCGGGACAGAGCCGGGAAGAGTCACAGCTCGGGACCAGCCTGAGCTTTCTCTTTCAGCAGGGCTGCTGTGGTCGGAGGTGTCCGTCAGGTGTCAGTCTGCTGGGCACCTGGACACCACACATCAGCAGCGTAGTGCTTCACTTTACTCCCAGATGAGGGTAGAAGTCATACTGTCAAAGGAACATCAAAGTGCTCAGTGCCATAGCTGCTCTGTATACGTGAAAACGATAAGGCGCAATCATGTATTCTGTGTATCCAGTACTCAAGTTCAGGGGAAGCACCAGCACGTGTCTCCTAGAGAAAGTAAAGTCACTCATTTTTTGATGCACGTGTCATTCAAAGTTCATAAATGTGTTTGTAAACGTGATTCCAGTGTGTGCAAATCGTACGGAAAGAGAGGGCACCAAATAACGTTTTTGTAAATGGTACGTTTTCAAAAGTACACTTTCAAGTATGTATACTCCAAACCATATATTAGTAGTTTACTAGAAAGTCTATACTTCGTCGGACTGAATTGCAACATTTTTAGTTTACTCAAGCATACTTTCAAGTATTCAGTAAGTACACAAGAAGTGTACTACTGGTGTACTTGGAATGTACTTCTCATCCACATTTCAAATAATAAATGTATAGGTTACAGCAGACCTGGGCAAAGTGCGGCCCGGGGGCCAAATGCGGCCCGTTGACTGTATTTATGTGGCCCTCCTGGAGTCAAACTATAAAACTGACATGACTGACTGACATTTTTGTCTTGTGCATTGTTTTTTGTTCATTATGATGCAACTGAAACATAACTTTCTCCTTTGATCATTTTTCTCAATGGTTCGTCTTTTTACTATTTTAGTAAGTATTTCTCAGCCCTTAAAATACATCAGAATTGAAAGTAGATTTTGAAATGTGTGAGACACATCAAGACTCTTTAAATGGAATGAGGTTGAAATGAAATGAAACACAACAAAGCAACATTTGCTGTGCATTTTTAAAGTGTCATTTCATCATCACACGCCTGCCGTCATCACTTGTTTTCTCTCAGCCTCCTCTCTTTGGGTTTGACGGCCCCTCTCTACAGTCACAACGTAGCTCCTGGCTCCGAGGAAATGTAGTTGCCCACCTCTGGGTTATGGTCGTATAGTTCTGGTCATAATCTCTGTGAGTCATGGAGTGCATATTCACCTCCCAGTTGTGTACAGCTCACGGGCAGTGTGCGCATCAGCAAATGAGTAGTACTAGTTTAAGTATTCTTGGGTATAATATTAGTATTCATATAAATCATAGTATTCAGTCTGCTGCTTCTAAGTATTTCAAATGTGGTACGTCAGAAGCAAACTTCCGGTCGACTGCCTGAGTTTAGCGTACTGATGGTACACTTGAACAACCCTCTTCTTGCTAAGAGAAGCCTTGGACCTGGAGAGAGGGAGAGCATGAGACCGCTCAGGCTTCTGGAACCAAACATCTCTGGCTGCCGTCATCAGAGCCGCGGTGAGCTGCATGTCCAGTTGATTTGAAGACAAGGTCCTGCTCCAACAGTGGGCAGTTTATGGCGGCTGAAGGGCGAAGAACAAACCAGCAGTGGCGGAACTGGCCATAAGAATGACTCACTGCTGAGTCCTAAAGTCCAGCACTAACGGCACACGTAAGCTGTCGCTGTGATAAACTGAGTAACAAACAAAAAGAGCATGACCTCAAAGTTCTGGCGCTGTGCTGTGGATCAGGAATGGGAATGAAAGTGTCGGCGTGTGCTTTTGAAATTCAGTATCAAAGTTTATTGTATAAAAACGATTCAGGCAAATACAAAGACTTTTCATTGCGAGCAGAAGGGCGACAGCTCGAGGGTCGATCAGGACAAAGAACAAGTGCACGGACAGGTGGGTACAGTTCAGGCTCCGGACCCAAACGCCTCACCACCTCATTTGCTGCTGCATCATGAAGATCCGCACCTTCACTTCATCACAGCAACACAAGCCAAAAGAGTTTCAAACCAATCAATCTCAACTCTTCCAGAAAAAAAAAAAAAAAAACATCTTAAAAATATTGGTTCATAAAACCTACTGGAGCCAAAAACAATGGCTTACATTTTAATCAACACCTTCCTACAGAGAGGAAGTCAGTGTCTTAACGTTCGGGGCAGCGTGGTGGTTTCCCCCCCGCCAACAGGCCGCGCCGGTTTTTCCTGTTTCCTCAACCGCCTGGCAGCGCAGCCATCCTCACATGCCCACGCCGATCTCCTCCACTTTCCAACCGCTGGAGTTCTTTCCGAACTTGTAGACCAGGCGCCGGCCGTCCACCCGCTCCAGGATCTCTCTCTTGTAGTAGTACCTGAGGAAGGAGGCCGCGCGTCACTCTCCCTGTCACGGAGCAGGTGTGGCGATGTCACGGGCGGCTGCTCACCTCATGGCGCGACTGAGCTTCTCGTAGGTCATGCTGCCGTTCTTCTTCTTCTGACCCCACATCTGGGCCACGGCCTCCGACTTGAGGAACTTGAAGACGCCTTCGCAGCGGTCCTCCCACTTCATGAGGCCCTGGTTCTTCTCGGGATGGATCAGGATGTCCCGGATGAACTCCCACAGGTGGGTGCCGCGTGGCGCTGCAGACGGAAGCCGCGGCCGCTCAGTGTTTGCTCGCGCCGATGCTGACAGTTCCGCGGCTAGTTCCGACACTCACCGTGTTTGTTTTTCTTGGAGTGGTCGTAGAAAGCGCTGGGGTCTCGTCCAGTTTTGGGGGGTCGACCACGGGGCCGCTTCAGCGGAGACTCTCCCTTCTCCGTCTTGATCTGTGACTCTGCGAACACAGCTTCCATGAGACGCCTATTCTGGCTCACTCTTCTGTCGCGCGTCCTCTCGCTCCTTACTTGAGTTCCTGGGACAGGCGAACTCCGGCTCGGACTCACAGCTGCCAGATTCCGGGGAGCCGATGCTCGGGAAGCCGAAAATGGCGCCTGAAGAGTGGACAACGTCAGTACGAGCTCGGGCCACTCGTCGCTCCGGAGACTTACTGTTGGGCGAGGAGCTGTAGTCGCTGTCCGACTGGTTATCAGACAGGTAGCCGTCTCTGTGGTGCATGATGGGATGCATGGCCAGTGTGTCGAGGTCGAAGTCCTCTGCGGTGTCGAAGCGCTCGTGGCCCATCGCCGCCTCAGCTGTCGACGTATTTCCCCGTTAGACGGCTGACCGCCACACCCACTTCCATCACACAGAGAGGCGTCTACCTTGGCCGAATCTCAGGGTGCTCAGCAGGGGGTACTTTGGCACGTTGGGTCCCAGGCTGTCAAAGAAGCGGTCCAGCAGCGTGCAGGTCTCCTTGATCTCAGGCCCGGAGAGAGTCTGCAGCTCTGCATGGATGAAAGGACAGAGGTGAAACCTTTGCTTCCACGTAGATTCCAAAAAAGGGCCTTACCGTATTTGGTCTTGAGCTCCTGCAGGTTCTGGTGGAGGCGCGGACCGATCTGCGGGCCAAAATAGCCCATCATCTGGTGCAGGTCCAGCTGGCACAAGGTGCTGCCGTCCATGGTGCAGTAGGCCAGACTCAGGCTGCTGGCATCAAAGCCGCTGTCCTCCACGTGGTCACTGATCCACTCCAGCACGTTCTCCTTGCTCCAGGAGAGTGGGTTCACCTGCCGGTACCACTGACCTGAGGCGCAGAGAAGCAGTTTTGCTTTCAGTTTCTCCCCCACCTCTCAAGCATTTGGACCGAAACGAGCCGTCGCCAGGTCAGGACTCCTGAACCCAAGGTCAGGCAAACAAAGAGCGGCCTGTGAGGTGGCGCTATTGGAGCATTATGTCCAGTTAAACATTGACCGCGCCGTCAATGATTGAGCCGCCGCCGGCCAAATGAGGTCAAAGCAAAACAGAGTGAGCTCATGGGCTTTGGAAGCGTGAGAATGGAGAGAAGCTTCTCACCGCTCAGGCCGCAGTCGTACGCCGGCGTGTTGGTGTGGTGCAGGCTGGCGCCGGGCAGCAGGTGGGGCTGCTGGTGGAGGTCAGGGATGCCGCTCGGGTACATGGTGAGGTTGGCGTGGGTCAGAACGCTGCTGAGGCACGGGGAAGCCATGGCCACCCTGAGGACGGCAGCGCAGGCGTGAAGACGCGGACCGAGACGCCTCAGCTGTCGGGGGCGGCCAGCTTACCTGACGGCTGAAGCGGAGAATCCACAGGCTGTGATACACGATCCACGCTGTCGGGAGGGAAAACATCCACTGGCTGAGCCGCCGGTACACCTGCTGCGCTTTATAAGCTCCGCGGGGAGGAGGGGGCGGAGCTCAGGTGAGCTGAGGGAAATTCCAGCGAAGCTCTCGCCACACCTCGAGGCTCTGCTTTCCCGAAAGCTCTGTCAACACAACAAACCAGCATTTCTCTCTGTCGTGTTTTTTTTCTTCCTAACACGCTGCAGACGGTGCCAAGAATGTCTTTTTGACAGCTCATCTAAACGTTGCTATTGATCCAACATCAGTCCCACTCCTCAGCATTTCAACTGATTGAGTCCAGTCAAAGCCAAGACAAAGTCTTCTGGATCGCTGCGAGGGGGTCGTGACCTGTCCGGCGTCTTGAAACAGCCCTGGCATGTCTGTTCAGTCCGCACGGCCGTCCGAATTAAAAGCAACTTTAGTGTTTGTTCTGGAGCCGCAGGGTGGGGAAGCAGCGACGGGACCGTCTGGCACATTGATCCCCTCATATCGCCGCATGCAAACAAGAACTTCACCTGAATATTTACCGATCAGGGTTTGACTGTGTGCTCAGTGCTGTAATGTTGACTGAGGACTGTTGTTATCGACTTGATATCAGATTGGAGCTTCGGTCTCTAGAAAAACAAGGGCTGAAAGCAGATCCATTCATTGCACATGAGTTGCAGCCGCGGGCTAAAGCAGGTCAGACACCTGCGCCAACGTCTGACTTCGCTTCCAAATCAAGGCTCGCAGACTTCCAAGGAACCTGCAGTGATCCATGTGAGATCATCGCCATCATCATCACCACCAGGATGAAGGGTCGTCTTTGGCTCTTGATTTTTATTTTCTCTGGCTTCGTCACATGAAACTGACGGGAGGCTAATTTCAGAAACAAAACAGAGGGCAAAGGTCAGCTGCAGGAATGTTGATACCAGTTGTACTCTCACTGCGAGACAGACACTGGAGGTGTGGGCAGGTGTCGCCTTACTGAGCCGGCAGTTTCTGCTGCGCCACTCTGCCTGAGAGGCTCCGTGACACGGCACACTGCTGCTGTCAGGAGGAGTCAGAGAGGCAGTAACTGGGGGAGGGATTCCAGTGAAAAAAATAATCATTTGGGTTGAATTCATCTCAATGAATCACAGTTGAATGGTATCAGAATATTTGCCACATTTTCCGTCGTGAATGAATGTGGTGTATGACTGAACCCAATGATGGAGCCACACAGACATTTAAACAGCAGAATATTGTTGATTCTGCATCAGTCTGACAACGGCACAATAAATCACCATGGTGGCTATAGTCTCCGGTCATCCCACAGCTGACGTACCAATGTGTTTTTTTCCTCGTACGAGCGTAATAATTATCTCATTGGAATGTGGGTTTTTTTTTCATACGAACGTAATAATTATCTTGTACGAATGAGATAATACATCAATAAAAATAACCATGACCATGGCGGCTCAGAGCTTCCGTACAAACCAGGTTTCATCAGAGCCAGTAAACATCGCAGGGGGCCACATGATATACTGTCACTGTTTGGGGGGCTTTGTGCCAAAAGACTAAAGAAGAGTCTCAAATCTGACTTGAATTTTGTCACCAAAATATTAGAAAACAAGGACAAGATAGGAAAAAGTGTCATTACTCCATGACTTTATCAGTTTAATATATGTCATTTCAATATATATTGTTCCATTTTTATTTAAAATCTTTTTATTAAAAAATCTTCAGTATAAATGATAAAAAGTGGAGGCTCTTTTGACTACTAAGTTGTTGTTTTTTTGCAATTTATTTTATTTAAGAAATAATGTGAAACAATGAAATAATAAAACTTATTATAAAATTATATAAAAGTATTATTAAAGAATAATTCAAATGAGTGTCACATGTTAAAATACTTTTGTTTTATTCAAGAATCCAATCCAAGTCAACAGCTGCAGGGAGAGGAAAAACCGATGTGAACAACAATAGCCATTGAATTGAACCAGTAATAAACTTATCTGACCTGATAAGGGCCACATAAATGCATGCAAAGGGCCGCATTTGGCCCCCGGGCCACACTTTCCCGACGTCTACGCTCATTATTCACCTCCACCCAGTTTTCTTCTCTATAGCTCTGTTTCTAACTTCCAGGTGTGAAGAGTGAAATGCTAACATTATGGCTAGATTCTTTTGTCGTGTGAACGGAGGTAGAGATGAGCAAAGGGGATTTATTTCTTAAAATAATGAGTTCATGAGTCATTCATGTGCAACATTTGCACGAGAAACAGCACAAAAATAGTTGCTAAGTATCGGAGACGTGAGGCGTCGAGTTGAGATCTGCTCCTGCATCCGACAGACATGAGACGACACACATTTGCATGTTGTTGTTGTTGTTGTTGTAGAGGAAAAATGCATTTTGGATTTCAAGATGCATTTTTCCATCGCAGTGGATGACGGCGGGACGCGGCCGTTTCTCCAGTCCCGCTGAAAGCTCGGTGCGTATTTCAGCCTGTTATGACTAATAGCCATTCTCTACACATTTTTGTCCCAAATTTCACAACATCAATCACACCCTCTTTCACCTGCTGGAAAAAAAGCTTAGCGAGGAATGCAGCCACGCAGGTTTTTTTTTTTTCTTCTTTGGCTCCCACAGCTTTCATGACCTGCGGCCAAATGGTTTCATCACTCTCCTCCTCGTCTGAGCGTCTTCACCTCTTATTCTGATTCTCCACCTGGGCTCTTGCTAAATACCGGGCTTTCCATCAGACACGCTACGAGTGTGATGCAAGACGTGACGTTTCCGAGTGACACGTGGCGAAATCTGATCGTCGGCTCGGAAAGTTTGAATCCGCTGTTGTTACTGCGTCTATTTAAAGCCATATGTATCATGAGGCAACTGACTAACCCAAGGAAACATCTCCCCGTCCTCACTCCCGGGGTGCAATATGCCATATATATATATATATATTCAGCACCCTGAGGTCTTCAGTGGAGTACAAAACATTCCTGTGTATCATTGCCGAGGCTAATACTTGGCTAGATGAGGCTTCATTACACAGTATCAAACGGTAGATGAGGCTCCACGAGACAGTATCGAAGGGTCAATGAGGTTTCATGAGACAGTATCGAAGGGTAAATGAGGCATCATGACACAGCATTGAAGGGTGAATGAGGCTTCATGAGACAGTGTTGAAGGATAGATGAGGCTTCATGACACAGTGTTGAAGGATAGATGAGGCTTCATGACACTGTTGAAGGGTAAATGAGGCATCATGACACTCTATTGAAGGGTGAATGAGGCATCATGACACTCTATTGAAGGGTGAATGAGGCTTCATGAGACAGTGTTGAAGGGTCAATGAGGCATCATGACACAGTGTTGCATGGATGACGCGTCGTGTCACAGAATTGAAAGGCAGATGAGGCTTCATGACACAGTATCGAAGGTCAATGAGGTGTCACAACACAGTGTCCTGATTTCCAGAGGCCAGCAGATGGCACTGTGTGCTGTATAATGTTTGATCAACTCATCCAATGAAACCGCACCATCAAGTGGCCTCTGAAAATGAGGACACTGTTTCATCAAACATGCAATACTGGTTTGCGACGCCTCATCTACCCACTCACTCAACTACATCGGACGTCCAACCAAATAACAAATGAGTAAATAAAAAATAAAAATTTGCGAACTCATCAACATTTTATTTTATTTTATTTTATTTTATTTTATTTTATTTTATTTTATTTTATTTTATTTTGTTTTGTTTTGTTTTGTTTTGTCTTATTTCATGACTGCACATTATTCCAAAGAACTGTCCTAGTTGGTGGGTTCCTTGTTCATAGTTGTACATAGAGTTAAGCACCGAACATGACCCTTGGTGACTCAGTTTGTGTCACAATTGGGATGTCGCTCACCCTGATCGTCCACGGAAGTTGAGGACCGAGCCTCCACTCATGTTGACAGTGACTGTTGGCTGCCCTAATGTTCTCCATGAGACCAAAGGTGCGTCTTTGTTGGACTCACACAGAAGCCTGTCACTCCAAGTTGATGTTTGTCACCCTTTTTCTGCGAAGCAAAGATCTTAATCTGGTGTGTGAAATGTTCATTACCTCTGTGCTCGGTCTCGTCACTCATCGGCTCAGCGTCGGGTCGATTGAACTCCTCCGCTCACAGTCCATGTCACAGCAGGACGCCAACAACCCAACAAGACTGAGGCTGAAGTGGAAAAAGGGCGACAACATCAGCACTAATGTGGAGGCTCAGTTCTGAGAGGAAGAAGACTATGAGCATCATGTTCCAGGCAGGTGACAGAGCTCGGGTATGAATGAAGCGTTGGCCAAAGCAATACGACTTTACTGTACACTACCCTTGTGTTGTGCTCATCCACATTACTGGAACGTGTGTTGTGACACCCCTGACGTTGAAGCTTGTTGTTGCAGCCGAGGTGTGAACCCTGTGTTGATGGAAACCTTCAGTGAGATCAGGCTCCTCGGTGGGAGATGCAGTGCATGATAGGGATGAGCGTCACATTCCGCTTAGATCTCAAGAGTTCATCTGCCTGATCAAAACAATGGTCGTCTCCTCAGTCTGTGGCTTTTAAGATCACTTTCATTCAGATGGAGGGATGGATGGATGGAGGGAGAGAGGGATGGATGGATGGATGGATGGATGGATGGATGGAGGGAGAGAGGGATGGATGGATGGATGGATGGATGGAGGGAGAGAGGGATGGATGGATGGATGGGTGGAGGGATGGATGGAGGGATGGATGTATGGATGGAGGGATGGAGGGAGGGATGATGGATAGATGGATGGAGGGATGGAGGGATGGATGTATAGATGGAGGGATGGATGATGGATAGATCGATGGATGGATGGATGGAGGGAGAGAGGGATGGGTGGAGGGATGGATGGAGGGATGGATGGAGGGATGGAGGGAGGGAGGGAGGGAGGGATGATGGATAGATGGATGGAGGGATGGAGGGATGGATGTATAGATGGAGGGATGGATGATGGATAGATGGATGGAGGGTGGATGATGGATAGATGGATGGAGGGTGGATGATGGATAGATGGATGGAGGGTGGATGGATGCAACGAGCGCCAAAGGAACAGGTTCATAATAATGTGAGTTGAAGTCGTGTGTTTAAACATTAGTTAGTCTTTACCCCCCTCTAGTGGTTTGATGCTTGAATTGTAAACTGTGAATCGCATCCAGTCATAAGGTGCAGATACGCGACGCACGTCTCAGAATATCAGAGTCCGTCAGACGGAATGAGCGCATGTCGCTGGAGTTCTTTCACCAATCACCGCAGAGCTCGGGCGCATGTGCAGTGCTCTGCTTCACTTCGTTTTCTGTCTGATTCAAAACAGACGGGCGTTTGTGGGCGCATCTTTGAGTGACGCTCACATCATAATAATGAATAAGAGAGCAACCACAGCTGCATAAAAACACACTGCATTTAAAAATAGAAAACGAACCATCCTTTTAAATCATGATGATACAATATTTTGATCCGTAAACACGGCGACGAGCGACTACAACCACCAGGGGGCAGTAGCACAAACCTACCGCCATCGAACTCAAAGACGAAGAAGAAGGCTTTCCGCCTGCAACAGGAAGCGGAGCTACAGGTGGTTGTGTTTCTGCCTGTTGTCATGTGAAAAACCTCCTCAAATGCCCCGAAAAAAGAAGGCGGTCGACGCGGCGGCGCCGACTGTGGGTGTGACGGAGGACGCGAGGTCTGCAGAGGAGGAAGAGAGAGTCCTGTTGGAGAACGTCCGGGCGTTCGCCCATCAGCGGCTGAGCGCAGCGGTGGAGGAGATCTTCCTCTTCTTCCAGAACTCCATCTGCGACTATGAGGCGAACCTGGACAAGTATGGCCGCTTACTCGACAGCGTGTTGCAGCCAGAGCTCCGGCTCCACCGGGTCGGTGAGTGTGACGGCGCCCTCTCTCTCCGGGTCTGGGCTCAATATTCACACGGTGTTCGGGACCATCCCTCGCTGCTCCGCAGAAGCTGCCGGACTGTCTCGTCTGGTTATCTGAACCTCTTATTTACCTGTGTGCCTCTCTGTCAGAGTCATGGGTGACCTCGTGGGTCACGTGACTGCTTTGGTTTGGACCGAGCTCCTAACGTCGACATGGAAATTAGTGGTCACTTCATGGTTCAGTGAGTTTTTAAGTGTATTGGAACAAGATTTTTTTTATATATCTCTGGATTGTGTCTCCTACAGCACATCAACAACAACATTTTCAACTCTTTCACGGGTCGCTGACTTATTGAATATTAAGTTATTTAATAGTGCTTCAGACAGTGTTCTGGTCGTGGTAGTTGTCAGTGTGTCAAACAGAGTCATCTTAAAAGAGAAATTACTGGATGTGAAATGGCATAAAAGCCTTTTAATTGTCTATGAACTGTACAGATTTGATACTTGAACAATAACTGTATTCTAAGTATGTGGCTTGGAAACTTCACATACTCGTGAAATGACACTGTTCCACCTTGATATTGAAAGTGCTGGACGTCAAAGAACTGGAAGCAACTTTTATAATCGTGACCTGAGTATTTATTCTTTCTCAAACTGACTGATGGGCCTCATGAATCCGTCTACTGTGTCCACTTGAGGCCACCGTAGCGCTACATGTTTGTTGTTGAGGTCAAATGAACGACGAATGGGTTTCTTTCATACGCTGTTTTTGTGGCCGACACTACGTTGTTGTATGTGTGTGTGTGTATATATACATATATATATATATATATATATATATATATATATATATATATATATATATATATGAAGTTGTTGCAGTGGATGTTCCTCTACGTTTTTCTCCACACAGATGGCGAGGCCCCGTCAGCAAGGCTCCTCACAGGGGCCAGTCAAGAGAACAGCTCCAGCGAGGATGAGGAGGATGAAGAAGAAGAAGATGAGGAGGGGGATGAGACAAATGATAAGGAGGGTGATGAGGACGAGGATGATGATGAAGGGGCCTCAGGCAGGGAGGAAGGAGACGAAGGGGACGTGGGGGAAGAGGACCATGAATCTGATGCACCGTCTCCAGAGGAGGAGAACGGCGCAATGGACGACCAAGAAGTTCACGAAATGAAGGCGCTTCAACCGGAGTTGTCCATGAAGCCTGGTGAGAAGAAACCCAGGATCAAGGTGCGGCCACCTGAGCCCAGGAGGACGAAGAAGACGGCGAAGTCTGACGCCACAGAACTGCTGGGCAGGCTGAAGCTGGAGGTGAGCACAGGCGTGATGGACAGTCGGCTCATGAAGACCTCGGTTTGTGTGGCAAAGGTCACATAGTTTTATTTTATTATTTATTTACTTTTTGACTGCACGTTATTCCAAAACACTTTCCTAGTTAGTGGGCTCCCCCACTGACCATGGCAATAAATTTGATTCTGATTCTGATTCTGATAGTGGACATGGTTTGGGTGAAGATGCCCGGGATCCTGGGGTGTGGACGACGCCTCCCCTTATGTCAAGGTTTAAACACCTCGGTTGTGTTTTTACAATGTGTTTAAATCACTGGTCTTTTTTGTTACAATAAAGTGTATTTTAAGTCCATCGCTCCTTTTGGCTTCTGTAGGATCCTCAGACGACTGAGGAAATGATGTATGCTCGCCGTGTTGTGACACACTCCTTGGTTTTATCACACGTGTGAGGAAAAAGGTTGGAAAATAAACGTCACCGCCGTGTTTTAACTGGACACTTAAATCCTCGTGTTAGTTTGTTTAAAACAATGCTTTCGGCCCTGTGTCTCCTCTCTGTTGGGTGTTAGACGTTTCCATTTTTGGGGGACAAAAAAGGCGCCCTCTAGCGGCTGCTGTGGGAGGAGCACAGATGAAGCCTGGACTTCAGTGCTGCCAGAGTGTTCGGCAACTTCACTTCCCTCCAAGGACATGACTCCATCAAGTGGAGGACTGGGACGTCCTTGGTGGAAATGTGTTGGCGGCATCTCGAGCATTCGACAGGTGCCTGAACTGCTGCTTCTCAAGTGAATGGAAACGACTGGATGCTACTGTGCCGGCAGGTGTCGCTGTTCTCCAGTGTCACCCAACTCAACTCACTGAACTCGCTTGTAAAACCTGCTTCTGTCGTGGGTTTAGTTTCCCTCTCTGGGTGTTGACGGAGCTGAGTGTCTCAGAGTTGTGTGGTTTGTTTCTCTTCACTTGAGTATTTCAGCATTTTCCGTGAATGTTTGGGGTGAAGAGGGATAAAACCCGGGTAGCGCAGTTCTCCGCTGACGTCATGACGCAGCGCGCAGCCGAGTCTGTTTCGATTGGACCGTTCCCAGAGAGGAAGAGAGCGCCCTCGCCTCGCCTGCGGAGCAGAGATGGCGCCGCGCTTCCCTCCCATGGAATCCGAGGATGCGTGACGAGTGTCCTCGGCGCTCTTGGCATCCCGACGTTTCCTAGCGCCGCAGGTGCCAGACATGGGGAAGGACGGCGGCGAGGGCGGCGGGGCGAACCGATGCGCCTTCAAATGTGAGTCGCAATGGGACCGGGCTGGCTCGAGTTGCAGCTGATCCCAGCCCCCGCGCTCAGTCTTTTCCCGCGCGTTCCCAAGAGCCGTGACGAGCCTGGCGCCCGAGTCCTGTTCCGATCCGCCGTCTGTCCTCTCGGAGACCTTTGTTCACCGGGAGATCCGTCCGTCTCGGTTCCTCCCTAAATGTTGGTGATGAGTTCATCGTGGAGATGTGTTCGTGTGGCACGAGACCGCAGGCGGGCAAGGTGCGGCCTGCGGGCCAATTGCGGCCCGCGTTCATGCGGCCCTCCTGAGATCAGTGGAGTAAATTTCTGATTTGAATTCTCAATAAAACTTATTTACTCATCAGAAGTTTTTACACTTTCTGAATGAGATTATTTTCATGAGCTATGCTCAGTTTAACTGTATTCTCTTCCCCTTAAAATACAGTTTTACCAAAATGGAAGATTGTAGCTGAAGCTGAATAAAATATAAAATGCTTTTTTAATTGCTATATTCTGAAAAATACTTTGATACACGTTTATCCCAAAAAAGTAAACTTTAAAATGATTGAATATTTTTCACATAAAAAATCAGCTTTTGCGTCTGCGTTTCTGTACACAGTAATATCATTGAAGTCTTTGCATTCGTATTGTATTATTCCATATCTTTAAATCATGTATCATAATGGGAAAATCTAAATGAAAACCACGTGAATCAGGATGCTTGTAGAGTTTTTTTTTTTGTTTGTTTTTTTTTACAAATTTTGATTTAAAAAATGCGTTTCTCCAATGTTTATACATTTTCTAAATTAGTTGTGGTGCGTTTCTTGCAAGAAATAATGGTGAACTAAGAGTTAGAAAGTTTGAAATTCATTTGAATTAGAACTGAACAAGACAAGTCCAAAATCTGAGACAAACTGGGTGATGATGAGGCTTCATGACACAGTGTTGAAGGGCAGATGAGGCTTCATGACACAGTGTCCTGAGTGTCTGCTTTATAACGTTTGGATTTGAACAACCCTTCCAATGAAACCTCACATCATTTCTAAACCAAGAGCGCCACCTAGCGGCCTCACAGCTGTGCGTCACACACAGAACTCGAACAAATGGAATCAGAACAAACCAATGTGCTTTGTTGACTTGTGTTTGCAGGGACTAAAGAGCAAACCGAGGTCTTCATCCGTCTGCGAGCCAAACACAGTGCTCTCTTCACTGGAGGGAGAGACACGGCAGCTAATGGCTACAGGTGAGGAGAAGCTTTGACCTTCTTTTGGAGGATGGGAGCAGAGCAGACACCATGAAGGAGAGTCAGTGCTCTTTCATGCAGTGCACGTCACCCTTGGTTCATTTAAAAAATCCCGGGACTCACCACCACAGGAGCCTGGGCCACTGGTGCTTCAAGTCCTGTAGAAACTCCCTGTTCACTGGTGAAACACTGCAGCTACTGACACTGGCTTGTTCTGTTGCCAGGCTGTTTGCACAAACACATGGCAGAAAATGCCTTTGTTTCCCATGTGTCCAGAAAGAGACGGCAATATGGCAAAATAGGTCATGGTTCATTGATGTGTGGACTGACTTGAAATCACTGTTTGGATGGGATCACTTCTCTTTTGCATGATGTGACTGTAGTTTCCAGACAAATCCTCGGCTTCTCTGCCTGAACTTGCTTCATAACAACAATGGTTCTGTCTCTCTTCACATGTATTTTGTGGTGCGTTTAGTTGTTCAGAGCCACCTTTTAAAGCCCAGAGCCAACGTTGACAGTCCATGAGCATCAATACAGTTTGGAAGTCAGACAGGTCAGGTTAGCCGTTAGCTCTGTTAGCTCTGCGCTGCAGACAGTCTTTGGCCTGGCGGCGGCTCCCTCCCTCCCTCCCTCCCTCCATGGTTCTGTGGTGAAGGTGTGTGGTCCAGTTAGAGGCGCATCAGCTTTAGAAACAGCTGGAAGTTGTTGAAGCACGTGAGCGGCTTCTTGGCTGTGAGTGTGTGGGAAGAGGAGCGCGGCGCACCACAGCAGCGCTGCTTTGACTGAGGGAGGGATCAGCATCAGCATCAACACACTCTACAGTAGAGTGGAGAGAAAGAATGGCAGCCAGTCCATGGGATCGTCTCCTCACCTTGGTTGCTCCTCAACACCTTCTCACTGTCAGGATTTCATGTCAGTGTCAGTCCATTTCTTGTGCATGAGCTCTGGCTTCATCAGTTGTAATGCAGACCTGATTCATGGGTCAATGATGCAGTTTGTTTATTCAATGCCATGTCTCATAACTGCAGCTGAGCAATAGTGACAAACAAGTGCATTATACTGTACTAACAATGTATGAATCGACATTTTAAAACCATAACCAGGTGGGGGGTTTGAAGTGCTGAGGCTCAACTGTCCAGGGCCATGGAGAGTGTGAGGAGGAGGTGAAGAAGCGGCTGCAGGCAGGATGGAATCATTGGAGAAAAGTCTCAGGTGTGATGTGTGACAAAAGGATGAGAGGGAAAGTGTCCAGAAGGCTGGTGAGGCCAGCAACATTGTATGGTTTGGAAACAGTGGCACTGAGGAGAAGACAGGAGGCAGAGCTGGAGGTAGCAGAGATGAAGATGCTGAGCTTCTCTCTGGGAGTGAGAGCAGGATGATGATAGGATCAGAGGGACAGCACATGTGCTCAGGTGTTTAGGAGACCAAGTCAGAGAGGCTGGGTGGAGATGGTTTGGACATGGACAGAGGAGAGAGAGAGAGACAGTACATTGGTAGATGAAGATGTTGAGATGTTGGAACTGCCAGGCAGAAGGTGGAGAGGAAGGCCACAGAGGAGATTGATGGAGGTGGTGAAGGAGGACATGAGGTTTGGAGGTTTGAGAGAAGAGGAAGCAGAGGACAGATGGAGGAAGATGATCCGCTGTGGCCACCACTGAAGGGAGAAGATGAAAAAAGAAGAAGAAAGAGAGGAGGAAGAAAAAGATGAAGAACCAGATGTTTGTTCTTATTAAAAATATATATATATTTTTGTACAGATGTTTCCAGCTTGTTTTTTATAAAGGAAGTTGTGAAGGCAGTGGTTGACGTGGGACTGTTTCAAAATCCTGCTTCTCACTACAATAGTACTCAATGGGAATGTGGTCCGATCAGATCGCCGTATTGATGAAGAACTCATCTGCCTTTTTTCTTGTTTTCCAGAACTATTCTGGAGGAGATGGGCTTAGTGGGCAAAATAAGTAACCTGCAGGCAAAAAAGAAGTGGGACAACCTGAAGATGAAATACAAAGTACAGTCCTCTTCACTCTTAAACACTGTCGTGCTCATGGTTTTCATGGATGTATTTTCTCCGCTCTACACACCAGGAGTGCAAGTGTCCCCCTAAAGGATGGGGGTCCGAAGACGTGCTGCCCACCCCGGCCACATGGCCCTGGTTTGACCTCATGGACCAGGCTCTGGGACAGGGCTCGTCCCTCATGCCCGTCTGCCTGATCGCCTCCATCCCCGAGGACACGCCGGGCCTGCGCTCCGTGCAGCCTGCCGAGCAGGCGGAGGCGGAGGGGGAGGAGGAGGAGGAGGAAGACGGGAAGGAGGAAGCAGAAGTGAAAGAGGAGGAAGAGGAGCGAGGCAGCGGCAGCAGCAGCAGCAGAAATTCCCTGGCCCCACGGGGGAGGAAGAGGAGGTGGGAGGAAGACCCCTTCATCACCCTGTACAGGGAGGAGCTGAAATACCAGCGGGAGATGGAGGAGAGGCGGGCGGCGGAGGCCAACAGACGCGCCGAGCGCTTCTTTGACTTGATGGAGAAGCTCATTAAAAAATAATTTCTCACAAAAACCTGACGTGAACCTCATGAATGGAGAGACGAGGGTATGAACAGAAGCTCCCCGTCCTGTGCATGAGGCACCTTCTGCCTGCAGAGAGACGCAGGCGGCACACAGATCACAGTTGCTCATCTCAGTGAATCGCACCAAATATGAGAGTGAACTGAAGACGCAAGTTGATGAAGGAAGAGCAACGTGTATTTTCAGACAACCCATTTGACATGGTGTCTCACAGGGCTTCTTCCGTGATGAATATGAACACTGAACATATGACACGCTACAAGAACCTGTCGCCTGGCAAAACCCTTCTGGAGTGAGCGTATAGTGAGGAAGACTTGACAGCCTCAAACCGGTCCTCAGAGGGCAGCAGTGTGGTGCAGGTGTCCGTTCCTGCCAGGTGTCTGAAGACTGTCAGCGGTTGGGTTGTGAGTCAGGTGCCAGGCTTTTAGCTAGGATTGTGAAACGGGGCGTCCAAAACCCCGCCCCCAAGCCATAACCCCGCCCCCTCCCAACACACCACGTCAATGACTGACAACTAACCACTTGCTTTGTAACAAACACAGCTGTAAACATCTATTTGTCCCAAAATAACTTAATAAACAACAGACAAACAAGCATCTGAGTCAAATAACACGGTAACACTGTGAGATGCAGGGGTCTCTGGGCGACTGTTTTACTTGACTGACCCTCATTCATTTAAATAATAACAATAATAAAAACATGTTGATGATGATTCCTTCCCTCACTACAAGCCATGGTGTGTCCAGCCTTGTGTCTCCGTCTTGTTCCATATATTGATGCCAGATAAGCAGTTGTTTTCAGCTGTGATGCTAAACTGTCACCACCACAACATTCATTTATCATGGCTTGTCGCGTGATTCAGTCAGTAGAACGACGGGAATTCTCATCCCTGTGAAGCTATTTTGCTCACATTCTGAAAGGGCTGTGTGTTCGTCCGCCTGCCGCTGGGATGCGGTGAGCGGACGAACACGCAGAAAATTCCCATTAGAAAGCAATGAGTTAGTTTCGTGAAGGACTGTTTCAATTTTGGAACTGATCTGCGGTTTCCTCCTGTTAGCAGCGTCACACATCCCATCAAGAGCAGCTTCCATCACGCCAGTGTCGCCACTTACCGCCAGATGACGGCGGTGAACAAATATGGCGACCGTGATGGCCAAAATAAGGTCGTGAAAGGTTGGAGAATCTGTGACTTTGGATCATATTTGGTGAAGTTACCGGGCGGAAACACAATTGAATGTAAAGCAGAGAGATGACACCAGGAGTCGGGCCTCATACAGGCACTGGTGATACATTTAGGGCGTCCTGCTGAGGAAACAGGGCGTCCAGTTTGGAGTGCTGAATTCAAATGATTTAAAGTTCATGTTTTCACATCACGTACTCAGAAGGTCTCATCATTGGGATTATAAATTCACTGTCCATCCATGTGATCGGTATCAGTGGTCTGCAACAAAAACCCTGGTCCCTCGTAAACGTTGCATCCAGGTGCACATTGTAAATACACCAATTCATCCTGAATATATGATCATACCTTAAAAGCTTTAAATCCTCCTGATGTTGTCGGCCAGACCTTTGCTGCCTAGTTAACGTAGTCGTGGTCCATTGGTGTCTCAGGAAACGTTGAAACCTCTCTGGCCAGCGCTGCGCGCCACTCGGCTCCGCTCGGGCTCTGGCCACCGTCACAGTCCGCGGTGGGCTGGTTGTCCTCCTCCATCACGTTCTCCACCAGGTCGTCGCCAACGCGAAGGCAAATGTTGTGCAATATAACGCAGGCCGTCACAACCTGGGGGACACGGTACGACAGCTTATCAGGAGGTGAGGAAACATTTCAACCTAGTGATTCATAGATGAGGCTTGATGACACCGTATTGAGGAGTAGGTGAGGCTTCATGAAGCAGTATGAAGGGCTGATGTTGCTTCATGACATAGTCGTGAGAAGTAGATGAGGCTTCGTGGCACAGTAGTGAGGAGCAGATGAGGCTTCAAGACACAGTATTGAAGGGTTGATAAGGCTTATGAAACAGGGTCCTGTTTTCCAGAGGCCACCAGATGGCACTGTCTGCTGTATGATGTTTGGACTTCAACAACTCATTCATTGAAACCTCACATCATTTCTAAACCGAGAGCGCCACCTAGAGGCCTCTGAAAAAAAGGGCAACGTTTCATCAACCCTGCAGTACTGTTTCACGAGGCCTCATCTGCCCATCACAACCAAGTACTATATGCTCTGCTACCCACAGAAGAAAAGAGACCACCCAGCATTGGTCCAACCACCAATGGGAAGAAAGGCAGAGGAGATCCACAGGAAGTGGCAGGAACAGTTGAACGTGTGGTCGTGTTTGAGACTTGCCATCTGCAGTGAACTGACCGGTGTTGTCTAATGGCACCAGGTCACATGTATCGCGGCTGTTGCTGAAAAAGTTTATATAGTTACCGTATTTTCCGGACTAAAAGCCGCTATATTTTTTCTCGCGGTCTGAACCCTGCACCTTATAAAACGACGCAGCTAATATATGGACGCTCCCATCGATCGGCCACCGATTATGAAAGGCTTTTCAACATTTTCAACACTTTCAATGTAAATGAGACGTGAGGGGTTCATGATTCCAGTTCAGAACGTGGCCCAGATTGTTTCATGAGTCAGTCTCCAAGCTGGAGCCCGTTTTCAAACCTAGAACTAGAGCATCACTAGAAGTGATCCTCGTGCATTTTCTGCAGCGCAGACAGCACCAGTGCACCTGCAGCTTATGGACCGCTGCGGCTCATGTATGAAGAAGATCTATTTTCCTTGTGGAAAATACTGTAGTTAGTTCTGCTAAAACTGACCTCTCTAATCCACCGTGGAGAACCTAAAGCCATTAGAATTCAAGTTACCTTGGGGACAAAGAGTGCTTGCACTTCCAGCGCGTCCAGAAAGATGCACCTGAAACGGGTTTTCATTTTGGCAAAAGCAAGCTGGACGGTTGCGTGTCCTTTGGCGTGATGATAGTTGAAGAGCTCTTCCTCCACACCTTTCACTGGCCACTTGAACGGAGTGATGAGGGCCAGGGGTTGGTCCAGGCAGGGGTAGTATCCGTCTGCTAGCAGGAAGAAGCCCGGCGGAGGGTAGCTCCCTCTGCAGTAGATGGGACTGTTGGTCAGGACGTGGGCCCCGTGCACTCCGCCTGGGTAGCCCACGAAGATGTCGAGGAAGCAACCCTGGTGGTCACAGACGGCCTGCAGGACCACGGACGGAAAGAGGCTTCTGTTCTGATAGTCCTGACCTTCCGGGCCCCCGGGGGACTTGATGCGGATGTGGCAACAGTCCAGCGCTCCGGCTGCTTTGGCGAAAGCACTGTGACGTGACAACCGTGCGAACCCGTCACCGATGGCCTTGACCTCTTCTTCAGAGTCCGGTAAGTGAACAAAGCGCGGGAGTAACTCCAGTAACTCCTCTGTCATTCTGTGGATGATCCTGTGGACCGTGGGGAGCGGCATGCTGAAGACCAGGGAGACGATCCGGTACGACGAGCCTGTCGCCAGCCAGAAGAGGAAGGCCAGCGTCTCCAGGGTGGGGCCCCATCCATGATGCCTCTCTGACTTCATGGACCGCAGGAGCTCGTGGATCACCTCTCTGCTGACGCCCAGGTCCGGTCTGGTGTCTTCACCGGCGAAGTACCTCTGCAGGACCGGCACTGTCAGATCGACGGAGCAGTAGTGACGCGGCTTCTGAGGAACCAGAGAGGAACATTTCATTGAAGGCTCCGTCATCAAGTCCTCAGGCATCTACAAGATCATCCACAACTCAGTCCGTCGTCGCGCAGCCTACAGACTCATCACCTGCTCTGTGTCTGTGACCCTTGTTCTCGTGTCAGAACTGGGGCTCCGGGACCGCCCCGACCCAAAACGTTAAGTGTGACCATGCAGGAATTTACATGCATTTTTTATGTATCTTTTATTTACAACATAGTAAGCCAGTATCAAAACAGTGGCTGGTCAGGGCAAGAACTTGCTGGGCTTCAGGAGCAAGACGGACTTGGTGTGCGCCGAATGATGGTGGGAGTGTAACATTATCGTATCGAGATACTGAACATACGCTCACATTTCACAACGTATATGTACGCGGGTCAATGCTGAGGATGCTTTAGGAGTCGCTGGTGTCCCGTGCGATTCTGCTGGGGCAGCAGATAAACAGAGCAAACAGACTCATCCGCAAAGCTGGTGATGTGGTGGGGGTGAAACTGGACTCCTTGGAGACGGTTATGGAGAGAAGGATGCTCCTGAAACTAAGGAGCATCCTTGGTTTCAACATCACCCTCCGCCTCCATCAGCTCCTGGTCCAATACAGAAGCACACCTACCAACAGACTGAGACTGCACAACTCAAAGACAGAGTGCCGCAGGAGCTCCTTTCTCCCGGTGGCAATAAAACCGTACAATTCATCTCTGAACAAATCACAATGAAGGAACTGCATTGTCTTGCACATTGTTCACATGGTTTCAAAGTTTGTTTTTGCACTTTATAATATTATTTCTTTTTAATTTATTGTGATATGTTGAGTACAGAGCACGTTACGAACACAATTTCCCTTGGGTTTAATAAGCTTTTCTGATTCTGATCAAAATGAGAGCCTCATCGCGGGTTGGGTTCCTTCTGACGAACTAGAGCTACGTGTCCAACCCAGACCACAGACACCTGTCGTGTGGTGACCTGTCACGCGGGGAGGGAGCAGGCGGTGCGTCGCGTCCCACCTCGCCGCGTCTCTGGCACAGGTAGCGGCAATACAGCGCCCTTCTCCTCCGCCGCCGCACGGCGAGCTGCCGCTGGTACTGCTGTTCGATTTCTTCTTCCATTTCCTGGTAGACGGCATAAAGCATGAGGATGCGAGCGACCTCCATCTTTGTCCATTTCAAAACAGAGCGGCGCAGCAGTGACGTAACGCGTCCCTTCAAAGCAGCGTCACGCGGCGGGAACAAAGCTTTTGCTTTCTTTGCCTTTCATTCCACCGTTCAGCGTTCCAGGTTTTTGTCAAGCATCTGGTTGGTTTTTAAGTGTATTTTGCTCAGGGTGATGGCGATTGACAGCATCCCAACCGTTAGTAAACTTTAAAGTAAATGAAATAAAAAACCAAAAACACTCGCAGTGTCCTGTGGGGGGGGCTCCGGGAATATGGGGCGCGGGGCCCTCTGCTCGGTGCTGTCCACTTCCTGTATGATCGGAGCAGGAGCATGGTTCGCATCGCTGGCAGTAGATCAGACTTGTTCCCGGTGCGTGTTGGTCTCCACCAGGGCTGCCCTTTGTCACTGGTTCTGTTGCTTGCTTTTATGGACAGAATTTCTAGGCACAGCCAGAGGTCGAAGGCGATCCAGTGCGGGAACCACAGAATTTCATCTCTGCTATTTGCGGACAATGTTGTTCTGCTGGCCTCATTGGATCGACCTTCAGCATATCCACTGGGGCAGTTTGCGGCCGGGATGAGGATCAGCACCTCCAAGTCTGAGGCCATGGTTCTCGACCGGAATAAGGTGGTTTGCTCTCTCCGGGTCAGTGGGGAGTTCTTGCCCCAAGTGGCGGAGTTTAAGTATCTCGGGGTTTTGTTCTCAAGTGAGGGAAAAGGGGAGCGTGAGATTGATAGAGGGGTCGGTGCAGCGGCAGCAGTGATGCAGTCGCTGTATCGGAGCGTCGTGGTGAAGAAGAAGCTGAGTCACAAGACGAAGCTCTGGATTTACCGATCGATCTACGTTCCCACCCTCACCTATGGTCACCAGCTTTGGGTCATGACCGAAAGGCTGAGATCGTGGATACAAGCGGCTGAGATGAGTTTCCTCCGCAGGGTGGCTGGACACACCCTTAGAGACAGGGTGAGGAGTTGGGTCATCTGGGAGGAGCTCGGGGTGGAGCCGCTGCTCCTCCACATGGAGAGGAACCAGCTGAGGTGGCTCAGGCATCTGATCCGGATGACCCCTGGACGCCTCCCTGGGGAGGTGTTCCGGGCATGTCCTACCGGGAGGAGACCCCGGGGAAGACCCAGGACTGGCTGGAGAGATGATGTCTCCACTCTGGCCTGGGAACACCTCGGGATCCCCCGGGAGGAGCTGGAGGAGGTTTGAGTGGATCAGGAAGTTTGGGCTTCCTTGCTCTGAATGCTGCCTCTGCGACCCGACCCCGGATAAGTGGCAGAAGAAGGTAAAAATAAAAAACACAAATAAAAATAAAAAAAAACATATAATGTGTTTTTTTTTATCTCAACTTCCTTTTTTATGATCAACACTGAATACAGTGTTGTGCACTCACTTGGGTGACCATCTCAGACTTGTCTTGGCTCTGCTCTCGGTCAGGCGGTCTCCTCTCCAGCCCTCTGTCACCTGGTCAAGGTTGGAGCGCATCTGCCTGGAGCATGGTCACTATCAGAGGAGGCACCTGCAGCCAGTTCCACCATCAGCACAGGCCAACACTTCTGAGCGGAAGTGAAGTCGCCATCGTCCTGCCGTCAGTCCAGGACGAGGCACCAGGTCAGACCCTCCATGGCCACCACAACCTTCATAGAAAAACAATGAAATGGGAGAAGTACCTAAGCCAACCGCTAGATGGTAATAATGCTCAAATGTAGGAAACCGTGCGTCTCAGCAGTGGACAGCAGAATGATCCCGGAATATGATGTCAGTGCTTTGGATGAAGTCAAAGAGAGTCGTCACTCGAGTCAACATACGTCTTAAATCAGCCATCCTGATCAGCCTATAGATGATTTTCTGAACTTATGTGCCAGTGCAAAGTAAAGTAAATAGCAAGTATGACAGGTTCATAGAGATGGCAGAATTGGTCACTAGGTCACAACACACGACTGAAGTACACACCCGTTTCAAAAGAGAAGAATATTCTAAATAGCAGATGACTAGAAGTTTTAACCTTAAAAAGAAACCTGTACACCAGTAAAAGCCAGGGACTTTGTCGTTGAACAGACCTTCGTGCCAGCATGTACGTTAGACATATAAAAAATACAGAAAGGTAAAGAAAAGAAAAGAAACTGTGCCCGTGTGTGTGAGTCGTCCTTTCACTTCCCCTCTGCTGTTTCATCTCATATCATTTTCCTTCCAATATTTCAGGTTGGAATTCCATGTATATATTTTAATTTTTTTCACTTTCTTCAGTACGTACTGTGTACATTTGTTTTCTTTTTTTTCCATTGATAAAGATTCGGGCAGCTCTTGTAACAAGTACTACGTTTCATGAAATAGAGTCACCGGGTGGCGCTGTCTGGTGTATAATGTCATCATCATGTAGTGGCTTCTGAAGACCAGGACACTGTTGAGTCAGCCCTGCAACACTGTTTCATGAAGCCTCATCTCCTCATCACTAGTCGAAACCACTGAGCAATGCTCGGCCCAGTCACTCCCCTCCGCATCACTCCTTGGCTGGTAACAAAACAGGATGATAAACACTCACCCACAGTCAAAGTTGACTGGTGGCGGTCTACATTTGGAGAGACCAATCACTTCTGCAACATTGGGCGAGTTGTTACTGAATGAACATCAGATGAGTCAGAGCTACTCTAATAGTAGTAGTAGTAGTAGTAGTAACTGGGACGTGCTGGTCTTCAACCACCGACCTCTTGATCACTTCAAACTGTGCAGCAGAACCCATGATGTAGGTTAAGACACGGATAGGTGTAATTAAAGGCTCAGGACGTCACAGGAGGACACAGACACGTGAGATGGAGCAGACGGGCCTGAACCAAGGCTTCACAAGTCCCTCCTCCTGCAGAACATTTCAAAGTCTTGCCATGCTCATGACACAGGCAACTAAACAACGCCTTGACCGTGTGATGAAAGCACATCTCCCCTTCACAAGTGTGGACACCCCCGTCTCACCCGTCTCCATCGCCCTCAGCCTCACACTACAATGTGTCGCACCAATGATATTCACTCTGATAAATGACTTGAGGTTGCCCCAGTTGACAGAAGCAAAACAGGGGTGCAGAAGAGCAAAAACAAAGACACATTCAGGAAAATCATCTGATGGCTTTAACGTCTGCCATGTAGCAGAAAAAGATAAATACATTTTCAAATCTTCCAACATAAAGATTTGGAAGTGGAATTAATCGTCTCGAGCAAATCTGTCACTCTGAGCTGCTTAAATATTAATATCCGTGTTTTTCTTCTGCTTTTTTCCCAGCCTGCCTTTTGTCTCTGTGTGTGCCAGTGTTTGGTCCTCAGCCTGGGGAGGGGCTTGGAGCGCCCCCCTCCCGCCCGCCTTATTGGCTCCTGCGTCCTCTTCTGTCACCAGAATGAAAAGGAGGATTGAGCAGCCCTGCACCAGCCCTCAACTATCACCCTCGCCCCACTCACCCAGCCTCCCCCGTCCTCTCTCTCTCTCTCTCCCTCCTTTCTTGCTTTCATCCTCTTGCTCTCTGACCGTGGAGATGGGTGGTCATGTGACGTTCTAATACCCGGGGATTTTGTGCGGGGCGTGCTCACTCCAGCCTCCGTCAGAACAGCCTCTTGCTGTTCAGTCTCCAGCTCATCTCTGCTTCCCTGAAGGATCTATTGTTGGTGACGTCACCTTGGATGTACCTGACAGATGGACCTGTGTTCCAAGCATTTCATCGAGTGACAGCGCGCTGTTGACCAAGAGGACGTGGCAGTACAGGTGGCAGGTGAGTGATACTTCTTGTCCTTCAAACCGCAGGGCTTCAGCTCAGTGTGGGTCAGGATGAACGGAATAACCTCCCCAGTGTTCCTGCAGTCAAAGCTGCATCACTCCAGACAGTTGAGGGGAAGCAGTGATTTGGATGGACGAGGTGCATCACGGCTGAACTTGACTCAGATGGCAGGGAACAGTGGATACTGCTGTCACACTGGCAGTTGCAGAACCTCACACTGAAGTAACGGCTCTGATGGATGGCCTTTGTTGCTCCTCTCATCGGGTGCTTCCTCAAACAAGTGAGCGTCACTGGACACAGCATTCACGTGTGTTGGCAGTGGAGATGAACATTGCCTTCTTGTTGGTGAATAAGCCTTCGCCAACAAAGCTTTGCCCAGGTGTCCCCGAGACCATTTCCCATGGTCGTACACCACAGAGGGGGAAACAAACCCTAAGATTTGGAGCTTGGTCAAAGATGCCTGTGTCTGTTTTCTAGTTTATATAAATGGAGGAAGTCAGCCGGTTGTTCTGTTTGCGTCTTACGCTGATAAACTACAGTAAATCAAGCCTAGACAGATGAGAGCTCTGCTCTTCTGAGAGCCATCTCTCAACAACTCTTGCCCTCCAGCCAGGATCACGAAGTGCTGAAGCCACTCTCAGCTTAAATGGTGCAAGATAATAGCTGCCAAGTGAATCAGCCAGTTCTGATGAAAGAGAGACTGCCTTCATTCATGGAGTTTCCCAGCTGTTATTTTAGGGATCAGCAAAATGAAAAGTTGTGGCTGAAGTCGAATAACATTTTAGTTTTTAAAAAATAAAATTTTTTATAATAAATGCATAAATAGTGTGGAATACATTTTATCCATGTTTTTCAAAGAAGGGGGTTAGATTATTTTTGAAATGAAAGTAGACAACAAATGAATTGTTGTCCTCATAGTTCAAGCTAGCTTAGCCACAGTGTCAGGCTAACATTGTAAACAAAAGGCAAAAGGTTGAACACACAAACTGCAATTCTATTGTTAATATCTGAAAAGTTCAACACTGTATGCAGACACTGGATCACACGTTGGACCGAAGTGTCGCCCTGACAGCGCTGTCATGGGTGGAAAAGTCAAAATCATTTCCACTTGTGTTGAAGCGCTCCTGTTCGGCCACCAGCCGAGCGGGCAGTGAGCCGGGGAGTCGGAGCTGTCACTGCTGAAGTGGGGGTTGCCAGGTTTCTACAGCGGCGCCTCTGAGAATGGTGGAGAGGGTTGCCAGAAATCTGACTATTTTGTCCATCCCTACTGTATTTAAAAGACTCTCTTGAAATAAAAAGGAGACTTTGCAGACTGCTGATGGTAGCTGATTCCAGTTTTGTGTTTTGATAAAGCTTAAATATATAGAAAAAAAAATTATATATATATATATATATAAAAACTTGGAGTCTTTGTCATGTCCAGTTGACAGACAGACAGACAGAGGGATTGATAGATGGATGGATAATAGATGAACGGATGGATGGATGGATGGATGGACAGATGGGCAGAAGAACAGACAGACAGACAGAGGGATGGATGGATGGACAGACAGAGGGACGGATGGATGGATGGATGGACAGACAGAGGGACGGATGGATGGATGGATGGACAGACAGACAGACAGAGGGATGGATGGATGGACAGACAGAGGGACGGATGGATGGATGGATAGACAGACAGAGAGACAGACAGACAGAGACATTTGCCGCTGGTGGGTCCTTCTCACGCGGGTACATGAAAGTAAACAGCCAAATGTCATATCGACTCCGGAGGGCTGATATTTACACTGTTTTTGATTTGCGGATTCATCTCTGTGCTGGTTGCATGTCACCATCACGTCTGGGTGACGTCTGTCGAGAGGCTGCTGTCAATCATATGCATCCATTTGGGCCAACACGTCATGTTACACAACATTGTTTTTGGTCAGTGTGATGGACAGTTCAGTCAATGGGCAGCAAGCATTCACCAGAGCACTGCTGTTAGCTCCCACCAGCCTCTCTGGATCTGAGTTGTGGGAGCGGATGGATCCATCCAGACCTCAGGAACAACAGCTGAATGGCTGGTGAAACGATATGAGTGAAAATAAAATGCAGGCACATTCACTGGGCTATGGCACGAGGAACAGATGTCACTTGTGATATGCAGGTATTGGTCAAGATTCTTGCTGTGTTTTTGCCCACCAAACAAAACTTGGTGGTCGTGTGTGTGAGCAGCATGAACTTCTTGAACCATGGAAATTTTATTTATTTATGAAACTGAAGTTTAAATGTGTTTCACCGTTCAAGCCACCGATGATGTAAGAAGGAGAAACAAACCTTCAAACAGAGAAGCCCGGCCTGCTCCTTCCCAAGCACGCTCAGGGACTCCAACCATAACACCACGCACTTGCAGCCGTTTGCTGGGCGAGACACCTCTGTTATATAAAACCCCACGAGTCCTGCTAGACTCTCACCTCCGTGAAGATCATTTGGGTTCACCTGATGGAGCGGGGATAAGCTCCTGCTCACCTGTGATCTCGGGTGTACTACAATGGCAGTTAAGTACAGAAGATCAGCTGCTTCAGACAGACTGGAAGGAACAGCCATCACAAGGGCAAAGCATTTTCCCCTGTTCTCGCGTTCAGCCGTGTCAGCAGTTTGTCCAGCCGCTGCAGCTGCTGTCGTCTTAGGAATTCATGTTTCGATATCTTCACTTACCAAGTCACGCATAAAAGAACAAATAGTTTCATTTCCAAAATGTAAAAAAAACCCAGCAGCTCAGGTTTTCATTGATGATTTTTGCAGCCGGAGATATGGTGGTGAACGATTGGCAGAATTGTTCAAAGCTACTCGCCGACTGAAAGAGACCATTGACAAGAACAACTTATGTAAATGTTGATGCAAATGGGAGAGTGATTTCATGTTCAGCAGGGAATCATCTGCAATTAGAAGTTTGTGTGAGCAGATGGAGGGAGGTTGGTCGCATCCATTCAATTACAGCCCGCTCATCAAACTCACAGAAGGGACACCCCCCCTCTTTTTTTAACCCCTTGTGGAGCACAACAGATCAATAGGCGGGAGCCATCTGCATGCAATAGCTCAGACCTGGCCGACCCGCGGCACTTTCCCCAGTTTCACGCAGCTCTTTCCCCAGTTTCACGCGGCTCTTCACCAAATGAGCCGCCGAACTGACTGCTGTTTTGGTCAAGTTGCTGTTGAGATGATGGTTTATACAGGAAATAAGAGGAAAAAGTCAGAGCTATCCCAGCGAAATGTCAGAATATTGTACAAAGACTTTGACTTATGTTTAACTTTGAAACATAAACAATAAACTTTGCCGCACGTGCTCCAAGGCGGGACTTGGAGCAGGTTCAATGGCGATGTGAGTGGTGGTCCTCAGCCTCATCAGATCCACCATCAACACCACTGACATGACTCAGTTCCACGTCAGTCCTTCCCTCAACTAAAGGTCTGGCATGTGTTTCACCTGTGATTCACTGTTGATGGAGGTGAAGTCCGTTGAATTCAGTGGGGTGAAGATGAGACGCTCCAGTCTGCAGCGTGGCTCACACACACACAGACCGGGGCCACGTTATTGGTGGCATGAGCCACGTCCAAACATAGAGGAGTCAAGTCAATGGCGCCCACATTTCTATCAATGTCGCTTGATATTTCCAGGAGGATCAGGGTCAAATGGAGGGATTTGAAAAACACATGCACAAGAGACGTACGCCGGACGTGAACCAGCAACCTGGTGACACACAGGGAAGAGCTTTAACCGCTATACTGAGTCAGGTGAGCAGCTGCTCAGGTGAAGCCTCACAGCCTGACGTGTTTGTAGCATGTGGCTTTGTTCAACAACACAGTAAAATTACGGGGCTCTGAGCCTCGGACTGGTTGGCCAGCCCTATAGACAGCCATTTATTCACCAAAATATAAGCTGTCCTGTGATGGCGCGGGATTCTTCCACATCAAGTTGTGGAGTAATTACAGCTCCGGTTGCTTAAGTCAGAGCGGCAGGCTTCTAGATGGGCGTGTCTGCAGGTCATTGGCTGCGATTGCCACATGGCAGCGTTGAGCTAATCCCAGCCAATTCTTCTGCAATCCCACTGGTAGAGCTTACCAGGGGCAAAGCAGGATGAGAAGGCTTTAATTCAAGCTTTCAGCACCGTTCTCTTTGGTGTGTCTGCGAAGAGGTGCTGACACTTAGGAGACGCACAAACACAATAGCAGGAGGGCCAGACCCGGCTCCCCGCGCCACTGATGGGGAGGCTATGCCCTGCTAATCTCTCCGTCATAAGACACTGAAACGTCTTTGCTTCCAGTGGAAATCTTTCAATGTGGAGGATTGCTGTGCAAGTGCATGTGTGAGAGACACTTGAGTATATTTTGGTTTCTTCATTTGCTAATGGCTGACATGTGGTCAGGATTAAGAGGTTAAATACCCAGCCACACATAGATAGTCAAACTCTCTCTCGCGCGCACACACACACACACGCACACACACACACACACACACACACACACACACACACACACACACACACACGGTTGCTTTGTCGCCATGGCAACGTTTCCATTATCATGAGCCTGTCCATTCTGGATGGAAAGGAAAAGGACAAAAGAAGGTGTGGAGGGGGGAGTGAAGGAGGAGAAATTAAGCACAGAGGAGAGAGAGGGGCAGGCGGGATGAGGCGAGTGGTCGTGATGGAGAAGTGAGAACTGTATATAACTGTATATGTACAGTGTGTAAAGCTGGAGAGTTGTGAAAACAATCCCTACCAGACACCTACCATCGCTATATATATATATATATATATATATATATAAATATATATATATGTTTTTATATATATATGTATATATATATTTTATATATATATATATATACCCCAGAAAAATTAGCTCTAATTATACATGAACGCACCTCAGACTGGTGTGTGCGTGTCGTGTTAGTCACAAAAACACACAGTTGGAAGGCAGCCATTCGCGACACAGAGAGCTTGCAGCACGCTATGAGACAAAACCTATTAACAAATCTCTGGAGACAAGAGAAGGAGGAGGCAGTGAGATGTGATGCTGGAGAGGCAAATGCTCATGATCCCATGGCTTTTTCATAGACTCATTAAAGGACTAAAATCACTGAACACGAGTATGTTGCACAACTGAAATGTACCTGGAGGCTTTTCGAGCCACTTAAAAGACAATTAAAAAAATGTGTTTTAAATGTGAAGTAATTTTAGAATATATTAGGGCTGTCAATCGACTGAAGGTTTGAATCTTATTTAAAGTGACAGCAGAGTTAATCGGAAATGAATCCTCCTTTATTTTTAAATCTGACTCAGAGGAAGACTTCATCAACCAAATAGTTGAATTTGTGATTGATCATGAGTTAACTCTGCTTTTGTGGGATTTGTTTTTTTCCT
This sequence comes from Synchiropus splendidus, assembly GCF_027744825.2. Lineage (NCBI taxonomy): Eukaryota > Metazoa > Chordata > Actinopteri > Syngnathiformes > Callionymidae > Synchiropus > Synchiropus splendidus. The sequence continues at coordinate 1,263,696 of NC_071339.1, forward strand.
GGAAAAAGTACTTGATTGATTGAAAACACTACAGCTTCTTTCAAAATAGTCATGTCTCCTTCTCATTACAGTATCCGCTGACATATCTACCCATGTATTACTTGATGGATGTTACAAGAGTTTAAGTTTCATACTGCTGTTATGTGTCCGCATTTCATTGAGGAAACAATAAGGCTCTTTTAAATGTCATGAAATCTTACCATGAAAACAAGTGTCCCTTTTGAGCGTTTCTTCTTTGCCCAGTGACGGACGCCATCTGCAGCAAATTGTCTTCTAGCTTACCGCTAAAATAAGTACAGTATGTCAAGTCAAGAGACAACCAAAAACGTCTTTAAAAGCTGACTGTAGCTCAGCACCCTGCTCTCATGTAAGTCATTCATCTGGAGCTGAGCTGAAGTTAACCTAGATCCGTTGGTGTTCTCCTGACCCACATATGAAATTTTTATATTGAAATGAGCCTTACATGTTAAAGCACCAGCATCTATATTTCACCAGAATGTACACACATGGGACTTACCAGCCTATGCTCATGCTAACCAGCGAAAGAGGAGGTGGTGAGCAGAAAGGACAGCTAAACGTTAGCTAAATGTCGAATCCTACAGTCTGCACTGAAACATTTATCTTTAAATATATGTACGTATACGGGTAATATAATATGATTTATGCTGGGTTTGCAGCTTCTCCTTCCATTATGAAGGTGGACTTTGTAATGTCTTACGTTTATTTATTTGGTGTGTCACACCTGTATAACATCCATTAGGTAGTAATTCAAACGTACGTAGGTAGACATTTTTGCGACACCTTTTCCATGTCGTATAACAACCTGGTGTCGTAAAGTCAACCGCGCGACACACGTAAAACAAGTCAAACACACATACCGAACTTCACGTAATTAACACAATGTGAAAATGCCGAATCCATCAAAAGATGAGAACATATATGCGAACAGTTTATTATCTAACACCATTTTATAATGTCGAAGTCCTCCGTTTCCTCGTCATTTCGCGGGGTTTCTCCCAGATGTTGGGAATTGGTTGGGGCTGGTGGCGATGACGTCACTTTGTCCCATCCGTTCAGTAGTTGGTCTGAGTCTGCCCCAGGTGGAGTTCGAGGACGAAAACGCGTCACTGTGGATCAGTTCGAAGAAGGCGGACGGTTTGCTGTGACTGCTGGAGACCGCGCTTCACGTCATTTCGCCGGACTTTCAGTTAGCCGTCGTGAGGTGTCGCGACCCGAGGCTAAGCTAGTTAGCTGCGCAGACACCTGTCTTGGGCTCGCAGCCTCGCTCTCCACGGCTGTCCTGAAGGATTTCATGGCGAAAGTGACCGAAAGAGTTCACTTCTATGGCACGAACGTCCCCTGAGCCCGGCGGCTCTCAGAAGCAAGGATGCGTTTCTACCTTCTACTGGTCGTTTCTGGTGAGTGGGATGCACTTTATTGTCAATGTTGAGCCCCGTGACAAATGATGCTTACAACATTCCTCGCGGACCCTGGAGGTGTTTGCTTATTAGAAGATGTGTAAGATCCACCCACTCAATTCCAGCAGCCAGCCTATGCCTGTCTCACCATAATAATAGCTACGAGTTACATTCACTTTTCCCGGCTTCTCCTCTGACGTCATGCCATCAGACGAGCATTGAGTCTTGTGTTCAGGTCCAGTGTGAAGCTCAGTGGTTTCCTCTCTCTCTCCATCATGCACTCTCTCACACATGTTGTTGGTTGTACTGAATCTTTAATTTTGGCCTGTCAGTGCTCTTTTTTATGGCCTCATAATGACTCACAAAACATATTGAGATTGAACTGGAAAAAATACCTCTCCATAGAGAGTTTTCACAGCGCGTCATCACCGCATCATCCAACTGGGACGCCGCCATGTTGGAGATGCTCTTTGTAAACATCCCCAGAGACTGTGAATGAAGTGGGATGGAAACACACAAAAACCCCCAGAAAGGCTTGTCGAAACGAGTTGGGAGTGACAGGACACACAGAGAGGGACTTAATGAACAGGAAAATGCGCGACACTTGGAGAAGTTGAGCTTTATTGGTGGTGCAGACCCATGTGAGTTGGCTCCGTCGTCATGGGTGAACGAAGATCCGGACACTCTGCCGTCGGTGACCCATCCTGATATTGTCAATGACCTGTTTTTTCGCCTATTCCATCCACCGCCAAGGACCTGAACTGTCACCGGAGTTCAGAGGCGTATAACCAGATGGGGTGCGGATGGGTCAGGGAACTGTTATACCGAGTCATCGATGACATTTGCACCTTATATGAGAATGTGATTTAAATAGTTTTGTGTTTCATTTTGAGTGTGTGTGGGAGAGAGATAGCTTGTAAGGGAACATTCTGAAGACTGTGTGGGTTGGCATCAATAAACTCTTCTGTGTATTCTCTTCCACCCCAATACAGTGCAAATTAACAGTCATCGGCTATACGTTTTCTTTTTTTTAATGAGCAAAATATTCGGATGTCATCCACAGTTTCGCCACAAAGGTCCTGGTTCAGCTTCGCTAACCACAAGTGACTCCTTTCTTCCGACAACTTCTGGCATTGTTCTCCTTGATTTTGTCATCGCTTTTGGAAGTTGATAAAATTCCAAATGTTTTTCACGATCGGAACGATTCATACAACCCAAAACACAACCATAATTCACCATTTTTTAAGGAATCGCTGCAGAATCGCCTTCAGTACCGCTCTCTGCTGAGCAGTGAGTATCTCCAACATGGCGGCTGCTGGGTTTGATGATGCGCCGTGAAAACCCTCTGTATCAGTCCATGCAAACATCTGGGGATGAAACATCACTGGACTTTAAAATAATCTTCCCATATGGAACCAATAATGCCTGTATGCACTGCACTTACTGCACCTTTTATCTAACCGGCCTGCAGCCATAGTGATCAATTATTTAGTGAAACAATTAGCAGACCACATTGTGCACGCATGTATCTGGCACGAGGCACATCGCAGAAGGAAACTGTAGCAGAAGATGCGCTCTCTTGTGTTTGCTGCAGAGCTACGGTTGTGCACTGTCATTAGGTCTCTAGACTGTGTGCTGCGCCCGCACTCCTCCTCCTCCTCCTCCTCTGACCCCCACCCCGGTTACATAACTCCTCACACACACACACACCCTTTGCGCCAGTTCATCCCTCAGTCTGTCCGTGAATGCAGATATGACTCCCTGAAATGTTGTGTGTCTAATCCCGGGAGACAGATTAGCCCATCCTGTTGTGACACTTCCTCTTGGGATTACACTCACATCTGACGCTTTAAACCCTGTATTGCTTATAGCACCGGAATTTTCCATCGCTCTATATCAGTCTGGGAGGTTTTGTCATGTAGATTCTTTGCTACAGTTGCCTGACCCTAAAACTGGGTGTGGACTTCAGGAGGTCAATAAACTGGACTCCATGATGTGGTTGACTCTCTATTATCAAGGCTGGCATTTTGTATGACTCTGGTGCGATCAGTCATCTTCTTTGAGGGTTTAGGGTTAGGGTTAGGTGGAGCATCTTCCAGGGTTGTGTCTTGAGTTCTCATTTTAAACAATCATCTGTCCTCTATATCAGACGTGGTCAATTAAAGGGCCACATTAGAAACTCAAACTGTTCTGAGGGGCCATCATCAAAAGAAAGAAAGCAATGACTACAAAACATGATAAAAAAATATCCAAAATATATACTTAACAAGGACAAAAGTGAACCTAAAAAGATTAAATGCAAGTAAGGATATGAAAAGGTGTAAATATGCCATGAAACCTATTGAAATATTCAATTTTATATGTATTTCAATTGAATATAAAGCAACATATTTATGGACCAGAAGGTCATTTATTTCAAAATATACTTTCAATATTCCTTCAATGTATTTTGAGGAACAAGAAAAGCACACAAGAACGGCCAATAAAAACAAACAAGAGCATGCTATATTTAGTGTTGAAGTGGTGGTGGTGGTGACTAAAAGAGGAGGAACAAAAAAAAAACAGAAAAAGTACAACATATGAGTTATAGTATTAGTCTGACGCCAAAAGGGCCACGAAAATACAGGCATCGGGCCGCATATGGCCTCCGAGCCACACTTTCAATCATATGTGAGCAGCTCCTTCATTGACAGACTGAATCACTTAGAGGACTGATTGTTTTTTGTTTTGTCCAGATTTAGAAAGGCATGTACCTCTAAGTGCAACACTGGACAATAGAAAGGGCTCCGTCTCTGTCATTTCAGCTTGATCTGTCACCGTGACAACACAAACACAAAACACAATAATGACAATATGAAAGCATTTCTCCTATATTCAGGTCGAAGTTTTGTCATGAAGTAATTTGTCTGTGAGGGTCTGACTTCTGGCCCGAGCTCATTCACTCTTCTTCATCATCGTCATCCGGTTAACTCTGTCAAGGTCAAACCTTTTTTATCCGCACATTCCAGAGCCAGGCCACATGATTCATATTGCTGTAAGACTAATGACAGTGGAAACTATCCAGCGAGCCCTCAGCGTCGTACTACTGGGTTCTCAAAAAAAGCATTCTAGTAATTTGCTGTGGTTTGTTTGATAGGACAGATAGAAAGCCAGAGATGTGTAGAGGTCCATCTATCTGTTACTTCACATCCATCCATCCATCTGTCCGTCCTCCCTCACTGATGTCACTGGGTCGCGGGGGCAGTATCTTCAACAGGGAGTTCCAAACAGGCAACATCCACCAGCTCTGACTGGAGGATCCTGAGACGCTCGCAGACCAGTGAAGAGATCTCCTCCTTCCACCTGGTCCGGGGTCGACCCCTGGGTCTCCTCCCAGATGGCCGTGGGAGTTAGCACTTCCTCTGGCTCCTGTCAGCGCAGAGAAGCAGTGGCTCTACTCCGAGTCTCTCCCGTGTGACAGAACTCCTCAGCCTATCTCTGCCATGCTTTGTTTTATTTCCTGCATATCCAGTGTTGGAGACGTTTTGGAAATGACAGCTCCAACGTTTCTGCAACCTCTTGCATCAGCGCTGATCATCTCACTTGGTTTGGTGAACCAACGGAGAAGAAATGTGCGGAGCCTTTGTTGCAGTGATAGATGTGTCAGAGGTGTGAGGATGCTAACGTTAGCCTGGATGCTAGCCCACTGTTGTTTGTTCAGGAGAAATCCAAATCTACTGTTGAACATCCATGTTGTATTGTTCATGTTGTGGGACACGGTGGAGCATTTGGCTGGCTGACGTGTGACACCAGAGGAAGTCAACTAAGTCGAGTCGTCCTGGCTACTAACAGGTCCCTGTGGTCCATTCCAATTATAAATCCTCTATTTCACTCTTCCAACCAATTGATATTGTGTAATTCAGAGATAGCTGAAGCAAAATTCATAAGTACCATGTTTACTGAGAGTTCTGTGTTGTGTACTTCCTTGTGGGATATATTTGGAGTAAAACGTGGTGTGTTGTGGAAAACTCCCGAGTCCAGCAACGAGAAGCTGCCAGTCTAAGCCTGTCTGAAGATTATAGGCTGGGTGAACACGCAGGACCTATTCCTGGGGTTGCACAGTCATGGCACACGCACTCTGCAAACCCTTTTCTCTTCATTTCTCGACATAGAACATTTTTACTCAAAGCGTCATGTGTTTAATCAGACATACGACGTACTCTAACTTTAACTACATTTAAACAGTTAACATTCCATACAGATTTTTACATGTAGACATCGATAACGCACACCTCACTCTTGTACATTAACAACCGTCTCATTTACACATCACAACTAACTCAATATTGCCTCAACATTACTGCAACTATTAAAGCTAAAGCCACACTTTGATAGAATGTGGGGACGATTGTTTCTGTTGTGTTCTGATACCAGAAGATTTTGATAGGTTCCTCAGTGAATTTTCAAATGAATCCTGTGAGCTTATTTTGGAAATGATAGTTTTCCTGTGTTTGTGTTGCTTATTCTCTAAGCAGGCAGGGTGATGCGATTAAAGCTTTGTGTTCGCGTGTGGCATGTATCGTCTTGTCGACCAGACAAGCTTGACTTGGTGCCCTCCAGTCGTGTGCCTCATCCAGTCCCCCCAAACATCTTTCCTCTCTGTCTGGCTCCCTCCACGGCACCCCTCCCAATACACCTGCGTTTGGCTAAGAGCCCCCTCATGACTATCATTGAGTCACACTCAACTCCTATTATTGTGCAACTTCATTGTTCATTTGGTCCACACAACACAGAATTAAGTGGATAAAATCAATAATGGGGAAATGATTTTGGTTCTGTGTCCTGGTTCTAAAAAGTATTTGTAAAAGTAAGGAGTACCCCACTGTCAAAGAATTTATCAATTCTATCTTACTATGATCCTGATATTTTCTGCTCAACATGACATTCACACTCTGATGCTTGAATATGCATATCAAAGTCTGTCTCTTATTTCAAGTTCAGAAGCCGTTTCTCTGCTTAACCTGCATCTGAATCATTATTTCAGGGAGTTTGGAAAAGCAGTGAAGACTTGGCCAAGATCAAGAAGTGTTTTACAAAACAGAGAGCTAAGAGAGAACTTGATTAGATGTGGTGATTTGCCATTATTTTTTTAATGAAAATACTACCTCTACGACGACTTCAGCTCTTTGGACGTGGAGCATCTTCAAGTGTTATTGCAATTGTGCTACATTCCGTGATCTTCAGAGGAACAGTTTAATTGATGTACCCAATGTAAGCTAGTTTTTCAGACAAGTGCCACTTAGCGAGAGCAATGCGTTTGTGCCTAATTTGTGTGGACCGGGGAGAGTTTTTAAACAACCAAGTGTAGCGTAAAGGAAGCTGTTCTCAGCAGCAGAGTGGCCAATAATGTCTCCTCTTATAAACGTGTTTCCCCCAACAGTCCAACAGATCAGATACTCTCCTAAACATTCTTCAGAAGAACCTCAGAGGCTCAGCAACATGCTAACAGCAGAGCACTGAATAAAGTGTAATTGTACACCAACTCGTGGTTTTTGTTTTTTAATTTCAGGCAAATAAACGCACTTTCAGTCTTTTTTGTAACAGACAAAAACAATGTTAATAAAGCTATTCTAAGTTGATCTCTATTACTTTATTTTTTGTTTTCTTTAATGTTAACAAGGATTCAGTGTTATGCAGAGGTGTGCTTATGATAATTTTATAGACAAACGATACGCAACAGAAAATAATTGGGAAGCGCTGCAGTAGAGGATGGGTGTGTCAACAAGTAATGGTGGCTGAGACACCGGCTCCTGCAATCATGTGGAGGTGGAGGTCCAGCTTGTTGGAGGCAGTGTAGCCGAACCACTGTGTTAACTACGAGCAGAAAATCATTACAGCACACTTCTAGCTACAAAACTATTGCGAAACACCCAGCAACTGCTCTCTTCCAAAAAAGGTCAGCGGCTGCACAAACTGTCTGTATTATTGATTCAAGCATGAATATTTTAAAGCCCAAGGTTGACATGAGATGTTATTTTTAAAAGTCCAGCTGCAGAGTGTGGATATTCCTGGAAAACTCTGGATGTCTCCCAAATCCATCCAAGTCTTGACTATGATGTAAAAAATGGTCCTGTGGACGGGGAAAAGATGGCAGTTTGGAGAGAGATGGTGTGGAGTGAGCAGATGTCCCCCGGTAAGGACTTGTTACCTGAGTGGAGAGGGAGAGGAGCAACGAAGGAGATGAACAGTGAGAAGAAAGAGGGGAGGGAGGGTAATTGTTTCGGGAGCTTTGGAGGTTTCAGATTTCTCTTTCCTTTCGATTCCAAGCATGCAGTTTGAATCACTCCTACTTTCTCGTCTCTCATCAGACCAGTGGGGCTTTCTGCAGACGAGCCCATTCCAGCCAAGCCCCAGCATGTTGTAGGCTGCTTCTACCGACTGGAAACCCAGAGGAAGGAGATAAACAAAGACGCCACAAAAAAATCTGAGGGGAGACTGAGACTCCGAAGGTAGGCACTGATACATGTGGTATTTATTTCAACGATTGGAATGGGGTGGAAGCATGGTGGCTGGGGAACTGCTAAGTAAATGATTATTGATGAAACAACGTTGCTGACAAGATTTTGTGTGTGATAGAATGAGCCTGATACATAACCAAGTTTACTGGTTCAACTTCTGGTCGTGAGGATGTGGCAGTTGTTGAGTGTGTAGATGAATTCAAGTCCCATAACTGAATGCAGCTTCAGTGAGAGTTTGCTGAGGCTGAGGGCACCATTCAAGCACTGGTGGTCAGGTTTCCTGCCACAGTTTGGCTCCAGCTTAAGTGTGACAACAGACCACTGCTAGATTAGTGTGCTGGTGAAATTGTGAGTGTCACAACTGGGTCACAAGCTTTTTCGATTGAAGTTGCAGCTATTTTATGCAGCGACAGAATATTTATGTCAAATTAATCCAGTCAAGTTGACAGATTAGACCGAGACTTGTTAGCCTTCAATGTTGCACTGAATCCTCCGCGCATCACTTGCTAAACTGATTATCTGTTTGGTATTAAGGTAGCAGCTTGGGCAGGAAATCCCCTATGTTTCAATCTCACATCAGACCGGTCACCTCCTGTATCACTTTGATATCCAGATGATGTCCTTTGATACAGGCTATTTGTCCCTTTGAAAGATGCAAACCTTTGTGTTCTCTCTTGGTTATTCATTTTGTACATTTTCCAACACGAGCAAATGACTTGGATCTACTTTTCAGCCACTTGGAGCTGATCTATCATGAAATGGTAGAGGTTTTGTTTTCCGGATCTGTTTGATCTCTCGTTTGTGTTTTGATTTGATAACAGAATAACTCCAGAACAGATGCATTTCATTCAAATGGGCTGATTGTATAATGGAGAGATTGGATTGGTCTGTAGACTTGTTTGGATTTACAAATGTTTATAGTTTCCCTGACTGGTTTTCTGACTCAGTCGATGCAGAGTGACCTCACGTCTCGCGTGTCTTTCATGAGCTCCATAGTGCTACTTCAATCTCCTGTATGTTTGAGCTTGCTTGGCATAAAATAGATCATGTTTTGGAGGCAAGTGAGTGGCTATGCCAATGTCTGCTCCGTAACAGTGCTTTTCCAGTTGTGTAGTTGGATTATGGAATGAGACTGTGAGATTCTCCTGCAGCACAATGGAAGAGACGTGTGTCACTCAGTGTACAGTACAAGAAGGTTAGTTTAAGACTATCCAGTTGTAGTTTTACACAGGAAATCTCATTCAAACACACCTGTCACATGTGAAATTTTTAAAGTCAAATACAGAAAACAAGCCATGGCTCCATTTAAAAATTATCCATGTTGTTAATAGCATTTGCTAACACTTTTTATTTGAACTTTGACGGGGAATAAACAGTGGGGTTAGGTTCACCTTAACCCTATCACGTAAACATTTACACACAATTAATGCAATCACAACAAAAGAGCTTCTCTGCGGGACACAATTATCTCTATCCACTTCCAATCTGGAGAAGCCAGCCCCCCACTATGTTGGCATCAGTCTGTGGATGTTGGAGACAGCCACGCTGTGTGCCACCCGGTCCACCTCTTCTCTTGCTAGGAAACAATTTCCTCAGAAGGCTGCCTGGGGTGCCAGCCGTGACATTTTCCTCTTGTGCCTTTGCTCCCCTCTTAGATGCTGCCACTGTACATTGCACTGGTCAAGAATACACACTACAGCATCCAGTGTCTAACAATGGTGAAATAAACAACTTTTTATATAAAAAAGAGAACCCACGCTTTGATATAAATGTATGCTGAGTTTTCAATGAGCTTTCAGTTTATTAAAAATGGCTAAACATTGCCATTGTTTGAATTTGATGGCTTGCCATTTATTCATCATCAGATTTCTATTGAATTAAATTCACAAAGCAAAAGAATCAAAAGCTCTGATTTCTTACACATACTGCAATTACTGTACAATTCTGATGGTGCATTCAAGGCAATCCATAAATCCTCTTCATATTTATAGACACTTTTTTATTAGATTCAGTACATCCCAAGTTGTCCTAAAAAGGGCAGTGTTGCTAGGTCAGATTCGCCTCTTCAAACCTCAGGTTCAAAGGTTTCCAGGTCATGACTGATTTGCATTGAAATCTAAGTGATTGTACTTACTCTTGATTTATCCTGTATCTTGAATGCTGTGTCATTATTCCAAAATACCCAATAAATATGGTCGTCCTAATCCGCTTGTCTAATGTCAATTGGTTCACTGTTGAAGCAAAACCAACGTACCTGCTGCCAACTATCATTTCCTCGAATATAAACCATTAAATTCCCAGTGATTAACTGCTGACCTTACCGCATGTACGACTGCTTCTCAGTGGAAATCCTCGTGCCACCCTGTCATGCAGTGGATTAGTGTGAGAAGATGAAAGAATGAGTGTATATCATATTGCTGTATGAAACTAGATAAATGGAGCGTCATGTCTGTTTGAGTGGGAGAATTGTTGACACCTGTCTCCATGCTGTTTATTTCAGCTGCTCGGATTGTGGTGTTTTAGACCTGAGCTGATCGGCAAACTCAAAAAAACAGCATTCTCAACCACAAGAGATTAGATTAGGTTTAATCTGGATGGTTTATTTTTCTTGACTGGTTTAGTATGCACTTTACTAATTACAATTAGATCAGAACAATGGCTGCAGTCTGATTACTTCTCGTATGTTTAAGCTGAGCCCATAATTGCTTTCGATTGCCAAGTGACTGGAGTCTTATTCAACTGGTCTTGTAGAGCGGTGATTCTTAACCACGGGGCTGGGGCACCTCCCAGAGGGCCGCTAGTTGTTTTCTTGTTTCCCACCTCTGGGCCGTGAGACGCTCTGTTATAATACATCAACCTCGTATGGTGGCAGTAGTGTGTCTGTGAATTGACTTGACAGCTGCAAATCTGTGATAGTTACCAACTATAGAGAAGTCTTTGAAAAGAAAAAATAATAAAGAAAGCAACTGTTGAAGCAGTTTTGAAATGGCAACTTTTATTTACACTTAATTTATATATACTTTGGAGTTTAAGTAAAATGTATTATTTTTATTTTATGATATTAACACATGGTTTTATTATATTTATTTTATTCAGTATTCTATTCGGTTTTTCCAATTTTCAGTTTGCATCAAGTGTGTTTTTTTTATTTTCTGTAAATTTGATGAATATAACTCGCACCTGCTTCTGCTGCTGGTTGGACTTTTCCATAACAAACATCTTTGCGCTGATCACATGGTTTCATGTCCTTTCACAAGGTATTGTTTTGTTTGCGTTTAAGTAGATTAAATATGATTATTGTTCACATATGAAATCAAGAGTAATGAATCAGTTCTATTCCTTGAATGGGCCACGTGACCATTTGTTCAGGGAAAGGTGGGACCTGAGATCAGAAAGGTTAAGGACTGCTGTTGTAGAGTAACAGGTCGTTGTCCTCAATATTCTTGCTCAATGATTTATGATCATCTAACTTTAGCTTTGACATGTCAATTGATGAGTCAAAACAGGAGTCAGGTTCTCGTTTCACTGACAGTCTCTGCTCTGGGTGATTTTGTCTGTCTCCTGCGGCCTGTTTGTCTTGCCTGTTTTGTGTTTTGCTGGGTGTAAACAAAGTTCATGGCACAATCGCGCCTGGTCAGTGTAAAGTTGTCTGGTCTGTAGGAGAGACAACACGTCATTCTCCAGTCAGTCGTAATGAAGCAGAGTTGATACAGGTGCGGGAAGTTGAGTGTGTGCTATGTCTTTGTCATAAACTGTGGCGCTTCTGTGCACCTCCTCCCTGGTGTGTGTTTGGGTGGTCTGTCCTTGCTCCAGGTCTCCATGGAGACGCTGGCACATGATTGGAGGTCCTTTCTGCTTGACATATCAATCCATAAACACCAGTTCCATTTTTATTCAGAGTGTGGGCCTTCTGTAGGCTTGCCTCTGATGACGAAGGCATTGCGGCTCCAATATAGTCAGTTCTGAAACACATATGAGGACATTCACACACTTCACTGAAGTGTTTTGTCAATTTTAATGACTGTTACAATTGCAGTAATAAAAAAAAAATGCTAAAAACCTGGGCCAAATGACATCACCATACTCAAAACCTGGTTATGACTCAATCTTTTTTTCAATCTTTTTCTTTTTCTGGGGAGGAGAGGAGAGGTCTTAAGTTGAAGAAAGCAGATTGTTGCTGATATTTGTGTCTTATTTTATTAAAAGTAGTTTATTTATGGGGCCCCCAGTATCATTTCAAAAGCTCTTGGAATGAATAGAATACATATAAAACAGAGTAACAGACTGAAATAGGGTGTAACGGTACACAAAGAATTGGTATAGCGTTTTTACAGCTTTGGCTTGCAAACAGTTCTATTTATTGAAACAAAGTCAAAACAATAAAAATGCGTGCACTTGCATTTATTAAAGGAATGATTGTTGATGAAAATATGCCAAATCAAACCCCCATATTTTGGCCATCAATTCCGGTAAAGTTAGTCTCTTTATTAATGCGTGTGTTACTGCATTTAACATATCAACACTTTTGTCTTGGAGATTTTTATTGATTAATTTATTTCAGCAACACATTAGAACTAACAAAAGAGGCATTGTAACCCTGCTGCCCTGGCTCACCTAAACATACTGATAAATCTATGATCCAGTTGAGGTATTTCTCATCCGAGTGAGACATCACAGGACATTTTTGCTTCACCACAGTAAGCAATCCAAATCATGATTTGAGATTTTGGACTCGTCAGAAGTGCTAGTGTGTTTGTAGAAAAAAAGTGGTTGAATGGTGGCAGCTACCCGGAGAACAAATCTAATCCATATGTGTGATTAGAGAGTGTTTCCTAGGAGGTAAAGAGCAAATCCTTTCCCTCCAAGACTGGATTTGCTTTAGCTATTTCCCCTTGTTCTAATTCCTCCCATTCAGGACACGAGCTGCACCTCTGGAGTGTCTGAGAGCCAGTGTGTTTGTGTGGGAGTGAGTGGGGAGGTGAGAGTTAAATATTAAAGTGATGGAGGGCAGGGAAGGCTCAGACGGAGAGGGAAGAGGAGGGGTGGCATGTGTGTGACGCTGCAGTGGAAGAAATTTGGAGGGAAAACACAGAGGGGTTTGGATAGAGGTAGGTTTGTTTGTGTTGGTGCATGATGTGGGAGGAAATGAATGACAATAGTTGTGATGTATGTGGAGCTGTATACGATTTCAGCGCTGTACGAAACTGCTTGGCTCATACTGCAGAGAATACACAGCAGAAAATGAACGAGTGGATGAAAGAATGAAGGATAAACATAGTAGCACATGGTATTGATTAGTTGTCTCTGACTCCTGGACTGCAGTGGCAAGGGTCATTACCCCCATGAACCCCCACTAGGATTTTGCTATTAAGACGTGAGGCTGTTGGTCCCTGAGATTAGAATAATTGGCGTAGTTACTCCAGAGACGGCAAAGTAGCAGTGTGTACGGGATAAGATAAAGCAGCATGGGTGTGAGATGGATAGTGAAGCTCAGCTGTTTCATTTCTCCTCAGTGCAGAGCTGCCATGTGCAAAGTACATTTTGCGCATTATATTTAGTCATTGAGTGTAGTTACACGAAGTCATACACTTTTTTAACTGGAGTGGATCAGCATTGTTTCCAAAAATAATTAGCTTATTCATTGAAATAAAACTGAGACCGTTCATTTGGTAGTGAATTTTTATTTTTCCCCCCTCTTATGGTTCACTTTTCTGAGTCTAGTTCCAGTTTTCGCTTCTTCTTTGATCTTTCTCTTTGTTCAAATGTTTTTTTTAAACTACAAAAACAAACTGCATTTGACTTAATGTGGCTCTCACATTTTAAATTAGGGTTAGAAGTTGTCTTTGTATTACCACGACAACATAGTAATTCAATGTTAGCTACACTGCTGCATTGAAACACACATGGGTGGCAATTCCCACTTTGAATATTGAAGATCATTGATAATAAATAGGTAGCGCACTGTTTACAATATAAGGAAGTCCTGAGAGTTGCATGCAAGTTAGGATCAAATTGGCAGCTAAGCGTGTGTGGGTGGGTTCCTGCTCCGTCCACCAGAGGACACTATGACTCAGCTTTCCTCTCACCATGTAAACTGGATGTGAGTGTCTGTTGCCAACTGGGCCAGACGTCTGCTGTCTGTTTTGTGCTTCTGCTGCTGTCAGAGGATGAACACAGAGCGGTGGGTGATTTATGACACACTGCAGAACATCACTTGATATTTGTGTAGTTGCAAGTGTAAACAATTTACGAACATACTTGAGCTCATACACACTGAGGCAGACAGTTTTATTCGCTGTCTTTGTCAGGGAGTTAAATGTTTGTCAGCCAGTTGGTTCCCATCATGACCTGGGATAGATCTAGATCAAGTTGAAGATGATAGTGACAGCATTAAATGTTTATTGTAGCCATATGATCTGCCTAAGGAAATGCTGGAAAAATCCCTGAAGGAAGTCAAGGTGACATTGTGGTCAGATCCAAGATCCAATCTGAGAGCTTAGCTCCCTGCTATACCTGTGACTTGACCTTATTCATGCCCCCTGTTAAACATCAGAAATTGGGAGCTGACTGACAAGCATGTCTCAATATGTGTTTACATCATAGACGCTGGTTCGGTGGGTGCATTGGAGCACAAGCACGCGCAAAGATTGCTGAGCACCAGTGGCGGAGCTTCAGGGGAGCTGTGACCTAACTGAGCAGTCACACACACACTTCTTAACTATGACTCTGCTTCAGTCCAGTCAGACTGAGTCATTGCTCCTAACGACTTCACATAACTAAGTTTTGTCAAGACTTGTCAAGGCACCTGAGTTTAAAACATTGAAGACAATGTTGTGCTACAAAGTGGTTTCTTAATTTCCTTCAGCTAAACCAGTCAAAAACAGAAATATCAGTCTTTCCCTCCCAAACACTCCCTGACAGCAGCCTCCGTCCCTTATCCAAAAACATTGCTCCTTCAGTCTGAATTCTCTGCATCCTATTTGACTGTTCATAAAAAAAAATCTCAGTCCTATTTATGTTAGTGATGAAATTATATCTAAAATTCCACTCATGCTTTCACATACCGACTTAAGAAAGCTGGAACAGTATACCAGAGGAGATCAGAACATGTACCCCCAGCTTTCATTTTTATAGACTAGCATTTATGTTGGAGAGACACTCAAGTATACGAGGTAGATGAGGCGTCATGAAACAGTACTGCAGGGTTGATGAAATATTGTCTGAGTTTTCAGAAACCACTAGATAGTGCTCTTGGTTTAGAAGTATTGTGAGGTTTCATTGAATGAGTTGTGAGCCTCTGAAAGTCAGGACACTGTTTCATTAAACCTCACCAACCCTTCAATACTGTGTCATGAAGCCTCAATTACCCATCACAAATAGCCTCTCTGTTATACTTGTTCATGCTTGTTCTTGTCTAAATCCTGATTTGTCTGTAAAGCACTTCTGTTCTGATAGTGCTATGATTTCTTTCCCTGATGAGACAACCATGACCATAGTGTTTAAACTTCAAAGTGCAAGCAAAGAGCAAGAAACAGTAACACTGCAGAAACTGGACACACTGTTTGTTGTGCAGATTCAGATGTTCTGATGTTGTATCAAGTACAGGCACTACACTCCTACAGAGTGTGAGTAGTTGGAAACTGTCTATGGCCGTGACTGGACAGTACCCACGTTTCCCGGTTGCTGCTCTGGTATCTGGATGTGCGTGTGCATTTCTGTCACGCAAATGAGGCTTCTAGCTGAGTGAATCAATAACTGCACTCCACGATGCAGCAGGTCCAATGAAATCTTTCAGCGTAGTGCAGCACCCCCTGTAGAGCTTTGAGCACCCACTGACCTAAACAACAATCGGCACCCCTGATGAGCGTCATGTACTTGTTCATCAAGTCTTTTTCAATTTCTTCTGTAGTCATCAAATGAACTCATTAAATCACGGGTGGCCAACCAGTCCGAGGCTAAGAGCACCATTGTTTGACTGTGTTGCTGAACAGAGCCACATGCTACAAACACATCAGGCTGTGAGGCTTCACCTGAGCAGCTGGTTACCTGACTCAGTATAGTGGTTAAAGCTCATCCCTGAGTGTCACCAGGTTGCTGGTTCACGTCCGGTGTACGTCTCTTGTGCATGTGTTTTTCAAATCCCTCCATTTTACCCTGATCATCCTGGAAATATTAAGTGGCGTAGATAGAAATGTGGCCGCCATTGATTTGACTTCTCTACATTTGGACGTGGCTCCTGCCACCAATAACGTGGCCCCGGTCTGTGTGTGTGAGCCACGCTGCACACGCTGAATTCTGGGGAAAGAGCCGCATGTGCCTTGCGAGCCGCAGGTCGACCAGACGTGCATTAAATGAAGGAAAGAGATGACAGAAGGTGCTCCATCAGCATCTTCTTTAAAGAGTATTAATGATCTTGTATTTTCCAGTGATGTCATAGCACTGCCTCTCAACTTGAATTCCAAAGGTCTTTCCTTGAAAGAGCTCATTATATAAGTAATTCATATCGATATTCGAGACATTTTGTCTAAGCAGGACCATTATATCAGGAGTTCGATGTCCCCTGTGTTTACTGCACACTGGTGAGCAACTGCTAATTAACTCTTATAAGATGTTGCTTCAGGTTTAAACTCTGCAGAGCGTGACTTAGATCCGGCTGCCTCATTAGAGTAGAGAAGCAGAGGCCTGTTCCCACAAATGCTTCTTATCTGACTCCTCCTTCTCCGGCCTATCACTGGGCTGATAGATAGCTGCCAGAGAGATGGATGGGAACCACATGATGCTGGAGATGCAATTGTGAAGAAATGCTAATGGCCTGCGAAGCAATGTGAAATATGCTCTTACTTAAAAGACATATATATATATATATATATATATATATATATATATATATATATATATATATATATATATATATATATATATATATATATATATATATATATATATGAGACAATTCTTTTCAGGCATTGATGCGAAGTTTTTTCGACAAAGTTTAACAATGCAGCTGTGTGCATTTTCAAAATGCCCCGGGATGATCTGCTGCTCTTCGCATGGCACAACACCACACCAACGGAAATGACATCTTAATTAGATATATATGCCATTGAGCTGCTATTAGAGCCATTCAAATTAAAGCATGATCAGCAGGCATGTATACAGCACACTGCCAAAATCAATACCTGCTGACCCGACTGTGGAGCAGACTTGTTCCTGTCTGTGCCTGCCAGATAAGTCAGTGGAGTTGAATTCATCCGGGGTCTCACTCCGTTTATGATGTCACGGATCTTGCTGGGAAATCATTACATCTAATCTGAAAAAAAAAAAAAAAATTATAACAAGTAAAATGATTTCTCATCTTGTCATTGGTGGATGATCAATATCAATGGACCTCGTCTGTTTTCATAAATCATATCTTAATGTTGTTAATAAATTGAAAGATCGAGTTGAATCCCTTTCATGAAAGTTCTTTGCAATAAGGATGATGCTGATTCTCACGTGGACACAAAATATAAATTGTAGTAAAGATTTTTTTCAATTCTTTAGTGTTTGTTAACGTGGGTTTGGAGACCACACGCTAGGCCTAGTTACAGCTTATCCTTGTTTACTGGTCCAGTTTTCTCACAATTCTCCCATGCCAACTCTCACCCTCATCACAGCTGCCAGTTTTCCTCTGTCTCTGACTGACTACCTTCATTTTAAGCGATAGCTGGCGCCGCCTCAGTATGAGAGTATGCTGCATCATCAACTAGGTAATGTGAATAATAGTATTAGGTCCAGTCACATTGGAACAATGTTGACAACATGATATGCTAATGTGGGAATCTTGCTGACCTCCAGCAAATTCTTCTAAATAATAACCTCAACATATGGTGTAAATGTGGGACCACAAGCCCATCAAGAATCATGGAGTATGTTTCTGGACATTTGTGATGATACGATGTTTGCACCAGGCTGGGATATCTGAAAAAACAAACAAAAAACAAACAAACAAACAAAAAAAACCCATCTGATTATTGATGGTTCTCGCTTGGTTGGTTTGCCTGTTCATTTGAAGACTCATGTGTTCAGTGGTCTTTGTGAGCAGCAAAGCTCGCTGGAGTCTTCTGGAAAACACGCTTTTACTTTCACTTTCTCACCACTTTGGCAAGGTAAGTGGTCAGGTGAAGCCTGTAGAAATAGTTTGGCACGTGACGTGAGCGTGATGGATGGGAGGGAGGAAAGTAGTCAAGGCAGCAGTATATTTAATTTAGTCAAACTGCTTCCAAGTAAATTACATCTGAAATTTCCTCTCCAAGGTCACAGAACAAAATTCAGCTGTGCTTCATCCTAGTAAAGAAAGCTCTGATTTTTATTCCGTTTTGACACACTGTTTTCCCTTTTCCCACCTTTGGTTGGAAAGCCGCAGCTGTGAGGTGACATCTACAGTAGATGTAATTCTGTTTAGATGGAGAGGAGGCTGAGGGAGATATGGAGCGTCATCAGCTTCAATCCGCTGAGTGTTGCACTTCTAGGCGGAAGGCTGAGAGTGTGTGTGTGCAACAGAAGAAGGGTGAGACAGAAGGGTAGAGAGAGGTATACAGGCATGTGGTGTGAAGGAGAGGGGCGAGGACAGCAACGTGGATCTCCCGCTTCATCACAGTCTGTCCAGCTTCGCATTGTCTCCCAGCTGTACTCTGTCTGGACGACCCGTCCCCTGCACTGCTGGTACATGAGGGAGGATGTTGAAGTTCCGTGTGGACAGAAGAGTCAGGTAGGTGGGAGCAGGGGCGGCTGATAGCAATCGCAAGTGTTGTACGGAGTGAAAGAGGAGGGGTGGGACGTTGACAGGGGGTTGTATACCCAGGAGTTGGAGGTCAGGGAGGACTGCAATGCAGTGCCAGGAACAATTCATCCTTGTGTTTGCATTTGTGTGTGTGTGTGTGCATGGGTATGTGTAAACACTTGATAATATGTGTCAAGTGAAAGAAGCAGTTTGGGCGTGTGTGTTTTTTTTCTTCATGTTTGTCTGGCACTGCCCTCTGAAGGCCATTGCTGTTAATGATCACATTTTGAAGTTTCATTATGGATGGGCAAATCTATCCTTGGCCAACTCAAAGGAAGGGAGCGTGAGGCATTCCAAGGCATGAGGGTGTGATTGACACACCTGCACATTATGCCATTATTTATTTGTAAAAAGGCCAGGCGACCACCAACAACAACAAAGTCCAAGACCAGCAAGGCGACTGTGAAGTCTGTATTGATCATGTAGCTCTTGCACAAAAGAGGAAAATGGAGGCAGAGTTGTAGGTGGTGGTGGTCGGTGAGGCTGTAAAATATATCACGACAAGTCATATGTGATCATGTCTTCTTCGTTTCTCATTACTGCTACGTATCGGATAGTAACAGCAACACTGCCCACCAAGGTTTCCTGTGGTACTGCTCTGTTTTGCTCATATCTGTAAGCTTTGTGGAAATGTGCAGAAATCCAGAGGAAATGAGGACTTGTTAAACTGGTCTGACCAGTAGTCACATTTGTTATTACCCAAAACAGCAAATCAGACTGCTCATCTTTTAAATGTTTTAAAAAAAAACAAACCCAATGTATCTTACTCTCTTTTGCTATTTTGTTCATGCAGTATCTATTTTGATTCATAGGTTAATGATTTTCTAACCGTTGCTATTTAATTTTTTTTTGTGCATCAAAACATGGCAGCAATGATGCAAAGTTTGAAAATCCTCCTTTCCCCAATTATGATGTTTGGTTTCAACCTCAGCAAGTTGTCCTTGCCACATCTACTGTCTATTAAACGCATGCAGTTTCTGCCTTGATATATCGTGGATGTTCTCACCATTTTCATGATCTTGCGTCTGAGAGTGGAGGAAACAAGTTCTATTCATGCTTGCTTGCAACTGTATTGTTGCTGACCTGCTTTTGCACTGTTTGGTCTGTTGACTCAAAATCCACTGCTGCATCTTATCTTGACATACTCTGTGTTTTTACGTAAATGCCCTTCAATCCACCTGAAAATAATCCCTTCTTTATTCCACTGATAAAAAAACAACACGACAAAACTGTTCCTGGCATCAGTCCAGCTGCTAAGCTTGTATCAAAGTCTGATCTGACTGGGAAATTATTTTATTGTATTTTTTGTGTGTCTGAGGCGCAGAAATGCTTTATTAACTATCCTACCTCACGTTGTCTGTGTCATCTGTGTTGTGAATCGCATTGTCGTATATTTTGATGTTGCTAAAAATATGTATTCCCACGCAGCTCATGTGCCTGACCATATTGTGCCATTAATGTGTAGTGTTTTGCTCTGTGTTAACCTACAAACCTACAAAGCCACAGCTGTTGTGGACTGTAAGAACTGTGATGCTGTACGTGGTTTCATATATATAATCTCACACTTGTCTTCCTGCTGTTATGGGCATTTAACTCGCCAGATGCAGTAAAAGGAGTAAAATTAAAAATGGAGTAAAAATGCCTTTTCATAAAGGAGCATTATGAGTTGGTTTGATGATGCCGTAATCTAAGATAAAGCTCAGACATTAAAACTGTGTTGTAATGAACGATGATCCTGATCTTTTTGAAAACTGAAATACGTCCACATTTGTGATGCTGGTTGTCTTTTGGGGACTTTCATCCGTTGCTTCCTCCTGTTCCCTCATCCTCATGAGCTGAGGGGGCGGGGCGGGCTTTGAGCAGAGATTTTCTCAGCGATGTTTAACTGACTCTAAGAGTTGAAAAGTCTGAAAAAAAGTAAAATAACACACTGTCCTGCGCTGTCACTATTGCACATCATGATGATAATGTTACAGATAACTGATTATCCTGCTGCCCTATTCTAAATGTCGAGAAACATGACTCCAATGTTGGTGCTCCCTCACCCGTCAGTCAGGTAGGACTCCGCCTTTTAATGTAGCACCTTAAGGAGGACAGCGGAGGATGTACTATGCCCTCTGCCATGGTGTTCCCTGTCGTCAAAATCAAACACATCGCCGCCCCCACCCCTGATCGAGACACCCACTGTGCTGGGAGGGAACCCTGATTATTATTCTGATGAATGTAGAACATGTAAACCAAATGCAGGATTCTTCATTTAAAATTTACAGTTGAGTTTGAATATGAAGTGGAGACAATCCTACCGTGTATTTGTCTTTGCCCTTTAATTTGAAGTTGATACCAGTTTGGTTCTAAAACAGCATATCTTTAGAGCATGTCTTTATTAAAGGGATATAAAATCTTCAAAAACAGTGTTTTTCACTGTCAAGCTCCTTTCATATGAATATATGTCAAAGCTTTGATTAAGTGATAAAAACATTGTATCAACTATAAAATTTGTTGTGAGCTCAAGTTCAATGACTGAAAAAATATTTCAGTGTAAACACCGACAAAATCTTCAAGGTGTTTTTGTGTGAGGGCGTGTGTGAGACTGAGGTTATACGGTCGATGTGTGAGGATGCCTCATATATACCTCGTACAGCAAGAGCCGGATGATGAATGTGTGGTCGCTCTCTAACGTATGCCTGCAACCGCATCTGAGTGTTCAAGTGAGGATGGATGACTAATGCGGACAGTGGCAGTGCTGCTGTGCAGTTATGTCATCACAGCTGTCACAAAGCATGTAGTAACTCAGTGTGAATAACATATTCTGCATGACGTCAACATGTGTCGGTGTGAACACCTTTCATTTTATTCATGTCGAAAATTGAAAGTCGATATTACTCAATACAACAAAAAATAAGACAATGTTTAAAATGTATTATCTTAACAAATGCAAAATAAAGATGTAATTGACCTTAAAGCTATTGTACTTTCCACATGGCTTCAACGGAATCCTTCAGGAACCTGCACACGTCTCTGTTTCAGACCTTCAGATCTTTTCAATTATTATGCCCTTTTTCTTGATGATGTTTTCTTGTTGTCCTTTCAGTCAGCATGACAAGAGCAAACCAGCTGGACCCGCAGTGAGCACCCTCCAGCTGGAAGAGTCTGCACAGACCCCTGCTTATCCCCAGTAAGTTAATAATAGTGCTGTACATTTCACTTATTCATGTCCTGAGAGGGGTCAGTGGCCGTGAAGGCAAATTCTTCAATTGAGGGTGAAACTTTACAGATAACAAGTGAACAGGAACTGAGCCATTTATGACTGCAGTCAGATGAAGATCCTTGTTTTCATCAACACCTAACCAAATTGCTGAAGGGAGAGCTGTAGAACAACTCTTAGACTGCAGTGTGCTGCAGTCTAAGAGCACTTGGTTCATTGTAAAAATCCCGAGGCTCACTACCAGTGGAATCTCAGCCAAAGCACAACTGCGCTTCGTCGAAAGTCCTGTAAAAAATGCCTTTTAATTTGTGAAATATTGTAACTACTGACTCTCGGCTTCTTTGGCATGCTATTTGCAGAAACAAGTTTCAGATAATGTATTTGTTTAAAAATGTCTCCTGAATGGTGGTGGGAAATATGGCAAAATATATGAGGATTTATTTATTTGAATCAACTGTTTACATTTTTATCACAATCTCTGGTGTTTTTGACACTAACTTGCAACTTTCTGGTTAGTGTTAATCCTCAAGGAAAACTAAAATCTAACTATTTAGGCCAATGAACAGATGAGAGCCAATATGTTCATGGAACTTGACTGTAGACATGGATGTTTGCTCTCTCTCACAGTCATTTTAAGTGAGAAAAACACTTAAGAGCTTATTGAAAGGGTCAGATGAAAATACAAATTTAAGACACGATTTAATTGTAGTTTGGGGAATTTACTCATAAATCTTTAACATTTTTCGCCTCAGCTTGCTTCATAAGAACAATAATTCTTTCTCTCTTCAAGTTGTGGGGCACATTTATTTGGTTCTGAGTTTAGGTTTTGGCCAAAACTCTCATGGTCTTCAAGTGTCGATAAAGTTTTGAAATGAGGCGTCAGGTTTGCCATTGGATTTGTCAGCTCTGCAGTGCAGACAGTCTTTGGCGTCCCGGCTCAGACAAGGATCACTCCGTCATTCTGTCATGACGGTGTGTGGTCACGTTAGAGGCACATCAGGTTTAAAAACAACTCAAAGGTTGCGCATTTGACTGGCTTCTTCGCTGTGAATGTGTGTGAGAAGAGGAGCACCAAGCACAATTATCCAATGTCTTAGATTATTTCTTAGATTATACCAACATGACTTAAGTGCAAATGTCCCATCATATACTCCTGAGCTCCATTGCTTTCGTATTGATATTTACACTAAGTGCAGCTTCTTTTAATAAAGCTGCAAAAATATGGAGTCTGCAGTAGGTGGGTTGCTGAGGAATCCTTTCCTGCAGCACCTTGCTTGAATACTGTTAAAAACATGGCCAAAAATGTAATTACAGTTGCGCTTATCTCACACAGAATATGATAAGAGAGTTACCAATCTTGGTCTTCACATTGGCAAACTGGTTCATACGAGGCAAGAAATCACATGAAAAGTTTCCCCTTCAAATTTTGAATTGTGTCATCATAGAGACAAGTAGCCAGCTGAAGGAAAACTAGGCTGGATGCAGACTCCTCTCTCTCTCTTCATGCAGCGAAGCCATGCGGGTCTTATGTAAGACTTGAGGATGCTATAAACATTCCATACTGCGTTATCATGCAGAGACACTTGCTGTCATTAGAACCATTCATTATTCACAAGAAGGCCAAAGACGTCCAAGCAGCTCGCTGTCCATCTACAGTAGATCGGAGTGGAAGAGTTATCTGTCCCCCGGTCAGCAGATCAATGGACCGCCGTCACCATGAGGCACACAAGATGTATTATTCTTTAAATCTGCCGCAGTGCTTTGGGCTGGTCTGGATTGATGTGAGCTGATACAGATGAAGCGGCGGAGAATGCAAGTAAGGTAGTTCTCCTGTGTAACAAGGTGTGAAATGCTGTTTTCTGATTCTGAACCTCAGATTGCTCCTTAACCTACTGACGCACGAGTGTTTCTCAGAGTTCAGATGAGGCTGTTTAATCCATTAAAACAGGACACACACCTGTCCAGATTGTGACGAACCAAGTCATGACTAATGTAACCCCCCCTTTCTCATGTGCAGGCACCTGGGTTTGGATATGAATGGTAAAGTGAACACTGCCGCTGAGAAGAATCCAAAGAGTCCCAACATGGTGTCGGATCTGTCCCCGGATGCTCAGCCGTACACCCGGGTGTGTACCGTGTTCCAGTGTACCATCTGTAGACTCAAACACCACAGTCTTTTAATGTGTCCATTTTCATAGGTTTCTAGAAGAGAGAGAATCAGTGAGCTAATACATGAGTCTATGTTTCTGTTTTCTCTGATTTGCAGACGACCCGCACTCCACGGAAGGCAGCCACATTTGGGAAGCGCTCCAATTCCATGCGCAGGAATCCCAAAGCCGAGGTCACCAAGGAAGGATGGCTCTATAAGCAGGTCTGTCTTTATCCTTCTTAATTTTGTTATTATTGTAACTGTGGTCACTGTATATGCTGAGTCAGCAAGATACTGTCCTCTGGTGATAATGCAGGAGGTATGAATGCTAGCATAAAACTGCCCCCTTGCGTCTCTGTCATTCAGTGTCCCACATTGCTTGTTGATCAAGTCTGGCGTCTTTCTGTTCGGAGGCAAGTCAAAATCAAATTTGAATGTTATTTGCCTTGCATAAGGTCAGCCTGACTCTCTGCAACTATTTTTGCTTGACCTCTTGAAACCACATGTGGTTTAATATTAAAGTAATGCAGTAGAAAGTCATGTTGGGTATCACAGATGCTGTATCGGCGTAATCACGTCTGACAGCGTGATGCCGTCTGATCCACTAAAGAATATGCTTTCAGCAAGAATTGCTTTCACTGCCAGTGTCTATTAGAGGCAGAGGAAACAGATTGACCAATGCACACTGAAGTGCAAATGCAGGGCAGTGAATTACATGTTAATTCATATCGCATCTCATTGTCTTTCAACAGTTTCGTCCATTACGGAATTAAAATCTGTCCGTGTTTGATAAGAGCGTCACATTGAAGTTCTGTACCTTGTGTTCCCTCAGGCCAGCAGTGGTGTGAAGCAGTGGAACAAGAGGTGGTTCGTCTTATCTGACCGATGTCTCTTCTACTACAAAGGTGTGTATGTGTGTCAGTACCTTACCCAAGAGTCGTTTATATGTTGTCAACTCAGATTAAACTCACCCACGGTAATCTGTGGTTTGCATGGTCCTCAGATGGCCATAAACAAGTGTTTCCTTTCTTCTCTAATCTTCCTTGATGGTCAATTTTCATGATCAACTGGATCGAAGGACGTCTGTTTGGATGGGTGATTAGTTTGACTGATGCTCTCTGGGTGAGATGGGATGCATGGATTAATGAAAACAACTTATTGTGCTGTGTGTGTTTGAGTCGGCGCGTGTGCACTAATCGGTACTAAGCACATTAATGGGTCATTGAACATTACCACTAGTGTAGCTTGCTGTAATTGTGTCCTCCTCCTGCGTTGAACCGAGAAGGAAAAACTAATTAGTTTGTAAAATGGAAAGTTCAAAATGGCTGTTTCTTATGTTTAAATAAATAACAAATCCGTTTTTTTTAAGTTTTCAAGAAAAACGATAAAAAAAACAAACACATTTTTACTTGCAAATAAATGCAGACCTGGGATTTGATGTGTTATCATTGGTAGAGTTGGCTGGAATTTCTGAGGTTTAGTTCCGGGTCAACTTCCCTGCGCTTCAATCTGCTTCTGTGATGGGCTACAGTAGCCTGCTAGCCACAGCTAATAACAAAAGATCATCTGTAATCCGGGATTTGACATCCAATAATCAGTTCAATGCAGCAAGGGAATGCAGCAAAACGGGCGCTTGACTAACCTGTCGGAATTCATCGTAAAGGCTGGGCTGGTGTCTGTGTCTGCCTGCTGCGCTGCCTTCACCATAGTATCAATAGCTTAGCAAGTTAGTACTCACACTCAGTTGTTCCGGTTTAAAGTCGAGTGCATAAAAATCGTATTTTACGTCATCCCACGAGGGCCTAGTTGGTGAGCGTCTCCTGTTACTGAGGGCTCAAGGCGGACGCTTTCGGAACAAGAGCACAGACAGGAGACCCTTTCTGTTGTTCTTGTACGTGCGACTCCTTTCCTCAGCCTCTCCTGACCGCAACCTTTTTAATAAAACCAAACTGGCCGCGCAGCATGACAATCGCTCCGCTCAGTGAATTGTTCCCTGCCTGCATTTTTAGTCATGTTTTTTCACATCAATTTCCTTGGTTAGTTGATGCAGAAACAGAAAGGTTGCAATCATTTTGACTCATTAACAGTGTGAACCCAACTGTTTTCATTGAAGGTCTGGTGCACCGATTATCCGATCCCTTCAGAATTAACGGCTCATCTTGTGCCAAAGGCTTCACTCTCTGTTGTCTCACGACTAAGTAGCAATGTCACTAAATAATCCTGGCCCTCGCTTCACAAAACATCCAATTAAAGGCCTGGCCAGTGACTTGATGTGTTGCCCTGGATGCTGGTGCATTTGGACACTCTCTCTTTATTCTGAACACGTTGGTTTTGTCCCCGACTTTCCTCTTCCTCGGCCCAGCCAGCTGTGAGAAACCAGGACAGCCGAAAGAGAAGGAGCGATGGGGGAAAGAATGTTTGACAGTGCAGTTCAGCATCGCCATTGCTATGCCAGTGAGGAACGAAGGCTGAAAAATGAACACACAAGATTCAGAGAAGCTTTTGATAAAAGGGATTACTTGATGGACCAAATGTGCTGAGGTCTGAGAGTCTTTGAAGCTCAGTCAGACTTAAATGGAGCATAGGGATAAATGAAGCTGCACTTGTTTTAAATGAACTTTTGCATATTAATCAGTCAAATCGTACACAAGTAGAACACATATTTTTACTTGTTTAAAATTTTATCGTTCATTGCCGTTTTCCTAGTGACCAACAGTGACTTTTATTTGACATGTTTAAAGCCAGAATCCTGTGGCTTACTCCGGGCTATACTTGGGGCAAATTCTGGGGCTGTTCTTTCTTTACTTTGATATCCGTTAAGTTGCTGAATCCCTGCCGACTCTTCTGTTTGGACGTTGCCATGGAGTGGTGATGTTTGGGTTCTCATGGTGGTTACTGTAGTGCTTTTTAGGGGTCGGCACAGTGAGAACACTCCTGTGTGGGACAGTGTTGTTGTTTGAGATTACATGCTACACTCCTGCACTAGATCCAAGCTTCTGCAGGGAGTATACAACTACTTGAATTAAAGACTAACTGACTGACTTGGGTTTTACCACAGCCGAAACTCAGCTCGCATTTTCATAAACCCTGTTGACCTGTTCCACTAAGGATGAGCCAGGTTGAGAAAATCCATCTCAGTCTCTGTTAGTCTCAGTTCCTTCATGCACTCATGCTTGCCTGGTCAGAACACACAAGAACCAATGTTCTGCAAAATATGATATTTCACATGATGTAATAAAATGCATTGTCCGAAGCAGGTTCCCTTTGAGGACCGGTTTAAAGATCCCTAAACCTATACCTGTTTATCACCATGATTTAATCCATTCCATTATATTCACCTCTAAATGTCTAAAATCCCTCAATTGTAATTTTCCTTTGAAATGTGCGAGCATGACAGTAGAAGATGAAGAAGAAGGGCATTACATTTTCCTCAGATATGTCACAGCTGTGCACCACCGCGGGAGATAAAGAAAGAGGTCACTATTTATAGTTAACAAAGGATTGTGTTTCACTCCCTTGTCCACGCTCTCGATGCAGACAGGTTAATGTTGGGTGTGTACCGATGAGGTCAGAGGTCAGAAGTGCACAGGGAGGCCTGTCTGGTGAATCTGAGTATAACCAGTCAATCTTCACATTTCCTTTGAGTTATCCACCAGAGAGCTCATTGCCTGTGTTATCTGCTGGCGGTAAAGTGAATGAGGAGGACAGGGTCATAGTGATCCACTTTGATGAGGAGACACTGCTTGCACTCAAACCTCACCCGTCAGAATGGCGTGTATACGTGGTTTCTACGTCTGTATTGTGTGTCTGCTGGCTACTACAGGATGTGGTTATATGCTTGTGTGCGCATTATTCCCTCTCTAATATATGTGCATGTGTTTATGTATCCTATGGGTGCGTATCATTTGTGCTGTGTGCGCATGTTGCCCTTGCTTTGTGTGTAAATGTGAATCACAGTGGCCCAGGCCTTTAACTTTGTGTCATTAAATGCTGTTCATCAGATAGTTGTCCAATTCTCCAGTCAACATGCTGTTTAAGAGTCATTTTTACTTTAAGATAAATCACTCACACAGAAAACCACCATGATCCTGCGTAGTGCATAGATCCTGCATTTTTAAAAAGAGAGATTATTCTGAGGGGATGGTGGCTTTTGTTCAAGTCGTGGCCGTGCGCTACGATTGTTCACACGTAGTGGAAATCCTGCCAGCTATCTGCAAATCAATTAATGTATGGCTGTCTTTGACTTAATTTATAACTTCAATGAATATGTGAGTACTCATGACGTTTATTCAATGCCATAAGCAAGAAATACCAGGATCAGACATGTCATGGACTGTTTATCATTATTATTTATTTATTTTGTAATTTGCATTGGTTCCTTTGTTGTCGCTGGTTGCTGTTTACCTGCTGAATATTGAAACCTCTCTTCCAGTTTTTTAATATTTGATGACTTTTTTTTATTTATAGACTCTCCGTACATATCTGACCTGGGTGGTTTTATCTGGCTTCTTTTCTGTATGCAACTCTTCTCGTCTTTGTGGTGCCACCCATTGTATTTATTGTAAATGCTTGCGCATCAAGCCCAATATTGCTTCTTTCTATAATATATTTGAAGCCATTATTTTGTCATTGTAAAACCCCAGCTCCTTTTCCTTGTTTTGAAATTATAAAAAATATTGATGTTATTATTAACAACAGCAATCAGTTTTCTCTTTTTCTGATTCAGCCTTATGTTAGATTCTACTTTACAATGTTATTTGGAAGTGCCTTGTCAAGGCGAGGTAAAGGCAGGTGGAGGCGTGTCCTACATTGTTGTCCGGCCGTCTCATTGGAGCAGACGGAGCAGGTACATTTGGCTGCAGGCCCAAATTCCTGTAGCGATGACTCACGTGGGCTGATCACACACACACACACACACACACACACACACATACATGGGCGTGCTAACACACTGAACGGTAATCGGCGTATTGTACAATTGCACAAGCCCTTCCCCCTACCTCGGATCTCCCTCTCTCTCCCTCTCTTTGCTCTCATCACACACACACACACACGGGTAATAACCAGTCAGTGGCTGAGCGAGAGCCGGTGTGGAGCTACATTCAAGAAACAGGAGGTAGGATGACACACTGAAGTGCGTTCCTTGAAACTGCTGTCTGAGGAGTGTTGACGCTTCATTGGTCTGACTGCACCTGGTCTTCTGTGGTGCTCCTTTCTAAGAGCCCTGGATCCGTTTGTGTCGCGTGTGGAAGCCCTTATATGTGTTTATCAGAGGGACCCTCAATCCATCATGGAGATCTATTCTAGGAAGCTGTCACCGTAGGCGAGCCAGAGGTGCTGCTGTGTCTCCTGCCTTTCTGCCTCTCTGCTGTGGACGTGCTCACACTTATGTTTCCTTCTTCCACAGATGAGAAGGAGGACAGCGTCTTAGGGAGCTTGCCCCTGCTCAGTTTCAGGGTCGGGGGAGTGGAGCCCTCGGACAACATCACCCGCAAGTTTGCCTTTAAGGTGGGTGGACATCTCTGTACGGGGGGGTTGAACTAGGGATTTATTGGGGGCAGCATTTTGTATTAATTGCCATTTTCTCTGCCATCATTTGAAATTTGGTTTATGAGCTGACTGTTGGACACCTTTGACCTGCTTGGTGCCGGAACATGTGAGACCAAGCCGAACGTCTCATCATAGATTTATGAATGTATATTATGAGCCATATATTTTTGTTTTGACTGTTTCATTTTGAGCAATTTCAGCTCCATGGTTCACATGCTTCTACTGTGCATTCTTTCGTCTTCTCATCAGGAACAATTGTTTCGTGTGCGACAACGTGCCTCTTGCAACAGAAGTGTGACTGATGTATGAACTTGCTGCTCACTTGTTTGGCTCGTGTGTGGGTGTTGGTTTGATCCCAGTTGACTGATAGTCACGGTCACATGATGTTATTTACGACTGTCAGAGAAGGCTGCGAGGACAGGAGGGAATTGAAATTGGAGTCTCCTGGTCTCATCAGACCGAGGGCCTAATTCGATTGTCTGTGTTGACATGACCCGTAGTTTGGGTTATTCCTTAGCTGCTTCTTAGACCCGACGTGTCCGTGTCGTGGGAGGGTTTGGAATATGACGGAGTATGTGAAGGTTCCTGGTGCGTGTGACATTAACGCCGCACTGATTTACGTTCTAATTATCTCCCACGTCTGGAGAAATCACCTTGACAGCCATTTTTGGCTGAAAGCAGTGATTAAACTGCTCTTTGGATCTGCAGGCAGAATGTTAAAAACATACATCACCCAAGTCGGTGTTACATATGTTGCCGTGAGATCCTGGTTTTTATTGTTATACTCTCAGCATGTATTAGATTAGATGTTTAGGCGTTATTGGTCCCACGGTGTGATGGTGTTTTGGGTAATGATATGCAAGTGGTTTGCTGTGCTTTTCACTGATTTAGTAGACCAGTTCAAATGTGGCTGGGATGAGAGTCGGCATCTCTGTCTGAAGTTTGTGGACGGCTGCTCACATGTACAGAATGATTTGTGCTTGGTGTGGTGTTGGGTATGAGGGGACCAGGGAGGTACTGTTGTTACCGAACTCTGGCTCTCTTTCAGTAGGTGTGTGCTATTTTAGATACAAAGGTGCCTGTCAGGCTGTCTAGAATGAGCTCTTACCTGGTCGTGTTCCTTTTGAAGTTAGATTAGATGTCCTTTATTTGTCCCACAGTGGGGAAATTCAATAAGAAGTTGGCACCTCCAGCGAGGATGAGCCCCTGAAATGGAACGATTGTATTTTGTAAATAATCTCATGCAAATTTTTCCTCCATGTGACTGAAAACATGATTAATTTATGTGGGGGGAGGTTAATCAATAAGTCCAGGTGTGTACCATGGACCAGCTCTTTAGACTTGCCCAGGTCCCCTCGCCTAGACCACTTACAATATGTTCTGACAAGACAGTCTTCTGCAGCGTAACAAAGCTCCTCATTGATTTAAGCCACCAACTCTCTGCCACCTCTGTGAATAGTATCATTTGTCTATTGTAAGTACACCTCTGGATAACATTGTATCCTTGTTAACATTAAAGAAAAGAAAGAAAGAAAGTACAATATAGAATATCTTTATTAACATTGTTTTAATCTGAAAGTGCATCAATTTGCCTGAAATTAAAAAAAAATAAATCAGGAGTTGATATGCAATTACACTTGGTATGTTCCCCAGGTCACATGCGGGGAACATACAACATGGCGGCCCGCCCCGCTGTTTGAGGAGGACGGGTCTAGCTTCATTTACGCCGACATCTCCAAGTGTTTGAATCTTTAGCAAAAACCCGAAAACCTTTGTTGGTGACTCATCAGTCTGACCCACTTAGTTATTCATTGACATGATTTCGCTGCGACTCCAGCTGCAAGCTTGGTCTGTGTATTCATGATATGCTGGGAGGTAAGGACAGCCACAGACTTGGTACAGAGCGATATGATCGCCCTTCCCAAAAACTCTGTGAGCATTGCAGTGCTTTAACATCAGTATGAAAATGTCAGACATTAACTGTGAGTTAGGTTTTATATCAGCGAGAGAGTGAGCCTGGCGTCCTCTGCTACATCACCATCTCACACAGTGACCGTTCTCCCTCTCTCTCTCTCTCTCTCTCTCTCTCTCTCTCTCTCTTTCTCTCACCAGCGCTTACTGCTGCTACTCCAATCAGTGTTTGTCATTATGAGCTCCCAGGACTTCAGGACACTTGGTGCTTTTTGCCCCGTGCTTTTCTTTGCATTGCGCCTGCTGAGCAAAGTCCATGACATGTACTGAAGCAACACACACACATGCACACACACTAAACAAATACACTGTCCATGACATCCTGCCAACTATCCATGGTAATGTTCCCACTGTTCATGTTGGGTTTGCACACCAGCCGCTCCTCCAAAGAGGGAGTGAATATTAACAGAAATCAAATATATTTCTGCACAATCATCCTGTTAGGAACATGACAAATGTGCACTGAGGAATGAAGATACAAATCCTTCAGTCAATAATTAGAGGGGTTGTAAATTCAAGCAGAGACAGATTGAAAATGAAATTTTTGGTCTGAAAAAAGGAAGAGATTAGGAGAACCTGTGTCTAACCTGTTCTGCTGAAATTAAAATAGAGTCAAGATGGTGGGAAAATATTGTCACATCTCACCCCGTTGCTTTTTCCCAACCTCTGTTTCTTTCTTTTTATCACTCTCTCTCATTTATTGTAACTTAACGCATATGTTGCTGCCAATTAGTGTTTTTCTTAAAAAAAAAGTTTACAAATACATTTGAAATCAACTTATATTTATTAAGGCGAGAATACATTAATGTATCATCCAGTTGTCAGTTCTAAGTTGCTTGATCCGAGTCGTGGCTTGCTGCGTGGTAACATGTAGCAGCGGGTGTCAGCTGAGATACAGAGCCTGAGTCGGCCTGTATCACTTCAGTAGCAACTGGTGGAGACACATGAGTAGCGTTTTGACGGCAGGTGAGGCCTTCTAATCTCTAGGTCCACTCATCACGCAGGTATGTGGCGGCCAACAGACTGGATTACATAACCACACATAAGTGATGCTCAGAGCTGCTGTGGTTTTCTGGACAAAACAGTTTTCTTTGGGTTGGGTGTAGAGTGAACAGGTTGCTCTCGAGTCCCAGCATGTCTGTTTGGCTGCTTGAGTTCAGGAGACGGAAGAGTTCTTTGCCTAAGATGGCTCTGTCCCTCTCCAGACTGTAGGGAATAGTAGTATGGAAGTAATCATGAAATAAAAGAACATCTAATGCCGACCTGGGCAAAGTGCGGCCTGATGCCTGTATTTTGGTGGCTCTTTTGATGTCAGACTAAAGCTATAACTGAGATGTTGTAATTTCACCGTTTCA
Source organism: Synchiropus splendidus (assembly GCF_027744825.2). Lineage (NCBI taxonomy): Eukaryota > Metazoa > Chordata > Actinopteri > Syngnathiformes > Callionymidae > Synchiropus > Synchiropus splendidus. The sequence goes on from NC_071339.1 coordinate 1,296,663, forward strand.
ATCTAGCATGTTCTTGTTTGAATACGAGCATTTTCTTCTTTTCATTGGCCATTTTTGTGTTTTTCTTGTTCCTCAAAATACATTGAAGGAATGTTGAAAATACACTTTGGAAACTGCCTTTTTATCTTGAACATCTTGTTCATCATAGTTTGTGGATTTATATTCAAATTAAGTTCATATGAAATGAAATATTTCAAGAGGTTTCATGGCATATCTACCCTTTTTACTATCCTTACTTACATCTAATAGGTTCATAGTAGGTTCATTTTGTCATTATATATATTATATACGTATATATTACGTATATATTTTTGATATTTTTCTGTTATGTTTTGTAGTCTTTCTTCAATAGCCCCTCACAACAGTTACACTTTCAAATGTGGCCCTTAAGGAAATTTAATTGCCCACCTCTGATCTAATGCATTTAATCGGGATAATGGTGCATTGTATGCCATATCTGTTACTTCTCAGAATTCTCTTTTGATGCACCACATTTCCCACACGCACTTGTAGTGTCACTGTTTGGTTCAGAGACCAACTAACAAAGTCTACCTTCTCATCGGATTCTTCCATTCTTCTTGCTATGGTTCCCCAACTGTGTGTTTTTGATAGTTCAAGTAGTGGAGCTGCAGGGCTAGCTTACTCTGCTGTTGGAGCTGCGGTAGAGTGAGCTAATAGTTTGTCCCGTTGTGGTGACGGACTGATTGTTTCCCTTTGTGCTTTTCTAGCTCTGCTTTTTGATATCTGGATTGTTTTGTGATTGTTTTGCTGGTGTCATGCAAACGCCACGGAAACAGCACTTTTATCACCTCATCTTAGTTCCATTTGTTCCAGTTTAGATTGCACCGCTGCTTTTGACAGCATTACTCGCAAAATTTTACTTCACCTCCTCCCACCGCTTTCGGGTGACACTGCTGTTATTTGTCTTAACAATCAGACAGGACGTCTGCGTCCACCAATACAGTAAATTTGCCTGTGGCGTTCCTCAAGGTTCTATTTAGGACCTATTTTTTATGTGTTTATGTTTCCATAACGCAAAATTTTCCATCACCGTTATACAGTAACGTATTACAAACATGCAGACTTGCATTATGTAATATCTTGTTTACCTGCCATACTACTGCTTCTTTTGAGCTGTTAGCCAATCACCTTCATGTCTCTGTGCATGTTTATACATGTGCATGTGTAGACACTCCAGTCTTTGCACGTTCTTGTTTATGTGCTGTCCCTTAAGCACTTTGTGAAATGTGTTCTGAAAGGTACTCATTTTTTATTTTACTTGATTATTTTTATTATAACCACTATTTTGATTTGGGTTTCTTTTTGTCCTTGTGTATTAATGTGTAATAATGCTTTTGTTGACAAAAGTTAGGTAGGTCAGACTCAAGTTGTTTCGTTGTGTATCATCGAAATACTGGGAGAAACAAAAGGAGAAGTGGAGGGCTACCATCCAGGTTTGTGGATGTAGAAACGGAGGAAATAAACAGGACAGGTGTGAGTTGGGAGGATGCCCCTGATGTTGTGTGTGTTGTTGTGTCTTCTCCCGACAGTAAATGCCAGAAGTCAGACATAAAGAAGAATTGCATGTTTCTGAATTATTTAGTAAAAGTGTTTAACAGTTCAGTTTTTGTTTTGAGCTGCACATGGTTTTATTTATCCTCAGACAAGAAGCGTGGGTTACTTCAAAACTGGCTTTTATGTCCTTTGAGGATAATAAACAGGTAGAAGGAGTGTTGTGAAGCAGACATGAAAATAAGAGCGTTTTGAATTATTTACAAGCATTTCATTGTCTACCTAATAAGTAGGACTATCAGGCTTTTAGCATGGATTTTGGTACACAATGTCCATATTTTGTATTTGGTGACTACAAATGCTGAGTGCTGAAGGCTCGCACCCTCTGGGGCAGTCTGTTTTTTATTATATGAGGGGCATGTTTTGTCTCTACTGCTCTCCTCAAATGCAAATAATGTCCAGTTTTATTTGCATCTGCACAGAAATATCACCAGTAAGACTCCCAACAACTACCTGCGCGATGTGCATATCCGCAAGATTTCACCTGAAAGCCACAGGTTCATGAAGGCTTGAGAATCGATGAGCTTCGAACTAATGCAGCAAAATTGCAGAGAAATCATGGAAACCAGTATGATGGTGCTACAATGAATGCTCCATATAGGCCTGTGTGATGTGAAATTTAGGGCATCCTATTGAAAAAAAACAGGATGTTTGCCATGTTCTTCAGTTTAGGGTGCCCCAGGACACCCTGACGCCTCTCCAAAACTCTCATGACTATATATTATCAGTACAGGACAGGAACTTCCATTTCGCTCCAACGAAAAAATCTCTTGTCTTAAGTCTCATATGAAACAGTTAAAAACCTGAGTTGATTTTTTTCCCACATGAATGGTTTGACAGCCAATCGTATTCATCATCTTCAGACAGAACCTGGACTCTCATCTGATGCAGCACACTCAATGACCCAGTTTTTGTGTGACACATGGCCCATATATAAAAATGGAATATCCATTTATGTGTTTTCACAGCAAACTGCCATCCTGTTCTGAGAGCAGATGCAGACGCTTTTGTGACAAGCTTGTTTTTGTAGCCTGTTGTCATATGCTGGCTCAATATAGTCATATGTTTTACATTTTAAACAACAAATTGAAGGCTTGAGTGTCTGTTTATGTATGGTATGCAGGTTGGTCCTGGGATGAATGGGTGGAAGAATTGACAGTTTGAATTAAAACACTCCACAATGACCATATTTTGCTCCCATTCTAATACTTAAAAAGTGATATAAAGTCATGACTCTTCCTCGAAATGATTCCAAAGCAAACAAAGCTTGGTGCTCTGACGCTCAATTGCACTGATTCAGTCTCAGTCAGTATTGATATGTGTCCATCAATGGCTGAATTACAGCCACTTGCAAAAACTGGTGTGTTGTCTTTCATGGATAAACGGGACTGCTGAGGTTGAGCCATACTGCAAATCTCTTCCTGCCTGGATTTCCCTTGTCACCTAAAATCTATTCTAAACTTTTCCGGAATGTTTCTCTCATGCCTCAGGACAGGAAAACCTGAAACCCAAAGAGCAAAGTTTACGATCCTCACAGTGTTGACTCGGATATGACATGTACCTATACAAATAAACTGGACAAACTGACTTTGGACAAGTCAGAAGTCTTGTGTACAGTACTTGTTATGTAAGACATAACTGTCAGCACAGGAGTTTAGCTCGTGTAAAGAACCAGAGGGACCTCAATTATCTGTCTAGAAATCGGAAAGACCATCAAAGCAGATCATATAGATCATATCATGTCAAGTCTTGGGTGGTTACCAAAAGGATTATCTAGAATTTCGAGCCCTAGTTTAAGATCCCTCTGAGCTTTGTTGCTACTCTATCATCTCTCTTTCCGTCTTGTTTTCATTCTGAAGCTTTGGCAGGAGGCTTCAAAACCAGTTGTACCTGCAACTTTAGTTCCCTGTTCTACAGACAGAGGTGTGTCCACTGCCTCGAGACATTCCGAAAGGATTCCAAAATCACAGGCGGTTACCTTGTGTCACCGCTCCTCAATCAAAGCCGGAACTTTGGAAGTCATATTTATGAAGGATTCTGCATGCCGTGACGCTCATTGGCTGCGTGAGGTTTGAAAACAAATCCAACAAGTTAATAGTTTCAACACCTTTGGCAGATTCATTATCCTCACTTAAGCTAAATCATTAAACAGGGCTATAAAGGTCTGTAACTGAGTCAACAGGGTGTGTGGGAATGGTCTGCCTGTTCTTCTTCAAAATACTTCCTTGTGAGGACATTGTTTTGCAAAGACCCTTTGGCCGCTCCTCACAACATGAAGACGCCATAATAACTAGGTTACTATAGTTGGGTTTAGGTTTCATTAGGAGTCATGGTTTGGTTTAGCCCTGTGTTTTGGATGGATCCGTTCAGGGTGAGAGGCTGGGGAAAGGGTGATGGCAAGAGTGTCCTGACAAAGACAGAGAGACAAACTTGTGTGTGTGAGTGTGAGAGTTCATGGGTGTATTGGCCTGACTCTTGACTCTGAGCAGTTCTGTCAGGTGACTGTGAAGAGATAAGTGTTCTTCCTCAGGGTCTTTTTGGTCTACTTTTCCTCTGTTGTTTTCATGTCACTGACTCGGAGCCAACATCTATCACTGTCTCATGTTACAGAGACTCTCATACACAGTTGAGCGCAGAGCAAGGACTGGGACATTTCTGTAGCCTTCTTGCAGTATGATCTTGGTTGTTTACTGAAAATATTAAAGGCCTCTCAAAATAGCATCCCAAACCCTCTTTATTTCCCATGACCACTTGAATTACACTGCCCCTGATGGCCAGAAACTAGTAGACAGGTGGTCTCACTCGTGATCTTTGTCTACACCAGGCCTGGTCAACCCGCGGCTCCCGAGCCACACAGCTCTTTCCCCAGCCGCCGAACTGGCTGCCATTTTGGTGAAGTTGCTGTTGACATGATGGTTTATACAGGAAATAAGAGGAAAAAGTCAGAGCTATTCCGGCAAAATGTCAAAATATTGTTCTTTCACTTGCGTTTCACTTTGAAACATAAACAATAAACCTCGCCGCACGTTCAATGGCGACGTGAGTGTTGGTCCTCTGACTTGGAGCGTCATCAGATCCACCATCAACACTGATGACTGACATGTTTGACTTCCACGTTTGACTTTGTCCTTCCCTAAACTGAAGGTCTGGCATGTGTTTCACTTGTGATTCACTGTTGGTGGTGGTGAAGTCCGTTGAATTCAGCGTGCGCAGCGTTGCTCACACACACAGAGCGGGGCCACGTTATTGGTGGCATGAGCCACGTCCAAAAATAGAGAAGTCAAATCACTGGCACACATTTTTATCTACGGCGCTTGATATTTCCAGGAGGATCAGGGTCAAATGGAGGAATTTGAAAAATACATGTGCAAGAGACGTACGCCGGACGTGAACCAGCAACCTGGTGACACACAGGGAAGAGCTTTAACCACTATACTGAGTCAGGTGACCAGCTGCTCAGGTGAAGCCTCACAGCCTGATGTGTCTGTAGCATGTGGCTCTGTTCAGCAACACAATCAAACAATGGAGCTCTGAGCCTCGGACTGGTTGGCCACCGCTGCACCACAGTATACGCTTCCCTCTTAAGTGGAGGGTCAAAGGGCTTGGAGAAGGCCAACATCAGTGATTGTTACGTGTAATGAGGTTAGTGAAAACAACTTTTGGTCTCTTCTCCGGGCCAGCTGAGGCTAACGTGGCAAGGGGCCAGTTGCTCTGGCAACTTTAGCCTGGCCTTGTGCACGTCCTTGCATGGCTGTAAAAACCAGTTGACAGACGGGTAGGTTGGTGGGAGGGAGAGACAGATGACCTGCTTTCATCCAGGCCGTTCACTATCTGCACTGCTGACGACACTTTGTCTCCTCTGGCCCAGAAGAACAGGACACATATTTCCACATTCTGATACCAGGCTGACCCACAGCACACTGTGTTCTGCTTTAGTTGCGAGGTGTAACATAAGATTCTAGCTGGGTGTGTGTGAGAATCATGTGAAGCCAGTGATGGGGAAAGCAAGTTGTCTGAAAGAAGTTGAGTGAAAGACCTTTTCTGGTTGTGTTACAAGTGTTGGTCTTGAGTGGATTTTAGAAAACTGCTGCAGGATTTCAGGGTGAGCCTCTTTTTACTCGACGATTCTGTTATCTGCTAACACTAAGTAATCGTTTTTGACTCTTTATTAATGATGTTACTTGAAGCTGTCATTGAAAAACATGTCTGATTTAAGCTCTTACTGCGCATTAACCTTCCTTTGGAAAAGGAAGTTAAACTCTGTGACTTTCTAGAAGTCAATGATTATCTTATTCATCTTTCTTTGAAAGTACTTTTCACTTGCTTGGGTGCTTTCAACCACTTGAGTTATAAAAAAAAGTGTCTCTAATCCAAGTCTACGCTCTTATGAGCCAATGTGAAACGTGCACAAGACATTCTTCTTCATCTTCATCATCAGTAGAAACAACTCACTACAAAACCTTCTAAACACTCCTAGCCTTACACTATTGATTTCCAATCAATGTCTTCCTCATGTCTCAGTGACAGGGTGACGTTTGACCTAGAAACATCCCAAGGTAGATAAGATGTCGTCTGTGTGATAGCTTCACTTTTCACTGTGGAGTTTGAGGCGAGCCGTAAGGGCTACATCAGCACAGTGTTATTGGAGGGCAGACTGCTTGTTTGGAGAAATCACCGTCCTCTGAACCAATAAATCTTCCTTGTATTGGCACAAATGAAAGCTGACAATAATGTGGAATCTAAAGAACATATAATTTTCACAAATATTCTCTTCGGTCATTGAGTTTGGGGTCATCCATGCCAGATACAAACTTCATTTTCCTTCAGTTCATTAATCTGCATCAAAATCATCTTTTTCCTTCCTGTTGTCCTGAATATCAGGTCCTGTGGGAATGGTTGTCATGGTTTCCACAATTTTAACGACACCCCAGGAACATTTTTTTCAGGGACCCATTAAGCTCCAATCACCTCAGATATTATCCAAAACTGAAGAAATTACATGAATAAAATAGGTGATCTGAGGTTGCAGCAGGATGCAAACACCTCAGCAGCTGCAGCCTGTTCATGGATTCATGGATTCTCCACCAATATCAAACACAGGTCCCATCTTTGAGTACAGAATGTTGAGAAATGTGTCCCCGCTGCAAGAGTTACCTTTCATGAATGCTTTAATAAAAATTACACAAAAATCACGTTATTTCCGAAACGGTCATTGCTCTCACTTTTTCAATATTGAGCTTGTTACATTAATTGTCAGGTTGTTTTGTGATGATGTGGATCAAGTGGAAAATGACACGTAAACACAGGTTTTCTGGTGTATAGTTACGGCTGCTCATTTGATATGCAAGCTGAGCTTCACAGGAAAAGGCAACTCTGCTCCGTCGTCTTAGTTGAAGATCTAACAACATCGTGGAGAACTTATTCCAGCCATGCTATCTGTTCCAACTTCTGTCCTCATGGAGGTGGTAGAGGACAGTCTGACAATCATCCTATCACAAACCCGTTGCAATGACAAATACATTTTTAAATTCTGGTATTTATGTCAAATGTGTAGGCTAGGTCTTGCAAGAAATCCTCACACAGGAAATGCCTCTTCATTGAACTGCCGATTGTCCATTCCAAGCGTTGAATGAGTGTTTTCATGGACTGAACTGGAGTATAATCCCAAGAACGGTTCTGGTTCTGTGAATATATTTTTGTGCCTGAACTCCAGCGCCACTCTGGGTGTGAACTGCTTCACCAGCAGGGGGCAATATAATGAAGCCGTCACAAGAAAACATTACATGGCTTCATGTTGTCTTCAGTTTAGTCAAGTTCAACATATTTTAATGTAGTCACTGTGTATAACTAGAATCAGGAGTTGAGCTCTTACTAACTGAGCTGTCATGCGACCTTCAATTGACATCAAATTCATTTTGTATTTGATATGTGAGTTATCTTTTCAGAAAGATAGCGTCGCCTGTTGTTGGCAGGGATTTGGTAACATTTCCTTCGCACTTCTGCGAGCAAACTTCACTGGGTATTTAGTACTGTGACTGATCCCTGCTTAAACACGTATGAACGTAAGAGGATGAAAACACTCACCTACAGCACACCATAAACAGTTTTTTTAATGATCACTTACTCTTTGAAGCATCACATGCTCCGTCTTCTCAAAATAATCACATAAATCTTATTTGATTTATAGACATTCACAATATTTCGTTCATTACATTAAGTTTTAAAAAGCTCCTTTATGTACTGCACTTAACATTGAATTGGTCCGATTTGATTAGTTTATTTACTCGTATTTTTTAAATTCATATTTACTGGTAAGGGCATTATGAAAAGAAAGGATTGGAGATAACCCTTTTATACTGTCACCCCTGCTCTCCTTCACATATCCTTCCTTGTCATACTACCTGAATCCATGGTGAAGGAAGGACAAAGAAGGGTGACTGCACACTAACACGTACACACACACACATGCAAATACACAGTTAGCAGCCCATCCTCTGTTGCTATGGCTACTGGATCTTATTGTGCTGCTGTCTTAACCAACCACATCCCGTCGCTGTCACTGATGGGGGCGGGGCCTCTGTCTTCCACCGTGGAAGGAAGTGAACAGAGGGACGTCATTTCCTCTTTGTTCATGGAGCGGTTTACATCATCATGGATATATACTGTCAATGTAACTAATATCCATTATACCATCCTTTAAAAAAATAAAAATAATTGCATTGCATTTCATGTTTTCTTCTTTCGTAATGGAAGTAGTTGGTCAGGGCCGTATTCATTGGGGGAGTCTGGAATCATTCTGCATATTTCATTTATTGAAATTAGCCAAGATACAAAATAAATAAATCAATTAATATCACAGTTCCTGAACATATACAAATAATGCTTTGATGCTAAGAAATGTTGCTGAATCTCTTTGCTGCTAATCATTTGTTATTTGTCAAATGACTAAGAACAAACATTATTATTCTCATTATTATTCTTATTACTGTTGGTATTATTATTAGTAATGTATTCTGCAAATTGGGATAATAAAAATAATTATATATAAGGTTGTCGTCCTTCGATACTACATCAGGTGAGTGTGTGTGTTCTATTTCAACTAAAACGGTGGTCCGTTTATGCTTATTTCAGTGGCATGTTCCCTGCGCAGCTCACCCATTGTCAGGCTGCTTATCCGATAGTGCCCTCTGGTGGACAGTTGTTGAAGTGTGGCGCTTTTTTATCAGATTTTTGCAATCGTTTAAAAAAAAAAAAACCCTCTTCTGAACTTTGAAGTATAATCCCAAGAGTCTCGAGAGTTTCCTGTAATTTCTGTTATAATTAATAATGTTGTTCACTGGACTTTACTTGTTTTGACCATCACGCCCTCTAACCCCACTGACTTTGTCTCTTTTTTGCGGAAATGAGAGCGTTGCTTCCCCCTGCTGTCCACTGCGGTTAATAGCTGTACAGAAGGTATTGCAAAGAACTCGTGTTTCTACACGAACGCATGAGTGTGTGGTGCATGTTCAGCATCCTTTATGTGGTAATGTGCATGCTACTCTTGATACGATGACGGTTGCATTGCTTTAGAGGTGTGGTGGACGAGATGCGTGTTACACAAGGACCATTCCAGTTCAGACCCCTGTCCCACATGCTGTAGAATGGTCCTGCGGAAATTGCTTTTACAAGAAGCTAAATATTTGCAATCGCTCTTTAGCAGGTGCATGTGTGTTTTTAGTGCATGGTGAGACCGGGATGGTGATGTCACTGGTGTTGTGTTCGACCTCTGCTCTAATGTGGGCTTGTCTGTGTTCTTCTGCAGGTTTGGTTGGAAGAAGAGGAGGCTGAGTTTGGTGAGCTGAAGGGTCCTGTGGTGTTTTGCGTGCAGGCGGAGCACGCCGGGACCAGGACCTACTACTTCAGTGCTGACAGCCATGAAGAGCAAAAGGAGTGGGTTAGAGTCATGACTGAAGCATCAGCGGTCGACATCACACCAGCCCAGAGGTGAGGTGAAAGCTTGCAGAGAAACGTAACGGCATGACTTGGTTCGAATTTGAGGGGAAATGGTTGACAAATATTACAGATTCATTCCTAACAGAAGTTGACAGCAGATTCGAGAGCCTCTAGAGACGTGAAGTTTCATCTGTCATGTAGTGTTTGTCTCTGTCTTGTGGTTAAATGGTGATGTTCACTTTGCACTGAGCCTGCACATTTGCTCTGAAGTAAGGAAACTTAACAAACAGAAACAGACAATGAACATATTCTTATTTGGGACTGGTGTTTTTTTAACTATCAATTCAGACATTCACTACACAAGATACTCACACTTACAAGGTCTGCGTGCTCCCTGATGTTGGAGCAGTTCAGATTCTCTAGACGCTCTAGCCACGGTGGCTTGGGTTACATTCCTGGTCAGGGAATGAAATCAAAGCCACGCCCGGAAAGCAGGAACCAGAGCCGAGCCTTTGTGAGGTCACTGGAGGTCTGAAGGCTCCAGAGCTTCAGAAAAATGGCAGCTGGATGTTGTCATGGAGCCAGTGAGCATGGGAGCCTGTTCTTCTCTCCAGAACATGAAGAGCGTCAGGTAAAACCAGTTGGAAGAATGAGGGACGAGTGGCAACCATGTGTGTTTGGCTGCACCTTCGCCTCAAACAGGTTTGGAAAGCGACTGCACATGCCCAGGGTTTTCCAGCGTAAACAAGCCACGATAGCAAGCTATCAAAACAGCAGAGAAGCTGACAGAAACATGGGTGAGGAGGCGTCAACACTGGACCCATTCAGTCCCACCGTTGACCCAAACGCATGACATGTTCTGTCTGAAGAGAGTTTGACATTGGCATTCTTTATTGGTCTGTTCAGACACTTCATCCTCTCACAATAGTCCAAAGTAAGTACAAATGCAAGCATCAACATTGCCATATTATGTAATAATAATTATAATAATAAAAGCAGTTAACTTTCCTACAGTCAACTCTGTTACATCAATTATATGCAAGTGTCAGCTGTGAAACTGTAAGACCCTTTCAACCAAAAAAACAAATGAAAGCCAGAGCTGCCTCCTCCTGACTTAAGTTCTCATCATGTGGATCCAAAGACTGAAGCTCCAGGGAATCTGGGAGTCATACGTGTGGACATAGCACTGATGCACTCATGCATTCCAGCGCTCCTGACGACAAGATCTTTGAAATGACTAGTTGAGAACAGACACGTGAGCATGATCCTTCGGTTGCACCCGTGAGATAGCGCCCGGCATGAGCTGCTCCCGACGAACTCCTCTTGCATGTTCGTTTCTGGAATATTCTTGTATACCTGTGGTCACCAGTCATTAGAGAAGAGAAAGAAGAAACAGAGGAGAAACACCAACAAGTCTTATTATAAAGAACAGACAACAGCTTTCCAGCGTACGTGCAACACGTGACCTGTAATGTAAAACTTGGTCATTGTTTGTTTAACTTACAAAAGTGAGTCCATTCAAGTACCGTGTCATACGCTCTTCATACACTCATACTATTGAAGTTATGCTGTAAAAATAATATTTGAGAGTTGTATTTACTTAGTCTGTTTGCATGAAATGAAATTTTGGGTTAACTGTGTGATGACCCTGAGTTCATCATTCAGTAATGAACTCGTGCTTTGAACATTTGAATCCACATGGACTTAATGGTTCTTTTCTTTTCACCTGTCTAGAACAAACACAGACTCTTCGGAGGTCAACCACAACATGGTGACACGTGCGCCCGACTCACAGACACCGCAGAACCAGTCGCAGAGTGAAACTGACATTGTACCAACCCCTCAGCGAAAGTCCAACGGGGTGGAAGCCTCCGAGACCCCTCTTGCTTCCACCCCCTCTTCTGACAAGGACAGACAGAAAAAGGATGTGAAACAGGGTGAAGGTGAAGACGAAGGTGGAGGACCGGGTCCTGGCCCCAACCATCATCCCAATGGATGGTCAACCTATGGTCCACCAGGCGCAGTGCCTGTGAACAACAACAACAACAGTAAATCTCTACCATCTAGAAGCCAGGGCAGCATCCGTGGACCTCAAGTTCACCAGGAGGCTGGACCCCCGCATGACCCTAGGGAGCAGCAGGAGCATGTTGTGCTACGGAGGGGGTTCGTCCCAAGGACCGCCCCAGAGAGGGTCGCCCAAAGGAAGAGTTCCATGGCCCAACTACAGCAATGGGTCAATCAGCGGCGAGGCATGGCTTCTCAAGAGGACATCAACAGGTAATACCTACACCCACAGGAGGCACTGCTACTAAGTCCTTAACAGTGTTCACTAAATAGATCCATGTGTGATTTAGAGGAAGTTTGATCGACTGTGCAAGCCTGTGGTTGAGCAGTGAGTTCAATGCATTTGGGTAAAGAAGTATGCCACAGTATAGACACTGAAAAGGTAAAGCGACTTTGTTTCTAGCTGAAGCTTTTTTCAACCAGAAACAATGGATGAAAACCAAATTTCATGCATTCATTAATTTCTGGGCATTTCAACACTGGACAATTCACTGAGCCATCCCCCCTAGTCCCCCTTGATTTTTTGATTCGCTACTCCTCCCAGAGCTTTCGCCGTAGAGACGGCGTTCGAAAGCCAAAACATGCGGCTCGCCAGGGAATCGCTTGCTTTTCTTGGACCCAGGTGCCAGCATTTCCAAGAAATTCCAGGATTTGTGGAAAATTTGGGCCCATTGAAAATGAATGAGTTCGGGATTGAAAGAAGCCAAAAAAATAATTCCCCTAATTCAACGGCTCTCATTCATGGCTAGAAAGTCCGTGAAAAGCTCAAAACTGACCTGCACTCGTCCTCTGTCACCCTACAGAAAAAGATCAGAGCCTAGTCATATTGTTTGGGGGGCTCAAAGAACCAGAGATTTGGCAAAAATTAAAAAGTTAGAGTGAGCAACTAAGCTGGTTAGAGTGGAGCAGAGGAGAAAATAAAGCGTTTCTAAGCTGCGATTGTGGCCAAACAGTTGGGGGCAGAAACATGAAAATCTCCAGTTTTGTAGTCACCTTTGTCCTCTCTTGTAAAACGTGCTCAGAATTACTGTAGCACTTCACAAAGTTGTGTGAGAGTCGTGGAAGTGCAGCAATCGCGGATCCAGCCTTGTTGAAAATGCATTGGTAAGGAGAGGCTGCTGCACGAAAATTGCGGCAAAGTTACTCATTTTCGACTCGCCATTCTGGCCAAACGGTAGACTGGAGACACATCTCATTGGCATTGCAGTGGCACACAGTGCATTAATGAGCTGTTTATTCAAAGATTGTTTATTCATCAACTCAACAGCAGCGTCTAGATTGCCATTGTGTTCCCATGCAACGAAAGATAAAACTTGCGGCACGACTTGGCCCAAGCTTGGAGGACAGACCTCAGTACGGTCTGTCTTGAACAGAAATGCTTTACAGGGCGAATCAGCTTTCTGTCCAGGAGGCTTGCCGTGATTGCCCCTCACCATGTTGGCTTGGATGTCAGCAACTGTTGCACCGTAACCCGAATATGTTGCAGAACATTGTGTCAAAGCAATGAGCTCTAATTCTGCCGACAGCAGTTGGCTCATGACCACATCTTCTCTGGAGATTTCATCATACAACGGAACCTGCGAGTTCACTTTGATCGACAAATCTGCAGTAGCTCTGTCTTGCTGTTTTGACGCAACAGGATGGTGATATACCAGAGTTAAAGGAGTTCAGCTATTGGCCGTTGCACCGTTGGGTCAGCGCCTTGTCACGGACCCATCAGAATTCAGTTGCATTCATGCAAATCTGGACAACCGCAGCAATCCGACTCTGAGGCTAAATTTGACAAGACGTGGAGAAGGCCATGCTGATTGCGGCCCTGAGAGAGCCACATTTTTGGCAAACCCACAAGGGTATCACCACGGTGTGACACTGAAATCTGTAATCAAAAATGAAACTCGGTGCCACCGCCCATATGTGTGGTTTGTTCCTACTTCAATCATCCATTCCACCAAATGCCAACAGCAGCCATTTGATTGGCAGATAAAAGTTTATCATGGATGGATGTTTATTGTTTATTTCAGTCCTCTGATACATTGCACATGTTACGCAGCAGTCATCATACACATAACCTCCATACTCAACGGCGCTGCTCATTACACTTACTAGTGTGGCACCATTTAAAAGGGAGATAAATGAGCAGTATAATTCTACCTTGCTGCCATTTCACATATTAAAATAACAAACAATGGCAAAGCATTTGTCATTGCCTCTGTAGCTAGTGGCCAAGGATAATAAAGGTAACAATAAATGTAACAAAAATTAGAGAAGGATGGAAAATGCTGGAATGTTTCCTGAAAAATGTGGCGGTATCCTTCCTCATACTTGAAAAGAGCTTGTGCATTGTTTACTATAAGAGAATTAGAGAGTCGTTGCTGTTAGGATCAGGAGTAAATCCCTCCAAAATGGTTTGACTTTCATTAGGTTGCTGAATCTGTGCTTCCCAGCTGGAATTCCCCAAAGAACACATGACTACTGCAGGCCTGCTGTTGTCATGGTCTCTTCACAGATGAAAGCAGGTTCACCCTGAGCACATGTGACATATGTGTTAGAGTGTGCAGCTGCCGTGACTGCATGACACATATGGCTGCAGGTTAACTATGTTCCAGGCCGGCGTATTGTTGCAGTGCCATGTTCAGACCAGTGTGATCCCAGACACGGCAAAGACAGTGTGAAGGTTACAAAGTTGACAGTGAAGGCTAAAGTATGTAGGAGCTGGCAAATTCCAATAGTCCAGATTTGATAAATGTAATGCAGGGACAAGACACACTGGCAGAAGATGAGTTTGCCTTGACTTAGACAGAGCTGTGTCAGGTGCTCACATGAAAGCCCACACCATGCCTCCATGTTGGGGAGCAATGCCCTGGAAAAGAAATGGAGAGATAGAATGCTTGCCATTAGGGATGAGCGATAACTTATGGTCCACAATATCCCGCCAAGCAATGCTGCATCTCATGTTAAAGTCGATAAACACACGACTCACTCACTGCATTGGACCTGCACATTGGACCTGAACATGAGGAGACTGTGACGGCACCGCGTTCTCCAGCTCCGCAACGTTTGACAGCCAACACCGGCGTGTGACTGTTGTGGAGAGTGTGGGGTACTTTGGTTCACCATGGTGGTTTGAAAGTGATGTTGAATCCAGGGAACCTTTGATCATGACACTGGTCGACTCTGAGTCTCTGGATCCCTGTTTCTTTGATGAGATGGAGTGGTCCTCATAGGTTCTCTGAGGCACTCCTCTGCCTTGGTTCACCTCAACACATGCAGCTCTCCTGCTGCCAAGGTGACAACACTTGGATATTGGACGTATTGGCGGCGGCGGCGTCCTCTTCCGCGTCCCCATGAGGCTTCACTGTTGGAGGACACACTCTCACAGGCAGCGCTAATGCTAGGAGCCGCCATCAGTTAGGGACCATCAACAAATTCTAAAGCCTCAAAGTCTGAGTGAACTCTTCAATAAGGCCATGGAAAACAAGCAATTTAGGAGAGAGAATTGTGACAAGGTTTTTCATCACACAAGACAAAGGACTGACAGTTTGAATCATCATCTGGAGAATAGTCATGGTGAGCAAAATGAAATCTACATTCACTTCTGCATTTGTTACGTTACCTGTTTTCTATTAGTTCAATATCTGGGCCCCCTGGTAGAGGTAACAGTAGCCTGAAATAATGACTATATGCTGGAGATCACTTAAGCGCCAATGTTTAGAAAAATTGGAATCTGATGGGGATACAGAAAAAAATCAAGCTGTGGTGGCAGATGGATTTGATTATTTTTATTTTTTCCACCAGAGCGATGGCTTCCAGGTAGGAAGACAGTGGCTGCAGAGGCAAAGATATGTAATTTTTTCAAAAAGTTGCAGTTTCAATGACTGAAGAGGCTGGTTTTGTGTGGTCTGTCCAACACACCACTTGTGCAGATGCAATTGACTTAATGTTCTGATGAACGGGCCTTAAAAACACAGGTGGAGGACACGAGAGGGCAACAGGAGACTCGATGAAATGGGAGTAGACTGGCTGAAACATGACAAACCGTCAGTCCGATGGTTGAAACCAGGACAACTGGATGAGATATGAAAGAGAGCAAAAATGTTTTTCTTAAAAGAAAGAAATGAACAAAGGCGGTGCAGCTGCACTGTAGATCATTCCAAATGGATGCATCATTACTGTTTGTAATTGTCTTGAATATAGGATTTAATCACTAACAGGTGATTGAAGACTGATGTGGGACTGTGAGCAGAAGCAGCAACAGCTCTGGCTTGAAAAAAAAGTTAATTCATGACACACATTTGAATGATATCAGTATGATCCTGATTATTTTTTTGGAAAAGCAGAGCCTTCATTCATCTGTATATCAAACTTCAAGCCCGATCTGGTGCCTGATGATTTGTGGATATGGTTTTCAAAGTGTTATTTGACGCTACGCTATTGAAGATGGTTATCAAAGTTCTGGATCTTGTCCTTCGGCTGATCCCAAACTAGTGCAAGGACACACTCCTGCTGCAGATCTGGTTGTTGTCAGGCTTGTTGTTTTGGTTTCTCAGCAAGTGGTATGATGATGCCTTTCTACAGAGATTTTTTGTTTTTATCATTAGTGCTCATTACAGCTTATGTGTCTATTTGCACCTCTGCTAGACTCGCACAGGGTTCTGCTGTACCCTGTTTTATCAAAAGAAGCCTACACCAGACTTGTAATACCAATTTAAAAGCCCCTGAAATGTGTTCAATATGGACTCTTCAAGTATTCTGCCATGAAAGGGTTCCTGTCTTTATTGGTTGAGATTGATGGCCGTTCTACAGCAACCGAAATTCAACTTTGACCACTCAAATACTCACTGAAAGAACCTTTCTGGGAATGATGTCATTTATAAATATAGTTTCCGATGGTAGATTTAGAAGTATTTCATCACTCTAATCGTGAGCACCACAAGGATAAGAAGAAACTGTTACTGAAGTTGTAGATGTAGCTGCATGTGCCATTTGACAAACCATGACTCATTTTTATTTCCAGCCCGTCCCGCTACTACCAGTTCAACCCTGCGGACTATTACGGCTACCCAGGTGGCCCCCAGTTTGTGGACGAATACCCGCTCTATGCTCCGGGCGTTCGACCTGACAGCATCTGCTCGATCTCTGCTGTCGGGGGTTACGACCGCCGCTGGACTATGGAAGAGAAGCGGCGCTCACTGAGAGACGGACCCCACCAGATGTTTGGGCCTCCAACCCCTCGGGACTCGTGGGGCCCGCAGCACTTCAATGCGATGGAAGCATCCATGAGACGCCTGTCCATACAGCCGCGGTCTCGATCTGTGCCCAGGTCACCCTCATTGTCATCTGGGGGTCCATACTCGCCTGTGCCGCACAACTTTGCCTCTCCAGCGCGATCACCATCGACCCGCTTTGACCGATATCCGGGCAGGACGAGGGATGATGTGATTTATGCAGACCCATCCGTCTATAGCATGAGAAGATCCATCAGCTCTCCGAAGGTAAAGACTGCATGGATGCGTTTGTTTGTGTTTGAGGGCTTCCACAACTAACCTTGGTCGTTGATGGTCATCAAATTTGTAGAGATGGAATGATGCATGTTATTTCACTATTAAACCCTCCTTCTCATCCTAAAATCCACATCCCTTTCCTTCCCATTTCTCTTCGTTGCTCTCCTTGTTCCTCTCTTCTCCTCCTTCAGTATGACTTCCCTGGTGATAGACGTTCTTTAAGCCAAGGATTATACCACTACAATTACCCAGTTTCCCCTTCCATCCACAGCAAACTGGTATGTTCCTCTGAAATACAAATCCATCTGTGATGATTCATACAAACATCCGCAACCACCTGGTTACATACATGTGCTTCAAGCCTAATCTTTTTACTCCTGTTTTGAGGGACATGCCCACATCTGTCTTCACTTTTTATCCATGGTTTCCTCCTGCACCTTCTCCACGCCTTTTGTGACTGTTTGCTATTAATGTGTTTTGCTTGAGGGTGTAACGGTGCCTTCGCACTGAACCCATCCATCCAGTTGTAGTGTGGAATCAATGATTGCTTTAGAGTTAGTGCTATAGCTACTAGTTATGCAGAGACAGTGTCTTCAAATAGGTCAAACGTTCTTCAGCATTCATGAGTTTTTGTGGGTTTTTTTTTATCAATAGAAAACAAATATATCAGTTTATCATATACAAATATGGAAAGTAGTGTTGATAATTGAAAAGAAAAGTCATGTAATTTTACAATGTCAAGCACAGAATCTGCCTCTGAATCCTACCAAACCATTATCAGAAACATTTGATGTTAATGAAGAAAGTACATATGGAAGTATTAGTCCTTCGATTCAACATGCTTTGCTCTGCTCTTCTGTCTTACCTCTGTCAAATCTCTGTCTGCATGGCCATCCATTCTGCTATGCCTTACTTAGGAGGACGTTTTAGACCTTCAGCTGCAGCGTAACCTGGAATACCTAGACCAGCAGGTAGGACACCAGCGCATACATGCTTCAGTATTTCTTAACCTGCGGTGTGTTTCATTCTCAGCATTGCAAGTTTACCACGAATCAAGTCTATCCTCCTTCCTTGACTGTCTTTACTCCCTGCTATCCATCCCTGTCTTGATAATCTAAAAATGCTTTGAGTTGTCTGGCACACGTACCTGTTATCAGGTGTAATCTGAGCTGATTCTTCAGGTACTCGAGGGAAGCCACCTTATTGGCTCAGTAACCCGAAGGATGGAGCGGTCATCCTCGGCAGCAAAGCTTTGTATCCAAGTAAGAGAGGAGAGAGCGTGGTAGGGAGGCAGGCTGCAGTTAGTAAGAGCTGGTAACGTTAAGTTTCGTCCTGGTCCCGGGCCAACTTAGGCCAGTAAGTTGTTTTCTATTGCAGAGGATAGCCCTCTCTTTTCCAGGCCTGCCTCTCTTTTCTTCTGTTGTCTCGTCTGCATGCAGTGTGTTCTTCACTCCAGTGCTGGCCATCACTCATGTGCTCGTCTGCAACATCACTAAGTGTTAGAACTATAAGGCACCGCAGCAGCTTCTCAAGCCTGAGCAGAGTGAAGGGAAGATGTATCGACGCATAATTTACTGACAGATAATCTACACACGTGCCTGAGATCATGGACGTGGAATGTGGCATCCATGTGGAGGCATCCAAACATCTTTTGAGACACTATAACCAAGGGGACCAAAGCATATATGTATATGTACATATACTGTATATTGATGCTTGTCTTGTTAAGGCAATAGTAGCTGATTGGATAACATCACTACAATCGATTGTGCTAAAATCATCTTTGTAAAACAAAACAAAAAAAAAAAACTGGAGAATTGTTTTGTTTCCAAACAAATACATTTTCAGCATATAGCACAGTAACTTAGCCAAGTGTCACAAATGAAAAGGGATTTTCTCCCATTTCCATGAAGCACTATTGTGGTCGAGGTTCCTAGGTTTCCAGGAATGAAGTGCGCCGTGGCTTATAAAAGGCGGTAAATATACCAAAGGGCATCAAATCATAGTGTAAGGGACCTGAAGCAGTGGCATCCCATGTCTTATCCCGGACCTTCTTTTCTAACTGTCCAAAGACGCGCTGCCTATGGCGGAGGAGCAGCCACTCAGCAGGGGGTGCTGTGGGTTGCAACATCAGAACAACACCAGTACCACTGAGCCCTGTCAGGCACTTTCCTCTGCTTACAGTACATTCGTTTTTGCCACATGTGCTTGTTCAAAACAAGCACATGTGGCTGATTGAGATAATAAATCTGTTTACTGATTAACTGCTATAATTAAACGTCTTGGGAAAACATGTGCTTTGTGGCTAATAAAATGCATCTATCTGTCGATTAGATGGTTTGAATTCAGTGAACATAACAGCTAACATCTGACTGTTCACCGTCCTCATCATCTGCTCTGGTTTGCCTTGCGTCTGTCAGCCCGCTGGTCTTTTACACTGAGTGTATTGGTCTTTGTCTTTCAGTGCAACTTCCTAACATCATCATGAGAGTTGAAACCTGGCCAGGCTAAACATTCCGATTACACAGGAACTGCTCTGTAATCTGAATGTGAACCATCATTTCACTTCATCCCATGACAGAGGATTTATGTCTGTCAGATCTTCTTCATGCATTCAGGGATCACTTGACATCCAGGAAAATAAGAACAATGACATGCTGTCCTGAAGCATTAAAGGCCGAGTCCTCGTGACTGTTGCTCAACGATGTAAATGAGAAACAGTTTAGAAATGTTCCTGCCTAAATCTGGCTCACTGTCCCGTTGACTACACATAAGACTGCAGCAGGAGAATGATGTTTGTGCTCACAGTCCTTGTATGACTCTGCTTTCCAGAAATCCTGATCGTAGATTGTTACAAATAAAAAAAAAAAAAGGCAAATGACATTATTCAATTAAAAGTCACAGGAAAGCCAAGCAAATGTTTTATCTCTTATGTTTGTTGGATGGGTTAACATCCAAGTGAGACATTTAGAAACATGAGCGACTGACAATAAAAAAAAAAAAAGAAATACATTACCGAATTGTTTTTCAGATTGATAACAGCTGTAATTTCCTTTCTATATCTCTTTTCGCTTGCCTGTTTTTTCTCACAGTTTATCTACAAGATCGAAGAAATAGCAGCTGTATTTTGAATCTGAGTCTCTATCACGCAATCCCAGATCTTTGTGCACATTAATCCTCAGTGAACGGCTGTGGATGTCATGGATCCGTTCACCCTCACCTTTGTGAAATGCACTCTTTATTCTGAGACATGGTCAAAGAACCTTCATGACTTTGCAGTTCTTGATGTATGGGAATGCATTATCATTGGGCCAAATGACTGAAACTCGGTGGAATTTCCTCTGTCCAGCCGCCCACATGGAGTGTACGTGACTACACTTCCATTATTTGCATAACTGATAAAGCGCTGTGCTTTATAACTGTAACTAGCCCTGGTAAGTTCCTCTGTTGGAAGAACATTGTGTGTTTGAAAATTGACCTGTGAAATCATGAACTGCCTCTCAGAATAAATTCCCGACGAGATTATTTATATAGAGCTTTTACTTGTGATTCTAGATTTGACAGTGTTGATTGACGACGCTGTTCACTTGAGTGAGATACCGTCTCTGTTTTCACAGGTGCCTCCTTTCCACGATGTCTACAGCAGAGAGCTGCACCCCACACTGAAGCTGAACGAGATTGAAACCAGTGTAAGAGCCGCACATGAGAGACGTACATTCCACATTACCCCGATATTTGAGCTGAAATACTGTACTTTCCAGCGTACAAAAACCCTCAAATGCTTGACCTTGAACCTTCAGTTAAGATGAACAATGAAATGATAAATTAAAAATGACATCCTCTTAGGAGCTCTGTCACTCAGATTGCAGGGTTTCCGCTGCATTGTATATATATATATATATATATATATATATATAATGAAACAGATTGTTTTTTTCAAATAAAATACATTTTCTGCATATCAAGTCATAGTGTAAGGGACCTGAATCAGTGGCATCCCACGTCTTATCCCTGACCTGGACTCTTCTTTTCTAACGTATGGCGTCAGGAAATGCCTGTTTTTTTTGTAGTAAATAAAATAAATGCAGTTTATTTTTTTCTTATACAATGACGCAAGTTCATCTCATGGTATTAGCGTTTGTTCTAACACATATGGTGGGGAGCTTATGTAGCTCTTTTGATACTGTAATGAAACCAGTCTGTTTACACAGATTCGAAACATTCTCTGAGATGTTTTCCCTCCACTTTCCCCACCATTATTTGTATCCCTTTTTGTGATGCAACTGGGAAGCACTGCAGAGTGTTGAAAGGGCTGCATGTGGTGCAACAGTCACTGGCTGTTCACCCCTGACTTGTTCAACAAAACTAATACCTTAAATGATTTTAAAAGGTGCTGGCTGTCATATATATGCTTAGTCACTAAGCTATGGGGAGCCCCTCCAAGCAATGACAGAGCTGCATGAAGCTCATGAAAAGCAGGCTGGAGACCTCTACTTTCTTAAGTCATGGAAACTTGTTGAACTGCAGTCATGGATTATCAGAATGAGAAATTCAAATCAAAGCCTGGATCTAACAGGCTTTTTGGGAAAGGCATCGTAGTCACATTGTTTAAGTCAAACCAACACAAAGTGAGAATCGGTGGTCATAATGTTGTCCAAAATTGTGGCATATGGCTGTTTGTTCAGACGCTAAGACTAATTCATTGTCTTAGGGACCTGAACACTTTCAGACTCTTTTTGTCAATAAGCCACAGCACATTACCACACTGTAGCAAGATTGATGCATTTACTAATAATGTGTTTTGTGTATGAGCTCTGGTTTGTTAACACCACTCCCTCTGGTGTAAAAATATTTGTTTCATTGACAGACAGGCAACAATCATGTGGTCAACACTTTTCTTTTCTGACAGAAACTTTTGGGCCGACTCTGTGAGCAGAACCGAACTTTGAAAGACCATGAGGCAGTGGTGCACCGACTCAGAATGGATAAGGTAAAGAAACTTGCACCATTATTCACTCCCGCCAGGAGATGGCGATGTAGCGATCTCAATTATGAATGCTATTCCAGCCAAGCCCCGCAAGTTCTGCAAGGTGTGGCTTTCCCGCCGATTCCTCCACTCACTTGAGTCTCCTTTGGCATGTGCGACACCATATTCAATCTCTCCTGGTCCAAATCCCCATGATGGAACTGTAGAATAGAGGGAAGTCAGAAGCGGAAGTGACTAGTGCAGCGACAGCCCAACACTATAAACCAACATGGCCGACCTCCAGCTCCATCTCTCTCCAGGCTGTTTCTGAGCCTCTACATCCCTCACCACCCTGTGGGACACATCAGCAGCTACTGTTGGAATGAGCCGCTCACACACACCTTTACCTCCGTCAGGCTCCGCCCTCGTGAGGTGCTCCGGAACAAAACAACCAGTGCTCACTACGCAGCATCATAAACAAGATGGACTTATTTTAGCATCAGTTTTTATATAGCGTCTACATTTATGTATTTATTTAATATGTGTGTCTTTGCGCTTGAAATACACATCGCTTTTTTCAAAAATAGCATATTTGGTTTAAATCATTGCAGCCTGGAGCTTTTCTGGGCTAAAAGGTGACACTGGTTTTTAACAAGCTTATTTGCAAGGCTGCTCATTTCCTGTCATGTTGTTCCAGATCCATAAATGAACGCAACATTCACCGCAATTTTTGAAAAAGTCTGTTGTAAAATCAGGCGTTTTTGGCCGCAAAATCAGTCAGTCAATGAAATCCTGGAGGAACTTAATATCGCTGAAGACAGAAAACTAGGAGATGTTCAAACTGTCCAGTTGTGTATTTGATGTTTTCTGGCTTTCATTGCTTTGTTCAGGATACCTTGGAGGAAGCACTGGTGGCGACTCACCAGGAGATGGAGAACTACCACAGCCAGCCGATGGCCATGGAAAAGCTGCAGTACAAAAAAGAAACTCTGCAGAACCAGCTCATCAACATCAGAGGAGAGCTCTCCCAAGCCTCAAGTGTAAGTTACAAACCATGTAACACTCCAGTTTCCAGCAATATTTTCAGATGCATTTGTTTAAAAATAAAAGTGTGTCATTTGCATCTCAGAGAGTAGGATAGTTATGCTGCCTCTCATTGAGAAGGTAGTGAGTTGAGGTGGGTTTCTTCAGGACAGTCCAATCCAAAAGTATAACTCCAGCCTGCAGTGAACTGGCAGCCTGTTCAGGGTGTCCCTGGCCTCTCACCCCAAGTAGCAGTGATAGGCTCCAACTTTCCACAAATAGATACGTCAAGCAAAACGAAAGAACCATTGTGCATGTGACCATTCATGCCATTTGTCAGATGCTTTTATCCGCAGCATCTCAAGTGTGTCACACTTGTTTTCTCCATTGGATTCACACCATCACCAACTGCTTCACAGAACTTGTGGTGTGCTAATGACCTGGCATAGACAGATGAAGCAATATTAAAACGTCCAAATACAAGCCAAATATTAGAAAGATCTCTTTAACCACCTTTGCTCAAAACAATGCACCATTACAAACTCTGTCTGTTCTTTGGTGCTTCAAGCATTCCAGTGGTAATCTGCTTTATCCTCACTAATATCCATTTTATTACAAGGAAATACACTCTGTCAGTTGTGGCCAACCAGTCCGAGGCTCAGAGCTCCATTGTTTGACTGTGTTGCTGAGCAGAGCCACATGCTACAAACACATCAGGCTGTGAGGCTTCACCTGAGCAGCTGCTCACCTGACTCAGTATAGTGGTTAAAGCTCATGCCTGTGTGTCACCAGGTTGCTGGTTCACGTCCGGCGTACGTCTCTTGCACATGTGTTTTTCAAATTCCTACATTTGACCCTGATCCTCCTGGAAATATCAATATCAACAGATGGCCAGTCCTCTACTATGTCTTCACCCCACAAAGTTTATAACCAGTGACAAAGGCATTATATACCATACTGTATTATTATACTATAGTTTTATTTTTTAACAATCCACAGGCTTTCACGACTGCTCGCATGGAGTTCGAAGCACTAGAAGACGAGGCTAACGCCATCCATGGAGATCTATGGGAGCAACTGAATGCTGGTATTCAGGTAATGGCCCCTCCTTGTTTCTTTTTGCACAGACAAATCAAAGGACTTGCTCGCCTTTTATCTGGTCCGCCTGTTCTACCTGTGACTTATCCACATCCACAATGGGCCGCACGTTTGTCATTGCTTGGGGCTGCACAGGAAATATATACAAGAGGAGAATAGCGGAACTGTCAGTCATCTCAAATTCAAATCTGTTCAGCAGAGGCCACATGATGGGTAGATGAGGTTTCATGAAACAGCCCTGCAGGACTGATGAAACGGTGAGGCCACAAGGTGGCGCTCTTGGATTAGAAATGATGTGAGGTTTCATGGAATGAGTTGTTCAAGTCCAAACATTATACTGCAGACAGCGCCATCTGGTGGCCTCTGGAAATCAGGACACTGTTTCATGAAGCCTTTACCCATCAGAAGTCCCCACCAAAAGCAGTCACATCTCTCTGCACAGAGGACGACAGCAACAGTATTTTAACCTGAGGTCGCTTAGTGACCCGAACAGAGGTCGGAGGTCATGGCTGCTGACGGGGGCAGGCATTTCATGTGGTTTGGGGTTTTTTTGCGCTGCAAATTTTGAAGCTCAAATGTAACACAGCAAAACCGAATGCCGTTGTTGATGTATCACATTAATCCTTCATACTCTTTTAGAGTGAATTGGTTCGAAGGCACATCCAGAAAGAATTTTGGAGAGTGCAGGATGTGTTGGAAGGACTGCACAAGAATAACTCATCCAGAGGCACCGACACCGCCAAGCACAGAGGTATGAGGGATGCCACTAGTCTGACCGCTCACGTCCATTCATCACGCCACTCTCACTCTCTCTTTGTGTGAGTTTGGCAGTATCACACACTGCTAATACCAAAGATGCCGCCAAAAATAATCCTTTTTTTCCATCTTAAAATGATCACTGACCTGACTGAATTTCCATTTTAATGCACGGCAGAAAAAACAACAATCCACCCCAATTAAAAACTTGTAATGTCATTTACTAATGAGTGCACTTGACTCTGTTGTGTATTGAATTGAATTACACATTACACAACAGCTCAGTCATGTGATCGACATCGTTTTTTTTTTTTTTTTTAATCGTTGTTGTGTCCCAAACTAACCTTGTACTTTTCCTCTTTGCAGTGGCCAGTGGTGCCTCCGGCTCTTTTAGCACCAATAGTCCAGCCAGTCCCCTGAGCTCAGTAAGCCTCACCAGCCCACTCAGCCCCTTCTCCCCAGTGCCCGGCTCCCAGGCCTCCCCAACCAAACAGCTGGGCCCGGAGGTAAGCACCCAGCCGGGGGCCAACCCTAAGTCTGACTCAAGCCCATACTTGCAGCATAGAAACAACCCTGAAGTGCGTAGAAAATCAGTTCCTAAACCTCGTCCTAAATCATGTATCCTGCCTCATCTCAAGACTGATCCCAAGTCTTGGTGTAGACCCAGGAGCTACAGGGAGCCTGACACAAGCCTGGATGCAGAAAACACGTGTAGCAATAGCTGTGAATCAGTTGACCAAAAATTTCTTCAGTCTTCTTTTGAGGGGCTTCGAGGGTCTTTGGGAAGATTGGATACAGTAATGGAGGAATCCGACCAACACCTTTATTGTCAAACTAGTTTTGACGATTACAAGACCAGTGTACAAGAAGAGTATCATGACATGCAAGTTCCATGCCAGAGCAACATGGGGAGTATGTCAGAAATGTACCGGAGTGACTTCAGTCTAAATGACACCAGCTGGGTTACTTCAAATGGTTGCAACCTGGAATTTAAAGTAGGCCTCAGAAAAGACGTCTATCCAGACTCTGTGCCAACATCTTCCGAGTATCGTCATAGTCTGTCTTCCAGCAGGCGTTTTTCTTTGCCAGAGTCTCCCATGTTGCTTCAGCAGGACAGCTGCCCAGCTAAAGCGGCACCATTGTGCCCAAGCCCTGACATCTCCAACCCTCTTTTCTTAAGGAACACTGTTGTCGAAGACTCGATCCAACAATGGGCCGTGTCTCACATGCCGTGCAACTCTGGATCTTGTTCTCGGTTAAACTACCCTGCTCCTCAAGACGACGTGTATACAGAACCGTTGATCTGTGTGGTCAAACAGTCTGAACTGCCAAGGAAACAGTTGGGAAAAATCTTCATGCAGACTCACCTTTAATGTAATATTTCAAGAGTCAGTCGCCTTAAAACTCTGCCTGATGTAATAACAGCCGAGTGAATTGGAATGATGGGGTTAGAATGTGCTTAATTAGAAATGTAGCTTGCACATGTTTCTCTTTTCCGGCTATAATTGTATCCCAATTATCACCTTCAGATGTTCACATATGAGTCTACGTTATTACAAATGTTCATTGATTCATAACTGCTGCGCTGAGATTTCATATTCAACCAAAACTATGTTTCTTGTTCCCAACATGAATGAATACATCTGTTCCGTTTATTTATCTTAAAGAGCAACTAATCTCCAAACCCCGCTTCCCTGACTCAGTCATGGGTTTCGAATGTTGGTCCTGCTCTCCATGACGCTGTGTTTTGAAGTTATTGCTTCATAACGTTCTCCGCCGTTTGAAATCTCGGTGAACGAGGGGTTGCGAGAGCAAAGCCCATTATTATATTATCACAGTGAGCTTGACTCTGTCTCCGGTGCTGCTCTTTTCAGCCTCTGCGTTTTGAATGGCCGGTGCTTGTGTAGATTTTGTGATGTAAATATTTCAAATCATATAGAGTTTTGTGCAGACAGACATGCTGCTGTGTTCAATAACGTTTCATGCATTCGTTGCATAGAGGATCAGAACCAGAGTAGGAGCACAGCCTTGTTCGGAGCGAAACAAGGCTGTCAATTTACATCATAAGCAGTAGGCCTGTGAGCTAGTTTTTACTTGGCAAGTTCCTTAAAAATATGCTCCCTCGATCATCGTGTTTTTCCCCCAGAACAAACCGGCCGGTCTCTCAGTAGAACTTAATCTCTGGCTAGTGAACAGGACCAAAACTGCTGGAGTCAAACACAAAAAGATGTTTCCAAAATCAACCACCGTTCATGATCATCCTCTTTTTACTGTACTGACTGTAAATTCTGGCTTCATTTACAAAAGCACTGCAGACCAGGAAGTAGAATGTGCTATAGAGCTTTGGTATAAACTTTTTAACTTATGTCAATCAAGCAGTGGGATGTGATAAAACCCATATCACGGAACTATTCCGGTGATTGCGCTGAGCTCTGCACCGCCTGGCTTGTCATCACTCCTGATGCCCACTCTCTTCCTTCTTACCCCTGTCTGTCCTTTCCCCTTCCCGTTTCTCTGGTGGTCTAGGAAAATGCCCCTCCTAGGCCTCCCCTTCCTAAGTCCTACTACCCCCTGGAGTCCTCCTCCACCCTCCCACCCTCAGTCCCTCCCCTTCCCTCTGACAGCACCACCTGGCTACGCAGCTTGGGAATCGATGATGCTTTCCTTGATGGTGAAGATTCTTACACGAGAAAGGTACTCGGTGTTTCTGACCCTGTCCTGCCCTGAAGTCATCTCTCACTAACAACTGTCCAGTGTCACCTTTTTAAAAACGCTCCATTTTAGACGAGTATTCCACTCACCCTTTCATGTTCTTTGTCTGCTGGCCAGTTGTTTGTCGCTACGTTGCTGTTCCCATCAACTCACATTCCATTCGGTGTAGGTGTTAACACAGGAAGGTCCTGCAGATGAAGTCGATAGAATTGCTCATTCACTCATGATGTGATGGTTTGGACATGTACAGAGGAGAGAGAGAGAGCCAGTACACTGGTAGGAAGATGTTGAGATGTTGGAACTGCCAGGCAGAAGGTGGAGAGGAAGGCCACAGAGGAGATTGATGGAGGTGGTGAAGGAGGACATGAGGTTTGAGAGAAGAGGAAGCAGAGGACAGGTGGGTGGGGGAGGAAGATGATCCGCTGTGGTCACCCCTGAAGGGAGAAGACGAAAGAGAAAGGAGTTCATTCAGTCATGACTTTCTTGCTCAGCGTGGCTCTTGCATTATGGTCACAGCAGAAATGTCACCAACTTATGATTGGTCCTAGCCTCACAACTCTTGACTCAGAGCCCTATACATGAGGCCAATGCTGGAGTCCCTCTACTGAGGCTGGAGAGTGTTTCAGGCTACCTGTCTGAAGCTGTCTCCTGGCTGATAGAATAAATGATGAGCTCCTGACACTCATCATGTCCATCAATGATGTCCATCTTCTTATAAGTGGAGACGAGTGGTGAGCAGATGAGGTTTCATGACACAGTATTGAATGGTTGATGATAGGGATGCTCTGATCAGGGTTTTTGCTGCAGATACCGATCACCAATACAGATCACATTGACAATGAATTTGTAATCCAAATGATGATGTGAAAAATGAACTTTAAATCATTTTAATTCAGACGGATTTTTATATACTTCTTCAAGGAGGCAAAAAAATAGAAAAAAACCTTGAATGAACCAGAATACAGCAACCATTATGTCAAAAGGACCAACTGAAAAACATTTCATTTGATTTGGGATGTCGCAGTTTGGTGAATCTCTTGAGACTGTGCTGTGTCCGTGACGTATTGACATACTGTAGCGGGACTCCCAGACAGAGAGCACTGCATTTATGAAGGTTTCCACTCTGGACGTATTCAGGTGGTCAGATTCAGATTCAGATGGCTGACGAACGCTGCACCTGACTCCAAAACGGTGACGAATCCGATCGTTTCCGTCTCCTTGAGAAAGGCTGCTTATCCAGCTCGGTGAAATTAATGATTACTTCTGATCATTCCGAATGTGCGCAGCATTTTCCCGTGCATGTGCTGCAGGATGCTAACCTTACAAGTCCGATTGAAAGAACTTTAACGGCAAACACGCGGCTGCCCAGTGAGCAGCGAGGAGGGAGGAGCGGACGCATCACAACCAGTGGTGCTCCACCGGCTGTCACATGTGATCGGTTGTTGTGATCGCCAGTGACAGGTAGTGATTGGACATCCAATGAAACTTCATCGACCCCGTCATTTCTAAACCGAGAGTGCCATCTAGTGGCCCCTGAAAATGAGGATACCGTTTCATCGACCCTGCAGTACTGTATCATGATAGCTCATGTACCCATCACCAGTCGAGACGTGATCAGTATACTCCATGTTTAGGTCTCAAACTGTGTCATGATTTTAACGGAACATGTTTCATGGTCGTGCTGTGCTCCATCCAGACATGAAGCCTGAGTCACAATATTAGAATGCATTCATTGGCTATTGGTTACATCAGATCATTTCACTCGTCACGGATCAACTTTCTAAGAGTCTTATCTTCTGTTTCCAGTCAAATCCGGGAGAGCAGAATATGACTGACATGCCGGACAAGGTGCAGGACCGTCAGTCCAGCATGAATAAAGGTACTTTATCCAAGATCCTTTTGTTAATACACACCACGCCTGACTTCTTCTCACGTTGCAATCAGCTGGCAGCGTTCCCTGATCTTTGTAATTGGGCCTTCCCACACTGAGAGTTTGACCTTGACCTTTCTGTAGTGTTTTGAGCGTGTGCACGTCTGCTTTCCAGTTGGAATTGTTCCTCCGAGAACCAAGTCGCCGGCCAACGAATCAACAGGATTTTCCAGACATAACGGACGAGTTGCCAATGGGATATCCAGGGTATGAACTCCTCTGTTCTCCAACTCTCAGTCCCACAGTTTCCCAACACGTGTTGCTGATATTAGTTTGAGAACGCAGTTTGAGTGAAACCATGCTGCTGTGTTCTACAGCCCTGGAGTTTAACAGACTTTATGAGGACGTTTCCCTGAGCCACACAGATCTTTGTTTTCTCAATCTAAAGATGCAAGAGTCTCGGGTCAAGTTTGCACAATCTTTCTGAAAGTAGTTTCAGTTGTAGATGATTATAACATCATTCATGAGTGGAAAGGGATTGTGCATGCCAAGATAGAGCAATGATTTATATGTTGCGGTTCAATCTGGCCTGTGCACTCGTGATTTAGAAGAAATGGAATTAGTTGGCCACTTAATATTCTCTGTTTGTTGAGAGTGTTGCGGTTTGGCTGTGTGACAAACGCATGAGGCCTCACGGCAACAGTGCAAATGTATTTTGAGAGAAGGGTCATATGCAGCAAGGTGACGCCGAGGAAAATCCTAGGCTCGTCCTCATGCTTTGGGAATTACATGCCTCGGTCTGTCCAAAAAAAACCCAGCAGGTTTGTGGAGTCTGAAAGTGGCAGAGAGCTCGATTGTGAAAAGTGTCCGTCCGCCCCAGTTTGACTGCTGTTATCTGTTATTTCTTGCAGGAGCGTCCAAAGAGCGCTGTGTTTCCTGCTGAGATGAAATCCAAGATGAGCGTGGAAGAACAAAACGAACGGCTCCGTCGAAACCAGAGCAGCTCAGTGAGGGACAAGAGGCGAAGTCTGAATCTCTCAGGCGGCCATTCTCCTGCAAGCTACAGAGTGGTGCGCAGAATTCTCTTGAGCCTAGAGATGTTTGGTTTGTCATGAACCCAGTCTTGCATTCCCTGCAACACAAACAAAAATACAAAACCTCATCTCCCGCTTGCATCTTCGCTTGCTGTAAGACAAGGACTCCTCTTGTTATGACCAGAATATTGACGTGTCAGTGGTTCTCGTGGGTCTCCTCAGATAAATGAAGTGTGAAAAATGTACTGAAGATAAACTTGTTTTTCCAGGTTCGCAGGCGATTAACTGCTCAGGAGATTGATATCAAAGACCTGGAGGCGGCGGTTCGAGGTCCAGGTCAGGAGTCGCCGAGGCAGGAAATCGCTCGCCTGAGGCGGTTACAAGTAGAACACTCGGACTTGGATATCGGGAAAGAGGTGACTTCCTTTAATGGTTCATCACTTTGTGCGTGGGTTTCATCATAATTCATCTGTGTGGGAAATTCCTCACATCATGTTATGATTTTCAGGGAGAAGCATAACCAAAGTTCAGACACAGAGTGTTGTTATGTGCTTAGTGTTCATTGGTGTGTGTGTTATATTTGTTTTTAGCTGTTGGCTCCTGACAAAGTTCTTATTCCGGAGCGCTACCTGGACGTGGAAGATAACATGCCACTGAGTCCTGAGGAGCAGAAAGAGAAACAGAAAAAACTGGAGCGCATCAAGACCCTCATTGCCAAATCAAAGTGGGTTGTTAATGCATTTAATAGTGTTGATAGGCGATGAATTATAGCTTTGTTTGTGTGAAGGTTTCGGTCATGCTTTTTTTTTCCCAAGCCAATTCCATCTCATCCATGTCACGCTGTGTATTCTGTGGCTTCTCTTCCTAACGGTTTCTCTGCCCCGAATTTCTCACATTTTTTTCCCTCAGTTCTTAGAGGAAGATAATGTTCTTGGCAAGATGCATTTTTCAAATCAAAACATGTTGTTATCATCATGCGCCGAGGTGTCTTTGTGTTTGTAGGAGATTTTAGTTTGAGTTATACTGACATGAGCGACGCTTAAGTACTGACCTTGCTCAGTGTTGGTTTTGGTTTTTATCAGTTAAGTGAACAAGTCTGTTTTTCTGAACTTGCTTTCCAAGATTCAAGGTGCTGACCGTTTAATTCTTTTGCATCAGTTTTGCTTTGTGCTTGTGCCACTCTAAACCTGCTCTGCTGCCAGTCGTGTCGGTTACACGACAAAATTCTACATTTCGTGAGTGAAATGGGACCCAAGTCAATCCACCTGTCTGTCTGCTGAATTTCATAACACGACACTCATTTGGTTTAATGTTGCCAAATAATGCCTCAAAAGTATGATCTCCTCTCTGCCCTCGCCTCCTTGCAGCCTTCAGAATATGGTCCCACTCTTGGACGGTCCAGCAGAGGGCGGAGCTGCGGTCACTTCCCAACAGCAGTTGGAGGAGCAGGAGAAGCGGATCGAGATCTCCTGCGCACTCGCTGCAGAGGCCTCACGCCGCAGCCGCATTCTTTCAGGTGAGCGCCATGGATCCATGGATGGGTGAAGCTTCTAATGGTTATGATATTAGCATGACCCTTTCAGAGCAAAGATGTTGTTTATATGTCTCTATTATAAAACACTGCGACTTACTCAACACCTGAAATCTTGAAACCTTTGGGAATTTGTTTAGATGCAAAGGAACCTCTTCTAACGTTCAAATAATTTGATGGGGTCATGATATCTGTAACACACCTGAACATGAAAGTTGATGTTCCACATGTGTCTTTATTTTGCTTATAAAAACTTGATTATCTTGGAAAATGCAGCTGAACTAATGCACTGTTGACTCTCCCACTACTCATCATCTTACTGGCAATGTGAGTGACTAACACGTGTTTGTTGAGCACTGTGTCAGAACTGGACCTTGAGCTGAAGGCACAAGTAAGAGTTGAGGAAGAAAAACTGTCAGAAAACAAAGACGAACCCCAAGTCATGTGACATCAGCACTTAACAAACGGTTGTCTATAATAAAACCATATTTGTCACCAGAGTATTTTTAGTACAAGTCGTTCAGAATGTTCACTGAGTAGCACATGATGTAAAAAACAAGTAAAACCGTCACCACAGCAGCGTGACATCATGAGACAGTAGGGCTGATAGATTTGGACACAATTTCATATCTCTATGCTACAAATCCTGTCCTGGTCGGGTAGTTTTAGCTCTGTAGCTGTGCCACACCTGCACATGTATTGGACCAATACATGGGAGACCCGAATCTCACGCCTGGTAGATGTGTGGATGAGTTCTCACTGGTCCTTTTTTTTTTTTTTTGCTTTGCATTCTCCTTCTTTCCGCTCCTCCCGCCTGCCCTCTGCCACTCTAGCCCAGTGCGCCCCTAGCCCCCCCTCCTCCCCGACCAGCCTGGCCCCTCCCACATCCTCTGATGATTTCCCTGACTCTGCCCACACCATGACTGTGTGAGCCGGACCAGGTGAGTGAACGCGCATCACCACACTCCCCACCCAGACCCTCAGCTGGGTTATGCTTGCTTCTCCACCAGTGTGCCGAGTCAATAGGTCACTGCCAGCCACCACAGACTCCCACTGGGGGAGAAACGGTAGTTTATGGGCTGTCAGCTACTCGTCCTTTTCACATCTTTTGAACTAGAGTTTAAACAGATGAGTGTAGAAGGGATGTGTTCAGAAAAATGTTTTTTGACAACCTCCTACAGTGAGAAACAGCAACACAGTAGGCTCATGTCTGCGGTGCACTGACCCCCCACTTACCGCAGTGTTATCCCTCGGGGCAGCAGTGTTTGTTTTCCCCACTTTGATGTCACTATTTTAAGCAGCTGTGTATGTGCATATCTCAGTGGTGGGACTTCAACAAGTCAATGAGCATTAATTAATTACAACAAAAAATAATTTAATTTAATTGAACAGTGTGCTCTCCAGACAACAGGGAACCTTTGTCAGTGCAGGAGCTCCTGCTCCACTGATCCCACTGATGCAGCGAGGATGAGAACAACAACAACAACAAACATGGAGGAATCCTCCCTGAACCAAAGCAAACTAAAGCATCTGTTGGCTTTGGTTCAGGGAGGTTTTTCACTACACAATGTCCAGGGTTTCCACCACTCTGGATGGACTTGAGATTCTTATAGAAATATTTTCAAGACATGAAAAGAGCTTCAGTTGAACTCAGGTGATATAAAGACTTGAATATAGCCACCAATATTTTGTTGTTTAAATGTATGTATGGCTCCATCATTTGATTCAGTAATATTAAAATTCATTCAAATTGAAAAATGTGGCTTCTTGTGGCAAACATTCTTATACCATTAAACCGTGATCCATAAATTCATCACAAATTATTTTATTAAATAAATTATTTTTTTATTGGAATCCCACCCCTAGTGTATCTGTATGTTTATCTGATTCAATAGTGAAATTCGTCCTCAACTCTGAAGCAACAGTGGTGGTGATGATGGCGGGGACTGTTTACAATGGGGCTGTGTTCACCACTGTCCCACTGTATGATCTCCATCTGAGAGAGTGAACGTTACTCTTTGGGATCTGCTACTGTCTAATGTGCTCTCTCCTACTGTGCAACTGTCTCTGGGACTGGTCTGTTTTCACACTTTCTTTACTGCAAACTCTGATAGAAACACGCCCTCAAATGCTGCTCCCATTGAAGTTACAGGTCTCCACCACCTGCTTGTCTGAAGAAGCACCATCCATAGGCTTCACTCTTGTTTGCTCAGCTGCCATCTGAAGAATCAGGGCACGGTGAATTTTGGCTTCCTTTAACAGACTTGGTAAACATGTAAGAAGGTTCGGAACAGTTCATCACCTCATGACACGGACGTCATGTCTACACGACTGGCCCGGACTGAAGAGAAGTCCCCAGCACCAGGCTAAGCTCCTCTTCTGTTTCTTCTTTCAGCTCAAGCCTTGGCAGCCGTCAGGTTTGACGGCGCGTCCTTCTGAAGACTCCAACTGACCAATGATTTTTCATCACTTGACCCAACAAAAGCACCAACTAGACTGTTGAGGAACTGGACTCAAACTCAAAGGGAATGCTGGCGGTCCCAGGTACAAGTCCTGCAGCGGCTAAGGTGCAGCAGCACAAAGGAAGGTTCCAGATCTCTTACCAGCTTCCAGAGGTGATTTATATCTGTAAAGCTTAGCTCAGGACAGTCTACAAAGTAGATATAAACCAGAATTTTAATGGTGAGATGCTTTATGCATAAAATGACAACGTAGATTTATGACCAATTCCACACCTGAAAGGGTAGGACGAATTCAAGCAGCGACTTTCGGACGCTGGAGATGGATGATCGTCATTCCTCCTCATATCAGCTGTGGAACAGGGTGAGAGGACTCACTAACTTTGGTGACCTGCTAAGAGATTTCTCATGCCGTTTGTAGGATATTATATACAGTATGTACATGTACTGTGTATTAATATATGTGTAGGACCTTCTAAACTCACTGTGATGCCTCTCTCACCTCACTGTCTCCTGATCGTACATCCATCTTGTCGACCTGTCTCTTCCCAATAGCAGCAACATGCCAAAATGACTCGGCCACGCGGTGCATCCGCTGGTATTTGACGTCGTAGTAAACAAACACGGGAGAAACGCGTCAGCCACATGTTGATGCAGTAGTGTCAACTGAAGAGATGCACAACATGAGTTCTGGGTAGAAACCGTAACATTCTGTATTATTGAAGTCATTCCAATGGCAATAGTTGTTTTGCGTTAGGAGTGCGTCAACTATCATGTCGTTTTATATAAAGTCCTTGTTCATGTCCATCTAATTTTAGATTTCTATTTTTTCAATCAACCATCAAGAGCGTCATGGCGTAAGACGGTCTAAAGGCCTCTTTATGCTTACGTACGAAAATGTACCCGCCCTTTTCAAACCATGTTACCGTCACTGATCCATGCGTTGTTTATATTCACCAATATATCCACCGGGGGAGCAGCCCACAGTCAAATGATAATGACAAAAACTAGCTTCAGAAGCAACATGGCGGCTGTGGACTCAGTGTTGCTCATGTAGCTCCTGCTCAAAAGAGAGAAGGGAGGCAGTGGTTGGTGAGGCCGTGAAATACCGCCATCTTTCCTCGTGTTGTCATTAGAGCTACATATCGGGTCGTAACAGCAACACTGCCCCCCCTCGGTTTCCAGTGGTACTGATCCCTTTGGCCCGCCTCCATAAGCTTTGTGGAAACGTTTCTGTCCGTATCCCGATGTAATGTTGAGCATAAATGAGCTTTTAGGGTTTGGAATGTGACAAATATTTCATTTCCTGTTCACTCTTTTCATACATCGACCGTAAAATGTGGACATATTGTCATATATGAGATAAATGTATCCTGCTGAGAAGTCAGTTTAAACAGTTATTTATGGGAAATCACCTATCAACAAGTCCACAGAGACCGAGATGCATTTTTAAGACGCCTGATCACCTCCTGAAGATATATTTACAGTGAATAATGAATATGTAAAGTATGTTGGATTTATGTCGGTAAAGAGTGGAACGTATGTGTACAGTGGCGATAGAAGTGACCTTAGAAGACTGTGCTAGAATAAGAGTCTCTTGTTTAGAGAAGCTGAGTCAGCTAAGGTGATGCCGTGGTTTGAGAGGCAACATGGACCAGACAACATGAGCGTGTCACCACCATTTCAGTTGATGATGCAGTGCCATACATCTGAAACATGTCTGTGTTTACCAGTCGCCTCGTGACTTACCAAGCATGTTTGAGATTTTTATCTTCACAGGACGGGCGGTCGCTCACTCTCCCCAACACATAGAACCACTGAAAATTACAGTCCCTGATAAACCCATTTATTTTTGTACAATTCTTATTTAATTTATTTGTTTTCAGTGAAAAGAGAAAATAAGTTTGTCTGTAAGCAAAGCACTTACTGTCTATTTATGCTTGTCAGACGTCAGCCACGCCCATGAAATGTTTCTTTATGTTTGACACCAACGATAAGCTGCGTCTTAACGTGGTATACACTGTGTGCGATTTTGTGATGGGATAAGGGAGGAAACGCTAGATCGACTCATGAAAAACAAGCATGAATTCAATAAAGAGCAAATGAAATCAAGTCAAATCTGTAGCTGAATGGTAGCAGGACACATCGGAGCCTTTGGATTCCAGACTCAAGTCAGAGAACACGCACTGAAACTTGCGCGAATGTCGTTAAAGTTGCCACATTTCTGAGCAGTTTTTAAATGACTCTCCCTCTGATGACTGTCATCACAGTTGATATGACATTTCTCTCACACTTCACCTTATTCTGAAGCGTCAGACTAAGTTATTTATTGTGTAAATACTCGGGACAAAGGCTACACACTTGGTGTCAGGTTAGCTTGGTTAGCATGTGAGCTGCGGCCACTTCCTGCCGCAGACCTCAATGTTTTTGTGCAGTCATAACTATAAATGGTTTGGAAAAATGAGGGCAAAGGTTACAGTTTTATTATGTCCAAAAGTAATATGACAATGGGCTAACGTTCTGGGCTAGCATGAGAGATGAGACAAGATATAAGCACCAATTGAAGCTAAAGCTAAATGCTCCAAACTCCCGACCGGGAAATATACAGTCCCATCTTGAAGCAAGCCGCTCTCACACTGCACAGCAATTGGGATGAAAAAGCTTTGAATTGTTTTGTGTCCGACAATCGGAATATGAATAAGCAAACAAAACGCGCACAGTGCATATCCAAGACTTTTGCCTTCTGTAGATGATTTTCTGCCAGATTAAGATCACATAACATTCTCATCACATATTTACTCCCCAGAAACAAAAATAACAAGGAACCACTCCCACTTGGCAAAAAAGGCGATTATTTAATACCGGAAAATGTCTATTTTGTTCTGTTTTTCCATTTTTTAAAGAAACGACGTGCTCTTAGGAGGCAGGACGTATTTTTTTAAGATGCATGGGTATCGTTGAATGGATTTTTTACAGACCATTTTCACTAATTCCAAGGCTGCTGTCCTTGTATGGCTTTTCTGGGTCGCTGAGGCAGAGCTGGGTATTTTTGGAATCATTGGAATACGGCGGGTTTTCACAAGCGACAGCCCAAAGCAGTTGTCCAACGTTTGATACATGTTGTAGCATCTGTGCTTGATAAATCGAAGGCGTATATAAATGATGTAAATTTGTGGATGTACATATGTTTTGGATTTTAGCTAGAGTCTATCACACGGTCTATGTAACTACTACTACTCTGGGGAGGGGGTGGGGGGAACGTACAGTAGAAAACACTGCTTGATCTATGCAAACGATAAAAACAGACCATACGCTTGCTTTTTAAAAGCCTTGCAATAAAGTGAATGTAAACAAGTGTCGACTTTCCTTGGATGCTTGTGAATCCACCCCACTGTTTTGTATGAACAGAGATCCTGTCTTGCTGTCTGGAATGGCTATATACTGTACGTGAAGTCACGTGATGATGACATCCACTGCCAAAAACACTGAGACTACTGAGTCAGCCCACTTGTTCCTCACAGGCTCCCTGATGAGAACCTATCCTCTTTGTTATGTTCAACTGTGCGTACGAATAAAGTGAGAAAACAAACGGACTGCTTTCTTTCACGCTGCACTTTAGAATTACACCGCTATTGCTTCACAAACAAGAGTGCACCGTCGCGTCACAGTCCGCCTCCAGCGCAGCTCTGACCACGCCCACTTTCTTATAACTCCGCCCTCCCTCACCGTTGTGAGTTCATTATTATGTTCTATTATCGTTATTATTATGTTCATTTGACGCGACGGTGACGTCACCGTCCACAGTTGGACCTTGTTTGGACCGACACCTCCTCACTCCCACGGTGTAATACACTGACGCTGGGAAACATGGACTTTTGTGTCCTGTACCGACACCGAAGGCAGCCTTCAGTGTTGCATGTTGACGCATTAGGTTTTCAACTGAAGCACGTCACTATATGACGTGGGGAAAGTGGACTTCTGTGTCCTATACTGAGGAGAAAGGCAGCCTTCAGTGTAGAATGTTATACGCACGTTGATGTTTCCATGGACTAAAAGAAGGGTTTCCTTCCAGAGCGTTCCAGGCGGAGCAGTGTGGATCACGTGCTGAAGCTGTCTTCACTGAAGGAGACTGGATGTCAGTTGCTCTTCACGACACCTCACGTGGCTCTCCCCTTCAGTGACAGTGCTCAAACGCACAGCTGTTTGATGGGCTTTAAATCACAATGTGACTCCTTATTAAATAGGAGTGAATGGAGCGCCACCCCATGGCTGAGCCTGACCCCATCCTGCGTCTTTTTTCCCCACATTTCACGCTGCCAGTGGGTCAGCATGCAACGCTGAAGGCTGCCTTTCTCCTCAGTATGGGACACAGAAGGCAACTTTCCCAACATCAGTATACGACGCCACGCTCACTAAGAAGGAGGGGATTGTAAAGCAACTGACATCCAATATGATTCAGTGAAGAGAGCTTCTCTCCGATTCAGATAGACTAATCAAAGTGACGTTTTGTTGCTGCATTTCAACACATTCACAAATCAAAACACAATCGCTAAAACAAAAAAACTTGGTCAAACTGTGTTTTGTTTTGCGATTGTGTATTTGTTTTTGAGGCTGTGTGTTTTGTTTTCGAGGTTGTGTGTCTTGTGAAAGTGTGTTTAGTTTTGCAGCTCTCAGCCACCGTAGGTTGGTGAGGTCTCTGCTCCTCAACAGCACAACTGGTTGGAGATAAAACGCTACAGTCCTGATGAGATTCCTCGAGAAGTTGACCTCTTGACCCCAGACTGGGCGGCGTTCACACAGCAGCCTGGTCAGCGGTGAATCGATCAAGTTAATGTTCAGCTCGCACAGTGACAGCATCAGCGAACAAAGGTCAAACTCGGAGAAACAGAAAGAGCTGCCGGTCTGCGAGGAGTCAGGAGAGCCGGGAGGACAAGACCATGGTGGCCATAACAGAGCTCCAGAGTAAGTGTTTCCCACAGGGATTTTCTCCTCAAGAGTCAGCCACGAACATGCAGCCTCTGATGTGCGCAGCAGGATTAGCTAACGCTGAGCGACAGGGGTGTCCACCCTCTTATCTGCCAAGGGATCCTGAATTCCAAACAGAGAAAGCGCAATAGGAACTAGTCTCTGACCCACTGACTTCAGTGCTTGTTTTGTTCGCTGCTGTTCAGTAGCAGGTTCTGGCTGCTGGTGACATCAGAGGCTCGTGGACTGGTCTGTTTATGGTGCGCAAATCTAACCAAAACTGAATGAAGGGGCTCATGGATGGACTTGACATGGACATGTCACAACAACACGTTGTGTTGTTTGATCCACATGTTTGATCCAGGGCAGTTGGAAGCTGCTCGTCTGTGTGAAGTCAGTTATATATATGTGTGTGTGTGTGTGTGTGTCATTCATTTGTGTAGGTGTGTGTAGATAACATCACTTGAGCATGGATTGTACTTCGGCCCTGTTCGGCCCAAGAGGCCCACATGGATACAAGTCTGTAAGGCACTCCCTCCAGCTCACATTGTCCCACAAGTCTTGGCACCAAGGGTGGCGACTCGGACGTGAAGGATCCTGAACCCTAAACGTCCAAATCCCCATGATGGAACTGTAGAATAGAGGGAAGTCAGAAGCGGAAGTGACTAGTGCAGTGTCAGCTATACACTATAAACCAACATGGCTGACCTCCAGCTCCATCTCTCTCTAACTCTCTCTAACTTTAGATGGGTGCTGGAGTTGCTGAGGTCATGTGAGTTTGACTTCCTGATCCCTTGAAAAGGTGAAGAGTCTGATGATATTTAATGGAAGAAAACAGAAGTAGAGAACGGCACATGTACCGCGTGAAGCGGTCAGGCGTGAAGTTCAGACAAACTAAAACCTTGTTTCCATCTAGTTTTTATGGCAGGCACGGCTCAAACTCGACTCTGATCTGTCTCCAGTGGAGAATGTACGGTCCCTGAAGCCGATCTGTTTTTCTGTTTCTGACGTTGTGAACTGACCCTCGCTCTTCCCGTCACTTCCAGAGGTGGGTGTTGGTCTGGTGGGCTTCGGCCTCTTCTTCCTGCTCTTCGGCGTGCTGCTCTACTTTGACTCCGTGCTGCTGGCTTTCGGAAACGTGAGTTACCCGCCTTCTCTTTCTCTCAGCTGCCAGAAAATCCTCGTTTAAGTTCATGGTGTCCAAGCAGCATAGTCTGGTGAGAAGCCAGTTTGGAACCCAGGGGCAGAAACCTAACATGTTGACGTCCGGGGCAGATGCTCGTGTTCACCTCACGCTCACTGTCCAGAGGGAAAAGAATTCAGTTGCTCTGACAGCTCCGTGTGGTGAAAATGAAATCATGACAGTGAGAAGTGCCTCTTTCTGGACACATGGGAAACAAAGACATTTTCTGCCATGTGTTTCTGCAAACAGCCTGGCAACAGAACAAGCCAGTGTCAGTAGCTGCAGTGTTTCACCAGTGAACAGGGAGTTTCTATAGGACTTGAAGCACCAGTGGCCCAGGCTCCTGTGGTGCTGTGAACCACGGTGCCGTGGCCAGAGACAGGGTGAAGAACACTGGTGTAGAGAAGGCAGGTGACGTGAGTGGCACATGGACCGAGGTGAGTGGAGAAAACTCCCGTGCCTGTTCTTCCTGACAGATTTCTGACCAGTTTGGAAAAAAGGTCAAAACTGAAGGGAGCAAGTAGATGGCACCGGTCCATGTGAGGTCACCAGCACGTTGTCACTCCTGCAGGTCACATGTTGGTTTGAGACTGCCCCGTGAGACTGTGTAGAGCAGAGGTGGAAAATGACATTTCCTAAAGGGCCACATTAGAAAGTGTAAGGGTTGTTAGGGGCCATCGTGGCAATGAAGACAGCGATGACTACAAAACATAACAGAAAATATCCAAACTATGTACTTCAGTGACAAGGACACAATGAACCTAAGAAGATGAAATGTAAGTAAGGATATTAACAAGCTAAGATAAAAAGATAAGAAGGGAATTTATTTCAAAATATATTTACAGTATTACTTCAATGTATTTGTAAGAAAATGTATTAAAAAAAAACGGAGAATCAGAACATTTTAGTCGTGAAACAAGAACATGCTGTATTTCCAGCTGAAGTGGCGGCGGTGGTGACTAAAAGAGAAAGAACAAAAAAATAGTCTGACATCTGAGGGGCCACGAAAGAACAGGCATGGGGCGGAATATGGACCCCGGGCCGCACTTTTCCCAGATCTGGTGTAGACTGAGGCTGGAGGCTGGGGTTGAGTGTTTGACCTGTGACCCGCTCCTCATGCTCCCCCCCTGCAGGTCCTGTTCTTGGCCGGTCTGATGTTGATCATAGGCGTCCGCCGAACCTCGCACTTCTTCTTCCAAAGACACAAGTTACGAGGCTCGGCCTTCTTCCTGGGCGGGGTGGCTCTGGTGCTGTGCAGGTGGCCCGTCATTGGCATGTTGGTGGAGAGCTACGGCTTCGTGCTTCTGTTCAGGTGAGTTTCACACCTGGAGGTCGACAGCAGACACCAAAAGTTCAGTACTTTCATGCAAGTTATTGCGAGAACACGCCGCCTCGGTCGCCATTGGCCCCCTTGGAATATGACCTGTAACGGAGCCTGTGGTACGGGACCTGACTTGGTGCTGATGCTCGCAACCATTCCATGGGTCAGCAGGTCAGCAGGTGGCGCCCACCGTCAGTCTCTTGTGGATTCTTTTTTATTTAACATGAATGCACTTCACCGTGAGACTGTTCCAAATGTCAAACTGAAAAATAGACAGAGGTCGGGGTGAGGGTCAGCCACGGGGTGGTGCTCCATTCATGTTTCTATTTGAAGCCTCAAATGCGTTTAAGTCACGGTGACGTACAGCACCGTCACTAAGGAGCCACGTAAGGGGTTACCAGAGCAACTGACGTCCAGTGTGATTCAGTGAGGAGAACCTCGGCACGGCTCCCCATGGTGCTGCTCCGTGACGTGCGATCCCTGCGCCTGGTCCT
Source organism: Synchiropus splendidus (assembly GCF_027744825.2). Taxonomy (NCBI): domain Eukaryota; kingdom Metazoa; phylum Chordata; class Actinopteri; order Syngnathiformes; family Callionymidae; genus Synchiropus; species Synchiropus splendidus. The sequence continues at coordinate 1,339,147 of NC_071339.1, forward strand.
GTAAGAATCACTTCACCGACGTCTGAGGAATGAAAGAGGCCTCAGAAGCTCTGCTCCTCCAGAGGCCTGGTCCACCTGCCTGAACTTCTTCACGGCACCTCCGGGACTAATCTGGTGTTTGGGATTAACAAGGAGCCAAAGCCTTGGACCGGCCCTTGAGATGAGAGCCGGCACATGAAAGCCGTCGTCTGCACTCCTGCACTGAGGAAGCTCTTGAAGGGCGGATTACTTCAGGGTCACGTCAGTGGAATAAGTTCATGTTCCAGCTGCCAACTGCACTGCTGACTGAAGTTTGCCCCAGCCATGGCTGCAGGTCGTGAATGACCCGGACTTTGGCTCAAATGTGCTTCCTCCTTCTGCAGCAGAGGGAACCATCCTCCTGTGCTCTTTACATAAAATGGGTCATGTTGTGGAATAGTCTCATCGGAGCTCCTCAGCTGACCAGGGGTCAGGAACCTTGGCTGACATGGACAGCCAAAAAAACCACACATATCTCAGATCCATATTTTTTAATACTGCATACAACTACATGAAAAAAATGTAGATGAATAAGACTTTTTCATTGAGTAGTAACTGCGTTGTAACAAGTTGCTAGTCCGGACCTGGCCGACCCGCGGCTCTTCCCCCAGTTTCATGCGGCTCTTCACCAAATGAACCACTGAACTGGCTGCGATTTTGGTCAAGTTGCTGTTGAGATGATGTTTATACAGGAAATAAGAGGAAAAGGTAAGAGCTATTCCAGCGAAATGTCAGAAAACAATAAACCTGGCTGCAGGTTCAATGGCGATGAATCATGGTCCTCAGACTTGGAGGGTCATCAGATCCACTATCAACACCCCTGAGACATGACTCAGTTCCACGTCTGTCCTTCCCTCAACTAAAGGTGTGTCATGTGTTTCACCTGTGACTCACTGTTGATGGTGGTGAAGTCCGTGAAGAGAAGACGCTCCAGTCTGCAGCGTGGCTCACACACACACACAGACAGAGCGGGGCCACGTCCAAACATAGAGGAGTCAAGTCAATGGCGCCCACATTTCTATCTATGCCGCTTGATATTTCCAGGACGATCAGGGTCAAATGGAGGGATGTGAAAAACACATGCACTAGAGACGTACACTGGACGTGAACCAGCAACCTGGTGACACACAGGGAGGAGCTTTAACCACTATACTGCCGCTAAGTCACGTGACCCGCTTCATGTATCACACTGGTTTTCAAACTTGAGGGGTGAACGGGGGTGTTATGACGGGGGGGCGGGGCTACCATCAACCCTTTTTCATGACTGCGCTACGCTCAGCAGATGGAGCTGGTTTTACTACCGAGCTTGTACTGGTTTATTTGGTGGGTTGGTGAGGTCCTGGAGGACGGCCCCCACCTCAGTTCAGGGCTTGGCAGCGCTGGCGTCTTTGCTCTTGGATCATTTTCATGGTTCACAGTCTTTTTATTTGAGTCCTCTCCAGGTAAGACACCTAGTAGCTGAGGAGGTACGACACGTGAAAACAATGAGATAGTCTCATCTCCAGAAGGGGGCGCTGCTGCGAAGCTGCAAAGTCTGGGCTCCACTGAGGTGGAACATGTCCCACTCCGGCTTGATGTTTCAGTGGTGCCGAGTGGAAACCATTTGTTCTAACAACAGGCTGTTTGCTGAGCAATTCCAGTTCCTCCGGGGCCACATTATGTCCCGTGGCTGTTGAGGGGCCGTCGAACAGAGCCAGTGTAATTACGGAAATTACTTTTACAATTATGAAATGACATTGGTTGGTTGTGTCTTTCATTTTAAAACACATGCCATTTAAAGATCCTTGATGTGTTTCATATGGTTCAAAGTCTATTTGCCATTCCAACAAGAAACGCTCCTAAAACAACATCTGAAACAAGCGACTATTGAACAGTATTAAACAAGGAAACCTCAGTGACACACATCATGAACCCAATAGCATTGTCATGTGTTTATTCAGTTTCAATAGACACTATGTAGCTTGAGCTCCATATTTAAGACAACATCGTCTTCTTCAGCCCCTCCGGCCTCCCATGCCGTCGTATAGTGACGTTGGGAAAGTGACTTTTGTGTCCTATCCTGAGGAAGAAAGCAAGTTACTTTAAGTCAGTAACTTAGTTACAGTTACCAGTCACCTCGTTCAAGTTACTCATGACCTTCAAAGTAACTAGTTACGAGCAAAAGCCCAACCCTAACCCACGTGACTAATGTGGGCTTCTCGTCCACCACGGAAGCTTTTCATGCGTAAAACTTTGTAAAGCGTTGTGAATGTGAAGTAAGAAGCGTGTTTAAATCGCAGTAATGATAAGTGCCTTGGTAACTTTGGCAAAGGTGAACGTGTTATGGCACTGGTTATTACAGAAGATGACCCACTTCCTGTAGCACGTTACTTAACAGCGCGTTAGTCCCAGCACTGGTCAGTCACTGTTGTGTTGTGAGCGCTCAGCTTGGGAACAGCTCCACTTGACCTTGGATGGCTCTTGTGTGCAGGTCTTTCTTCCCCACCGTCCTGGGATTTGTGCTGTCTGCTGTCAATGTCCCTTTCCTCAGCGCGGTGAGAAGCTTTTGATCCTGGCTTTGCTGCAGATGAATGCTTCACAGGCTTTAAGACCTGCTCGGCCTCATATGTCAAAGGAATAATGATATCTGTGTCAGTTCCTCCCCAGCAGCAGCAGCTCCATGGTGTGAAGGCTCCAGGCTCCAGGGTGGAGGGGAGCGGACAGACGAGGACCGGCCCCAGCAAGTGCTATTTGTCTTTCACTGCCGGTGCGTTCAACACTGCAGAGCGTGGGTAGAAAGTTTATATTTATTCAGGTCTCCAGCAGATCTGCGAGAGACTTTATTCCTCACCAGACCTGGAGTGGGACATATACAGGCGGAGAAGTTTATTTGCTTTAGAGGTCGCAGCGGGTGGACCTGACGGATGAATGACAACTGACTGCTGCCATGGTTGAGAACTTTCAAGTCCATTGGACTGTGGGAGGAGAAGTTTTCTGAGAGGAGAAATGCCTCGTGGATTTACACCCGAACTCAACACATGCTCACATTCTTATGGGACGTCGAGCCACAACACTGAAGGAAAGAAGAAAAATCATCTGACATGAAAATTCCTGACATAAATACAATAAACACTGGGAAAGTTCAGTTTATGTTCCAAAAAGGACGGCATATTATTTACGACGTTTATGATGATGACATACATTCTCAGTAATGGAAAAATAATGGAAGATACTTTAAAGTCGCCAATACCTCGGGAGCAAAACCCTGGGTAAAAAACAATAAAAATGCAGGTCCTTTTATCAGTATTTTCTTCAGTACTTGTATTTATTTAATCTGAGGAGGAGGTCATTTTCTTTGGCTCTGATCTCATGAGGGCCACACTTGGCCCCGGGGCCACTCTTTTCCCACCTCTGCTTGAACAAAATGCGACACTCTTTTCCTAAACAGCCACCGGAGCAGGGAACACACTCCACCACACAGCTCCATGAAGCCGCTGACTCCATCATGTTCTCTCTGTAGTTCCCCTCCGTGACCAGGGGTGGCGCCGTGAGCTCTCCAGTCCTGTCACTTCTTCTTAGACAGGCAGCGAGGAGCCGCTTCACACTGTCCTACTGAGCTGTGGAGACAGTGATGGTGCTGACTGATGCACTGGTTTCACTGCAGAGCTCCAGGATCAGTCCAGCCACGGTTCAACACTGTCACCGTCATGGAGCCTCCATCCTCAACACGCTGCCTTCACCAGGTTTCTGGATTAAAGTCAATATTCTGGAGAGTCTGTTGTCCATGCATCACAAGGTCGACAGATGTGGAGTAACTCAAGTACAGAGTGGCGCTTTAGCTCACCGTCGTGAGCCTGGACTAGCTTGGGTTTCCAGCGGTTGCTAGCGTGCAGCTAATGTCTCCTTGAACCAACAAGTCACGTCTTCTAACGTTCATGTGAGAACAAAGGATCCAAACCACCTGACACATCTGCAGGTCATGACCTCTCCCCAAACACCACCAGCAAATGAAAGTAAAAGTACTCATTGGACCAAAGCAGGTTTGGAGGCCACAAATCCACCTGGCCTCTATTGACTGACCTCCTATTGTCCGAGTGCAACTGGACACCAGCTCTCCAGTAAATAATTACCTGAGGAAACAGGTCGAATGCTTGACCGAGGCTTCCCGAAAACACATTGCGGTGACCTTCACAGACTGTTTTGAGTGGATTCCTGGGCGAATGAAGGAGGCAGCGGCCAAATTCCCACCGGTCTGGATTCCGTGCGCGCTCTCGTCGCTCCACCGAGTCCAGGCGGGACGTCAGCGTTAGCCCAACTCGCCACTGAGTCAACGGACGCCCGCTCTCTTACCTCTGCAGCCCCGTTCCCATCAGCACCACCGTTCATCTCCAAGTGTTCTGTCGCCATCCTGGCCGGAGTCTTGCTGCCAAGACCGTGAGCGCTTCCACCACTGAGGTCCGCCCGGTAATTACTTGCCTGTCGTGACGACAGTGGGGGAACTACCACATACTCCCGCCCCCTAAACATGGGGGACCTCTGCCCCCTGAGCCTAGCAGCGGAGCCACACCTGGAATATTTAGCGGCAGTTTCTAGCCGAGGTCCAAAACCCAGCTGATATCAGGTTAGTCATGTGATCACCGCAGACATACATGCTAGCTTAGTCCAGCTACTGGCTACATGCTAGCTTAGTCCGGCTACTGGCTACATGCTAGCTTAGTCCAGCTACTGGCTACATGCTAGCTTAGTCCGGCTACTGGCTACATGCTAGCTTAGTCCAGCTACTGGCTACATGCTAGCTTAGTCCGGCTACTGGCTACATACTAGCTTAGTCCCGATACTGGCTACACGCTAGCTTAGTCCAGCTACTGGATACATGCTTAGTGTAGCCAGTAGTTGAACGTAGTTCATCTATTGGCCGTATGATCCAGGTGGTGGAGTCCCACTCAGAGAAGCTCCAGTTTCTCTCCAGTAGACTAAGCTGTTTACATGCATTTTAAAAGCCGGACTGATGGAACATGTCAGTGTTCTGGGCGTCATGTGACCGCATTTCTAATGTGACTCAGAAAAAGACGATATTCATTTCAGTTGCTTGTGAACATTTGACAGGACGCTGTGTAACGTCATCACATTTTACTGATCGTGTGACGGCTACGTTGCTCTCGACAGTATCAAACGTCCCGCAGCTCATTTCCCATATCGCAGGCCGAAGGCGTTGTGGTTGTACGGGGACAGGTGTCTGTGCGCCGCCTCTGGCAGCACGATGTTGGACAGCAGCCACAGCACCCGAGGACCGACTCTGCTGGGTGAAGCGCCGCGTGGCCCTGGTGAACCACCCAGGAAGGATGGTGGTGAATGCTTCAGATCCTTCAAGGCTTTGAGAATCACTGCAGGGTCAGAGAGGGAACAGAGTGGGTCGTTAGTCAAACACGTCGCAGCTCATTCACATGGATTCACTCTGGATGGCAGAGATCTGCCTCCAAACATTCACACCTTCCTCTGGTGTGAGGCTTCAGAGGGACATCTGAACCTTTGAACAACAGAGCGTGCCGATGCCTTTTATTGGCATGAAGCCATGAAAGTGAAATCCATGTTGAAATGTTGACCACACCTTTGTCATTGTTGGAGTCGAGGTGAAGCGCGTGCTGAGTGGTCAAAGCCAGGAGCGCCAGGGCGACGGTCAGCTGCAGCATGGTGACGGCTGAGTGAGGATCCTGTGAGAGACGCATCAGTCAGAGGTGTTTCTGCTCTTCTGCTCTTTGCTGCGCAGGTGTCTCGTGGTCAGGGAGGAGGGGGTCCAGGGGTCGGCACCGTGGGAGCAGTAGATGGAAGAGCTGAGCAGGACTCTCCCTCAGAGAAGCACTGAGGTGCTGAGAGAACCCCACACCTCCTGGTGAGACGTTCTGCTCATGGTACATCACCTTCTCAGCTACACAGCTTTACGGAGACGGGGCTACTGGCAGACGACTGATGACCTCTGATAACATTTTTCCTTTACAGCCGAGCATCTTCACATTGAAGTTTCTTACCTTCTTAGATGAACCGAAGAATCTTTTTCTGCCTACATGCTAGCTTAGTCAGGTGGTCCCTCCCCCCGTTAGTCAACTATGAAGCTCCCTCCACCGTGAAGCTCCCTCCACTGTGAAGCTCCCTCCACTATGAAGCTCCCTCCACTGTGAAGCTCCACTGTGAAGCTCCCTCCACTATGAAGCTCCCTCCACTATGAAGCTCCCTCCACTGTGAAGCTCCACTGTGAAGCTCCCTCCACTATGAAGCTCCCTCCACTATGAAGCTCCCTCCACTATGAAGCTCCCTCCACTATGAAGCTCCCTCCACTGTGAAGCTCCCTCCACTATGAAGCTCCCTCCACTGTGAAGCTCCCTCCACTGTGAAGCTCCCTCCACTGTGAAGCTCCCTCCACTGTGAAGCTCCCTCCACTATGAAGCTCCCTCCACTGTGAAGCTCCCTCCACTGTGTAGCTCCCTCCACTGTGAAGCTCCCTCCACTGTGAAGCTCCCTCCACTGTGTAGCTCCCTCCACTGTGTAGCTCCCTCCACTGTGAAGCTCCCTCCACTGTGAAGCTCCCTCCACTGTGAAGCTCCCTCCACTGTGAAGCTCCCTCCACTGTGAAGCTCCCTCCACTGTGAAGCTCCCTCCACTATGAAGCTCCCTCCACTATGAAGCTCCCTCCACTGTGAAGCTCCCTCCACCTCATGACAGTTTGAAGGGGTCTGGGCCTCTTTGTTTTGGCCGCTGCCCCTGCGACCTCTGATGGTGCAGGTTTGTCACACTTCACAGAGTGAACTGAGCTGTTGTGGATCTGAGAAACGTCTCATTTCAAGCCACTGCTGTGATGCAAGCACAGCACTCGGTTAACATTTGAAATGTTCTTGACATGAATCAGAAATCTGCTTCAAAGTGCTCAGCTGGCCTTTTCTGTGCGTCAGGCCCAGAGCTCAGTGACATCACCGTCCGCTTCCTGCGGCGGTGGAGGGGTCTCATCCATTATTGATCATGTCCTATTCACCTCCGTGATTTATTTATTTATAGTTTTTAAAACCACCCGGAGCAATCGTTCACCACGTGTGTTTTTAAGAGACACATTTTAATGTATTATCGTCTCATAACCCCAAGGTAACGGGTTCGAGAAAAGTCAAACAACTAGTCATAAACATTTCAACGCAGAATCCTCATCTCTGGTAAATCAACAAATCCATTAACCAATAAATCAAATAACTGCTGCTTAAAACACAGTACATGGAATGAATCGAGCTCAGCTAGAGTTGATGCAAAAATACAAAGACATCATAAGAATAATAGTAAATCTATATTCAGAAAGCATCATTCAGACATGAAGGGTCACATGGTGCTTTACCTAAAAACGGAATTAAAATCAACACATGACGTGGAACAATCAGCTGTGGCATGCGACAGTGAAAGAACAGAGGAGGACCAAGATGGAAAAAGACAGAAATACCCGTCGGCACCTCCAGTCAGCAGACAACAAAAGCCGGTCTGTTCTCCACTGTTGCAGAGCTCCGTCGAGCGGCAGTGCGAGGAGAAGGAAGCTCTCACCTGGTATGAGCAGAGCTGGCTGGGTGCACTGGCGTCCGCTGCCTCCAGGGTTACAAGTGTCTCTGCGTGTCACGGTGGACGTCATCGCTGACCTCCGTCGTCCACAGACACAGCACTCGCAGGCTTCAGTCAGTGTCGCACCAGTTCATTCGTCTCATTTCCCCCAGAAAAACACGATTTAAGGTCGAAGGTCGTGACATGCAGCACTCGTGGGATGGGATATTGAAGTACTGCTGTACCATGTAGTACCAGGTACCATGTCCCAAGTACCACGCTTATGAAGTTGGAGTTGTCTCCAGTTCACAGTGAGGCCTCTTTATCTTTCCAGGACATGAGTTGACTTGAGCAGCAGGCTCTTGGCTTGCTCCACCTGTGAGAGGTGTTCTGTGACTGGACTCTGGTTCTGACCTCCTCCAGGCTCCGTCTGGACGGAGTGGAGGAGGGAGAGGGGCCGTACCCCCGTCTACTCCTGACGGATGATAAGCTCTAAAACACACCTGCTTGTACTTTTCCACAGTGTCGGAAAACGCTTCAGCTGTGTTTGACTTGCTGGTATCCAGTTTGAACTCGGCTTGAAAAAGGGGATTCTGGCGTGGAGCCCCATCTGGCCGGGCCCCAGCCGACCGTTCCTGTGGTACCTGCCCTCAGAGGAGCGCAGCAGACCCCCTTGTCTGTCCAGCGTGCCCCACAGATGTTGGTCATTAGACACGGGGGATCGGGAGAGCGGCTCCACGCTCACACTTCATTCCGCTGCTCCCACATTCCTGAACTGTTCTGGAGTCCGAGCGTGGCTGGCTGGGTGAGCTGTTTCCACGGCGGATGGTCCTGAGGGCCACACTGGAGCATCATCTGAAGACGTGTCCTGGTGGCCGACATGCAGTGTCTCCAAGTCGACCCTGGGCGACGGGTCATTCTCCTGCTCCCTGGAACAGAACAACTTTGGAAAACTGACTGTGAACTGCCTTTGAGTCCCCGAGAACAGCTCTATGTTAAACCTATGTATAATAATAATTACAATAATAATAATTGTTGTTATTATTATTATTGTTGTTGTTTATCAGTAGGATATTACACCATTCAGCCTTCCACACTGTGCATCTGTTGTTGATGGACATGGATGCCCCAGAACAGTGAGAAACCGAGAGGCAAATGGCTGTGAAAAGATACCATCCCAGCGGCAGGAGATCCTCTGAGGCAGTCAGGGTCAGTGGTGTCCCATAGCAACCGCCTCAGGGGAGGAGATTTTCAGTTCTGTTGAGGAGAGAATCAGCCAAATCCAGTGTTCAGACAGGTTTCTTGATGCTTAAATGCATCTTGTTTCTCCCGCACGAAAGTCTGAGATGGTTTGGGAAGACCTGGGCAGGCGGGCAGGCGGGCGGGTGGCTGCAGCCGGTGCAAGCTGGCGAGACCAGGGGGTGCTGCACGGGGTGATGACGAGGTGGGCGGACACTCGCACACAGAGTCTCAGGCAGAAATCAGCTGTATTTCATCCCCAGGTGAGGACTTGTTTCCCAATGATCACACTTGAGGAGCATCAAGGAGACTCGTGAGGAGGAGCAGAAGACTCTGACTCGGAAACTGAAACCACTTTAATAGAAGTGTCACTTACAATACAGTGGTTGTCCCAAACGTGGCTCGACTTCAGGATCGATGGACGTCACAGTCATGACTGACAGCAGCTGTTCAAACCTGCACCTCTCAACGGTCGTGTGGCAGGGACAGAACTGTCACCTTGGCTTTTCTCTCCTGAAGCAACAGTTGATGCACTGCAGAGCTGAACCTCTGGATCCCTGCCGCTGCTCTTGGGTCTCTCTCCAGCTTTGGAGAGCAACGTCGGTCAGAGCCGAACTGTGCGACTCTGGGCGCCCCGTTCTTCCACCACGCGCTGTGCACCAATCTGTTCCAATGGGTGCTTCGTCCACCTAGATCTTCCTGAAGGCTCTTGACCTTGCACTGAAGCGGACTCTGACGCGTCGCTCTTGTCAAAGCCTCCATTTCTCAACATGTCGTGGTGGACCCTGGTGTCTCTGACGCTGAAGCTGGGTCGAGCGTCAGCTTGGAGCAACACATTCCTCCAAGGAACCAGATCCAAAACTCTCCTCCTCTCCGATGATCCGTAAGTTGTCCTCCTCTACCATACTTGGCAGTGTGAGCGCCTCCTGCTGCTAGAGTTAACTCATTATTCTACATTACACCAAATATATAATAAGTTTGCCTGATAAATGAATAAACAAATGTAGATGCTGAATAAAAACTGATGCTAACATAAGTCCATCCTGTTTATGACATTGGTTGTTTAGTTCCGGAGCTCCTCATGAGGGCGGAGCCTGACGGAGGTCTGGATGGGGGCGGAGTCTGAGAGGTACAGGTGTGTGTGAGTGGCTCATTCCAACAGTAGCTGCTGCTCTGTTGATGTAGAGGCTCAGAAACAGCCTGGAGAGAGATGGAGCTGCAGGTCGCCATGTTGGTTTATAGTGTTGGGCTGACGCTGCACTAGTCACTTCCCTCTATTCTACAGTTCCATCATGGGGATTTGGACGTTTAGGATTCAGGATCCTTCACGTCCGAGTCATGACCCTTGGTGCCAAGATTTGTGGGACAAAGTGAGGGTTTGGTGTCACACGTGACTTCAACAAGGAGGGAGGGAATATGGTGCCGCACATGCTGCGGAGAGGGGCGGGGCCAAAGGAGGCTCAAGTGAGTGGTGGAACTGGCGGGAAAGTTTGCAGCACCTTGCAGAACTGGCAGGGATTGGTTGGAATTGCGATCATAGTTGCGATAGCAACACCACCACCTGCTGGAGGGAGTGAGCAGCAGCATCCAACTTGCAATATGCAAAGGTTTGTCTGACCAATAGAAAGTCAGAACGACTGGGCGGCTCGACAGCACTGCGGCGGACAACAAAACAATTCAATCGATAGCAAAGCAGGGCTGTCTGTGACCACATCACATGTCGGTGGAAATCCCTTTCACATGGTGCTAGTTAGCATACCATGCTAATGGAATTGTGGTTTCCACCATGCTTTTTTTCCTGAAGCAGGAAGAACATTGAACAGCCACTCTTCTTTCATGTCGACGGATTCAATAAAGTGACACGGAATAGACGGTCCTTCCTGTTTCCGAGTGACCGTGGTGTTGTTGTTGGGAAGAGAAGCGGTTTTCACACATATCTGGTGCTGATGTCTCCCTCTGGAGTGGAGCTCTCTGGCCATGACTCTGCTCCGGACCATCTTCTCGCCCATTCATGAGAGGCAGCACCGCACACATCCAACACACATGCAAGAGGAAGGCTGTGCTGATATTTAATGAAGGAACACAGACACATTCTTACAATATAAAACATATATTTCCATGGACCTCTTTTACGTTAGAATCTGTGCTGGAGACAGGCAATACATTCTGACAGGCTCAGAGAAAGCAGTTCCCAGGCGCCTGGCGTGCCGCTCCACTCCATGGACACCTGCTGCTGTCCAGTGGTCAGCGCCACACGGGGACATCTGTGGAGAGAGGGGAGGTGAGGGGGGCCGCCGCCAGTCCACCTCTCACGCGTGGAGGCGGGCCTCTGCCTTCCACAGTTCAATACACAACACAAACTGAATTCGAAAAAAATAAACCCGAAAAATGCTGTTTTGTTGCCCTGTTATTTAGGTTTGAATACAAAAAAAATACAGATTTATATAGTATTAATTTGATTTAAGTTAGTAATGTGAAGAAGTTATTTTTTCACAAATCCCAAAGTTTTTTTTCCAGATTTGAAACTTTTTTTACGATGACAAGTCTTATTTTACGAGTTCAAAACAGTGCGGCACAGAAACGGCGTTGGGGGCGTGTCCTTGCTCTGTGGGCGGAGCTGACAGCGCTCAGAAGCGCAGTGTGTGAGGTGTGATGTTTACATGCGACAGGGATGTTGTGACGCTGTAAAAACACCTGAGTATGTGGACGAGTCACGTGGATGTGGGAGAAGAAGAGCAGAGACAACACACTGCTCCAATCTACACGCTGTTTAAGATGCGGCTTGACACCAGACACCATATAAAGGAAGTCAATGATGCCACGCTGTGTGAGTCTGTGGTCACGTTTCAAATGTCCAATGTCCTCCAACGGCATGGAATGCAACATCAGTTGTGGTTTGGGGAGTTTTGAACTTGAAAAAAAATTGAATCTGAAAAAAACTTTTGAATTTGTGAATACAATTTGAAACCGAAAAAAAAATCTTTATATTACTTAATTTTCATGATGTATTGAAAACTTTTTAAAATACGATGTAAATCTTTAAAAAAAAACCTTGTTTTTGTTGTGCATTTTGTGTGAAAAGGAGTGGTGGAATGAAGAAACGCATTTCTGTCTCCTTACCTCATGATACACGGGTGAAAACCAAGGCTAGCAGTGGGCGTTGCCTGAGCACAGATCACCTAAAAACAAAAACGACAGAAGTTTATCAATGTAAATTTGGCGTTTTACAGCTGAAAAACAAAGTCCTCCGTCTGTGCTGACAGAAATGCTTTCAGGGAAGCCCTGAAGGGTTCGTGTGCTGTGGGACTGGCATCGTGGCTCAGTGTGGAGGCATGTCTCTGCCATCCACATTTGAATACAAAAAACTAACTGAACTTGAAACAAACAAAAAAAACAACGACAATTTTTTCAGAAAAATAATGTTTTGATGCCCTGTTATTAAAAGGTTTTCAATACATTATGGAAATTAATCTTTTGATTTAAGTTAGAAATATAAAGATTTTTTTTTTCACTTTCAAATTGTATTCACAAATTCAAAAGGGAAGTTGCCTTGAAGTCAGCACTTTTTCTTCCACATCCATGTGACTCATCCACATGTTCAGGTGTTTTTACAGCGTCACAACATCCGTGTCGCCTGTAAACATCACACCTCACACACTGCGCTGCTGAGCGCTGTCAGCTCCGCCCACAGAGCAAGGACACGCCCCCAACGCCACTTTTGAACTTGTAAAACAAAGATTTCTGATCGTAAAAAGAAGTTGAAAATCTGAAAAAGATTTTGAATGATAAATACAATTTGAATCTGAAAACAAAACGTCTTTATATGACTCACTTGAATCAAATTATTAATTTTCACGCTGTATTGAAAGGTTTTTAAAATACGATGTAAATAAATTTTTTGTGTTCAAACCTTAACAACAGGGCATCATTATTGGGAGTGAATGATATGCAGAGACCCCCCTCCATGGCCTCGCTGGCCGACTTGGCAGTGCAGCACAACACAGGTATTTCAACGCAGCGGCGGCATGCACAGACCTTTTTTCTCGGAGACACGGATCCTCTCTGTGACGGCGGTCCCTGTGGCGGGAGTAGTTTCCGCCTCCTCCTCAGCAGCGTACTCTTCTCGACAGTTCCACTTCACGTAACCGTTATTTACTGTCATCAGTTTCAGGTACATTTGGAGGATGCTGCGCACCTTTCTCAGAGCCTCTTTTGGGGACGTCTCCATCATCCTTGTGAATCGGACTGGACTGTCCTGCAACACACGAGACGAAGCATTCAGTCGTGGAGCCAGGCAGATGCCAAGCTTCGAGAGGACCTGTTCCGATTCGAATTTAGCTCCTCCTATATATATATATATATATATATATATATATATATATATATATATATATATCTCATCTCCTCTTCAATACTGTGTCATGAAGCCTCACCGACCCATCACTAAACTGCTACAGCTACAGCTTTCACCACCACTGACTCCAGGCAGAACCTCTTTATCAAGGCTGGATCAGGTCACATGGATCTCGCTCTGGTATTTGGATTAAAGGCGTGTGTGAAAGCGAGTGGGAGAACGGTGGGTCAGAGCACAAAAACACTTTGCTCCTCGAGTTCCCACCTGTGGAGGAAACGGACGGATGATTTGGACCTAGTGCGTGGATCTGGCTGGAATCGCTGACGTGCTCGCTGAACTTGTGAGTGAGAGTGAAAACCTTTTTTGTTAAATCGGCGATAGTGATCTGGGAACCTCTCCATTCCCATCACAGATGCTATCTCTCATGAAGCCGTTTGGCCGTCCTGATGTGGAATGACTGGATGTTTATCCACTGCACCCCAGAAACAAGCTCCAGCTCTGGAGCCGCGTCCAGAGTTGCTCATTCCTGAAAGGTCCTCAGAGCCCAGTCAGCATGGCAGGATCGCTCTGTTACCGCCGCTGCCTTCACCATGAAACATGCAGAGATGAAGTGTGTTTTCCCTCACTGCGGCTCATTCTTGCATTCCTGGCGATTCTCATGTTTGACAGTTTCATCTCTTCCTCTGAAGCTAACTGAGCACATATGTGCGCATAAAACATGTTTATAGCCCCTAACTTAAGCGCTCCGGTTGCTCTCCTCTCTGTAATCGTATACGCCTTTGGAATGTGGACAGTCCGGGTCTCGATGGTCTGCTGACACAGCGAGATGGGACTTGATACCAAGTCAACGTGAAACATAGCAAGTTAAACTGGCGTTTTGTCTTTGAGATCTTGGACTGGCTCCTTATGTCCCGCTGAGATGAGACGAGTTCTCAGTGTGGGGTGACCAGTCTCGGGCGGTTGGTCGAGCCCACATTATTCCTCGATCACGGAAGCTGTTCTATTGAACGCCATGCTTTACAAAGTGATGTGAAGGAGCTGCTTGGTGGAAGCACGTGTGTCCGCGGTAGGTGGCTTGAAATGTGATATGGTTTGTCAGAGGACAGTGAAGTGAGTTGGGGAGGTCAGCTGAAATCCCTCCTCCTTCACATGGCGTCATATATTGATGTTGGGAAAGTTGCCTTCTGCGTCCCATGCTGAGGAAAAAGGCAGCCTTCAGCGTCGCATGTTGACGCACTGGCAGCGTGACACGTGAAAAAAAAGACATAGGGCGGGGTGAGGGTCAGCCATGGGGTGGCGCTCCATTCACTCTACATTTAATAACGTGTCACAATGATATTTAAAGCCCATCAAACAACATTCAGTACCGTCGCTAAGTAGGAAAGCCACGTATGAGGTTATGAAGAGCAACTGACATCCAGTGTGATTCAGTGAAGGGAGCCCTCACCTCTGCTCACACACAGCACAAAACTAGAGCTCTAAACCAAGCCTCACTTCTGTGGTTTCATCAGTGCCACATGACAATCCTCTAGCCCAGTAGACTTCTCTGGGTCCCTCTGTAAATAAAGCACCTCAAATGCTTCAGTCACGGTGAGACACTGCTATCTATACTGCAGGTGGGGACGGGCCATAAGTGATGGTCCACCATGTCCCGCCAAACCTCCACCATGACTCCTCTGCATCTCAGGATCAAGTGGATAAACCCGTGGCTCACTGGCTGCATCGGACCTGCACACGTGAACATGAGGAGACGGTGACGGCGCCGCGCTCTCCAGCTCCGCGGCGTGTGACAGTTGTGGAGAGTGTGGTGGACTGTGCTTCACCATGGTAGTTTGAAAGTGATGTTGAATCCAGGGAACCTTTGATCATGACACTGTTGGACTCTGAGTCTCTGGATCCTCATAGGTTCTCTGAGGTGCTCCTCTGCCTTGGTTCACATCAACACATGCAACTCTCCCGCTGCCAAGGTGAAAACACTTGGATATTGGCGGCGGCTGCGTCCTCTTCCGCGTCCTCATGAGGCTTCACTAATGGAGGACACACTCTCACAGGCAGCGCTAATGCTAGGGGCCGCCATCAGTTAGGGACCATCAACAAATTCTAAAGCCTCAAAGTCTGAGTGACATCTTCAATAAGGCCATGGAAAACAAGCATTTTAGGAGAGAGAGAATTGTGACAAGGTTTTTCGCCACACAAGACAAAGGACTGACAGTTTGGATCATGATCTGGAGAATAGACTCTGACTCCATGGTCATTTCTTCACCTGATGGTTTCTCATGTTTCTCCAGCAGCATCTAGGAACTGTGTCCAGACTGCTCCATAGTTCAAGTGTTCAGAGACATGAGACACAGCAGACAGACAGACAGACGGCTCCATTGAAGCCCTAAATAAAGCTGGCAGAGCAGCCTGTCAGACACCAGCGGCTTCTACCAGAGACCTGAAACATTGAGTTGCTCATCTCTGCACTGCAGACTTCACTCTTCTATTGATGCTGGAGACAAACTCCACTCCTGAGTTCCATCATCAAACAGTGTCCAGAGAGACTGTAGTGTCCGACACATGGAGGAGAGGAACATGGATAACTTTTCTGGTCCATATGGCCCAGTCCTAATAGCAGGGTAACATCTGTACTGTAGTAGTCTTGAGGGCTCCCGATCAACACATGAGCTCATGTGTGCGTGTGTCTCTGTGGTCTGTCAAGTGTTACAGTGAGTCTTATCTCCCCTGGGAACGCCGGGGATCCTATCAAGAAGGTCGGCCTTGCTGAGGAAGATGTCATGTCTCATGTTGGTCTACAACACGGTGATGACCTGGAGGACAGACAAATGAGGCGCGTGAACTCTTACCTCAACCTCTTCGTCGATTGAAGGTATGCAGCGCTGAGAGTAGAGATGGAAAATCACCTTCTCCAGGGTGTTGACATAGCGTCTGTTGTCGGAATTGCGAACGTAATGGAAATGTGAATTCAGCAGCTCGAGCGTCAGTGGAAGTGCTGCTTTGATGTAACAAGTCTTGCTCTGCAACAGACAGAAGGGTATGAAACTCGGTGAGACAGAGTCAACAGAAGTCCTTCCCACTAGGTACTTGATCTTTGGCATTGTACTCACACTCACTCCAGTCATTAAAGACCTTCAATATTGGCCCCAAAAAGTCCAACTCTTGTGTGTGTTCTGCCCTACATTTAGATTACTTGTATTTGGGTGCGGCTCCTCCCTCGCATCTACTGGAAGTAGCGATGGTTGCAGGAGGAGTCATGACACAGTGGGGGGATGAAACCGTGTCCTCGTTTTCAGAGGCCACTAGATGGCGCTTTGGTTTGGTCATGAAACCTCATCCACCCTTCAATACTGTGTCATGAAGCCTCATCCACCCTTCAATACTGTGTCATGAAGCCTCATCAAGCCTTCAATAGTGTCATGAAACTTCATCTACCCTTCAATACATCTAGCGTTCACTAACTGTCATAACAATAACAAAGCTTTGTTTATGTGGCACTTTGTCTGTGTTGCTTTACAGGCAGAAGAGCGAAGACTGAATGAATGGACGAACAGAGTAAGTGCAACAGGATGTCTGCGTGCACATTTGGTCCAGGTGGAATGAGGTCTGCTCGACTGAAGCCATCACGCTGTTCAGAGTCAAAGACTGACTGCATGCGGGTGGTATGAGGGCCAGATGTCCAAAAGTAGGTCCTGTTCTCACGGCACAATGTTGTTATTGCCAACTTTGGTACACGACTAGAGACTCTGTGATCTCCCCAGGTGAGCGAGGCTTCACACTGAGCCCATGTCAGAGAGATGAGAGGGTTGGGAGTCAGCTGCCCGCAGCATCCTGTGCCATGCTTGGGCTATGTGTCAGTGGCTGGCCTGACTCTCTTGTAGAAACATACAACAACCAAGCAAGAGGACTCAACATTTAACCGTGTTGCAGTCTGATCCATCGAAACATGACCTGCTCTCATGGGAAATGACATGTCCTCAGCGGCCACTCTCTGTCCTGCACCCTTAGAGACAGGGTGAGGAGTTGGGTCATCCGGTAGGAGCTCGGGGTGGAGCCGCTGCTCCTCCACATCCAGAGGAACCAGCTGAGGTGGCTCGGGCATCTGATCTGGATGCTCCCTGGACGCCTCCCTGGGGAGGTGTTCCGGGCATGTCTTACCGGGAGGAGACCCCAGGGAAGACCCAGGACTGGCTGGAGAGATGATGTCTCCGCTCTGGCCTGGGAACACCTCGGGATCCCCCGGGAGGAGCTGGAGGAGGTTTGAGGGGATCAGGAAGTTTGGGCTTCCTTGCTCCGAATGCTGCCTCTGCGACCCACCTCCGGAGGTAAAGTAAGGTAAGGTAAGTTTTCATCAAAAATTGTACCAATACTTGAACATAAATCCTCTCCGTAAATAATATGTTCGACATGTTTGGATCTTAAAGAACAAACCTACAAAGCAAAAGGAGATAAATGTTTCACGAACGGACCAGAAGAAGCAGTTAGCTCTGTGTTGTCAGCTCACCCAGAACTTCACTGCAGCCGGACCTTCAGGTCGACGAGTCACATATGTTTCACAGTATTTGACTTTGATGTCTGACCACAAACCTTGTCAGGAGTTAAAACCGCTGCCATGATAAACCTCCCCCTGCTGAGGTTTGTCGTTCTCACGTGTCAGTGACAGCACTCACCAGATTCAGACGCTCTGTGAACGGATAGATGATAAAACAGCCGTGGTCCAGCTGATTGTCAATCTGTGGAGGAAGGATCATGACATTATTCTCACTCACCATCAAACATGTGGCATTCATTGCATCCCTGAGTCCATGATCCCCAGTACTCATTGCATGAGCCGACTGCATCTGCATCCCTGAGCCACAGCCGTGTTGCATGACCAATATGACCCAGGTTGAAACCTGAAGATCAGGCTTTTAGCTAGGCTTTTGAAACAAAGCCCCGCCCCCTGCCCATAGCCCCGCCCCCTGCCCATTCTCCTCCAGACACGCCAAGTCAACGACTGACTTTACAACTGGCTTTTTAAAAATAACAAAAATAACTTTATAAAAACAAACATCAGAGTCAAATAATGGTCAACAGAGATGATCTAAATAGCTCTGACTACAGTTTTGTTCATCTTCATATCGTGATGCAAGCTAAACTGCCCTTGTCATGAGCAAAGCGCTGAGTTTAAAGTTGAAGTGCCAAACGCGCTGCTGACCTCAGAATCAGTCGCGGCTGCTTGAGTGGTGTCGAAATACTGTACAAATACCTGGCCAGGAAAAGAACACACTGTATATTACCGCCACTAAGCTCCACATTTATGGGTCTATTAGCAACGTGGCAGCCTGCAATTCCTCATCATCATGAAACAGAGATCAGCGCGCTGTTTATCTTAGCAATGCTCTGTGAAGGTTCAGTGTAATTACTGGTTATTAACAGTGAACAAGCCTGTACATGGCCCTGTAATGCGTTTCCCCAGGTTCAAGCCTCTCACTCCGGGACCTGCGGTAGTGTAACTGCAGGTCACCAGGGATTCCGTGGTGTGGAATGTGGGGTTTCACTGAGGAGGTGGAGTGAGACAGGAGAGACATTGGCAAAATAAACATGGCCAAGTTTCTCTGTATTTACAGTAGACATGCCAAAAACCACCACGGGCAATTCAATGGCCTGACGCTCGCCATCGTGATCGGGAAACACTGTCCTGGCTTCCACAGCCCACTAGGTGGCAGTAGCCACGCTGAAGTCTCTGCATTCAAACTATCACTTCAATGAGACGTCAGACGTGTACTTGGATAACGTGCACTCTCAGAGAGACGCCAAGGTGAAAAGCCTCAGCGCTCTTGAAGAAGGTTGTTTTATTGTGGGACAAGTCGGTAAAGACTGACTGATCTGCCGCGGCTAGTGAGTCCACAGTCAGAAAGCCTTTAGTTCACGTCTTCTGGATGAAAATCGTGACTCGTTTTTGTCATGATTCGCTTTTATTTTGCCCTGTCACTTCCATGTGTGTGTTTCCCTGGTAATAAAATAATAAATATTTTTTAAATTAAATTTTTAAATAATAAAAATATTATCCACTGTTTGCTGCCGACTCGGTCGTCTTTAGGGCAAAGTTGTCAGAACCTCCGAGGAGCAGACGCTCATCCCAGCTGCTTGTTGAAGATGTTTCGAAAGCCAGTGATAATTTGGAGGAGGACAAAGGTATAATAACACTGGCTCGCGCTCAACCTGAGAGAGGGGTGATAAAACCAAGCGCTCCTCGTCCTTCATCCCGCTGCAGACACGCAGGGATGCTAGCGCTCAAATATGGAAGTGACTGCTTCATGATCTCATGAAAAATGACCAAAAGAAGCTTGGAATGTGAAATCACATCTGACCAAATCAGAACCACAGAAAAAACTTAAAATATTGTCTCCTGTCTCCACTGTTCTCTACATAAAGCCAGACCATACAGACTGGTGTTTCTAGAGAGAAACAGTTCACCTACACGATGAACTGCTCAATTATTATTTGTATTGTACTACGAGTTAATTATGATTAATTACAACATTATTACCATTAATTTAATTTAATTTAATTTGTTCAGGGAGGTTTTTCACTCCACAATGTCCAGGGTTTCCACCACTCTGGATGGACTCGAGATTCTGATACAAATATTCTCCAGACACTAAAAGAGCTTCAGTTGAACTCAGGTGATATAAAGACTTGAATAGAGCCACCATGGTGATTTATTGTGTTGTTGTCAGACTGATGCAGAATCAACAATATTCTGCTGTTTAAATGTCTGTGTGGCTCCATCATTGGATTCAGTCATGTACCACATTCATTCACGTTGGAAAGTGTGGCTTCTTGTGTTGTGGTGAGGCAGAGAGCACAACTCACCAGGCGATTGAGACTCAGAAGGTGATCCTGCGTTACCGAATGTCGGCATGGACCGGGGACGCCAGCAAAGGCTCGGTACACACATAGGAGGAGCAACAAGCAGAGAAGCTGAGCCTGGAAGACGAAGGGAAACAGGTCAGAGCTGCAGCTTCACAGCAACAGAGACATGGCATTTCTTTACATCCACCCAAGTGCGGCCCGGGGGCCAACTGCGGCCCTTTGACTGTGTTTATGTGGCCTCCTGGTATCAGAGTAAAACTATAAAAGTCGGACTCACATGAATCTCTGACATTTTTGTCTTGTGCATTGGTTTTTGTTCATTCTGATGCAACTGAAACAAAAGTGTCTCATTTGATCATTTTTCTCAATTGTTCGTCTTTTCCGTTGACTAAGCAGCTTTTGAAATGTGTGACCCACATCGAGAATCTTTAAATGAAGTGTGGTTTAAATTAACGTGTCATCACGCATGACGTCATCACGGGATTTTTATTTCAATGTTCTCTGACCCTCTTTCTTTGGCTTTGTCGGCCCCTCACAACATAGAACCTGGCTCCTCAAGAGTTGCCCACCTCTGGTGTGGTGATGTTTGTCCACATGCAACATGCGCAGGAGGAGGGGTTTGTTTAGGTCAAAGGTCACCAACCTTTTAGTGAACCGCGAGCTACTGCCAGGGCACAGTGTGACCCGACATCGGTTAAGTACACACCTCTGAAATCCCCATGTAAAACAGAGGAGAGACGATGTTCCTCTCACATACTGTCTCACTGCTTGTTGACCACTAGTCTTCACAGTAATTACCAATGGCGTAACAAAGGAGGAATCACATTCTCAAACATAATAAGGCGGTTATTACATGAAAATGCATTTTATTACTGTTATTATTATTATTATTTAGTGGCCTGAGGGCTACTGCCTTGGTGTCTGTGACCCTGGTTTAAGGAGTGACGTTCAAAAAGGAGAGGAAAATAACGACACTTTGGTGAAATTGAACTTTTGTAGCATGAATCTGACTCCTCTGTTTTCCAAAGCCCTTTAAAAGACATCAGAGTCAGACTGTGCCAGTCACATTCAGCAGGGGGCGACCACAGGCCCCGAGACCTCAACATGAAAATAGTGACTCTCAAATGTAGAAACCCCCTCAACAGTCAGGCCAGCTCTGTCCCCAGACCCCAGTCTGGAAGTGACACACTGCTAATGCTGTGCTTCCGAAAAAAACAACTGGGACTCAACGTGTTGGATTGTTTATCTAGTTTTAAACATGGATTTCTTACTGCTGGTGCTCGACTTTCCTCTGAACTCCACCATGTGTTTTGTGTCTATAATCGACAGGAAATCTTAAAAAGAGGGAGATAACTGTTAACATACGATACTTTCCATCGGTGTCTCATTCATTAAATCTTGTGACTAACAGTGTTTATTGTTGATCTTATTCAAGCGTGTTGAGAACAACAACTCATCAGTCATTTACTCCGCCCTCTTCAAACCAGATGTTTCATGCTGTTTTATTCCAGTGTGTGACCGAGTGGTGATCCAGGCTGCCTCTGGAGCAAAGGATCATGGGAGTAGGGCTGAGGTGCAGACACGGACACTTGTTGTGTCGCGTGTTTAGCGTGTTTGCATCTGACTGATACAGTAGCACCGTAAGTTGAGTTGGATGTGTGTGGAGAGGACTCGTCTTCTGCTCCGTCATGCCAACGTGTCGTAGCTAGCTGTGTCTACCAGTCTCTACTGCAGCGTGTTTTGACAAACTACTTAGCTTATGATGAGGTCGCTTGCTTCACGCTTACTTTGCTTGACCAAAACTATCGTCAAGTCATTTCCTGTTCATTTGCATCGATTCCTAGATTTAAAGTGGCCAAATTCATTCATTTTAAGTAATATATATTTGATAATAGCTCACTTTCAAGCTACTTTTTAAATGATCTGGAATTTTTATTATTACTATATAAAATGTAGTATATGGTGCTTATTACACAGATCCAATTCTTACTTCAGGTCCTGAGCTCGATGGTTTCAAGACTTGTCCAGTAAAAATATCTCCATCCAGGCACCAGATCATTTCACTAATATCCTGCGCTTTATGCTTGATATTAGTGTCATTCGCGTTGGACCCTTTCTCTTCCAGGGCGCAACTCTCGGTTCACATCGGAGCAAAGCTCCTCTGGCCTTGTTTGGCAGCGTTTTTTCTGTCTGTATTCACACAATGGATTTCAAATCACACACAAACCAGCAAGTCTGAATATGAAAAAAAAAGTTTTTGCTAAAACGCAAACATAACGTCCGTGGACCCCTCAGGGATAATGTGGCGCAGCAGACACAAACTCAAACCAGTGGCTGTATTTGGACCTAGAAAGCAGGCGTCCGACCAGCCGCCTGCACGCTGGAGACCTGCCTCCTCCCTCACCGTGCTCAGCCCTGCAGGGCTTCACAAACCTCAGGGAACGATCCCGCACATGATGTCACGCAGCAATTTGCGTTACAAGAAAGTAAAAACCTAGCTTTATCCAACATTATCAATATTAACCACCACGTTGACTAAAGCCAATTCATAAAACTGAATTGTTCCAATGATGATTTGTAGCTTCAACCCCACTGATTCAGTCGCATTAAAATTGTCTTTTCCTGGAACGAATGTATGTTCATGAGCAGACAGGACAAGATCCACTGATGCATTTAAAGACTGAATATTGATTTATTTTTGTGGTGGGACTTTAACGAGTTATCTACAATTAATTAATGACAACAAAAAAAGAATAATTTAATTTAATTTAATTCACCAGACACATGGCAGCTAGGATGAGAACAACAACAACAAACATGGAGGAATCCTCCCTGAACCAAAGCAAACAAAAGCATCTGTTGGCTGTGGTTCAGGGAGGTTTTTCACTCCACAATGTCCAGGGTTTCCACCACTCTGGATGGACTTGAGATTCTGACACAAATATTCTCCAGACACTAAAAGAGCTTCAGTTGAACTCAGGTGATATAAAGACTTGAATAGAGCCACCATGGTGATTTATTGTGCTGTTGTCAGACTGATGCAGAATCAACAATATTCTGCTGTTTAAATGTCTGTGTGGCTCCATCATTGGATTCAGTCATACACCACATTCATTCAAATGTGGCAAATATTCTGATACCATTAATTCATTAATTCATCCAAATTCTCAACTGAATTTGATTCATTATTTTACTCGAATCCCACCCCTAATTTATTTACATTTTTAGCCCTTCAGTGACTCGTAGGTTGAAATAGAAATGGGTTGATGTGACGCTGTCGACCCCCTGCCTTCAAAATGCAGCACCTTTTGACCTGTTGTCCTTGGAAGCTTCATATCATCTATCTACCGTGATGATAACGTATCATTTACTGGGACTCACAAGAGTCATCACAGTAAAACAATGCACAAAAAAAACTCCTGCAGTTAAACACCTGCACCTTTAACACGTCTTCATTTGAGCCTCCATTTCAGTTTCTTCTGTGACAAACTCATGAAAGATGCTGTTTTCTACGATTCTTCAAGACAGTGAAGTGACTGTCCTCTGTCCCACATGTGGTCACGTGACCCGCTCTGTTCCTCTTCCTCCTTGGAAAACACATTCTATTTGCGTATGATGAGAGAAGAAATCTGGTCAGACGGAGGCCGGCTCCACTGTGACTGTGCTTTGATCGGACAGAAATGACGGAACAATG
Organism: Synchiropus splendidus; assembly: GCF_027744825.2. Classification (NCBI taxonomy): domain Eukaryota; kingdom Metazoa; phylum Chordata; class Actinopteri; order Syngnathiformes; family Callionymidae; genus Synchiropus; species Synchiropus splendidus. Next base: position 1,362,852 of record NC_071339.1, read on the forward strand.
GGAGCAGAACGTGGAACAAGACAACCGTCTTTGTTGTTGATGCCAGTGCACTGACGAACGTTTGGAGCACGTGAGCATTGTGCTCGTTGCTAATGTCACACCAGCAGCTGTGTGAGGGCCGTGTACTGCTGGGAGGACTTGCCGTCCAAGCCAGGGACTCACACACTGCCATCCGGAACATGGAGCATCAGATGCCCTCGAGCGGAGCGCAGCCTGAACTACAGGTGCAGTTGGACCGTCTCCCCCCGGCTCTCATGAAGAGGCTTGAGCTCCTTCAGTCTACTCCAGGGCAATTTCCTCGTCGGCAGCGCTCTTGAAAGGGGTGGCCATGGAGGACACACGGCCTGGTCTCCGTGCCGGGGACATATGGACGGGTCGGTGCTGGGGCTGGAGGGCCTTCGCCGACCGCCCCCCTCCTCAGAAGTGTGGCCTATATGAGGGCCATGCTGGAGGTGAACCAATCCCCACGGTCGAGGTTTGTCACCAATAGCGCCCCCTAACTGGTCACCTAGCAAGGCCCTGTTCGACGGCGGCGTTCAAAAGGAGGACGTGTAAAGGCGACCGGGGGAGAGCCAATCAATGGCTCTCAGGTGTGAGGCGGGGCCTCAAGCTGAAGGTGCACCTTTGAAAAGAGTCGACCGGCTTCTCCTGTGCACATCACATTCTGTCCTAAACCAGTGCCTTATTTGAGCACCAAGGGGCCCAGCTCTGGAGAAGGACTTGAACCGAAGGTTGAAACGCTTTTGGCAGGAACCAAAACAAACCACATCACCATGACAACAGGCCAGGTACAGCAGGAAGAGGATGAGAGGGAGAGGCACAAGGGGCGATGGAAGAAGCCAGTGAGGGCGACTTGAACTGGAGGTACACAACTGTCAAGGTGCCACAATGGAACCAGTGCTCCCCCCCACCCCCTCCCCCAAATAGGTCCAGACTAACAACCCAGCCAACATGGCACTCACTGGACTCACAAAGGAAATGACAACCTGATTCATAACAAGGATTTTCTTCAGTCGGTCATGAGTGGTGAGGCACCGTGACTTCAATTATGACATGAATATTTTCATTTATATTTATAAATATTTTTCATTAAGGCTGTCAATCGATTACAATTTGTCATCACGATTAATCGCACTCAAGCTGCAGGGAACCCGTGATGAATCGCACATTAGTTGTCTCAATGCAAGTGGGAGGAAGATGTTATCAACGCTGGAGAAGCGAATTAATAATCCTTTCCTCACGCAACTCAACAGGACAGATACTGTACAGAACATTCTTGACAACAAGCTCAGGGGCTCTGAAGAGGCTCAACGTGGTCAAGGCCTGTCCTGAAGAACCGCACCACAGTGATGGAGAACACACTCTGGAAGGAAGCTCACATTTGGATTGAGGAGGAAGTGACCACATGCTAGCTTAGTCCAGCTACTGGCTACATGCTAGCTTAGCCCAGCTACTGGCTACATGCTAGCTTAGTCCAGCTACTGGCTACATGCTATCTCAGTCTAGCTACTGGCTACATGCTAGCTTAGTCCAGCTACTGGCTACATGCTAGCTCAGTCCAGCTACTGGCTACATGCTATCTCAGTCCAGCTACTGGCTACATGCTAGCTTAGTCCAGCTACTGGCTACATGCTAGCTTAGCCCAGCTACTGGCTACATGCTAGCTTAGTCCAGCTACTGGCTACATGCTATCTCAGTCTAGCTACTGGCTACATGCTAGCTTAGTCCAGCTACTGGCTACATGCTAGCTCAGTCCAGCTACTGGCTACATGCTATCTCAGTCCAGCTACTGGCTACATGCTAGCATAGTCCAGCTACTGGCTACATGCTATCTCAGTCCAGCTACTGGCTACATGCTAGCTTAGTCCAGCTACTGGATACATGCTAGCTTAGTCCAGCTACTGGATACATGCTAGCTTAGTCCAGCTACTGGATACATGCTATCTCAGTCTAGCTACTGGCTACATGCTAGCTTAGTCCAGCTACTGGCTACATGCTATCTCAGTCCAGCTACTGGCTACATGCTATCTCAGTCCAGCTACTGGCTACATGCTAGCATAGTCCAGCTACTGGCTACATGCTATCTCAGTCCAGCTACTGGCTACATGCTAGCTTAGTCCAGCTACTGGATACATGCTAGCTTAGTCCAGCTACTGGATACATGCTAGCTTAGTCCAGCTACTGGATACATGCTATCTCAGTCCAGCTACTGGCTACATGCTAGCTTAGTCCAGCTACTGGCTACATGCTATCTCAGTCCAGCTCCTGGCTACATGCTAGCTTAGCCCAGCAAGTCCAAACTTAGCCGGACTAACACAGTAGTTCTGTCTTCTGGGCGTCACATAGCCACAGTCAATGTTGCAAAAAGGAAACAAACGAATCAGCCTCATTACTTGGTCCAACTATTCCCAATGTTTGGACACATGGTCCTTGTTGAGCAGTTTTAGTGAATGGATTTTGTGATTCTTGGAATAAAACACTGCTTAGTGTGCGGCCACCTCCATTTGAGTTTCTTCAAACCACATGACAAATTCTGCCAGCGAGCGCTCACTTGTCAGTGCACAGCCCTGACAGTGGGTGGCTCAGTCCCAGGCTGGAGGGGGCAGTGGTGCCGCGTCACCGGGCCAAAGACACAGCAGCACCTGGACCAAAGCAGAGAGCAGCGCTTTTCTGCCAGATGCAGGTCTCATTTGCTGAAGAAGTGTAATTCATCCAAACTCCGCTGTAGGTTGCCTTTATTTTCACGGCGTGATGGACGGGACGTCTTGGCTCGCGCAACACAGAGACGTTTGTTGAGTTCAGGATCTCATTGTTGTTGTTGCTCTGTCAAGAGAGGGACAGCAGCCAGATGGGAAGCTTCTGGAAACAGGCTCAGCAGATCTGGCCGTGGAAAACCTCTCTGGGTACTTGTTCTGGAGAGAAGGATTAGATCACCTGACACATCGGTGCAGTCATGCCGATGTCAAAGCTAGTTTTCTCCGCCTGGCGACCAGACTCTCCTGAGGAGAAGGACATTCGAAATAGAAGCGCTGCTCCACCTGTAGCAGGAGCAACCAGACCAGACCCGGGGTGGAGCGGGTTTTTGTTCCAAGCCATCTAACACACACAGCTTCACCCATCAGGTGTCTGAAGACTGAGATCAGTTGGTCAGGTGCACCATGTTTCACCATGTTCCATGAGGGTCCATCATGAAGCAGTACTGCAGGGATGAACCGTCACTAGTACACGCACTCAATACTGAGTCATTGAAGCCTCGTTTACCCGTCAATACTGTCATGAAGCTTCATCAACTGTTCAATATTGTGTCATGAAGCCTCAGCTACCCATCAGTGCTGTGTCATGAAGCCTCATCTACCCTTCACTACTGTGTCATGAAGCCTCAGCTACCCTTCACTACTGAACCGCACATGCTTCGTGCTTCTCTGGCGGCAGGAATAAGTGACTTTGCTGTTGAGCTTTGTTCAGTTGATATAAGATGCTGGCATGCGCTTCATGAGCCAGAAACATTTGTAGTTGCATTGCTATTCATCCAGGCTCCATGTGGCTGTTGACGTGGAACTGGAAATCTCATCAAGACCCTTCTCTGGCAAAACAGAAGGAGGCTTTCTAACTGCTGCCAGCGTAGCGTGGCCTGAAGTGGTGGCACTGCCATTGATCTGGCTTCACTCCGGCGCTGCCGATGACAGACGCGTGCTCCGAGATGGACGACACAGATGCCGCTCACATGCTAACTGAGAGCAGCTGCCTCTCTGTGTGCGTGTGTGTGTGTGAGTGTGCGCACGTCTGCTAACAGGCAGATAAGCATTAGGATTTGTGTGGCTACACTGTTATTCACGGCGCCGCGACCCTTCCGTCTTCTTTTCCCACGCCGCTTCCAAAGAGACAAACATGTACCGTCGCGGTGATTCTTCTCGCTCATGATGGACTTCTGCTCTGACTCGCAGCCTTTCATTTCCCCAGCCATGTCTCTGTTTTGGCCCTCGCAATTGATTTAAGGAGTTATGTGACTGAAATGTTGCTCCACCAATCGCAATCTGGAGGTGCTATATATAGTGAGATCCGGTGTGATTGTATCGGCAGAACGGCAGAGAGTGATGGGAAACAAGGGCAGTGGTCTGATCTTCTTACCGGTGTCATGTGAAAATGATGGCGCTACAAGCTTGTCATACGTCTCTCATCAAAGGGAGCATTACGTGCCATGTAGGAATGCGCGTTGTGGTTGGTCGTGGATAGGACGGGTAATAAGTGGGGGACATCTGGTGGAGATGGTGGAAGACTATTAAGGAAGTGCTGTCATAAAGAGGTTGTTAGTTCTTCTGCCAAATCCAGCTCCAGGCCACACTGGTCCCGCGTCCTGTCTCTGTGGGGTTTCTATGTTCTCACTTTGCTTGGACTCGCCTGCTCCCTTGCCCAGTTCAGAGTCTGCCGTGGCACCGGTCCCAGGTCTCACCTGGACTTGTGTCTCTCAGTTTAAGGATCTCAGGGTCTTGCTCTCGTGTGAGGGGAGACGGAGTTTGGTCGGCAAAGTGGCGCAGCAGGTGGTGTTGTCGCTTTAGAGAGGAACTCTGTCACTTGGGAGAGACTCGGAGTAGAGCCGCTGCTTCTCTGTGTGGAGAGGAGCCAGATGAGGTGGCATCTCATGAGGACGCCCCCTGGAGGTCTCCCTCTGGAGGTGTTTCAGGCACGGCCAGCTGGGAGGAGAACCGGGGGTGGACCTCCCTGTTGGAGCTGCTGCCCCCGCGACCCGGCCACAGATAAGCAGGAAACAGAAATAGAGCTCTGCCTCTGAACCTTTGTACACTTTGGTAACAGCAGTTATCTGGTGCTGGGCGTCAGTCAGTCAGACTGGATCAAACCATCACAGGCACCACCTCAATCCCCAACTCCGTCAAGATCACAAATTTCTACTGACAAGACAAAGATTCTGCATCACATCGTCTCCAAAGAGAGAAGCTGCAGTGACAGTTAGGCTGATACAGACATCTAAGGATGATACCCAGACCCGTGATTCTCAACCATAGGGCTGAGGCCCCTGGTTGGGACCAAGCGCCCCCTAGGGGGCCACTAGAAGTTTTTTGTTTCCCACCTCTGGACCGTGAGACGCTCAGTTTGAATCCCTGAGCCACGTGTGGTGGCAGCAGTGAGTCAGTGAACTGACTTGACTGCTGCACATCTGTGATAGTCACCAACTATGGAGAAGTTCTTGGAAAGAAACAGTGATGAAGGAAGTGATGCCACCTCCACAAAAGTAAAAACTAAAAAATCTAATAATAAATTAATAAAATTTATGTGAATATTTGTTGGGGATACTTTCATTTCTATTTTAGTTTGTTTATTTTGAAAATAAAATATTTTATTTTATGATATTTAGGCAGTTTGTATTACATTATATTTTTATATTTTATTCAGGATTTTATTCATGACATACAATTTTATCACTAGTTTGCATCCACTGTTTTCACCACATTTTTTTTCTATTTTTCTCTAGTCTATTTGATGAATATGACTTGGACCTGGTTCTGCTGCTGGGTGGACTTTTCGATGACAAATAAATATTGTTGCAATGATCACATGGTTGGTTTGTTTACGTGTGAGTAGATTAAGTATGGTTATTGATCACAGATGAACTCTAGAGTGAAGAATCAGATCTAGTCCTTGAATGGGCCCCGGGGCCATTTGGATTGGTGGATGGATTTGAGTTTCGCACGAGACCTTTCACCAGCTGCAGAGCGTTTATAATGCAGGAGTATATTTGCAAGATCAAACACCGAATGTCAATGCTTCGCACGCAAGATTTACTGATTTATTTGGCCCCGTTTGTCACAGTATTAGGTGTAAAATCTGGCATGAACGTCGCATTCCTCTGGTCGCCACAGGAGGTCAGTAGAGGCACCTAACGGACCAGGGTGACGCGCGACTCAACACAAACCAGACTGATCATTGGCCTTAAAAAAAAACTGGGATTATTATTGTGTATGCTGCTGACAGTTTCTTCTGAACCATATGTTGGAAGCTCCTCTAAACACACATTCCTGGACCAGCAGCAGTGAAGATCATAGTCAAGCATGAAAACAACATACTCGGCAAGTCAGAGTTAAACTGAAAGAAAACACCAAATGCAATATACTAACTGAATAAAAGCTTAAACCTCATGGCCCTTTGAGCACATTCACGCAGTAGATCATGTTTGCTAGACTCTCAGATTCCAATGCAAACAGATTTTCACTGCAGTTTGGTGGAAAAGAAGCGAGTCAAATGTGAAGGACTGAGTCCCATCGGTTGCAACGCTACGCCTAGTTCCAGCTCCGGTCCAACCGTGGAGAGCAGGAAGCCTGGAGCTCTCGTCAACTATGGGCTGGAAGGTGAGCATCTGCTGAAGGAATGATGAATGTCTGAGGATTTCCCAGCGGCGGGTGAGTGAGAGGCTGCTTCACCTCTCAGATGTGCCACACAGGTTGAGCAGCCAATGAGACAGAGGAATCGAGCGCGATAACGCTGGGAGTCACATGCTCTGCAGGCAGAGGAGCAGGCTTACCTTGGCTGTAAAGTGTAGCGTGTGTGTGTTCATCTGGCTGAGGTGGCAGGACCCAAAAGAATAATGTCCAACTGCTGCGTCATGAGCCCAAGGATGTTGACATGGTGGCTGTAGAATCCCACTGAGGACGGCAACATGGGAGTCGCTTCTGCGGATGGGCTCACGTCCGGCTCTCCAGCTTCTGGCCACCTTCATTCATCTGCAGAGGGAGGGAAAGCGCTGGAGCAGGAGGGTGGGCTGTTGCTTCTGACCGCCCTTCTGCCCCGCTCCTTCCCCCCCCCCGATCTATTCTCAGCTCCACTCCAGCGCATCTTACAACTCACTCACACCAATGTTGAGCCAATCATTTGCCTCAAAATTCACGAGAAAATACACATTTTTTGAAATTGTCTGTTAGCTCAACTCAAATACCTTTAAATGAACATTGACCAGTTTAAACTTGCTTGTTGTTCAGTTCTTGTTCAGCGCTCTCACTTGTGTTTTCAAACAAACAAAACAAAACAAAAATCACACAGACAGTGTTAATATAAACAGGTGAACCCTGAATAATAGACTTTGGCAGTGTCCCATGTCTCCCCCCTAACACTAGCACTTGCTTCTGAGCCCCCTCCACTGTGAAGCTCCCTCCACTATGAAGCTCCCTCCACTATGAAGCTCCCTCCACTGTGAAGCTCCCTCCACTGTGAAGCTCCCTCCACTGTGTAGCTCCCTCCACTATGAAGCTCCCTCCACTGTGTAGCTCCCTCCACTATGAAGCTCCCTCCACTGTGAAGCTCCCTCCACTGTGAACCTCCCTCCACTGTGAAGCTCCTTCCACTGTGAAGCTCCCTCCACTGTGAAGCTCCACTGTGAAGCTCCCTCCACTGTGAAGCTCCACTATGAAGCTCCCTCCACTGTGAAGCTCCCTCCACTGTGAAGCTCCCTCCACTATGAAGCTCCCTCCAATGTGAAGCTCCCTCCACTGTGAAGCTCCCTCCACCGTGAAGCTCCCTCCACTGTGAAGCTCCTCCACTGTGAAGCTCCCTCCACCATGAAGCTCCCTCCACTGTGAAGCTCCCTCCACCGTGAAGCTCCCTCCACTATGAAGCTCCCTCCACTATGAAGCTCCCTCCACTGTGCTCCCTCTGATGACCAAGTGAAGTGACTGATGTTCCTCGATGAGGTCACGCGTAAAGACGGTGTGTCATTGGCTGCTGCGCTGTGGTTTGTTTCCTGCATATCCAGTGTTGGAGACAACGTTTTGGAAATGACAGCTCCAACGTTTCTGCAACCTCGTGCATCGGCACTGATCATCTCACTTGGTTTGGTGAACCAGTGGAGAAGAAATGGGCGGGGCCTGTGTTGCAGTGACAGACGTGTCAGAGGTGTGAGGATGCTAACGTTAGCCTGGATGCTAGCCCACTGTTGTTTGTTCAGGAGAAATCCAAACCTACTGTTGAACATCCATGTTGTATTGTTCATGTTGTGGGACACGGTGGAGCATTTGGCTGGCTGACGTGTGACACCAGAGGAAGTCAACACAGGGAAGAGTGGTCCTGGCTACTAACAGGTCCCTGTTGTCCTGTCCAACACTGTTGTGAAATCAAGTCCTTTGGTCTCCTGGACATCTCTCCACACTTCATCTTCCCACTTGGTTTCAAGTCAGCTCCGGAGCTCCCTGGGTTTGAAGGGGTCATGTGATCAAGTGGTGAACGGCCAGTGAGGAGGAGTGGGACACGCCACACTGAGCCCAGTGTCGGGGGAGAGATGGGACACAGCCTGACCCTCTTAAGACCCGAGCTTTTCTTTTTACCTCAGTTTTGCTTGCCGAGTTACAAGGAGTAACAACTCAACTTTGTCTCGTTTTGCAAAGAAGAAAGACCTTCTCTGTGGACCATTATTATTGTTCTGTTATCAATAATAATCCAGTTATCACTCACTTATGTCAGATTTCCATGTCTTATGAAGCACGGACAAAATGTGATCGGAATGTTCTCTCTGGTTCTGTTGTCATTCAGGACTTGAGTCTCCGTTTGTGCTTCCTTCTTTTTTCTCACTGAAATGGCTCGGATGTTGTCGTATTGCGACAAGATGGCGCAGGCTGTGGCCGAGTTGATCAACGTTTAACATATGAGCACGGGAGAATTCTGAGAGACCAGACTTTCTTCACAACACACTGACAACAAATGTGAACCCAAACCAAAAATACACTTTTTGGGGGGAAAACTTTCGGGGGTTTCCTGTCACGGCTGTTTCTAAAAGCCTCTTGATGCCTCATGAATCGTATTTTCCGGCGTAATTCATCAGCTACCGAAGACCCTTTGGAAGACGGTGTTTCAATAAAGACATGACGGTCATCACCCATTCATTTATTTGCACGTGACTGCAACACAAACACGAATCACGAATACCATCAAGTCACATGACCAACACGGCATGCTCAGGTTCTCAACACAAGGCTCGTTTGTTTGCCGACTAACATTTAAACGGCTCATCTGAAGCCACTACACGATAGTTTGCTGGTGTTTACTGCAGTTGACAGAGTGGCGATTCTGTAGTTTTGTGATCATTGACCCATCATCAGTATTGTTTAACCAATAAAGGAGATCAATGATTGACAGAAAAACTTTTGTTGCCAGCAATAACATGCTGTTTAACATTGTCCTGTAACAATAACAAGCTGCTCTCATGCTGAGCTCCAGCGAGCGCACGTAGATCCACTGCCTGTCTGCCCCCCCTTCCTTGTTAACACCCGAGGAACAGCGCGGGTGTGAGCCGCAGACGGCAGGCTGCTGATGGGGCGACCCTAAAAGCGCAGTCGCAACGGCCAGCGTGCTGCTCTTATCAAGCTGAGGACAATAACTCTGCGTGAAAGCGATGGCCTCATCAGCCTCGGGCCATCTCTTTCATGTGGAACCCACTTGTTTGACTGAGGGCTCCATGAAGCGCAGGACTCGCTGTGCTTCAACAGAGCAACACGAGACACGTTTAAACTAGGCACCAGCAGTGCATTTTCAACACACATTCAAGACAACAAAATGATAAAAGAAGTGGTGGGATTCTATTTTTAAAGTCCATCCAGAGTGGTGGGAACCCTGGACATTTTAAATCCGTGGACGATATGGCCCTGGTGCCACACACACCCGGGCCCTGACGGAGCACCAGCAGGAGGTCCACACCGCGGAACAAGCTGAGCTGTGGACCTGCAGGGAGGAACCCAGGCCTGTTCCAACCCATACAGATCCAGAGCTCTAGGCACCTGAGGACGGAGATCGAGGTCCATTGGACCACTCGTGGTCTCTGTCTATGAAAAGATGAAGTAGCGTGTGTAGGACAAGTATCTGCCTTTGCTAAAGAACAGCCGAACATTTCACTACGGACAGGTTCAGTGACCAGACCCAGAGAGGCTCAGTCTCGATTCGTCCTCCCTCAGAACATCAAACGGGGAGTAAACTGTTGTGAGCATGGCTGACACTTACACATGGACAGAAACGACCTGCTTAATTCAGTTCCCATACGAGAAAAATAGGCTTTACAGAATAGAAAAGGTTGAAAGATGAACCACAACATGCTTCTACATTCTAGTCGCTTTACCGGGTCCATGTTTCATCTGGCGTTTTACCATGTCGGAGTGTGGTTTTAAACTTTGTTTGTTGTTTTTTCAACCTCTGCCCAGATTGCACCAGTGCATGGTGGGTGGGGGGTGTTTGGAGCCCTGGTCATAAATTCCTGGAGGGGAGGGAGTGGAGTTCCAATCATTTTCTCTTCCCACCACACAGAGATGCAGTTGGTTAGCATGCTCTCCTGGACCCTCTTCATCCCCGCTGCTGGTTTTTGTCCCCCCCCGAGGCTCCCATAAGCCGTGACCTTGCTGTGTCGGTGATGGGGAGTGGAGTGTGTCTGGGCCGAGATCCCTCGTTGGCCTCGCACCAGTTGACCAGGTGTCCCACCTCCAGTGGACTTTACATCCTGGTTGGTGGTGGACAACGTGATGCGTCATCAGCGTTGTGGTGGTCCTAGACACGCTCTACTCACCATGTTCAAATGCAGAACCTGGGCCAAAGCACAATTGTACTCCGTCGAAGGTCCTGCAGAAAATCCCTTTTAATTTGTATGACACATTTAGCGACTGACACTCAGCTATTTTGGCACTTTTGGCGATGTTTGCAGAAAGAGCATTTATTTATAAATGTCTCCTGAAAGGTCTGGGCCCTGTGACAAAAATAGGTCCCGATTTATTGATTTATTTTAAAGAACAGTTTTGCCGGATTTGACTCTCGTTTGAGGACTTTCCAAACACGTCTTTAACATTCTTTGCCACAGCTTCATAACAAAGCCATTGACTTACCCACACGACGCTCATGTTCTCAACAGCTGTTCCGAGGCCCTCTGGAGCTGTCAGACCATGACGCTCTGGGTGAAGAAAGGGTCAGAATATAAAGTGCAAATCAGGCGCCAGAAGAGGGAAACGAGAAGGGGCTTCATTCTCACGCAGGCTCTTTCAAAAGAGATGGATTCGGAGAGCAAATTGAAATAATTCTGAAAGTGATTTGTCACAGAGAATTATCCGGGGGTTTGTCTGCATGCACTCGGGCTCCAGTGTCTTGCTCAAGGACACAAGCACGTCAGGAGCCTCTCAGTCACAGACCCTTCTGTTTCACCTCAACTTGATCTGAGGGATGGAAATGGAGCAGAGCGATGAACGGTTCTTATTTCTGCCCTTTTTTTCACCCATTTTTGCATCTTCTTTTCGCGGTATTTTTCCATCTGCCTTTGGTTTGACGTGTGTTATGTTCTGTTTTCTAAACTCTGTGTGTGCCTAACATTTTTCTCAGCCGCCTCCTTAGTTACTCTCATTCCTCCGTTCCACCTTTTCTGTTTTCTCCATGTTACAGTCATTCCTCGTGTGTGAGTGAGCAGATCCACTACTTGGGCCTCGTGAGCAACCTCCGAGTGCGTTTTCCGTGGTCCCCCTCAGTCAGGCTTCATCTTTTTGGCCTGTTTTCTGTTCCAGGTTTTTCTCCGCCCCTGCTCGTGTTTCCTCACTCCGTGTTTTGGTATTGACTCCATTGGTTCATCGTTCCTGTTTTGCGTCGCTCTCCCGAGTCATCTGTAAACCCGCACCAATTCAGCTACTGCGCTCCATCACCATGACAAGCCATGACAACTTCTTTTGACTTGACCACTGAACTTGATCCACCATCTTTCCCCGCCATATTCTCCGCTTGCATACACATTTCTTCCGTCCATTCTGGTTTAATCTGCTGAATTTGAGATGAAACGCACTCTACATTATGGTGACTCTCATTCTGAATGCGGTTTGTGTCAGACACTGGCCTTTTTAGCTTCGACCACAAATCTCCAACCAGCTGTTTCTTTTCTTCCGAGGTTCACACTCTCCACCACATCTCAAACACAGTTGTGTCAAACTTTGCTTTCTGCAACACGATCAGATCACTCCGTTTCCTCTGCTGCGTCGTGGTCAGCGTGAGCCTGGGTGCCAGTTCAGCCTCTGTGTTGTGGACAGAACTCATGAGTCGCTGGTGTTTTGGTGTGGTCAAAGGTCACCGCAGAGGAGTCAGACGATGGTGTGGGTGCGCTAACCGAGCAAAAATGTCGTCGATAGAATCGTTTTCAAACCATAATTCACTCAGTATGTGTGGATTCGGACATGAATCGGATGAACGTGTCCCAGAAGAGCAAACATCTGAGCGTGAAGCCTGTGACCCATCTGCTCTGTAATCCACTTAAAGGAGGCCATATATGCTTTTCAATGTTCTCCGTTATCTCCCCTGTTAGCAGCCGTGTTAGCAGAACCATGCTCATCCAATTCTAAGAAATTTACCTTTAAAATGAACCAGCAGTCAATTTCACTGACTTGTTTTGTCTCATTGCAGGGTCGGAACGGACGTCACAAAAGCTCATTCACGTAGCAAAGTTACTTTTGAATGAGGTAACTAGTAATTGTAACTGAGTTACTAAAGTAAACTAAAGTAACTTGCCCAACACTGGTCAGAAGACCCTGAGAGGTGCATGGTTTGCACCAAAACTGAGGCTCAGTCTCGTAGCTACTCCCTGGCTTTGTCCTCCATCTGAACATCAAACTGTTGTTAGCGTGGCTAACACTTATACATGAATTAACTTGTCAAAGTCCCACTGCTACTTAATACTTTCATAGGGAAAAGCAGTCAAACTCTCGGCCAGTATTCTACTCACACTCAACTATTATTCCCACTTTTCCAAGTGCTAAATGTGGCCACCACATGCAACATCAAAGCAATTCCAGCGGGAGGCATATCAGCAGATCACACCCCGCTGAGTTGATAGCTGTTGTGACGGGATGTTTAAGGTCCTGGAGATAAGTTGGTGGCGCTGGATCATAAATACGATCATTAACATCTCGTAACCCCCTCAAGAGAGGAACACAGGGTGAGAGTCCGGGGTTTGCTTTCTGACCGATCTGTGAAGTCATGCACGTCTGTAAAAAACGTAAACAGCTCTGACTTGTATAGCGCTTTCCATGCTCACATGCACACACTGACGGCAGTAGGCCGCGACGCAGGGCACCGTCTGGTCTGTGTCATCTGGAAGAAAAGTGGATAAGGAGACTTGGTGGTGGAAAGATCCCTGAGGAATGGAGGAGGAGTGTGCTGGTGCCCATCTTCAAGAACAAGGGAGGTGCCCAGTGTTATGGCAACTATAGAGGGATAAAGTTGATGAGCCATATGATGAAGTTGTGGGCTCGGCTCTGAGCCCCTTCTTGTTTGCCATGGTGATGGACAGGTTGACAGAAGAAGCCCCTTGGACCATGATGTTTGCTGATGACATGGGGATCTGTGGTAAGTGCAGGGAACCAGTGGAAGATGAGCTAGAGAGGTGGAGGTTTGCCTTAGGAAGGAGAGGAGTGAAGGTCAGCCACAGTAAGACAGAATCCATGTGTGTGAATGAGATGGGGCCAAGTGGACAGGTGAAGTTACAGGATGCAGAGATAAAGAAGGTGAGGGGTTTGAAGTGCTGAGGCTCAACTGTCCAGGGCCATGGAGAGTGTGAGGAGGAGGTGAAGAAGCGGCTGCAGGCAGGATGGAATCATTGGAGAAAAGTGTCAGGTGTGATGTGTGACAAAAGGATGAGAGGGAAAGTGTCCAGAAGGCTGGTGAGGCCAGCAACGTTGTATGGTCTGGAAACAGTGGCACTGAGGAGAAGACAGGAGGCAGAGTTGGAGGGAGCAGAGATGAAGATGCTGAGCTTCTCTCTGGGAGTGAGAGCAGGATGATGGTAGGATCAGAGGGACAGCACATGTGCTCAGGTGTTTAGCAGACCAAGTCAGAGAGGCTGGATGGAGATGGTTTGGACATGTACAGAGGAGAGAGAGAGAGAGAGCCAGTACATTGGTAGATGAAGATGTTGAGATGTTGGAACTGCCAGGCAGAAGGTGGAGAGGAAGGCCACAGAGGAGATTGATGGAGGTGGTGAAGGAGGACATGAGGTCTGTAGGTTTGAGAGAAGAGGAGGCAGAAGACAGGGGGAGATGGAGGAAGAGGATCCACTGTGGCCACCACTGAAGGGAGAAGCCCACAGAGAAAGGAGAAGAAAGAACTGTGGTTTGTGAGTCCGGTCAGGTTTGTTCATGGCAGTGATGTGAGTCAAGACAGGACAATGGGGAACCAAGAGTAAACCCAGTGAGAGGGTGTGGGGTGATGGCGGCAATAGATTTCAACTTGCAAATGCACTGAGGAGTGGAACCCCACTGCATAGCTGCAGGGCGAGCTCTGGACATGGCCCCAGGACCGGCCCACCCAAAACACCAGCTAACTCACTCCACTGTTGCCCACGCTTTCATATCTCCCTCCCTCCAGGCCACAGAAAACTGCGACAACATGCGTGGCTTTGAAATGCGCGCTGGTATCTGATCGTAGTGCGATCTAGGCCGTATGACATGCACTTCACATTCCAGCATGACCCCACATCCACTGTGCTTCTGGTCAGGATTTAGACTGACTCAGCCTGCGCTCTTGTGAGGAGCTGCTGGTGAAATGACTAAAGTCCCAGCACAGAGATCTTATCATCTCTTTGTCTGTAGAACCTTCTGCGGCTCGAGTAGCAGACCAGTCAGCTTAAGTGAAAACATGTTCTCGGGTACTAAATGACCCTCGACACTGTAAAAGAGTGGTGTGGATTTTACGGTAATAAAATCCTAAAGCTCAGTGACTTCAGACCTAAAATCCGAGTCAGGAACAGATTTTAAAACGGTGAACTACACAAAGGTGAAAGTAGTTAATTTGACATTTTTTCTGAATAAAAATGACAGAAATCCTACGTACAATTTCTCAATTTATTCAGAAAAATACGCAAAATTAGTTAATTTGACATTTTTTCAGAATAACAATGACAGAAAGTTTATGCATAATTTCTCTATTTTCTATTCAGAAAAATAAATAAAATTGGTTAATTTGACATTTTTTTCCTGAATAAAAATGGCAGAAATTTTATGTATTTATTATTTGTATATAATTTCTCAATTTTTTATTTAAATTTATAAATCTGACATATATATCAGTTTAATATATATATGTGTGTGTGTGTGCGTGTGCACTTGTGATAGCATCTGCAAAGGTCAACAAGCAGGGGGTACTGCAGTGTCCCGCATGACTGCAGCGGCTAATGGCAGGATGCAGTTGCATACCTCTCAATCGTCATCAGACCCAGGAGCAGAACTGCACCGAAGCGCCAGTGCTAACTTTATTGCTTGACAAGGCTTGCATCCGTTTGTTTTAATCCCATCTCATGGTTGTGGGTCGTAACCTTTCACAGATAGTTCTTCTCCTCCATACTGCTGTGTCCAGCAGGAAGCCATCGGTCACCAGAACCAGAACTGAGGGTGTCATGGACGCGGGAGAGATCCAGGCCGGGGCAGCAGAAAGGTTCTGCCCAGCGCTGGAGCAGGTGACGGAGCGGGCGGTGACCTCGGGTCTGGCCAGATCTGGACTCCTCCCATAGTGAAGGTGCGTCTTTTCTCTTTATTGAGACGTTAAATACCGTTATTTAATCTGTATTTGCCCAATACAGTCTCGGCTGCATGAAGCTTGTTTGCCTGCAAACATCCACATTGTAGTGACTGGTTGTCTGGGCTGCAAAGCATCATGGGAACCGTTCCGAGGCGTCTCACGTGAGACTATGACTACCACACTGTTAAAACTCATCTTGTCTGAGGAGCTGGATTGAAGACTGCGTCATGTTCACGCTGTTCCGTCGATGTGAGGTTGATGTTATTGGACTTTCATATTAATTTGAATTTTCTCACTGACCTGATGACCCTCCACCAGAAAAGCTCTTGTACCAACAGCGGCGCTATGGTGGACTCCAGTGAGCGAGTGAAGTTGAAAGACCCTCCGAGATCGTTCGAATCTAGAGTGTGGATGGGACAAAGCCTTTGCAGTTTGTAAGAAGTGTCATACAAAAATGCGATACGCCGGCAGTACCTGCACAGCCACCTGCTTCACCACCACCCGCAGCTCGTAGCAGAGAAAAGCTACCATTTAATTTGCTCAAGGCAAAAGCAATTATATATTATATATATAATGCCATTTTATAATGCCATTTCTGTGTTTGTGGGCAAAGACCTTGGTCCGCACAGCGTTGTTGAAAATGAAGGGTTTCGCCCATGATGCGTGTACTGGAGCCTCGGTATGAAATACCCAGCCGCAAACATTTCGCTGAAAAAAACAGCACTTTACCAGGAGGCAAGAGCTTTTTTTTTTGGTACTGCCAAATACAAACGGTACGTTGAATCAATTCTACTTCTTTTGTCTGTTTTTGTTTCACCTCCACGTCTGTCAGACCATCCAGAAGGAGTCACGGAGAGGGAGGAAACTCCGTGGGAGGAAACTCTGTGATCCTTGATGATGGGAGAGTGAGAACAGCAGTGGGCCCAAGATGGAACTCTGAGCAGCTCCACGGGAAGTCATCCATCACGGTTCCAAAAACAAGCTTCGGAACGGGCGGCACCAAGGACATGGCTGTCACATGGTGGAAGGGAAACTACCGGGGCAACGCTGCATTTAAAACAACCATTTATGTGCTTCATTTGGTCGAGCGTTTCAGCAGTTCCTGTTTGTTTCTCTGGAGCAGGACCCAAGTGCAGCGAGGAGTAACTTACAGGAGGCAAGGTGCAATATTTGATCATTCACAACAATAAAACCCGACCAGAAAGCGTCAGCAAACAGGGAGAAACAAAGCGAAGTTAAATGTCCAAAATCAAAGCGCCACCAAACCGGATGAAGTTCATGAACGAGAGCAAGAGTCCAACAGAAAGCGTCACCGAACCGGGTGAACTGTAATCCGTAAAAGGAGAGAGAAACCCAACGAAGAGAGACAGTAAACCACAGAACAAACCAGGGAACACGCGGAAACAGAGGAAGGAAGGACAGACAAACTCAGGCACCAGGGTGTCAGAGAGAGTGAAAGCCAGCGCCAGTTTACCACCAGGGTCAAATAAAGTCGATCTGGCACACGTTGCTGGAGTCCAGGTGCATTTGAGTTGTTGACGCTGATGAGTCATGAACTCCAGCCGTGTGCCATTAACCAGGAAGGAAGGAAGGAAACTCAAAAGTGGAATAAAGAAACCAAAATAAAAGTTGCCGGAGACTGGAGGCTTTTTCAAACTTCTTGCTTCACGTTAGAGTTTGTCTCCTACAGTGGCAGCAGCTTGATCATCAAGATCCAAAGTGAGATGAATCATCTCACAAGCTCACCAGGTTCATTCTCACTGACCTGTTGCTGGAGAGTCGTCCCCTGCTGGCTGTGATTGTCTGCCACGGCTCCAGTCAACTCACTTCAACCATCTAAGATCTTTCGCTTTCGTTTCCAGACTTGAACTCATGACCATGAAACTGCCTTCTGAGGAAAGGCTGACAAAGAGTCGACTCCACTCTGCTTTATTTAAATGAACGAGGCTTACGAGGACCTGGATGAAAGAGAAACTGAGGTGAAGATCCAGGACAGGAGTCTCAGCTCAGGACAGAAAAGGTGCGGTTCAGCTCAGCAACATGATAAATTGAACAGACAGATCCATGAAGGGATTTGGTTTGAGCTGAGGGAAGAGGTAGCAACGCTCAAACACGTCTCATATGTCGCTGTTCCATGAAGGTCATCTGGTTCCTGTTAGCCTGCTGAACTGCTCCGAGAATGTGTGTTGGGAAGTTGGGAAGCAATTAAACGGAGGAGCCTTTATGGTGTCGGACATGTTCAGGACCAGGAGTGGAGATGAGACGCCTCTTTACCTCTTCAGAACCACGCCTTTGGTGCTGTTAACAATTTGGGATAGGACTTACCGAGAAGGAGGAACTTGGTCTTGTGAGGAAAGTTGTTTTGTGAAAAAGACTGTGCTTGTTTGAGGACAGTTATTGATAACAGTGCTGTTTTTATTTATAATAAATATGTCAGATTCCATGTCACATGAAGCTGCAGACATCATTCACTCCCTCCAGCAGACGGTGATGTTGCGATCGCAACTATGAATGCAATTCCAACCAATCCCTGCCAGTTCTGTGACCACCGGGATTTTCCCCCCAATTCCACGACTCATTCTCCTTTGGCCCCGCCCCTCTCCTCAGCATGCGCGGCTCCATATTCCCTCCCTCCTTGTTGAAGTCACGCGTGACGCCAAACGCTCACATTGTCCCACAAATCTTGGCACCAAGGGTCATGACTCGGACGTGAAGGATCCTGAACCCTAAACGTCCAAATCCCCATGATGGAACTGTAGAATAGAGGGAAGTCAGAAGTGCAGCATCAGCCCAACACTATAAACCAACATGGCCGACCTCCAGCTCCATCTCTCTCCAGGCTGTTTCTGAGCCTCTACATCCCTCACCACCCTGTGGGACACATCAGCAGCTACTGTTGGAATGAGCCACACACACCTGTACCTCTCAGACTCCGCCCCCATCCAGACCTCCGTCAGGCTCCGCCCTCGTGAGGTGCTCCGGAACTAAACAACCAACCTCATAAACAAGATGGACTTATGTTAGCATCAGTTTTCATTCAGTATCTACATTTATATTTATATTTATTTATCAGGCAAATAAAACATATTTGGTTCAAGTCATTGCAGGCTAAAAACTGCCACTAGTTTTTTACAAGCACATTTACAAAGTTCCTTATTTCCTGTCACATTGCTCCAGAACCATAAATAATCGCAACTTTCACTGCAATAAAAAAAAAAAAGGTTGGAAATCAGGCATTTTTTGCCACAACTATCCATTAAAATGTCAGTGAAGTCCTGGAGGGGCTGGTCATGGTACACACTGGAGTTGTTGCCTTCCTTCCATTGTTTATCTCACTGAAATGGCAGTAATGTTGCCTTCTCATTCCAAGATGTTGCAGCCAGGGGCCCTAAATTTGGCCAATAGATCAACATTAAAAAAAAAAACAAAGTACCATGGAGATGAAAGAAAAGAAAATCCCAAACATCCAAAGCAAAACCCAAAAGTAGAACAAAGAGTCTGGGCACGAAGGATAATAAAACTAGATAAAAAGAGCAAATAAAAACAGTGGTCTGAACGCAAACATCTGGTGTTGTACAAGCCAGGAAAGCAAAATAAAAAGCCAAAATAGCAGTTGAAAATAGAGCAAGTGGGGAATTTCAAAGCGCAGCGAACAATCTCCTTTTTCAATTTATGAAGTAAAATACGAGCAAGCAGATGACGTTCATGAGAGTATTAGCATGATGTCATCAACAGGAATCTGCCTGTGTGAAACACATTGATTTACAGAGCAGAGAAAATCGACAGTTGTTGTGGCAAAAATTTCGGCGCTAACCATAACGACCAGGATAAAGCCACGTTCCTTCTCCTCCATGTGTCGGACACTACAGTCTCTCTGTTTGATGATGGAACTCAGGAGTGGAGTTGGTCTCCAGCATCAATAGAAGAGTGAAGTCTGCAGTGCAGAGATCAGCAACTCAATGTTTCAGGTCTCTGGTAGAAGCCGCTGGTGTCTGACAGGCTGCTCTGCCAGCTTTATTTAGGGCTTCAATGGAGCCGTCTGTCTGTCTGTCTGTCTGCTGTGTCTCATGTCTCTGAACAGTTGAACTATGGAGCAGTCTGGACACAGTTCCTAGATGCTGCTGGAGAAACATGAGAAACCATCAGGTGAAGAAATGATCATGGAGTCAGAGTCTATTCTCCAGATCATGATCCAAACTGTCAGTCCTTTGTCTTGTGTGGTGAAAAACCTTGTCACAATTCTCTCTCCTAAAATGCTTGTTTTCCATGGCCTTATTGAAGATGTCACTCAGACTTTGAGGCTTTAGAATTTGTTGATGGTCCCTAACTGATGGCGGCCCCTAGCATTAGCGCTGCCTGTGAGAGTGTGTCCTCCATCAGTGAAGCCTAATGGGGACGCCACCGCCAATATCCAACTGTTTTCACCACAAAGTTTTGCCGAGGCGCCAGCTGCGTCACCGTCTCCTCATGTTCATGTGTGCAGGACTGATGCAGCCAGTGGGTCGTGGGTTTATCCAGTTGATCCTGAGATGCAGAGGTGCCACAGTAGAGACGGTGTTTGGCAGTGTATCGTGTACCATCAGTTATGGCCCGTCACTAGTGATCAGTATCGGTGATCAGCAACAAAAGTCATGATCGGACCCCAATTTTTAACACTCACTTTTACTCCTTAAAAACATGACAGCTTAATCCACATGTGCTTTGTTCATAAACACTACTTTCTATCACACATTAATGCTCCGTCCCGGGTCGCACCAAAACCGTCGATGTCTTCACAGAAACTATGTGCTTTTTCTGGCACAGTTATGGACATAAATCAGTCATCTTTGTGCTTTTGATCCCCACAAAAGTTATCAAAAAGAATGAGCTGAATTAATCTCCTGAAAGGTTTATAGCTCCGAGGTTATTTATGGGACCAATTTATATTCTGCACCAGGGCATGAATTCGCCGTGACCTTCAGAGCAAGAGTCAAAGTTGCCTCCAACACCAAAGGCAAATTTATGTTGCTGCATTCAACAACCGGACACGCGCGAGAGAGGCTGCCTGCCAATGTTCAGTGTGTGTTTCCCAGGACTTTGTGCTTCACTTAATTTACTGGCCAAAAAAATACAACACCAGCTGTGCTTCCCTGAAGATTTGCCTCAAACAGCTGTGCAGTGACCATCCGGATGACTTATAGTAATCACTGCGTGCACTTTGACTCTATCAATCAGTTTGGGAGTGTTATGTGGCAGGAACTGTGGGGGCCACATGAGACTTTATTGTTGCCGTAAACATCGGCTCCAGGCCAAAACTGACTGTGTGCAATGATGGAAAAGAACAAACAATAGCTAGAAAAATGAAAAGTATTGAAGCTGATGGTCGGCGTGTATTATAATAATATCGTTATGATTATATCATGAAAGCTTTCCTCGTGCAGACGTGCGTTTCCCCCACACGGCTTGTTGTCTTTCCCCCAACAAGCCGACAGAACAGACACTGTCCAGAACTTTCTTCGGAGCCTCAGAGGCTCTGAAGAGGCTCAGCTACATGCTGGCAGCAGAGAAAGTATCGGCCACTCTGCTGCTGAGAACAGCTTCCTTTCAACATGAACTTGCCATGAATCGCCAGTCAAATGAAATGCAACACTTTCAGCTGAACAAATGGGCGGCACTGATGAACGAGTCACTTTTTTTTTCTCCAGTATTAAAGTCCCATCTTCTAAGAGTTAATAGTAGCAAGAAGAAATGTCACCTGAAAAGGTGGTGAAGAGTGAAAGAATGACGCCAACCGACTCCCAGAAAATCTCAAATAACAATTGTCTTGGAAGATGATGGCCAGCAGAATATGCCACCACAAAAGACAAGTGACAATGACAGAACTCACAATGCCTGGGGATGCTGGGCGCCACACGCCAGAGGAGGTCACCACTGCTGCGAAGATGTTCCAAGGGATTGAGGATTCTGGAGACAGGCGCCTGGGCCCAGCTGTGATGTACAGTTACCTTCACACGCTGTTTGGCAGAGGCGATTTACAAGCTGACTCTGTCTCGGATGAAAAGTATGCGCTACGCCACTTTAGCCTCATTCAGTGAAGGTTTTGTTGGCCCAAAATAAGTTGGCTCAGAGGGAGAGGAAGGTGAAGAGCTGTGGACCAGTGGGTTTTTGAAGGTGGGTGTGGCAAGAAGCTGTGCAGCAACGGTGGACAGTATCACCGCTGTTGACTGTGTGTAGCATTTATTCAAACTCACACTGTAGTGAAAGGTAGATGAGGCTTCATGATGCAGAATTGACGGGTTGATGAGGCTTTATGGCACTGTATTGAAGGGTTGATGAAGCGTCATGACTCAAATCTTACATTGTGGTGAAAGGTAGATGAGGCTTCATGAAGCAGTATTGACAGGTTAATGAGGCTTCATGACTCAAAACTCACACTGTAGTGAAAGGTAGATGAGGCTTCATGATGCTGTCTTGAAGGGTTGGTGAGGCTTCATGACTCAGTATTGAAGAGTTGGTGAAGTTTCTTGAAACAGTACCCTGATTTCCAGAGTCCACCAGATGGCGCTGTCTGCTGCATAATGTTTGGACCTGCACTGGTGCAGGTTTGCTCTTATCTGATCTAATCTATATATAATCTGTATGTCAAGATATTATATTTGAGTGGTGGTGAAATAACTGACAGAATTGAACAAAGACTTTAGCATTGTTATTATTATTATTATTGTGGCCATGTCACTATTATTTTAAAACTGAAAACAAACACAGGTATTCAAAGTTTTTATTCTCATAGTTTTGCCGTGACTATCCAGGGGCCACAGAAACACAGGGCCATGGCTGCATGTGGGAACCGGGCCCCTTATTTATCGAACTAAATGACTAAGAAATGGATGAACATGGTTCTGCTGCCAACAGCAAGGTGAAATGCTTGCTGACTCAGCAGATAACTCTGGCACCATCTGTGGCCCTCTTTAGTTGCAGTTGGAGGCTCACGTTTGCGCAGAGCGTCCTACTCTTCCTGGTCCATGACGGTGACCCGGCCGGCCGGATCTGGCCTCTGGCCCTTGGGTTTCACACACAATAAAGAGCAGCTTTGCTTCTGTAACACAGGTCAAATGGGGGCAGCTGTTTATGAGGTGTCCGCGAAATTACCGCCTGCAAAAATGATCAGCCACAAACACTGAGTTAGCAGTAGAGTGCATCAGCTTTTTTTGTACTTGACCACTCAGAAACCTTTATGAGTGCCACAGTGGGGAAATTCATCGTGTCACAGCAGACAATGACGACAAAGACGGCGACACATATGAAAGACATGAAAGCTACGCAACAAACATCAAAGACAGACAGGAGCGCGCGGAGGCATCCAGCCCTGGCTCTGCTCCGCTGGCCGCCATGAAGCGCGACAAATGCCAGAACCAAAGGGCAAAACCATTAGTCGTGTATTGGAAAACCACGCTGCACACAAGTCTTGTCGCCTCCCTTTCCATGGACTGAGCTAGTGAGGCAGCTGGAGGACCACGTTACTTTGGTACTTATTTATTCATTGTTGTTGTTCATTATTAAGGGCTTTCCTAGTTGGTGGGATCCTCGCTGACATGACTCTGGCTCTGAGGGCCAAGCTTGTCCTGTCCCTCAGGTCAGAATTACGGCGCTCCAGAGAGAAGACGTGAAAACACTTCACTTGCAAGTGTTTTGAGCCTCATATTGCTGAAATGCATTGGGGCGCCATGACTCACACCTTGTCAAGCGCAGTCTCATCCAGCCGTGACTGTGGAGCAGTGGCATCAGCTGTGCGTCAGCAGCAGATACACACTCACTGTCATCAATTTATCTACTTCCAGAGGGCGCTGAAGCGTGTTTGTTTAACCCCTCCGGCCCGCGAGACGCTCTGGTTTAACACGTTTGCCACGTATGGTGGCAGCAGTGAGTCAGTGAACTGACTTGACAGCTGCAAATCTGTGATAGTGACCAACTGTGGAGAAGTTCTTGGAAAGAAACAGTGATAAAGGAAGTGATGGCGCCCCCTACAGGAAACACTCATGGATTCAAACTGAGCGTCTCACGGCCCAGAGGTGGGAAACTAAAAAAACTTCCAACCATGGGACTGATTTACACTTGACTTATGTCTTGAGTTTATTTTGAAAAAAATCTCTATATTTTTATATTATATTTTATATTATATATTTTTATATAAAAACTATATTTAAATTTGATGACGATGACTTGCACCTGTTCACCTTTTCGATGACAAATATCTTCGCATGATCGCATGGTTTCATGTCATTTCACAAGGTTTTGGGAGATCAAATATGGTTATTAAACACAAAAGAGCAATGAAACAGTTCTATCACTTGAGTGGGCCCTGAGATCACAAAGCTGCTTTACAAGACGTCCTGGCTCCACTGAAGAGTCTTGTCAACACAGACAGGTGGGCTTTGGCCAGGTGATGTTCAAACAAACAACGTGGTCAAAGCCAATGCACCACTGTCAATTCCTTTCTTCAGTGGTGGGACTGACCTTCGTTCCTCCTGGACATGATTCATGGTGCTCACTGGAGACGCCTGAGAGGAAGCTTGTTTGAAGCCCAAGTCCGCTTGAGAGCCAGGAATGTCGCGTACCGATCCTCAGCATGACGAGTCTCCTGAGAGGAAGAGGCTTCTTCAGCTGTTTCTTCCCTCCAGGTCAAACACTGGGCTCGTGTGACTTTATCTTCCAAGAGAAGCAGTTTCCTCTATTGTGCTGACAGCTGCATATTAACCTGTCCTCAACATTTCTGCTCAGCGATCGTGAGGAATCTGCTGGAGGGCAGCGGGCTGCAACTGCAGCTGAGTGCCTTTGTGGCAACGTCTCACTAATGGCACGCTCGCCTTCATCGCTACTCACCGCTCGGTGTTGCCCCAAAATAGACGGCTCATTGTTGTCAGTGATATCTGAATACGACCCAGGTTTCCAGGTCCAGGAAACAAACCAATACTCTCATTGAGCGCCATGGAAACTTTGCTTTTCTGGATGTGGTTTTCAATCCAATCGTATCTCTTTCATCAGATTGCAGGGGTCACTAGGTGGCGCTCTTGTTTGAGAAATGACCTGAGGTTTCATTGAATGAGTTGTTCGAGTCCAAAC
The DNA here is from genome assembly GCF_027744825.2 of Synchiropus splendidus. NCBI lineage: Eukaryota > Metazoa > Chordata > Actinopteri > Syngnathiformes > Callionymidae > Synchiropus > Synchiropus splendidus. The sequence goes on from NC_071339.1 coordinate 1,387,470, forward strand.
ATTTTACTGGAGACAGCGCCATCTGGTGGCCTCTGAGAATCAGGACACTGTTTGGTGACTCCTCATCTGCCCTTCAATACTATGTCATGAAGCCTCATCAATCCTTTAACACTGTGTCATGAAGCCCCATCAGACCTTCAATACTGTGTCATGAAGCCTCATCAATCCTTTAACACTGTGTCATGAAGCCTCATCAGACCTTCAATACTGTGTCATGAAGCCTCATCAATCCTTTAACACTGTGTCATGAAGCCTGATCAGACCTTCAATACTGTGTCATGAAGCCTCATCAATCCTTTAACACTGTGTCATGAAGCCCCATCAGACCTTCAATACTGTGTCATGAATCCTCATCAATCCTTTAACACTGTGTCATGAAGCCTCATCTACCCTTTAACACTGTGTCATGAAGCCTCATCAGACCTTCAATACTGTCTCTTAAAGCCTCATATACCCTTCAATACTGTGTCACAAAGCCTCACCTACACTTCAATACCATGTCACGATACTTCATCAACCGCTGCGTCCCTGAAGAGAAGGAGCTTAGTGAATGTTCAGTAGTGAAAGTAGAAGCAAAACACTTAAGAAAACGGGAAGAACAACAGACAAAACCCAATAAATCTGAAAGGATTTTTTGAGCAGGAGGTTGCATGACATTTACCCGCGACACACGTGCAAACATGTTCACTGCAGACCCACACAACCTCAGTGGACCTGTGTAGCAGCTGCAGGGCCAGTCGGCTGGTTCAACAGCACCCACTGCAGCCTGGTTCCTCATAAACAAAAACCTATATTTCCTCTGGTGTCAGAATCACAAATGCTGCTTTAATGGTTTTCTTTTTTCGATCATAAAAGAGTTGCATCTTTCCGCTGCAGCTGGTCATATTCTTTTCACACGTCTCTGTTGTCCAACAGTCTGTTTCGGTGCCGAGTGAAGGATGAAGCTAATTCAGCTTAGTTTATGCGGCTCATTATGACAATACGAAAACAAACCTATAAAACTGTCTCTGAGCAGTGGATAATTTAAAAGTATTCATTAAACTCTTGTGATTTATGTCACAGCCAAAGGCGTTTGGGCGGTGAACAGGCACGGCATTAGTGCCTTGGAAAGAGTCCCGTTGAGTCCAACAGGCTTCATGACACCTTAGAGAAGGGTCGATGAGGCTCCGTGACACAGTATTGAAGGGCGGATGAGGCTTCAGGACACAGTATTGAAGGCTAGATGAGGCTTCAGGACACAGTATTGAAGGGTAGATGAGACTTCATGACACAGTATTGAAGGGTCGATGAGGCTCCGTGACACAGTATTGAAGGGTCGATGAGGCTCCGTGACACAGTATTAAGGGCCGATGAGGCTCCGTGACACAGTATTGAAGGGCTGATGAGGCTTCATGACACAGTATTGAAGGCTAGATGAGGCTTCAGGACACAGTATTGAAGGGTCGATGAGGCTCCGTGACACAGTATTGGAGTTGTAGATGAGACTCCGTGACACAGTATTGAAGGCTAGATGAGGCTTCAGGACACAGTATTGAAGGGCTGATGAGGCTTCATGACACAGTATTGAAGGCTAGATGAGGCTTCAGGACACAGTATTGAAGGGTCGATGAGGCTCCGTGACACAGTATTGGAGTTGTAGATGAGACTCCGTGACACAGTATTGAAGGCTAGATGAGGCTTCAGGACACAGTATTGAAGGGCGGATGAGGCTTCAGGACACAGTATTGAAGGGCGGATGAGGCTTCAGGACACAGTATTGAAGGGTCGATGAGGCTTCAGGACACAGTATTGAAGGCTAGATGAGGCTTCATGACACAGTTGGCTTCATGGCACAGTAGTGACGTGCCGATGAGGCTTCATGACACATTATTTAGGGGCCGATGAGGCTTCACGACATAGTGTCCTGATTTTCGGAGGCCACCAGATGGCGCTGACTGCTATAAAGTGTTTGGACTTGAAAAACTCATTTAATGCAACCTCTCATCCTTTCTAAACCAAGAGCGCCACCTAGTGGCCTCTGAAAATGAGGCCACTGTGCCATGTTTCATGAGGCCTCATCTGCCCCTCTCCAGTACATGATGGTCCAGTCCAGACTCTCCGACTCTGTGCTTCCTCTCCTTCATCTTCTCTCACTCGGACAAATGCATGAACTGGCTCATAGAGATGGTTGTTTTTTACGCAACATATCATCATGTTAAGCTGAACAGACTCATGAAGACCATTAAATCCCAGATTTATAGACTTGTTTTGGGGAATAATTATGTGAACTTGGATGAGATGATCAGACGGAAATGCAAGTGCAGTGAAAGCCGTGAGAAACAGTGAGAAGAATCCAGTCTTCAGCAGAAGGACGGCAATATTTGACCAACCCTGGATGCAGCCAGGCCATGCCACGCCTCACGTCGACAGGAAGACAGAGCCATAGATTGTGCCACGTTCAGCTCAGGCCGGACCTGTTTGATGGGCTCTCTTCTTCACCGCTTCACTGTGAGGCAGCACTCGAAATCAGAGTGTTTTGCCGGTGGGAGCAATGAAACCAGCAGTGACGGCGTGAGACGGCAGTGACAGCTGTGTCCACGCTGGCTGGAGTGACCTGCCACCACCCCCCTCCCCTTCTGCTGCCACCCCCCCACCCACCCACAGCCACCCATTACCTCTTGTACATAATGATGCATTGTCCAGAAGCCCAACTGAGGCCAAGCTGGTCAGAACTGGGCCAGATCTGTGCGCTCCCTGGGGACCGGCGGCAGAGTCTTGTTCCCAAACTTTAGCAAGGATGGTTCACGGACACAACAAAGTAAGTGCTTTTGGTTATCTTTTGGTTTTTCAAGTGATGATCACTGGCACAACAGAAGGGGCGACGCTGATCTTTAATAAGTCAATGCTTTTAGCAGTTTTCAGCAGCATTTTTAACTTGAGATTTGCTTCATATTTTGGTCTGTTTAATGACTTGAGGAATGTCTGATTCTCTGCGGGCAAAGCCGCTCAAAGGGACTTAATCTCTGGGCTACAGTTTCCCCTCTGAACTGGTGCATCAATTGAGTTGTTAACTCACTCAACCAGGGGAAACCTTGAGTGAGCTGGAGCCCTGACGGCGGCCATATCAAAGAAGCGGAGGCTTCCACCATGTCCCTCACACAGCCATGTCGACTTCCCTCTGGCAGCGGGCCCGGGCCCGTAACCCTGCGCCCCCTGCTCTCAAATAAAAGCCCATCGCTAAGTAGCACTGCGCTCCCGGCTCATAAAAGTGTCATAAAAGGTCTGGCTACAGACGTCTTCCGCTCCGGGACCCTGGAACATACCCAGCCGCTGGAGAGCCTTCTCTTTAAACAGCTGCTCAATAGTCACATGATATACTCGCTCCACACATGTATTTAAGAGGGAAAATAGATCACAGTGGTCTATTCGCCGCGGGTCCGTCCTGAAAAGGTCAGTGACTTCTGAGGCTCAAAAGCACATGGAGGTCTTCTAAACTAGTGCAGCATCGACGCTGATTCATGAAACAAACTCAGGCAAAATGTGCTGTTTTGGCAAGCCCCGCCTCCACAGCTGATGTCAGCTGCTGCCTCTCGTCCTCCAGGACGAACTGGTGGGTGGAGTTAAAGACATGCGGCGCATTTGGAGCGTTTTAAGGCAAATAAACGCCTGTGATGTCATTGGAATCTCTGGTATCTAGTTGTCCTCACAAGACCAGAGATCCTAGGAGGATGAGTGTTGAAGCTAAATGTATCTCAGCAAATATTATTGTCAATCATTTGAGCAGAACATTCAGTCACTTCAGTCACGACAGCCCTCGTTGTTTATTTATTTATTACTTCTGTTTATTCATGAATGATAATTATTATTATTATTATTACAGGTGGGATTCAATTAAAGATTTTGTGATGAATTCATCTCACTGAATCACAGTTTAATGGTGTCAGAATATTTGCCACAAGAAGCCACATTTTCCGACGTGAATGAATGTGGTATATGACTGAATCCAATGACGGAGCCACACAGACATTTAAACACCAGAATATTGTTGATTCTGCATCAGTTTGACAACAGCACAATAAATCACCATGGTGGCCCTATTTAAGTCTTTATATCACCGGAGTTCAACTGAAGCTCTTTTAGTGTCTGGAGAATATTTGTATCAGAATCTCAAGTCCATCCAGAGTGGTGGAAACCCTGGACACTGTTTAGTGAAAAACCTCCCTGAACCAAAGCCAACAGATGCTTTAGTTTGCTTTGGTTCAGGGAGGATTCCTCCATGTTTGTTGTTGTTGTTCTCATCCTAGCTGCATCAGTGGAGCAGGAGCTCCTGCACTGACAAAGGGTCCCTGCTGTCTGGAGAGCACACTGTTATAAATAAAATAAGATAAAATAAAATTTTAACATGATAACTTGTTAAAAGTCCCACCACAAATTATTACATGTTTATTTATATGGCATGACGTCCCAGTTGGTGGGATCCACGCTGACAATGAAGCTGATTCTGACTCCACCAGACCAACGTGAACTGAGGTGATCATATTGACTTTGACGTCTTTGACTGAAAGTGTTTGTCGTTGCAAGGTTTGCTGGTCTTTGATGGTCTGGTCCTTGGTCTTCCTCGGTCCCCATCCTGCGAAGGCAGCCCCGGCCCATGAGCCTGAAGACGATGGCTTTGACCTGGAGAACTACGACATAAATGCCGTGACAGACTGGGAAAACCTCAACATCTATGGAGACAATTACGACTACGACGACCTGGATGAGAAGGTAAGAGGTGACGTGAGGGTGAGGCGGGTGTTGGGTATCAGCCATTCTCACCCATGTGAGAGTTACATATTTTGGTTCCGATCCGAAGCAGCAGCTGACACGAGTTGGAGTCAGTCCACCATGGTCTGAAAGAGCGCAGCTGCCACAGGCTCAGGCTTATGCTTTGACCAGATGAGTCGGAAGGTTTCGTCCACTGATGCTCTTCTCGACACGTGTGTCGCTCTACTCGTGGGGACCAATTCCTGGAAACACACCTACTGCTGGGGAAACTTTAGATGGACCCCACAAGTTCAAGACTCAGTTTGAGGATAAAAACTTCAGGGGTTCAGAGTCCCAGTAACATAAATATAAATGTTCTCGTGTGGACCTTTGGCAAGAGGCTGATCTCATGAGGACTCCGTTTTGCTTTTTGGCTGGTCCACACAGTGTTTTGAGGATGAAGACTTCAAAATAACTGGGTTCCAGAGTCCTGGTTCAGGTTTCGGAGGAGAGGCTGGGGAGAGGGTCCTCACAAGGATGGAGATACAAGTGTATGTGCGTGTGTGTGGCCATCATCTTCTTCATGTTCATCTGGTTGACTGTAGGAAATCAAGTCCCAGAGATGATTGCTTGCAGACGGTTCTGTGCCTGTGTTGAAGAGGAAACTGAGGCGTTTATGTTTCCCTCCAGGGTGTAAGATGGGAAGATAAACACGCCAATCCTTGCATGCAGATCATGTCTCGCTTCCTGTTCACACAGTTGACAGCTGGAAACGTTTGATCATGTTTACTATTTGTTGGCAAACGTTTCATTTCTGACAGGATTCAGGACTTTGGTGCCGTGCAGCACATCAGCTGGCGACAGTGTTTAACGTCATTCACCATGTTGTTTTTCGGCTCCGCCATTGTCTATATTCCCCCTGGTTCCCCTGGGTTTTTCGGCGCTATACTCCTCCCAGAGAAAAGCAGCAGCGTCTAGTTGACAATACAGTGCAAGTGAGAGTTTCCCAACTGGATGGACTTGGGATTTGTTTTGTGCTTTTAGACGGACACCTCCTCACCAACGTGGCTGAAATACATTTGACCTCTCGTTTCATATGAACTCCCCACTCGACAGATGGAGGTGGGGACGGTCGCACCAGACTCCCCTCCAGCTTCTGAGGACTACGATGGCGAGGTCACCCCGCCCACACAAACTCCAGCTCCGGTCACGCTGGACTTTAAAGGACCGGGTCTCTTCGGACCAGAGACCGGGCTGGGTAAGTCAGTCTGCAACCCACTTGACGTGGCTCCCACATGAATGGAATTGTGTGTTGTCAGAGATGACAAACACCATGGTATTCCTATCCTTGTGGGGTCATTGTGAGGTTTCTCTCCTGGCCATCACCCTTTCCCCAGCCTCTCGCCCTAAACCTAACCATCCAAAACACATGGCTCACCTGAAACAGGGCTCTGAACCAAACTGGAACACAGTTAGAATCACCAAGGTACTAATCGCGTGGGGTCCAAATATCCCCACAAAGTCATACTGTCCTCACAAGGATCGTGTTTTGTCAAGAATTGGTTATTACACAGCGCCATCTGGTGGCCTCTGAGAATCAGGAAACTGTTTCACAAAACCTTACACAACTGATGTGTCAAACGGCCTTTTATCTGTGTATGTTGCTGTTATTATATATATTTTTACAATTAATTTCTGCTATTTTTCTGTTATTTTATATATTTTTATGATGCATTTCTGCTATTTGTCTGTTATTTTAAATATTTTACAATGAATCTCTGCTATTTTTGTTATTTTCTATATTTTATGATGAATTTCTGCGATTTCGTCTGTTGTTTTCAATATTTTGCAAGGGATTTCTGCTGCTTTTCTGTTATTTTTTATGTTTTTACAATGAATTTCTGCTTTTCTGTGGACAATCTGTACTATTCTAAAGTATATTCCACTTCAGCAACTTTGGTGACGTCATCGAGCGAGCTCTGAGTCTGGGCAGCTCAGGAGCCACTCTCTTCCGTGCTCTCTCCGCAGGGATGCCCGTATGTCTGCTGTGCACGTGCGTGGGTGGCAGTGTGTACTGTGACGACGTGGGCCTGGAGCAGATGCCCCCCCTGCCCAAGGACACCACCCACTTCTACGGCCGCTTCAACAACATCCGGCACATCAAGAGCAGCGACTTCCACAATCTGAGTGAGTGAGTGAGTGAGTGAGTGGTGCGAGCGGCGGAGTTGAGCCTCTGACAGTGCCGTGACGCCGCCTGACTGACCCTCCAGATAAGCTTCAGTCCATCGACCTGACTGAGAACCACATCGCTGAGATGGATGAAGACGTGTTCCAGTCCCTCCAGCAGCTTCAGGAGCTGCTTCTGCCGCACAACAACTTGAAGATGCTGCCTTTGCTGCCCAACACCTTGAAGCGCATTGACCTCCGCCACAACCGGCTCATCAGCCGAGGGCTGCATCTGGAGGGGTTTAAGGTGAGGAGCGGTGTGACTTTCCCTCCTGTCTGTCAGTGTTCTGATGATGGGACTGTCATCATCAAATTACACACATCTCACAAAAGATACGAAACAAAATCCCCTCCGCTGCCCTCACTCTGATTCTACGTCTGCGTCTGTCTAAATATCTGCCTTTTACACAAAGAAAAATGTGCATTTACATCTGTCCCCAGCTGCTGAAACACAACCGAAGCAGACCTGATGATAACCTGATCAAATAAATATAAAGACGAACAACTTCGTACTCATCTTCTACCTACTTGTTTTCATTCCAGATCCAATGGACTTTCTTTTCAGAACCTCCCCATCTAGTCTTTACACCTTTCAAGTAGATGAGGCTTCATGACACAGTTCTGAAGGATAGATGAGGCTTCATGACACAGTACTGAAGGGTAGATGAGACTTCATGACACAGTATTGAATGGTAGATGAGGCTTCATGACACAGTACTGAAGGGTAGATGAGACTTCATGACACAGTAATGAAGGGTAGATGAGGCTTCATGACACAGTATTGAAGCGTAGATGAGACTTTATGACACAGTATTGAAGGGTAGATGAGGCTTCATGACACAGTATTGAAGCGTAGATGAGACTTCATGACACAGTTCTGAAGGATAGATGAGGCTTCATGACACAGTACTGAAGGGTAGATGAGACTTCATGACACAGTATTGAATGGTAGATGAGACTTTATGACACAGTACTGAAGGGCAGATGAGACTTCATGACACAGTATTGAAGGATAGATGAGGCTTCATGACACAGTATTGAATGGTCGATGAGGCTTCATGACACAGTATTGAATGGTCGATGAGGCTTCATGACACAGTAGTGAAGGGCAGATGAGGCTTCATGACACAGTATTGAAGACTAGATAAGGCTTCATGACACAGTATCCTGATTCTTGATACCCTGATATTCTGATTCCACTAGGTGGCGCTGTCTGCTGGATACTGTTTCATTCTGACAAAGTTGTGATGAAAAATCATCTATAGTTCCGGGATCAACCAGGCCACAGCTGAACATATGGGAGCAGAGGAGGCCAGCGTGGTTTCATATTTATTTACTGCTTTTCTGTTGGAATCGCACGTAGCTTTCCTGATGGGATTATCAGGTTTTCCTGGCGGCTCGATCAAAGGTCATCATGTTTCCACTCTTGGCTCTGTCCTGTTCCGTAATCCCCCCCCCCCAGAGTTGAGGCGATGGAAAGCCCCGATTTGGCTGCTGTCCTGAGCAGAATGATGGGTTTGATCGAAGTAACCGGGAATGTGAGTGTGAGACCGTAGCCGCGCGTTTCATGATCCTTTCATGTGAATCCTCGCGCTTGGATCACGGTCTCCAAATAGTTTTGAAGTCAAATATTGGGATTGGTATATTTGGTTTTGTAACCCTACACTGCCCAGCGCCTCCTGCAGGACACCTGTCTAAGACGCCTTTGCATGTATATGTCTTTGCCTTCTCTCTGCAGGACATGGAGCAGCTGGAATTCCTTTATCTGTCCAACAATAATCTGGATTATATTCCCAGCCCTCTGCCTCTCAGCCTCCGAGTGCTGCACCTCCAGGTGAGCCGGCACACACACGTGACGTGACTTCATCTCACACCGAGTTTAATCTCAGGCGCTGGGCCTGATTCATACCACATGTGAGTCGGAACCAAAAGCTGTGTGAAGCGCTTCCAACGTGCTTCCAGATGCGATGCTGTCTGAACGCATCAGCATTTCCACCATGACATCTCTCTTGTGTTTACTACGAAATTAGAATAAAAGGCAACACGTTTCCAACGTTTCTATTTGACGGCTCAGTGGCGGAACGTTCCCTGTGCTTTAATCTTTCATTCCGACATTTTATTTATTGCTTTTTTTGCACACCGTTGGCCGAATCCCACCCCTGTCCTTTACAATATATTGAACCATACGCTGCTGGAAAATCATCAAATCTAGTCTATTTTTTTAACAGACCTTTACTGATGAATCATGAAGTGTATCACTCTCCAAACATTTCTCCTCCTGAGAAGTATGTTGTGTGTTTCTGTGCCAAATCAGACTGAACTTCAACACAAACCGCAGTAGCGGTTCTGTATTTCATCATCAAAACTAGCTCATGCCATCATTGACATGGTTGGAATGAAGCTCATTTTCCGAGGCCACGAGATGGCGCCCCTACGGTTTCATGGAACAAGTTGTTTTACAGCAGACGGCGCCATCTGGTGGCCCCTGAAACTCAGGCCACTGAATCGTGAACCCTCATCCACACGCCAGTAACTACTGTAGCTTAAAACCAGGATGTAAAAGGATGCAGTAGTGCAACTGAGCCAGTAATGTCGCGTGACTTTGTCCCAGCGAGCGGTTACTCTTCTGCTCAGGATGACTATGGCGTCAGTGAAGCATAACTAAGCAGCCGCACAGCACCAACGCACGTTCCCTGTGTGAAGCAAGGTGCAGACACCTGACCTGAACCAATGGAGGTCAACAAGCTAGAAACATCTGGAGAGCGTTGCGCTGACAAGAAGCGATGCGACTCATTGCTGCTTCATATTCCACCACATCTTCCACACGGGGCTGAATATTCATCCGCTCACGCGGACATGAGCGGATCATGTCCGCGTGGGACATGATCCGCTCATGTCCCACGCGGATCATGGATGCCAGAACAGAGCTGAGCGGTGCAGAGGGCCGTTTGGTGCTGGAGGCCCCGGGAAAGGCAGCTGACCCATGTGAGGAATGTTGTGAAATTGTTGCGCCAAGGTCCGCGACGGAAAGGATCATTCATGCTTTCCTTGCATCGTGTTTGGATCATCAGAGCCTCTTCGGCCGGTCTGGACCTCTGAAGTTGTGGGTGGTCCTTCCACCCCTGTTCAACACCAGAGGATGTAAATCTTAGATTGTGATGCAGGTGGTTTTGTTGTACAGGAAACACTCATTGTTTTATTCCAGGATCTCACTTTCCCTCTCAGTTGAATCTCTTTTTGCCTCAGCTTTGGCTGAAATGAAGTGTTGCTTGTGGTCAAGCTTTGTGTCGTTGCATTCCTGACCCACAGCGTAAGTGTAGTTGTATTATCCTGGGATCACATCACATGTCACTTCACACACCATTCGTCATGTCCGCACTGGGATTCCTACTGGAGGCCAGAGTTGGGTGAAGAAACTCTGCGTGTGAGTTGAGATTTCGTTCGGTTGACGTTGACCGAGGGGAGAAAATGTGTGGTGTCAGATCGGAGGGCTCAATTTCAGTGCTCCCCGACTTGCTGAACCGCCATGACAGGTTTTGGTTTTTGTTTCCAAGTTCACGTCCATCCACTAGGGACGGGTGATCACTTCTGGTCCACCATATCCTCCATAAACCTCCACCATGACAATCCTGCATCTCAGGATCAAGTGGATAAACCTGCGGCTCACTGGCTGCATCGGACCTGCACACGTGAACATGAGACGGTGACGGTGCCGCGCTCTCCAGCTCCACGGCATGTGACAGTTATGGAGAGTGTGGTGGACTGTGGTTCACCATGGTAGTTTGAAAGTGATGTTGAATCCAGGGAACCTTTGACCATGACACTGGTGGACTCTGACTCTCTGGATCCCTGTTTCTTTGATGAGATGGAGTGGTCCTCACAGGTTCTCTGAGGCGCTCCTCTGCCTTGGTAATGTTTCCTCAGCAGCATCTAGGAACTGTGTCCAGACTGCTCCATAGTTCAACTGTTCAGAGACATGAGACACAGCAGACAGACAGACAGACAGACGGCTCCATTGAAGCCCTAAATAAAGCTGGCAGAGCAGCCTGTCAGACACCAGCGGCTTCTACCAGAGACCTGAAACATTGAGTTGCTCATCTCTGCACTGCAGACTTCACTCTTCTATTGATGCTGGAGACAAACTCCACTCCTGAGTTCCATCATCAAACAGAGAGACTGTAGTGTCCAACACATGGAGGAGAAGGAACATGGCTTCATCCTGACCATTATCACAGACATGACAACATTTATCATGATCACCCATATTGCCCATCCACTTATTCCTGGCACTGCAGGGTCTCAGGACGACGGAGCAGGTGCTGCATGCATCGTCTGGTTTTATTAATTCCAGAAAATTGTTTGTTCAATTCCAAACACACACACACATCTTGACGGCGTTAGTTCTGGGTATTGAGTTTTAGAGGCCAGGAGTCCCCATGGCAACCGTGAGAGAAAGCCTGAGCCTGAGTGATGTGATAGCGCTTGTCCATCCTGCAGAACAACAACATCCAGGTCCTGCATGAAGACACGTTCTGCAACAGCCACGATCGCAGTTTCATCCGCCGCAACCTGGAGGACATCCGGCTGGATGGGAACCCCCTGGACCTGAACCTGTTTGCTCCGGCGTACATCTGCCTGCCTCGCCTGCCTGTGGGAAGTCACTGACCGTGTCTCGCCCCTCCACCTGCATCTGGCTTCTCTTGTGTTAGATTAAAATGAAACCTTGAATCTTGACTGTGTTGCTTTGATTTTCTTGTCTGAGGCAACGTCTTAAATCTCTGTCCAAACTGGTTCACACACAGTATGGTCTGGACCATACATTCAGGATGGTGCACTGACTGACACCACCATCACTTTAATTGATAAGGACCATTTGGGTCCCTCATGACAAGAAATGGTCTAGAAATTGCCCATATTGTACGTTTAACAGCGGACAAAACGCCTGGAGTGAGATTTACATTGACAGCAAGAGCTGATCGTAATGTTTGCTGAATAAAAACAGACTTGAAATCATGTAAACGGGTTGCTATTTACGAGTGATGGGCAGATGAGGCCTCATAAAACAGTGTCCTGGTTTTTAGAGGCCACAAGGTGGCGCTCTTGGTTTAGAACTGATGTGAGGTTTCATTGAATTAGTGGTTCAAGTCCAAACTTTTCACAGCAGACAGCGCCATCTGGTGGCTTCTGAGAATCAGAACACTGCGTCATGAAGTCTCATCAGCCCGTCAATACTGTGTCATGAAGCTTCATCTATTCAGTCCTATTCACTAAGAAGACCAGGGTGTAGGCCATATGTGGCCCTTTGCTTGTGTTCTTGCGGCCCTCAGGAGGTCAGACTAAAGGATGTCGTCATTTTCTGTCATCTTTTTATCCTGTTTCCGTTTTAGCCAGTACTAGTTCAACAGTAAATACAACACATTCATGACTAAATTTTAGTTTCTTTTTTGTCATTCTAGTATTTTCCTCAAAATGTGTTGAAATAAGTTGCCTTTTCATCTTCGCTGTTCAGTACATAGTTTTATTATTATTATTTCTATTCAAATAAATGGTTAATTTCCTCCTTGTTACTTAACATTTTTTTTTCTTGCACGTTTCGCAGTCACCGCCACCTTTCTTTTGGCATGGTGTCCCCTCACAACAGTCACAGTTGATATTGTGGCCCTTTAGGAGACTGAACTGCCCACCTCTGGTGTAGACTGAGGAGGGGAACAGGAACTAACCCCAGCAATATAACGTCTGCCAGTCCATCGTCAGACAGACAACCACTCAATAATGACCACACACTAAGATCAGCTGGAAACATATTAAAGTATCTTTGTGGTGATTTCCCTCTCCGACGTCCCCGTTTCCCTCCACATGGACGACTGAACCCAGTCACCAGTGCCGGGCCAGCAAAACTCCACCCAAGCCGAGTCCAGCACGGTGACTCCGACACTTTGTTCGGGGTCATAATGCCTCGTATCATTGGTCTGAAACAATGGTGAATGTGTCATTTGTTATATAAAACACCAAAAAAAATGATAAAAACGAACATTCGTTGAACAATAATCCACTCTTCCTTATTGTGTCTCAACATTTGTGGAAAAATAAAACAAAATATTTTAGGTATTCTGCGAAAATATACACTTCATTTCACATGTTTTTATCACACCATCTTACAGACATTTAAGATGGGCAGGAATGTGATCTATCCTTTGCTTCAATATAATTTCAAAAGCTCGAAACAAAAAGTTGCATTGTAACCAAGATTGTGCGCGTCTATTTAAGCAGTTACGGTAAAGACGCTGACGCGCTGTCGTGGCTGTTGTGAGTCTCTGGGGCCCTGAAGACGATGTGCCCCGAATAACATTGTGTTTTTACTCAGATTCAGCGTATAAAGTCTTCACCTGTGAGATAACCATCTAATGCTTGTTAACGAATAATTACATGAATAATTCCAACAACTTTAGAAGATGACTGAATGCTCTACGAGTTTGGTGAGTTTTACTGGACATTCTTGGAAAAAATGTATAAACGGTATTATTATTATTATTATTATTATTTTATGTGTATGAAAACGTCCTCTTGATTCCTTGTATTGTACATGGCATAAGAAGCGTAACGTGTTATTGAAGTCTTTAAAAACTACTGACCACATGTTAATATGAATGAATGTTTTATTCGACAGCCTGAAAGCAGGAAATGGCGACAAGTGTGGTGGAAGAGCCGGTCGTGTGCCGCCCCCTGCTGGCCGCGCGTCACAGCTGCCTCCCTCCAAACAAGAGGGCGTGTCGTGCATCGCGGCGTCTAGGCTCGCGAGCGCCGCGTCCGCGTCTCAGCCCACTGGCCGCCTCTCCTTGGCATGGGAAGCCTTCTGCACGAGCGCCAGTGCGTGGAGAGACTGAGCGTGTGGCCCGGGGAAGCGTGGAGCCCCGCGGAGGCGCCGTGGAGCTGCAGCAGGCCTGATGGCGCCAGGTAGCGTCACGGCACCGCGCTCTGACCGCGAATACACGGCTCTGATCACACGAGATCGTTTTTCTCTTAAAGATAATGACGTCCTTCATCCGTGAATGCAACAGCCAGATATTCGTGACATGTCTTTGTCTGTGTTGATAAACCCCGCGCTGCTGCCGCCACTCGATGTGCGCATGCGCGCGCCTGTCTGCGTGGAGCGTTAACACCCGATTGTTCACCCCAGAGTCAAGATGGGAAGGAGGCAGCGGAGGTTGGCCCCGGCCCCCTGCACGCCCGCAGGTCAAGAGACCCAGCAGACCAGAGTGAGAGCCACTCGCCGCTCAACCGTCTGTGCAGTTGTCCATCTATCATGTCTCTGTTCTTCTGCTGCAGAAGCTTCAATACAGAAGAAGGCAGAAGTCTGGCGCCACCTCAAGTCTTCAGCCAAGGTAAGAAGTGTTGGGAATACACCTCCCATGTGCCTCCGCGCGTCCGTTCACTCGTGAGAATGAAGAATCCAACAAGTTATGTCCAAGATTCATTCCCTGACAGAGGAGTCTAATACAAAAGCAGAATTCTGGCTCAGCAACTACGCCCGACTTCACTTTAGCAGAAGTCCGGTAGAGCGACAAAGAACTGTCTGAGGTCTTGACCCTTTATACACAAAAGTTTCTCCACGTGGGCTCCATCCTCGTCCCACTGGTCCTCTGCTGTTGACGCCAGTCCTGGTCGCTGGCTCCCTCGTAACCATGGCAACGAACACAAGGCCTGCACCTCTGTTCCAGACCCAGGTGTCTCTTATCAGGAGCAGCTCCTTCCAGCTCTGCAGAAGATAGTACTTCCCAGCCTCCTCCGTCTGACCTTGGACCCTCCGTTGAGTTCCAATGATTGTTCCTCCAGTGTGGTTCACTCCTGTCTTTGGACTCCACCTGCAACTTCAACTTCTCCCACACCCTCAGCCACACTGCCTCACTCGACATTCCTGCATCTGTAAATAACTGCTTTAGTAGCAGCACAAACAATGAATAATATTCATATTGTATAATAAATGCACTGTTCCCATTAGAAGCAATGAAGTAACAAGAATGAAACTTTATAGATATTGTACCCCTGTTCTTCTGCTTTGCTTTGCTTTGTTTTGTTTTGCACTGTAAAAAAATATTTTACTTTATCACTCACTGCATTTATTATAGTTTTCCCCAGAAAAGTCAGTCTTGCTTTGTTCACACTGACTCACAGTAACTCTTCCATTTCCAGTGGCTCTCAGGTAACCAGCGAGTCGAAGCCTCAGCTGCCGTCACTGCCGGGCGATGAGAGGCCGGGTAAAGGGGTCGGCAGATGCCAGGCTCAGCGGCGCCACCACCTGAGCACCGGAGGGTGCCGACACACAGCAGCCTTTCCCTGCCACCGGCGCCTTGACTCCAGTCCAGATCTTCCCCCCGAGGCTGCGGACGGCGACAGTGACACAGACTTGTCTGAGTCCGAGAGAGGCTGGGCCCTTCCCTGCGGCACGGATCCTCCTGCGCTCAACCTGCGGCCAGAGGTCATCCAGGTCTCTGAGGGTCCTTCTGTCAGTGTCAAGGCCAGACTGACTAACAGTGGCTCAGACTTCCCAGACTTCCTCCCGCCTCCATTCAATTCCTGGAGCCTCAGTCAGCTGGCTCTCTTCTACAACATGGAAGGCAGAGGGGCCCCGCGTCCCCGACCCGTCGGCGCCCTGGAACGCTACTTGGAGAAACTGCTGCAGCTGGAGTGGTATCAGATCCAGAGCGTCCAGGAGGAGTCTGGAAAGTCCACCGTGGCCAGTGCGGCCAGCTGCCAGCGCTCAGTGTCGACCCGCCTCAGCGCTCCCAAGTGCATCCTGCAGTGCCAGCGGGCCCTGGCCCTCAGCTTCCTGTCGTCCCTGGCCAACCACAGCGCCTTGCTCTCTGGCTGCGCCTGCACCCAGTGTCGGCTCCGCTACACCAGCGCCTGCGGGAGGTCGTGTTGCCGCGCCTCCGTGTCGCGTCAGTCCAGGCTGAGCCCCCTGCGTTCAGCCGGGGAGGGACGTGTTTTACCGAAGAGGAGCTACAGCGAGAGCCGGGTGCACGCTCCAGGCTGGGCGCCGTCCTGCAGGTCGCCGCGGCGGAGCAGCCCAGTCAGGGCCAACACCCATCTGAAGAGGATGCAAGCCTCAGGAAACATGCGCAATCCTGCTGCGCACCTCGACTCTGAAGCCGCCGCCTGTGACCCCAGGGTCAGGGCCGGACCCTGCGGTCGACGCAGCGGCTCGGAGCAAAGGAAACGCGACGCGGACAGGAAGGCCTCGGAAACGCGACGCAGCAAGTCTGAGTGTTGGAGAAGCGCCGGGAAGCTCCGGCACGAGGACATCAAACCTGATGCTGTGACTGCCATCATGGACAACCTGCCTGTGTCCAAGTTCTCCACAGCAAACAGAGTAAAACAGGTGGAATTTGTCACATGACTGACATCAGTGGAACATCACGTGATGAATGTACGTCGACCTCGGAGCCAGACCTCATTGTCATTGGTGCTAAAATATCAAATAAATTCTCCTGTTCCAACCAAACTTTCAACTGTGATGGAGGAAAAGTTGACGTGACCTTGACATGAACTTGATCTTCATGGTGCATTTATCGGGCGTCATGGAAGATGTTCACGTGTCACAACTTCAATCAAGGTTTATCAAGTGTCAAGGTGTCCAACTGTGGGTAGGTTGCATGGGGAAGCCTTATGACATGTATTTTTTTCCTTTGAAATGATTCCCATGTCTGGGAATAGACGCCACTTTATCTTCCTTAACAACTTACATCACAATAACACACAATCTAATAGTAATAATAATAAATGCTCGTATATAGTATGCAGTTTCATTTCAGTAACCGAAAACCTTTTTACTTTTCTTTTAACGTGTCGTCCACTTATATAGTGAGAAGACGAGGAACCTTTCTTCCGGCTTGTGTTTCACTACGGACGTATTTTCCTGGCGGCACCAGAGTCATGGATCCGCAGCGGGTGCTGCAGTATCTCGCGGAGGTCGAGGAGGCAGCTGAGGATGTTCTTGCTTCCAAGCAACAGGTATGAACCGATGGTGTAAAAGCAACGATAACAATGTCTTCAGCTTTCGCTTTGAAGCGATAGCTCGTGCTGTGGAGGACAGTTATGTCGCCGTTAGCCGCTAAGCTAAGAGCAACGCATCGCATTTGTAAATAATGATGGAGAATTAACCGTCACGTTGGAAACGAATCTCTCTTATAGGACCTATAGGTTAAATGATGTAATAGATCTGCGGTTATTTTAAACGTGTTTACATGTACGTTCAAACCAGAAGTAGCAACTGTTCACGAAGTGGTATCTGAGTGGGTCATGATACTGAAGTTCGAGTTACAAAACATCACAGTGTTCAAATAGCTTGAACCTTTCCTTCACAGATCGTGGATCTTGACACCAAACGGAATCGTAATAGAGAGGCTCTGAGTGCACTGAGGAACGAGTTGTCCGATGCAGGTGAGTGGTGGTAAAACGACAGAACCCGGACAAACTGTCCAACTTTTCTCACACACACACACACACACACACACACACACTCTGGAGGATGGGTCTGAAATAGGAATGCAGCGGTATAAATATGTCATAACACGGATATTGTGTCCAAAATGATCATGAATATTGTTGTTGTTGTTGCGGTTTTGTTGCAATGTGATCAAATGTTCACACAGTTTTGGTTCAACTGGTCTGTCGTCTCAGTCTTATGGTTCTGTCTCGGTGACATTCAAAGGTCTGATCTTAAATTCTAGCATTTAAAATGTGTGGTCATGACCTGGGCTCTGGTCTCAGAACTCTTCAACTATCTTCTGTCTACATCCACAGAAAACGTCAAAGTGTGTTTGGGAAACATGTTCATCAAATTCCCCAAATCGAAAACCAAAGAGTTTATAGAGAAAGGTAAGTCTCCCTTTCTGAGATGCACATTGTTTTCGTGACGGTCACGGTAAAATGTCCCCATCTGCAGACCAGGAACAGCTGGACAAAGAGATTCATGAACTTCGTAAAGGACTGAAAGTGAAAGTCAATCGCCTAAACGAGATCCAAGGTATGTGCTCTTCTCCCCCAGTCCTCAGTCCTCGGCACGAGTGCGCGCTCTCTTTCTCTCGCTGTCCTGGGGGTTCAACCCGAGGAGCACCACGAAGTAGCAGTCAAGTAGTAGAAGTTGCTGAGCGAAGATATTCTCTGTTGCAGTTAGTGTAACATACCATTTATATAACATCAGTGCTTCATATCGAAAAAAGTAAAAAATATCAGGCGAAATAATACACAATGTTTTCCAGATGTGGAACCATTGATGACTAAGATAAGGTTCAGTTTTTGAACTATATTGAAACATTATATTGCAGAGTCCATATGTTTGTCACTGGCACATGTGGCATCCAGCATCAAAGTTGCAGTTTTCCTTGTCACAATGACACTGGAAGTGCTTTGTTGAGTGATTGTGAATAAAAGAAGAAGAAAAACACAGCATAAGTTGAGTTAAGAAGAATATTTTCATGTGAAACACTGAACTAACAAACTTAAATCCTGTGTCTCCTCCTGCTCCACTGCTCCCACTGATGCAGCTAGGATGAGAACAACAACAACAACAACAACAACAAACATGGAGGTTTTTCACTCCACAATGTCCAGGGTTTCCACCACTCTGGATGGACTTGAGATTCTGATACAAATATTCTCCAGACACGAAAAGAGCTTCAGTTGAACTCAGGTGATATAAAGACTTGAATAGAGCCACCATGGTGAAGAAATGCTGTGTGGCGAGGTGCAGATGTGTCTCTGAAATAAACCGGTTTCTTGCTCTTTGAATACCTTTTAAAACAAATCCCACCAGGAATTGTATTCAGGGGGAAAACCAGGACATCTGCCCTCCAGCAATTCTTCTTTGATGTTTATGTAACATGCAAATGCTGGGAGATACGGCACCAAAGTGTTTGTGCATATTCTCAAGCTGAAATCGTAAGAAGAAGTAAAGTGTTGCGGTCGCTAAATCTGGAAACAATCGTGTGTTATAAGTCCCTTCTTTGAAATGGGATCGCAGCTCACCTCGCTCAAACCTAGAAGCAAACCAACTGAATCGCGAAATGTGAAAGATGTCAGTCAGTATTTCCGTGGTCTTGCTCGGCGGTTCGCGCTTCGTGTTTTCTCTTTCTGTTGTCCAACACTGTCGACGGGAAACTTGCCGCCACATTTATTCATCACTCAGCAAGTCACTCAAGGAAACGCAGAGGTGGTGAGTGATTCAGAATGTCTCCCCACAGTTTGCTCGGCGGAACGTGGCGACACCCAGCACTCGTGGTAAACCACTTTAAAAAGAGGGTTTTTCTTTGCTTCCAGGGAAGCCCGAGCTGCGGGGCTACAATCTGTCACCTCTGTCCTCGGAAGAACTCAGCGCTGTCAACAGTCTTCTCAACAGATAAAACACAGACCACGTCTGACGGGCAGTTGTTCTCTCAGTCTGGACACTGAATGAGTAGTGGAGACGTCGTGGTCGTCTGATCCGTAAAAGTTAGCGGTTGAGTGACAAGAGAGCGGCAGTCTGGGATCCAGATGTGGCTCTTTGTCCTCACGCCTGTGCAGTGACTGCTGCCTGGTCCAGTCACTTGACCCAGCGTCTCTGGGTTCTTCATCAGGCCCTTGATTTTCAACCCTCACCTGTGTGCGCTCTCTTGGTCCCAGTAAAAATCCCATGTCTGTTTGCAGAACATTGATTTTCTTGATCTCTGTCTCAGAACAATAGTTCATCTGACTCTTTGCTGCACTGTGAACGGAAGCAGACACAAGACATCCCACCATCTGAGCAGAAGTGACAACTAACAACTTCATTATTTTACACAAACGGCTATTTAAATATCTGTACAGTGAAATATCTAGTGGGCAAACGAAAAGACAAGAAACTCCAAACCCTAAACTCAACATAAATGCCATTCCTATGCTACTATAACACATGGAGAAAATAGGAACAAATGTAATGAGAGCATCAAGCTTGAACTATGTCTGACTATATCTGGTTTTGTTTCATTTAAAGATTCTCAACTGAAGATGTAAACGTCTTTGTTTCTATTGGGAAGCGTTGGATGGTTGACACTTGGAAACAAGATACAAAAGATCTTTATTACTAGGCTGTTTTTCCACAATGTTTTTAAGGGACGAAATAATGTGAAATTGCATTTTTGTAACAAAGAAAACTGGCACATAGAGAGGTAAGGAAGACCTAAAACCTTTTTTAATATAATTCATATCATAATAAATAGGGAAAAAGCACAGTTTATTTCAGGCTTTGCTCCGACTTTGTGAGGGTGAATTGCAGGGTTGCATTTGGCTCAGGTCTTTCAAATACAAGAGTGGCTTAGACATAATTTCCCTTGGGATTAATAACGTTTTCTGATTCTGAAACCAGCGTTTCTGAACATTTATGATCTGTGGGCCTCGCCTTTCCCAGAACAAGTAACAGAACTGAGTCATGACTCTGGATTTCATTTGTGATCAATAACCATATTTAATCTACTTATAAAACCGTGTGAAATTACGTAAAACCATGGGATCATCACAAAGATACTGATTTGTCATGGAAAAGTCCAACCAGCAGCAGAAGCAGGTGCAGGTCATGTTCAGCACACTTACCAAAGTTTGTTGTGAAAATTGGAAAAACTGAATACAATTCTGACTAAAATGAATATAATAAAACCATGTCTAAATATCAGAAAATAAAAATAGGATATTTTATTTTAGCTCTATCGAAGATGTAGTAAGCGCAATTCACTACAGGCACCATGCGTGACTCATGTATTAAAACTGGCGACCCTCGAGATTTGGCCCCGGCCCTGTGCTTAAGAATCACTGGTTTCATGCATAGCTTTACGGTGTTTCCATTGTTTTGTCCAACCCCTGGACATTAATGTCAATACCCAAGCTGCCAAGCGATGTGTACTAAACGGCCACAAGGTGGAGCTATAGCCGAAGCAAATGCGGCGTGTACTCCCGTCTGCGCACACGCGTTGGTAGCTCTGTCCTTGTGAGGACCGCTCATGGCCATCTCCCTTTCCCCAGCCTCTCCTCCCAAACCTAACCGTCCAAAACACATGGCTGACCTGAACCATGTGCGGATCATGATATGATCGTGTTCATCAAGTTATCTGCTGTTGAATAAAGTGTTGTATCATGCTTGGTCTCGAGAAAGATTGACTCCAACAGACACTGAGATCATGGGTGAGGTCACCTCAGTTCGATCCAGCATAAGACGCGTGTGTGTGATAAGATAGTGCGGGAAAGATGCCTGGATGGAAGAGCGAGTCATGAAAGGCAGGAACCACCAGGTACATCCAACCCAGAACCGGTCCTGAGTTGAGCCTGAGTTTGTGGGGACAAACATCTGCCTTCCCCCAAGTGAAGGAACCTCTGGGACAGCGATGGGTGAGGAGGAGGAGGGATGATGGAGCCAGGCAGAGATGGGACCAGCCAGTCAGAGGAGAGGACCGGATCATCTGCTCACAGCTTCTCGCCCTAAAGAAGCCCAGGAAACGGGATCAGGAATGTGGCACCATGGCAACCGGGACCCCATGAGACCAGGACCAGTCCGTGGAGACTGCACCTCAAGATGAAGTGCAGTGTGTGACAAAAGGGTCAGAGCCAGAGATGGTCTTGGTCTCAGTCTCCACCACTGGAGCCGAGGCTGAGTCAGGCTCAGGGTCGTAAGACTCCTCTGTCGAGGAAGACCTTCTTCTCAAGTTGTGGGTTTTTGGT
The DNA here is from genome assembly GCF_027744825.2 of Synchiropus splendidus. Classification (NCBI taxonomy): domain Eukaryota; kingdom Metazoa; phylum Chordata; class Actinopteri; order Syngnathiformes; family Callionymidae; genus Synchiropus; species Synchiropus splendidus. The sequence continues at coordinate 1,409,145 of NC_071339.1, forward strand.
CGTCACTCTCACGAGTGAAGGAACACGCGGAAGATACATGAAAGGTGTATGTTCCTACCACCGGGACCAGGACAGCTGGGCATCGGAAGTGTCTTATTTGATAAACACCTGTGGAACACCTGAAACACCTCTGAGAGTGACATCATGGGGAAGTCCAAATAATTCAGCTGGGTCCACTGTGCCAGGAGGAAGCCAGCGCCACCAGCTCAACCCTCCACCTGGCTCCATCTCCTGCGGTCTGACGGAGCGAACGCACGCACCGCCTGACACAGCGTGAGAGCGTCATAACTCTGACCGGTCAGTCTCCGAGGGTCGGAGGGCGAGGGCCGCTTCACTTCTGCGTCACGTTTTCTGTTTGTCTCTGATTTACTTCTCCTGTCTCCATAAGTCTCTTCTGAATTTGACATGGGCACATAAATAAATGACGTGAAACAGCGGCGCACTCGTGTGAAAAATATGGCGGCAACCAAGGCGAATAGAGCGGTGTTCAGTGCAGGACTCAGGACCTGGTGACCATGATGAGAGCTGCAGGTGGCAGATCTTTACTGACAGCATGAGGAGTGTGTTGACCGTTTCCCCTCCTCCTCCTCCAGAGGACACATTCCAGACAACAACAGTCATTACGTGAGCAACACAAGTGAATTATGGACCTGGAATCTGAACTTGAACTTAGGTGTGTGTGTGTGTGTGTGTGTGTGTGTGTGTGTGTGTGTGTGTGTGTGTGTGTGTGTGTGTGTGTGTGTGTGACATCAATCTCATGCGAGTGATCTGTCAATCCTTGTGACATGAATCACTAAACCTGAGGCTGCAGACTCCAGGTGATGACTGATGCATGTGTGTGTGTGCCAGCCTTGTTGTGAGGACCTTTTGCTGGACCACACAAGTTTAAGCCTGAATTTGAGGATGAAGATGTCAAAATAACTGGGTGATTCTAACTGGGCTCCAGTCCGGTTCAGACTCCTGGTTCAAGTTAGGTTCAGGGAGAGAGGCTGGGGAAAGGGTGACGGCCATGAGAGGTCCCCACAAAACACAAGAACATAGAGTGTGTACGTGTGTGTTTAAGCATATCTATCCAGGTTCAATTCTTGATAAAACACCATCCTTTTGAGGACAGTATGTCTTTGTGGGGACATTCGGCTGGACCCCACAAATCCAAGCTTAAATTTGAGGGTGAAAACCTCAAAATAACTGGGCTCCAGTCTGGTTCAGAGTCCTGGGTCATGTGTTTTGCCATGTGTTTAGAGGGAGAGTCTGGGGAAAGGGTGATGGCAGTGAGAGGTCCTCACAAGGATAGAAATGCAAACCTGTGTGTTTGTGTGTTCAAGCAAATCTAGCCTAATGAGGTCCAATTTGGGGGAAAACACCACCATGTGATGCCCTCAACCGTTTGAGAGGACCTTTTGCCGGACCCCACAAGTTCAAGCTTCAATTGGAGGGTTAAAATATCTGCGTGATTCTAACAAAAAACAACTTCTCAGACTCCCAGAAGACTGAGGTGAGCAGCTTCAGCTGCAGGAGACTGGTGCTGGGGAACAGGAGCGCAGAGGTCCGGGACTGGAGGTGTGTGCGGGGTTTGATACCTCAGGTGTTTTCTCCTTTATTAGGCTGATCAACACCTGACGTTACTGACAGACAGAGTTGCTTCAGTGAATCACGCTGCGCTCTACAGTCACTGTTCTCACTGCTGTGATCTGCAGCTGTCACTGCATGAGGAGCACAGTGAGGAGGGAAGAGCGACTGAAGATCACCAGACCATTCATGGATCATCTCTGACGTCTGGATCTGGACTTCACTGACTGAAACCTTCTCCATCCTCAGTCATCTCTCTCACTGTGCTCAAGGTGTCGTGAGAGCAGCGTGGACCAATCCAGACGCTCCGTATTACGCAGCTTCTTTCTGCTGTTTCCTTGTAAAACAAACATGACGAGACTCTTTCATGTTTAGTTTTGGCGGTGAAACGCCACATTCTGTTCATATCTGAGGTGAGGACGACTCGTTGAGCTAAGAAGTGACAGAGAGATAAGGAGGTCAAGGCGATGGTGGTGAACAGGTTGTCGCGCGACTTCCTTGAGACCTGCTTCATCGTGGGTCACAAACCAGATATTTTGTGCAGAGCGCCCCCAGCTGAGGAGGAAAACAGGGACATGGCCTGAGGTGGAGGCTGCACAGCAGGGGGCGCATCGGACTGAGCTCACCCGAGACAGAACCCTCAGTGTGAAAAGCCCCTCGCATGCATCGACGCATCTCTACGTAAAGCTTCAGTTCACCACCACTTAGTCCTGTCCAGGGTCCCGTGGGAGGAAACCAGAGTACCCGGAGACAACCCCCGCAGAACATGCAAACTCCACCTGGAAAGGTCCAGAGCGGGATTCAAACCCTAAACCTTGTAGCTGAGAGGCAGCAGTGCTAACCACTGCTCCACTGTGCTGCCGTCACTTGAGTTACAGTCGAGCCACATGTGATGTGTAGAAGTCCCATTTTTTGTTTTGATTTGAAAAAGTCACTCTGCTGCTGCTGTTCCAGTGTTTCACATTCTGAGGGAAACTTTTTTTGTTGTTGTGAGGAAGTACAGTAGCACTCCAGTTCTGATCCCAGTGATCTTTATCTGGAGCCAACATCAGGTCAAATTCCATGGATCATGATCTAATACCTGCAAAGTGGCGCTCAGGGGCACCGCGGATCATGAGGAACAGAATGTGCCGGCACTCCGGATCTCCCTGGCCTTCTTTCGTGAGGAACCTCTGAGGTGATCGGTTGGAGTCGGGACTGTAAAACCCGATGAACCCGTGATCTTCAATGAGGGGAACATGCGTTTCCTGAGCAGCTGCGCGTCGTGTTAACTGCTCTCACTGAGGAAACTCAGGTGCGAGTGGAGGGACTCGACGGGTTGGTCCTGACTGAGGTCACACAAACCTCCGTCCTGGATGCTGCGGCCTCATGTTGCAGCAGGTTTTTCCCAACATAGCAATGAAAGTTGCTCTGCTGCCCTCGCGACCCGGCAACAGATACGCGCTTGAGGATGGATATTTTAACATTTTTTAAAAAATGATTCAGTAATTTGATCTGTTGAATGTGTACTTACGTCCTGGTCTTATGGTCTACATTTAATATTTAAATGATCATTGAAGTTATAATATTATTCAGCCAAGGCATCATTCTTACCAAAACAAAGCAATATGCTCTCAATACCTCCATCTGCGTGTGTTTAGCATCCAGTAGCCTGAAGCACAACGTCCAGTCAAATACTTTCTCTCAGTCATGAAATCCGTCCAGCGAGGCGTGGCTCAGCGCGTGTCCACAGCAACACTTCTGTCATGTCTTGATGGCTCGTGACGTGTCAGGCAGCAACAGCAGAGCACAGAGAGGCCAGCGTTTCTCCGTGTCTGTATTGCGTCAGGACGCATGGAGTCACGTGACGTGAGACCTTCCATGCCATTTTCTCCCGCCTCAGTCAGTGATGTTACGGACCTTCAACCGACTTCCACAGTCATGACCACACCTTCTGACTCGACAAGCTTCTCGGGAAACTTTGCTAAATCTCAATGCTTCAAGCTCATTTTATGAAACTACATGACTTGGATCAGATCGTTTTTTTTGGGAGCAGGACCTCTTTTTGGTCCTGCTCTCATTCATTTTCACTGGGAAAGTTTTGACCATTATCCTGGAAAATCTTGGGAATTCTGGGACCTGGATCCGAAGAAAGTACGATTCCTGGTCGGGCTGCATGTTTTGGCTGTGGAACGGTGTCACTAGCATGAAAACTCTGGGAGGAGTAGCCACGCAAAAGACACGGCGGGAACCGAATGATAACGCGAAAGAAAATGGCCGACACGAAGGACAATACTAAAAGAGCTGAGGGTCTAGAAACACCTCTCCACGTGCCTGACGATTGGGGACAGGCATGTTGTGAGATCAAGTCCTTTGGTCTCCTGGACATCTCTCCACACTTCATCTTCCCACTTGGTTTCAAGTCAGCTCCGAAGCTCCCTGGGTTTGAAGGGGTCATGTGATCAAGTGGTGAACGGCCAGTGAGGAGGAGTGGGACACACCACACTGAGCCCAGTGTCGGGGGAGAGATGGGACACAGCCTGAGTCTAAACCAGCAGGCGATGATGGCATGACACGAGTTCCTGTGGAAATGAAGCGGGAGGCTCGGTGTGCGTGATGCACCAGCTTCTTCAGCCAGCGCTCGTGAGGCCTCCTCGCCGCCTGCACTCGACTGAAGCCGTTTTAATTGGAAGGAAGCGGCGGATAACACGCGGCCCATGCGCTGCCTTGTAGAGCTGCCGCTCAGATTTGAGCCTCAACATCTTCCGTCACTGACATGCAGCATCTGGAATCACTTACCTCCCGTCAAATACCAGAATCTGCAGCATGTGATCCTCAGAGTTTGTTATAACAACAAGGTATTTTCCCAATTATGGTTACAGTATTGACATACGGCTTTCATTATGCTGCAGGGCAGAGGCGAGTGAGAAACTGAAATTGTGGTGCTCCACAAGCCACAATTTCAATTTCAGTACCTGCTGCGCAGCCCGAGCCAACCGTGTTTTTTGTCGTCTCCTGAGCCGCGTGTTCACGTGAGGCATTCCTGCCAGGAGGGGGCGCACCACGTCCTGCTCCAGCTCCCTCTTCGCTGAGTTGGATTAAATATCCAACATCCAACGACTTTGACTGCAGTCCTCCGGCCACTGCGCCCCCGGTGGCCTCAAACAGAACTGCATGCAGGAGGATGACCGCGGCGTCTCAGGGTTTCAGCCTCATGTAAACAATGGAGGCTTCAGCGAGAGCCGCCATGGCTTCAGAGTCATGACCCCTTTGTTAAAGACCAGCTCTCATGTCACCAAACGTGTTGAAAACAAAGTGGAAACAAGCGGAAAACACATGAAGCGTCATGGAGACGGACTTGATGGTGGTGGGTTCCGCCTGTTTTTAACAGCAAACTCCCGACAGAAAGGTCATAATAACTGATGTTTATCTCTGGCGGAGCTAAAGTGGCGCACAACATGAACATGACTACGCAGGAGTGTCTGTCAGATATGCGGCACTGCAGACCGGCCTGGAACTGTTGCTTCAGATACAGCTTCTCCTTCCTTGAGTAAAGAGCAGGACATAGTGGACCCTGGAGAGACTTGATCCAGTCTCTCCAGGGTCCGGGATCCAGAGTAACAGAGAGCTTCTGCCTGGTTTCCCTTCTCATCTCGTCTGGTTCCTTTTGTGTTGGATTAAATCCCGTGGTTTAAACCCGATCCTGCTCCGTCTCCTGCTTCTAAACCGCGACAGTAACGTGACGACAACAAGTCGGCTGGAATGCATCGCTTCAAATATAGGAGGAGGAAGTCGCAAACCACCCGCAGGATCATGAAACGTAAATACTACGCTGCATGTATTTACACCGCGTGGATACAGTGACACGGAAAACAGCCGGGGAAATGTCCTCCTGAAGGGAAGTGATTCCCCGGAGCAGATGCCGTTTTTGGTGGAATTTGGAGGAAACTGCGAAAGAAAAGGGAGGAGAAGGCCAAGGGGACTGTGGCAGAGATGCATGGGAGGTCGCAGCAACCGATTCCAGATGTTTCTCAGGGCAGAGGCCGGCAGCAACATCAGGTGTCAGTCTGGTCAGACCTTTCTTCCCGAGGCCCAGTGGCCTCTGTTGACTTTGCTTATTGTTGTTGACCTCGAGGTTCCATGAGTTCACGTTCATGTTCGTGTTTCGAAAACACACTGGTGCATCTGTGATGGAGAATGATTCATTAAAAAAAGGATTTTTTCTTTTCAATAAACTAATAGTGACTTCAAAATCCAACCAAATACACTTTTAGATTCTATTTCCCGAAGCGTTCTGATGGATTTCACATCCTGTTATGTAACCAAGGGAAACACAAATGAAGGTTTTGTTTTTTACTCTGGTCACTGGAGATGCATTAGTGCAGGTGCAGTACATTTCACATACACTTTGCACTTGAAAATCTAAATCTGAATCCGAATTCCAACTCTCTGCAGACGGAGTCAAATGTGCGCCGGCGCTCTCTCAGCACCAGCGTGTTGATTTACTCCGAGGAAACACTTGTGCAAATACCTGCTCATACAACCTTGTGTGACCTCTGAGCGCTCCTCGAGGACGGCGGAGGTTCCCTGTCTAAAATGACCATGGGCTCGTGCAAATGACTCCCCAGACGTCCATATGCAGGACAAATATTCAACACGGATTTGAAGAAGGCTGCACTTTTTTCCCCATTTTACTTATATGGTACTTAGAGTTTCAATGGACTAATAGTACTGGGGGAGATACGCCACTGACATATGTAGCTGTTCATACCATGGCAACAAACCAACCACAGAACCGAGGGCAGTGACGTGTCAGTTTGGAACATTGTTTTGATTTCTTTTTTTAATGTTCTAACAGGTTCTTGACTGCGTGACACACTGCATTTACAGCCTGTTACATGGTAATTCATTTCAACTGGCAGAGTACAAAGTTGACGTGTCTTGACGTGAACTTCTGCGATGAACTTGAGCGGTAATAAATCATAAGCATAATAGTGATAATACATCATAAGCACAGGCCGATATGTGCGGCTTTATGACTGGCTTTTACTAGCTATGGCACACAGCTCAGAATCGGCCTGAGTGGACAAGAAAGATGATTCTATTCAGTGAGACACAAATCTGCACCAATGAACAAGCTTTTCACCCTGACTTGTTTCACCCTGACTTGTTGATTCACACCCTCAAACATTGACGTCGTGGCCGTCTGCCCTGCATATAGTCCGTTCTTAAACCGGAATATTCGTCCTACTTTCATAGACTTATAACAATAAGTGACGCCTCATGAGACAGTGCTGCAGGGTTGATGAAACAGGGTCCTAGTTTTCAGAGGCCACTAGACAGCGCTCTTGGTTTACAAATGATGTGAGGTTTTCTGAAAATCTGGACACTGTTTGATGAAGCTTCATCGACTCTTCACTACTGTGTCATAAAGCCTCATCTCTCCTTCTATGTTGTGTCATGAAGTCTCATCTTCCCTTCAATACTGTGTCATGAAGCCTCATCCATCCTTCACTCATGTGTCATGAGGCCTCATCCACACTTCAATATTCAGGGTTGATGAGTTATGAAGCATAATCAACCCTTCACTACTCTGTCATAAAGCCTCATCTCTCCTTCTATGTTCTGTCATGAAGCCTCACCTACCCTTCAATACTATGTCATGAAGCCTTATCCTCCCTTCATTACTGTGTCATGAAGCCTCATCTACTGTTCAATACTGTGTCATGAAGCCTCATCTACCCTTCACTACTGTGTCATGAAAGTCTTATCCTCCCTTCACTCATATGTCATGAAGCCTCATCCACCCTTCAATACTGAATCATGAAGCCTCATCCACCCTTCAATACTGAATCATGAAGCCTCATCCACCCTTCAATACTGAATCATGAAGCCTCATCAACCCTTCAATACAGTGTCATGAAGCCTCATCCACCCTTCAATACTGAATCATGAAGCCTCATCCACCCTTCAATACTGAATCATGAAGCCTCATCAACCCTTCAATACAGTGTCATGAAGCCTTATCCTCCCTTCACTCATGTGTCTTGAAGCCTCATCAACCCCGTAAAAGACAGTTGGCGTACGTCTGGCCTCCGTCCTCTCTGTCGGGGTAACTGCGTGACTTGATGAATACCTCAGACCTTTACCTCTGAGCCTGTAAATACTCCAGCAGGTCACGTTTTCCTCCCTATGTGATCCACATTCTCATTTTCCTTCAGGCTCCTGTTCCTCCTTCGCTGTGGGACAACATTCATCTCAATACAGCATGGAGCTCCAGCAGGCAGCTGAGCTGAGAGGCAGGTCACTTGATGTGCCCTGGGCTGTTGGAGTGATAAAAGACCTGGGAGTGTGAGTGTTGTCAGATGCAGTGGAGGGGGGTCCAGGCCAGACACAGCAGTGGGAGCACACCAGCGCAGATGGTTCCTCTGGTGACAGACCAAGGTCAGCGCAGAGGCAGCAGCAGCACAGAGAGACTCCACTTTCACTGTTCAGGAGTCTGTGAGTATTAACACCCTGTCCCCGTGGATAAAGTGTCACACATATTTCACTTCTCCACCCTCGTGCCCACGAGGTTACGCCTCAATTTGAGGATTGAAACTGCAAAACAACTGGGTCTTTATTGTTGAACTTAGCTTTGGTTTAGGCCCTGGTTCAGGGGAGCCATGTTTTATTGGATATGTTCAGGGGGAGAGGCTGGGGAAAGGGTTATGGCCGTGAGAGGTCCTCATAAGGATAGTGTGTGTGTGTTTAAGCATATATATCCTAATGAGGTCCAAGTTTTTTGGGACAGCATCACATTGTGGAGCCCTCATGAGTTTATGTGCCCACAAGGTTAAGCCTCAGTTTGAGGGTTAAAACTTCAAAATAACTGGGGAATCTAACTGTGTTCAGGTGGTTCTGGTTCAGCTGACCCATGTGTTTTGGATGGTTAGGTTTATATATATATATAGGTGTATTATTGAATCAAATGATGGAGCCATACATACATTTAAGTGACAGTTTGGCAACAACACAATAAATCATTGTATCATCATACAATAAATCATCATATTCAAGTCTTTATATCACCTGAGTTCAACTGAAGCTCTTTTAGTGTCTGGAGAATATTTGTATCAGAATCTCAAGTCCATCCAGAGTGGTGGAAACCCTGGACATTGTGGAGTGAAAAACCTCCCTGAAGCAAAGCCAACAGATGCTTTAGTTTGCTTTGGTTCAGGGAGGATTCCTCCATGTTTGTTGTTGTTGTTCTCATCCTAGCTGCCAGGTGTCTGCTGCATCATATATATATATATATATATATATATATATATATATATATATATATATATATATATATATATACACCTCATAGGAGCTTTCAGGTTGGTGAATTCCTCTGTTTCCGCCGGGTCACGACCCTCGCTCTCCTTCAGTTTCCATCCAGCGTTGGCTCTGATTTAGTCTCATCTCTTTGAGCCCTTCAAATCCCAGCATCTCTCCCACAGTTTATGAGCTGCAGTCTTTTCAATTCCTTCCTCTTCATCTCCAGTGCACTGACTCTGCAAACACGTCTGACTTTCATCAGTGCTTTCAACAGTCGGATGTGGTTTTTCTTTCTTTTCCACAAAAATTCATTAGGAAGATTTAAAAAAACAAAACAAAAAAAATACAAGAGTCAAGAGTCAAAGTAAACTCACATGTGACTGACGTTGAAATGGTTTCTCCATCACATGGTAAAATTCACTTGTCTCAGTGTGAGCTCATCCTCCATTTATCCTTTGGAGCCACACATGTTGCGTTTGGGCAGAGCCGCTCCAAGTCGCCACCTTTTCCCCTCCTTCGTGCCGGCGCCACCAGAAAGAGGGGCTGTTTGAGGAGCTTTAAATCGCAACTGAGAGGTGGTATCATGTAGAGTGAAATGAGGGCCACCCCATGGCGGACCTGACCCCCAGCCTCCATCTTGTTTTCAGCGCAGTCTCACCAGGAAGTGACAACGTGACTCGGAGCAGCAACACATGACCTGCAGGAGTCAGCAACAGCCTGGTCGAGTCTCGTCTTGTCTAATCAAGTCAACGTCTTGGCCCGTCAAGTCTAGTCTCCACGTCAAGTCAAGTAACCATCTAACCCGGTCGCTGTCTTCTCGTCGCCTAGTTCTGTCCTCGCCCTCCTCTTGTGTTGACCTTTCAGGTTGTTGTTTGGATTAAACCCCACGGTTCAAATCCGATCCAGCTCCGTCTCCTGCCTCTGGGTCCTAGACCCCAATGGACCTCATGACAGTTTGTGATGAGAACAGTTTGGTCAAGATGAATATCAGACATCTCAAATACATGCTTTTATTATTATTGTATTCATTTTCAAAATGGACGTTTGAGGACCTGGAAGTTGAATCGGAGAGTGTTTCTCCACATCAACATTCAGGAGATAGAGACACGTCTTCACCTTCCTCCTCTCCACTTGGTCACGTGGCTCCCACCTGGTCGTCCCTCATGTATCTGCAGAGAGGCAGCTTGCTCCCAGATGCGTCGCGAACTCTCGACCTCTTCTAACGCCTCGCTGCTGGCGTCCGCAGGTGCTGCTGCAACTAACTTTTAAGCCTTTACTAGATCACAGTTCTGTCTGGGAAGTTGCTCGCGTTCTCTTCCAGGCAGACTTGTGAATTCTGCCGAACCAGACCTCTGTGTGTTGAGGACTTGGATGACTCTATGGTGGTCATGGATTATGTTCTAACAATGTTTGATGGGTTGATGAGGCTTCATGACACAGTAGTGAAGCATTGATGAGGCTTCATGACACAGTGTTAAGAGGTAGATGAGGCTTCATGACACAGTAGTGAAGCATTGATGAGGCTTCATGACACAGTATTGAGAGGTAGATGAGGCTTCATGACACAGTATTGATGGGTGGATGAGGCTTCATGACACAGTAGTGAAGCATTGATACGGCTTCATGACATCGTACTGAGGAGCAGATGAGGCTTCATGACACAGTAGTGAAGCATTGATGAGGCTTCGTGACACAGTAGTGAGGAATTGATGCAGCTTCATGACACAGTGTCCTGACTCTCAGAGGCCACCAGGTGGCGCTGTCTGCTGTCTAATGTTTGACTTGACTTGAACAACTCATTCAATGAAACCGCACATCATTTCCAAAGCAAGAGCGCCACCCAGCGGCTTCTGAAAACGAGGACACCTCTTCAGAGCCGTTATGGACCATCATTGATGGCACTGACTGGTGTTACCCGCCTGACTCCAGTCCGTCTGATCTCCGGTGACAATAATGAATGAAAAGGTGTTTGATTGAGATCACATGACAGAACAAGCTTTGACACTGAGATACTAGCAGTAGTGTTGAGATGGCTGCATTGATGAAAGTTGTGGACGCAGACGTATGTCCTCCTCAAAAACCTGCACGTTCTCTGCAGAGGAGGTCGACATTGTTCCTCACACTTGATGTGAAATAAATAAACAAGTTAGGATGAGTTGAGAAGTGCTTTCACTTTTATCGCATAGTAGATTTAATAATTCAATGAAGCTTTTTCTGACTGATTGATTCAAGTTTTGCTCATGATTTTTGTTGTACTTTCGAGTCATTTGAACTGAAACATCCTTTGGTGTACACGTTTGTACACGTAACGTTTTCCTTCAGAAATAAAGCTCCCATGGGATGATGTTTCTAATGACCTCCTGTTTGTCAACACCTCTGAAGGGGAACCTTATATTTATTATTGCAGCGACATTTGAGGATAAATCTCATTTTCACTTGGGAAGCCACCTCTGATATTTGGGTCAGAAGTGAGTGGTACATGGTGATGAATGATGTCTGGGATCATGTGTGTTGTAATGGAGAGGCGTAACGGCAACAACAGCGAGCTGCTTCTCCGTCTCCAACCCCCTGAAAACTGGAAACCACCTGACATGAAGAGCTCACCTGGACAAAGCCCTCGGTGACCTTAATGCCACGGCCATGTTTCTATCTCTCCCGGGCTTCAGTTTCATCCTAGAATCAGATGACAGCTGCGGAAGCCATCGATCAGGTTTCTTCTCCTGGCCTCCTGTAGGCTTTGAGCATCGCTGCTTTGCTTGAGCTTCCATGGATGATGAGCGGCAACTCCTGGAAACAGATGGAGCCTCTCACTGTAATAAGCGTGAAGACAATGTAATACAGTCTAATCTGATCAGAAACCTTCTCAAATGTGGGCGAGTTGTAGTCACTTTTAAAGCAGGAGATCGACTTCTATTCTATCTTATTTATGCTTTTATTTTGTTTCTGAAAACAACTTCAGTGACACTTTACTTCAAGCTGTCAGGGGTTGCTGCGGGAAATGATCCCGAGACAGAGGTGGACAATATGATGGCATTAAATCATGAACAACTAGAACCTGTTGAGGAGCTACCACATTCACTCTATACACTACAGATCTATGCAGACGCGCTGGTTCGTCCGTCACTGGCTGCACTGCTGCTCTTCCCTCACACTCGCAGCAAAGAAGCTGGTCAAACGCACAACTTATCTTTCAGTGACTCAGAGGGTGAATTCCAGTGCTCTGCCCTCCAACCAGCTTGGTTACCTCCACTCCAACCAATAGCGAAGCCCGTTACAGGGTGTCGCACGTAATCATAGAACTGAAGTCACATTATGTAACTTGGCGATTCCTACCTTAGCCTTCACCCTCATTCCTTAAAACCTTACGTTGAAAGGATTTTGTTCCTATGAAGTGGGATGCAGGACTTGAGCCTGTTGGGGGCAGCATTACTCCGAAGCGCCGTCATGTGTGTCTTTTGTCTTCTATATCTCCATTAACAAGGAAAATATTTACATTTGTACCACGGTCTCTTTGTTTTCGACACCATTCGACGCAAAGGATTCTGGGTATTCCTCAATACCGAAGGAGGTCATGGGGTTCCACAAGATTGTTCCCCAAGTTAACTGTCTAAGAACCTTGATCATAGTAAGAATTTTTCAAGATTTTTGAGGATTGAGGTTGAGAATAAAGGACCTAACAGAGCTGACAGAGCTAACAGAGCTAATGGCTAACGTGACGTCTCACTTCAAAACTTTATTGACACGATCAAAGTTTGTTTAAAATTTGGATAAAAACTAAATGCAGAACAAAGAAAATGTGAAGAGAAAGAATCATTATAGTGATGAAGCTGAGGTAAAGAATGTTAAAGATTTGTCTGGAAATTCCACAAATTAGAATAAAGTTCTATCACAAGTCTCAAAAGCGCATGTGAGATTGTGTTCAAACTGAAACACTTATTTAAAATAAATGAATCCTGCAAATATGCCAAAAATAGCCAAGTGTCAGTAGCAACAATTTTTGACAAATGAAAAGAGATTTTCTTCAGAACTTTGGACTAAGCAGAAGTGCGCTTCCACTGGTTCCACTGGTGGTACGGCTCGCCTTGTAACAGGTTGGAAAACACTGCGTTAGACGTCATTATGAGGAGCTGTTACGAATCTTCATCATCATGTATGACAACTTATTAAAAGGCTCATTAAGTACGATAAGGTGCAGCACTTGAAAGAATGGTGCAATCTAACAATAATGTACTGTGTACTTGGGTTCATTGCTCTTGAGTCTTCTTAAGTGGAGTTGATCGTCAGGGATCCCAATCGTCAGTGAGCCTCAATTGACTTGCTGTTCTTTCTTTTCTTCTCCGTAATGTTGGGTTTCTTGTGTCTAAAACGTGTTGTGCATGTTGAATGGTTCAAATTTCAACTTGTATGGTGAGTCGAGCATTTCCAGGATTTGTACCTGGGATTTTGAAGGCCTCTGAGTCAGAGTCCCTTCCGCTAACTGTTTTTCAGTATGAAGCAAATCTAAAACTGTTGTACAGCAAAGAGCCTCCAGGCGCTCCCGCTCTGACGGATGGTCCTCTGCTTGTCTCCAGCTGCTCCACATCAGGTCAAGATGGTGATGATGGGACACAGATGAGCAGCCAACATGTCTGTCACTCAGCCTTCAAGAATGAAGGAAAAACATCTGGTCGTCCAGAAAACTGCACGAGTGGACGGAGGCGAGATGAGGCACAAGACCTGGCTTCACGTGAACAAGATGAGGTGGGAATTTGTGGAATGGCACAAGACCTGGCTTCACGTGAACAAGATGAGGTGGGAATTTGTGGAATTACTTTTAAGAAGACAGCAAGGCAAGATAAATGTTTTTTTAAAGGAGCAATGCAGGAGAACTTTGACGTGAACGTCCTCGACATAAAACTGCAACAAACTGGCAGCAAACCAAAAGATGATCCACTGTTGACGTGGCTATGTTCAGCTAAGTCTGCTAGTCCTGTCTTTATCGTCGCTCTGGTCTCTGTCACGTTTCACGCACGTTTAGAGGCAAACTAAAACAGGGTGCAAACACCCATGGGGGTGTGGTCAGGCCAAACTTTGCTGACTTGGCAACACTTCTCTAATATCTGTCATTTAATAAACGCCCATATCGGCGCCGATAAATCGGCCAATCGATCTGTGCAGCCATAGTTGGAACAATGACCTGCAGCCACTGTGGCCCTTTGAGGACCAGCTTAAAACCTGTGGACTCTAGTCTCAGCAAGTATTGTGGACCCCACAGACTCCGCCCGAACCTCAGACCCAAGATTGACAACAAGAACTTTCCCTCTACTCAGCAGGCAGGACGCTTCACCTTGGTGTTGGACAGGAAGTTCCCTGCCATAGCGCTCCAAGATGGAAGGCGTGGTTCGCTACTAGTTTGTGCCATAAAGGTAGGTGGTTCTTCCTGAGATTGATTTGATTCTTCATTATTTTTGGGGGGAATATTGTTGAGTAAAGCCCAGCCACATATGTTGAGCGTGGCTGCCAGCAACAACAATGCTTCCTTGTCTCGCTGATCCCCTGCATAATGGATGCAAACTCTCCAATGACCACAAATCAGTTTCTGTTCTTACAGAGTTGATTTCGGAGAAACACGAGCTGCAATCTATCAAGCTGTCCAGGGTGAATTCCTGGGCTCCGTAATTCAAAGTCACCGATGCTGTTGTCATCCAAGACCGCCTCCCAGATTCCAACGCCTCTTATGTCTGGTGGATTTCTGAATAATGACCACATGATCCGTAGCGAATGGGATGTTCCATCATTGAAAGCACAAACAGTTTTCAGTTTAAAGGGAAAGTTTCCTCAACACTTGCAGAGCGTCGACGTATGGGAATCACCAGCAGCCTAAACTAACTCAGTCAACAATCCAGCTGGAGGCATCTCCTGGATCCTCTCTGGGTGGGGCTCCCCCCTTGTGTGGGTTTCATCCTGGAACTCCGGTGTCTTCCCACAGTCCAGTAATATACAGCAACGCAAACAGAGGTCAACTGTGTGGATGAGAGGGAGCCGAGTGGACAGGTGAAGTTACAGGATGCAGAGATAAAGAAGGTGAGGGGTTTGAAGTGCTCAGGCTCAACTGTCCAGGGCCATGGAGAGTGTGAGAGGGAGGTGAAGAACCGGCTGCAGGCAGGATGGAATCATTGGAGAAAAGTGTCAGGTGTGACAAAAGGATGAAAGGGAAAGTGTCCAGAAGGCTGGTGAGGCCAGCAACGTTGTATGGTCTGGAAACAGTGGCACTGAGGAGAAGACAGGAGGCAGAGCTGGAGGTAGCAGAGATGAAGATGCTGAGCTTCTCTCTGGGAGTGAGAGCAGCATGATGATAGGATCAGAGGGACAGCACATGTGCTCAGGTGTTTAGGAGACCAAGTCAGAGAGGCTGGATGGAGATGGTTCAGAGGAGAGAGAGAGAGCCAGTACAGTGGTAGATGAAGATGTTGAGATGTTGGAACTGCCAGGCAGAAGGTGGAGAGGAAGGCCACAGAGGAGATTGATAGAGGTGGTGAAGGAGGACATGAGGATCGTAGGTTTGAGAGAAGAGGAGGCAGAGGACAGGGGGAGATGGAGGAAGAGGATCCACTGTGGCCACCACTGAAGGGAGAAGATGAAAAAAGAAGAAGAAGAAGAAGAAGAAAAAGAAGGAGAAGAAGAAGAAGAAGACGTACACAGGTGGACGAGTGACTTACAGTGTCTCATGGACTTGAGTGTTTCCTGAATGTTTGCTTGTCTGTACTGTAGGTGCCTAGTCACAGCCACCGAGCAGTTGGTGACAGCCAGGTAGAAAGGTGGGACCACCCCAGCATACGTCTTTGCCTGCGTGTAGCATCCTGCTGTCTGGACTGGACTGGACTGGACTGGAGACCGGTAAGTACAGACTTTTCCTAGTTTTATCTGCATTGGTCTCCAGCCGAAGGCATGAAGTGTCACATATTGATGGCCATCAAGCGAGTTTTCTCCTCCCAAGTGAGATGCAGAAGTCGCACACACACTTGTGTCTCTCCTAGCCATCACCCTTTAACCCACCCTCTCCCCTAAACCTAAGCGAAACACATGGCTCACCTGAACCAGGACTCTGAACCAAACTGGAACCCAGTTAGAATCACCCAGTTAATTGGTTTGTTTTCACCCTCAAAACTCTGTGTGGACCGACCCAAATGTCCCCATAAGATCAGTGTCAAAGACTGGCCCATACTGGAATATTAATACTTGTACACACACACACACGTGTGTCACTCCATCCTCTCATTGCCATAACCCTTTCCCCAGCCCCTCACCCTGCGGTCATTATGTTGTTACACACGTCTCTTTAATACTTCTATCACTGACAGTTTCCACCTCGCATGTGTCAGTTGGCAAGTACAAACAAATCTGAGAGACACGGCAGCTGATCAAATATGTGCCGCACTCGTCTCTCTGTGATCTCCTGCAAGGTAACTTCCAACTTCTGACAAGTGAGAGGATACCGCACGCACTCATCTCACACATGCACTAAGAAATAGATGGAGAAATAACAACACTTTCACGCTTTATCGCACATAGTTTTACTGGAAACCGTGACGCATCATGGGGACAAAAAACATCCATTGATTTATTTATTTCTTCCAAGTGTAGCGCTTCTCTATTGTTTTGCACTGAATCCTAAATTCATGGTTATTAAGATATTAGTCTAGTGATGGGTTGATGAGGCTTCGTGAAACAGTGTTCACATTTTCAGAGCCCACTAGGTTTAGAAATTATGTTTCATTGAATCAGTTGTTCAAATCCAAACATAATACAGCACAGGCAGCCTCATCTACCCATCAAAACTGTGTCATGAAGCCTCATCTACCCTTCAATACTGTGTCATGAAGCCTCATCTACCCTTCAATACTGTGTCATGAAGCCTCATCTACCCTTCAATACTGTGTCATGAAGCCTCATCTACCCATCAAAACTGTGTCATGAAGCCTCATCTACCCTTCAATACTGTGTCATGAAGCCTCATCTACCCATCAATACTGTGTCATGAAGCCTCATCTACCTTTCAATACTGTGTCATGAAGCCTCATCTACCCTTCAATACTGTGTCATGAAGCCTCATCTACCTTTCAATACTGTGTCATGAAGTCTCATCTACCCATCAAAACTGTGTCATGAAGCCTCATCTACCCTTCAATACTGTGTCATGAAGCCTCATCTACCCATCAAAACTGTGTCATGAAGCCTCATCTACCCTTCAATACTGTGTCATGAAGCCTCATCTACCTTTCAATACTGTGTCATGAAGCCTCATCCACCCTTCAATACTGTGTCATGAAGCCTCATCTACCTTTCAATACTGTGTCATGAAGCCTCATCTACCCTTCAATACTGTGTCATGAAGCCTCATCTACCTTTCAATACTGTGTCATGAAGCCTCATCCACCCTTCAATACTGTGTCATGAAGCCTCATCTACCTTTCAATACTGTGTCATGAAGCCTCATCCACCCTTCAATACTGTGTCATGAAGCCTCATCTACCCTTCAATACTGTGTCATGAAGCCTCATCTACCTTTCAATACTGTGTCATGAAGCCTCATCCACCCTTCAATACTGTGTCATGAAGCCTCATCTACCTTTCAATACTGTGTCATGAAGCCTCATCCACCCTTCAATACTGTGTCATGAAGCCTCATCTACCTTTCAATACTGTGTCATGAAGCCTCATCCACCCTTCAATACTGTGTCATGAAGCCTCATCTACCTTTCAATACTGTGTCATGAAGCCTCATCCACCCTTCAATACTGTGTCATGAAGCCTCATCTACCTTTCAATACTGTGTCATGAAGCCTCATCCACCCTTCAATACTGTGTCATGAAGCCTCATCTACCTTTCAATACTGTGTCATGAAGCCTCATCCACCCTTCAATACTGTGTCATGAAGCCTCATCTACCTTTCAATACTGTGTCATGAAGCCTCATCCACCCTTCAATACTGTGTCATGAAGCCTCATCTACCTTTCAATACTGTGTCATGAAGCCTCATCCACCCTTCAATACTGTGTCATGAAGCCTCATCTACCTTTCAATACTGTGTCATGAAGCCTCATCCACCCTTCAATACTGTGTCATGAAGCCTCATCTACCTTTCAATACTGTGTCATGAAGCCTCATCCACCCTTCAATACTGTGTCATGAAGCCTCATCCACCCTTCAATACTGTGTCATGAAGCCTCATCTACCTTTCAATACTGTGTCATGAAGCCTCATCCACCCTTCAATACTGTGTCATGAAGCCTCATCTACCTTTCAATACTGTGTCATGAAGCCTCATCCACCCTTCAATACTGTGTCATGAAGCCTCATCCACCCTTCAATACTGTGTCATGAAGCCTCATCCACCCTTCAATACTGTGTCATGAAGCCTCATCCACCCTTCAATACTGTGTCATGAAGCCTCATCTACCTTTCAATACTGTGTCATGAAGCCTCATCTACCTTTCAATACTGTGTCATGAAGCCTCATCCACCCTTCAATACTGTGTCATGAAGCCTCATCTACCTTTCAATACTGTGTCATGAAGCCTCATCCACCCTTCAATACTGTGTCATGAAGCCTCATCTGCCTTTCAATACTGTGTCATGAAGCCTCATCCACCCTTCAATACTATGTCATGAAGCCTCATCCACCCTTCAATACTGTGTCATGAAGCCTCATCTACCTTTCAGTACTGTGTCATGAAGCCTCATCCACCCTTCAATACTGTGTCATGAAGCCTCATCTACCCTTCAGTACTGTGTCATGAAGCCTCATCAAGCCTTCAATAGTGTCATGAAGCCTCATCTCCTTATCAGTGCTGGAAGCCCCCCTCCTCTCTGCAGTGGTCTCCAATCTCTACCACTATCGGGGAAACAGGATCCAGAAGGAGTCTGGAATAGTACTCTTGACTCCCAGGCACCTGGATGAGGACATGCTCCATCAAGTCTCCTGACTCGTCCGTGTCCAGGGCTCTCTCTGCGTGACATGTCTCTGGGCAGACTAGGGAGCTAGCGGGGCCGTCTGAGGACTTGGACTCGTGCGGCTTGAGAATGACAAGCCAGGACCCCGGCTGAGGGGTCATCAGGTTACACTTGAGTGCTGCATATGTGGGCAACAATATTTCCACCGCAAACGACTGCTTTAGCCACCACATTCTTTTGGCATGAACTTACTTTCAATGTATGATTTACTACTACTGGAATAGTACGACTTTGGTGTGACAGGAAGGAATCTCATTATACGAGTTCTGAAAGGTCGCCAGCCCTTTTCTCTCTGTTTGTGAGCTCTGTGGTTGAATACCCGTGGTGTCCCAAGTCACCGTCTCTTTCTCTGCACCTCACTGCTAGTGAGAGAGAGGGTACTGCTGCTTCTCTGCTGGCCTCAGCGCAGCCAGTTGAGAAGCAGCAGCAGATGACGCCATGTTGTGTCTGGCTGCTGTTTCAGTCTGACTTCAGAACAGTCATCGCTTTTAGTCACATTTTCATGTCACATGTGCACTTGTAGTAGTTTTTGTCGACTTGTAGTCCACGAAAAACTCACGTCAAGTTTCATCTGGGAGAAATGATTATAATAATAGTCAGGAGAAATGAAAGAGGGGATACAATTACTGTATTTCCCACTGTATACAAATGAATGTAAGTACATCTTTAACATATACACACGTGCTCCTGAGCATTACGTATGTATCAAGCACATTTATGATGCATCGCATCATGTGTTTCATCATTTTCACAACAGTACATTTGGATTGTTGATCATTTGCTTTTTCACCACATGTTGGCGCACAACACATGAAATGATAATGTATCTCAACTGCAGAGTTTGTTTTTTCATTTGCCACGACATCACTAGATACAGTGACACTCAGACGCTACTGACGTTAGCTCAGCCAAGCTAATGGCAGTTAGCTTGTTAGCGTGAACCAAGCTAACCCAAGCCCCTTAGCGGCTCATTTGCACCAAGACTTGTGTGGGAAATGTTGCGCTTGTATCACAGCTAATTCACGACTGATAGTATCAACATATGGTGAGGTACCAGCTCTTGTTGAGACTCGCTGACATGCAAACCCTCAGGTGCTGCTGGAGGTGCGTTAGCTTGTCGCGTCATTTGTCACCGGCCGGTTCCTCCACTGCGCATTAGGTTTTTTCTTCGGAGTTATTGTAAAGAAAAGAAATAAAACGTTTCCAACTGGCGCGGCCTCCATCGTCCATGAGTGAACACCAGCGCCGCGGCCGGGCGGGTGGTGGGGGGCGTGTCCAAACACAGGGCGTTCGTCTGACAGATATTACGCATTAGACGTGCAAGAATGTCACATTTCCAAGTTTTCAGGGTTGAAAGTTCGGGCCTGAGCCACGTCTTGAACTCTGTGTCTCATTTCTAGCACAACTCTCAACAGGATGTAAAGCAATCCTCCTCTTTGCTGAGAACGATCCTCCTATACTCACAGAAGGGGGATGAAGCTGTATGTTTTGCTGTCCACTTGGGTTCCTCTGCTGCGTTCTCCTCCGTCTGACTGTGATGAAGTGAGCCGTCAAAGCCTCATAAATGATTTCCTCCGGCCATTACTCACCCGCACCGCACACATTCTTGGCCTCCCATAAAACAGGGACATATTCAGAGCTCATTTGAGCTTGACCCCAAGACTGCGCACACCTGCGCTCCAAACCAAACTGCAGCAGCAGCAGCTCAAGATAAAACAGACAGGCGTCATCCCTCCCACTAAAGGTCATCGACAGGCGGAAGAAATAACCCTCTTACCTGACGTCAGGTGCATAAATCTAACAGGCTGAGGTCTGTTTTCTGAGCGCAGGGCTCAGGAATGTCCGTTTTCTCAGTTACATCCACAGCGATTTACAGGTGAACAGGCGCAGATCGCAGGAGCAGCCAATGAGCCACCGATTCCAGTTGAAATGGCGACTCACGCTTCCTTTGTTGGGTCTGCGTTGTCCCGGCTGGGAAACTAGCTTCTGTAACAGAGTGTTTTCCGGATGAGCCGATGTGTTATGAAAGCTCTCACTCTGGGCGTTTCAGACTCAGGTGACTGACCAAAACGCTGACGGATTCCATCGTTTCTGTCTCCTTTGAAAGGCTGCTCCCTGCTCTCACCACAGATCACGATGTCATCTGCTTCTTTATCTAACCTCTCCTCGACCTGTCCATCACCATGGCAAGCAAGAAGGGGCTCAAACGATATTCCCCTCAAATACTTGTCTCATAGCTGGGTTTTCACAATAATTACCAATGGTGTGACAAAAAAGAAAAAACTCAAACATAATAAGATGGTTATTACATGAAAATTACTCTTATTTTTTAACAGCCCGTGGGCTCCATGTTGGTGAGCCCTGCTCTAACACCTGCTCCTGTCATGACAGAGCTAGGTTTGTGTTCATGTACTGCACTATGCATTAATGCGTCAGAATCACAGCAGGACACAGAATATTAGTATTTGTTTATTTCTTCTCATACATTCCACCTGATAGTAGCACTCCAATGGGCCAAGTGTACTGACGAATGTGGACCAATGACAGTCCAATGAACATATTTTCGTCAACTAGTTCACCTTCATTTTACAATGGGTACAATACATTTGACAGGAACTCGCTGACCCATTTCACCGGCTCTTGACTTTCAGGTCCGTTTTGCCAGATGTGGCCAACAACTGGGCTCCAACAAAAACAAGTGAAAAATCCAATGATGGCCAGCAGCAGTCGCACTGGTCTTAGCCATTTCCCAGCGCCACCATTCACATCACCAAATAAATATATCCATAGAAACGGTCTGGCAGTATTTGCTTCAGCTGACCGCAGTTGTTAGTCAGAGAACAGAAGCTGTAAATGGCAATGCAAGAGAGCTGGTTTCTGCATCGACACGGAGGGTATCGGGCGACAAAAGAAGTGGCACTGTGGTGGGAAAACAAGCACAGAACTGAACTGAACTGAAGAAACTCCAATTCATTGGATAAATTTTGCATCAATGGCATTGAAGGGCCCCTTCTATTTTCCACTGTACGTGATACTTAAACCGTCTTTGTCCAGTCAAGCTGCTACAAATAAGGATGGACCGATCCACGTTTGGATCAGATCTGATCCTTGAATCTGGATGTCTGCCGATATTCCTCCGATCCGATACCAGAGCTCAGTTTGCTGTGTTTTTCACCATTATTGTGCATTAACTAGAGAACTACAGGTCAGTGAAGGAAGCCAAGAAACATGGATCCTGACCACAAATGTGCAACTCTCACGTCGGCATTTATTAAATCCAAGACGGATGTACGTAGGAAGTGAATGGAAACAAGACGCTGCTTCATTTGATCAGCAACACTCGCTCTGGGAGCATCAATAAATCTGTTGCCCGACTGAGTGAAGTGACGTTGGACATCCTAGATATTGGCTCATTTAGGGACATACCTTCCATTTGCCAATCGGAAACATCCAACGCAGCTGTTGGTTCACCTGCTGCGACGCCTGGCTTCACTGTCTCGGGCTGCTGTTGTGTTTAGTCAGCAAACTAGTCTTGGCTGCTAAGCGCTTGCATGCTAACTGGCTACATGTTTCCAGCTGAAGCCTCACACCACTGCTCTGCCAGCTCACTGCAAACCGTGGACTGGACTTCCCGAGGCATGTCTCCTGCCTCTCACCACTCGACAGGAAATCTGTTCCACAGTTTGCAGTGAACTGGCAGAGCGGCTGAAAACACGGAGCTGGAACTGGGCTCTGGGATCGGTCTCATCTTGGAGGCCGATGCCGATACTGAATCGGACCGGTCTCATCACTATCTGCAACACAACACATTTTCCCACAGGCGATAACTTCAGTTACACCTTCTATTCTTGCATGTTTTACACTGAATCTAGTCTTAACCAGCTTTACAGTAGGACACTATAGTTTTGCATTGGTCACCACCCTGCCACGACAGTGAAACCATGAACACTGACAGTCTGCATCAGATAAGCTTCACTCTCCTTGTCATTTGAACTTAGCATCACTACATACTTCCACAAGAGACAAATAAAGTCTGAGGCTGTGTCCCACGTCTCCCCTAACACCAGCACTTGGTTGTGAGCGCCCTCCCACGACCAAGTGAAGTGACTGATGTTCCTCAGAATTGGGACGACACTTGATGAGGTCACGCGTAAAGACGGCGTGTCATTGGCTGCCGCGCTGTGGTTTGTTTCCAGCATATCCAGTGTTGGAGACAACGTTTTGGAAATGCCAGCTCCAACGTTTCTGCAACCTCTTGCATCGGCGCTGATCATCTCACTTGGTTTGGTGAACCAATGGAGAAGAAATGGGCGGGGCCTGTGTTGAGGCGATAGATGTGTCAGAGGTGTGAGGATGCTAACGTTAGCCTGGATGCTAGCCCACTGTTGTTTGTTCAGGAGAAATCCAAACCTACTGTTGAACATCCCTGTTGTATTGTTCATGTTGTGGGACACGGTGGAGCATTTGGCTCACTATCGTGTGATACCAGAGAAAATCAACACAGGGAAGAGTGGTCCTGGCTACTAACAGGTCCCTGTTGTCCTGTCCAACATTGTTGTGAAATCAAGTCCTTTGGTCTCCTGGACATCTCTCCACACTTCATCTTCCCACTTGGTTTCAAGTCAGCTCCGGAGCTCCCTGGGTTTGAAGGGGTCATGTGATCAAGTGGTGAACGGCCAGTGAGGAGGAGTGGGACACACCACACTGAGCCCAGTTTAGGGGGAGAGACGGGACACAGCCTGATCTACTGCTGAGCAAGGGACAGAGTACGCCTTTTGTCAGTTTTTAAATGTGTTGAACCAATAAACAATAAACTGCGACAGGTGATAAAATGATGACCATATGAATGCTAATGTATATATTAGGTACAAATATCAAATATAAGCACAAATTCTTTCCCATACGCCAAGTGGTGGATTGAGCTCAGTTAACCATGGTGACCTGGAGACAAGGCACCCACACGTGCCCACTGGCAAGACAAGCTCACACCTGACAGTGTGATGAATGTGAAGGGGCAAATTCCTTGAAGTTCAGCTTGTTACTCGATGACGGAGGAGTCACACAGAGAGAGTTACTGCAAGGGTTGCGTGAACCAAGTGGCTGAAAGCTTGAGTGAGCTTGTCACATTTCCCAGTCCAAAGGTCTTTGGAGGCAGAGGAGAAATGCTCTTTACAATTCAGAATGAATGGAGAGCTCAGCTCCACGTCTCCATCCCGCCGCGCTGCTAGGCACCCAGAAGTGCCTTACATGTACACATATGTACTGTGTGTTCAGACAGTCCCCAGAGCTGGGGACGCTCTCCGCCCGTCACGTTGGAGCTGCACGTTGGGTGGTCCTCTGTGTGGGCTGGAAAGAGAAACACAGGAGACATCAGGTGCCGCAGGTTTCACAGTCAGAACACAGCAGCTCTCAGTATTTGTGTCTCCCAGCAAGTCCTCTTCCGGGCTTGTTCGTCTACTTCCTGGTATTTGGCACGGCTCTGCTTCATCTGGAAAAGGCAGCTGCCTATCACAGCCCCATGGGGCTCGCAGCACGAGCTTGCGCCGCGTGCACATGTGCTTCGGATGGATCGGCCAGCTGTCTTGCATCTGCCTGTCAAGACTCGCCTGGAAAAGAGCATGACCCTCTGCTCACCCACACGTCGGGATGGGCATAGTCCACGAAAATCATTTTCCCCAACCGATATTAAAATCAAAACAAAGGTTTTAGCATCCATGGATTTTGGCACGGCTGGTTTTATTGCCAACGCTGACCAGCGCGATGGTGGTCGTTGGGCAAAAGCCTCATCTTTCCCAAAAGCTTTGGGGAAAGATGATTGAATGTGAAAAATTCAATGTGAATTTTTCACATTGGATTAAATACTTCAAATAATCATAGTAGTGCTTAAAAAACACGACAGAATTTCCCATGATATAACAGGCTGCTAATGTAAACGGAGACTCCACATAGTTGGGTTGAGCACACAATTCTGTTCTCGCGCTGCAACACAAAGAACCGGAAACTTCAACACTCAGTGCAGAGTTTGGATCACGCTTAGCGCTGAAGCGTCACCATGACGACGGTCCGAACCGGCTGCATTTGATACTTGGCACCATGGACACCAAAGACGTGATCAAATAAAGAGGAGAAGTGAGAGACATGGGTCTGAAAGTCAAAATGATTTCCACTGGTGTTCAACCGCTCCTGTCGCCGCTGACAGTGGAGGATTGTGTTGCCAGGTTTTCGAGAATTGGGGAGTGGGTTGCCAGACTTTTGTCAGCAGTTCACTTAAGTTTAAATTTCACCAGCATTTGTGCCACATTATTTCGCATCGTGTTGTCGATTAGAAGTGAAACTCGTGGTTCAGGCTGTTGGATCGTGTCACACGCCACAATCCGGATCTGAATTTTGCCTTTTTTTCACTATCCAAAGGCTCAGTGCATCCCTCGTATATTCCACTTTAAAAATGGATGAAATGAAAGAAAAAGAAAACATTTCACTTGACAGTTTTTTATGATGAAGCAATACTTATTGAATTTGTGCCATTGTCTTACGGGGTCCTCAGAAAACACTCTGTTTTGTGTCTCAGCCGATCATGAAAACAACTGTCAACCCACAAACTATTGCCCATGAACAATATCGTTATTGCGCTTGTCAACATTATTGTGAGACCAAATGATTCATTCGTAATGTTAACATACCAAAATAAGTTTCAAATGCAATTGTAATCAAAACTACGACACATCTTGGATCAAAGCAGAAACAAAGTAAAACAGATTCACCACGTGACTATTTTTTGCTCGTGCTTTTACAATGTGCCATCCGTCTGTAGGCTCACCTGTTCATGCAGAAGCTGCTGCAGCCAGAGTCGCTCCGTGCGACGCACAGACAGCGCTGCTCATTCTTGGCCGCCCCTTGCTCTCCTCTGGTGGAACGCCTCAGACGTATGCTCTGGTAACTGGACATGCCGTACGGCACTGTGTTCCTGCAACACATGAGTCGATGGAGTCATACACTGCTGTCAACCAGGGGTTCATGTAGGGTCCTATGATGTCCACGTTGTGACACATCCTCACTCCCATGCCGAGAAATATGGCCATCGGTAAAGTGGACTTTAGCGCCCTATGCTGACGCTGACGGCAGCCTTCCAACCAGCGTCTCTTTTCCCTTCCTTTCATGTGGCTCTTCACCAAATGAACCGGCTTCGGTTTTGGTCAAGTCGCTCTAATCGTTAAACAGGGAGAGACGGCCGATAATCGATATCGGCCAGAAATTTTCAGAATTTCTTTCTTCTAATTATGTCTCAGTTGACTTGGCGTCTGTTATTTGTTAAGTATTTCCATTCTTGATAATGACCACAAGATTTTGTGGAAGGTTTTTAAATCAATATTTCGCACAGGATCTTGTTTGTATTCAGCTTCAGCAGCTTTATATGGCAGCTCGCAGATAAAACAGTATATGAACATGTTGGTTTGCACTTGAATGTGTTATTTTAAGATATCAATGTCAGTTATTCTAATAGTTAAACAAATCTTGCGTTGGCTATTATTCTTCACCCCAAGATACCCAGACTTGTGTCTCACTCACAGATAGATGGATAGTCATGATAATATCATGCAGAAACGTTTGAAGAAAAGCCCACCCGATGTGTTTCCTGAAAACCCAATATTCATTTCAGACATGAGCCACCTCCTGCTTGTTCACCAAGACTTTGGCAGAACATCAAAACACCCTCACAAATTCAGACCATGTGAACCTGCCCCAGCCACCACTTCTGACTGTGTCATGTGAGAGGCCAGGTGGACAGTGGCGTCCAATTCTGACGCTGAATACAGCCTTCAATGTGCTACGTCGACACATTAAGTCAGGCCTGGCTGAAACGTGGCTCTTTTCCCAGTTTCATGTGGCTCTTCACCGCCGAACTGGCTTCGGTTTTGGTCAAGTTGCTCCAATCCGTAAACAGGGAGACGGCCGATAACTGATATCGGCCAGTTGCTCAGGTCTATATTTCACAAACTGCATGTTCCACCTGAGGATCTGCGCTCGTGTGTAGTGACTCAATATTACATGGTTGGCATCAGCAGGTAAAGGTAGCAACTGAAGATCATTTTTTAAGTAAAGGACGCGTAAATGGCAGAAGCTGGGCCTCCGATTGTTGCACTGTCCTCCCGACCCACCAGGGAAACACCCCTCATAAATGCTTCTCATCCATCCTGTGCATCTTTAACCAAAGATGAACGCATTTCATGGACTGAAGCGCAAACTTTGACAAAGGGAAATGACAGGAAGAGCTGCCACTGAATATGAAACACAAACAAAAGGGCCTCAATAACACAGATGAGTTGCGACAGCAACTTAACTCCGTGTCCCAGAGTCTCAGAAAAAACCCCTGCTTCTTCATACTTCGCTGTGTTCGGCAAGACATTTGAACTTTTCAACTCAAGCTCGACGCTGTGATGTGCAGCAGACACGTTCAGAAGGTGGTTTAAGTCACTTCATTACTGCTGAAACAAAACAAGGTTAGAAAGCCCCGGAACAGCAAAGACACGTTGAAATCCTTCTTGACATCATGGTCATAATTGATGGGATAGTTTTTCTACCAGGAGCAGTTAAAATATTGTTTTAACCTAGAACTCAGGCCTGCTTCAGATGGGTGGTTAAAAGAATGTACGTTTTCAGCGCAGTGTCCAGTTTTCTTGACAGCTTTTTGACTGAACTTTTGAAAGTGGCTCCTTGCGGTAGCTGAGAAGTGCAAAACAAATGTACAAATAGCAAAACACATTTACAACATTTCAAACAACTTTCAACCTTCTTTAGCAAGGCATTTTTCCCAGAGTTTATAATTCATTTTCAGAGTTTGTAAATGTGTTTTTCTGAGTTTGTAAATTTGTTTTCAGAGTTTGTAAAAGTGTTCTCAGTGTTTGTAAATCTTTCTGCATTTATTTGACTCCCAGTGGTGACCCCCCACGATTGGTACAAGTGGAACATTGCACCAAGCGCTTCCGGATCTTGTCCGTAATTTGGTCCCCTCAGTCTCTGTACGATTCTTTGGAAAATTTGCATACACAGGAATCACATAAATCTGTATATGTGTTTAACAAGTTCGTAACTGTGTTTTGTGCTTCTCAGCCACCGTAGCTCCTGGTGTCCAGTGCTCAATTGATCACTTTATATAACTACATCAATAATCCCACAATAGCGTTTGTCGCTGTTGTCCAACGCAGCTCAGCAACTGGCATGGATTTTTTTTTCAAGTGAATCCAAGAGCTTTCTCAACTCCATCTCCGTTTTCAAAACTCTATAAAACTGTCAACACCATATAGTCAGCCCTATAAGGGATACCTTTTAAGAACAGCCTTTCTGGTGGCTCGGTCCACCCAGAGCTCCTTCTCCTCCTGCCATATGCTTGGCTGACCTTGGTTTCAAATCAAAGGCCAGGAAAGTGAGGGCATCCCTGCGATCGAATCTGAATCCCTGTCTGAAGTCTTTCAGCATTGCAAGGCATCTGTTCGTGTTCCAGCTGCAGGCGAGCTCTCCCATGAGACTGCTTCCATTCCAGCCTCACTGACACATACTGTACATTCATATGTATGTTTCCACACGAGGGGGGAGGGGAAATCTTTACGTGGTAAAAGAAAAACATTGAGGGAGAACTTAACCTTGACACAAGTTCAAGTGGCAAAGCAGTACCTTGCACCTGTTTAAATATGAGCTGGACGTGGTGGCAAAGACACATCATATTGAAGGGTGAGGTTTTTTTCTTTTAGCATATGTCCCTCAAAATGCTGTAAGTCAACTTCTTTTATTCTGGGAACCCACCATTTCCCACTGGCAATTGAAAGACCTTTTTCAGACCAAGGGTGAATTCAACTCCTTCCTTAATGCTCCATCTCAAAATGTAGTTCCCCTCACAGCTCTCCAGTCCTTCTGCTTCCTCTGAGCGTAGAGGAAGAGCAGGCAGCGAGGAGCCGCTTCACACTGTCCTACTGAGCTGTGGAGACAGTGATGGTGCTGACTGATGCACTGGTTTCACTGCAGAGCTCCAGGATCAGTCCAGCCATGGTTCAGCACCGTCACCGTCATGGAGCCTCCATCCTCAACACGCTGCCTTCACCAGGTTTCTGGATTAAACTCCCAACTTACTGGATAAAGTGAAATATTCTGGAGACTCTGTGGTCTATGCGTCACAAGTACACAGTCGCGAGCCTCGACTAGCTTAGCAACCATGCTAACTGTTGCTAGCGTGCAGCTAATGTCTCCTAAAACCAACAAGTCACATCTTCTAATCTTCGTGTGAGAACTAAAGATCCAAACCACCTGAGTGAAGGACGGTGAAGACGGTGGCTAGTTCCAGAACTCAGCTGACACCAGGTTAGTCATGTGATCACTGCAGACATGGGCTCAGACCCAGGAACACACACTGCATCAGGTTCCACACACCACTTCTCCATTGTATAGAGGGTTATTAGACGTCATGAGACCGTGATGAGTCTCAGAGTTTGTTTACTGAAGCTGCTGCAGCCACACATCAGTCCGGTCATAGTTAGGCTGCTGGCTGCATGCTAGCTTCGTCGAGCTACAGGCTACATGCTAGCTTGGCCCAGCTAGGTCGCCACATGCTAGCTTAGTCCAGCGACTGGCTGCATGCTAGCTTAGTCCAGCAACTGGCTACATGCTATCTAAGTTCATCTATTAGCCAGATTATCCAGGTGGTGGAGTCCCACTAAGAAAAACTTACCGCCTACCTCCAGTAGACGGACTAAATTCTTGCATGAATAAACACATTTACATCCTGCATTTTAAACGTCTGAACTGAAAGCAGTAATACAGTGTTCTGAGCGGCATGTGACCACAGTCGCACAACTGTTTGTGAGACAGAAAAAAATCAGTTGTACAGCAGAAACTTGCGGCGGCCTGATTCATGCAGCTGACACTACTCACACTTTGGGCCCATAACAAAAGTGACATGTAGCAACCAGCAGCTCGGGGCAGTGAGGCCCTCGCTGTGATCCTGGGTCCCGGTCTCACACGCACGAACCCCAGAATAAACCTGAGTCTCCGGTCACACAGGAATTTTGTCATAAATGAGCAGGCTGCCGTGCGTCATGGTGGAATTCATGGTTACATACAGAAATATTTCCCTTTTATGACCTTTCAAGACGCAACTGGTCGAACAGCAAACGGTGTCTCTGAATGACTGACAGCTAATAAAAAGACAACAGATCCCAAGACACAAACATTTAGGTTCACTTTGAGTTTCCTCCTGTGTCTTTGCTTAAGATCTCAGAGATACCTGACATTCAGGACTGTTAAGGGATTGTTAAGTGAGTTATGCCTCAACTCCATCTTTACGCAACATTTGGAATTCAAAATCTGGAAAATGTCTGTCGGCGTTTCATATTTTTATGAAACAGAACACCTGTTTTCAGAAGGGCAGAAGAGCCAGAGCGAGTGTGTAGGGCACATCTTTCAACAAGCCCCTTTAGATGGCTGCATCAGATGGTCCACAGGGTTTGGCAGGAAGAAGAAACGTACGTTTCCATAAACGTATCGGCGGTTTTTCAGTGATGCCAGTTATGAAAAGGTGGCGGACGATATGGCGATTGTAGATCGTCAACATGCTAACACTCTGCCAAAGTGAGGAGATCGTATGGATAGTCTCAGTCACATCCTATACACTATAGCTCTATGTTGACAAGAAACGCCGTTTCAGCAGTTGTTTTTTTAACCTGATGTGCCTCTAACTCGACCACACGGCGTCACGACAGAGTTTTCGAGTCTTGCGACGCCAATGACTGTCTGCACTGTCGAGCTAACGGAGCTAACGGCTAACGTGACTTCTTGCTTGGACCCTCTATTGACACTTGTGGAGCATCAAATTCAAAATACTTAGTCGAGTTACTCCTGTTGTGACACAATCTCGGCGACTGAAGGTTAAAGACTGTAAACCCACAATGGTCACTCTGGACCACTTTGTTAAAAACACACAGATAAATATAAGAATCAGTCATGTCTCCTTCGTAGAAGATTCAAAGGAAATGTCAGCTTCAATAACCAGACCTTGCAGTTTGATATTTTCTGTGCAAAACGGTTAAGTTTGCATCTTCATTTGACACTTTTCAGAAAAAGCTGTCGCGTGTTTAATGCACTAATAAACGTGGTTAAAATGTGAAAGCTAACTGTCATGTCTTCACCGACATTATAGTCCAGAGATGGCCGACCCACGGCTCTTTCCCCAGTTTCACGCAGCTCTTTCCCCAGTTTCACGCAGCTCTTTCCCCAGTTTCACGCGGCTCTTCACCAAATGAGCCGCCGAACTGGCTGCGATTTTGGTCAAGTTGCTGTTGAGATGATGTTTATACAGGAAATAAGAGGAAAAACTCAGAGCTATCCCAGCGAAATGTCAGAATATTGTACAAAGACTTTGACTTGAGTTTAACTCTGAAACATAAACAATAAACCTCAATGCACGTGCTCCAAGCAAGTCAAGTCAATGGCGCCCACATTTCTATCTACGGTGCTTAATATTTCCAGGAGGATCAGGGTCAAATGCACAAGAGACGTGCGCCGGACGTGAACCAGCAACCTTGAGCTTTAACCGCTATACTGAGTCAGGTGAGCAGCTGCTCAGGTGAAGCCTCACCGCCTGACGTGTTTGGAGCATGTGGCTCTGTTCAGCCTGGGACTTGTTGGCCAGCCAAGCTATAGTCAGTTCCACCATGTTTCGTCCTTTGTGCTTCTCTGTATGAGAGTTGTTGCTTACTTTCTGTAATGTTTACGTCCGTTGGACATGTTGGCGAGAAGTTCTCAATGACCTGGTCTCAGCGTAGCAGTTTGGTTGCACTCAGCAGAGACTTGCCCATTAACATAGCTGACACTAGCAAAATTGTGATTTCAAAATAAAAGAATTGCGATGTGATATTTTTGCCATATCGCCCAGCTCTAATTTTGAACAAAAGAAAACACTGCCAAGCCCAATACTGAATTATGTTGCCAATACTGATCAACAACATATACAAATGAAATGACATCAAACATATAGTACATGCATAATAACAGTTATTATTCTACTTTGTCCTCTGCTAAAGTTACGGGGGGCCTGAAGGTGTTATTATGTTTATTTTGAGCATTTAGCATTTCTGTCTTTTCCTCCAAAGCACACCATCAACAAGTTTATTTTGAATTACATTTTAATTTGAAAAATTCATAAAACGTATATTTTAAGTTTGCGCTGTGTCAGTGCTTGAAAAATGGCTGGGAAGTCGTCACTGAACAGCCCCAGCAGACATCCGCTCGACACGATGACAGTGGCCACTACAGGCATGGCATATGTACAGCACTTGAAAACTTGAAATTGCTTTCTTTCTCAGAGACCACATTTCATATTTGAAGCCAGTCAGAAAGCGATTGGATTTCGAAAGCGTGTTTCCGTGTGGATGCAACTATAAACCGGACGTGGAGCATCTAAGCCGCCGGATTAGTCTCGACCTTGGGAACCCATCGCTCCAGCTCCAGTTGTTGACGTGTTGTGGCGGCGGTTGCGAACCGTGTCGGAACACATATTAAAGCAATTAAGTTCCGCCTGCATTTGGATACAGGACCAGTACCCACACAGTTTGGTTCGAGTATTTGTACCACCACACCCCCCGAAGCTTAGATGAATGGGTGGTAGACTTAATGCAGGAGGAAGTGGAAAGACGTCGAATAAAAAAGGCCCCGTTGTCGACCAGTGAAGACAAAAGCAAAACACTCACTCTGGCGTGTTGATCCAGATGATGTCCAGGTGGCAGTAATAGACACACTCCTTATCCTTGTATGTGTAGCATGTGCACCTCTTGCTTCGCCCGCGGGCTGCTGGGAGTGGACTGGCTTGGCTGCGAGAGCCGACCTTCGCCAACCCCTCTGTGGCAGACAGGAAGTCGCTCAGCCTGGACTCTTCTGCTTCCGTCCTCACGCTCACATCTTGGCTTGAAGAGGAACCTGAAGGAGAACAGCGTGGAGTCCGGCGTTTCATTCCACAAGCCAACGGAAATAGATTTCATGACGGTGTAGGAATCATGTTTCTTTAATGTGCAGCGTGGTGCCACTTTGAGCGCTGCAGTCATGGCTATATGTTCCCTTGACTTAGACAGATCACCTCTCTCCAGTCAGGTGTTGGCATGATTCCACAAAAGGAGACTTGCAAAACAAAGTTTTGAAACACATTTGCAAGCTTCTGAGACAAATTTACAAATAGCAAAATACGTTTACATTTCAAACAAATTTACAAACTTCTGAAGCAAACAATTTTTTTCATGAGTTTGGAAGTGTGTTTCCAAGTTTGAAAATGTGTTTTCACTGCTTGTCAATTTGTCTACAGAGTTTGTAAATGTGTTTTCACCGCTTGTAAATTTGTTTTCAGAGTTTGTAAATGTGATTTCACCGCTTGTCAATTTGTATTCAGAGTTTGTAAATGTCTTCACAGCTTGTAAAGTTGCTAGTACCAATCTCGGGGATCGACATTGGGAGTCGACTAAATGGAGAGCAATGTTCTATCCGTTTTACCTCGTCTGAAAACACATTTACAAACTCTGACAACACAATCACAAAGAGCTTTGTCATTTTATTTGCTAATTTGCTCCAAGACTTTGTAAATCTATTTCAGAAGTTTGTAAATGCGTCTTCAGCAGTGTTTTTTTGTTTTTTGTTTTTTACTTCAGATTTGTCTAAAATATTTGCCACGCGAGAAATAAATCATTGTGTCTCCAAAAGTGAGTAAATTATAGTGTGATTTCCTGAGGCCATTTTTAAAAAAGCAAGTGGCTTGATATTGTAAAGTGCTGGCTGAACATGTCACCTTTAAATCTTATTTCGACAACCAATAATACGATGCTTTTCGGTAATGTTTCATTATTTTTACTCTAAATAATAGTCAAACAGCAGGTATCAAATAGATCCTACATTCAAAAGGAAAGTGCTGACAAATGTTAAATATCCATAACAAACAACAAACAAACACAACATACATAAGCCATGTTTTCCCACATTACCTTTCCTTTCATCCAACAAAAATAAATGCACATTTCCTCACCGTTTGCCAAAGACGCTCCAAAAACGATAAGGATGAAAACTCCCACATCAAACGTTGACGCTTGAGCCATCATAGACGAAACATGTGCGCAGCGAAAACGAAGGAACGTGCGACCTGAACGAGCAAGTCAACGATGAGGCGGCAGGTGAGCGACGTGTCCGAGCGCACTCGAACTCCGCGAGTTCTCATCCGCGACTGACGCTCCGCCACAAGTGAGCGTAACTCTGACTCATGCTTCCGGCGGATACGCTTTCAGAATAAGACACTTCCGGTTTCGATCACGCTATGTGAGTGCGAAATCTAATAAAATAATTATATATGTATATATATATATAATTTTATTTTATTTCGGTTTATAATATATATATATATATATATATATATATATATATATATATATATATATATGTATAATATATATGTTTTTGTGCAATGACAATAAAGAAAGTCTAATTATATATATATATATATATATATATATATATATATATATATATATATAATTTTTTATTTTATTTTATTTATTTATTTATTTATTTGTTAGTATTTATCTGATATTATTTATTTTGGACATATAGTTTTTGTGTGTGTATATATATATATATATATATTCTCTCCGAACGGCACTTCCAAACAAGACGTTTAATGAATGAATGTGTCAAAATGTTCCTGCAGATCAGGAATCAGATGTGTATTGACTCATTTAATGATCCTGAATCCTGAGCGTGAGAAACATTCCTCACGTTTACGTGTCAAAGGCACATGTCAACTTTGTCATGATGATCACAGACATTTTTCCCTTCAAACTCTTATGACAAGCATGTTGACAGACTGCTGTACGTGAGAGAACTCGATTGTGAGTCGAAGTTTCTGCAGTGTTTCCCACCTTTTCATGTTCATGTGCCTGACTGTCACGTCGCGTGCGACTGGAGTGTCACTTCACCATGTTAGCAGATGATTAAAGGTCTTTTCAGTAAACGCACTTCTCTCAATTTGCTCAGGGTATAAAGTATTGAAGGCTTGATGAGGTTTCATGAAACAGTGTCTTCATTTTCAGAGGCCACTAGATGGCGCTCTTGGTTTAGAAATGATCGCCAAAATTCGACTACTTTGATGTTCACATGGTCCAACAATGTCAGGCACGTTGTTTTTAAGTCATTTTTTGACTTTTGAAAAAAAACGTAATTTTTTGCCATTTTCACAAGAGGAAGTATTACGTCCTTGAGTCAGGACCAATTTTCCAAAAAATCGTCAAAATTCACCTTTTGCATTTGAATCAGTTTCTCTGCTTACTTTGATGTACACATTTTTGACTTTTGAAAATATGTCATTTTTGTCGTCATCACACCCGCAGCCCACTCATGTGACAGTTATACAAGTCGTGACGTTGTGCTGCGTGGAACCTGTTCCCACTGAATCCATCACAAGGCAAAACGGACGGCACGTTCATTTCTATATCTTCAGAAAGTGAATATTCCACCTGCTCTCTGCAGGTTTCCATTGCTTTAATGAGTGATCTTTATCTGCTCGACTTGTCAAGGAACTGTGCGCCGTGCTGTCGAGCCAACTTGAGGGCAGGAGGATTTTTGTGGAAACAAAACAAAGGTCCATCTGCAATGTACATCTGGAGTCTACAGTCTTCTTTTAAAACCGATTTGCATGGTGAATCCCTCTGAAAGAAGCCCAACACCCGGCAGCGTATCATCGCAACAGCATTTACTCCTTACGACTGGGAATTCCCATCCTGCACGCTGTGCTCCTGCTGGGTTTTCTGAAGACAAACCCAAACACGGCAGTCGTCTGGCGTTTCTCCTCGGAGAACCTCCCTCATCACTTTTCCTCAATATAAACAAAGAAAATCTGTCTGGTCCCAGCAAGGCTCCGCTGCGTTCGTTGTCCCAGGGCAAAAAAATATCTGTCAAAGTGTCCACAGCTCTCAGCGTGAACTGGAGCCGCACACATGGTTCAAGTGAAACTTGGCAGCTCTGCAGGAAATATTTGCTTGTGAATGGCAAGGTTCACGTGGGTAGAGAAGAGTACCCTGTTCTTCAACTTGACTCTTTGACCCTGCAGGTCAAAAGCTGGTCGCATTGACCCATCCTGACTCCTGTGGCCTCATACGTTGGGAACGTTACCTTTTGCATCCTGTACAGACGACAAAGGCAGTCATCCGTGAAAAAAGAATAAAAATAAAAAAGCAATAAGTCATCTTGAAGCCCATCAAACGGCTGTGCGTTTAGTCGCTGCCATTGTCGTCAGTATAGCAAAAGTCCACTGTCCCACCGTCATATATTGATGTTGGGACAGTTTCTTTAGTGGCAATACATTGCACTGAATTTTGACTTTCTCTAACGAAAGGAAATGTATGAAGAGATAGAGAATAGATGAAAGAATCTGACTGAGCACAGTGTGATGATTGTGGAACCTTCTCAGCACACAGACAGTATATGGTCCTCAGCCACACACACAGATGACCTTCTGGCAAACATGGATGCTGCATGTGATGACTTCACAGCAGATCCCTGCAGAGGCTGGAGAAGATTCTTCCCATGCTGCATGGCAGGAGAAGATGCCTACGGGAACATGAGGAGCACTTTCATCAAAACTACATCCGTCACTTACATCAAAACTTCCCGTCACTGTTATACAGACACCATGGCAAAGCAACCTGTTGTCCAAACACAATGACGGCACTGACGCAGAGATTTACATTTGAAGGGCTTTGAGCAGGAGACGGGATCTGGCAGGTGATCCATGGTGTTTTGCAAATGGTTTTGGGAAATGCACTTCCAAATAGCGCCAATGATTCGAGAAATGTACCAAAGTGACAGAGAAGAACTGTAAGCTTGACAATTTTTTTCAGAAACCACTTGTGATGGAGATGTTTTGGCCACCACAGCAGGAGACTGCACTCGTTATTTGCTGTTGGATGAGAACCCAGATATTTGTTTTCTGTGATAGTGTTCTCCTCCTCCTCAGGCTTTCAGTCAAAGTGAAGCCAACCTGTCTCCCCCCCAGGCATGAAGACATGCGACGGAGCTTGCTCTCACTCAGCAGAGCTTTAAAGAGCCACGACATCTCCAGCGCTCAAATGCTCAGGTTATGACATGCAAAATGACCTTTTTTTGGCTCACTCCCAATGATTCAGAATCAGGCTTAGTTTGAACAGACACGCATGGAATTCTGAACTGGCAGTGGTCGCTCAAGTCAAGAAGTTTCCATCTCAGCTGGTGGCGCGAGATTTTGTCGCGGTTGGACGGTGCTAACTGTGGTAACACTGGGCGAGATCGACAGCAGTCGTTTACACATGTTGATTTAGCAGTTGCATAACTGATATTGAGGAGAGGAAAATTCATTTTCAGATCATGTAAAATACATGAAATGCAAATAAAGCCTCTCACTGAATACATACAACTGGTAAATCCAACTGAAACTGAATAATCTGTGTAATATATTGAATGTAGGTCATGATGCGCCCAGCTGACCTCAGTCTGCTGCACTCTGGTTTGGTCCAGTTTATCATCATTTCATTTTATTAGTAGCGATAAGCGCTGCAACTGAGGTTTTTCATTGTTTTAGACTTGAGCTGTTCCTCTGTCTCACTTGGCCCATCATCCTCGGCACGATTCAAAGTACCTGTTCACCACGCTGTCCGGATGAGCTTGTGTGTTGCTACCGCAGAGTGAGTCCCAGCCATGGTGAGCGTGTTGACCGCTCCTCCTGACATGTCCCTGGCATTGTGGAGCGATCAACCTTCGGGTGTCAAACGCCATCAGATGTTATGATGCAGCTGTTGGTTCAGTTCCTCTTGGAACTTCCAAGGCCCCTGGAAACTCATAAACCTGCTCCATTGATCACACTGAGAGGTTATCAGCTGGGACTACCTGCCATTGAACCATGGCCCTGACGTCCAGCATGAAACAGACCAAGTGTCGTAACCCGACCAGGAACCATTAAACTGCGCTGTTCCACCGTGCGTTTCCTTCCTTTCCTTCAGACTAGCGTGCGCCCAGTGACAGCGCTACATCCACACCATGGAAGGAAGAGCAACTAGAAGAGCTGCCATCTGAAGTCAACTATTGGAGCTGGTTTCTCTTCAAGTGGCTGGTGCTTGGTCCAAATGTTGGGGGGCGGAGTCACGCAGAGGAGAGAGGATGGTTGCAGCGCAGGTTTCAGACCACAGTCCACAGAGAGTAGACGCGAGTCAGGTGAGGAGATGAAGTGTGGAGTCAGTGGAGAAGAAACCTGTTCCTTCTTCACTGGAGCCTGATCCACACAGCTCACTGTTCCATGAGGAGTGCTCACTCACAGAAGACGGTGGCCTCCAGTGGACAAAACTCACTCTCACCACAGAGCCATTCAGGAGCCTCCTCCATCCGTGTGAGAAAGGAGCCATGTTTGTCAAAGTTGCTTCAAGCTCTTTGACATCCAGCGCCCTCAGTGGTGTCATGTGACTTCAATGACTAGAGCTAGTTTACTTATTGTTTTGGAAGATTCATGTTGTGAATATGTTACATTATGATTCAGTTGAACAAATATGTAAAGAATCTATACAATTCAAAGACAAATGAAAGCTTTTATTTTTTAAATTCTACATAGGTTCCATCTTCAATGTAAATTATGCAAATTGCAAGTCATTTTTTTAAATATTTCTTGCTTTATTCACCACAGCCGACAGCGACAGGTGGCTCACAGCGGTCCAGGTGACGCTCAGACACATGAAACATTAGAGGGAACGTTGGTTGGCATGACTCGAAACCTGACACACATCAACTGCCTGACTACATGTAAATCTAGGAACGGTGGTCTCAAGCAAATAGAAGCCGTGGCAAACATTCCAATCCTGACTCAACTCCACATAGAAGAGACTACAGGGTCTAATGCCCTGGAGGTGGGCAATTGGGAAATATATTGTGACCGCTGAGAGGAGCCATCAAACCCAAAGAAAGGAGGGTAACAGAAAAATAGATCAATAAATAAATAAAAGGCCAGTGATCGCATCAAATGACACTTTAAAGAAAGAAAATTTTGGTTTGTTGTGCTGTATTTAATTTGAACCACATTCCATTTAAAGACTCTCAATGTGTCACATGAATTTCAAAATCTACCATCAATTCTGATGTATTTTAAGGGACGACAAATACTCCTAAAATAGCCAACAAAAAGACAAACAATTAAAAACAAATAATCAAAGGAGAAAGTCATGTTTCAGTTGCATCGTAATGAACAAAAAACAATGCATGAGGCAAAAATGTCGGCCCTCGGACCGCACTTTCCCCAGGTCTGCTCCAATGGAACCTTTCCAGAGCCTCCTCAGAACCTGAGCAAATAAGTGCCCTGATAAGTGAATGGTTTTGGGAATACCGCAGATGGAAAATAAACTGTGTCTAAGCCTTCAACACAGACCAGACAGTGATACGAGCAATAGCATGGACCAGCCTGGAAAACAAAAGCAAATGCCCTGCTCGGCCCTGAGTCTCCTGGCAGGGGAGACGCCATGGTCAAGGTGGTTCAAACATGGCGAGGCTGACCTTGGGAATCTGGACCACATCTGCGTTCGCTCTGGCTTGCTATTCTGTCATAATGATTTGGACAGACAAAACTGGATTATGATGTCGTGCCACTGGTCAACGTGCGGATGAGGAGTGCCCTCCGTCAGTGAGCCTTCTTGCCTCTTTGACCTCTGGTACTACTACTACTACTACTACTGTGCTGTGGAGCCGAGCAACTCATACGTACCTTATTTGGATCACACTCTGAATAAATTTGATATGCTTCAGAAGAACAAACTGCAAGCCAGTGCTAACATCCCGGGCAGGTGGCTGAAGTTGTAGTACAACTATGTCTCAACTGTTGCAGCATGATGTCCCCCACCCCGAGTCACCAGCTGCAGTTGTAGTACAACTATATCCCAACTGTTGCAGCATGATGTCCCCCACTCCGAGTCACCAGCTGCAGTTGTAGTACAACTATGTCTCAACTGTTGCAGCATGATGTCCCCCACCCTGAGTCATCCCGGACTCACCACCCAGCAAGTCTGGGCAGACAAAGCGATCACTCAGCAGTTTTAAACACCAGCGCGTGTCGAGTACAAATACTTCTGTGAACACTAATTCTGAGTTTGGCACGCAAAGCAGCATGAGTTACATTTATTTACAGGGTGATTCTAACCACTGGTTTCCTGTGAGCTGCGCAGCCCTTGACTCAGCCGGGGCCCTGGCAGGCTCCCGCTCATCCTGCTGTCACCTGCCGGGTCTGGACGCCGGCTCCGGGCTGAAAGTGCCGATGAGTCACGAGCAGACAGGTGCGGTCTAC
The DNA here is from genome assembly GCF_027744825.2 of Synchiropus splendidus. Lineage (NCBI taxonomy): Eukaryota > Metazoa > Chordata > Actinopteri > Syngnathiformes > Callionymidae > Synchiropus > Synchiropus splendidus. Next base: position 1,449,356 of record NC_071339.1, read on the forward strand.
GGATGAGAAAGAGAGAGAGAGCGTGGGATGGCAGACAGTAATGAGAGATCATTAAGTGTGGTGGTTTGTTGTCGTCACCATGAGTGAATTCACTTTGAATGACTATCAGCCCCCAAAATAACATTTGGGCCTTTGGCACTTCTCTCTACAAAAAGAAGACAAACTCCACAGAAAATGGAAGGGACCATGAAGCGATTAGAGACGGGAGACCCACACGCAGTAGGGAGGAGACAAATGTACCACCGTCCAAAAGCACAAACGGAAGGAAAAAAAAGGCACCATATGAACACGATCTCGGAGGAAGTCCAACAAACTGACTCCAGTTGTCTTCTGGCAGGCCTTCAAGGACAAGTAACATCCGACTTATGACCTGCTCCACTTATGTCCAGCCGTACTTATGACCATGGCCAGCAGATGCTTTTTAAATTTTTTATTCATCATTCAGTGTCAGGCAGCGCAGCACGTAGCAGCCGGCAACACGTACGACAGTTACGGCAGCACAGTCTCCCAGCATCTCACTCTCACACAGCCATCTACACTACAGTAGCACCTCTAACCCTCGCCTCGGCTGTTTTGAGTGGCATTCAAGTTACGTCCAATCCAACTTACGACTGGTTGGTCGGAACCAATCCCGGTCGTAAGTCGGATGTGACTTGAGATCAGGTGTGTGTGTCTCTGTGGCGCCTGTTGGGTGGGAAGACACCCCCAATCCTGGAGAGGAAGTGAAGAAAGCAGGAGCAGGAAGTTGTTGTTGCCGGGTGGGTGGTGGGCGTGTCCAAACATGGGCGCTTTGTCTGCTGGACATCGCAGATTATAGGCACAAGAATGTCACACGTTTGAATGCATGACAGACGATAGACGTAGATTTTTACCTCAAACGAAAAGTCATAGACGTAACCGTCGCATTATGGCCAGCAAGGGCTGTTCAGCTCATCATCATCGGGTTACGGGTCACGAACGTCACCATGGTTGAAGAAAACAACAACTGCTAGTCACTGCTGCTGGTGTCCTCCGTGTAGTCCGGAGAGGCCTGTGCTGCTGGGACCCAGCAGGTGACCTGCCATGGGTCGGCAGCCTCACTTCCTCAACTACAAACCTTCTTGATGTGTGGACTGTGGAGCTGCAATGGTGTTGTGACGGTCCAACTGAGCTGCCAGCTGGAGCCTGAGTTATCTCTGTGGCATGTTTGGGAAGTCCAGCGGCACATTTACGACTTCCTGTTGTTGATCTTTTATGACGAGCCACAGCGTTGCCCCCTGCAGGTGCACCTCACTGTGTATCAGGCAGGAGCAGCTGGTGGTCCTGCTGAGTGGCATCCATGAAGTAGCACGCGTCCCTGTTGACAGCGTCACCAATGACTCGCCTAGAAATCAAGCGACAACCTTCGCATTTCCCGAGAAATACGAGTGGTTCATTTCCACTTGAGTCTGCGGGGGAGTGGATTGCTTTTGTTTCTGTGGTGCCGGATCATAAATTCAGGTTATATGACCAGGGCGTCACTCACTCTGAGCTCAGTGGAGGGTCTTCAGACATTCCAGGCTTTGTCTGAGGCTCAGATCGTTTTCAGGGGGATCTGCCTTGGCCTTTCTGTCTTCTCCCTGTTAATAAAAGAAGAATATTACCATAATACCAACATGATCATCATTCTGACCTTTCCACATTGCTTAAATACCACAGATATTAAGGTGTCCTTCAAATGTATTGGAACTTACCACGCTGAAGGAACATTCAGTTCAAGCAGACTTACATTTGACCCCAACAGAGGTCACTGGCAGCTCAAACAAACAGTGCTCCCACTGTGGTGGATGCTCTTAAAAAACACATGGAAGGATACGTTTGAAAACCACATATGCTCCGTGCTGTCTGCACGTTGCTGGCGGGTAAAAATGTGAATATGCCGATGTAACTGGTCTGGGTATGTGCGAGTGGTAATGTGGGATTTGAGGTGTGTTTGCAGGGAATCGTAAGCAGCGTTTTGCTGTCAGTCAAAACTATATGAGCCTTAATCTCTGTGTGTATTTAGGTGGAGGAGGAATGAAGCTCAGTGGAACCTAGACGTGCATGTATCAGTGAGAGGTGACAAGGTCAGCGAAGCTACAGAGCAGAAGTAGAGAAAACAGAGGAGTTCAAGTGCTGGGTGTGAGGAGGAGGAGGAGAGGGAGGTTGCTGGACCGGGTGGAACATATGCGTGTGTGTGTGTGCGTGTGTAGCGTTGTGCAAACGCACATCACCCGCTGGGTTGAACGCTCGAAGCCAAGTGAATGATCAATTACTGCCACCTTGTGGTCAGCCGTCATGTCGGCAGCCAAAGGAAGTGAACCAACGTGGGGCTGCGAATATGATCGACAGAAGCGAAATGAAAAAATGGGTTTAATTCATGCAGCTCATTATTATCAATTAGTGATGCATTTTAATGAATTTTAAGTTTAAAAAAAAAAGGTAGTGGAACCTTGGTGCATGGACACTTCCTCTGCACATGGTTCTTGTATTTTTTGTACTCTATTTTATCCTTCCTCGTGAGGTTTGTTTTTCTAATGCCGTCGTTTTGCAGTGTCGATGGTTTCGTTGTAGGTTGTGCATGTGCAGTGTGTGGCTGCTTTGTGTGTTTTGGCCTAGTGTTTGTCTTGAATCACTCAGATATAATGAGATCGGTTATATTGTGTTGTTGTTGTCATAAGCACAAATGTTTGCATGAGGAAATTGTTGCTTTCCACTCCTGTGTTGATTAAATTCTCAGCCATTTGGTGAAATCTTCCATAAAGTCACATTCAGAACAGATAGAGCGTGATTTGTTTGCGATGAATTGACACTCTGCCGTCGGTGACCCATCCTGATATCGTCAATGACCTGTTTTTTCGCCTATTCCATCCACCGCCGAGGACCTGAACTGTCACCGGAGTTCAGAGGCGTATAACCAGAAGGGGTGCGGATGGGTCAGGGAACTGTTATACTGAGTCATCGATTACATTTGCACCTTATATGAGAATGTGACGCATTTCACCATTTTGAGTGTGCGCGTGTGTGAGAGAGAGAGAAATAGAGAGAAATGCCAAAGCTTGATACAAAGTTTCACAAACACAAAACTATTTTGTGAAGATTGCTCAAACATTTATGCAAATGACTCCAAGTATATTATAATTAATTATTTTCTAAATTAATAATTAAGTATATTATCCAAGTATAAAATGACACACAAGGTGTTTGTTATCATACAAACCCTCATGTTTTAGGAGAGATCGGTGTGGGTGACAAATATTGTTTTGAAAATGTCACGTTTAATTGTGCGTGGGTAACAAATGAATAAAAAAAACACCGACACGAACATTGTCCGAAAACTAGCGATGCTTCACGAGCCTGTACACTTCGTGTACACGAGCTGATCGCGCTCCTTCCGCGTGATCACTTTCGACCAATCACGTTCCTCTTCTCTCTCTCTCTCTCTCTCTCCTCTAGGATCGGTTCCGAGGCTCAGTTGCACCGTCCGTCCGTGAGGCGAGGAAGGTCGCGGCGTCAGCCCGGAGTTTGAGGTGAGTTGTTTTGCCATGTTCTTTGATAAACGTAGGTAATATGTGATATGTAAAGTATGTCTTACGTGTTAACTCAGTTGTGGCAGTAATAGCGCGTGTAACGAGCGCAGTTCGCAGCCGTGAATTTCGGCTGTTCCGTTTGTCACTCGACGTTTCCTTTCGCTTTAACGGTGTAATGTTCAATATCGAGCTGTTAATGAGACCCATACACTCCCTTCCCTCGCCTCACGCTGTCTCCTGTAATTCTTTTCAGTTTTTGGTGGTGTCTCCAAGTGGCACATGAAGCTGGCTGTTACGTCATTTCCCGCCACTTTCTGGCTTTGAGACGTCACAGACTGGCTTTATGAAAAGGTAAGTTGTTTACATTAAGTAGCTGAAGTGCGCACTTTGGTTGTCGCTCTTGTTCTTGGAACGTCTCGCTGCATCTCGGGACTTCTTGCAGCAGAATTCGCTTTTCATAATTGATTGATTTATTTAGAACCTATGAGGACCACTCCATCTCATCAAATAAACAGGGATCCAGGACAGCACAGGACTCTGCAATCCTCACTTCAAAACAGTATAGTAGGATTCGGGAATGACTTGCTCATCAACTCAGGTTGTTTTGAAACCAGTCATGGATTTATTGAGTAAAAATGTAAAAAAATATATATTTATTGATGTCATGGTCTTACCTGAATGTTTGAGGTTCTCTGCTTGCTTGAGAGACAAGGAAGAGTACAAAAGTTGACAATTACATGACTAAACCAGGGGTCACAATGAAGATCCTTCTGTTTCACGGTATGCCTTCATCTCTGTTATTGAACTATAGCCTTTGGAAATAGCAGCATTGGTAATGACACGTGTATTTCATAAAAAAATAAAATAAAAACTCTTAAGGTTAAGAAGAAGCTTGTACACAACTTCTCATCAACCATTTTGTTTTCAAAACTTCAATATTCATTTATTCGTGGATTAATTATTGTAGATTAATTCATGATTGAAATAACTAGAAAAATAGAACTAAACTGTATGATTATAATTATTGTTATCGCTGCAATTACGACATTTAGTGTGATAATTTATTTAGTCGCCCATCCCTAGAATGTGTCGACAATCTTCCAAAGTGAGGAGATTATATTGACCATCTCTTGTCATATTCTACAAACTTTCATTTCTCAAAATCAACTGGTATCTTTGAAGCATGTTACTCTGGAGGAAACTGTCCGATTTTAGTGGGGATTTGGCGCCATCTGGTGGTTCAACCACGAAGCAGCCGAAAGTTTCAGTTGGATAACAGCAAACAATATAGGAGCCCTTTGTGGGTGGGTGGGTCAAGACATTTTTCAATGAAACATTCCAATTAAATAGCACTGTTTCAGAAGGCTGTAAACCCAGAGAGATAAAGGCCTACTGTAAAAGAGAAGAATATTCAGTCTGACCCTCAGTTTGAGATGGAAGTGGATTCTAATTGGCGTATTAAGATGCTACCTGGCCATAGCATATCTCTTACAGATGTTTTGTCTGATCCACTGAGACATTCTTCCACATCTCTGAAGCAACAATAATGGTGACGATGATGATGGCTGGGCATCATCACCGTGGTTAACAGCAGGACTGTGCAGCCTCCACGGCGAAGTATTTTCTCCTGCGCTTTGTCTTGTGTCCACTGTTATGTGCCAATTATTCTCTTTTTTCTCTCATTCACAGTACTCAGTAAAGCTCCATTATGCGCTTTGGTCACTACATTACGGCAGAAATTAGCAACTGTTTTGACAGTTGAGTAGCCACAACTTCCTCAATGACTGGTCAACTAGTGGGCATGTGATTTGTAGCAGATGACGACGAGTGCAATTGTTAAATGTTTCCTTTTTTGGTTGCATGAGAGGTGGTGAAAATCAAGGCAAGAAAACGTTCCTCCTACTCAAACTTGGATGTGTAGTTTAAACAACAATGTGTTATTGAGTCAAAATTGAAAAGTAACCAAAACTTTGGTGTCAGAAAAGTTTTAGGGTTAATTGGGTGAGGGACATAGCTCTGTAGCATCAGTTAGCAACTGGGCTCTACTCGGGACGCAGCAGAGCAAAGGAACACAGTGATGCTGGATCAAATTTACATTATACTGCTAGTGTCACTACAGTTCTACAGAGCATGGAAACTTGACCCTGGCTCATCTACATGCAGCCTCCGGCCACATCCCACCCCTTCTTCCAACAGCCACTCTTCCTATGGTTGCCGTACTAAATGTGGGCCAATGCCCTGAAGTGCCCCTGCTGGGGTGCGGCTACAAGATGGTGCGGACAGGAACAGGTGTTACTTTATGGGGACGGAGTACTTTGAGTGCCATGGCTGCAGGGAGAAGGTGGCGGGCTGGTCACAGGCCGTCCTAGAGCAGCTGGACCGACGAGAGCTCCCTGCTGTGCTGACATACAGGTGAGCGCTGAGTCATGACATGTTGTGTCAGGTGACTTTTGTGGAGCGTTTTGTTTTGTTTGACGCGGTCCCCTCTCAGGCTGGCCTGTGACAAAGCACTGATCGGCACTTTAAACGAGCGCACACTGGGCAACAGCGCCACTCGCCTCCACACCACCCTGGTGGAGGAGCACACCACGGCCTGGATTGACAAATCCAACAAATATGTTGGCGTGTTGTGTAAGCTGGGGGTTGAGCAGTGGCAGTCATTCCCTCAAATGCACCTGGTGCCTGGCGTGCCCTGGCTACTGACGGTATCTTGGAGAATTTTCTGCCTATAAGAAAGAGAGAATAATCTTTTATGCGCATCTTTTGAGGAATCTTTGTAAAGAGAGTGAGAATATCATGGTGCTGGCCCGTCACTGCCGGCGCCACCAGGAGGTGGTGGAGGCCTTCTGGTCCATGACCGACACGCAGGGCGTCCCCCTGATCGACCGGGAGAGGATGCAGGACATACAGAAGACCCATGCCCGACATGTGGACTGCATCCAGGACCCGCCGGCATTGGTGCTCTACACTCAGATGGGTCACTCAGAGATCACCAAAGGCAGGGTGAAGTTCCCTAGTACGCCATGGGGTCCATGTTCCTGGAGTGACGAGATGAGGAAACGAAACACTCCAAGAACTGGACAAGAACAGACAAGAAGAGCAGACATCTGAATTTATAGTCAGTCAAATGTTTGTTCCTGACAGTGTGAGAAGAACTGGATCAATGGTAGATTGTGGAGCCGCATCCCACATTATGACTGAAATGAACAGTGTTCTCACTGCACAGCACGGTTAGTCGAGTCATAGCGCCATCTATGGTGAGGCTCAGCAGGTGGCTGCCTCACCGCGCTTCTCTTCTCAGTATTTGAACAGTAAATGTAAAAAGTCTGTGAGTTGGAATAAAAATCTAAAACTGCTGAATTAAAAAAAAAAGCATTCATCGTGTAAATCAGTGGATACATAAAACCATTTCATATATTTTTTCATTTTACATTTCTTTCTTTCCAAGATTGACAGGTGAGGCCCCACCTCCCCTGACTGCACCTCACTGTACACAGCAGGTCGTCAGGTCAGTGTCAGCGCAGTCTGTCAAGTGGGTTGGCTGCAGGGACTCGTCCTGTCCAGCAGGGGTCAGTGTTCAGTGACGCAGTGTCGACACGCTTTATGCGCTTTATACCTCATTTACCCATCAGTACAAGATAGTCCCAGAGCTGCCGTCGGTTCATTTCTGCAAACACCATAGATAATGGATGATAAATGATTTTCCTCAAATACTTATCTCACTGCTGAGTTTTCACAATAAGAAAAGGAATCACAAAATCAAACATAAAAAGGTGGTTATTTCTTATAACTAATGTTTATATATATATATATATATATATATATATATATTTATTTTTTTTTTTTTTTTTTTTTTTTTTTTTAGCGGCCCGTGGGACTCTCCCTTGGTTTCAGCAGACGATCACGTTGGTGGGAAACATTCGCTGTCAACTTGGGAACATCAGAAGTCACTAAAATGATTTGTTCATCTGAACCGCTGCATTATAAAAGCCAAAAACAGTCATTGATCCTAGAGTTTATAGATGTTTTTGTTAATCGAATTCCAACAACTTCAGAGCTGCTTCTTTAGAGTTGCTCAATAATCCCAGGAGGGTAAGGTTCAACGTCCGTGTGACGTCTGTGGTAGAGAGTGGATGTTCCACTGAAAACAGAGCAAAGTTCACTTGGTTGGGTGTCGACGGAGCTGCGCTTCATTCATTTATCGGCATTTTTTGTCCCATTTTTGCTTGATTTTTGCGCCTTTTTTTGGTGATAATGGACTATGCCATGAAGTCTCTGGGCATTCTGAGCCCGTCGAGCCTCTCCAAGTCAGTTCAGGGTTTTCAGCGAATCTAGACGTGACAGAAGGTTTGACCCTCTCTCCGTTGCTTCCTCTCAGGTGTGTCACGGCCAGCATGTCGGCGGCTAACAAGACTCAGCAGATCCTGTCCGCTCGGGTCGCTCGGTCCAAGCCTTTCCGGGTCTCCAATGCTGAGCGCAGCGTGAAGAAAGGCATCACGGCGGACTCACTGGACGACTTGATGAACAAGGTGAGAGGAGGGAGGGTGGCAGGTCGCAGACAGCTGCCCAGTGAAGGTCACCGTACAGGACAAGCTGCTGAGGTCATGTGTCACCTGCCTCAGGTGAAGGACTCGTTGGACCTGATCAGCGTCGCAGCTCTGGTGCTTGATGAAGATGGCACTGACGTGGACAACGAAGAGTTCTTCCGGACGCTGCCGGATAACTGTGTGCTCGTGGTCCTGGAGGAGGGTCAGAAGTGGACCCAGCAAACGGTACCACGGTTTCACTTCACTCATCAGGTGGCAGTGTTGCCTCCTTGTAGATGGTGGTGGAGTGTGAGAGTCTCTCCACCTCCTCCACATCCCAAACATGCTGAACTGAAACGTTTGCCACTGTACTATATAGATGCCCTCGTGATGTCAAGAGCACTCTTTCCAGTGTTTCTCACATCCTAAATGAAGGTCGAGCTGCAGTGTGGAAGCCAGTGTGACCCTGCTCATGTTCCCACAGAGCACCTCGTCCAGAGATCAGCTCGTAAAATGGCAGTCAGAGCAGCGGACAGACGTAGCCAAGTTGACCTTTGACCTCTACAAGAACGACCCCAGAGATTTCATCGGCTGCCTGAATGTAAAGGCCACGCTGTACGGCGCATACTCACTCTCCTACAACCTGAGGTGTCACGCAGCCAAGAAGGTGTTGAAGTCAGTGGAAGTCTTTCTTTGCTTCGATGATTATCACACAGCAATGTTGGGGCTGAAAATGCACACCGTGTGTTTTAGAAAGTTTTGACCATCCTTGCTTCAGCAGAAGTAAGAGAACAGAATGGCAACATCTTAAGACTGTTGTTTATCTAAGGCTGTGTCCCGTCTCTCCCCCGACACTGGGCTCAGTGTGGCGTGTCCCACTCCTCCTCACTGGCCGTTCACCACTTGATCACATGACCCCTTCAAACCCAGGGAGCTCCGGAGCTGACTTGAAACCAAGTGGGAATATGAAGTGTGGAGAGATGTCCAGGAGACCAAAGGACTTGATCTCACAACAGTGTTGGACAGGACAACAGGGACATGTTAGTGGCCAGGACGACGCTTCACAGTGGAGGGAGCTTCACAGTGGAAGGAGCTTCACAGTGGAGGGAGCTTCATAGTGGAGGGAGCTTCACAGTGGAAGGAGCTTCACAGTGGAGGGAGCTTCATAGTGGAGGGAGCTTCACAGTGGAGGGAGCTTCACAGTGGAGGGAGCTTTAGAGTGGAGGGAGCTTCACAGTGGAGGGAGCTTCACAGTGGAAGGAGCTTCATAGTGGAGGGAGCTTCACAGTGGAGGGAGCTTCACAGTGGAGGGAGCTTCATAGTGGAGGGAGCTTCACAGTGGAGGGAGCTTCACAGTGGGGGGAGCTTCACAGTGGAGGGAGCTTCATAGTGGAGGGAGCTTCACAGTGGAGGGAGCTTCATAGTGGAGGGAGCTTCACAGTGGAGGGAGCTTCACAGTGGAGGGAGCTTCACAGTGGAAGGAGCTTCATAGTGGAGGGAGCTTCACAGTGGACGGAGCTTCATAGTGGAGGGAGCTTCATAGTGGAGCTTCACAGTGGAGGGAGCATCACAGTGGAGGGAGCTTCACAGTGGAGCTTCACAGTGGAGGGAGCTTCATAGTGGAGGGAGCTTCACAGTGGAGGGACCTTCAAAGTGGAGGGAGCTTCGTAGTGGAGGGAGCTTCACAGTGGAGGGAGCTTCACAGTGGAGGGAGCTTCATAGTGGAGGGAGCTTCACAGTGGAGGGAGCTTCATAGTGGAGGGAGCTTCACAGTGGAGGGAACTTCACAGTGGAGGGAGCTTCATAGTGGAGGGAGCTTCACAGTGGAGGGAGCTTCATAGTGGAGGGCACTCAGAACCAAGTGCTGGTGTCAGGCGGAAGACATGGGACACAGCCCAAATGTTCTTCATCCAACACTATGACGAATGACAAATTCGAAGTTAGTTAGTAGTATTGGCAGGAATTTACAGCTATCCTGTTCTTTCTTGGGCTGAAGATTCTGCACTGATCAACAGTGAATTGTCCTCTGTTCTCACAGGGAGGCGCTCAAGTGGACGACCCTCTCCATGCAGGCCACTGGACACATCCTCCTCTGCTCTTCCTGGTACATTGAGCAGCTGCTGGACGAGGAGAACGGCTGGAAGAGTCCCTCATTGCCACAGGGAAGCAGAATGCGGCAGCTCCAGAACCTGCTGCTGGGTCCTACTTCTCAATAGAGAAACTGGCGGAGAGAACACCCAACTGTTGCTGGAGGGACAAGGCTGTTGCACTTCATGTTCTCAAAGCACTTGCTGCTGTGGGGTTCACGAGCACCACAGTGACAACAAAAAAAGTCTCCACCAGCCTGCTTAGGCAACAACTGAGCTACATGAACGTTTTGGTTTCGTCCTTTTGCTTATTTCCAGCCGCACAGTTCCTCGCCCCGAGCGTTCTGGTACCTATGGGACACAGTGAGAAGCTTGTTCAGGCACGTCACTGCATGGCGAATCAGGAAAAACACAGCGGTGTTCAGACCAGCCTGAAGGCTCTGTCTTTTTTCAGTGCATCAAAGAATTTTTTGCTAACAAGCAGATAAAAAAATGAAGTGAAGGTTATAATATTCTTTGAGAAAATACATGAGAAAGTAGCAACCAATGAACTATAAGGGGGTCATTCAATGTTTATTTACTTCTTTACCTTGCTTTAGACAAAGATGGGATTTTCTAAGATAAGAACGTAATAACAATTCTAATAATAATAATAATGACTTGTTACCTCAATATGTGGACGTTTGGGATGCAACTGTTGACATTATTTTTGTGTCTTTTTGTTTCCTCGCTCTGCTGTGAAGACACTGTAATGACGCACAACATTGAGCCGGTTGTGGGGGGAATTGACAGAATCATCATTTTGGAACACCAAATAATGTTGAGTCTCTGTCGTGAATACAGTGGCCAAGTCAGTGCATCTGTTTTTTTTCTTAATATCTATGTATGTATGTCTTCCATGTTTCAGAGTTAGCTAGAGTTTCTTCAGCGAGGCAGCCATTCTGCAAGCTTTAGCAAAAAGCAACCTGTAAACACGACAACTAACATTTGTATTTGAATGTCAAGCCACTGCATGAGACTGGATATTGATGAAAAAAAAACAGGGCCCCTTTAAATCACCGTGACAATAGAACTCCTCATGAAACTGTAATTCCAGACTTGGACAATAGATATTCCCACTTCTTGAATGAGTGAAGTATTTCTTGGCGCGTGAGCATCATGTTTGACTTGCATCAATTACACCTGCACCAGTACTGATGAATTACCACTGTTTTATTTCACCCCTTGAGGCAAAGCAGAAGGTGTGTTCTCCTCCGGACTCAAGTCACTGTCGCCCCTGCAGAGTGACTGCGGGGCTCAGCACGGTCAGACCAGATGAGTGATCACAGCAGAAACCCCGCCCTCACCACAACTTCCCCTCCCCTCCCTCTTCAACAGGCTGGTGAGGATGCAGCGTGAGCCTGCGCACTCCGCCGGCAGAGGATCTTCATCATGTGCCTCTCCTCAGGACTCGCGGAGAAGACTCCCACCGACACAGACCCCTGATGGCCCACATGCAGGTAAGATCTGAAAATGTGGCTGGAGATGTATATTAGTGTATATTTAAGTGTGAAAATCCTCGTGATTTTTGTCGTATATTTCAACTTTTTAAACGACTCTCGTCCTGCATAGTAACGTGCGCTTTGGCTTGGTGCAGAAATATTGCCTGAGCAAAAGCTGTGCTTATCAAATGAGAGCGGTTCTTATTATTAGTTGGGTCCGCGGGCTGGATGTGGGAGTGGGTGCTTGACTCCGGCTGTGTGTTCCTCCCACGCTCCTCAGGGGCTCCGCAACAACCGACACTCACACTTCAGCAACTTGCACTACTGATGGAAAACACTCTCCGCTGCCCTCTGTCGGGAATTACATTGTGAAATGAATTCAAACCATGAGCAGACACATGCTTCTGCCGCTTTTTCAGATTTAAAAGGACGTTAGAATTAAAAAAGTAAAAAACAATGTGGGGGTTCATGTACTTCCTCCTAGCTACAGTTCGCCCCGTTTGTCAATGGAAAGCTCATAATATGTCTCCTCGTGTTGTAGTCGTGAGCACCCAACCTGAGGTCCTGTCCAAACCATGACTTAGAGGGGGCGAGATCGAGTCAAGACCCAGTTTTATTTCCGGTGAGGTCAACTACAATCTCGAAGAGCTGACATCAACGTTGGTCTTTTCAGTCATTGAAGGCAAGGTAGTGTTCAGAACCTCACCGTCTGATGTTCATTCTTAAGGTTGCAGTTTGATTCCCCGTCCTCATTCAGCTGTGTCCAGGTCAACGTGAGATCAAGTACCACACTTTAATCTTTGTGTACTCTGACTCACAACTAGATGGTGAGCAGCCACAGCTCATGTCCTCGCTAATATCTGTGTGTGGTCACATGTCACAGTGACATTTACTCTTACTGTCACCAAACCCAGCTGCAGGAATGTAACTTTTCTGTCAGTACGTTACTGTTTTTGGCACTATATTGTATTTATTTATTAAAAACATATAGTATCATAGGAAATAACGCATACAAATATGTATGATATAAAAATAACACACACAAAAAAACTGTTTGGTTGGTTTAGGAGGAGGATATCTTTGCTGTCGTCAAACAAAGCTCTGTTGCTTTCAATAATGTATTCCATTAGAAAAAGACAACAAATAACTCAGCTGTTCCAATAAGAGCCTTGCATATGAGGCATAGATTGAAAGACAGTAGAACCCACACTCCCTCGTCCAGCTGGAATGTTCTGCGCTTGCTGCTGGTGTCCAACTCTGCCGCCGCCCTCGTTCACAGCCTCCACTTTCACCCTTGGTCCTGTGTGGAATAAACCACAATATTTATAACTTGGACAGAATACACAGAAATAGGCGTTAGGCAGAGTTTTAGCAGCACATTCCCATATGACACGAGTCCAATTTATATCACACGTGCAGGTGAAGAGAGGGTCCGTGTGTTTGCAGCCAGGAAATACAGATGACGGTGATCCAGGAGGAAGCCTTGCTGTGTCAGGTGCTGCCTCTGGATGTGAAGACTGTGAGGGCAGACAGGTGGAGGAGGAGGGAAGCTGGTGGAAGAGATGTGTCTTTGAGGGGAACGCTGAAAGTAGCTCTAGATTTTGGGTGTGTTCCAGATCCTTCTGTAATCGTCAATCAATGTTCTCGCACGGAGAAAGGACTGTCCCAAATCTTGGGAAGTGAAATAGAGGAATACCCAGAATCCTTTGCATCAAAGATGGCGTTGAAACAGGCTTTTAGCTAGAGGGCGTCTTGGGGGTCCAGTGGTCACCCTAAACTGCAAAACATAAAAAAGTGGCCTCCCTCCAGCACTCAAACCCAGACGCCCTAAATGTATCACCAGTGCCTGTATGAGGCCCAACTCCTGGTCTCATCTCACTGCTTTACATGCAGTTGAATATGATCCAAATTCACAGATTCTCTTTTAGACTAACTCATTGCTTTCTAATGGGAGGAATATTCGGCACTTGCCCCCTTCTATTGATTGAATCATGCGACGAGCCTTTATATACTATGTGTTCTTTGAATGAATGAATGTGTGTTTGTAAAAGTTTAGTAAACCCTCACAGCTGATACGACTGCATGCTTATCTTGAAAAAAGATGGCTGTCCACACGATGGCTTGCAGCAAGGGAAAGAATCATTATAAACATGTGGTTAGTGTGGTAGAAATAGCTTTGTTTTTTTACAAAGCAAGTTGTTAGCTGTCAGTCGTTGACATGGTGTCGGCGGGTGTGAGGTTATGGGCTGCTCTTGTCTCAGCAGGCAAGCGTCACATCCCAGGGCGTGAAAGTGAAACCATTCGCCTACGTGTAGCTACAGAAGGCGTCTCTGTTTCACTCAGCTGGATGTCTGCATGGAGAGGCCACCTATATCCATATTCACAACGTCCTGCAAAGCTGCACGAGCACTGGCACACACTGGGGGAGGCGTGCACTCGACTGAGCCGCTTGACTGAACAGTGGCAAGTGCTTCCATCGTGACAGTTTGTCTTCATCACTGAGATAACAGCTTGATGCCTCGTTCAGTATATTTACAGTCCACACAGCCCTGTTCTCGTGGCCTCCCTGCTGGGTTCTTTCACGCACACACACAGGTGAGCGTGCTGGTACGGGTGTGTACACAGCAGCATTATCTATAGCCACTTGTGAGTTTCCTTCTTGACCCCAACTGGAGGCAGAAACTTGCCGTCTGATTCATGATCGCTCGGGCAGCGAGCTCCTTGCATAACTTTGCATCAATAAATGTTTTGCTTCCACTGCAGGGACGCTGTGCGCTTTGACTCCAGCAAACAGAAGCGTATTAGCACGTGTTTTTAGGACGGTTGTGCACTTGAATATATTTGCATTCAATAGTATTTTCTGCATTAAGTGATGCTCAAAAATAACACTGTAAGGAACCGTACGAACCGGACGCCACGTGCGTGTGGTTTGTGGAGAACAGTGAGACTCGGATGCAGAATTAAAGTGAAGCCATATAATGAACGCAAAAACATGGACAATAAACAGGCACGAGGGAGAAGCGAGGGCGACCATTGGTTGTCTAATTTCTGCTGCCTCTCATCAAGAAAGTTCAGGGTTTGGCTCCAGCGAGGGACCGTTCTGGGTGGCGTTTGTATGTTGTGCCTGTGTGGCTACTCCGCTTTCCTCCCACAGGCCACCGACACTCTAAAAATGGTGGTTAACTGCAGGTGTGTGTCACGTGTTCTCCGATCACATTTGCATATGACTCATCAGTAGCCTAGCGGTTAGCGTGTATCGCTGTGAAGCGATTTCTGACAGACCCAAAACTTTTGAGAATTTTTTTCCTCAAGAATCTAGGAATGAGGAAGGGCCCCTTTTCTCACGCAGGGAAAAAGAGGGGAACAGGGCGGGTGCTGGAGCATCACTAGTGGTGTATCAGTGCGTGCCACACCGCCTCAGGAACGCAGCCTTCCTCATATTGTTGAGAAAAAAATGGACCGTGTCCCCTGGAATTTATTTTACAGCTCCACTAGTGAAGAAGAAGGAGCTCATTCGAAGGCAGAGTTCAAAGAGCCCTCAGCTGGAGACTGAACTGAGCTCATATTAAATATACTCAGCGATGCTTTTAAGACTCAAATAGTCAGATGCCGTCCTTGTACATGATTCTATTTCACAGATGAGAAGATGAGTATCCCGGCATGTTTCCTCCACATCCTCTTCTCAGCCTGACAACCCGTTAGATGCTCCAGCTCTCGCAGGACCTGCCTGATTATCTCTGCTGTCACTCATCTGTTTCAGCTCCTTCCTGTGGCTTGTGGGAGCCGCTGGCGTGACCTGCGCCTCTCAATAACTCGCGCACCTGCCATCAGGTTGGAAGGGTGCGATATCGCTTTCTTTGGGGAACAGGAGCTGTGGTTGTGGGCTGCCACTCAGCTGCTCCGCCTGCTGCTGAGCTGTATTGTCTTGTGGTTTAATCAACCAAAACTGCAAGTTCCTATGTGTTCCTTTAAGATTCTAGTTTGAACAGATGACAGTCACTTGATGGGTGGATCGGCTCCCGCTCCCAGAGCTTCAGGGTGAGGTACGGTCTCATGGGCGACTGACTGACTTTCTGGCTGCAGTTAAAACGGCTCAGATACCTCAGAGCTTAGCTTGTAACCTGCTCAGCCGTCCCGCAGCTTTGTACGCGGGCAGTCATGTGACAGCCTTCAGGGACTTGGCCGCGCTGTTGTGGACCGAGGAAACCAGGAAGCTGTAAAAGAAAAGCTGATGTAAGACCTGGAGTGGAAACAAATGATCCCACCTCTGCTGTCAGGGACATTTTGTTTACCAGTCTTCAGTTTCCTTCCTCCACAAGCTCACAATCTCTTGTTTGCTGCAGTCAGTTCCAGGCAACACGTTTCACTGTCGAACACATGGTTAGAAGAATCAGAAGATGTGATTGTTTCATTGCAGGATGAGATCTGACTGTGGCTAAAAACAGTGCTGACGTTGCTCTGAAATCTGACAGCAGGTCGAGTGATTTGCAAACAGAAATGCCATTCAGGAGATCTGTCATTCACCCATCTGGGTCTTTTGTAGCTCAAGATGGCTGAACCATCTTGGCAAATGCAAAGCCCCAGAATGACTGGCAACACTGGAGGAAGTTCAGCTGGAGACCACCTGAGCCAGTGAGTGTGCCGTGGTTTATTCGGATGTTTGAGCTCTGAAATAAGCATCAAATCCAATGCAGCTGCAGCTTCCTCAGTCTGTGTCTGCTCTGGTATCACCATCGCTGTGGAGACCTTTCACCTCCGCACCTTGCTGCCATCAGCCTGGAGTCGGTGCTGAGTGTGGCTTCACACCTGTGCCCTCATTAATCCCGACCCTGGTAGTTGGGTTGCCCTAGCAACAGGAACGAAGAGGACACTGTAGTGAAGCAAAGGATGATGGTGGCTGCCTCGCTGTCCTTGAGGAATTCAGTTGAACTGTAATGTAGCTCTGGCTCTCAGTGAGAGCAAATGTGCAGGTCTGGCCACTGGTGTGTACAGAGTGACGGACGACTCGGCTTTAAAGTGCGCAGTCATTTCTGTGATGTGAGCTTGACCTCCTGTTTTTAAATGTTAGTCAGAACAGTCCATCAGGTTGCATTGTTTGTTGGGATGTCCATACGTTTAACAGAATAATCAATGATGTTCTGTTGTGTAAAATGGAAAAGTAGGGATGAAAGTGACCCGGAGTAAAGTACACAATGCAATGCACTCGTCCCTCCCTGAGGCCTGTTTTTTATTTTTTCGTTTTCCACCTTTGTGTTTCTGTCACTCCAGGCCTGACACCATCATGGGAGCTCATCACCAGCCGAAAGCTATGAGGACCGAGAGGCGCTGATGGAGGCTGACCGCTTGGTGCCGAGCCCCGCCCCCACCCTCTGGGCCCAGCCAGAGGGAGAGGCCCTCCTCCCGGAGCAGAGGGGATATTCTCCCGGCGGCTTGCCCTCATGGGTTCAGCCCTACTCCCTCGGCTTTCAGGCGTCCCTCTCCTCCTTCCTCATGCTGGAGCTGGTCCTGGGTTTCAGCAGCAACTTGACTGTGCTGGTGCTCTACTGCTCTCAAGCCAATCTGGTGGAGTCGGTGAGCAACATGGTCACCGTGAACCTGCACGTTCTGGACGTGGCCGTGTGCCTGCTGTGTTTGCCCCTGACCCTGGTGGTGGTGCTGCTGCCGCCGGCGCCGAACATGGCGCTGCTCTGCTGCTTCCACGAGGCCGGTGTTACGTTTGCTAGCATCGCGACCGCCGTCAACATCCTGGTTATCAGTCTGGACCGTTATGACATTTCCATTCGACCCGCAAACCGAGTGCTGACCACGCGCAGGGCCCTTCTCCTGCTCGCGGCTGTGTGGGTCACCTCCGTTGCTGTGTTCTTCATCCCAGTCGCGGAGCTGCAGCTGTCCAGCAGTGGAGCGGAGGAGACGCCGGCCTGGCGTAACAGAACGGTGCTGTGCCTCGGCGGCCAGGGCGGCCACGCCCCCCCGGGAATGTACTACCACCTCATCCTTCAGGTGCCCATCTTCTTCACCACTGTGGCAGTCATGCTCTTCACATACTCCAAGATCCTGCGAGCGCTGAACATTCGCATCGGGACGCACATGAAGAAGAACCAGAGGTTCAAAGGCCCGAAAAAACACAGGAAGAAGATGAGTGTAGACCAGACAACCCACAGTCGAGAGTCAGAAGGAGAGCGCTGTGCTGCGGATGGGACCAAGCGCCTGAGCCACCCGCCTCTGATACCGTCTCCGTCTCCTACTCCGACAGCGACCTCCCCGCCGGCGCTGCCGTCCTCTGCCCCACTGATCACCGCCTCAGTCTCCGCCATCATCGCCCTCCGGAGAGCCGTGCGGCGGCACAGGGATCGGCGGGAGCGGCAGCGGCGGGTGTTCAGAATGTCCCTCATCATCATCGCTACGTTCCTAGGCTGCTGGGCCCCGCTGTCCATCACCAACGTGCTGATTTTGGGCATTGGCCCCACTGAGGCCCTGGTCAGCACGCGCCTCTGGTTCTTGGCGCTGGCCTACGGCACCACCGTCTCACACCCTCTGCTTTACGCTTTCACCAGACAGAAGTTACGGCGCGCCCTTCGATCGAAGGTGAAGAAGAGGGTGGTCTCCCTACTGCAGGTTGATCCGTCGCCGGGGGCAACTGTCATACACAACTCATGGGTGGAGAATCGAAAAACCTGCCGGCAGGTTCGTCTGGGGGCCAGTGACGGCACGGACCGATGCCAGGCCGAGGCTCTCTGAGACCACAGTCACATGACGGCACAGCCATTTGCTTCCTGTCAAACATGGAGAGGTTTGGAGGCGTCTCTCTTCAGTTGAGCCGACTCACGTCCTCCTGAGGCTCCAAGGCAGCCTGTGCAGTTTAATGCCAAATGGAGTTTTTCACTTTTGCGACACGGCTTTCAGTGTTAGATGAAACAGAAAGGGTGCCGCTGATAGATTTGTATTTGGAGATTTCAGGTTGAATCTTCTTTGATTTGACAGCATCAACAACGCTGATTTCTGTGGTTCCTAAATTGAGACATGTGGACCAGTTAGTTAAGAATATTCATGGGTGAAAGAGGGGAATAATAATTCATAATAGAGAGAGCATTTGCTAATAATAAGGAAAGTAAATAAACTCGTGTCCGTAAGTGTTAGATGTCACAACTGAGTTGTTTTATGAATGTATCAGTTATTTATGTCTCAAAGTTTGATTTATGGCCGATGTGCCGTTCTTCTGTAAATGTAAATAGGGTCGTTGGATCACGTTATTTCAATTGTGCATGTGATGCTTTGACGGTGTTTCTGGTTTTTATGCCTCAAAAACGGAGCTTCGACGTGACGACAAATGAAGCTTGAAAATGTGACTGACTGTGATTCCTACATCACAATAACTGAATGTTAACGCACCCTGATCTATCTATCTATTGAATATGATTTTTCTGATTCCACTTGGTTTTGCACATGTGTGAAGCGCTGCCTTGTCATTTCTGACTCGAAGCTCTCAATATTTAATTTCCACAGTCAACTCCAGTCATTGGGAAGAGGTGAAGAATCATTCATCAAAAGTGGAATTCTGCATCAGCTGACTCATCTTCTCAGACAGATGAAGGTCAAAGCCAGAAGCAACACATTGTGACGTCAGGCGACTTGAGGAAACGTGGGAAAACAACTTCCAAACCCTAAGTCTGAACTCACACTGGATCAAGACTCGATGCCAGTTATTTATGGAGGGAATGCAAACAGAAACTAGTGAGTAAAACTTCGCCACACTTCAACTCGTGCATCACTTTATGAACATGAGACATTGAAGGTTTTTGTTTTTGGAGAAGGGTTTAAGATGCAACTGCATGAGATGTTGAATGGAACTGGTGGAATCAGATGAGATGGAAAAACATTATTAGGAGGAAAACGGATAGATGGATGGACGGAGGGACAGACATCATAAGTAACATGTTAAAGACTAGACTCAAGGCACTTTACTGTCAGATGGTTTAAAAAGGAAATTAAAATGAGTAAATAACTCAACAAATCAGATTTAGAGTTGAATTATTCATGAATAAAGTGAAAACAGTTGTAACGAAAATCAAAAGTGGGTGTCAGTCACCAAAAGGAGAAGGACAAGCCCCCAGCGGAGGGCAGCAGAGCCCCGCCAGTGTTGGTGTCAACAACTGAGTCAGACACAGGAGTCGTGAAGCCAGAGTTCAGAGCGCACTGAGGGACGCTAAATACAGAAATTCTCATCCAGGTCACTTTCATTCAAAAGGTTTTTTTTTCACTCACAAGCAAAAACACATGTTGCACCTATGGTCACTGTGAGTGGACGGTCATTGGGCTGGAAGAAGGTGAGTCCAAACACCTGTCATACTAAATGACTGTCACTGGTGTTGTATTTACTGACTGATCTGCAGCAGGAATCACAATCGCACATAAAGATAGATAGATACTTTATTAATATCTGAAGAGAAATTCACAAAAAGCACTGAAAACCAGGGGTGAATTCGGTGTTTTTGGGGGAAGGACGGGTGCGTGTCGTGGTCACTGGAGTAAATAGGTGTGTGTCATGCAAGAGGAGCAACGGGCTGGGAACACAACACGACAAGAACCACATGATGGCTTCTGCTGAGGGCTAAACACAAAGATGGTAGTAGAGAAATAGCTGCATTGTTTTCAGAACAGAGTTCATGATCGTGCATCATCTCAGCGTGCCGTTGTCCTTCAAGCATCCCAGGACCTGCATCTTTGTTTCAGGCACTGTTTGGTTCCGAGCGGACGCTGTATCTGCAGCTGCCCTCAACACCTCCAGCACCTGAGTGTTGGTGTCGTGCTCCTCCTTGTGAGCCGCGCGGCACTCATCTCCTTCAAACGTTTGAGAACTTGGCGTGGGATTTTCAGTTGTGGAGGAGGGCGGCACTGCAACCCTCTGCATTACTGGAAACAGGAGGTCAAACACGTGGGCTGAAGCCTGGAGGCCAAGCAATGGAATGGAATGGAGCCAGAGCTCTGCAACTTCTGAAGATGCGACGGCTCAAGCTCATTTATGATTCCATTCATGGTCAGAACATCCATCAGGGCATCGTTGAAGAGTTTCACAATGTCATGTCGCCATCAAAATCCTCGTCAGCCAGTGGACATGGTCCAAACTAATACTAACACAAGGTGAGTCTGTTTCAGCTGAGATGCTTCAGCCCAGCTCTGACTGAGGGTCGCTGTGTGTTATCACCACGTGAAGCAAGTGCTTTTCACACGTTTGAACTGAAATGAAAAACGTCTGTGTCAAAGACAGAGGAACATAACTGTGTGAGGACGTGTGTGGTGTCGTCGACTCTCTAAATCGATCACTGTCCACTATTTAGATGAATAGTTGGCAAAACTAAAACAAAAAAAATCTAATGAATAATAAATAAATGTCCAAAAATGGAGGAAAATGTGGACAAATAAAGACACTCCACTCTCCCACAAAGAAAAACATGAATAAATAATGTGAGTGAAAAGGGCAGAGGAGACAGCGAACAGAAGACTGTAACTGGACATGCTGAAAATTTGAAACAATAATTAAGAAGAAGGAGGAGTCGAGACCTTCCACGAGGAGGGAACATGGGTCCACAGAAGATGGATTCTTGGCAGAACCAAGGGAACCAACTGAGAGCCCAGAATCCAATCCTTCTCATCCGAGAGAAGACAGAACATCTGCAACTCAAATTTCCAGCTAAAACACAGGAATGAAGGAAACAATGGGGAAGAATAAGGCTTCTAGTTTGGCGTTTTATGCCTACAACTGAGTATACACCGTATGAACTCAACGCATCTTAGCCAGTAGATAGCACCGTTACATTAAATGTACCGCTTGTCTTATAGTAGAACCGGCGTCTGGGAGGTGAACGTGCAGAGTTTTCACCTATAAACATTGTGTTGAATAATTGAAACGTGGATGAGAAGTACAGACCTAGTACACTAGTCGTATACTCACTGAATACTAAAACTGTTCCCCTTTAGTAGAAAATAAAAAGGAAGGATCAAGTAGTATTCTGTCTAGTAAACTACTGGACTTCTATACTCTGGACCCAAAGGTGTGTCAGCGGTCAGCCATTTTTATTTTGCCAGATTGTCCTGTATCTGCTTCATGTCTTCAACTCAGCCAAGGAGGCTCAAGCCTTTGGCAATGGTGGTTTTTCTGACTGTTAAAAATCACTTGACCGTTCTGGACGGCTCTGGATGACATCTTTGGTAAATGAGGAACACATGGTTCCATTTCCGCCGTCTGGTTCCAGGAATTTGGGGCGGACCTGGAGTGGACTAAAGCTGCGCGGTGGAGTGTTTTTCTGGTTTGTTGATCACATGACAAGATCTTTGGCAGAATGTTGTGAGACCAGCTCACTCATCAAATATATCACCAAACCCTTTGCTGCTGTTGCTTATTTACACGTGTAGTTACGTCTTGTTACGCCGCCACACGAAGTTCTGGCATCATCACGCTCATATTAAAGAAGCCACTAGAACAAGGCTCGATAAATGTGATGAACTTCATCCTGAGAACTCAACGTTTTGACTGCCTTGGACCCCACGGATGGTGACCTTTGTCTGGGGCCATGTAATGGACTGAGTACCTCTGTTCCGGACCTGATCGTGTTTGATTGCTTATCTTTGAGGTTCACCCAGCATCGCTGCATTTTAGAGTCCTGTTTTTCAAGTAGCATAAAGAAATTTAGCTTCGATAGGTGCCTTCCAGTGCAATAGCATTAGGACGGATCACAATTCTTCTGCTGAATAGAAAACATCACTGCTTCCATCACCACTTCAGGCAAGCTAGGGATGAGTTCAGACACGTGAAAGACCAGTACAAGTCACGACCTGCAGGAAGTGTGTGCGTGAGAGAAACTTTATACAGTGAGTATGAATCAACAGATGCATTCATCATGCGCATCTGAATTACTGACAGTGTGAGGATGAAAGAAAACAGTCGCTTGCTCTTGGAGAGTCCGTGTTTATGCCTTTCAAAGTGTCGAAAATGTCAGTTGAAAACAACATACGCAGGTTCCTGTTCTGTGGTTGCTACGGATGAAGCCAAGAGTGAGGACATATTCTTTCAACGGAAAATGTCCAAATCTACTGTTGCTACATGTTGCCAGTTTGTGGAAGTAGTAGTTTGAGGGATGTCTATCTTTGTGATCTGGCAGTGCCACGGCCTGTTAATTCACCTGGACTGACTGGTTGTCTGGTTCTGGCACAAAGCATGACAAACCACTGACTGGTGTGGCTGGTGACTCACACATCACACCCTGGCTGTGCCCTGGCCAGAGAAGTCAGTTGGTTTGCACTCACTTCCTGAGTGAAACGGACTTCGATCCTGGGTGGACGCTGCGCTGCGGAAGCTCCCTGGAAGAATGGAGGCAGCAGGACAGAGCCGGATCATTCAACAGAAATGTTCTCGTACAAGCTCAGACAAGAGTGAGTATCTCAACTTCAGCAGCAGAGGATCTGACTCTCCAGAACCTGCAGCAGAACATTTCAGCTCTTCAGTGGATCATGTCCAGTCCACTTGGATTCACCTGCTTCTGGATTATGATTTCAGGGGTCGCGGGAGGCACCTTCTCCGCTGTGGCCGCAGAGGTTCCTCAAGTAAGAACTTATTCACTTTGATTCTTTGAACATGTTTCCGCCACTCAGGCATGAGCGATGGCTCGAATGCTGCAGTTCCTGAGGTCAGACACGCTGCGTCTGTGTCTCCTCAGACCTCAGTTCACCAGTCCAGAACCATGTGTGCAGGAGAACGCAGCTACACAGACAGAAGAAAAGCAGTGGTGGCCCAGGCTCTCAACCATCTGGGGATCAAGTGTCCTCAACAGGTACAAGAAGAAAAGTGTCGAAAAGAAGTGCAGTCATAGCCAGTATTAAATAATAGTTCTGTGTTCCTGCATTTCCCATCCGGAGCTGCAACAGCAAGTCACAGTCTCCTCACCTTTATTCTGTCTTACGCAACCTCTCGGGTCACACCTACCCTCGTCTGGTCCTTCTTTAAAGGAGGAAGTACAGAAGCAAAAAGAGCAAGCTTTCGACGTAATGTCTGTGATGGAAAAGCAAAGCCAGGAAAGAGTCAAAACAACAGCTCTGCAGTGGAGCGAGTGGAGGAGAGGGGAAGGCCGGAGGAGAAATGGACACCATTTTTACTCTCCAAGAGAGATGAAGGTTTTGTGTGGGTAGCTCACCGTCTCAGGGGAACGGCAGATTGGAGCAGTTCCTGCCAAACATGCTGAGAGTAAATAGATAGAAATGTGCTGTGCTCAGTCCCCTGTGATCTGTCCAGGACTTGGTCCCCCGCGTGGCCCTGCTGGCATCCGGCGGCGGAGAGAGGTCGGCGCTGGCCCTGCTGGGTTCTCTCTATCAGATGGAGAAAGACGCTTGGCTGGACTCGCTCCTCTACTTCGCAGGCGTTTCAGGAGCCACATGGTACCACAGCACAAACTCTCTCCATGATCTCAGCCTGGATGGATATGTGTCACCGGAGTTGCACATTTTTCAGCCAGACGACGACAGCTCTCATTGCCTCAACAATATCTTTAATGTCAGCTTTGAGGTTGGAGTTCTTGAGGGTCCAGTGCTTTTTTTAGCACAACCTCAGTGATATGAATGTACAGTCAATGTCTTACTGTGACACACTCCAAACCATTGCAGCGAAAATCACACACAAAAAGCAACGAGTATGAAAAACAAAACAAAGTGATATAGTGCCATTTATATCATAAAATGTATTATTATTTTACTTTTTTGTTTTTTTAGCTACAAGGCAAACGTTTAGTCTCAGTGTGTCACATCTCCTCCTCTGACTTTCGAGAGAAAATGCAACGTCAAGAGAAAAAAAAAAGCAGTCTGAGAAACATCCTCAGCAGCTGACGGCTCGGCAGCTGACCGACGTGTCTCCTCTCTCAGGACCATGGCTGCAGTCTATAGTGACCCCATGTGGAGCACCGACATGAACAGGACGCTGGCCCGGTTGCTTGACTCTAGAGTGGACATTCAGGAGGTCACCTCGTGGCTGAGCGAACGCTCTGCAGCGGAGTTCTTCTCCCTCAGTGACATCTGGGGAGCCATGACCTCTGCGGCTCTGATGAAACAGGTGTGGAAAGCCCCTCCAGTCTCAGTCACTGCACATGGAGTGCACTTCATTTTCCTTCCCTTCAGATGACTGTGCGGAATATCTCCGAGGAGGCCACTCGAAACGTCACCAACCCCTACCCGGTTTACTGCGGGATGGAAAACAACTGCTTCGTGAATGGTCCAACTGAAGGTAGATCCCTGCCTGGGTGACCTGTCTCTTCCTTGAGCCGTGACCATTTGACCAACAGGTAAATGGTTTGAGGTGACCCCCCACCAGGCTGGATTTCCAGACTTGGGCTTCTTCGTGGAAACTTCCCTTCTGGGCAGCAGGTTTCAGAATGGAGTGCTGGTGGAGAGGAAACCAGAGATGGACATGATCCAACTACAAGGTGGGTGCGAGAGGCTTCAGGAAACAGGACGGTCAGTGAGAGACACGGCAGCTCACAAGCAAAGTAATGGAGCCAGGAGGAGGCTCTTTCACAGGACCGCTGGATCCACATCCCTGCCCCATTATCCTGATCACTTTATGATCATCCATTTTCAAGGTATTGTGTCAACAGAAGAACAGCTCAGCAAATGAATCATGAGCGGTTATTTTCAAGACTCTTGCGAGGTTAAATACTGCTTTATGAAGATGCGAGGAATGTAGCGAAACACACTCCCATAATCGAGCTTCCTACAACTTTGATTTGAAGTAGAATGTAAGACCTCCACCACTACACATTTATATAGGTTTAGGTTGGTTGGAGAGATGTCAAACTTTGTTTGGCAGATATGAATAATAGTAAACTACACTTTCCACTATGCTGTCTGTTGACAGAGGTTTGGCTGCAAAGTGCAATTCTATTCTGGCTTTTATATACAGTGTTGTACAACAAAGAAATAGTGAAGTGAAGAGGAAACGTGTGACACATGGGTGGGAAAGGGAACCACTCCTATTCGGTCTCCAGCCGCAGAGACGGTGCTGAAAGTGGAAGGTTGTGTTGCCAGGTTTTTACGCCGCTTCTGGGAAAGGTGGAGTGGGCTGCCAGAATTTTGTCAGCCGTCTAGTAGAGTTATTATTATTAGAGTTATCATTATTGAACATTAACAATCTTATCATCGTCCTGGCTGCGCTGCACAGTGTTTGCACCATTTTGCCGAATATGTTCGGCCACCAAATGTTCTGTGGCTCCCTATTTTTAAGACTTAACGCCTCATAAAGACTTGATTTTCAATTCATGAATTGAACGTCTTTAAAGGCTTTTTAAGGATCTGTGAAACCCTGGTAACATCGACCCAAAATGACACACACACACATATTAACATAAACAAGGGGAATAACAATGTGTGGCATAAATACTGGTTTTGTATTTTTGGCGTCGTGAACACAGACATGCTTTGCGTCCACAGGCATTCTGGGCAGTGTGCTGGCTGACATGGATACTGTGAAAGAGAAACTCCCGGCCTGGCTGAACGGTAAGTCATGCAGATAACAGGAGGTCGCCTACTGTGGTCTGGGATGCGACACCATGCGTGTGTTTCAGTGTCTTGGGAGGAGGAGTCCATCATGGAAGAGCACCTGCATGTCTTCAGGGCGGTCCACAAGCTCATCCCTTCGCTCCTGGAACTTGTTCATGATGAGGACACTGACCTCCACCTGAGGCAGCTGGACAAACTACTGGCAGGCAAGTCACCGACCCTATGGCATGATGAGCAACCACGTCGGCACAGACCCGGATCTCTGAGGCGTATTTAGTCTGCTCTAGCTTCTGCGAGCATTTTGCCAATTTGGCACCTGTGGTGATGCAGAGCACCACCAAAATCTGAGACTGCGCTCGGTGAAATCACACAGTTCCGTAGTCAAACCAAGAAAGCTTTGTTGTTCTGTGTTCAGTCTGAAATATGTTCCTTAATATTTTCAGATCGGCAAGATCGAGATCTGGAGTTGGTGAGAAGAAAGACTTTGACGGAGCGGCAAACCTATTTCGACAGGTGGTGTCAAGACCTTCTGAGCACAACTGGAGCGTGGAGCCAAAGTCTGCCTGACGGAGCGGCCAAACACAGCGGTAGCCTGTTCACTCACACGGACGCCCCGGCGACATGAAATCACCAAGTGTCTTGTGTTCTCCAGTGAATCTGCTTGTTAGAAAAATCATTCCATTGATCTTAAAGTGGGAATGGGGAACCACGCTGAACTTCCTTCATCAACTGCCAGGTGGGAGACTGAACTCTCGTCCAACCTCCTTTTTTAACAGTGTTTTCTATGATTTTCATCTCATTGCATGCCCTGGTTTAGCCCTGTTTTAGAAGCAAATCTGACCCTTTAACAGAACCTACCGTTCCTGAGTGCCTTCATTCAAGAGAGAGAATCAATCTGGTGGATGGAGGACTGCATGTCAATGTGGGCTACCCTTCGTTCCTGGGGGAGAAGAGAGACGTGGACGTCATGATTGTTCCTGAGAGCAGTGCCGGCGATATGTTTGAGGTCGGTGTTTTTGAGAGTGCAGATCAAATAAAGAAACCATTGAAACGGTGGGAGAAAGCAGAGGTTAGCAAAACAACATGAAGCAAAAGCAGAGGGTCAAAGCGCCTCCCAAAGTAAGAGGAAAGCCTGAACAACATCCTTGTCTCCACAGACACTGACCCTGGGGAGAGAGCATGCGGCACAGGTGAACAAACCATTCCCGGTGATCGACCCACAAATCCTGGAGGAGAAAGACTGGCCTAAAGACTGTTACGTGTTTGAGGGCAAAGACAAGGAACCCACCATCATCTACATGCCGCTGTTCAACAGGAAGAACTGCAAGGGTGCGCGCCACTCGCAGATTTTCCAGACAAAAAAACGTCTGCTACGTGAAGTGTACAAAGATTGTCATGATAGTCCTGCATCTACTTTAGGTATAGCTCCCAAAGATCTCGGTCAAGCAAGCTTCCCAAGGCAATAGCAATAGAAGAAGGACTCAAAGCCTTACTCTGAGTGGATTACTTCTAGCCAAAGATTTAGGGTAACATAGGTGAGATTTCCAATCTACAGTTGAACGACCTGTCCGTGAATATGACGGACATCCCAAAGTAATGTTTGGGAATGGGATCCGAAGCCTCTTTTGCGTGTAGACAATAGTGCAGGGACCAAGAGTAAGACTGAGCTGCTTCTTCCACAGATGCCGAGGAGGTGAAAAGCAGGATGCAAGAGTTCTCCACCTTCCAGCCTCCCCTCAGTCATGAGAAGAGGAGCTTTCTGATTGAAGTGGGCAAAACCAACATGAAGAACAACAAGGAGGTCATCCTGAGGGAGATACGGAAGGCTGCTGAGCGTCGACTGATCCGGAGTAACCGCCAGTCCACTGGAGGCAACCAAGAGTGTGGAGTCAGGTGCTTGGTTTAACCTTGCAGGCGCGTGGCTTCTTCTAGCTGAACAGAAAAAGGCGGGCTTTGACGTTTACTCCAATCTGCAGCCGTCCCCACCTGTTCCAGGTTCTTCGTCTTGAGTTCCACGAGCAACGGAACCACTGCTGTCATTTAGCTACTGTGATGTCCTTTGGGGATTTTCCCTGAAAGGGATCACTATGCTACGTACAGTCCTTACGTGAATGAAATACTCCGCTCTTGTCATGGCAACGATTCCTCTTCACTCAGACTCACCAAAGGTCTAACCTGGGAGGAGTTCCCACTTGTCTGAGGAACATTCACTTGTGCTTGCAACCGTCTTCGCTCACCCACCTCTGATAGCCCCTCCCCTTTTTTTTACCTCAGCACGAACATCCCACTGGAGAGATTTCACATTTTACCGTTGGCATGACTCACTGGTCTTTTTCTGCTGCACCTGTGGGATGTTGATGTTCTGGTCAAGCTATTAAAATCTAATGCAAAAGAGCCTTTTTAAAGACGTAGTTGTGTGTTCACAGTTCAAACTGACCTTTAAATAATGAACTAAACAAAAATGTAACTGTGTCTCGCGACCAGAAGAAAAGTGCAGGTGATCTCCACAGTATTTGGTGAGGCCATAGGTCTTCTCTTCAGTCATCAGTTTGTCCGTGATTCATTGCGATTGCCTTCAGAAGTACCAGTGTACAGTGGTACCTCGGTTTTCAAACGTCCGGGAATACTGAGGTGTCAAACCTTTCCTGTCTCCACACTGGACCGTGGTAGAGTGTCACAGGGGAGGTGCTGGAGCGCTCACTCCAGGGTTTGATGTCCTGTTGTGGGCTGGAGCTGGGACAGGGATGAGGCCAGTCTGGGACAGAGCGTGACTTGCTTTATGACTTTGTCACAGCCAAACTGCACAGAAGCGTACATTCAGAGCTGGACACGCACCAGGCACCTCTTCCCTTCTGGAGAGACGTCACTCACTCGGCAACCCCTCCCACATGCAGCGGCCACACACACAGAGGAACAGCCACCTGCAGCAGACACTCTACATTCACTCCTACAAAAGACTAGTTTAAGGCTTGGAACGCATTATCTCTTTTTCCATTCATTGTAATGGGAAACATCGATTCAGATTTCGATCAATTCACTTCTCAAACGGCCGTCTGGAACAGTTTGTGGTCGAGAACCCAGGTTCCAATGTATTTGATTTACAAAAAAAAACATCTGCATTCTCTTCACTACAAGTCCAAAATAATATTAATGCTCTTTCTGCTGTTTATTTTTGCCACGACTGACTTGGCTTTGGGTTCAGTGGCCATTACACTAAAGCCAGGAAATAAGCGGCAACACTTTATCAATAAATGCTCCATCCTCCGTGCCCAGCCTTCTCATGGAGTCATCTTGATTAAAAACAAGAAAACTATTATTCAGAATCAGAATCAAAGTTATTGCCATGGTCAGTGGGGAGCCCACCAACTAGGAAAGTGTTTTGGAATAAAGTGCTGACAAAAAATAAATAATAAAATAATAAAGCAAAATAAAATAAAATAAAATAAATAGCCTAATCCATCTGCAGAGGGAGTCAGGCACGTCCAGCTGGCGAGGCTTGTCTTCAAGCAGAGCTGAAGTCCACAAACAGGATCCTGGCGTAGGTTCCTGGGCAGTCCAGATGCTCCTGAACGAGATGAAGGGCCTGGTTCACTGCGTCGTCCACAGATCTGTTGGCTCTGTAGGCAAACTGCAATGAGTCCAGGTGAGAAGCAGTGATAGACTTCAGGTGAGAGAGAAGCAGGCGCTCAAAGGACTTCATGAGCACAGACGTCAGTGCCACCGGTCTGTAGTCATTCAGTCCTGTGATCCTGGCCTTCTTGGGAACAGGGATGATAGTGGAGGACTTACAGCAGGCAGGAACATGACAGGACACCAAGGAAGCATTGAAGATGTCCGTGAACACTGGAGCCAGCTCAGCAGCACAATGCTTCAGGATGGCAGGGGAAACTCTGTCCGGACCTGCCGCCTTCCGAAGGTTCAGCCTCCTGAACTGAGTGAGCACGTCCTGCTCCATGATGTCAAGAGAAAGAGGAAGAGGGGGGAGGTGAGGGGGTGACTGTGATCGACTTTGCTGTCTCAGTGACATCGTTGGTCTCAGTTGTGTCACTAAGAGACAGCACAGTCCTCTGTTGTGAAGTGGAACATGGGGCTGGAGAGACCACAGAGTGTTGGTGCAATATGGCTGCTCAAAGCGACAACAGAAGTTGTTCAGGTCCTGTGCAAGAGCGAGGTTGTTCAGAGTGTGGGGGGCACATGGCTCGTAGTTAGTGACACCGCAGCCCAGTCATTGGCTGAGAACTGCTGCGTAAGAGTTTAACACCTTCACTGCACTCACAGACGCACCACCTACTAACCTGACCTCCCAAGGTCAACGGTGGCTTAAAGAGACCATTTCAAATCCTTTTTCTTTGTGCTTTGCAGTGGTCAGTAACATAGTCGGCATAATATAAAACATTTCCCTTTTAGAGGCTTCATCACCTGGCAGGGATCGTAAGACGACTCCAACTTCCACTCCAGTACAAAACGCTTGGTTGGAAACATGAGAGCACAAAAAGCAGCAGGTCAAACAGCGGAACATCTACCTGTTTTTAATTGATCATATTGAGAATACACTCCGCTCAGCTAGCACACACTCGCAGCAGTATAATACAACAACACATTTTCATACACGAGATGTCATAGCTTCCGTTTATCAAACACCTTCACACGTGCAGGAGTTCTAACCCACAAATGCTGTGTCCACGACAGTCGTACTCAAAACGAAGAAACAAAGTGCTCACTGTTTACATCCAAATGTGACTGCATACAATGTTTAGATCCCCAAATGTCCGTTAACCCTCCGACACACTCCACGGCATCTTCGCGTTTCGGGACGTGATCAGTAAACAGTCCATGAACCAGGCTAAGCCCGATGAGGTTTCTTATTTTAGGTGCATCCACCCGCAGAGGGAGACGACAGATTTTTGCTCCCCACATCACTGAGGTGCTGTCGTGAGGAATGTTCTTTTCACTTCTCAGAAGTGACACACACTCGGATTTACTGTGACTAAATTTCATGTTCAAATGTGTACACAAGTCCACGTCTTCTGTCCACGCGGCCGAACAGCGGCAACGTAGTGAATCTGATTGGCAAATAGGTCCTCGCCTCAGTTCAGCATTTGGTTTGAAAAATTCACACATTCTACAATATAGAATTCAAATTTCAAGCCCAATGGATTTGAACATGAACAAAATGATATCTTTATATATATATGTGTGTAATGCACTTGAGGAAATCAGTGAGTAGTTTTCATTCGCAGCTATCGCTCAGAAACACATGAAGGATGTAGCAGTTCATCTGGAGACCCTGAAGTAAGATTGTGGCGGACGAAACGAAGACTACGAGAAGAAAGCGAAGCCCCAAAAGCTAAAACAATGGCGATGACCTTGGTTCAGTTGGACTGAATGAAACTCCCGATGGTTTCCGAGCAGACAAGTATGGATTGTGCGTTAGTGTAGACTGACTGACACAGACGCTAAAGCTGAGGTTGATGGAGAATTCATCATTACGACACAGATTCATTTGCATAGACCAGTGAAACCCTTCTGAAACTCAATGTTCAAATGGTTGAGCAACATACCCAACTTCACTCTCTACAGATGTGATACATTCAATTTGTTTGGTGCAGTTTTGGGAAAACGTGAACAAGGCGGCGTCAAAATCAGACCACAACGGGTGCAGTCATTTGAAGCTGCAGCTGGAGCTCTGCGCCGCCAACTTGTTCAGCCGTTTTTCCCAATAAAGCTTAAAAAGGTTCTTAGCGGAACCAAAAAGACCAACATAAAAAGTGTCGAACAAAAAGACTGTTCCTGCTCACCATAAAGAGAAAATCATGTGATACTTTATTTAGTAGTAAGGAGTGAAATGGGGTACGTCCCAAGCGCGTACAAAACACTGGTTAAAAAAGAAGAAAGACCTATTGTAAACATACAGTCATGGTGGTTTACGCTTTCTTCCACAGCTAAAAAAATAAAATAAAAGCATGTCTCGGATGCCCTCAGTCCTGGATCTTCTGCTTAGCTGGCAATTTTCTCGATCTCATCAAGATCGTCTGTGTCAAGCTTTTCAATTTTCTTGTCTGTGGAGAGACATAGTCAGCGTGAGTGAACAATAACCAGGGCCACCAACTCACGACACACACACAGGGTGAGAGACTCACTGAAATGATCCTGGATCCGGTTGAGGATGTTCATGCTCTGCCTGCTGTCCACCATGTTGATGGCCAGGCCGCGCTTGCCAAACCGCCCGGTGCGGCCGATCCGGTGCAGGTAAGTCTCGTTGTCAGGGTTGCCGTCTTTGTCGACGGGCAGGTCGAAGTTGATCACCACGGACACCTGCTCCACGTCAATGCCTGGGAGGAAGACGCAGGAGGTCACAAAACACTCACATCCACTCAGCACGGTCACTAACAAATGAGAGGCGGGAGGGAATCACAGCCAACTGTATATTCCTGTCACACACAGACTGACAATCAGCTGATCACACAAGGATGGGCGGAGAGAACGTGACATTTCTGTCCAGGACAACAATACTTAAATACCAGAGAGAGAAAAAAAGTACCTCGTGCGCACACGTTAGTTGTGACAAGCACCTTCTCCTTGCCATCTCTGAAGCGCTCAATGACGGCGGCCCTTTGCTCGACTTGCATCTCACCGCTCAGCAGCGCCACCTGGTGGCCTTCAGAGGAAAGCTCCCCTGCCAGCCAGCCTGCCGTCTTCCTCGTCTGTTGGACAGGATTCAACAATGAAAGGGATTCAGATGAAGGAACGAAATAAAAACAAAAATGCAAGCGCTCGGAACAAGGTTTTATCATTAAGCAACAACATTTCTGTAACATGTCTGACACCAGAAGGATCCAACTGAAGTGAAGCTAACGGCACTCACATGGCAGAAGATCATGGCCTGGGCGATGGTGATGGCGCCGTAGATGTTACACAAAGCCTGGAACTTCTCCTCCTTGTTGTTGCACAGGACGTAAAACTGCTTGATGGTGTCCAACGTTTCCTCTTCTCTTTTCAGCTTGATGATGTTTGGCTCAGGCACAATGCGCTTGGCAAAGTTCCAGACCGACTCTTCAAACGTGGCAGAGAACAGCAACATCTGGCAGGTTTTGGGCAGCATCCTGCAAAATCAACGCTCCTTTGTTACAACTGGACACCAAATCCCATTAACTACAGAGCCACTATCGCACAACTGCGATCATTGAAAAAGAATTCATACCCATTTTCCCCTTGGTCAGTTGCCAAGGTAACGTTGTGTTATTCAAGTTTTATCAAGTGTTTATTTTATAAACCTCTTCAAGGAGGGAAAAAAAAAGAAAAAACCTTGCAGAATGCTCTCTCTCATGCCAATTCACTGGCATGAAAATGGACAATAATGTGTGCAGTAGCACCATTGTGTTTGTGAGTCTCATGGGCAAGGAACTGTGTTCAGTTCCTCCCAGCCAACGCTCATTGAAACAACGCCGATCGATTGACGATTGATGTAGCACCTCATAGAGATCGACAATGCAGGGGCAGTTTAAAATTCCCTCACGCAGTCTCAAACATGCAACGGTATCACGAGTGTGCTTGCTTGTGAAGCCACGCTCTGCAGTGCCTGCTTCCAACGACACGATCAGCAGAGCGACATTCTGACCTTTGGATGCGAATGCTCTGGTCCTGGTGTCCCTGTGTGGCGATCATGACGTCGGCCTCGTCCAGCACAAACACCTTGATCCTCTTGGGGTCGATGAACTTGAACTTCCTGCACCAGTCCAGCATGGTGCCCGGGGTGCCGATGACAATCTGCTCCTGAAGCTTCATGCCTTGCTGCACTGGAGCAGGCCAGAAACACACACACACTCTTTGTTACAAAGAGGAAAACAACGCAGAATTACACAATGGTAAGGAGAGACTTACACTTGTTTCCTCTGATAGCGTAGACCAGCTGGACCTCGGGATAGTGTTTGCCCATCTGCTCAATGACTTTACCAGTTTGAAGCGCCAGTTCATAGGTGGGGGACACACAGAGGCACTGGAGGAGGGGGGGGAAATTCTGCTCACTTATAATACAAACGTCATCAACAGTCTACAGTTCGGAGAGGAACATTTGGATAGAGCAGCAAGAGAAAGCCAAACTCACCTGAGGGTACTTGTGATTGGGGTCCACATGGCTCAGCATGGCCAGAACAAAGGCAGCCGTTTTTCCTGTGCCAGACTGTGACTGTGCTATCAGATTCTGTGGACTGGAGAGACAGGTTAGCCGTGAACGGATGAGCCACACTATCGTAGGGTATGAGAGCTCAGACGCTACCAACGTTTATCCACATGTCATTGCAAAAACATTCCAACCACAGTAATGAATTACATTTGTCACCAATGTCCACTGACGGAAGCATTTGGGCACAGAGTATGTCAAAACATGACAGCGTTTACATTCTCACATCCTTTCACTGAAGAGAATCCAGCATTCTCTTCAGTGAAAGGATGTGAGACTGGGGGCAGTCGGGGCGTCCTGGGGAAAAATGGCCTAACTGTCAGATCATCGGTGCCTGTATGAACTAGCGTTAACTAAACTAGCTCGTGGCTTTGGAATCAAAGGAGTATCTTGAAGTTTCTTTTGGCACGAAGCCCCTGCTCCCCAGTGCCGAACTGCAGCGCTCAACAGCGCAGCTTGCTGCACGGCACACAGCGCTTGCCGAATTCGAGCAAAATAGCTGATCGGGATCAAAATTCACGTGGTTCTATGTATTTAATCAAGCGGCAAGGCTTCATATACATTTTGTTTGAATGTTTGTTTATGTGAGAGAGTTTAGAAAACAGATGCACAGCTGATACAACTGTTGGATATCTTGCATAAATATATGAAAGAAGATGAACACAACTGTAGACATTAAGCTTGTAGTAAGGGAAAGAATCATAAAAATATGTTGGGGTTTATATGTTGGGATAGCTGAGTAAAACAGCATCGCATCTGAAAGTGTTACTGTGGCAGCAGCTACTGAGTAGCTCCGCTTACCATCATTTGACTCGGAGGTTTGTTTTTATAAAAAGATATTTTTGTACAAATAGATTGTACAGCTTGTTCTTGACAAAGCAAGTTGTAAAGTCAGTCATTGACATTGTTGACAGTGTTGGGAGGCCAATGGGCAGGGCTTTGGACGGCCTGCTTCAAAAGTTTAAGCATGAGTCGACTCATTACAGACGGCAGAGTCAGACAATATCATGCCAGCAAAACAATAAATATGCAGCGCACTCTTCTCAACACAATATTGAATGGAAAATGAAATGGAGACTCACGGTTCGGCCAACATCATGGGCAATGCCGTCTCTTGGATTTTGGAGGGCCGGTTAAATCCCATTGCGTACACACCCTGCAGCAGTTGTGGTTTGCTGCACAGACCAGAACAGAATCACTCGAAACACAGCAGCACAATAAAGTGAGTTTCTCAGCCCTGACAGAAAGAATTATGACTTACAGTCTCAACTCCTCGAACGACTTGACAGAGTAGAGAGGGGAGTTTGGATCCTTCTGAAGGACTTCCACTTGATTTGTCGTATTCACAAGGTTATTCCTGATCAGCTTGTTCAATAATGACTGTGCTGCTTTGTCGTCTGAGAAGGAAAACACCCAGCACATGAAACAAAACCATCCCAATGCCAATATTCATTGTTTGCTTTGCAGTAAAAGGCTATTTCCAGTGATTTTCCGGCCATGAACAGACGTGGTATTGAACCTTGTGAACTGTCTCTCGTGGAATGATTATGGCTATTGAAAGGATGTAGCATTCATTTGATGAAATATCTAAGCAAAAGTGAAAAGATGAAACGACCTTTGGCTTATATTAACATAACCTGGGCGTTAAAACAAATCCATCTGCAGAAGGGCCAACATTTGCTCAGGCTGCTCACCGGTGTCATCATCTGTGGGTTTGGTCTCTCCATCGCCTTCTGTGTTTCCAGGTGCACTACTGCTGGAGTCAGCTGAATTCAAAGTTGAGCCTGCAAACAGAAAACAACAAATGCATTTGAAATATATAGATAAGCAGAAACATTTGGAGCTGTAAAAAGAAAAACACAGACATACCATTTTCCTCCACCCTTTCCCTCAACTGCAGTTTGCTGATCTGCAACACAATCATCAGATATACGGTTAAAAGCCAATGGAGAAATGCTTATAAAGTTGAACACAGGAAGGACCAATACTTTTATAAAAAAAACTATGTTGTATCGCATCAGAGATGAAGATGCTGAGCTTCTCTCTGGGAGTGAGAGCAGGATGATGATAGGATCAGAGGGACAGCACATGTGCTCAGGTGTTTAGCAGACCAAGTCAGAGAGGCTGGATGGAGATGGTTTGGACATGGACAGAGGAGAGAGAGAGAGCCAGTACATTGGTGGTTGTTGAGTATTCTGCCAGGTTAAAACAGTGAGGAAAAACTATGATCGGTGCATCACTCAGCTGCATTTATAAATGACTTTTAATGTGGGACCATCGTTGTTGTGCACATATGACTTTAACGAAGGGCACAGATTTACACTGCTACACAATTATATACATTGAAATATTCATAATATTAAAGAACATGTTGCACACTTTTAAATGTGCTCCAGCATTAAAGCAACACAGCGTAGTTAACCAAAGAATATTAGTTTTTGGCGGCGTTACTGGTAAAAGAGTGTAATTGCAAACTGCCGAAAAACTGATCAAAGACCACCAATAAGAACGTCGTAGAACACAGACGAAAGAGCAGTTTTTCAGGCGCCTAAGCTGTCATACAGTATTTGCTACTGATTGAAAAAAAATGTTTATCAGTGGATTCAAGTTTAGACGTAAGACAGTTGCACCTTTGGTCTCATATTCTTGTTGAAGTTATCTTCGGTCAATTAAGCAATTTGAGAACAGACCAGGTTTATCATCTGGATCAACCTTTCTTGAGCTTTTGGGTCACCACAGATCCAACTACCAATCTCCGTTAATAAAACACCACTTTTCTTTTTGAGGAGTTTTGATCAGCGTTTCAGGCATTTCTTCACCACAGTGTTTACCAGGCCTGTGTTTACCATCATGTCTCTATTTCACAGTGTCCACCTATCTCAACTGTGCAACATGTGGCTGCTTTATTTATAAACTTCCAGATTGTGGGACGGATAAAGGAGTATTCTTTAATACACAGATCAGTGTTCGAACTTAAAACTTTCACAGTACTACATGCCGCATTATGACGCCAATACATTCAGTCAGTAATGAAGTCGCTAACAATTAAAAACACGCTCGTTTTAAATCTATTTTAACCACGCAGCACAGCCAAGCGTGGAAAACACTATGACTGAAGTCTTCATCGATTCATCGCCCTATCAAGACATCGATCCAGTGGTTACATGGGATTAAGTCGTCAGATGGACGTTGCATCCGAATAAGCAGGTCGGTAACTTGTTCTGCAGCCAAATCTGGATCAGGGAATTCTACTGCGAGCGCGCTTAAGCGCGCAGTGACTACAGCAGCCCACTGAGCTCAATTCGCCTTTATGGTGAATAAATGACGCTTATAAACATGAAGAATCAGCGACCGTTCATTAGGAGGGTTGTCACGGCAAAACTCTGGCGGCCGCTGCGGTCCACATGACGCCGGTACAGGCCGAACATCTAGTGCACATGCTAACAATACATTAGCCGGGGTTGCGTAAGTTGCGCTTTACCGATTCCGTCGCGGCTTCTTGCTCGTCCACCGCCAGGGCCCAGGAGTCGGTCGCCATTCTTATCACTTGAAGCCGTTGAATCGAAAAATAAGTCGATTTGAATGCACTAGTTCGGTGACTGAAGCGGTCAAGTGAAAGTAAGTGGAGCCCCACAACAGCTTGTCGAAACTGACTCAGTGCACGCGTGCAACGGGAATAGTGCCCGGGTAGAAAGTGCGCGGCACAATGGTTCCTACGGTAGTGCGCATGCGCACATCGACACATCTTCAGTCGGCGTCTGTGGAGTGGAATTGATGTCATGAGAGTGTCATAAGCAATGTAATAACAATTGAAATATGGCCGAGGCAAGGCTAACAACGCGAGGGGAAAATACATATGTCTTTTCACCTGACTGACGGTGGCGTTAATGTCTACTCAACAGTACATGTATATTTAATACATACATTGGTTAAATAAAAATTGTATTCACCTCAATGGATTTGTATTCATGACGTGTGTTGGGTAATGTATGATATACATGTATGATCTGGATTTACAAAGGCATTACACCATACCGGGGAGATATAAGGTTCAGCCACTAGAGGGCGTCAGACGGAGGTCCAGACATGAGGGCACGGAGCTGGTAAAGCCGGCACGAACAAGCCTGTGCTCCGACGGCCGTCTGTGTTTGACATCCGTGATGAGTTTCCTTCTTTATCTTGTACAGGGAACATTTCATTCACTGCAGCTCAATATCAACTGCTCAAGCTCCGACCTTTTCTTTTTATGCCACATTGCTTTAATGTCACAAATAACTAAAGTCATATTACTGTTTTTTTTATCCTCATTTCTTCATAATTTTAAAAGTAACAATAAGACAGTTCAGAAATATATTTGTATCCTATTAATAGTTTTTAAATTTATGTTTATTTTGTATTATTTATTCATTCATGTATATGCTTCAGACGTTTTCTCTGAAAACTTCCATTTTTTTCTTTAATTTTTTTTTGTTCTTTATGAACTTACATTTGAACATATGGACACAGATCAATATCATCTGCATTAATGGGAGAAGATTCTTCAAGAGCACACAGACAGGGGGAGAATTGTGACGCACGAGGACGCTGAAACATATTTTAATTTTATTTATTTATATACATATATTTTTCTATCAACCACTCATTTAAAAGTGTGTTTCTGAAGTCATGAGGAACATGTCCACAGTCAGCGGTGAATCGATCGGTATCGACGGCCCAATCATATCGTATGGCTCCAGAATGAAGACCAGAGCGAGAGCCGTGCAGGCGGACGCGGGGTCACCTCCGGAGCCAGACTGCGGTGGTAGACTGCTCCTTAATTGAATGCTGAATTGATTTCACACATTTGCTCTCCTCCAGCGGGATAGACGGATAGAAGATGACAGGAGCTTTGGGTTGTGCTGCAATAGATTACATTGATCCCAGTTCCACTGTCCTCCAGCGGTCAGTGCCTGCAGTCCACGTCGAGTTTCAGCTCGTCCTCGTCCCAGCACATAGATCCACGCAGTGCTGCATGTGGAGGATGACACAGTCGCACAGATTCATGAGTTTGAAGACGTGTTAGTCAAGGGCTTGAAAGAGAAGACTTCATTGTTGCATCCAATCAGCTGCCTTCCAGAAGTATCCATGGCAACTGAAGGAGAAAAAGTAAGGTTTGAGGTCTCCTGAGAATTTGGACGAGATAGAGAAAAGGACTTTGTATCGCCACATAAAAACTCATTTTGAGCGCTGAGTGTGACAGAATAGATATGAAAGTGGAGATGTCACTGTTGAAAGAGCATTGATCTAGAAACCTGAGGGAACCAGAAAGGCTCCAACCATCCAGGTGGCGCCTTCCCCACAGACGTCACAGTTTAGAGCCTCAATGTCTAATCTAAAAAATAAGGTTGTTCATTCTATCATAAAAAAAAAATGGAGGGTCTTTCAAAATGGTTCAAAAAAGTCAAAATATGGGTGAATAATGCACTGAGATTTAGAATCTGAAAAAGCAGGAAGAACCTCAGATTTTTTTTTTATTTATTTAGTTCTTTTGCCTGTGATGTAAGAAGTACACCAGATTTTGTTTATTTGGTGTTGACTGCCAGATATTTAAAATAATATAAGAAAAGTGAAATGAAGTGGAAAAGTGAAATGTGCTGTGTAAACAAGAGCAGAAGATAGAAACACCATTTCACTACACATGCAGCATGATGACCAATAATTGCTCTGACAATGTGTTGCGTTACGACGAAAACAGAGTTTGGAATCAAATATGGCGGAAATGACCTGTTAAAAAAAATAGAAAATGTACTATTACAGGAAATGCAAAGATGAATTTGAGCTCTGGAAATACATATTTGGAAAGACATTTGTGTCTTCAAAAACACAATGTGATCATACTTCTGTGAAATATTTTGATATTATTCCTGTTCAATTGTTTTTATTAAATTTGGTCCCAAGTCCAGGTTTGGTTGTACCGACGAGGTCTCAATGTTTCAGCTTGAGAGGAACTGAAGTGCTGCTCGTGAGACTTGGACCATGACATGATGGGCATGTAACATGGGGAGCCCCATCAAGTCCAGTGTGTGACCTTATCTATACTTCCACCGTTTGTTTTCCTTAAAATAGACATTTTCCAACTGAGTTTGTGGGAGGGAGGGCGTCTTTGAAGGGCCGTGTTATTAGCACCTAGATGCGTGTGTTCATGTTGCCCTCACTTTTCGATGCAAGTTCAGTGGTTCACTGGAGCCATTGTGCAGTCACTGCCTCAAGTAACTCACATTCTGTTTTTAGATTCCAGAAAGAACTTCTGCTGACTCATCCTCATGTCATGCATCACAGTTGCCCTCTCAAGACAATGTTTATCTTGATCGACATGCACGACTGAAACAGTCCATGGCTTGGCACGGTCACGTGTTTGATCATTTGAACAGCAACATTCGAATGCAGGACAACACGAGCGAGGAACAGCAAAACACCAGAGAAGCTTTGACAGGGACAATGTTTTTGAACTGCTTCAGACTTTCAAAATGTCGGCTGCATTATTAGAGTGTGATGGCACCGAAGCCATTTTAAGATGCCCCGTCCTGCGTTTTGAACGTCCCCCCTTCAGAGGTGATGGCTGAAGGGGACGCGCAAGTGAGTCAGCAGGTAAAGGATGAGTCCCAGCCCGTTTGACTTGACTCTCTCATTGCAGAAGATTAGACTCATTTTCCTGATCTCAGCCTTGGCCGCTCACTGCTGGGGCTCCATAGGAGAGAAAAACTTGACGCCCACGCCAAATTTAAAATGGTGATGCAGCACTTGTTTCCTGTCAACAAGCGCGTGCATGCAGAAATATGGAAGGAGAGGGAGATTGCATTAGGGAGGGTGGAGGTGGGGGTGGGGGGAGAAGGGCTGAGAGAGTCCGGGCCGAACAGCTGGTTGGTATTCCTGAGGCTTCGCCGAAGAAGCTGATGGTGCAGAGTGGACATCACCCAGGAATTTCAATGTGCAGCAGCATTTTTTTTTAAGAGTCACCCTTCTGTTGTTCCACCGAAATACACAGTCATGTCAAAATGGATGGCAATATTTTCAGTTTGCAGTGTTTCAGTGCCATCGGTGTTGACGTGGAAGTATGTGAAATATGTCTAGTTGTGGCCTGGTCAGGTGTCAGAGCCAGTGTTCTTGTTCTGGTAACTTTTAAGTTCAGTAGAAAACACGCCGATGTTGAGTAGAAAACACGCCGATCTTGGGTAGCCCTTCCACCTGTCTTGTCAAGCCAGAGCTATTGCTACCATTACGGTTTACAAACTAGAGGCGGAGGGACACGCAGCCGTAGCAGGCAGCCACAGCAGCATGGCACCATTTCTACAGTCTAACTATGGGAAGTGAGATCCCAGAAAGATTACTTTCTAACTTTTATTACCACAAATAAGCAACTTATTTATATGTGTATTGGAGTCATATTGAGCTGTAATTGATCATGAGAAAATACCTTATTAAGACTATGTTTTCCTGTGGAATGGTCACTGAATGTTCCTCCTAAATGACACCATATTAACTGCTTATGATCCATAAATCAGCGACTAAATAGTTATTCATGGTTAATATGTGTTCTAAAGGGTTACTAAAGTGACATCCTTTCAGTGAGTGTCAGATGGGAAGAAGCTCAGTGTTGTATAGTAAGAGGTGACAACAACGCTTGTTCTTTGTTTTTTCTTTCTTTTGTTCATCATCGCACAATGTACCAGAGCACTTTCCGAGTTGGTGGGATCCTCACTGACTGGGCTATAAAGCTGATTCTGATTCTGGTTCTTTATGTTTTCAGAGAAGAGTTGATTCCTCTCACAATTCTACAGTTGTGAATACCATGGATAAAATATGACACAGCTATCTACACCAGCAAAATGGACAGGAATTTGACCCAGGGACTCAGAAAACCGAGCCTCCAGGACAGTTGTGAGCATCTGGATCCTGCCTGCCTCTTCCC
The DNA here is from genome assembly GCF_027744825.2 of Synchiropus splendidus. NCBI lineage: Eukaryota > Metazoa > Chordata > Actinopteri > Syngnathiformes > Callionymidae > Synchiropus > Synchiropus splendidus. The sequence continues at coordinate 1,491,639 of NC_071339.1, forward strand.
TCCGAGGGAGAGCGAGCTCCCACCCAAGCCGACCGGTGTACTGAAAAACAGCTGGATTATTACATAACAGCAGGTGGGGGTGAAACAACCCTCCCATGAAAAGAAATGAGTGAGATTTTTATTAGCTTATGCTGCTCGGAGTTCACATCCATCAGTGTTTGCACAGCCGTGATCACACATCTATCAAGGCCGAGCAACTTCAAGGCTGTCAACAATTTTCAATCCCTGAATAATTCATTGATAGCACGCAGTCAAATTGCATATCAATAATGTAAAAGGTTTCAGTACAATGTTGATACAAAACACCCTTTCAGTCGGGCTCATTCATGCTCGCAGAGCTGCAGACGTCGAGCATGGACCATGCTCAGTGGCACGTGGTCAGACCAGACCATGGCACGTCACATGACTCCAGCCTGCTTCACTGAGCTGGCTGATGCCAAGGGCCGATGGAGACTTCATCCAAGAGAGTCCTGTCCAGTCTAGTGTGTGCCTTAGTATTAGACGCTAGATTCTTTCAGAACCTTCCAAGGGCATTCATTTGTTATGAAGTGGTGAAGGCGTCCAGTAAAAATACTCCTTGCCATTTTACTAAACAAAAATACAAAGCTGTAAGCTAGTGCAGCGGAGCCGAGCCATCTTGTTCTTCTTTCTGCCGTGGGTCCAGGTATTTTAATTGTGTCCTGCTAATCCCCTCTCTGTAAAACAAGTAGAGAATCCTGGAGTTTCATTGGACAATCTTTGGCTGAACAATGGCGTCAGACTGAGGGAAGTGGTGGGTGTCCTTCACTGAGCCGGCTGGATGTTGGCTTGGTGCTGTAGTCCTCAAGACTGGTCTTAATCTCAAGACCATAGTTTGAAGCTCTTGGCCTCGTCTCAGTCATTTTGGATGACAATTGCATTACTTCAGTGTTACATTGCTTGGGAGACAGCCCATAATTCCCACATTTCACAGGGATTGGAAAGGAGCAGAGTGATGAACCGGTCTTAGAATTGCTGACCCTCATTCCCTATTTTTCCCAACAGTGGTTGTGTGTCACTCTCTGTCTTTTTATTGTCGCCTCTTACTGTCAATTATGATGGTATCGTGCGGTACATTGGGTTCGGTCTCAGTCTTGCTCCCTCATTTCTACGCTCGGTGGCACAGTGTCAAGGCCAACAAGAAATCGATTATTTAACACTATTGCATTTCTTATGCATTACATTAGTTACCGATTAACAATGACATTAGTTACTGATAAAATCAGTTTTCTGTCTGTTTGAATTTGATTTGAAAACCTCCGGACACCTCTTTTTAAAAGGCTTTGTATTGCATTGCTCAGCTGAGGTTAGCAACTTTCTTGTTCTTGGTTTGACTGATACAGCTGTCTGTCTGCTCGCAGACCAGTCATTTGTCTTCCTGACTACGGCTTACAGTTCCCGTGTGGCTGTTTGAATAAGCATATTATGCCCTTTTTTAAAAATCTAAATCAGTAAGTTAACTAGTTTAATAAAAAAAAAAGTCTTACAGATGACTTTTATTGAAGCTTCCACCGGTTTCATGCTCATAACACAGTCCTACTACCAGGTGAATGGACGGTCAGATCTGGCCATTAGCCAATCACACATGTAGGACAAATGAAGTGACCAATGGCAGGCTTCCATCTGGGTCAGCATCTTTTATTCAAGAGGCACGCGTACACAGTTACATGCCAGCCTGCCCCAGGGGCCGTGCAGAGACCCACTCTGCCATGGAGAAACGGCCCACCATTTTGTTCTGCCTTGAAAACCATCCCGTTGCATGAGACCGGCGCTGGCCTGTGTTGTGCTCCCGGCCCTGTGAGTGTGGCGTGCTGCTCGGTGCCAGGGGGCGCTGGAGAGCATGCATATGTTTCCCCATAAGACATCTGATGGCCGTCCCACACAACAGCACTTTCAGCCTCTCCGTCTGCCTGCACTCATTGAATTGATGCGCACTCTATCCACGTCTTACTTAGCGTTGATGCTGGCGTGTCCTGAGAAACCTCTGCAACTAAAGCACGGCTCTAAAATGAGTTATTTTGTATAACTTTCCTAAACAAATCCCTGATTCTGATGTACGTGCACGTCAACAAAGAGAACTTGCAGTGGATATTGTTCGATCACAGGAGGGTCTGAGCAGGTACACCAGTTCAGTGTTGCTCCCAAAATGTTGGAATCAGTCGCAGCTCTTGGTTTCCTCCCAAAGACTTAAAGCAGCAACAAAGCAACTCGGCGGAGAGAGAGAAAGAGAGAGAGAAAGAGCGTGAGAGATAGAGACAGACTGGGGATGTGGTTGCCATGGTAACCATCTGGTGGGTCTGAGCCGTTTCTCCCTGGCATTCTTTTCATCATATTGGAACTCCGTCTCTGGTCCTTTAGTCTTACTTTCCCTCCTTCTTCCCTGGCTCTCATCATGTTTATCATCTCATCTGGCTCGGGCTGCAGCTCTCCCACTCCCTCCTCCAATCTGCCTACAACCTTCCCTCAGTTAGTTCCCTCACTTTCCTCTCAAGCGTTAGGTCTGTGTCAGCGCTGCATCAACTCTGCTCTTCCTGGCTCCTAGTCCATCTCGATCCCCTCTTTTCCTCCTCAAAAAGCCATCTGTCTGGCTTTTTTTAGACATGAAGACCACAGGAGGACCATGTCCACCGTCCAAGAGGCTGACGATTTCAGCTCGACGCATGAGAGCAAACATGGTTGAGAGATTGACGTCAGCGACTGCACTGAAACCAACCTGCCACTACACAAATATTCCAACCTTGTTGATGCAGCCCCGCTTCAAGAAAGAGCCCAATCACACTGCTGAGAAGAAAAATCCCATCTTGTGAGATTTCTTTCCTCCCAGCGAGGCGTTTTCCTGTCCACCCTCAGATGTCCTTGTGATTCCCAGCGGAGGCCTGAACAGCGGGAGAATACCTGATCCCACTGCCACAACACACACACAGACGGATGTGCCGATTGACACACACCGTGGATTCTGTCTGACCAATTGGAGCGGGTGATTTACAGCAGGGATGAGAGGAGATGCTCCTCCCAGTGAGAGACAGAGTCTGTGAGGTCACTGCCAGTATTTCCCCCGGCGCCGGGTTTACCACACGGAGGTCAGACTCAGAAGAGCGGTTGAGCAGACGCGAGCTTGCACCGTCATCGCATGGCTTTTCTTCACCTTATTAATGAATCACTTGTTTGACTTGCACTCTGGTTCACCTGAGCCGCAGCAGACCCAAAATCTCATCTGACCTTGATCTGAAATGACTCCAGTCAGTGCTTATTACGAACCTGTTGGCCTCGATAACATCTGCAACGTGAGCTCAGTCTTATCAGGAACTGGTGAATTTAAAATGAATTGTGGAAGAAAAATCTGAACTAAAGGTAGGATGAGAAATCTCTTCTCCAAACCTATTCATAACAATCTAAATGTTAAAAAAAATCATATTAGAAGTAGCGAGGAACAATGGTTGGCACTTACATAAGTGAAAGTTATTAAGTTTAGCACTGCTGCAGCTGGATTTGAATGCCCTCACTTCTGCACCGGCAAGCCACCAGATGTTCCAGTCAACAATAGAATTCTCAGTAATGACCGGGCAAGGCAGGAAGTGTCTGGAGGCAACAAAGGTAGGGTGATTTGTCCTGCCAAATAAAAAAAACAAACTGTCAATTTTCAAATCAGTGCAGTTGCCAGGCGCAGAGATGGTAATCATGGAGAGTGATGGTCAGAGATCAGAGTTGGCGAAGAGGAGAGTGCATGCATGGTGGATGATGGAGAAAGAGAAGGGACGGGAGTGAGTCCCGCCATGTGGACGGTTGAAAATAGACCCATTATAAACGTAAGCACAGTGAATCATCCAAAAATATCTGCCAAACACCGAGTCTCACAGTGTCATCTACATCAACAAGTGAGTGAATGCTTGTCCGAAAAACCTTTTCAGGGCAGATATGTCTGGTGTATAGGCAAAACAGAGCCATGGACGACAGCTCTACTGAGGGATCGCTGACGGGGCGGGATCCATTTGAGTTTCTGACATTTGTAAGTGGACTTGTCATATTTCAATGCATTCATACTTCAAACTCTCAGCTCTAGGGGGAGGGAGTAGGAAGGACAGGATTTGAAATGGGTGATCAGCTGCACATCTTAAGCCGAAAAGTTAGAAGGCAAAGTCAAGGAGGCAGGAAACAGGCGGCTTTCACCTGCAGGAGACACCTGTTGGTTCAGGAGGACAGGAGGCAGACCAGGGAGGACGATCGAGTTGCGGTTCAGATGGAGCAGAAGGATTTGCGGCGACCTCTGATGCTGAGGACTAAGATCTTACTCTGCTTTCTTTGGCGATTGTGTTGGTCTAACTTTAATATTTGACTCCTAAACGCAACCCCTATTGATCAGACAGAATACTGCACTTTCATGCTCATGTAACGCCGCAGCGACGCAGAATGACTCTGGACTTCCGCCGCAACATTTTGAATCAAAGCAGACATGGCTCAGAAATTCATGAGCCATTATCTCCTAAACGTGGCATTCTCTGGTCCAGTGTGAGGCGCTGTCACGGTCGACTGCCGTCTGGAAAGAGGGGGCTATTTTGGCAGGATAATTCGGTCACGCCGCGCTGTGTATAGGGGGTCTTGAGACAAGAAGACAGAGATAAGAGAATGAGGAACATTCCATTAAAGATAGTGATGGTATCACGCAGCGGCGCAGGGAAGACTGTTGTGCCGCGCCGAACCCACCGCAGCACCCATGAGTGCAGGGTGCATCTGTTACCATGGTAGCCAGCCCAGGCAGTCCCTTTCATGCCCCTCAAGACTGGGGACGGGGGAGACCGGGACAATGTTCATCTGTCCCGCAGTTGTGTTTGTTGCAGGCACATGTGCTGCCGACACACACTGCTGTAACAGTGAGTTTAAGATGCTCTTCTCTGACAGAGGCTCATCTCCGAACATGAATCATTTAGGCGCAGCAGCAGAGTTAGAAATGTCACGTCCCATCAACGCTCCTCACGCACCACTGCCCTGGCACCATGTGCACATCTGTCTAGCGCGTTATGGGGACCTGGTTTAACTTCAGACTGAGATTTGGGTTTTAACCTTTTGAAAGATTATCTGATGCTGATCATGTAATTTAGTCCAGCTGTTGTTTGTCAACTTCAGAAAGGCAGAAAAAACAGCTGCATTTCTGACACACACCAGCACACGGGTCGTTGTGTCAGGAGGGTTTTGAGCAGAGGCTACTCCTGGGATGGTGAAAAGCTTCTGATGGTTTTCTTTCAAGGCAGCATTTATCCATGTATCATTCTGTCTAACCAAATAATATTGCCATACATTTATTTTACCTGTGTGATTCATCCCCTTTGAAATATCATTGATGGCAATGAGACCAATTGGACACCAGGTGGCAGTGCATCACAGTGCAGCATGTCCAGGGAATTTTTTTTTTTTTTGTTTTATTTTGATTGACAGAAAATTGCAGACAATCACATATATATTTTTTATATTTTATATATATATTTATCAAAAAGTCCTTGTTAACAGTGGGTTGGTGAAATGCTGCTTCTGTAAAATCTACAGTAAACATTTCTAATAACGACTGCAATGTAGGCCAGTCAGAGGGGAACTGGTTGGTGATGGAAAGGCAACCCATTGGAACCCGCTCTGAAATATTGCAGCCAACGATGACCATGAAATATGGCATTTCAATTCTGTAGTTGTGTATTCAGAGATTTATCTAACAATGATTTAGAGTGCGGCGTCTTTTCTCAAAATGCCGTTTTCGTTTTATTTTTCATTTTCAAAATTAAATATTTTTTATGTGTTGACAGTGTAGAAGTTCAGGAGACTATTCAACAGGCATTTGTCTGATGATTTGTCCGAATAGTCTGCTGTTCTGAGCCACACACGCTGCTGTATAGCTCTTGCTAGTAGGGACACAATAGCTGCCATAGACGTAAACAGCAAGAGTGAGTGTGAAAATGTGACCCACAAATAGTAGAATACAGAAGCTGTGGAGAGTACTAGAGACGGTTGGACCAAAGACCCTCCACATGCCAAGTGACTGAATTAAACAACTGTTGACTAATATGGGAGACAAAAAAGACCATTTCAAATGAACATTTGTTTATTCATTGTCATCTACCAAACTCTCCCAAGAGACACAAGAGGGTGGAGTCCATCCCAGCTACTGGTGAATAGAGTCAGTCACAGGGCACCCGCAGATGAGGGCACCATTAGTTTAGGGTCACTCTTTCACCTTTTGAACTGTCTGGGGTTCGTCCTAAAAGACACTGACCTCGCCACTACTTCACCAGGTGTTGACTATGTTTGTTGTTCCAGTGGGTGCGTTTTAGTTGAATGTTTTTATCAACTTCCCCATGGCCCCGCCCCCTGCAGAATGCATTACTGAGTGTTCAAAACTCGGTTGAGATCTCAACTTTTGAAACTCACAACATCTCCAACATCAGTTCTATATGAAGATGAAATTCAGGTCAGCAACTTCTGTGTCTTCTGCCCGACCGACCAATGCACCTGATGTATGTTGTTTTTCTTTAATAAATGTTTCAAATATCATTCATATTAAATTAAAAGCGGTTGTTGCGACAAATGGAGAGAAAAGAGATCATTGTTGACAAACACATTTGATGAGATCATGGACACCAAGTAAAAAAAAAAAAAAGCTTGTTGAAAAGTGGAACCACTAGTAGGTCAGAGATCAACATCGTGGTTTGCTTCACACAGCCTGGTGGTCATAATATCAAGAAAGGAAAGAGTCCAACTCTGAAGCGGACTTCAGCACGACGTCTTTCCAAGGTTTGACCTCCAGAATCGGCATTCAGACATCAGAGAAATCAGTCACAGCCTGGTTGTTTTGAATATTTATTCATCTCTGTTCCAATTTCTACATCCTTCAAAACGAGACGGTTCCATAGAAAGATCCCGGTGCTACTATCTCACAGTGGAAAATGCTGACTTGACCCTCCGTGGCATCCAGTAACAGGAAACTGTACAAGAACATCCAAAAGTCAGTCAACCTACGACCTCTAATCGTCCTTATACAAAACTATACTTTAGTGTTTTCGCTACAATTGCAAAACAAGATTAAAAACAGAAGGAAACCGATACATCTAGTACATCATTCCGTACTGTAAAGCCAAATCAACACCTAACAGTATATAGTTTGTCATCGTCTTTATTACAAGATATGAGGCCGACGTACAAGTCCAAGTGAGTTGTACAGTACAACGCAGCGTTAAGACCGTTTCTTGAGGTTTGTCATTCAAAGCTGTATACGAGGTGCTCCAAGAATACACAAGAGTTTCAGAGCTTCTGCCAGGCATGCATGATTTTAGGTTTGCCATGCACGACTTGATTTTTTCAGTCTTTGAAGAAAGAGCCCTAAAAATGGCTCAAACCAAACAACAGCAACAACAATTAAAAAAAAAAAAAAAGGCCATGAAGGAAAAAAAAAAAGAAGCAAAAACGCAACAACAGTAGTCGGAATATTCCGCGTGAACTTTTGGCACACACAATAACGCAATAGATCACTTATAGTATCAGCCAGGTGGGAGCCTGGGCAACAGGGCAGAAGGTCACCAGGGTTTCCCGCAGCACTGACAATATCGACTGACCCCCAAAAAAACATCACACGACAACAGATGTTGATCTTATAGGAAATGCTACGCCACTCCCTGTCCGACACCATGCACTCGCACTCACACAGAAAACTGACAGAACATAGGCTGTGACCTTATGAGCCCGCCCCCACCGATTCTCTGCGGGAAACCCCGTCTGCTGAAACCAAAAATAACACTCGGCAACAATCGAAACCCATTCACTCAACATTTAAAAAAAAGAAACACTTGAAACTGGCCTTGCGTCGCTGCGACAACACGAAATAAATATTCAACGGAAAACAGTTCATGGACCCCCACTTGTGCGGTAAGATATGGGCCGGGCTCTCTGTATGTACAAACTCGCCATCCAACTGAGGCGCGGGACCAACGGTCTGGTGTGGAGTTAGAAGTTAAACAAGCGTGTGCTTTAGTTTTTACGTCAGATTTACGTCTGTTTCCTTCCCTGAATTCTGCATTTCGACAGCGGCCTCCTCCGACGACCCCCCCCGGTGCCCCCTGCAGTTGATCTCAGGTTTGGGTTTATGGCGAGGCCCTGCGATCAGGGCGTTTGTTAGCGCGTTGGTGCGTACGTTGCGTAGGAGTCGGGGGTCCACCCGGGGGTCTCCCTCGGGTGTGGAAGAGCTGCTCGCTGCCACATGAGAGAAAGTGCTTATATACAGTGTCTTTGGATTGAGACTGGTAAATATCGCCATTTTTAAAAAATTTCAAGTGTCTCTTAAGAGGAGGGAGGGTGGGGGGGGGCAGTCAGCCGTGGCGGTCTAAGCCTCTGCCGGGGTCTTCTCTGTTCCATTTTTCTGCGCCTCGTCTTCGCCGTTCTCATCCTCGATAACAACTGTGGATGAGGAGAGAGTTAATGAGGAGGCTGGGTGTTTTGAAACCTCCCAGCTGACAGTGAGGCGCCGCAGATGTGCATGCAGGAGACCCAGTGTTGCATATATGTATTATCGGCTCATCGTTCCCTGTGTGTGTGTGTGTGTGTGTGTGTGTGTGCGTGCGTGTCAGCTTGAGTGAGCCTCAGAGCTTCCTCAGTGATGCAGAACAACACAAGCGGCCTCTTTTTCATCATGCTCCACACACATCACAAACATGTCAAGCCCAAAATGACACCCCCCCCCAAAACAAACGAGGGGGGACTGAGGGGGATCCTCAGCACCGACTACAGCAGGAATCTCAAGGAAGGCACTGCGCAGGCAAGTCAGGGATCGGAGTGATCAGAATATCAAAATGAAAGGAGCTCCATGAGAAGGAGACAGCAGCGGGTGCGAGCCTCACCTCGTTTGCTTCTGCCTATCTGGCCCAGCTTTGGCGGACGTTTGTTCTGCGATCCGTTGAAGAAGTTGTTGGTGTCTTGAAGACGACAGGTGAAGGAAAGGTGTCCCTCGTCGCCCTCGTTTCCATAATGACTCACTTTCTCCTCGTTGAACGGCAGCACCTCCGACATCTCCGCGCTCTTTTGAAGACCACAAACTGGAGGGAGAAGCCTGCAGCCGAGACGGTTGTCGCTCGAACAAAAGGAGCGAACAAACAACAAGGAGGCTGCTGCGGGTGACAGGACGGAGAGCGCGGGGTTTAGCCCCAACACACGTGTCTCCGGAGGGCGCAGCTCAAATCTTCAGGCTTCTCGCTGCCGAAGCTTCGGCAACATTATTTAGGTGGGAGTAGAATCCAGTGTTGTCGTCGCGGGGAAATGGAGGAAGGCGAGCGGCGTCGTGGCGCGTCCTGCACTCTGAAGCGTCTCGCGGAAAATCTGCAAATGCAGGAGCGATGCAAAACCCGGATCCCAGGGAGACCTGGCGAGGGAGCAGCGCGGGGCTTTTCTGGCGTCGAGTCGTGATGTTCCCGAGCTCCACGCTCCGGCTCGTGCGCGCAATCACGCTGATGGCGACGCGGAGAGCGCGGTGTAGAGCGGGACATCTGTCTCGCCTCTTTGGTGCTGGAGCTCAACACACATATGTTAAAGAAGCCACTCATACGCCTATGTTGGTTTGTGTTTTTCGCGTGCGTCTTTCTTACTTTTATTTCTCACGCGAGCTGCAGGTCTTCACCAGAGGGGGGCGGTAGTCCCCCAAGATGGGGCTCGACTTGTGGCCCTTTGGCTTCACGTGCAAGTCCAGATCTATCTGAGGAGCCAACACGAGCTGACGTTTCTTTAGATGCACTTGTTCCACGCTCGTATTTACCTATTACAGACGGATTTTCATTTGAATGTAACTGTGACTCCCACTTGATAAAGCACTGCATCCAGTCGCCTATTACGCGTTTCATACCTGTTTAACGTGTGGGTTTTTTTTTTTAATTATTATTATTCTCATCTCAAAAATGTCTAGCTTGGCGGGTGATTTTTGTTGTCATCTTAAATCACTCACCTTCATCACTTCAGCAAGTTTTATACACCTCAGAATGACTTTATTTATCTGGGGGAAACTGCTTTTCGTTACACAAACTCCTACTCAAGACAAAAGAACCAAAGAGAATACAATATGTTACTCAATAAAAACATGCTAAATAAAATATAAACATACTAATATATACTAAGATCACTATAGAATAGAATTGAAGAACCATATTTACAGTGTATACACATTAAAATGTCCTCAGACTAGAATACAATGTTGTTGTCAACATGGTTATTGCACTAAAAGAGCTATTGCACATACGTCCAGGGGCACGAGCTGACACCCAGAGGGAGGAGTTGTACAGTTATTCCACCTGATGGAATCACTCTTAAACAGTGTAGAGCAAAAAAGTGGCTGGAGGGCCACTGATAGTCCTGGCCTGTATTTGTTCGGCCCTCATGTGGTCAGTGTGAAATCTCTTCAATAAATGTGCATTTAATATGACTTTATTCTGTTACTTTGTAAGATTGAAATACTGCTGACACTTGGCATCTTGTGTCCTGGTGATGAATTTAGTTTTAGTTGTACATGTTTTTATGTACAGTGTATATACAAATAACATCCGACTTACGTCCAGGATTGGTTCCGACCAACCGGTTCCAAGTCAGATCGGACATAAACAGCCGACGCGAGGGTTATAGGTAGCACTGCAGTGGTAGGTGGCTGTGTGAGAGTGAGATGCTGGGAGACTGTGCTACCATAATTGAAAAAATCAAACTGTAGCATCTGCTGGCCGTGGTCGTAAGTACAGGTGGACGTAAGTCGAGCAGGTGGCAAGTCGGCTGTTACTTGTATTTGAATTCAATTAAATACGTGTTGGTAGGACTTACCGTTAAATACTTAACATCATTATTAAAAAAAAAATACGAATTGAAAACAAAACAAAAGAAACAATGTAACATCTATTTTGTCATATACACGTGACGTTTAAGGTTTCAGAATCACGCCGCGGTCTGAAAACATGCCTTGTTTCAGAACAATGACCCTCAGATCTGTCACATATTGTTTCCTGCTGCCGCAGTTCTTGTCCAATAACCCCGTGATCTAATGACTCGACAGCACAAAGAGCTGCAATTAAAATGATAGAAACATATAACTGCTTAACAATTCAGTGAAAGGTTGCGAAAGAAGATCCCCAGCCTGCAGCAGGGCTTACGCTTTGATGTGGCCTCGACTGGACTGAAAGATGAGGTGTAGTGACGCACACCCAGTCCCAGCGGACACATGGAGGCTCGGGCCCAGTCGCAGGATCACCTGTCGACACTCTCCCGTCATTCCTTCAGGCCCGACGTGGTCCTGAAGGAAGAGGTCTGTTATCAAACAGGTGGGCGAATAGTTGCCGAGGGATTGTGTGTTTCATGGTTTGCTTGGACAGACATCAAGTGACGTTGAGTTTGGTTGCATCAAGTAGAGCTCCAGGATATCGAATTTGTTCAGTTTCAATAAGATTCCTGTTTAGCCAGAAAGGTTCAGAGCAGCGTCTCCTGGTTTTACCAAGGCCAGCATGTGAGTGAACAGTGATGATGAATACAAACTTTAGCCTTCAGTGGCTATGCTGTTATCTTCCTCAGTGTTTGACTTCCAGACTGGACAAGGCAGGATTCCAGACCTCACCTATGCTGCCGAGGGCGTGTGGTTGCCCTGGTCTGCAACACTGGCAAATCGACTCTCCGGTGAGCCTGCGTGAACCTTTGAAAACTGCCAAATGATGACACAATTCCCATGTGCTCACTAAATCAGATAAAGAAATGAAAAACAGATTCATTTAGATTGTCTCGATAAGGTGTTTGTGCTGTAGTAGTCCAAGCAGACCAGTGTGTCTGTGTGTAAATTCATTAGTCAATCAGTTCATAAATCATTCTGCTGTCTGAAGAGAGTCACATGTTTGGAAAAAAAATAAGTTTATTTTGGATAAGAAGAATCAGCAGTGAGCTGCAGCATATTACTGGTGAGGGTCCGGATAAAAAAGTGAAGTGAATCAAATTGAGAAATGGTTCTTCCTACTGGATCTGGGTCCTGTTGAGATCTCTGTCCGCTCTGGTACCCTGTATCATCTCAAAACTTGATGTTTATTATTCATTCACGTTCAGCCACCGATCTTTAGTTTGTTTGCCGCTCGGTGGCATTGGGCTTCTTGCTGTTTTCATCCTGATATAAGGTTCAGAAATGCGTTTCATGAGTGAGATAGATCTGTGGAGCCAGCAGTTTGAACACGCTTCCAAATACACAGTGACCGTTGGTGATCAGAATACTTTGATCCCAATCAATAAAAGACTATTGGAACACACCTCTTCAGTATGGATTTCCTCCTTAGGATGAAAGGCCTTTCCTGTACAAAAGGCTGACTTGAAAAGAGAGACCATCTCTTTGACCCACCCACTCTCAACGACTGGTCCCGACAATCACAGGGTGTCCAATGGGCTGGAAAGGCACTTTGTGACGAAAGTAATTCAATATAATGTGACCTTCTGGTGTCAGCAACTCTCATCGCCGGCCTTACATAACAAAGACGGCGACCAGACAATTGCTGCAGGTGCACAATGGGAGGAGGGGGCGCCAGTTCCTCGAAATGGCAAGTTCCTTCTTCACGGCAGGAGAAGCGTCACTTACGAAATCTGTGGAGGGATGGAGGGAAAAATCGGACCCATCAGATGTCGACCTTGGACTACAACCCACTTATTTATGCAGCAAAAGTCAATGTTTGTAACAGTGAACACTCAGCGCACTTCACACAGAGTGTGAGGAGTTGATAGGAGGCAAAATGGAAAAAAACAATTTGACATTGGAGTAAGTAAATGGGCACCCTGGATGATGCCGAGCGTCAGGCCGCTCCAAGATAAAGAATCCACTGATCCACGCTCGCTACATTGGTCCCTGACACCGCCGAGAGCTCCAGCATGATTCAGCCAAGACCCACCAATGGAAGGGGGTTTCTTTCCTGATTTCCTCTTTTCAAATAACAGCAGGACAATTCATTCCTTTGCTTAAGAGGAAAGGTTTTGACACAGAAAAGGACCATTGCCAAGATTCATTTGGGAATAACGTGAGCGGTGGCGATAGGAAAAATAGGTGATTTGTTTTCAGACAATATTTTTGAAAACCCTCTTGGTCAAAGGAGTTTTTTCATATAAGAATATTCACATATGCTTTTGCACATGGAGTCAGACGTCTCTCTGTGAGGTGGTCTGGACATGTCCATCTGGGAGGAGCCCCACGGCCGGAGGCTTGTGATGGATGGGTGGGTGTTGAATAAGACTGTGACTCTACTATAGAGCCAAGTCTTTTATACCAATTTTTATCTCGACCATCATCATAAAACAGACCCAATATCGTTGCTTGCTAGAAATGGATTTAGATACAAAGACCTAACGTTCAATTTTGCAAAGCTACTGAGACCAAATAGCTGCAAAATATAGGCTTTCTTTCTTTGAAAAAAAATCCTTTAATATTTCCTTTTTTTCATTTAAATATTTTCTGTATGTGAACATTAATAATATCAAATCTCTGCATTTTAAACGTTGTTACCGTCAATGATCCATTTCCTACTTCTTTACGTTGGTCTTGCTGCTGACCAACATATCCACCAGGGGGAGCAGCCCAAAGTCAAACGTTTATGAGATGGACAAACTCCACAACCAACATGGCGACTGTGGAAGAAGCATTGATGCGTACCTCTTGCTCAACAGAGGAAGATGGAGGCAGCATTTGTATATCGCGACTGGACGGAGAATTTCAACCGTAGTCATGTCTTCTTCATGTCTCATCAGATGGTCACGCATGGTTTGGCTACTGCTGCCTTTCATGACAATGGCAAGGTGACGTTCATCGTACTTTAATTTAGGTACCAAACCTCACTCGCTCACTCAAATGCTGACAATGTCACAAAAACGCTGCAGTTATTTGCATGTACTATTAAATCCATTCAGAAGGGGGGAAGGAAAACATTCAAAGAGAAGTGCAATCCTTTCAGTTTCAGGACATGTTGGCCAACACATGATGTGAGGGGATGACTTGTTGGCTCATGGTATTTGATTCCCCATAACTCTGTTTTGAATGCGAATAAAACACTAAATTATTATTCACATGGGTTTAGCAATTCGCAGAGGATGTCATGAACTGCGGCACAAGCAACTGAGTTTCAGACCCCTGTCACATTAGTTCTATTCTACTGGCGTGATGAAACCCATGTGGTCCAAGCATCATCTGGGTCAACAGACAGAGGTGCCCAGGACAACCCTTCTCAGACAGACCAGAAGTTCGCTTGGCTTCAATCCCCCCGAGGCCTGAGTCGGACACCCCTGTACTCAACAACGCCCACGCTATTCTAAACATTCAGTCGTCTGGCACTGAGGGTTTAAGTTACATTGTGGGGGGAAAACCTCATTGTTTGTCCTGACATGCAGCCTGTAACATGGAGCATTAAGCCCAGCAACCAAGTTCACCTTCAGCACACACACACACACACCATTCTGTTTCTCCAACTCTCCTAACAAGCCAGAAGGCCCCTCATTGTTGCCATGGTAACGGAGGGTTCTCGCTGGTGCAGGTTCATCTATACTGTATCAGAATGCTCCGTCTGTGTCGTCACCCTGCCTCGTCGGTGCTGAAATTTCTCAATGGAAGCCCAGTGTGAGTCTGCGTTTTACGTAAATGTTCCCGTCTGAAGACAAAGACGGTAATTCTACTCCAGCTCCTCCGCGGCAGACGGCACCATCCATCACAGTTGGATCCGTGTCTGCAATGATCATAATGACTCATTATCATCAGCCGCCTTCTGGCATGTCAGCATCCTCCCCAGCATGGGAGGGCAAACTTGCTCGACCTCCTCGTGTCCCACATTCTCAGCCAGCTGAATAATTGATGCCTCACACAGCAGAAGAGGAGGCTCGGCTTTGTGTGACCTCCGACTGTCAGGTGTTTCCTGGACCGACTCGCCCACTGCTCTGCCAGACTCTCACAGCCTCTGCTGTCCTGCCACATAGACAGAAGCACAGGCGCAGTGGGACTGAGACCGAAGGCTGAAGAAGGGACGTGTCACTCACGCTCCCGACTAGTAACTATTCTAGATGAAAAAAACCTGCATCAATATTTATGCAGTAAGACCTATACATTTCATTGCAACTTTAAAGCAGACTACTGTATATTGAAGAAGCTCATACAGAATGGTGTTTAACTGTCTTACTTCTTCTTACTTCTGATTAGCTTCTGCTGCATGAAAAAAATACATTATAAAACAACCTAGAGAAAAAAAAGATAATAATAATAATAAATCAAACTTTAAATATAGGACAATACTGTGGCACAAAATATAATTCCGGAGGTCTGCACTCTCTCGGCGCTTTTCTGGTCATTGTAGCTGCTACATTTAACTATAATTTAACTATACATTTAACTATATAACTACATAATGCAAGTGTATCTGAACACAATGGAATTATTCATTTCTTTTTTATTCACTCTATTGTATTTCATTGTTAACTAAAGTTGAACAAAAATTTATCAATTTGCTTAAACCTGCATAAAAGAAAAGAAAAGAAAAGAAAAAAATCCGTTTTTTGTATTTTTTCCCTTCCCATACGTAAATATGAATAGACTGATGTCAAATCTCCCTCCATTTTGAGCACATCATCGTCTATATTACTTTACAAGCAGATTCAGGTTCATTTATGCTCCCGTTATGTATGAAATTGTGTGTTTTAAACCTTGCTACCGTCACTGATCACATGCTTCCATGCCTTCTTTATGTTGCTGCTCAGCAATATATCCACCAGGGGGAGCAGCCCAGAGTCAAAAGTTTATGACATGACAAACACCAAAACCAACATGACGACTGTGGAAGAAGCATTGCTAGCGTACCTGTTGCTCAAAAGAGGAAAATGGAGGCAGCCTCGGAAACGTACAGAAATACGGAGGAAATGAAGGCGGAGCACGGACAGAAGTTTCCATCCCTATTGATTTTATTCCCTTATTTCTGCAACTAAAGTTGACCAAAAATGTGTCAATTGGCTTTGAACACAAGAGATAAAGAGACAGAGAGAGATGGAAACGGACACCGACTGTAGCAAGGACCAATGGAGGCGCTGATCTCTCTCCCTCACTCTCAGACACGTGAGAGCATCCTGAGGTGGCAGCGCAAACCAGTGAGTGCTTCATTAAACAACTGCCTCGTATCTGCTCCACAATCTTTCGCTGTCACGTGACCAGGTAATATAATCACCTGCTGCGTTTGATAATCCAACGTGAGACATTGTTCATGCAAAGTCAAGCCGCCTCAGAGCGACCCCTTAAACTCAAGAGCGAATGAAGCAGGCTTTTCACTATTAAAGGTGGTGTGATGTTGTTGTGTATATGTTCTAGCATTGGTAGTTTTCTCTCCCCAGCGATGTAGGTAACACACATGACACAGGGACTTCAGGTCTGCCACCTCAACATGGCACCCCAGGGAGACTGTATCGCTGCTTCCCCTCGCAGTCAGAGTGACACCTCGGGAGGGAGACTGTATGGTGACTATAGCTGCACAAGAAAGACTCCTGTCTGCCGCAGGACAGAATGGAAATCACCTGGGAGAACAAGTCAACGTGAGACCAAAGGAACACGAGTCACTGTCTGTTGGCCAGCAGTTAAAAATCAGTGATTCGACAAGTCTTCAGTGATCATCAAAGACATTTGGTGACAGTCAAAATCTCACATTACTATGCCACAAAAAATGATGCATTTGAGGAGCAGTTAGTGTCACGTCAACATGTCCATTTAAATCTGTCACCTGCTCATGTGAGAGCACCGTCGCCGCCTTTGTTCAGCACTGGACCTTCACTGGATTCCCAAACCTGGTGAGTATCACATCTCGGGCCTCACTTTGTCTCCACTTGAGGACAAAAGCCTGAATCAGGGAACAAAGGCCTGAGAAAGTGAGGCTGCTCTCCATCTTTGAAAGAGTCAGAACGTGACACTTGGATGTACCAACGACAATAGCGGGGACAATGAAAGTAGCCGCTGACAATATAAAAGGGGCCTCTGCGTTCTCCAGGTCGAGCGAACTGCCCGGCATGAGAGACGAGTGGGCGACGGTAGGTGCCAGTGTGCAGACGCTGGACCGGGTACACGCCTCACAGGTGGACAGGTGAGAGCGCTCTTGACTCGCAGGTGGCTGATTTGGTCATTTGATGAATATGATAAAAGATTTCATGCTAGTTCTGAAACAACTTGGAGAGTATTTACGATTTAATGTGCTGTTTCTGGAGGAAGTTCTACTGAGATGGTCTCTCAAAATCAAACTCCCTAAAGTGGTCCCTTCATTTTACAATTTTTTCTTCTTGTTTTTCTAAATTTCATTTAATTCTATTTGAAGAGGATTTTTTTCTAGCGTATGTCAACTCAGAATTACACATATTTTTCTATCTTGCACACACACAATCCTCCAAATCGAAATGTCAACTGCATAAGGGTGGTCATTATTGAGTGTCTTGGAAGGTTCCAGTTTCACTGTCGTCCTGGATGATCTCCATTTTTCGTCGATGCCCAGCCTTCTGATTGATCATGTTTATCACCTTCATTATCACCTCTCTCTGCAGAAACTAAGATGAACTGGGCCCGTTGTCACCTCCTGTCTGTGTTCCTAGTTGTTTCACTGAACCCCTCAGGTAAGAGCGTGTGAATGCCGCCGCACTCTGAGAGCGCTGAACCTGCTCTTTGTGTGGCAGCGGCGGAGACTGAGCAGAGAATTATCGGGGGTCATGAAGTCAAGCGCCACTCGCGCCAGTTCCAAGCTTCTCTTCAGCATGACAGACATCACTTCTGTGGAGGGACCCTCATCCACGAGCAGTGGGTGGTGTCTGCCGCCCACTGCTGGAGGCCGTGAGTACTGCACTACTGCCAGCAGTGTTTGCAGTCTAACTCGTAAATACCTAAGTGCATATTTGACCTTGACTTTATTGTTATCGGTTGCTATGAACTCAAATACAACAGATGATTTTGCGGTCACCACCACTACTTGTTGAAAATGTGGGTTACCTAATGTAACCACAGTTCTATGAATAAAATTATTATTTTGTTTTTGTTTCTGTTTTAGTGTGAATTAGTTGCAAATAGATAGATAGATGTTACGTGCCGGTAAAAGCGGAATTAAACAATGGAATATATTAAACGTGATTCCATTCATAAGGCAAGCGCCAGAGGAGGCTGTTTTGTGGGGGCATTTAGCTCCAGGCTGTTGTGGCCCTCTACTCCATTATCTCGAGATAATTGTTATCTCAGGCTAAAAAAAATAAAGTCATGCACGCCACATCCAAAAAAACGTTGACAAATAGTTACGAAGCTGTGGGAGACATGAAGTAATCATTCTTGAGATAAAAATGATCTCCAGATAACTGTTATCTCGGGCAAAAAAAAAAACCAAGTCATTCATGTCACCTCCAAAAAAAATGAACACAGGCATGTCACTTCCAGGGCTCCGTACAAATCATTAGTTCCAGTCCAAATAAAAGGTGGAATGACAGAGCACAACTTAACAAGGCAAAAGGTTGAGCTGGCACAAGTGTGTGGCTGACATCACTGGTCTGTGTTTGAAGGAAGCACCTGATGCAGGTGGTCCTGGGTGAGCACGATCTCTACAAAGTGGAAGGAGTGGAGCAGCGCTTCAACGTCAGCCTCATCCTCAGACACAGACGTTACATGTACTGGTCCTTTGACAACGACATCATGCTGCTGAAGGTGAGTTCAGGGGTAGGTAGGTTCCTGCTCTGCACCGCTTCTGTCTTTCATGAAACTAGTCAGACTTACGACAAGTCATTTCATCAGGTCCAGGGGTTCTTAACCATTTGACCTTGGGGCCCACCTTTCCCAGAACGAACGGACCCAAGGCCCGTTCAAGCAATAGAATGATTTGTTACTCTTGATCCCATTTGTGTGCAATAACCACATTTCATCTACTTACACGTGAACAAACCAAAACCTTGTGGAGTGCAACCAGGTGCAAGTCACGGTCATAAAATTTACTAAAGAAAAAAAAAGACACTTGATGCAAACTGTTGAGAAAAATAGAATAGAATTCAGAATAAAATCAATATAATAAAACCTGTCTAAATATCATAAAGTAAAAATAATATATTGTATTTAAACTCCAAAGAAGATACAAGTGCAGTGTAAATGAAAGTATCACCATAAAATGTTCCAATGAATTTCAACATCATTGTTTCTTTTTAAGAACTTCATAGTTGAAAAGTATCACAGATGTGCATCTGTCAAGTCAGATCACTGACTCGCTACTACCACCACACGTGGCTCAGGGATTCAAACTGAGCGTGTCACGACCCAAAACAAAAAGCTTCTAGTACCAGCAAACTGTTCTTCCCACTAAACAGGATCCCAAGCCACTGATTTACATGTCGAGGGACGATTATGAGCAACTAACTGCTCAGCTAAAATGTGCAAACTAGGAATGCGAGACATTTCGGCAGCAATTGTCGCATAAAATGCTGAAATTGAACAAGGTGAACCCGGGCGGGTTAACCAATCAGAGTGGAGATAGGGAAGCCGTGTGCGGGGAAGACAAACGTGTCAGCAACACAAAGATTGGAGGAGAAAGTGGCCGTAATAAGGCCTTGCAGACGGCTACAATTCTGCCTCTCAGATGGCCACTAACTTAGGCCTGGCCCCCTTCCTGAGCGGCACTTGCTCACGCCTGTTCCTTGTGTCGCAGTTGGATGAACCAGCCAGAATCAATTCAGTGGTGGCTCCGGCCGCTCTGCCGGACCCGCGCGCTCCAGCCCTGGCCGACCTCAGCACCTGCGGTGTGAGCGGGTGGGGCGTGACGCGGCTGTTCAGCTCCAGGCTCTCGCCCGTCCTGAGGGAAGTGGACGTGCAAATCTTCACCAAGTGTTGGCGCTACTACTACTTCCGGATCACGGAGAACATGGTGTGCGCCGGCTACCCCTCTGGAGGGAAGGACTCCTGCCAGGTGAGCGCCAACGGACACGCGGTGGAGACTGTGCTCTATAACGGCAGCAAATGGTTGTTAGTTTTATTTTGTGAATTTACTCATATACAGCTCTGGAATAAAAGGAAGAGACCACTGCGAAATTGTCTGTATTCTTAACTCTGCGATTTAGACCAGACCTGGTCCAAATGTGACCTGGGGGCCATGTGCACCGGTTGCCTGTATTTTTGTGGAACTCAGACTAAAACTATCACTGATATGTTGAAAATTTTCTGCTATTTCAGTCATCAACACCACTTCAGCAATAAATATAGCATGTTCTTGTTTTAAGACTTCAATTTTCTTCTTTTCATTGGCCATTTTGTTTTTTTTCATGTTCCTCAAAATACATTGAGGGAATATTGATAATACATTTTAAATATTATTCCACCAAAGATTCATTCCTGAATTCTAGTTAAAAGTCAAAACATGAGTATTGTGATGTTTTGAAATTAATATAATCTTGTTCTCATTATTTGAAACCATTGCATCTTTTAGGTTATTTTGACCATTTGGCATTTTTTGGCAAATTAATACAATAAATGACAATATTTCTATTATATATATATATAATATATCTAGTCATTTAAAAGACTCATTGTCAGTAGATTATAAAATGAAACAAAAATGCTGATTTGACTTAAACAGATGCCTACAAATAGTAATTGGCAGAAACTAAATTGTAGCAATGTCACTGGTGAGGCGGCGCCACGATTGGTAGTTTGGGTCTTATTTAATCCTCTCACCCGGGATACACACCCACCATCGACCTCAGCCAGTCAATCAACAGGTTGTGACACCTTTAAAATTCCAGTATACAACAATAAATCCCACTTACAATTACAATGAGTTCGTCGTGATAAAATGTATTATTGCCATTTTTTTAAGAGAAGATGCCAGTGCTACAGAATTTTTTCGGCTATAACGCAGTATTGGACAAATCCACTCATTCCAAACATATTTTGAAAGAACATGACCAAGGTCTCTGATCCCATCTGGTGATCTGCTGGCTGTGCACTTGCCGGAGCAGCAAACTGTGACTTGAATGTAGAGGAGTTTGTTTTTGACTCCGATGGTTGGGACCCTTGGAGCGATCGTGCAATAACACGTGCACTGTGTGTTGCTTGGACTGAATCTTGTGTTTCACACGTCACTGCAGGGTGACTCTGGCGGGCCGCTGGTGTGCAACGGCAGATTTGAGGGGATTGTGTCCTGGGGCATCGGCTGTGCGTACCCCTACTTTCCAGGCGTGTACACCAAGGTCAGACGCTACGTGGACTGGATGAACGAAGCCATCCAGACTAGATAGGACCAGTGAAGACATCCCGGGGCTAATGTTGCTGGCTGTTGTACATATGAAGTAAATAAATCTATTTAAGAACATCTTCATGTGTCATTTCTCGGGCAGCAAGCTGTGGATGCTGGTGCATTAGTGATTGTCACCGTACAGTTGTCGCGTGCGCTCTGTCTCCTGGGGTCACGTGTCTCTCGATCATTATGAAAGAGCAGCCCTCGCAGACAAGGTCATGCTCTTCAAATATTTGGAAATGTGTTTGGATGGGAATTTTATCTGCACTGAGGCCAAAGGTCAAGGAAACGGATAAAAAAGATCCTTTTATTTTGACCATTTTCAGCATCAACTTTTCATCTGTGATTCCATGACAGCACTGTTCGCACAATACAGCCCTGTGCAAACTTTCACCAGTGCTGAAAACGTGGATGTATCAATGACGTTAGTTTGTCAGTGTTTTGACTGATGCAGTTTATTTGGTTCTTTTAAGCCCTCATGTTTTCCCCTATGAAAATTGTCGAGTCAGCAAGTGTTTCAATTGCCCTACCTGGATCCAACTGTCCTCTAACATCTTCCACCACCAAGATGAGGAATGTGTGAGAACCTGTGGAGCCATGAGCTCCTCCCATTGTCGGAGGTGGCGGTGAGTGAATGATTGGCCGTCGGAGCACCTCTCCCTCTCCCCTCTCATTCACATTTGAATACGTTTGCAAGGGCTCCAGATCGAAGGCTTCCAGCTCAGAAAGAGATCGGGTGAAAATGAACACGGAGGAGCCAGAGTTGACCCGGGACACGGTGATGAAGCTGATCCAAGCCTCTCAGGAGGTCAAGAAACACGCCTACTGTCGCTACAGCGACTTCAGAGTTGGAGCTGCTCTGCTGACCTCAGATGACCTCGTGTTCACTGGTAAGAAGCGCAAAACATTGTCTGTTCCTTGTCTTCAAGCAGTGAGGGCAGTTAAACCCTCTACTGGCAAAAACAGAACAGGATACAGAGGCGAAGGATGAATACATCACTAATGCAGTCACAGAAACGGTGCGCTTCTCTATGCAAATAGTTTTGGAAGGTACACAGTGTCATCTGTTAACTCACACAAATCAACATTCACCCCCAGAAGGGAAAGCAAACAAATGCTGATGTTGTCCGGGGGCAGGATGACTGGTTGACTCAAAGTATCATGGAACAGCTCAGTGGAATTTCAATCTGAACGTTGAAATTGGGCTTCGTCAGAGACTTGTCACAAAAAAGTGTGACATACGCACAGGAAACGAACGACCAAGTTTCTCCTTGACAAGTCCCACTCCCGTGCTGACTGGCTCTTCCAGTTCCCACTCAATTCTTTTGAGTCGGGATCCAAATTCACCAGGCTAAATGGGCACAGGCTCGTCTTCAAAGCGATGTTGGTAGGGCAGATAAAGATGAGGTTTCAAAGCAGTGCCAAGTCCAACCCGGGCGTCAGTTGCAGCATGGAAAATACACATTTCTAAAATTTGCCATTGAAAAAAAAGCTGCTTAATAGTGAAACCCTCCAGTGAGAAAGTTGTGTAGTTGGTCCAAACTGATTCAAGATCTCAGCGCTTAATGTCTTAAACTTCTGCCTGAAGGAAATATCATGTTCCAGCTATTGTTTTAGCCTTGAACGTTGTTAAAGCCGTTGAAAGGCAAGTGCCTTTGTTGTCATCAGATTCACCTCATGTCCCCTGAGGCCACCAAGCCGCGACAGGAGGCTCCACATTACATGACGATGGCAAGTGTGTAACTTGCTTGTAGTGATTGGGAACTTCGATAAACACGATTAAAGGAACATATTTCAAGTCATGTCCTCCTCTTACCATGACAGGAGTAAGATTTTTATTCCTATATGGATAACCAGTTCATGGCAGGAGGCTACGGTCCATCCAGACCAGAACCTCCCATCACAGGAACAGCTTTTTCCCCTCGGCCGTCACACTGTTGAATCTGTGATCGGCCTTCGTTGTTTGTGGGTTATTTTTATTATTTATTTATTCGAATTATTATACTTTTTTAATTTTATTTTATTTATTAACAGCACTTTATTTCGAAGCACTTTGCCAGTTGGTGGGACCGCCACTGACCATGGCAATAAATTCTATTCTGATTCTGATGTTGGTGGCCAAAATTGTTGGGAGTAGTTTGACATAGTTTATCACCCCCAGCCCAAGCAAAACGACCGGCTTCTCCAGTTCCTACCATTCAAATTCATGCTGATAACCACGCACGTCCGTCTGCAGGCTGCAATGTGGAGAATGCGTGTAACAACCTCGGCATATGTGCCGAAAGGACCGCCATCGTTAAAGCCGTCTCCGACGGCCACAGGCGCTTCAAGGCCATCGCCGTGGCCAGGTGAGAGTCACATGCTCCCGGTGTTTCTGTGTCTGAGCCTCACCGCCGAAGCTGTCATGAGGAGCTTTTGCACTAATACGTTCACGTTTTGGCATGTGAGCTTGTGGTGAATGGATGAATGAGGAAGATGTGTGTGTTTAGAAGAGTTGTGTAAGGCTTTGTTTGGTGTTTTAATGTTTATATGAAGGTATTGTTGAGGTAGTGGTGGGTATGTGTGAGTTCTAGAGGGTTTGTGTGACGTTCAGATGTGTTCAATTTCAGTCTTACACTGGAGGGAAATCTGGAGTTTCTTCTTTTTCTTTTGTTACACCTGTCTTCCTTGACTGACAAAAAGATAAAGGACAGAAACTGAAGTGACCCAAACCTTTGTCCTCTTGTCTGTGCAGTGACATGAAGGACCAGTTCATCTCCCCATGTGGCGGCTGCAGGCAGTTCATGAGAGAGGTAGATGGACCAGGCTTTTGCATCGCACCTCTCAATATGACTCGAAGACTTTCTTTCTCCCCAGTTTGGACTGAATTGGGACGTTTACATGTCCAAACCTGATGGCTCATTCATGAAGATGTCAGTGAGCCAGCTGCTGCCGTCTTCCTTTGGTGCAAAGGACCTGACCATGAAGAGAGAGACGGATCATGGCGATCACTGAGCGTCTTCACGTGGACGCTCACATGAAGCAGCAGGCACCCAAGAGGGTGGCATTTAGCAGCCCGTGTTCTCCGCCTCTTTCATAACGGCAACATATTAAAATGTAATGATTGTAGAATGGTTTTAAACGTTGCTCTCAATGTGCATGAAGAAATCAATGCTAAAAATACTTGTCCGATGTAATCACACACTTTAATAAATAAACATTTCCAAACTTTTTGTGGAACATTTCGTCTTACAGTGTTTCGCTCGGCAGTCGTGCGGCGACATTTCACTTCCACAAGTAAAAAGGCAAACAGAAGGTAGCATCCTAAAAACAAGGTCAGTGCAGCTTTCTCTCTTAATTAATCATTTCATGCATGAGACTTGAATCCTTTGTTATTTATCATTTAAAACGTGGGTTTATCCTGGAGCAACATTGGCTTCGAGGTAACCTACATCTTACGAGTGTTTTCATGTTAGCAAACGTACTGCAATGTGGTTCCTCTATGTTATTACTAAATAAAACGGCAGTCGCAGAACTGTCATCTGTGAGCAGGGTTCTGTCAGAAAGGCGCGAAGCTCCCCTCTGGCAACAAATCATCTCATTAGCAAACAGGGAAAAATCAAATGACTTCTCCAAAAAGCAGCAGAGTTTTGGAGGGCGGAGTGACCCTGCAACTTTCTGAGTTCAGCTTTCTTTGTTAGCATCCAGCGAGGGCCAGTAGGGGACCTGAAGCCTGGGCAGCGATCCTTCAGTCAGCCTCTCCATCCACACGCCCAGCTTGTCCAGCTTGTGGTGCACTTCTATGCTGGTGGTCCGACCCGACCCTCTCTTTGAAGCGCTCCCTTCCTCTCTGGAATGGGAGCGGGACCGTGAGTGCGAACTGGACCTGGATCGAGATCGGGAGTTTCGCCGGGTGTCGGAGGAAAAGGAGGTCTCTGAGGTGGACGAGGCCTCGCTGGGATCCTCTCCCGTGAAAACGGGCCGAAAGAGAGAAAAGTACTTCTTGTAGCCATTGAGAGCTAAAACATAACCGGTGTAGTCGGAGGACTCCTCGTCTTCCGCCGAGTGACCGTCGGTCTGTGAGGAGGCTGAACGCAGGAGCGACGGCATCCAGTTGTGATGTTTGTCCGCATTGAGGAAGGAGAAATGGAGCGTCTGCGTCCTGTCACGACACAGTTCGGATGGAGAAATATAAACTGTGTTAGGGGTTATTCGAGATCCAACCAAAATCATTCATAAATTAAACGCAAATTCTGCGAGTTTACCAAATGAATCCAAATGAACACAAACTGATTCAAGAAGAAGAATCTGCTGCATGCTGCCTCATAGTGCCTCCTCCTGAGCCAAGCCAATGGCAAAATAGAACTCAAAATAAAGGGCCTCTTACTGTCAACGTTTATTAAGACCAAATTGTGGGACCCCAGCACCAGCATAAAGCCATTTACTGACTTATTTAAGAATGTTTAATTCACAGTATTAATGATTACTTATTGAGTATCACTGTCAAGTTGGCGGGTGTTCAAAGTGCATATAAAATATAATCATATTTTGAAGGGAACAATCACTTCCTGCTTGAGGGGAACTGTCAAAATGGCCCCTTCAAGGCAGCAGCAACGCAAATCACAGACGGATGGATCCAGGGCACCAGAAACATCGCCAATCAGCATCCTAGATCTGGATGGTCTTGCTGCCGCGAGAGAGGCACATACCGCATGCAGTCCAAAAACGGTCATCAGCTTTGAGAAAACCTCACCCCGAGAACGAAAACACCTCCTTGGCGAACTTCCTGAGCAGTGCATTCTTGGAGGAATGGGTCAGCACCAGAACCACATTGATGTGTCCAGGTCTCAACTTCACCAGGTTACTGATGTAGGTGATGTCGGTCAGCTCCGTCACCTCAACAAAGTCCTTCTTGGGAGGGCGACTAGGTGGACATACGAGTCTTTAGTGAGCTGAGATACACCATGAAAATCAATCATCACACGACCTCCATCAATGATAAACCATTCAGACTGTCCTGTCTGGCTCGGTCAATGAATGCACACGGAAGACTTTTGCAATGGAGAAGGCTGTGAATTTGTGTCTCCACTTTTCATCGAAAATAGCTTTCGTGGACGTCTACCTTTTTTTCCTGACATTGATAACACATTGAAAACAGCATCATTCCCAGGTTCTACTTCGATTCTGCAAGATAACTGTAATTCCATTTACAGGACTTAAGTACAGACACATTCATAGAGAATTTTATCCAGGTTAAACACCATTCACCTGACTAACTTCCCTATACTTTCTTGCTGTGCCACTACAGCCAAGTCGTCATGTTGCTCAAGAGAGGACAGGCGACACCACAGCCACGCGCTTCACTTTCTGTGTTGAGTACCTTGAGGTCCCAGCCCTGTTTGAAGCCTCCTCTTCACTTGGAGGCTGCTCCTTCGGCTTGGAACGCTGGGGTTTGCTCTCACCCGGCTCACTGGAAGCACAAACACGTCTTCATCTGGACACTGTCATGAAAAAAATTACACTAACAATAACATGGTTAAAAAAACATTTTTTTCTCACCTGAACGCTTGGATTATGACTGTGCCAAAAAGAATGAAGAGGGCTGAGAAGATCAATGACAGGATGGGCATCATCTCTCGTCTAAACCAAGAAAAAGATCATGTGAACTTGAGGGTTAATCTAAAAGAACTTATACTAAACGTATTTACAGAGTTTTAATACTATTTTGTTATTGTTTTATGTTAAATATATGAATATTTTAAGTACTTCATTTTAAATATATTATTTTTCAATAGTTTCAGCAGAATTATGATGACAACTACTTCAACTTGCAGACGCAATGTTTCAGCAGTGTCAAATGTTGTATGTTGTTGAATAAACATTCAGAAAAAAAAGGCTTTTCCCTGACAGAGGTGGAGAGGCAGAGGTCACCACAGGGCGAAAGTCCAACCCATTCCAGTCAACTTGTTTGTCTCCCGTCCCCTTCCAGGTGAACAAATATTGACTTTCTTCATTAAAAAAACGTTATTGAATAATGTTCCCTTCTGGGCACCGCCGGTAGAAATGTTTTCTCCCCAGTCCACAAATTGTGGCACACAAGTTCCCAACGCGCTCACTGAACTTCAGTGCCAAATTAATTCCATTGCACCTAATAATTAGCCACATTTACAACACCTTCCGCAATGGACTTTGGTTTCATATCTTCACCGGCTTGCTGACTTTGATTATGAAACTAATATTCTGAGTCATTGGGCTCATCCTTATTGGCCATTTAACTCTTGTGAAAACAATCCAAACATTGTCACCGAAGTAAACTTGTCTTACCCGCTCGAGTAGAGGAGGTCCTCATATGACTGAACGACATAATCATACGCAGCATTCATCCAGCGAATTATGAACATCTGATCCAAACAAACAAAAAAACGTCAGTCAGGGAGGTTGAGTTTAACATATGCACATCATGCAACAGGCCTACTGGAGCCCTTTCGTTGTTGAGTTCAGGCAGTGTGGCGTCTGAGCTCAGATAGGACGGGTCCTTCTGAAGGAGCTCCAGCTGCTCATGTAGACGGTACTTTTCTTCCTCGCTGCCGTTCCAGCCGCCGGCCACGGAGCGGAACAGAACCTTTCCAGCCTGACTCCGCCGCTCAAGAATCACAACCTGTCAGTCACAAAAACACTTCATTACCACGTTACATTTCAGAAAATGTTGCCTCGTGGGTTTGGGCACGAATGATGTTTAAAAAAGTGTGGGCCATGATCACAGAAAATAACAGATCACGGAGGCCCTCGACCGAGCCAAGAGTCTTCGGCTCCTGTGGGAATAACTGGATGACTTTCCAACACCACTGTTGCACCTCCACAGACACCTGGAAAAAATGGTCCTTATTCTCACTTCAAGGATGAGGGACAGTGTCTCAACTGGGACTGGAAAACATGAGGGTCATTATGAAATGATTATTTAGCCAAACGCCCATCTCCCTCTCACTCTGTCCCGATGCACCCAAGCACTGCACCACGCCTCGTCCACGTGAAAGTGGCCCGGTGGGAAGCTGCTCTGGGAGGCACAGTGAGCCACGACACAGAGGGAGTCCCTCAGCTCTGCCTGTCGACGAGAGCTCAAGCATCTGTTTACACGCCGTGGGGAACGCTAATATTAGCCACCGTTGTCTGTACAACGGCAGCATGGTTTTCAGCGTCAGAACCTCCGAGGAGCAGCAGCGTTCTGAGTCACATTTTGTAGTGGATGAATGCATAAGAACCTGAGACAGGGGTGATAAAACCAACTGCTCCAGTAATTCATCACGATGCAGATTAGTGCTCAAATATGGAAGTTTATAAGAACCACAGAGAAATCTTCACATCCAGCCAAGTGCCTGCTCAGCTGGAAATACTGTCTCCACTGTTCTCTGAGGCCAAACCTGACAGATTGGAGTTTCGAGAAAGAAAGATTTAACCTACAAGATGAAGGTTAAATATAAGTGTTAAATTATTATTTATATTTTACACACTGTTTTATTGTAGCTCCTTGTTCAATAAACTTTTAAAATTGTTGTAATACCCGTTTGAATAATTGTAATTATGAAACAAAAATGATCTCGATTATAATGGTGCAGCCCTAGTCTCAACATTAATTTAATACACTGTTATTGCCACCTGGAGATGGTGAGGTGATGTGTGGACATGTTTGATAGGGTCTTGTCACCCAGCCTCTGAATGAGCCACTGACCTGCGGCAAGAGCACTGCCTGGTTGGGGAGAAGCGCTTGGCAGAGCGGCTGCTGTTGACGCTGGTAGACGTACGCGAACCGAAGTACTTCCTTTACGTTCACTCTCGCAAAGTCAAGGAAAGCTTGATTCCCAGGCTGAAAGCTCTGATCTTCACTTGTGATGAGCAGCACACAGTATCTGCCATACAAACCAGTTGATATAACACCAGTGAAGTGCAGCAAAAGAGGTGGAAAACAAACAGTGACGTACTTTCTCCGTCGGTGGAACTGCTTGACAGGGCAAAGCTCATCAAAGAGCTGCTGGTTCACCAGCCGAGGCACCTGGAGGAACTTGTTGTTGGAGACAAACTCATCCATAATCTGTCGCTTCATCCCTCTGGCCTGAGAGGCAGTCAAACTTTGTTTAGGATCAACACAACTACTGTCACATGATGGACTTCTTCAGAGAGAAAACGCACCTGGATGATGTCGACAGGGTTGACTGTGTCCTCCTTGAACAGAAGCATCGTGGGAGCATAAGTGTTGATGTTGAATTGCCGCAAAAGCCGCACGTTGTGGCTCGCTCCCTGGTCGACATAGCCAAAGCGGACATAGTCTCGGAAGGAGAAGGCTGTCAGCTGGAACAGAGAGGTTTCAACGTGGAGAGAAATGGAAGCAGCCAGCTTCTCAGGTGAGTGTGCCTCATGCTACCTTGTACATGAGAGGAACAGCTGGGACAACATCAAACAGCAGAACGCTGGGTTTATTTTCATCCCTCCAACTCTCCAGAAAAGACAAGTAAGTGTCATCTGTGATCTGAAAACAAAACGCATTGTATTCAATTGTGAGCACATATTTTGGACAGTCAAGATTTTTAGGAAGTGTAAGTATAGTATCCTTTAAAAGGGAAGAGCATCTCAGACCAACCAACCAAGAATGCAATTGCATTTTATAATATTTCACATAATCAACTAACATTTATAATTAGACATTGTATATAACTATGATGAAAAAAAAATGATACTAGCAAGTTGGCATTCATGGCATCTGACATTCAATTTAACCGGCCCGGTAAATGTGTATATGCAAATCATTGCAAGCAATAAAGCATACAAAGTCAGAATAATCTAGCCTGAGCTCATCAATAGCTGGGTCCAAAACACTAGACACAGGATTTGGAATGTGAATTAGCATATAGTCTACTGTTACTGTAGAGGTACGCCTCATCGAGAGCTGGGTTCTGACAAATATCACAATAATATGGCAATGAATTGGAAAATAAGGCTCATAAAACTGCTCCATCATTAAAAAGAAAGCATGGAAGATTTGCGACTATGAGGAACATAATACGTTTATTTACCTTTTCCACCTGTTTCTGAGGCAGCAGGTCCTCAACAAACTGCCGCAGGTGCTCACGAACCACAGCCTGATGGAAGAAGGTTGCTCTGCCGTTGACCAGGCCAATGATGGTAGGGGCCCTGTGGACGCCCAGCTGGCTCGCTAGACGACGTTCGAAACCCAAGTCTATGATGCCGATCCCAATGCCTGCAGTGAAATAGAAACCCTTTTGAGATTTAACCATTTAAATTGATAGGCTTTATAAAGGAGACACATAAAAGTCTCCAACTTTTGGAGGAGCCAAAAGAACTGGCATCACTGTACCCAAAGGCTCCAGCTCCTGCACGGTCTCCTTCCAAACTGGCTCAATGTGGACGCAAGCGAAGCACCACTCAGAGATGACTTTGATAAGGTAGGGCCTCTTGTGGCTTTCAGGAATGACTTCACTATTGAACTGAGCGTGGTGAAACAGATACTTGCTGTCTGCAAAGTCTCTGGTCCTGAAAGAGATTGGTGGAGGAGTCTTATTTCCAGAGATGAAAAATATACGACCATGTCTTTATTTCAAAGAGGAATCTACAGCTTGTTACTGAATAGCCTTTGTCACATTGTACCTGGAAAAATGAAAGAACGACTCATCAAAGTAGAAGCTGTTGTGGAAGTTGCGGAAGCCGTGATGCTGCGATTGTCCGAACGGCTGGTTTTCATCGGTCTGACCGTAACGATCAAAGTTGGCCCTTCGCTCCTCGTTTGACAGGATCTGTTTTGAGGAGACAGGTCACTAGAACAGAAAGTGAAACTTGACAGTGACTGACCTCATATGATTTGGAGATTTTGATGAACGTGTCTTCAGCGTTAGGGTCCTTGTTTTTATCCGGATGCCTGACACAGGAGCATTGTAGAGCACACAGGTCAGAGGTCACCACCAATGGTTTCACAACACGAACAACGCGAGGTTGGAAGAGAGCAACAAACAAACAAAGCGGCTCTCTCAACACGTCAGATGGAGCGAATGCTTCCGGCGGGTCGGTGCGGCAGGGCTCACTCACCACTCCTTGGCCAGGCTCTTGTACGCCCTCTTAATCTCCGCTTGACTAGCGCCCCTGCTGACCCCGAGGATTCTGTAGGGGTCCGTTTCTGTCGCTGTCTTCACTGGGCTCAGGGTGACCATAAAGATGGCGAGCAGCAGCGGACATGCCCGTAGCACTCGATCGGTTCCACTTAGCGTCATTTCAACAGAGCCCTTGAACACGCACGTTTCCCAGCTGCTTTGGAAGATGACGCGAAAGACGCTAACCTGGAGCCGGTCGCTATAAAAAACTCAGAGCCAACATCATTGGTTTTGCTGGCTTACGATCGGGAAGGTGCAAGAAAGAGACATTTAAACGTGGAAGGCGGCGGTTTACTAAGCTAACGCAAGACACCGACAAATGGCAGGATGACGTCTGTGATGACTGAAGTTTCCGGGCACAGCATTCAAAATAAAACAAGAACGGCTTTCTTTGAAACGCATGATTGATCATTGTCAGGAGAACTGTCTATGTTTTGGTTCATTTATGTCAATTAATTGATTCAAAAACGTTTTTGTCAGGGTATCTATATTATACTATAAAAAAAACAACAACAACAACAACCCAGCAATTACCAGCTGCTGCATAACACGACAATTTCAACATATTTAAACGATCTGCTGCACTCGCCTTGTCAGTAGCAAACACGGTAGGACAGTAGAGATTATTTTATTTTGAAGACGAAAGTTTTCATGGGCCTCTATCCTTTGTGAATGTGTTGAGCTTTACACTGCAGTCGCCCCACTCATGACAGCTGTTTCTCTATTTGTTTCACTAACTTAAGGTCTTCTTAAAAATTATTAATGAGTTAATATATTCCGAAGAGATGCATAGTAACCATGACTATTTGGTTCCATATATAAAAAAAAGAAATACACGACTGGAAAATATATTCGTCTGCATTTCCGCTTCCGGTGAGTCGCAGCTCCAATTGATGGAGTCTGTAAACATGGACTCCTGGATCTCAAACTACCCATTCACGCGTTCGTCTCGAGCTGTGCCGTCTCGCTTTGTGTTTTTGGCGTGCTGTACGTCACCATGAGTGGGCCGTGGGTGTGTGCTGCGTGGAGAAAGAGTTTTCAAAGTCCGAAGGCTGCTTCATCCGGATAGCTGACGCTTGGTTCTAGTTGGCCCGCTGGACCTGCTTCGTTCTCCAACACGCTCCTTCAGCCAGGTAAACTGTGTGGAGACAACTGTGATCGCAAGACTGTGTGAAGCTGTATGTCGTCCGATTGATCATTTGTGTTTACAAATATGAGCTCATCGCATGCAGTGGTGATTACAGATGTAAATAATGGCGCTTGTGTTTATTACATTCACTGGATGGAAACATTCATAGAAGTCTGATCTTTAGCACCTGGCATTGCACATTGAGTAAACTGTCAAGACTATCAAAACAAGACTATAAGCTGGGTGGAACAACTGAATACAGGTGTAGAATCTCTGTCTGTGGTGTCTCATGATAATCTTCTTTGTGTCTCTTTTTTCCTTCGGCATCAGCATCATGTATTTGTTACGTCTTCTCTGCCGCCACAAGACTGCGCTGGTCATTGGCATTGTGTGTGGCTTTGCCATTGTTCTTGTCTTCTTGGCCCGATGCACCTCCGAAACCTTGAAACAGATCCAGGATCCACCGGGCCTGGTCCCGCATGTCGATGCCCCTCAACCGCACAGATCTGCAGCCCCCACCAAAGTCCTGTCAGCGTTCCTGGTGGTTCTGATCACCACGGGACCCAAGTACACCGAGCGCAGGAGCATCATCCGCAGTACGTGGCTCGCCAAGAGGGACTCGGATGTCCTCGCCAAGTTTGTGGTTGGAACTCAAGGGCTTCCAAATGAGGATCTTCAGAACTTGAACACAGAGCAAGGGCGGCACAAGGATCTGGTCCTCCTCCCTGACTTGAAAGATTCCTATGACAACCTCACCCTAAAGCTGATTCATATGTACTCCTGGCTGGACCAAAATGTCGATTTTAAGTTTGTACTCAAAGCGGATGACGACACATTTGCTCGCTTGGATCTCATCAAAGAGGAACTCAAAGGCAAGGAGCCCACCAGACTCTACTGGGGCTTCTTCTACGGCCGTGGTCGTGTTAAAACGGCTGGGAAGTGGCGAGAGAGCTCGTGGGAGCTGTGTGACTACTATTTGCCCTACGCATTAGGTGGCGGCTACATTATCTCTGCTGATCTGGTGCGATACGTGCATCTTAACGCAGCCTACCTGAAGACGTGGCAGAGTGAGGACGTGTCATTGGGCGCCTGGCTGGCCCCAGTGGATGTCCGGCGCACTCACGACCCTCGATTCGACACAGAGTACAAGTCTCGTGGATGCAGTAATAAATATCTAGTAACACACAAGCAAAGCTTGGAGGACATGTTGGAGAAACACCAGACGCTGCAGAGAGATGGACGGCTCTGCAAGGAGGAGGTCAAGCTGAGACTGTCCTACATGTACGACTGGAGTGTGCCACCTTCGCAGTGCTGCCAAAGGAAAGATGGCATTCCATAGCTTGTTGTCTGGAGAGTAGACCTCGCCTTTTATGCATAAACAAATAAGTTCTAATTTGTTAACATTGAACAATCCATTCGAAATGTGTTCATGAATCTAAAAAAAAGCATGTCAGCAAGGTTTCCATCAGTGCATCAATAATGTTCTGTAGTGCAAAGACCACTAGATCCCACCTGAATGCCTCTGGTAATTATAGTTATTACATTATAGAATTTAATCTTTGGGAGTGAGTGCTACTGTTTACCCGTCCACCAGCCTTTTCTGTATCATCGTGAGATGTTTGCTGAAAAAGGACTGACTGCGTCTGCGCTCCCGCTTGCACATTTTCATTATGAGCTGAAAAGCTAGTAAACAGGGTAAGTGTGACGTGTTCAGTATGAGAGGGACGACTTTCGAGGGGCTCTTAACACTTCACCCGGGGTCTGTTCCTGGATCAATCGTGGGTGCAGTAAGAAGCTACCGAATACTGATTTCTACATTGTACCTATCTCTTTGTGCTGTTTCGTCATGTTTACATGGAAAAAAACTCAACTTAAGCCTTATAATTATGTTTTTTCCTCCTTTTAGCCCTCACATAGCTAATATCTGTCTTTCTTTGTTCCTGCCAGCGAACCATGTATTCTGAAATACACAGTGTTTATGTATCTGGATGAATTGTATTTATTATTGTTAATTTATGCCACACCCTCAAGATGGTTTTCTTAATGCAGTCGATGCTGCAGCCTCTCTGTTGTTCTTCCTCACAGATTTACTGAGGAGATTCAAACTGTGTTGCTTTTTTTTAAGTGGAAAACGTTTCTTTGACTTGGATGGTACTATGAAGTGTGTTGAGAGGTTCACAACAATGTTGACACAGGCTTTTTTGTTAATGTGAGACATAACAAATGCATTCAAGCCCTTTATTTTTTGGCTTAATTTGTTTGACTTGTCTTTAGTGTTTTTAGGTGCATTGAGGCTCTTCTAATAAAAATATAAATGTTACCAGGTTGCAGTCATTCATTGTGTGAATCTGAATAGTTCCTGCAGATGCCCATCGCTGCGGCAGCACATAAACTGTCTTTAATATCTTGAATATTATATTTCATATTTTAATGTCAGTATGCCGCCGTAGTGACCCATATTTCCCCATTGTGGGAAACGTGCTTGCTGCTGCAAAGCAATTTCTTATTATAATGCAAATTAATGTTGATATTATGTCATCCGTTCATTCCTAAACCCCATTTTACTAGGTTTTATACATGATCTGTTTCATGTCCTTTACTCTGTGTCCCTGAAGGCCTCTCTGCGTTTGCAAAACTGCCAGAAAAAGGATTTGGAAATCACTGATGAAGTTGAGCACTCTTCTGGTACGGTGGAACATCAAATAGTTTTAGTGTTTTAACTGATTTTGCAACTGATTTTTAAACCTGCTCCTACACAAATGCCCCTTTGTGTCCTGTTCCAGTAAAAAATACAATGAAAATACACCGAATTAGTTAAAGGTATTCCTCAATGATAAAGTTGAGCCTGTGGTGGATCAAGTTAAAGTATGTTACCAAATCAGCAAACCACATGTTTGCTGTCCTCCTTGCCTCCTCTTACACTGATCCCATGAGATAGCGTGATACTTGATGGAATATATTCTGAACAGGATTGGTGTATGGATAACCGAATTGCAATTCTTATATTGTTCCGGTGGGTGTCAGTAATGCGCGAATGACAACAACAAACGTAATATGAAAACGTAGAAGAAGACTTTGTCCGGAACTGTCAGCGAAATGTTCTATTTTATTTCCACTTTTCTAACTGTGATGATTCCGTAATAACAAGAATAACCAGCTCTGCGACGCCGGCAGGGATCAAACCGCGAATATGACAAATGGTAAGTTGGAGAAACAAACTGGAGAGTGAGGCGACACTCGAATCTGACGCTAGCTAACAGCAGTTTAGCTGTAGACGTGGCCCTTCAGTGAACTGCGAACGAAGCTTGCTGATGCTTCTGACTTATTATACTTGGGCCGAAACAGCTTGATTATCACACGACACACCTGCTGCCCCTTTACTCTGGCGGACACCGCTTTTTCTAACGTTTGATAGCAGGGCGCTAACTAGCATATTACAGCTAATGCTAAACCATCCAAATTATTATAAGGCGTGAATATATAGTTTAGTGAGTGGCAGTTTACTGGTTTGTTAAAACCCTAATTCTGCTACCCATTGAAGGAAATTCTGGTGTTAAAACTGTTACAAACCCGAGAGGTTTCTCTTGGCTGGAAAAGGCATACGATTGGCTGTTCACCTGATGTTTGTGTCAATAAGCGTTTTTGTCTACATCTAGGTGATGCGGAGTTTTTTTGCTCAATGTCTCTTGATCCACTGGAGACTGTAAAACACCACCGACCGTAAATGTGGCACTGAAGAATTCTGTTACAACTCGCTGTATTCTGACCCTGTGCAAAGCATTTGCTCTGAAAATATGTTGATAGATACTGAAGGGACATGTGCAGTTTCACGCAAGTGTTCATTTGTTACGTGTATATTAAGCTCAATCCCCACTCTGAGATTGGCAGTAAATTGATAATAAACAGCAAAATTAAAGAATAAATGCTAATGTTGGATGTCTTTGTGATTATTCATGCAATGAAATCTGATTTTATTTTAGACATTTGTAACTCAGGTACCATGCTACATACGTATTTCGTCAACCACAGCCTTGCTTATAGAGAACAACGGCAGAAAAATATTTTGAAGAATTTTATTTTTAAAAATTCACTTTGTTTCGGGTGGAAAAAGTGGCGTCAAAACACAGTGAATATACAATTGATAACATTTGACAGTTGCTTTAATGGTGTGTCTTGCAGTGTATTCCTTTGATGGCATCTTGGTGTTCGGGCTGCTGTTCATCTGCACGTGTGCGTATCTCAAGAAGGTCCCTCGCCTCAATGGCTGGCTGTTGTCAGAAAAAAAGGGAGTTTGGGGAGTCTTCTACAAAGGTTGGTGTAGCTCACTCGACTTGTGTCAAACATCGCGAGAGTTTTGGATGATTCAAATGGCTGAGTTTGGTTTGTTCTGTTCTCCTCCCCCACAGCTGCAGTCATTGGTACACGGCTTCACATAGCTGTGGCGACGTCCTGTCTGATCATGGCCTTCTATCTTGTCTTCTTGAAATGATATGGATGGAACGGATTGTGATCAAGTGGGCAAGCACAGGTAAAGGATGGACTTGGCAGTCGCATGTGGATCCGTACCGACTGGCATTCAGCGCTGATGTCCTGTGGACCCATGTGAGGAGGAGAAGGAAAAGGAATGAGTCGCTGCCGCCCCCTTGTGGTGTCTCGGTGTAGTACCGCTTCTCCGAGCGCACCAGTGACGTGTGAAGCGCATCATGAATCACCCCACAGGAATAACTGAGGCGCAGGTTCATTTTGCCTCGTTCCGTCTGTTCATAGTGAGACGCCTGTCCACAGTCCCTTGTAAATATTTATATTGAAAATACAGAGTATGGAAGAATAGCTGCGTTATCTGTGTACACGACCTAAAGTTAGCATAGTGCGTATATATGAAGAAAATTACGAGAGAGGTTGTATGAGATAATAAGAAACAATTCTGCTTCATTTCCTGCCCCTGTTGTCTCATTTTATACCTGTTTTTAAGGTGGTGGGGATTAATTGATCTAATGTATAAGGGTTTGGGGGATGTGTGGCCCTGGTTTTCCTTTGTCTTTCACACTATCGTTTTCTGACTTGATTTTAGTTCCTTGGTAAAATAAGCGTTCACAAAATATGAAGTATCCAGGTGTCACCTCAGCTACATGTACATGCAGCACTCTAACCTTTAGAAATGAATTGGGTTATGGTGGACCTGCAAAAGGTTGTGAAGACAATGCCAAATTAAGATATGCTTACACTCAGTCCTTGATTTTATATAAACTGTAACATTATTTCTATGGTTTGGGTGAAATTAAGATCCAATCGAAATCTCAATAAATTCTTGTCTCTGGTTTATTTATAAGGCAGTTGCATCCTAATTGACTGAATACCTTCCTTTTTGTCCCCATGACCCTGAACACAGTTGCTCACAGCTTGAAGTCAGGAAACAAACATGCACAGTATTTTCAGAATTTTTCAAATGTGTAGCATGAATTATTTAATTTCTTTCCCCAGAAATGTTCAGCCACTCCTACGCTTGATTTCAACAAGCTGAAGAAAACAACCAGCTTCTTATTTGCAGTTGTGCTGTACGTTACTGTAGGATTCTATTCATGCTGTTATCTAATGCTTTGGTGGTTTTCCTGCACTATTTCTGTCTGAGGGGAAAAACCTTGCCCTTTATTAAGTGAAAATGAAACTACTCTGAAAATAAGTGGATGTACTCCACAAATGATTCCAAATGACTGCTGTCCGTTTTGGTGTGTGAGGTCAGAGGTTCATTGGATTTAGAACTTTTTAATTCTGAGGTAAATAATCAAGGCAGCCAAGAGCAATTACACTGAAGCCCAGAATTATTCATATCCCTGTCAAATACAATTTCCTTGTTTTTTTTCAGTTACACATTTCAGTATTTCACCTTAGATTTGACATAAATGATATGTGTGGGCAAGTCTGGAACCATGACCAGCCATGTCATCTGAGGTAACACTGTGCAAGGTGTTCAATTACACTTCAGCAACAAAGCCACCATATCCAAAATTATTCATACCACAGTGACACTAAGATACTAGCCACAGGCTATTCAAACATATCATTGTCTCTCAGGGTCTGAGTTCACATTTTGTTCTTTAACCAGTTTTCGGACTCTAAAGGTTGAGTTGCTTCTGACATTTCTGTCGTTTTTGAGTCAACACAAGACTTACCATGGCAAAAACCAAAGAGCTCAGTGAGGACTTGAGAACATGCATTGTAAATGCTAAAACGGAAGGAAAAGGGTACAAAAAATGCCAAACAATTTCAGGTGTCAGTAGCAACAGTATCATCCAGAAGTACCAAAAATGTCACACCTCAAAGGACGTGGACGGAAGTCAATAGTGTCACCTCAGCATGCCAGAAAAATCAAGCAGGATGTTGAAAACAATCCTATGACCACTACTAAGGCTGTTCTGAGGGAACTTAGGTTATGTGGTGTGACTCTATCAAGGGAGACACTGCAGCGGATACTGCACCAAAGTGGCCTCTATGGACGTCGACCAAGGAAGAGCCCTCAGCTTCAACCAAGGCATGTAAAAGTTAGTCTGACCTTTGCAAAGAAACACGTAACGAAAGATCAAAGCTTCTGGTCATCTTTTGTGTGGTCAGATGAAACAAAGATGGAGCTTTTTGGGCACAGAGATGTGGCTTTCATCTGGAGAAAGAAGGGTGAAGCCTTCAAACCTTCTTTGGTTCAAAGGCATCACCCTACTGTTAAACACGGAGGTGGAACCATAATGCTGTGTGGCTGCTTTTCTGCCAATGGACCTGGCAGCTTGGTTCAAGTGGAAGGAATCATGAGGAAAGAGCAGCACATCAAGACTCTTCAAGAAAACCTCAAGAACCTGGACCTAGAGGAGCGTTGGACCTCTCAGCAGGACAATGATCCAAAGCATACTGTGACAAAAGTGGTTCCAGCACAATGATATTGATGTTATGGAGGTAGTAAGTGGTAGTCCAGATTTAGACCCCATCGAGAACCTTTGAATGAACGGGTAGCAGCACGGAAACCCTCCATCCTCAAAGATCTGGAAGCATTTGCAAAGGAGGAATGGTCCAAAATTCCTGCTGATATGTGCAAGCAACTTGTAAGCAATTCTAGAAATCGTTTGGAGGCTGTGATAAAAAAAAAAAAATAAAAAAAAGGGGTTTGCAACTGAGTGTTGAGGCAGGGTATGAATAATTTTGGACTGTGATTTTTTTGTTTTTACATCATTAAAGATGTTTATTTACACTTTCTATCTTTAATAAATTGGTTATGGTTTCAGCCGATTTAAATAAAATCTGAAGCGATATACTAATGTGTAACTGAAAAAAAGGGAACTGTTTGTTTTTGACAGGGGTATGAATCATTTTGGCCTTAAGTGTACATACCATATCCAGTCAATGGAATTCTAACACCTTTATTGCAAGATATTTCATACATCGCTCACTTTAAAATTAGAAGTGTTTTTTTTTCTTTTGCACGGAAAACGGCGATAATAAGAAAACAACAATTCAATTTCCTCACACGAAAAGGAAAAAATAAAATGGAGGGTTCAACGTCGTACAGAGACCAGTTCGTTGGACATAATGTTGTTTCGGTTGTTTCAGAATAAAACAGAGCATTTCAGGCCGTAATTTGAAACCATGGTTAATTTAGTTAGCTGTTGTAGTTGTGGAGTTGTGACGTCACTAGGTTTCCACGCACAGCCACGTCCCCCCCGAAGCCACGCCCATTCCCGCGCGCCTCTGTTTTAAGACCGTCCCGACAAGTCCCGCGGCTCTTCGTGCTGCCTGCGTGTTCGCGAGGGGCAGCCGTTCGACTGGCCACTGCTGCTGGGGTGAAGTTGCGCGGCCGTGTTCACCGGAGAGAGCAGCTCCGGGAGGAGAGCAGAAGTTTCCGAGCCCTGTCGTGGACCGCGCGCGCGCGCGCGCCGCTGAGATCCGCAGGAATGTCGCAGAAGGAGAGACCCACTTTCTACCGACAGGAGCTGAACAAGACCGTGTGGGAGGTCCCGGACCGATACCAGAACTTGTCCCCCGTCGGTTCCGGCGCATACGGCTCTGTGTGGTGAGTATAGGCGGGGAACGCAGCAGAGAGAACCGACGTGTCGTGCGCCCACACGGGCCCGGGGCTGCTCGTCAGATGTGGGAGAAACTACTCCTGCACGCTTCTGTTTACGTCCGCTGTCTCGCTGCGATTCGGCGCTCCACTGCTTCGACTGCACTCGGGTTTTCTCGGCGGCAAGGGATTATTCTTGTTATTGTGCACATTCTGCCCGCCGCGCTGGTTTCACAGCGTCCAAGCGTCGCCACGATAGAGACACATTTACACTCGCCAACAGATGTGTCGGTGCGGTGTGAAACACTCGAGGAAGCGCTGAATGGCTTCTAAATGTACTGAGGCCAGCGTTGTGTTGCGGCCCTTTCTGCCGGTCAACTCGCCGAATGTCAAACTGTCTGCGAACTAAAGGAGATGGTGCCTTCCAGCACAGCGCGACAGCTTCGCCAAACGCCGTACTTTGTCCATCCGTCCCTTGCATGCATTATGCATCTTTGCAGTTGGGTGCAGCCTGCAGAGTGCCAGAAGGTCACGTGGTTTCCAGACAAGCAGGCCCCCTCGTGTATGATGAAGCTTTGAATAGAAGGCCATGGTGGGACGATGACTCTGGAATGATGTCACTCTTTCTCTGCTCGTGGTTCATCTGTGACTCACAGTCCCGAGGTGAGCTGCTTGGACCACGTCTGATGTCATTCTGTGTCTTGTCCACTGTAACCGCCAAAGAGGGTCTTCTCTGAAGAGCCAGCCACACCGAGATGCTGACTGAGACTGTTTTCAGCTTCACATTAGATGATGTTAGAGCCAACAAATGCAAGGTGATTTCTCACATAGTTTACTTGAAGGTGCTGCGGCGAAGGATCGGACCAACTGAACAACAAATTACGTTCATCTTCAGACCAAAACAAATCTGCTTCGATGCACGAGGAATGAGTTTTCTCCCGCTCAGTCGTCTTCTGTGGATTCACACAAGTGGAGTGTGAATGAGTGCAACACGTGAGAAGTGAAGGTGAATGAAATAAAAAGCAAAAATATACAAACACGATGGCACACTGTTCACTGTTGTTGCCATCTACTTCAATCCTTCCAATTGATTTCAGTTTTTTTTTTTACTTATTTGTTCAGAGAGTTGTGTATAAATTTGAGCTGGATTCCCTTGAGAATCATGCAGTAACAGTCTAGTCATTGTGTTGTGCTTGATGCCCAAAGAAGCACAGTCACCGTGGAGAAAGAGGAATGACAAATATTATTCAGTATTTTAGGCAGCAAGAACCTAATGATGAAAGAAGTCTTGAAAGTGCACTGCTCTTGAGATTTTCCGTAAAGGTAATTTGAAACGCTATTGTCACGTCCGGACCACCTCGACTTAAAGGGTCTTAGACAGAGGTGCTCCGCCATCTTTGTTATAAGCACATTACTGAAACACGGTTTCCCTGTCGACACATTTTTTTTGTCCAGACATTTGGTGTTGCAACACTGTGATGCAGCCAGGCTTACACATAAGACCAGTAATTTTAGGACCCATGCAAGACCTTCACTGAGTAGATGTGTCATGTCATCGGTCAAAGCCAATAATCTTACTTCGGCTATGGCCTTAGTTACCAAAAAGTGCATTGTCAAACAATAAATAAAGGTAAACCAGTCCGTTTAGAACCTGCTTTTTTATATTTTGCACCTTTTTTGAACCTGATTTTAAGGTGGATATGGAACTAACTGAACTAATAATCAAATGCATACATTTAATATTGGAGACAAACGTTTATTTTCAAACAAGAACTTCAACCAAATGTATACCAACAACTTGTTGCTGGAACCACATAGACTCATGCTAAGAAGGTTAGCGTTCTGCTTTCTCTGAGACTGTAGAGACTGGACTAGTGTCGCGTCTCTGTTTCCTTGGCGGTGGGAAGCTTAAGCTGGGAACGACGTTGCAGCGGATGAAAGAGGAAACACAAATTTGTTAGTCTTTTGTGTGTATTTCATTGATTCAAAACTTCTACTTCCTGTTTACATTCGGGGAAGTCGTCTTGGATTACATTGTCCGCCGTCTTCTGGCTGGGAAATCTTACTACTGGAACTCACCATAACACTATCAAGGTCGTACCCAGGTGCACAATTGCAGTTAGTTTAGTAAGATATTGGTCATTTAGTCCAGCTCCAGCAGGGTTTTGTCTGAGCAGAGGCTACTGCAACAATGTCAGCCCCAAAATTTCACTGAAAGTAGGTGTTCTTGCTTCTTATCATCACAAGTGACCAACTTTGTGTTTGCATGCATTGTTGTTTGCTTGTTTTTCACTTGTGTACTCTTTCTAGGAGTAACTTGTTTTTAGAAAAAGAAAACACAAACAAGCTGTGGGAAAGAAGGCGAATGTCCAAGCCCAAATTTCATTTTCTCTCAAAGGTTAACCGCAGACTTGATGACGTGATGAAATCGCTGGTTCTGTTTGCTGTCGACTGATTGGCGCTACATCCAAGTGCGTCATGACACACATTTCCTGTCACACACACGTGAAATCATGTGTCACTATAACAGGAACAGGGGCCATAAAGATAAGACTTGTCTTATTACTATTAAACATGAGCTGTGCTCCTTAGATTTGGCCTCTTTGAAAGATACAAACCATTGTGTGCGAGTTATGTTTTACAGGTCTGCATCTGCTGTAGCATGATTCATCCCCTGGGTTCTGTATGTTCATGTGGGCTACAAAATAGGTTGTTACTTCACCACTGCTGCCATGTAGTGTGAAACAGAACATTATCATGGAAAGAAACAGTCTGATAAACATCTCTTTCAGCTCTCAGACGCCACCAATTTCTTTGAACTCTTCACGTCTGTTGTATTGAATAGTTCTCCATGTGCCCTGTTCATGCATAAATGATAGCTCATAAAGTTGTGCAGAGTGGCTTTCTGCAGCCTCTTACATCCTCTTTCCTCCCAGGTTTTATGAACCGTCTCGCTTCTCACTAATTGAGTATTGTATGCAAAGACGCCATGTTTGTCCGGTTGATTACCAGCAGTTTTACGGACCATTTGTGTTCTGTCATGCTGTTGGCAGAGTGTGGGTTTTCCCTGCAACTGACATACATTTCTTGTGCGAGGCAGGAACAGTGCGCTCTGAGTGTTGCCTGTTATCTCCTGCTAACTGGAAAGACTCGTCTTATCTTGAAGTTGTGGACGTCGATGGAAGACACTTGCCATATTGTCCTCACTGCAGATTTGATTTCATGGTCAGCTTGCTTGGTGTGGAACGTCATTGCGGACTGATGGGTGAAGAGAACAGCCCTCTGCAATGTTGCATGCATGGCCTTGAGGTTCCACTCTGACACTGAAGGACACAATGGTTTTTAAGTCATGTGAAACTCAAAAGTGAATCAAATGCTCTCAAAAGGAAAAGGTTTGAGCACTTAACAGTTGTCACCTGTTGTGTTCACACTTTGGCTCGTGTCTGCTTCGGTGAAATCTGTAAGAATGAAAGGCTTTGCACAATATTGCTGTTGTTATTGAAACCCACGTGACCCAAGATTAGGAAGCAAAGCAACTATAAATTCATCTCACACGTTATCTATAGAATATTATTGCTTGCCGTCTGTTAATTAGGTAGCCGTACAAGCTCATTTCAGTTGGTTTATTATCGTGAATTGTTGCAATGCAGATAGAAAAGGTTAATAATTGTTGATTACAGGGGTCAATAATTGAGACAATTTATTGTTTTACTCTTCAGCAATAACTGTGGACGTCATGTTATTGCATTGCTGTTCTTCCTGCAAAGCTGTTTGACAGATGTGATTAATGTCAATCTCATCGTGCTCAGAGGCGTGGCATAAATGGAGCTGAGGTAATGCCTAGACTTCACATTGGCCAAAGTGTTTGCCCTCTAGCTAGCTTTTTCTACCATTTTAAAATAAACCAAGTTGCAAGAACAGTTTCCATCAGGCCACATGGGGCACGCCAAACTTATCAATGTTGGAAGATGACAGAATGCAGTATCCAACATTCTACATATGGTTTCCACTACATGTAAACCAGCTTGGCACACCGCCACGGCTTAAATGAGTCACCACGTCTTCAGAAAAATGATCACTTTTTAAAGAAGAATCGCATGATCAGACGTATTGAAACAAAGTGGAAAGATGGAAACAAACTGATAATGCGTAACGCATCATGGTGGTGGACATGAAGGTGACGTTTTTCTGCGTGTTTTAACGGAAAAGCCGCCAAAAGAACAAGCATAATGACTGAAGTCCTTTGCTCGTGGAACTCAAGTTGTGCATTCCGGCCGGATGTATGAAGAGACGGACCAGGTGAAGACGGCT
This sequence comes from Synchiropus splendidus, assembly GCF_027744825.2. Taxonomy (NCBI): domain Eukaryota; kingdom Metazoa; phylum Chordata; class Actinopteri; order Syngnathiformes; family Callionymidae; genus Synchiropus; species Synchiropus splendidus. Next base: position 1,536,549 of record NC_071339.1, read on the forward strand.
GCAGATTGGACAGAGATTTACTTCTCATGACCATTTCAGGAAATGTCAAAACTTTAGCCTCTGCTTCCTTGTTTCTCGCTTTCTTTCCAAAAATGCAGAAATGTTTTTAAAGGTTGGTGGGGGGGAAACGCATCCAAGTAATTCCTTGGTTGTTTTTAATGGAGCATGAAACTGAATCTGACAGAGGTGAATGGGAACTGAACTCACACAGGCTTAGTCACGTGTACGGTGTGCAAATAAAAACTATTTCATTTGGATTTTTAAGGAAGCAGTCAGAATGACTCATGCGTGTGTGGGTTTCAATTGTTTTTCTTCTTTTTAATTTACTTCTATTTCCTTAGTTATTTTATCTATATTTCCATAGAAATGAGTGCGTTATGGCTGCAGGTGGCAGTAACATCCTAAAACTTGCCTGCACAACACACACAGTAGGAATGAAAAAGAATGGAAGCTCGTAACTGAAATCTGTTCATTCTTTTTCAGTTGTTCTGACACATATTCGCCGACATTCAGATGGTGACTGAAGTATTGTTGCACATTGATTGTTTTAAAACCTGAATTCCTCATTCCAGAACTGATGTCCTTCAACCTGTGCAGGCGTGTTCCTCGTGCATTCTGTGGCGACAGATTAATAAAGACGCGAACTAAGTGCTTTGTTTGCTTGTCCGCCCACACACACACCTGTACGGCGTCAGTGCTCATGCACACTGATTTGATAGTCTGCCTTCATTATAATAACACATACCATCTGTGTCTTTTCAGCTCATCGTATGATGTGAAAACAAATCTGAAAGTAGCAGTGAAGAAGCTGTCCAGACCATTCCAGTCCATCATCCATGCAAAGAGAACCTACAGAGAACTGCGGCTGCTTAAGCACATGAAGCACGAGAATGTGAGTCCCTGCATCTAAACGCTGTTGTGACCACAGAATGTGAAGTGTTTATGAACTCATTCATGCTCATTTGAGATTTGATATTGGACTTTATGAAACCTTTCAGAAGTGTTTTCTGCAGTGGTAATACCTGTATTAAACATATTTAGAAACACATCATTTTAGTTATTTGTATGAAAAGAAAAAAATTACATTTATTTATTGATATACTGTCCCTCATTCTGCTGTGTTTTTATCTATTCACTGTTGTCCTTGATGGATAGTTTATATTACATGTAGTTACTGTTCTAATGATCACTTAAAAATACTGAGTTTACTATGCCCCATACATTAAAGATACAAATGGATGAAAGAAATCAAGAAATAAATACAGCTACTTATATTTTAACATTCTTCATCATTGTTTCCATCTAACATTTTTTTATTCCAAGTGAAAGTGGAATTTTTGCTGTGATTTTCTTTTTGTTTTCTATCCACTTTTTCCATGCTTGATGACTGGCTGTTATGCATATATTTCAGTCTTCAAATCACTTTTTTTCTGTTGGAAAAAACATGGTGCATTGATGGAGTAGTATGTCAGTATATTTGAACATTCTTTACTCCTTGGCTGAATGTGAAGATGCTTAGATACAGTGGAAAACATCCCAATATCTGACAGAATAAAACTTTAGTCTGTGCACAGCAGTAGCAATTGAAAGTGAGCAGTTCTATTTCATAACTATTCGTTGTATTAGGAGCCATCCTACACAGCTTTAGAATATTTGTGTTTTGGCGACGCCGCTGGTGAAAGAGCATAATTGCAAACTTTTTAAAGTGGGTCGTCTGTCCCACCCCACTGCCCACATGCGCCTTTGTTTATATGAACTGATCATGGAAAGTAAAACGGGATATTTAAATCCAAGCCAATGAGGTCATGAAGAAGACATGTGTGTCTTGGGAGGATGGTGGAGATTGGTGGAGGAGGCTGTCGTGCTGTGGCAAGCTCTCATAGGGAATGCTGCTCAAAGAAAAATGTTTTAACCTACGAACAGGGCGCAAATGAACTGAAACATGGAGAAATGAGTGTGGGTCTGCTATGCTTGCTCTGAAGCTCAGGTAAACTGCTACTTGCTGCTGAGAATTTCAGCAATGCTGCTGCTGTTGCTCAATTCATGTAAAGGCAAAGAGTAGTACAGATCGGCCTGTATTGTGTAACAGCAGAGGTTTTGGCCATGAGAGTCAGTGCCAGGGATGAGTGTCTGTGTGGGTGGGAGTCAGCTCCTGTTGGAGTTCATGAATAAAATAAAAAAAAAGGAGGGAAAAAGAGACTGAAAGGATATTAGAGCTGGCATGATCATTAGCAGGCAGGATGTGCGAGTGTCATCATTGGCTTGCAGAAATGTGATTTCCAGATGACTCACTCGCACTTCAGAAATCAGAGCCGGTAGTGGGATGACAAGCTGTTTCAGGCTGATGTAGGTCCTCCCATTACACTAACTGCTTTGATGAAGCTGTTTCACGCACTTGTAGGTCTTATGCGTGCCTGATATTTATTTTATGATGTGACATTAGTGAGGAAGAGCCTGGATTACAGTTGTGTTGTGTATAAAGATGCAGGTGTTACAGGAGTTACGCCGCAACACGCATGTGTTTTAGAACACTGCTGCTGGACCGGCATGTCGTTCCAAAGTCACCTCACACTGATAAAACACTGGTTTGTACCAATATCACAGCTAACCCTAACTCCACTCGATATGGCTATAGCTCCCATTGTAGTTGCCAAATTAACTGAAGTAGCTGTGATCTTATGTTAAATAACCAGACCATCTTATCAAATCTAAATCAAGGCAACAATTTTCTGATTTATTAAAAGTCAATGATGTCTTGTAGTAGACCATTATCTAGTTTGTCAAACAGTCTCAACAATAATACAGTCAAACTCTATGTTGAATTGTGCATCAACTGGAGCTGGTGATGTCAAGGTTCTGACAACTTGATGTGGGCTGTGCCATCTCCCCCAAATACCACAAACACATGGATGAATGGATATATTCAAAGTGTTGAATGAAAGGTTTTCTGCTACTTGTATGGAAACATTATCAGAGTCGGTGTGTCTGTAAGTGGCATGTTGTGTCCCTGCCTATGTGTATGCTTGAAGGGAAGGATGCAGCATTTGCCCTAGAAATGAGTCTATTTGTGACTCTTTCATCCTCAGAAGTAGAATTGCAACAGCTTTTGTTGAACAGCGAGTCGCTTTAATGCCAACCTTTTTATATGGACTGGAAGGGATTCTGTGCTTTACTTCCTCTGTTGCCAGGAGACTCCCTGGATTTTGATTTTGGAAAGCCTGTGAGAACCAATCAGCCATGTCTTCTGGTTGATGCCTACCAATCTGGTGTGTGCGTTTGCCCAGAGTGGGCGGGATTACACACACACTGTACTGCTGGATGTTTTTTTTTCATAATACCTATTTAACACCCCCTTAAGCCCCCACAAGACTGGGGGATGGGCTCTCCCCTCGGATCATCTCGGTTATTCTCCCATCCAAACAATGCTTCTCTTAATTAAAAATGAATCTAATTTGCATTTGTTTATGTCTTGTACCAGCAGCACAAAGACTCCCTCAGACTACGTGCACATTTCAATGATCTTCAGTCAAGGCCTCATAATCTATTGTATTGTTCAGGTCTCCATTCTGTCAGTGCATGAAGTCTTTGCTCTTTTTATGCCTGCAGGTGATCGGTCTGTTAGACGTGTTCACGCCGGCGATGAGCTTAGAGGAGTTCAATGACGTGTGAGTGTCTCTTTTTCCATCCTACTGTGTTTTCTCCGTCATCATTTATCTTAATTGTGTTTCTCTGTCACATGCTCGGTCATTCGGTGCCGTCAGCGAGAGGCACACTAGTTACATGCACACGCTTCATGCTGGAGCTGGTATTCACGCCGGTCCAGCAAGTGGGGGACTCAGCCAAAATGACGGCAGAACAAGCACGTGCATGATGCACATCAGTCGGTGTCCATGGCAACGGCCATCTGGCAGGCTGGCGCTGCTCAATGGAGATGTGTTCAGACTCTACAACCCAAATTGTTGTTTGAGAATTGTGTTTGTCTCCTGACGTCTCCCCAAAATCTGTTGAATGGTAAAACATATCTGGCTGTTCTGGGGAGAGAGAGTGAGCGAGGTGGATGCCAGTTTAGAGACGAAAAGATGTAGTACACACTCCTGGCCTGTCAGTGGCGCTGCATCTCTTGGCATCTTCAGCAGAAGAAGCCACTTTGATTCTCAAGCTTGTGCTCTAACATTGTTGTCACAGACCGTTCTGTCAGTTTTATTTGTTGAGTGGACACATGAGACACTGAGCGAGACGGTGTTTGGTTTCTCGGGGTGTTAGCTTTGTAGTGATTAGCAGGGAAAGCTAACAGTGAGAGGAGCTACATGGAAGAATCATGACGCTTCAAGCTATTGGTATACGATAGATTTTTTTTGTCAGGTTTTAAGTGCTCAAGAGACCCTGGGACTGTTGAGTGGTCGAATCAGTCCTCGCTTGAATGCAGAGTAGCCAGTGACTCTGCATTCTCACGATGCTCAGTAGGTTTGCTCTGAATCCAGTCCTACATTTTGAGAGTCTCTAACGTCTGAATGAACCTGCACATTTTATTTGTATTTAAAGGTCAGCTTTATTAGTAGTAGTTCAAAACGTACTGAGAATGTTTGTCGAGCTGTAAATAAATGTTGGCTTTAATTTGACGTTTCTCAGTTACCTGGTGACTCATCTAATGGGGGCAGATCTCAACAACATTGTCAAGTGTCAGAAGTTGACAGACGACCATGTTCAATTCCTCATCTACCAAATACTAAGAGGGTTGAAGGTAAGTGAGGCCATCTGCACTCCACTGGGATTCTTCATGAGTCAAGTTAGCTGGCTTGTTCCACTTCTGCAACTGTAACTCTTGTTAAAGTGTCCAAAAAACATGGCTAACTTGAGTTATTTTTTTTTTTTTTTTTTACTCATTTCCCAAATTAAACACAAATTCAATCACACTTGTGAAGAAGTTGGCAAGTAGTGGATAAAATGTGATTTAAAACATGTACATATATGAGGAGTGTCTAATGTTTATAGTTCAATTTCTCATCCATGGTTTCTTTCTTTTTTTTTTGGTAGTACATTCATTCTGCTGCCATCATCCACAGAGTAAGTGATGACTTGCAACCGCCCTGTTTTGCCCTGTGTCAGTGGTATCTTTTTCATTATCTGTTGCCTTTGGTTTTGCTCTAGGATTTAAAGCCCAGTAATTTGGCGGTGAATGAAGACTGTGAACTGAAGGTCTGTTGTGGTGAAAAATTCACATTATTGAATTCATGTGTTTGTCCTCCTTTGGTTTAGTGTAATTGATTCATTTTCCACGGCTCAGATCCTAGACTTTGGTTTGGCGCGACACACGGATGATGAAATGACGGGTTACGTTGCCACGCGGTGGTACAGAGCCCCAGAGATAATGCTCAACTGGATGCACTACAACATGACAGGTAGACAGGCGACGATGCTCACGGTTGTTTGTTTTGGATTCTTCTTTATGAATCCACTTTGATGTTTTTGTCTTTGCTTTTTGTGGAACAAATATTCCCTGAAATTTTCACAAGGCATGTGATTCCCAATGCATTCTTGGGTTCAGAAAAACGTTTTTACTGTTGCTCCCGGTGCTTTGGAAAGGGCATTTTGTTGGGCACAATTCTTACCTTGTATTTTGAACAACTCATTTAAACTGAATAGTTGTGGAAATGGCTTTGGCTATTGCTTTTCACAGACAGTGAAAAGGGGAGAAGTGTTGTTCAGAGTTGGGTTTCATCATCTTTAAGACTTAAAAAATGCTTTTGCTGCTTTGACTTGTCTCAGTGATTGTAAATCAAAGTATATTGATTTGGTGTAATTTTGAGTTCATGTCTGAACCCACAGTAACACTTTGGCTTTCTATCCTTATGGGATTTTGTATTGAAAAAGGCAGTTAAAAAATGCAATTGTGAGAAAATGTATTGCAGTGACTGCAATAATTTTGTTTTGTTTTTTCTCCATTTTGCAGTGGATATCTGGTCTGTGGGCTGCATCATGGCTGAGCTGCTGACAGGACGGACGCTCTTCCCAGGCACTGACCGTATCCTTAATAATCCTTCTCTCAGATGCTTGTGAATGTGAATTCAATCTTGTCTATTGATGCTTTAGTAGATGTGTGAATTCTGGTGAGTCAAGAGTTCTGTGTGTGTGGGCTGACTCATTGCTGCACACCCTACTCTAATGTTTTGCACACTACACTACATCTTGCTGTTCATAAAGCTCCACACATAACGGCTTGTAAATGCGCAGCAAGACAATAACTTGATGTAATCTGTCATCTTTTGGCTCAGGGTTGCTGTTAAAAATACATGGCTGCTGTTTTTAAAACTTGTCTTTTGCTGAGTAAAATCATTCTTTCTTTCTTCGTCTGAACAAGTATTGCGACACATTTGCAGAGACTGGTGGTCATTAGAGGCTGCTTATAAGCTCAACCCACATTCACAAACACTTGAAAGGAGCACAAATAGCAGAACTGTGTGGTCATTTCTGTTCACATTTTTCATTCACATCGCAAAATACATCTGTGTGCCTCACGTATTTACACCATGCCATCAAGTTCAAAGGCAATGGTTAATGCTGAAGAAGATGAAGATTTCAATCCACGGACGAGTGTCCTACTGAAATAAACAGGAAACACAGATGCTAACATGTTCTTGCTTCCAGTCACGTTTTGCATCATTTTACTGTCCAGGAACACAACAACTCTTGACCACTGTGGATCGTCTAATGCATGTGACCGTCTGCAGAGATCGAGAGGCTTCTGTCTCTCTAATGCAAGGGGCTAATCACAATATTAGTGGCCTAAAATTGCCTCACTGCTTTATCTTTAATGCAATGTTGACATGTTTTTCCTGTTTATAACCCTTTTTATAGCTTGTGCTTCCAGATCGATGTTTGCCTTGTTGCCTTATGTGATCTTTTCTCGACTTGGCAGAACAAATGGCAAATGCAAACACAAACATCTTGAGAATTTACTTCGTTTTCAGCACAAGTAGCAGCATGTTTGTTCCCCCTGAGTTTCTTTCAGCTTGTATTCTGAAACCATGCTCTTTTATTTCCTATTTCACATCTACCTTAAATAATTTCTAAACTATATTGCCCTTTTTTGTTTTATTTTATCAGTCCTCATCTTGTATTTCACTTTAATCCAATGCTTTCACTTGAATCACTGTCTACTAGGTATGAATTTCTTCTCTTTATTTTCCTCCTATTTTTGTGACCTTGACTGACAAACAATAGACATAAATCAGCTCCAGCAGATAATGCGCCTCACTGGAACTCCCCCTGCTTCCCTGATAAGCAGGATGCCCAGTCATGAGGTGAGCACTCTATCATCCATGGTCAGACCAAGAAAACAGAGAGTCTCACACTTTCAGTTACAGATTCAAGGTCATTTCAACCAGAATAATGTCAAAATCAAAACGCTTTGTTTGGGACCAAGCAAAGTTTTCATTTTCAGTGCTTCCATAAAAATACCACATCTGAGATGTGAAGTTTTTGCTTTCTCTTTTTTTTTGCTTTCTTTTTTGTAGCAGCATGTTTGTTCCCCCTGAGTTTCTTTCAGCTTGTATTCTGAAACCGTGCTCTTTTATTTTCTTTTTCCCATGGTGTGAGCACATCTACCTGAAATAGTTTCTAAACAATCATAATTTCTGAGGCTTTCTTTCTTTTTTTTTTTTTTAAATACATGTCATGAACTATTCTCTTATTTATGTCTTTTCGTTAATTCGCTACTCAAATTGTTGGAAAAACAGCAGTCTGGGTGAGAAAGAGGAACAGCAATAACTGGACTACAAACAAGTGGAATGCAAGCTTAACCCTCCATTTAATCTGCGAGATAATGCCATCGAACTAATTGTGCCTTAAACTTGACCACATTCATGCTCAGAAAAGTGAACGCTTAAAAACACCATGAAATGGTTTTATCCTCACGACTTTGAGTCATAATAAAAATGAAGTAAAAAGATGCTTGATATTCTTAAATGTAGTTTTGTGATAGAACATTGGTAAATGAATGGACATTGTGATAAAAGTGTATATGTAAAGTAAAACTGATGTGAAGTTGTTAAGTACATCCAGAGGGAATGTGCTATTCAGAGAAGACTTGGAATGTTTGGAATCCTTTGGCAGTCGTCAAATCATTTTAAACGGTTGTATGAAACGAGAGACGAGATAAAAATGTCTGCGTGTGAAAATCTGACCTTTTCTACTGAAGGTTGAATTAAAGTCACTTTCTGTCCATAAGTTCACCTTCTCGGCTGCCGTTTGTAGTCATTCCCAGTACCATGCCACATGCCACTTGTCGTATTTAAATTTGAGCAGATTCTTGATGAATCTGATGTTGCATTTGTGTTTGCTGAGCTTCAGCCCCCTGTGATCCCACCAAGGGAGTGAAAAGGATCAACTGTATTAATGGCAGAACTGCATGTTCTTTCCTTTTGTTTACAGGCCAGGAACTACATCAACTCACTTCCTCAAATGCCAAAGCGAAACTTCGCAGATGTGTTCATCGGGGCCAACCCGCTTGGTGAGTCCTCGCCAGGCTTGGTTTGCATTTCTTGCCGACTGGCTCCACCTAGTGGTCTGATGCCAGTTCGGCTGCCCAGCGTTAAAATGATGGTGCCGTGTTTTGTCCTAGCGGTGGACTTGTTGGAGAAAATGCTGGTGTTGGACACGGATAAACGGATCACGGCGTCGGAGGCTCTGGCTCACCCTTACTTTGCCCAGTACCACGATCCAGACGACGAGCCGGAGGCCGAGCCCTACGATCAGAGTTTTGAGAGCCGAGAACTGGAGATTGAGGAGTGGAAGAGTAAGTTTGGCTTTAAAACCAAGGAGATTGTTATGACTATGTTTTATTTATTTCACTTGCTTTGTTGTTAAAGAGTGCACTTTTCATTTGGTGAATGGAGATTGTTCTTGTGTTATTCTAACATTACTTTTTTAATGTTATAAAATGTTTAAATATTATATTTTTTATAGTTTACGTTGCAGATACTTGTCAATGAAAAAGCAATAGTGATTGAACTATCTGCAATTGTTTTTGTATTTATTTTTAATTCAGTTATTTTTTCGCCATATTATTATTATTATTATTATTATTATTATTATTATTATTATTACAGTTTCTCACTCGGGTCTTTGTGTGTCCGCCAGGACTAACGTATGAGGAGGTCCTGAGCTTTGTGGCGCCGTCCTTTGACAGAGACGAGATGGAATCCTGAGGAACATTTTTTTTCCAGTGACGACTTTCTGAGAAACACTTAATGAAACATTGGTCTCTTGTGACTGCCCGCCCGGCTCCCCTCACTCTCCTGCCATTAAAGTGCCTGCCATTACCGTCTCTGGGGAAAGTTGCTGTTTCAGGGATTTAATGTCACACCGTGCTCGTCGTTGCTCTTTCTCTAGTAGCCAAAAACGCTGAAAGAGACTTATTTTATATACTGATGTAGGTTTTTACTTGAGACAGAAATATTGGAGTACTTTTCTGAGCAGTTATAGCATATTTTATACCTAATATATATGACTTGGCAAACATTGAAATTGCATGAAAGCTAATAGGAAAGAGTGAATATCACTACTAAATGAAATGATTAATCTACGTACAAATGTAAGTACATCATACAGTGATTCTAGTAGTGTCTATCAACCAAATTAGGTACCATTTTAATGTATCGATGTGTAACAGTTTAATGCTCCTGCGGATCATGTGACAATAAATATTGTATAACTGAAGTAATAAATTGTAATCCGATATAACAGTATGTATAGCACAGAATTGTAAACTATCCATGTCTTAAACTTGATTTAAAAGCTGATCATATGTTCCCCTTGATAATTCCAGTCATTGTTTTGCAGCTGTTCCTGTATATTCCATCATATCCACCGTGGTTATTTTTGTAGGCTCGACTCCTGCTTCCGCCGTCCCTCACCTTTCTGCACTTTGTGTATTGTTGTTACAAGAATGTCGTTTAATTATATGAAACTTGATTCGGCTTTGTATAAACCCGTAATGTTTATTGAATGTTTGCGCCGCATACGATCTATTTATGACGTTTCTCATTGTATTTATATTTCCATGTAAAAGAAAATGTTTTTGGTTCTTGTATTTATGGAGAGTGTTGACTGAGCGAATGGGAACTGACTTGGTCAGCCAGGGTGACTGCAGCTGCTGGAGAGCCAACAAGCTGATCGTGCGTTCTCTCCTCATTCACTTTGCCGTTTCTGTGTTTGTCGCTTGTTTGGAGTAGTCTATCTTATGACCGAGATATCACTCGCACAAAGTATTTTAAAACGCTTTTACATGAAAATGAGTGCTGTAACTTATTTGCCAATAAAGGAGGAAACTCCTCATTCATTAGCACAGCATCGTTTCGAAGCCGTCTCCGGTCAAATAATATCAGTTGACATTCAATCATGTCCATGTTTACTCCAAACTACACATCTTTTATCTTGGTCATGTTGCTTGTATTATGCCTTTAATGTTTTTTCTAATATATTTTCTCAATTGTTGTTGAATTAAGGTTTGTTCATTGTAAATCCTCAGTTGTCCTGGAGTACATTTTACAACCACAAAGATCATTTGATTGTTTTGATGTTGGGTTTGGGGGGAGGGGTGCAGGTGTATTTAGACACTGTGCTGGAGAGTATTACTGGAAAATGCAACTTTGGATTGGGTGTTTATTTGCTGATTCATTTCTATTTTTTATAGTGTTTTTGCCCACATGACAAAGCAATCATTGGAAAATAAAGACCACTACTTTTCAAATTTCTAACTGCGTGCTTGTCATTTCTACCAATTTAAATGTTATTTCTACAATATGGAAGTTTTATTTCTGCTAATAACTGTCACAGTCATGATTTATTTAAAGCTGTATTGCATGCACACCTTACATTTGCTTAACTAGAATTGCTGAGTAGTTTATTAGTTCATTATGACCTTTGGATGAAGAATTACTTGCATGAATTACTGTAAACATCCTTCAGCTTTTTTCAGCTCATTTGGCTGAGTCAGAGGTGGCTCTTTGCCTTTGTTCTTTGTTTATTCAAAACCAAGTACAATTACATTGTAATCTAAATAACATTCTTTTTTAGAAGTTTACTTTGCTGAATTTGAGCACCGCTTATTTTGACAGCATTTTGTTCCTTAGAATAAAATACTTTGAATATAGTATATAATAAAACATATAAAAATGTTCTCCACTTACAAAGGTCCACCATCTTTTAAGATTCATATTAAGAATATTTAAATAAAACGCAATGATATATAATTAAATGTCACGGTGTAATTACGCCTTTCCCTGTTTTATAAAAATTTCAGTCACAAAATGTAAGTTTTATTTATGATGAATAAAATTCTGTGCTTTTTTTATCTAAAGATTTAACCCAATTACCTTGTGTGTCTGTCTGTCTCATAGAACGTGACGTGTTGTAGCGTTTGAGGACCACGCATGTCAGATTTACGAGGTTTTCTAAAGTCCCTGAACGCATCTTAACCAAAGGCTAGTTATCACCATGGAAAGAAAAGGTAAGGCTGCTAACTATCATTGATCCATTATTACGTACTTATTGCTTAAGCCAGCGCACTGACCGGGTTGTATTTCTTTGAAAAACGAGTTGAAGTTTTGAAACTGCCACAACAAGCGGTTGAAGGAAAGTTATGTGGCAGAGCATGAGCCGACCATGCGCTCTCAGTGCTGCATGTTAAGCATGTTAAGCTAGCTGTAGCTCTTCTGTTCACCGGCAAAGCAGCGCCAAAACTAGCGGCAGCAGCGAATGTGGAGCGTGAACTGAACACCTTCAAGGCAGATATACGTTTCGTGAACATTAAAATGCCAAACTCTAGCTCCACTTTTAAGTAACTACCGAGGCCGGTTCGGCTAATAAGCGGTGTTTATCGCCCATGGCTGCAGCTCTGTTTACACCTGTTGTTCTGACATCGTTGACAATTGAACAGGAGGAACTCAATAAAACCTCGTTGAAACTTTACTGCCACGGTGTGAATAGACCTCTAAATGTTGGTGTTTCCCCTTTCTACAGTCTTGGCGATTCAGGCAAGGAAGAAAAGGACGAAACCGCGAAAACCTGGTAAAAAGTAAGCCAAGTGTTACTTTTACAGTGTCATTTTTAGTTCCCTCCTCGCACTTCAACGCCTATGTCATGCCAATAATGTGTCTGTAAAGTACTGCCCGTGTCATGTGTCTGTTTGGTAAACCTTTTAAATAATCTTCTCTAGACGCACTGCATTCAATAGGTCACCACACGCCGTTGTGTTTGTTTTCATTTGGCCTCTTAAATTCCAGCTCCACCTTTGCAGATGTCATCGAGGTGTTTGGCCATTGTGTCCCATCAAGCTGACATGTGCCGCTTTGACTGTGGGAAAACTAAAGTGCTGTTAGTCAGTCTGTGGTTTATTTGTCTGTCAGATGAGGGCTGCGAGTCCTTTCCCTTGTCTTGGTTAACTGCTCCGTCGTGTAGTGTTTGTGAGATATATATATATATATATATTAGGATATCATGTTGACTGCTTTCAGGTTTTCTTCGGGTTTTTCCAGTTTTGTTGCGACCAATTTGGCGCACACAGTTTGACCAATGAGGTGTGAGCTAAAACAACCACAACAATGACTGTCAATCAACTGATTGGTGAAGCTGTGCGTGCCAGTTTCCTTGGAATGAATTCCAGCGCCACCCTAGTCCTTTGAGGACCGGTTTGCCTACCCCTGACGTAGCACTTGATCTTGTGGTCAGTGGCACGGGCCACCAGGGAACGGGCATGTGCCGCCATGCTCCTGCCCCTTTTGCAGCTGGATTGGTGTGTTTTTTTTAGTATTCGTGGCCCAAACAAACCAACAAACTCCTACAGCTGCCTAACATGTCAAAAGTTAGATCTGAATCACATCACCTCCTCTTCAACATTTGTCTTTTGGGAGTGCTGAGCATTATTATCTCAGCTTGGGAGCTATATTTACAGCTATGTACAAGCGTACACAGACGTGCACGTAAGTTGTTTATTTCCATCCCACTGTCTATTAGGAGGGGGTGTCCACAACTATTCAATTGATGGCTGTTATTTAATAGCGCTTTACACGTTAAGGGACAAGTTCGCTGCACACACTTGTTTGAGTACCCACACTGGCATATAGAAATCTGCCTTCCTGGATCATCATCATGTCAGTAGGATATGCAGTTTGGTCCAATGTATACTGCCTTCTTGTTATTGGTCGCAATGTATTGGATAATTACATACACATGTATTCCATTTCTCTTGTAGCTAAATTGTTGACGTCTAAAGATGTGCAAACAGTCTCTCTCCCTCTCACTTTCAAACATCCAGACATTCTCTCTCCCCCTCTCTCATCATGTTCCTGTCCTCCCCTTCTGCTTTTTTTGTGTCACTGTGGTGCATCTGCTCTGCTGCGAGGAGGTAGCGTGTACTCATAGGTTTAAGAGTCTGAAACCTGATCCAAGACCCCCCCAGCCTGCCTCTTTGCTGCCCCATACTTGTTTAACCTTTGATTTTGGCACTCTGCTGTGAGTGATGTGGCTCCTGGACTGGATTTTCTCTATCAATACAGCTGTGGTGAAGCTAGCCACTGGTCTTGCATGCAAGTGAGTAGTACTGCTCTTAGAATGCCTGTGTGTCTCAAGGAACTACTGTGGCTGTGATACAGCTTTTTCTTCTAGCAAATGTTATGATTGTGTTTTGGAATCTGTGTATAGAAAATTATTGTCGATAAGTACTTATGGTCTTCCTTTATTTTCAAGTCAAATAGAATCAGTGATATTTGAGCTGACATTTTGTTAGACTTGTATGTAGTGATAGTTAATGTGACGCTTTTTCTGCCACTGTTTTCCTGCTGCCTGGATTGATCTGTGACATCCCTTTGGTCATTTAACACATCGCACCTCCCTCCCCTGCTCTCTGGGAATATTAGTACATTCCACTGAAGTCTTTTCATTTTATGTACAGTACCATGATCATTGCCTAAGCTTGGTTACTAGATGTCTAAGCTAATGTAACCCTGAAAGGTGGTTTGCAAACTGAGTGAATGAATGTTAGTGTGCAGTATTCTGAGGAGCTATATTTTAATTAGCAGCACCCGAACTTGCTATTTGAGAGCTTCTCAAGGCTTTGAAGCAGGGACAGTTTTCGATTCCCTCTGAAAAGTTCTATTAAAGTCCTCTATTAAGACTGTGTCTGTTAAGACTATTAACTGTTCAACTGTCGCAAACATGTTTTTAGATTCCAATTCAAATTAGCTTAATTTTTAATGAATTAAAACTGCTCAAAACTGAATAAAACGCATGGATTTTGAATCTTCTCCATGTGTTGTTTTAGATTGCAAATAATATTTTAATAGCTGTTGACAAAGTCTTTCTGTGCCTCCTCTTCACTTCACCTTTTAATTTGTTGAGAACTATCAAATGAAGCTTTCATTATGTTTTCATCATTTCCTCATCCAAAAAAACCTGAAAGGAAATTGCCATCTGAGTGTGCAGGTAGCTTTGTCAAAGGACAACTGAGTTTACTAGAGTTGGCAGTCAGAGAGCCTGAAGCAAAGACAATGGGACCGTTTATCTGAAATTACACATAGACCTGAATCTTTCACATGGAGGAGGAGAGATTTGAGATGCGCTCCAGTCAAGTAGTCCAACAGTAAACATTGTTTGGATAAATATGAACAATGGTTATGTCTAACTGCTTTACAATTTCCCAATTCCTTAATTAGCCTAAGGATTGACATTTGTCCGACTCTGTTGAATTTGTGACCAGAACATCATAATGTGCCTTATGTATGAATATGAACATATATGTCGCATACTTGAGTGTCCTTTTTTTTGTCATTAAAAAAATAGATATTCCACTGCGTTGGACACTTCAGTGGCCATCAGGACTTTCTTGAATATACTGAGGATACATGGCTGTTTAATATGGATTCTGCTTTTTAAAGTGAGCCTCATGAGCACTGAAGTGGCTGCTGCTGATGAACGGGAGGGGGGCGGGAGGGGGTTCATGCAATGCTGTTGTTTTGGCTCGAAAGGGAGGGGGCTGTGTCATCCCTCACCTGCAATGCAGTGTTGCACTGCATCACCCAATCCTCTCGCAGCTGTCAGCAAGGGGGCGGGGACAGTCGATTGCAACATCCAAGGAGCGTTCTCGGTCCGAAAGATGTGGGAGTAAGGGAATCAGTGAGTGTGCAGCAGTGTCCTGCGCTTCAGGACTCGTCCTCAGCACTCAGCCTGCAACAAACCTCATCGTTTCTCTCCGCCTCTCGTCCTCCCTCTTGACTCCCCTTCTCTGCAGCTGCCTCCAAAGCTGCCCATCACTGAAAATTCTTTTGCGTTGCTTCTTTTCTGTTCCCCTCCGCTCCTCATCTTTGAGTGAGAATGGAGTGAGAGCACTTCATTCTGTCCTCCTTCAGTCACGCTCCATGGGTATCCGTGCGTCCTGCAGGTAGGAGAGCGAATGTGTCTGTGTCGGCTTATTTTCTGAAGTGAGTCCAGTCCTTTAACTACTGGAAAGTACACCAAATAAGACAAGGAAAACTATTTTTCCTCATTGTTTAGCACATCAAGTATGTCAGTGATGCCTGCTGTCTATTCCTGTCCTAAATGATTTTTTATTTATTTGTTTACTTTTTGGATTTCTGCTTATACATTACTAGTAGTACTATTGGTGATCACTTGCTTCAACGGAACACATCCAGTCTGTGTTATTCTCAAAGTAATTGTTTCCGGACAAATATTTGGAGAAGTACGTTTTATTGTTTGAATTTGTATCATTCTGTATAGCCCATCGTTTAGACATCATAGCATGTTCTAAGCAGTGACAGTCCCAAGCAGGAACCACCTCCATCCTGTGACAGTTCTGCTATCTTCATCTCAGTTCTTCTTGATGTGCTCGATAAAACCTACCAAAATTCAGGCAACAACAAGCTACACACATTGTAGGCATTAAGGCATTAAGTTAGTGCTGGTCTTGGATTTAGGAGCAACTTTTGTTCGTTCCTTTTCAATAGAGCTTCCTGGTGACTGACATGGCTCAAATTCTGAAGACCTTGAGAGAGCCTAGTATCATTTTCTGTGTTGGATTTTGAAATAGCCCCTGATAAGTTCTCTTTAAGTCTGGTGGCCCTGCAATGATGGTGGTGATGCAGTTTTTATGGCCACCGTATCCTGGACCACCCAGGCAAAGTTGTACTTTGGGCTCATTTGCTGTTATCCCCTTGACAATGACCTTCCAAGCGTCAGCAATAATTTATGTTGACTTATACACTACAACACCATCGTTTTAGCACTATGGACTCACCATCAGTTATTTAACAATGGAATTCATTTTTTATTACTTATTTAACGCACTGGACGGACTCTGAACCATGAGCCCACTTTTCTTTAGGCTCTGTCACTGAGGAGAGGAATATCTCTGTCTGCTGATGTAAATTCAATCCATCCTAAATTGCATCCTAAAATCCTTTTCCTTATTGTGTGGCTCAGTAACTGGACCTTCCTTTTTGATCTGTTGTAGATCCTGAAACACCTTGGTTTCAGTTTAGTATTTCCATATGTAAACATTGTTTGTGTTA
Organism: Synchiropus splendidus; assembly: GCF_027744825.2. NCBI lineage: Eukaryota > Metazoa > Chordata > Actinopteri > Syngnathiformes > Callionymidae > Synchiropus > Synchiropus splendidus. The sequence goes on from NC_071339.1 coordinate 1,553,114, forward strand.
CACAGATACATAAAGTTACAAGCACTAACGCAGTAATCCATATAATCCATATGTTGCATTGAGATGCACAATCAATTTCTAGACTTTAAACCCCGGTGTTTAGACGTGGCAGAGGATATTGTTGTTGCTTTTATTCTCCATTCAAAGTGCAGTGTCAGTGAAGTTGTGTCCAGCTCTACTTCAGAGTGACCATTAGATCAGATTGGTCATCATAATTTCAGCAAGATATCAAAAGTTCTGTGTTGCCAGTTCAGTGATATTATCCAGTTAATACAGATTTTGTGCCAGCATATCGCAAACAACCTGCAGATGCAACTTTCCTCAATGTTGTGTAAATGATTTGTGACGACTGAGAATTTACTTCAAAATGAGTTCTAAGTCTAAGTATTAGAATAAAATAGTTAGTTCCGTGAGGTAGTTTGTCAAATACGGTATGTAAGTGAAGAAGTAGAAGTTGTCCTAGTTGTTGTAGCCGATCATTTTTCTGCCGTGGCCTGACATAATGAGGGCTTCGTCTCGATTTGGAAGCTCACTTGTGTAACAGGAGGTAAAGCACAGGTCAAGTGCTCTGTTACTTAGCATTCTGTCTTATCCACTTGTCATCTGTATGTGCTTTTCCCAAATGTTTTCATTTCTAGACCAGATCCACACGGTCGTGGAGGCGGGTTCCAGGCGGGCCAAGCCGACTCACCTCTGCCAGATCAGGATGAGGAGATCCTCGGCTCCGACGATGATGAGCAGGAAGACCCAAACGACTACTGCAGAGGCAAGTAACTGTCTTAGAAGTGATACCTCTGTGTATCAATGACTGAACGTTCATATGCTGATGAGCCTCTTCAACAAAGAACCAAAATTAGATTTGGAATACTCACATTACTAATTCAAAACATGCATGCCTTTTCATGAAATTGTTGCTTGCGAATTCAATATCATGGGTGTTGTTGTACTTTCACAGGTGGATACCATCATGTGAAGATTGGAGATCTGTTCAATGGGAGATACCATGTCATCCGCAAACTGGGCTGGGGGCACTTTTCTACCGTCTGGCTGGCGTGGGACATCCAGTAAGTCCCTTAAATAACACTTAAGCTCATGGTAAAGTGGTTGTTCAATGAGCTGCCAGTTGTTTACTATTTATCATTGCTTATTTAGTTTTGTTTCATTTTCATTTATGGACAGAGTAGGTGCACTTGTCTTCGGGCACATTGTCTGCATCAGAAACAACTTTCTCGTGTTGAGTTAGAAAGACACCTTGAGTTCTGGGGATAAGAAGATACTATTTGGTTACACACTTAGTGTGTGTGAAACTCGACAGCAAGTCGGTGCATTGAGATGCTCGATTCGTCCCTACACTCCACGTTCAACTCTTATATGTTCATTTTAGCACTCAGCCAACATCCGGTGAGAAGGAACTTCTAAATACATGAAGGTCATGTAAGAATAGGCCTTACATGGCACTTTTTGATCTGAATAGGTCTGCAAGTTAATGTGTAAAATACTGAGGGCATCCCATCACAAATGGCAGACTCAGGAAGTCCGGAATCATCTACTGTTAGTTTGATGATATTGTGTTGCTTTAAAGTCTGAAATTAGGACTGTTGTGCTTGTCCCTCGCAGAGAAAGGCGCTTTGTGGCAATGAAAGTGGTGAAGAGTGCAGAACATTACACAGAAACCGCACTGGACGAGATCAAACTGCTCAAATCTGTGAGTCGACTGCCTATTTTCTTTCTTGAGTGTCTGTCTTCACTTTCCATCAGTGATGCTGAATCTTTTTTTTTTTTCTTTAGGTGAGGAACACGGACCAGAGTGATCCCAACAGAGAAAAAGTGGTGCAGCTTCTCGATGACTTCAAGATTTCTGGCATGAATGGCACTCGTATCCTTTCGCTAGCTTTTTTTTTTTTTTTTTTTTTTTTTTTTTTTGAAGCTCTTTCTTTCCCCCATCAAAGATGTTCACTGTCCTTGTTTGTCTCCACACTGGTGCTGTTCCTTGGTTTTAGTGCCAAAATCATTAATTAAATCCATTGCAGGCTGTGTGTAATTTTTTCTGTTGAAACATTTCAGGAACAAAAGTGCCTCACTCAGGCAGATCTGACTGACTTTATTGATGCACATTTGCATACATTATTCATGCAGTTGTTGTTCCCTCGGGGTTTATATGTCGGTACAAAGTTTGTGGATTATTCATGCAGGTGTTATCGTAAAATTGTATTTGCCATCTTCTAAAATGAATTCCGACTCCGTACATGAGAGAACTGACCTTTTTATGTTGTAAGTTCACAATTTTTCTTAACTTAATATCTTTACAGATGTGTGCATGGTATTTGAAGTATTGGGGTACCACCTTTTGAAGTGGATCATCAAGTCCAACTACCAAGGGCTTCCTCTCCCCTGTGTGAAAAGCATCATTAGACAGGTGAAGTGCAAGAAAATTTTTTTTTTTTAACTGTGGCACACTTGTCCGCCTCCATGATGCGTTACATGTTACGATGTTTCCACTTCATAACAGATACCTACACTTCAATTTTTCCACATCGTTATGTTTGATCACCTGAGATTTGCTCCTGAAAACATGTAGCGGAAATCCTGCCGTGCCATTGTAAACTTTGTTATTTAAAGAACTTGTCGTCCATTCAACAGAGCACTTTTCAAAAGAGTGTGTCAGTGTTAGCAGTGTGATTTATATTGGTGTGAATTATAATCACTGTTTTGTTGATTGGAAATGAAGATTTTGGGTTTACATCAGCAACGACTCATATTTATTAAATAAAATGGAAATAAAATAAAATTTGAAAGAAAAAAACAAATGTACACTATAACTACCAAGCAATCCCTCCATTCATCACCTCATATGTAGAGGTAAGTCACACTTTCTCACACTCTCTGCCTTCAGAGTAAATCATCAGCGATCCCATCAATTTATGTTTAAAATATGCGGAAAAAAAAACATTGAGAAAGGGAAAAACTTCCTGGTTGGCTGTTGGAGTGAATATCTGATATTTTCTCATTTTAAACTGCTCATGCCCTCCTGCAGCCCAGATCATGAGTAGGAGGAATAGCATCCCTCCACATAAATAAAATTGAACACAGTGCGTGAAGGGAGGCATTGGATTAGACATGTTGATGCTCCTACAACAGTTTAGTCCTCTTTGTTTTTGCTTTAAATAAAGCAGTGGGCACATGTGTTTCTGTTGAAATTTAGAGACATACTGAACTGAATGTTTCCTGCTGCTGACCACTGCACAGCATGAAGAGGGGTTGAGTTTTGCTATCAACAGGGGGCCTGAACAATATATGGCAGGTTGTCATAGTTGTTGTGGCGTAGAGTAAAGATAATGTTTTTTCTGATTATTTAAATTCTGTTACTGTAATGAATAAGGCATTCATTTGTTCACATGTTTGCCAAGTCAGTATTTTAATCAGGTGCATTGATACTCCTTTTTCTTAGCTAACATAGTGAATCCTCTCAAGCCTACAACGGTTTTTTATTCTTTTCAATGCATTTTTACATTTCTTATTCAATTACTCTGACAGTTGATCAACCCTTATTTTCACATTACGCTTCATGCATTTTCAAGTATCTCACAAAAAACAGAATTCACAAGTGGATGAGCAAGAATGAGGAAACATTCTTTCCACAACGTTATTATTGATGACCCATCTATCCCTAACCGCAGGTCCTGCAGGGTTTGGATTACCTCCACACCAAGTGCAAGATCATCCACACAGACATCAAACCGGAGAACATCCTCATGACCGTCAACGAACCCTACATCAAGAAAATGGCTGCCGAGGCAACGCAGTGGCAGAAATCCGGTGCTGCTCCTCCCTCAGGCTCAGCAGGTCACACTTCCTCCTCCCCTCAGCAAGCTGAACTGGCTGATTGGCGTTCTGCTTACGTGCTGAGTTTCGGGCTGTTTCAGTGTATTTCAGCAGGTTTATCTCACACTGCAAACAGGCTTTGCGACCAGCAGTTACAGCACTGGAACATATCTTCTCCACACGTTAGAGTCATGGTTTCAATCGCAGAAATGATGCAGTGTAAATATAGACCAGATGGATCCAATGTGTTAAACAGTCGCCAGGGTCTCTGATCTGTATATGAATTTTAAAACTTGCTACATATTGTTCATATACCAGCTGATGACAGCACAACTTCTAGCAGAAAACAGCATCCTGTGAGCCTTCTTTGAGTTCTGATTTAACTGTCTAGGGGCACATATTTTGAGGGTCTCTTCTATTGCAGATGGCAATATGGCTGAATATTCCTGGATCAAATGAGGTCATTTGGTTCCATGAAAAATACATCCATCATTGGACAAAGCCATCCATCTCATCTGTTCATGTCATTTAACATCGGGTGTGTGTTTCTTTTGTCGAGAATATGTCTGGAAAGTTGGACCAGGACAAATGACAAAAGCTAGATAGTCCTTGATTGTTTGGCTGCCTTGAGGTTAGAACCTGAGAGACTTCAAGTGATTGAGCCGTTTTTTGACTTGAGCATGATGCAGATATTTCAAATCAAGGGCGTCGGTGATGAGTCAGATTTTCATGAGCGAACACTCCCACCATGAAAGTCAACAGTCCTTCCTCGACGGTTGTATGAGCTCCTCGCTCAAGGTTGAATTGGATGTGTTAGCCATGACAGTTGCGTCCAAAGTTTTCTAGCTGTCTCTCGAAGTGAAACACTTTTTGTGAGGGAGCAGTCAATGCTCTGTGTTTTCCCCGAGTTGACCTACTTTGAGATGAGTTTGCTGGTGTCACAAACAACTGAACGGTGAAGACCTGTCGGATCTTGCCCTGGAGGGCTGTCAATGTCGATTTCCAGAGTTTAACTGACGGATGCAGTTCATTAACTAGTGTTGCTTGATTCGTGACATTTATAAAGGTTATATCGGAATGTTCCAGTCATTATGAGTGTGTGAAGTCGCACAGGAATGAGAACTTGACTGCGTGTGAAACTTGCTATTTAAAGCTGCTCAGCTGGTTGTGTGTTCGAGTGAGTCACCGCTGGAGGCTTTATGGAGATAAGCACCCCTCGGACCCCCAGAGCCTGATGCTGCTGCTGCAGAAACAGCCTCGACGTGAATCAACTCTTAGAATACTAATGAAAGGCAGGGCCAGGATCCAACCTTTGCTGTTCACCTCGATTAAATCATTCTCTCTCTCCTTCTATAGTGAGCACAGCACCAGCAACCAAAACAGTAAGTATCATGGTCACATCAGATTGGCAGTACTTATAGCTTGTTCTGGAATTGGATTTATCTTTTTCTTTAAGACGGCCAAAATGTCCAAGAATAAAAAGAGGAGAATGAAGAAGAAGCAAAAGAAACAAGCAGAGCTGTTGGAAAAGAGGATGCAGGACCTGGAGGAGGGTATGACTGCTGAAGGAAAGGAGGAGGAAGAGGACGATGAAGAGGAGACAGCCGAGACCACCGATGACACCACATCCTCAGCCACGCTGTCGACGTCCGCCACGCTGCAGGACATTGACAACAACTTGACCACAGGTGATTACTACTGCGATGGTTTTTGTATTTACGAATCTAGTAAATGTGTATCTGCCTCAGACTCCTCCCCAGACGAACAACCCAAACAGATCTTGCAAGGATCAGAGTGCGCTGAGGACACAAAGGAAAATGGCCTCGATGTCAACTGCAATGGCTGTGCAACCACGCCGGAGAAGGGTGCTGCTGTGGCCGGTCAGGCGTCCGAAACCAGTGCGTCCACCGAAGATCAAGACCAAGAAAACGCAAACAAGCCCCAAAGCGCACAGAACAATGATTTGTGCAGTAAATTCGAACAGCAGATGTGTAATGGTTCCACCGAAGCTTCCGAGCTTCAAACGCCTACAAATGGCCTTCAACCCGACTCTGAGTCCGTCTGCGCCAAGTTCACTGACAAAGAGAAAGCGGGGAAGGAAGAGGACATGGACACTCGAGTGGAGAACAAAGCACCTGCTGACGATAAAGCAAATCACCAAAATGGTGAGTAAAAAACGGATTCGCTATGGTGAACTTGTTGTCATTGTTTAATGAGAAAAGCCCTTGTGCTCGTCCCTTAATCGGATGTTAAAGCCATAGTTCATTCCCGGCATGGTAGATGACACATTGAGATTGTTCCGGTGTTTATCTTCCTCCGCAGGGATTGCAATTTGATTAATTCTTTATATGGATTATTATTATTATAATATAAATGATTCATCTCCTGACACGTTGAATTCAGCTTCAAGAATTTCTTGTTTTTGTCTTATGACAAGGTGGAGACTCCACATGGTGCAAAAAGCTCCTCATGAATTCATTCATATTTGGGGTGTCAGTTTCGGTTTCCTCTTGTAAACTAAGCTCATCCTGGGCTGTCTGTCTTCAGAAGCATCAACTATGTTGGTAAATCCTCTGGAGCCGCTCAACGCTGACAAGCTGCAGGTGAAGATTGCCGACCTCGGCAACGCCTGCTGGGTGGTGAGTTTCTATTGGGTCATCATGTGTTACAGTAGGGGGAAATAAACGTGCGTGACTTTACATCTCCATCCTGCCGCAGCACAAACACTTCACGGACGACATCCAGACCAGACAGTACCGCTCGCTGGAGGTGCTTCTTGGTTCTGGCTACAGCACCCCTGCAGACATCTGGAGCACGGCCTGCATGGTAAAGACCGACTGAAATGTTTAAACCCACTTCCTCCTCTAACATTGTCTTCTGAGGTGACGGATGGATTGGCATCTGGATCGAATCATTGTATAGCATTCTTTCAAACCCACTTTTGAACGTTGAGTGAAATGGAAGTCATTACAACCTAGGAGGTTCACTAACAACATCAGACACATGCCGACATGTCGACTTCTCCTCCCAGGCCTTCGAACTTGCTACTGGAGACTATCTGTTTGAACCTCATTCGGGAGAAGATTACTCCAGAGATGAAGGTACGGTAGCCACGAAACCCACGCCATGAACACACATCGATTGAGTGAATGACTTGCTGACTGCAGCCTGTATCATTTCTACTCCCTAATTCTGTTTTCACCCTGATGCATCCAGATCACATCGCACTCATCATCGAGCTGCTTGGCAAAATTCCTCGAAAGCTGATCACAGCTGGAAAGTACTCCAAAGAGTTTTTCACCAAGAAAGGTAACCAGACCTGCTCATCTAGATCTAGATCTCTGCACCGCAGGAGACTGTGGGATCCAGTGTCTGAGTCGAATGGTTTTGTCAGGTGTCTGCTGAAGTGAAGCCATTAGTGACACATGTATTGACCCAGTGTCCTCTGACCTGCTAGGAGACCTGCGTCACATCACCAAGCTGAAGCCGTGGGGTTTGTGCGACGTGCTGGTGGAGAAGTACGAGTGGCCCTCTGAGGAGGCCCAAACATTCAGCAGCTTCCTGCAGCCCATGCTGGACCTGGTGCCCGAGAGGAGGGCCACCGCCGCCCAGTGCCTCGCCCATCCATGGCTCACCTCGTAGGCGGGTGCAGGGCTCCAGCTAAAGCTTCTGGGCACGGAGGAACATGACCCCTGATACCAGCGCTCTGTCCTATCTGCATCTCTTACATTCAAGTCCCGACGCTGCTGAAGTGGTCCTGGTCCCAGAACCAAGAGATGCTTCTCCACTGTGGCTCTGTTCATAAGCTGCTACCAAGTTTCCTTCATCATTCTCGTGTTTCCACAACTGTCACACTTTCACATGCTTTAAACGTGCTATATTTTGGGTGGGGGGGAGTCAGTTAAAAGACATGCTCCACTCAGTGCCATTGAATCCAGAATTAATATGAGAAGCACATCTGTGTATTGCTGTCGCCATGACACCGTGCCAGCTTCTGCATTTGGCTGCTTCAAGAGCTTCAGATTAATGACAGTGTAATGCACACCAGCATGAAGAGGTCAGTGACTCCGCAGCGCTAGGCTTCGACGGCAAGAGAGGAAGATCGTTTTGTATGTTTGTATGCTGCTGAGCAGGAGGAGTTATGCCTTTTATACACTCGAGACAACAATCACTTCCACATGCTGAACTTTGTTTGGTAAAATAGCACTTGACTCAAGAGAAAAACATTCTGCTTTATTGATGCTGAATAGATGGCCTGTCATTTCCAACATGGGAGGGCGCTGTGGCGGAGTTGTAGCCAGGAAGACCTCTGAAGTCCACTACGAAGCTGCTTTTTTGGATGAATGAAATTGCTGACATTTTTCTACTGCCTCCACGACCCCCTTCCTTTGATTCCCGTCTTGTTTTAAAGAATAATAAAAAATGTTTTTCCAACTGTTACTCTGGTGATTTTAGTTCCTGCTGGACTGACGTGTCAGTGACGGTTCCACCTGTCCTCGTGGGTCCTAGGCATCATCTGAGTGTAGGAGAGAAGCAGAATGTCTTCACTGTGTAGATATCATTGACAAACGTCATCGTACAATGACTCACCTTTGCCCTCCACTTGGAAGTCCTCAGGGAGCAGTTTGTCCTGCCTGCTGCCCAGACTGAAGGCCAGGAAGGAGAGGATGAGCGAGTCCATGATGCTGATGATGGCCAGGATGTAGGCCCAGCGCACCGTGCAGTTGCCCAGCGTGTACTTGTCCGTGCGCTGGCCACACATGCGCTTGACCTCATCAGAGTCCCAGCCGTCTGGATAGATCATGCAGCCGATCACCATGCAGGTACCTGAGAGAGAGAGTGAGGGCTCTGTTGGACGTTTGGTTCGTTCTTAACTGTCACCAAGGAACTATTTCTGCCGACTGTCCTTAGTGCCATTCCATGCTAGAATAGTAGCGGAGCAAGTGCTGTCTGTCAGTACTTGCTCTGCCTGTCTGTGTGGGCCATGTCAGTGAGTTGAAGGTCATACACCACAGTGGGGACTGAACTGAATGAGAAAATGGAAGCAACTCTTTATTTCTAAACTCTGAATGGAGCTATTGCTGCATAGTTTTCAAATCTCTTCACATGAGTATCAGAATCCCTGGAGAGTTGATGTGTAATCTTCTAATTTCGCCGACCAGCTGTGTTGCCTGGCAACCCCTGAGCATCTCATCTTCTGCCTGTGAGAATGTCCCACCACCTCCGCATCAAGTTCCAAGTGAGGTATCAGGTGACAAGGTGTAACTCTATCTCCCACACGTCCTACTTTTACTTTCAAGAAGCCTTTTCATCGCTCTCACTTTCCCTCTGTTGGACTATCACATGACCACGTCCACCTATTTACTCGCCTACAGTGCACTGGTGGGTTTAGACGGCACAGTTTCTCTGATCCTGTGATCACAAATGTATAGAAGTCATTCATTTGAATCTGTGTTTATCCTTTTTCATCTTAAAAGGAATCTGATGGTTGCATTTATCCACTGCAATTATTTCAAAATTGCATCATTTCATTTTTCACGATTTCATGTTTTAGAAGATAAAAAGAAGGTCTCACTGGAGGCCAGCTGCATCCAGGCACAAATCTTGTAGACGCTGCCCGCGTTGCAGAAGAAGAAGAGGCTGAAGCAGACGATGCTGCCCACCACCAGCAGCATGGAGATCCCCACGAAAAACATGGCGGTTTTAAAGGCGCCAGAGGGGATGGAGCCAAAGTCCAGCGCACTTCCCTTACAGGTGAGTTCAGAGGTGAGCGCGTTTCCAATGCAGTAGTGGAAGAGGCCAAAGTATCCTGCCTGCGGGGTGTTGACGCTGTCCCCGATCCAGTAGGGCTGGATGAAGACCACCACAGTGATGACGGCGAAGGTGATGGTGAACACGGTCCACAGGACTCCCACGGCCCGGGCGTTCCGGACGTAGTTGGTGTGGTAGATCTTGGCTGCTTCTTGAGCTGGAAGCATGATGGTATACTGGCTCCTGTTTCCTTGTTCAAAAGTGAAACTTGACAAAGAAAGTCATTCCTGGATCAGATGGACCTCAGAGGCTCATCTCACAGAGACCAGAACCTGTGTCTCTGCTCTCCCTCTCTCTCTCTGTGTGTGCGCACTCAGGCATGTGTGTGCTCCTGAATGATTCATAGACCTGTGACAGAAGGTCCGACTCTTCATAAGTGAACTTTTGTTGGATGGATGTTTGGATGACAGAGGCTGAGTTTAGATCATATCATATTGAAGCCACTAATATTCATGCTCATTTGTTATGAGGCATTTTTTTGAGGAAAACAAAATAAAAAGCTTAAAATGTGAGGATAGGAAAAGTATTTAAAAATGAAACTGAGTGGAGCTGAGAGAAGATGGAGGAATAACTAATAAATATTTTACTTATTCATATTTATAGATTTTGATTTGAACCGTTTACAAAACACAGAAAACGTGAGTAACAAGCTCTGAAAATGTTGATGAACAACTGTTGTATTACAATCGCCAACAGAAAGCTCTGATGTGCTCTGCATTTCACTACATTTTCAGTTTCTGTTGGAGGAAAAGGTTTTGCTCTGCTTATTAATGACACTTTCAAGGTTATGACCTCTAATCACTTTTGTTATTAAGATAAAACCCCAGGCTCCTCCTAGAAACTCTGTGAGTCGTGATGTGCCAGGACTCATGAGGACCGCGGCTGGACTTCCAGGGAAGCGCGTGACCCTCGCTCACAACGGTAATTCCTCCTGAGTCGCAGGCGTCTCGTAGTCTCGCGAGATCTCCGCAGAGCGGCTGCTTGCGGGACCCGAGCGTGTCAGGTGCGACAGGAGGCTGGCGCCAGTATCAACCAGATTATTCAGGCAAGTCAGCGCCGGTGCGCCGTTTAATAAACCGCGTTCGCTCCCGTACTTTCTCGCCTCCGTCTTCCTCGCTCTGTATCCGGGCCGCGCGCGGCTGTTTTAGCGCCGTGCGCCAGCGAGGATGCGGTGAGGAGCGGGTGTCCGGGCACGGAGGGAGGGAGGTTACCCGCTAGCGACCGCTCGCTCCCGGCCGCTCAACCTGCAGCCGATCCCGCAGCGAGCCGCCTCTCTGTTGGGTGATAGCGGACGGACACTTGCCGCTGGTTGAAGGGTTTGAAACCAGGCGCAACCGGATGAAATCGCTGACGACGTCGGCTGTTAGCGACACAATGGCTAGTGTAGCATCAGCTAGCACCGAGTCACCTTAGCTTGGTAATGAGTGGCGGTGTTGTCCGGAGCGTGTGAGCAGAAAACACCGAGTGTGATCCGCGTCTAACGTTTCGTCGAGCGAAGGCGCTGCGCCCTCGACCGGAGCCGGCGTCAGTGCTACTCTTCAGCACCATGGACAGGGGCTGCCGCGGCTCGTCCTCTCCTGTCACTCCACTTCCTCGTCCCATCAAGCTTTGATGGCCGTCTACACTGTCTTGAACCCTGCCTGATACCTTCGAACGAAGACTGTCTCGCCTATATCGGTGCATAATTGATCGCCCCCAGTGATATTCAATAGGTGCGGGGAGCCGTGGCGTTTACGGAAACTCAACCTGTGAGGACGATTGACTTCTATTATTCATAGCTGCCTTCACCGGGTCACTTGTTTACACTGTGATACCAATCGTTCTGCAGCACCAGACAGCCTTGCTCCGTGTGTCACGACCCCCGTGTGGACCTCAGGCATGGGTTGGTGCTCCTTGGGACGTAGGCCTCGTGCATTTCTAGGCTGTAGTGACATCACTATCTGGTGTTCCAGGCCCCAACGATATCTGTGTCAGACCTGGTCGAAGTGAATAGGAAACGGTTTGTTCGCGTCTAAGCTGAAACAATGCGAATCATCACTTAAAACAACGTATTCTTTTGATGATTGGTGTGTGAGTCTTTGTTCCAAGTATGCACCAAGGTATCTCACCTTCTCACCACCGTGGAGCTCTAACAATCCTGTACTGGCGTGGTTTGTAGTTGCTGATGATGTCAGTGACATGGCTCATCAGATGAAATAAGCAGCCTGCACATTAGCTATGCTTGATCTGAGGCTGCTGCACTGCGTTCCTCTGGCCTTGAGAACCAACTAAAGTATTTGAATGTATTACTATTTTAACTGAGATGTTGTCATGAGTTTGATTTCGATGACATCACTCGCTTTGCTGACATCATCCTCTCGTGGTCATCCTGTCTTCTCCTCTTAGGTCCAGCCAGTACACATATGTGGAGATGGCATTTTTCACTTTCAGCACCATCGTACTTTGTTTTTTTTAAATGTTGATCTCCTTGTTGCACAACATTACAGTCATTTCTGTGAAAAAAAAAAGCATCGCAAGTACATGCAAAGACCCTAGAATTGTACAACAGCATCTCCTGAAAGAAAACTGAACAGGCTTGAAAATTCTATTCATATTTTGAGATTGAATCCAGTAAAATAAGCTCTCAAGGCTTGTGCCATGGGACCTGGACATGCTTTAGTTATAGCACCATCGATCGATAATAACTTTTCTTACAAGACAAATTTCAGTGTCCAGCTCCACGTTTGTTTCTTGACTCACTTCAATATGTGGGCGTCTACTGTCTTTGTAAAACCATTCACTCATCTCCTTTTGCTTTGACCTTCTGGTGCATTTTCTAGCTTGAATGAATGAGACACATTATCGTCTTTTAACTGGAGCTGTGCTTCAGCCGTCTTGTGAATAGTCTCACACGGACTTGATACCAGCTGCCGGAGTCAGCAGGCAGCGGTAACTTCTAAATCAGGTGACTTTGGTGGGCTCTGAGCGCCAGTGTCCTCGGGCTCACTTTTAAGAATGTAGGCCAGTCCTGGTCTGATTTGAGCTTGTTGCAGGCGAGTCTGTGTTGGGGAAAGAAGAGAATGGAACAGATTGTGCCGCCGCCTGGAGACATGACATCAATATGCATCTCTGCCTCCTTGTACGATGAAGACCTGGAGCTATTTACATAACCCACCTGTCTAAGACGGGGAAGGGGGACCTTTTTCTGCCGTTCCTCTTGCTGTTTCATGCCTAATAATTGATGCGATGTGCTTTTTCATCTCTCTTTTACAGCTCTAAAGATCCACCTGGACTTAGGATTGTAGTCGGTCGCACTCAGTCATCATCATGGGAAATATTTTTGGGAATTTGCTGAAGAGCCTTATAGGGAAGAAGGAGATGAGGATCCTGATGGTTGGACTGGATGCTGCTGGCAAGACCACCATCCTGTACAAACTCAAGCTGGGAGAAATCGTCACCACTATACCCACCATTGGTACGTGGCGAGGCAGAGGTCATTCCTTTCACTCCTAGATTCAATGGCTAACACGTGTCGGTGATGTGGTCGCCAGGGTTCAATGTGGAAACTGTGGAGTACAAGAACATCAGCTTCACTGTGTGGGACGTAGGTGGGCAGGACAAGATCCGTCCTCTGTGGAGACACTACTTCCAGAACACGCAGGGTGAGCGGAGCTCCTGACAGAGGACGCACCTCATCACAGACACCAGCGCTGACGTCTCCCCGTCATGTTTCAGGTTTAATCTTCGTGGTGGACAGCAACGACAGGGAGCGGGTCAACGAAGCCCGAGAGGAGCTGATGAGAATGTTGGCCGAGGATGAGCTGAGAGATGCAGTTCTGCTGGTGTTCGCTAACAAACAGGCAAGAGACCTCTCAAACCTTCACACTGAACGTTGGCATGACCAGCTCATGCGGGCTACTTTAACGCAGCCTCTATAAATGAGATGGATCATTGTACTTTCTTCATTATATCACAGCTACTGCCATAATATTGTCTTCGTCTTGTGCACGAGACCAAAAAAACAAAACCTTATTGTGCGTCTTTTTCTTTCTGTCTGTGAATGAGGGAAACCTTTTTACGCTGCTGAAGTGAGGAATGATGTTTATAGGTGACATTTCTTTGGATAATGGTTCAGATTTTTTTTTAAATGAAAGTCAGCATAACTTCAGCTCAGTGTCACTGACGCTGACATCTTTTGGGGGAAAGATGGCATTTTGTCACTGCTGAACAAACTTGAGAACTCATGCTGAGGACATCATTCTAGCCAGTACATTCATAATGGCAGGCAATACATTCATATGTTGTTATCACTTTTGAAGTACTTTCTGCCCTCAAGTAAAGGACGTTTTGCTAAATATGATAATAATAATAATAATATAATACATTTTATTTAATAGCACCTTTCTGAACACTCAAGGACACTGTACAGGAAGTAAGATCAATAACAATATAAGAGCAATAGAAGCAATAAAAACACACACAAAAGGACAGAAAAATGTGGCGGATGTAGGTGTAAGGGTGATATTAGCTGTTGTATGTGGTCCTGAACAGAAGGGTTTTGAGTCTTGATTTGAAGAGGGGCAGAGAGTTTAAATGACCGAGGTCCGGGGGGAGAGAGTTCCAGAGCTGGGGAGCAGAGCAGCTGAAGTGAGATGGACGGTGAGCTGGATGGAGGAGGAGGAGGACCTGAGGGAACGGGCTGGAGCGGCGATGTGAAGGAGGTCGGACAGATATGGAGGGGCAAGATGATGGATGGCTTTGAAGGCATAAAGGAGGATATAGAACTCAGTTCTTTGCTTGAGCGGGAGCCAGCGTAGGTGTTGGAGGATGGGGGTGATGTGATGATGAGAGGGGGTTCTGGGGTGTACTAGTTTATAATGCTGTACATATTTGTTGTATTTATTTTTATTCGATTGTCATATATCCCTTTATGAATATTACAAAGGCAAAGTTTATCCACTGGCACAGTCTACTTATTAAATCTTATTATTCAAATAATTAGACAGGATGAATGTTCTACTTGCTCCATCGAAACACACATCACTTTCAGTTTTCCAATGATAGCAGCAACAGTGTTGGTAGCACTCTCCACAACACAGTGTGTTGAGCTGAAAAACTTGAAACCCTCCAGTTATGGCTGATCCCCACTGGTCTGCAGACAGAAGCCAAGTCGCTGTCTTTGCTTCTATAGAACCCCAGTGTGTTACAGTCGGCAGCAGTGAGGAGAAGAACCTGCAGATGTGGTTGGACTGCTGCCACCGATGTCTGGCTCTCAATAAATATGACTCTCCAGATTGAGATTGACTTCACCGTTTAGACTTGTTTACCCTGGAGCTGCTCTGAAGAGCCCAGAAACACAAGAGCGTGACTACGTCATTCTGCAGAACCGGAACTTCATTTTGCCGTCCTCCTGCAATGCGAGGCTTTCTCCGCTAGATGGCACAATGCAGGCAGATTGCTTGAGGTTTTTTTTTTTTTTCTCTCTCGAGTTCTCGTTTTCATATTGCAATTTTAGACCTGAAATGAGCGGAACCAAGACCAGTCAAGTGGAAAGACTGCGATGGTTATTTAGTGACGCATCTGCAGTGAGTTGGTTTGTCCAGTTTGGATCAGAACCGGGGGCGTCCTCTTGCCTCGTCCAGCCCAACGTGTCCTCACCTCCTGTTGTTTTCCATGTCCCCCCCAGGACTTGCCCAACGCCATGAACGCGGCGGAGATCACGGACAAGTTGGGCCTGCACTCGCTCCGCCACCGTAACTGGTACATCCAGGCCACCTGCGCCACCAGCGGCGACGGCCTGTACGAGGGCCTCGACTGGTTGGCCAATCAGCTGAAGAACAAGAAATAAGGAGCAGGCCGCAGCTTCACCTGTCCAGCTTTTGATTTCTTTTGGGAGCCGATGTTAGACGCGACGGGGGGGGGTAGAAGAGAAGGGTCGGGGATTGGGTTTCTCTCTGTCTGTAAATGAAAACAAAGTCATGTCTTCACCCCGACACACACACACACACGCCCACGCACACACACACACACACACGCACACACACACACACACACACACACACACACACACACACACACACACACACACACACACACACTCACTCACTCACTCACTCATAGCCGATAACAGCCGTCACTTCCTGTGTCCACCTCTTGTCTTTCAGTGCCGTGTTCTGTATGTTAGTGTGTAGGTGACCAGGTCACGTGACCACCAACACGTTCTCTCTGGCGAACAGCTGTCCCGCCCGTGTTTCTTCCTTATGGTTTGACAAGGATCACTTGATTTCCTTCCTCCAGATCATCTCTCCGATGCCGAGCGTGCGCACGTGTGCGACGTCACCGCGTCCACGTGTGAAACGTTGAATCCTCCTCAAGGCCTTTTTCCGAAATGCATGGACCCGTGATAGACTTGATTCTCCGAGCTGTTTGTGACCCGAGCATGCGCTGAACACCACCTCATGCATGGTGACAACACACACACGCACACACACACACACACACAGACCCGTCACGTGCTCTCCTTTGTTCCTCATGGTCAGAACTTTCTGAATGTTAGCGATAGACTGAACACACGAGTCCTAGTTTGCAGTGATATATCAGCGTATGTATGTGAGGAGAGCAGGATGTGTTCTGGCGGAGGAACATCTGATACCAGCAGGAGCGACCGGTCCCTTCTGTTAGCACGGTTCATCCAGGACATATCCTCCAGAGTCATCTATTATATGTGCGATCATTTGGGTTTTGTGGCCTTAATTATCTTGAGTGAACCAACGTTTCCTGCTTTGGATCTCAGCATATTTATTGATTTATTTATCTACCAGGGTTCCGTTCCACGGTTGGATTCATAGTTTAGTTCTTCAGTGGGTGTGAAAGTACGTCGATGTGTCAGTGGTCAGTGATAATCCGTGCAAAAGAGAATTTAAAAGAAAACAAGCCTCATCTCGTACCGTTATAACGACGCCATCTTTAACAAGTACCAAGCGGCGGCCGTGCGTCCGACGCATGGAGTTCTCTGTATGTGATGTGAGACAACCAAACCTGCTGTATTACAAATAAACCCATTTTCTGTATAAAGTATTGCTTCCGATTCCTGTGGTCCATCTGCGGTGTTGTGATGAAGGTGAGCGCGGAGGTGTCTGTGGTTGCAGCAGGGAACCAGACAGTGATGGAAGCGGGGGCAAAGCTTACATTCCACGGCCTCAACATGCTGGAGTCGTGTCTGGAGATAAATAAAGCCATAAAAGCTGAACACTAATTTCCATTTTTAAAACATGAAAAAATGAGGAAAAAATGGAGAAATGTAGGGAAATTATTCAAGTGCAAAAACCTTTTCATAGAAAAGAAATGCAGATACTGCAGTCACGCAGTGCAGCCACTAGAGGGACAGTATCCAGATCAAAGGTCAACATGTTCATGCCATTACACCTGAGAAATGATGGGTCCCGGCTACAATTCTACCTTGTGTGTTACTTTTCCTCATCATTTATTTAAATTTCAGATCGCAGCAGTCGACATAAAGAGGGCCAGACACCTGTCTCCCCATTCGACCTGTCATCCAGGAGGAGCTATGTGGGTTTTGTTCTCAGGGGCCGAGCAGTGGACGGGATCTTCAAAGGTCGACCAAACTCATGGTACTGTGTTGGACTCGTCTCCGGTGAGGGTTGGACTCCACCATGACCCTCACCCTGCTCCTCATCTCCAGCTCTTCACGCGTTTTAAAATAATAAACTAATACATTTTAGTTGAAACTTGAGTCGATGAGTTGATTCTCCAGGTCAAGGAGCCACAGCTCAGAAGCTTTGACTGAAAATACCAGCTGAATATTCGCTGGGATGTTTCTGGCCGCAGGACCTGCTGGAGAGACAATAAACCAAGTGTGCAGGGGGGCTTCACTCATCTGAGGCTGGCAGACCTGTGAGTCCTGTCGCAGCTCGCAGGAGTGAAGTTCACAGCTCTCAGCCCTCAGGACCGTCAAAGCTGCTCCTTCCCCAGTGAAGATCAGGTTGAAGGAGGTGTGAGTCAGCCAGAGAGTGACCTGCTTGTACGTGTGAACAACTCACACGAGGTGGGTTTCTGCACCCACTTCCTCGTGGTGGTGAAATATTAACCTCAGGCTGTGAGCAACAGCATCACAATGTGAAGCGCCTTGCCGATGGTCGGTCTGCGTTACAATGTAATTACACAACGGCAGCCGCAGACAACGGCGGCCGCGCTTGATTCTTGTCGATGTTTGTGCCGGAGAGAGACCGGATCTGCAGGCAGAGCTGGTTTCCACAAAGCAGACCTGCCGGCTCACCCTCTTCCCGCCACGCCATGTTTGTGCAAGGCTTAGTGACGAACCAACAACAAGACAAGGGCTGAGATTGACTCGCCAAACCAGATTTTAGACGCCTCCTGAGCTGTGCACTGATTTGAAGATGCGTCTTTCAAAACAAACCAGTGTCTCATAAAACATCCACAACATGTTCAAGAGATTGTTCCTCAAGTACACAACAACACTACAATTTACTGCGGTGACTCAGGTGGATGAAACGCAGTCAGAAGTCTTTTTTTAGCTCAATTTTATGTAAGTAACATTAAATGAATAGAAAAAAATACTGTTCTTCAGGACAGACAGAAGCGGAAGATGGAATACATTCTTTGCGATAAACAGCCATGGACAGAAAAACACAGTTTCTTCCTCATTCTCAAAACAACTGATCCACAGATGAGTATTTACACTGTTTGATGCTCAGCCACGGTGTTTTCGCCTGAACTCAGAAGGCTTGTGAAGCGTCGCTGAGCAGCAGCATGTGAGCCCAGGGGATCACTGCTGAAGGCTGCAGCTTTGATCATCACCAGAACCAGTGGAAGCTGAGCAGATGAGAAGCTCTGAATGACAAATGTCTCCACACGTCATCAGAACTGGTGTGGAACTTGTGTGTTTTGGCTGTCAGTCGCGGATTGCAGCAGATCAAGGTGGTCACAGTCCATTGACCATAAAGTCGTCACTTCTCATGAAATAAGGAGCGGAGAGTCCAAAGTGCACCAAGACTCATAACAGCCAGGAAGTAAGGTTGTTTTTCATGTTGTAAAACCATAATTCATAAATCAACTTGTTTGCTCCTTGAAACTCTGGTTGGGTCCCAGTGCACTGGTGCTACAAGGGGCTGACGGCAGGACTGAAATTGTGTTCGACAGAAGTATGAATGAAGGGTTTTTGTCTGTCTTGCTTGTGTGAATCTTGAAGTGGATCTTTGTGTTGGGGGAGAGAGGCTTCTCTCAAAAAACTGGTCCCAACAAGGTTAAGCCTGAATTTGAGAGTTAAAACGTAAGAGTTGAAGAATTCTTCAGTGTTCTTTAGAGTTAAAACGCAGAGGTTTGTCATGTTGAGGTTCTTTGGCGCCTGGGTCAGTGCGCGTGTCGAAAGTCGCTCGGCTCTCTGATTGGCTGCCGCCTCTCCTCCAACCAGGGCGCTGCGGTGGAGCCGTCACGCTGACAGACAGACGCGGGCGGTTCACTTCTGTGACACTTCCACCGCACCACGGATCCACTCCACGGAACCGCCGAGCACGCCAAGCCCCTGGGACTAACACGCGGCGCTTCTGCGGGTCAAATGGACTCAGAATCGGTGACGTCACGACCAGGACCGCGTTTCAGCTGGAGGTTTAACATGGAGAAGTCGATTTAAAGCGTCGCCACACTGAAGAAGACGAGGATGAAGGAAACGGAAGCGAGCACGAGGAAGGTGCAGCAGGTGCTGTGCGTGTTGCTGCCCTGCGTGTTTCACCTGTGCGGCGCCCAGACTGAAGGAGGTACGGACACGCGCTCCCTCGCTCACACACGCGCGCGCGCGCGCGCTGGGTGAAGCGGCTGTGACTCACCTGAACCTCTCCCTCTGTTTTATCTGCGCGTGCACGCGTGCGCTAGCGAATGCAAATAAGAAAATCAATTTGTCTTTTCCAACTGTGTAGAAAAACATCGGCTAAATCGCTTGTGTACAACTCTATAGATTAAATAAAATAAAAGGATCCATCATCGGTTCATTTTGTTGGGAAAGACATAGTATTAAGTTGTCATTGAAGTGCTGCTATTGACATTTTAGTGGAAAATTGTTGCGTTAAACCACAAGGTCCCTTCCACATTTCAAATCAGTTTATGTCTCAAAACCTTTTATTTTCTGTTTAAATCAAAATCCCGCGTATAAACAGGCATCTCACTGTGAAAGCCTTTAGAATCACGAGTCCACACTCGCTGGTGTCATTTTCTTTCATCATCACAGTTGTGTTGTGCTGAGGTGTAATAAGCCAAACTCAGCAACGTTTTGAGCTCCACAACAAAACAAGCTGTCGTGATTTGAATCTCGGTGACCCTTGACCTCGCCATCTCATCACCTGTGGCAGGTGAAAAACAACATGTGACTATCAATCCCAGCATCTGATTCGTCATCTGCGACGTGTCTGACACCAGATGTTTGGACTCGTCGGCTTCTCATGAGCTCATCAGAAACTGAAAAAAAAAAGTCCCAGAGGCAAAAGTGTTTGTGAGCTGAGCAACATCTGGACATGGATTCAAACCGATGGCCTCCAAGATGGAGGCGAAGACTGCCAAGTGGCCAGACTGGATTTTGTTGTGCAACAGTGTGATTCAGTCTTCAGAAACACAATACGAGGCAGAAGAAATATGTGTGGCTGTGTTTACTACCGACAGTCTGGTCGGTCTGGTTTCTCATCATCTCATTCTCTACTGAACCTGACAAACACACTCACGGCAGCAGCTCTGCAGCAGGCTCTAAATTGCAAGTGAGTGGTTGTCTGTCTGATGGTGCTGTCCAGGGTGTCCCTCTGGAGGAGGCGCAGAACACAAATAAACCCTTGTGTACAAAAGTGAGCTGAGATTGTGAGGCAATTCGAGGGTGTTTCCAATGAGGAGGGCGAAGGTTCAAGTCCCCAAGGAGCACTGAAAGGTTCTAAGCTAGTCATGAGCCAGACAGCTTCCACTGAAGTGTTGTCATCCAGCTGAGATTCAGAGTAGAGCTGCTGTTTCCTGGTTCTGGTGGAAGACGGAAGCCTGATGTCTCTTATTGAACCCTCACCTCACCTAGAAGATGGACAGCTGCAGGAGGAGAAACTGACCTCACCGTTAGCTGGAGTTGGTTATTGGTTAGTATTACAGTGTAGTGACTGTGTCGATCATGATACGTGGCAGTAACACGCATCAGCGTTAAAGCTCCTCAGCAGGTGACTTCACTTGTCGGCACCTGTGTGTGAGCCACATTTCTGCACATGCTCAGAGCGGAGCATGAATTCATCTCATGCCACCGACTCATGCCAAGTTTCTGTTGACCTGTGTCATGGTCTCCGCCTCTTTATTCTACCTGTTTATCTCCTCCTCCTTCTCCCTCTGCTCTTTTGTCACAAGTGAAACTTCCTTGGCAACTGAAAAACAACGCACACACCTGATCCCTCGCAGTGTGCGCTGCTCCTGGTGTTGCGTTACGTTGTGGTGCCAGGGACAATGGCAGCATTTTGCATTGAGCTCATGTTGTGAGCGGGAATCACGGGAGAGAGAGGGCTGAGATGAAGACACCCACTTTGGCAGGGGGAAAATGCAGCAATTGTTCATCGGCATGTGTGTTGTTGTGCGTGGCCTCCTCCATTCCTCCCGCTCCTCTGCTGCATCTGCAAACACTGGAGGTCCCTGTGGACAGAGACCCACTTGTCCGGCCCCCACAGCTGCAGTGTGGACCATGTTTGTTCAGCGTACAGTACAGTGTGTGTGTGTGCCTGCCGTTACTGCATAGCTCACATGCTATTGTCTGTGTGTGTGTGTGTGTGTGTAGGCTGTTGTATGCAGGTGACTCACTGAGGCGACTTCCTAACTGGTCTGTCAAACGCGGCATGTGAAGTGACAGAAGCTCAGAAAAGGAGTGGCTGGTGAAAGAGCCACTTGTGTTGTCTCATCACCTGAGTGGTGATGTTGCTGGGGTCCGGCACACAAGCCTGGGGACGCAGTCTTTCTTCAGGGATCTCTTGACATGTTGGGATTCACTAGATTATCACCAGCCCATCCAACAGTCACTGTCTTAGCCAGTTTGCATCTGCTGCACCTCTGTTCCATCAGGAGGCACTGAGTTCCAAGGAAGGAGTTTTACAAGTTCCAAGATTGTCTGAGGTTAGCTATGTGTGTGTGAGTTTAAGCATACCTATTCTAGTGAGGTCCAACTTCTGGGGCCCCTTGACCAGACCTTACAAGTTTGGGCCTCAATTTGAGGGTGAAGACATGGACATTTGAAGTGGGTTCCAGTTTGGTTCCGAGTCCTGGTTCAGGTCCGCCAGGTGCATTGGATGGCTAGGTCTAGGGGGAGAGGCAGGGGAAAGGGTGATGGCCAGGAGCGGACCCCACAAGGATGGTGAGACAAACCCGTGTGTGTTCATGTAGCTACTTCCTTGGAAGTCCTCTCAAAGTCAAGTCAGAAAAGTCACATGGTGCGCAGCCACCTGACTGAAAGGCCACTGGCCTGTGTCAGTGATCTGTATCATGCAGTTACAGAGTTTGGCAGGTTATGGACTAATAACAACCTGAGAAAATCAAACTAGTCTTTAGTCTTGATATATCTAAGGTGGAGGTGAGGAGAGCTACGTAGCTGCAGATACACTGTGAAGGTCAGGATGGTGATGAAATCCAATTCATTGGAACTGGTTTGATGGGCGGCCTCCACTCAAGGATGGATGGATGGATGGATTGAAGGATGGATGATAGTTGGATGGATTATAGTTGGATGGATGATGAATGGATGGATGAAAAGATAGATAGATAGATGATAGATAGATAGATGATAGATAGATAGATAGATACATGGATGGATGGATGGATGGATGGATAGATAGATAGATAGATAGATAGATAGATAGATAGATAGATGATAGATAGATAGATGATAGATAGATAGATAGATACATGGATGGATGGATAGATAGATAGATAGATAGATAGATAGATAGATAGATAGATAGATAGATAGATAGATAGATAGATAGATGATAGATGGACAGATAGATAGATAGATAGATAGATGATAGATGGACAGATAGATGATAGATAGATAGATAGATAGATAGATAGATAGATAGATAGATAGATAGATAGATAGATAGATAGATAGATAGATAGATAGATAGATAGATGGACAGATAGATAGATAGATGGATAGATTCTCTGCAGTGGTTGTATGCAAATGTTGTTTGTGTCGCTTCTCAGAGGCCGGTGTCTGCAGTAAGGTGATATTCGTGTGACTCTGTGTTGCCCTCTAAATGGGCTTGTTGACCCAGATCTGGAAAACTTTATTATCACCATGACTTCCTTGTTGTTGTTGGCTTGCGGCGGTTTTAACCGTAGCCTTCGTCCTCTCCGCACACCTCATTAGAGCTAAGGTCAGTCTGAGTGTATCAACGCTGGCCAGCATTTTTGAATGGTTTTCTGTTGGACGCTTCGCCCTCAGAAACGCAGGAGCATGTTTCTCTGACTCTGCTGTGGTCTCTGGCTCTGATATGATGATGATGATGATGACGAAGGCGTTGTCGTGGCTCGTGCGTCCCTCCACACATTTGAATGGCAAAGCAGCCTCCTGACGCAGACGGAGCCTGAACTCCCACTGAACAACAACAGAGACTCGAATGTTTGTGTGTCCACCGCGAACACAATCAGCAACTTGTTTCTCAGCGCCACGCTGCAGCGCTGGATGCTGAAGGCACCAAAGACAAGCCGGTTCAGAGCCGGGCGCCTCCAGTCTTCACAGTCTCCTCTTGTGTCCCAGTGAATTCATGACGGTCCAGAGTTGCTGCACGTGACAGCTGCCTCATGAACGGATCCTTTTGTGGTTCGGACTGATGAATGCACAGATTTGAAACATTATTGAGGCCCATTTTCATAAACCACCCGTATGTTTAATGACAAAGAGTTCAAATACAACTTCTCATTCCTGAATTCAGTGACATCTAGTGCCCCTCCTGCACAATACAATACATTGCAAAACAAAGTCAAACTTTGAATTTAACTTCCAAATGGCTTATTTGTTCGTTTTCTTGGTAAAAAAAATATGTGAGTATTATTATTTTGGAGCACATTTTCACCGCACTTTTTTAAATCTTAGTTTTCATATTCCGTGTGTTAATTTGACATGACAATTGAAAGCTTTTATCATGAACGACAGGAAAGACGAAGATGCTTTGATGTAACTTTTATAAACGAAAGGCTATTTACTGAAAATATGTGTTGTGAAAATGTGTATTGTTGCTATTATTAACAGTATCAGGTGTGCTGGTGTCCATTTTTCTGATGGGATTTGAATGAAATGGAATGTGTCTGGTGTCAACGAGTATTTTCTTCTGCTCCAGTGTGTTTTGGAACCCAGAATGTTCTGAGCCTGACGGGGAACTCAGACATCCAGTACCAGCTGATGAAGGACAAGTACAGTGGCTGTGAGGTGGTGATGGGAAACCTGGAGATCACCATGATGGAGCACACGCGCAACTTCTCATTCCTCCAGGTGACTCTGACACTGACACTGAAGCAGTTCAGGTCGCTGCTAGTTTCCTCACATTGGTGAGGAACACACAGGTGCACACTTGTTTTTCACCTGAAACAGTGAGCAAGTCTGACAGTTCCTTGTTTTTCGGGAAGTGAGCACTTCACATAAGTAGCGGTTTCTCATCTGAGTTTACCGTCTTCAGACACTTGTTTATCTTATCTTGCGCACATAGACACTATTTACATCATGTTAGGTTCAAATAAAATATATTTTGAAGAGAGTACAATCATCAGGGTATAGATAGTCATTACAGTAGGTGATGTATATTTTGGTATAATTATCTATTAAAATAACTATAGCATGTTGAATATGTGAGTGTCTTATAGGATTCAGGTAAACATTTTGGGGGGAAAATAAACAGACTGTTTTGCTTTGCATCTTTCAGTCCATTCGAGAGGTGACAGGCTACATTCTGCTGGCCGTGAACGAGTTTGAGCGTCTTCCCCTGGACAACCTCCGGGTCATCCGGGGCACCACCCTCTACGAGGACCAGTACGCTCTGGCCGTGATGGTCAACTACCAGAAGGATGGGCAGCATGGCCTGAAGGAGCTGGGCCTGACTCACCTGACAGGTAGCTGAAGTTAGCACGGCGTCAGGTCCCTTTAAGAGTGGGAGCCGTTTACGGCGTGGTGCAGTGGTTCAGGTCTCACTCTCACACCTACACTGCCACCACACCCCCGAGTCACAGTCCAGCAGAGGTGTGTGTGTGAGGAGCCAGGAATGTCTCGTTTCGTCAACCGCTCAACTGCCACTGTAAGATGAGCTCAGTTATAGCTGAGTCGTGAGCAGAGGTTGATAAGATGAGTCACGGACGTGTCCCGGCTTGTTTGGCTAATTGTGTGTGTCGACGTGTGTGTGTGTGTGTGTGTGACACCCACAGAAATTCTAGAGGGAGGAGTCAAGATCATCCAGAACAAGTACCTGAGCTACGCCGGGAAGGTGAACTGGCTGGACATCGTGAAAGATGGCTCAGCAGAGATCATGATCGAAGGCAACGGGCCGGACCGTGAGTCAAACACTGATCTTTACGTGTCAGTACTCACAATGCTCACTGTGAAATGAACCTCTTCCGCAGAGGCGTGTAGTGACGCATGTGATGAGCAGCAGTGTTGGGGCCCCGGCAATGACACCTGCCAGAGACGTGAGTGTGTCCCTGCTCTGGTTCCTCTCCCCTGAGCTCAGTCGTATCGGCCTTTTCACATTTCAGTCACCAAGACCGTGTGCGCGCCGCAGTGCAACAGCCGGTGTTTCGGCCGGAGCCCGAGCCAGTGCTGCCACATCGAGTGTGCCGGAGGATGCATCGGACCGCTGGATACCGACTGCTTCGTGAGTCTGCCTCATTCAGTTTGTGTCAGGTTCTCACCTGGCTTCGTAAAAGACGTGGGGCGCAGTGCCTGTGGGCGGCGCTGTAATGTCCTAGAAACAAGTGAAGGAGGTAGCACAACGTTCAGGAATAGAGATGTTAGTCAGGACTGACAACCAGGTTGGTTTGTTATCGCAGTGTCGCAGGGGCCAGATTGATGCATTTAGCTATGGAAAACATTATTTCAAAGCCTCCTCTGTCCTCCCGTCCAGGCTTGCAGGAACTTCAACAACTCCGGCTCATGCGTGCCGCAGTGCCCGCAACCTCTCATCTACAACAAAAACACCTTCAAAATGGAGCCCAACCCAAATGCCAAGTACCAGTTTGGATCCATGTGTGCCTTCAAATGCCCCAGTGAGTCCCAGCACGTGTGACGCTCGAGTCCTTACTCAAGTCATGAAAGTCATCTGTCATTTACCGCTGACTTTTTGGACCTAAACAGCCAACTTCGTGGTGGACGGCAGCTCCTGTGTGAGCACCTGTCCCGCTGGCAAAATGGAGGTGGAGAAGAACGGAGCCAAAGAGTGTGAGCCCTGTGGAGGACTGTGCCCCAAAGGTAGTTTGATGCCCTTGACTTCTCAAAGTAAACATGATGGACCATAAACATTTATGACACTATAAAGCTGACAAACATGAACATCTATTGTTCGAATTCCAAGTATGTCACAACAGTCGTCCACAGTTGTTGCTGCATCAATATACTTGTTTAGTGCTACAGTTTCCTCATGACCAAACGTCTGTTATTATTCTTTCAGCGTGCATCGGCACCGGGACTCAGAACAGAGAGACTGTAGATGCTTTAAACATCGACAGTTTCATCAACTGCACGAAGATCCAGGGAAGTCTGCACTTCCTGGTGACTGGCATTAAAGGGTACTTTTTTGCCTGATTCAGTTTTGAAGTGTTGTTGCTTGGAGAGTTTTTATGTTATCAACACATTCACAAATCGTAGAAAAGGTTTCCCATCCATGCAAACTCATTCACTTTCTTTATCGTTCGACTGCAGAGATGAGTACAACAAAGTGCCGCCCCTTGACCCAGAGAAACTGAAAATCTTCAGCACTGTTCGGGAGATCACAGGTGGGAGGTGTTTGCAGGGAGCTTCACCCACAGCAAAGTCCCTGTCTCAATCATTTCCACCTCACTTCCCGCAGACATCCTCAGCATCCAGTCGTGGCCCGAGAGCATGCACGACCTGTCCGTCTTCTCCAACCTTCAAACCATTCAGGGCCGGACCCTCAACAGGTATTGTTTTGCTTTGAAGGTTTCTGTTTCTCAGGTGTCCTGCAGTGGTGTCATCACCATCACAGCTTGTCCGAGTCTAATTGTCTTTTCAATATTCCCCTTTGACCTCATGTAGAGGAGCCAATGGTAAAAGGTACAGTATGTCCGATCCATCGACTCTCGCTAGCGGGTGCTTCCTGCAAGGGTAACTCTGGTGTTTTGGTGATTGAGGTGCAGGGTTCACATCTTCTTGCATGAAAGTCTTTCTCCTGTTTCTCTCTTCGGGAGCTGATACATAGCTCATTTTAATCAAATTCCTTATGGAATCTTGTGACTATCCATGGTTATGATGATGGTAAATCTTCTTATTTTTCAATTTCTGACACTTCCGTAATCAGAATTGAATGAAACAATGTAAAAAAACAAACAAAAAACACACAGCTGATTCCATTTCACATAAAAAAAAAAGATTTAAAATGAAAACAGTCTGAGGGAACAGGTTTCTTATCAGCGTTGTGGAATGTTCTGGACTAGCATTTGAAGCACTCGGCCCTTTCTTCTTCACTGTCTGTTGTGCGAGCCAGTTTTGGAACGCTGCTGCCACCTGCTGTCCCAATGAGCATGACCTCAAACACAAACCAATAAATCTAATGATAAAAATAAATGTTGGGAAATAACATTATGTGGGCGAATCGCTGTGGGTGCTTCACCAGTTCATTCATTTTTTTGAATTCCAGAACTCTAGTCATCGTAAAAGTCCAGAATATTTTCAGAGAATTCAGAGAAGGCCACATAAAGAGAGGCCGTTAGGAAAACAATATTTGTTTTTGGATGAGGAAAAAGCCAGTGCAACAACAGACGATAAGGGACAAAACAATATTCTATTCATTATTAAGAAAACAAAAGCGTATCGTATAAATAAACGTGCTTTGTATTTCTGGAATTAGGGGCTACTCTCTGCTCATCATGAGGATTCCGACCTTGACCTCCCTGGGTCTTCGGTCTCTGAAGACGATAAGCGACGGCACCGTCTACATCACCAGCAACTCAAAGCTCTGCTACCAGGACACCGTCAACTGGACCCGCATCGTGAGCACCAGCTCGCGCTCGCAGCGCCGACAGAAGGTCATCGACGACAAAAACAACCGTCTCCGTGACCAGTGTGGTGAGTCTCATTCCGCTCCCAATGGGCTGCTTGACAGTGAATCATTGCTGCCGCTCCTCTGCCATTGTGCAGTGAAAGACGGACGTGTGTGCGACCCTCTGTGCTCCTCCGATGGCTGCTGGGGACCGGGGCCGGGTCAGTGCGTGTCCTGCAGGAAGTACAGTCGCTCAGGCACCTGCGTGCCAGACTGCATGATCTCAAATGGGTCAGTTTGATGGTGAAAACATCGCAAACCTCTTTGTCTTATCGGAGTGTTTGTGCAGTGTTATCTGCTGCTTGAGATTTGAACCCAGATTTGCTTTATCATGATGAAACCGCAGGCAGAGGAGAGAGTTTGCTGCTCCCTCTGGAGAGTGCATGTTCTGCCACCCAGAGTGCAGAGTCCAGGAGGGGAAGAAGACGTGCACTGGCCCGGTGAGTGTTTTTGTACGACGATGAAAATATCCTCTCTCACAGTGACGCAGACTTGAACTGCTCAGGGTGTTGTTCTCCTTTGGTTCTAAACGCAGATCACTCTAAACTGTCATTCAACCTATTGTGTTTTTGTAACAAGCATATAGTTGTCAAAAGGGGAATGAACGGGGAGGTCAGGGGTTCAGAATTTGACGCAAAGAAAGGACGGTGTGAATGTGGGCAGCTCAGGACGGAAGCCCGAGCCAAAGAAATGCAGCAGGAAGGTGAGCAGCAGGAAGCATTCACCCTTTTATTGACCTCCTTATCGCGGTTAGCCGGGGTCATGCGCCCAATGGAGCCACAGGTCACACCTACTAGTTACCAATTAACCGGGAGACTGTTTTCAGCCTGCGCTGGACACGGAGGGCGTGAAGAAAGCAAAGCATCCCAGTTGAAGGTGGGACGTCGGTGTGAGGCCGTGGCAGTAACATGAGCCGTCCTCCAGGAGGAAAGCACGGAGGCAGCATGCAGCTAATTAATAACCAGCTGTTGTTAGTCACCTGCTGATGAGGCAGCGGGTCAGTGGAGGAGCAGGGTCCAGAGCTTTTCTCCTGAATATCTCGGAATGTAATTGCTACTGAAGAGCAGATCAGCAGTCCGGAGGCGTGCTCGCCCAGGAAAGCACTGAGCAGCAGAACTGGCTTTTCTTGTTTCCCAAGCCTGTTCCTCACACTAAGATGCCACCAGGTCGGACAAAGGCAGCAGGCAGTGAAGCAGTTGAAGCAGTCGAGGTGTCTATAGAGAGGTCTCCTTCAGGTTCACAGTGGTGTCAGAGATGCTTCTCAGACATTGGGAGGTTGTATATTTTGGGGCACATCATCAGCAGTGAACCTTTGAATCACTGGGGTGTTCGAGGCCTTTGTGTTAGTCCGAGGAGGTCCACTACAGACGGATCGAGCCTGAACTTGTGTCCTCTTCCCAATCATGGTACTCACCTGGTTCTGTGAAACTGATGGCACCATACAAGGCTCCTCAAGCCCAGGTTGACTCTCCTGCTGGAGACTTCTGATCTGTGTTCTCAAGTTGGATGTGTCATCCCATCAGACTGTGAGCTCCATGATGTACAGGGACGTCAGTGCAGAGCACCAAGTCCAGTCTTGAGGTGGCGGCTGCAATCTCAGGACAGAAGATTTGTTTCCGACCGATGTCTGTGAGCATCTTCCAATCACAGGCCATGGCTAGCTGGCCAGCTCCTGGTTGGGGAGGGGGGTGGTTACGGTGATGGAATTGGTTGGTGGTCTTCTGCCAGCTCTCAAGAACTGCAGAAGACTCTCTGAGGACAAGAACTCTGGAAGACTTTGTCTCCAGCTGTCAAGGTCTTCTGTGAGGTCCATCTTATACTGTAGCTGCTAGAAAGTTGGGGTCTGGGTGACTGTGGTCCAAGGGAGTGAATCGGAGAGAGTAGGAGTCAAAATGTCGCATGAACACTGAGCTTTGCGATGGACGCAAATGCTTTTGAGAAGATGATGAATACACAAAATGAACCAGGTAAATATAGAGTTTGGTAGCAAACCCTGTGCTTCTGTACACTTTCTGTAGGGTGCAGACAAGTGTGTGGCCTGCGCCAACCTGCAGGACGGACCCCACTGTGTGCCAGCATGCCCCGAAGGTGTAATGGGAGGAGAGGGGATCATCTTTAAGTACGCCAACAAAAATGGCCGCTGTGAATCGTGTCACGCGAATTGCACTCAAGGGTATGAGATGTGAAGTCAGGGGAGCATGTTCGCGCCAGATTCTTGACTCATCTTGACTCTGTTTTGTCTAGATGCTTCGGCCCGAGAATTAAAGACTGCGTTGGGGCATCTAGATACATTTCGGGGTATGTGTTTTTTATTTTTTTAACATAATCTCTGAGGATCGGTGTAACTGGCACAACGCCTGACCGTGTTGCTGAATTCTTCCCAGACAATCAACCACAGCCATAGTGCTGGGAGTGCTGGCTCTCCTGTTCGCTGGGTTCTCTATTTTCATGCTCACCCTTCTGTACCGCCGTGGTCTGGCAATTCGGAGAAAGCGAGCGATGAGGAGATACATGGCAAGCGGAGAGGTGAGTAGTTATTTTGCGTTTTGAAGCGCTTGACTGACTGGCAACATGTGTGCATCCACAGAGTTTTGAACCCCTGGATCCCGGAGAAAAAGGACCTAAAGTCCAACCACGGTTCTTAAAACCCACAGAGCTGCGTAAAATTAAACTACTGGGTAGCGGCATATTTGGATCGGTGCACAAGGTAATGCTACTGCAAAGTGGCTCGAAGTATCCGCCGAGACGTTACTAAAAACCTCCTCTCTTTCCAGGGTGTTTGGATTCCTGAAGGAGACACTGTGAAGCTTCCTGTTGCCATTAAGACCATCCACGATCGCACAGGAAGGCACACCTTCTTTGACCTGACTGATGTGAGCTCAAATTTAAATGTTAACCTTTGTGTGTGTGTTTTTTAAATGAATATTAAGAAGTAGACAATACTGTAAATGCAAAGTGATGACAGGATCAGAATCAGTAGCAGCTTTAGTCATGTGTAATGTATGTTGGCTGCATACAAAGAATTTGTCTCTGGCTGATGGTGACTCCTTAGGAATTTGCAAAATAAAATAGAAAACAAAATAAAATAAAATATATATACTGTTGTGCTTTTAATATGTTGTAGTGCAAACAGGTCACTCAGTACAGTAACACATGAATATCCTATTGCCTGGTTTTACACGGAAAGAGATAAAATAATGCCAAATGTAAGAAGACTGGAAGGGATTATTCCACAAAAGCTGTGCCAAATATTTTCAAAAAACATTGGAAAACAGCGCCCCCTATCTACAGCTTAAGGCACCCATGTCTAATAATAATAATTATTATTATTATTATTGTAGTAGTAGTCGCAGTAGTAGACCCAGTATTAGTGGTTCATTGAAATCTATTTAATATTTCAGGCTCTAGTTTGCTCCAATATGTCATAGTTAAAGTGGAATAATGACATGCTAACCTGAAAGACGCTCCTCTGCAAGAGAGCTGAGATAAGGCATGATTCATTTTCACCTCGGTGTCGCACACAAAGATTTAGTTAAGTTTAAAATTTCCTTTCCTTTTGCGCTCTGCCCTTAGCAAATGATGGCCATCGGCACCTTGGACCACATCAATGTGGTCCGGGTGCTGGGCATCTGTCCTGGTGCCAGCCTACAGCTGGTCTCTCAGCTGAGCACTCAGGGCTCCCTGCTGGACCACGTCAGGAACCACAAGAACAAACTCCAACCGCAGAGGTTACTGAACTGGTGTGTTCAGATTGCCAAGGTAAATGGATCAACGCTCGGGCGCCTTCATTGTCGATAACATCTGGGCTCATCGCAATGGTTTCTCCTGCTGAGCAGGGGATGTACTACCTGGAGGAGAACAGGATGGTCCACAGGAACCTGGCAGCCAGAAACGTGCTACTGAAGAACAATTACACGGCCCAGATCTCAGACTACGGCATTGCAGACCTGCTTTACCCGGATGACAAGAAATATGTCTACAATGAGGTCAAGGTGAGTGAAGGCTGGACATCCAGATGATTGTGAGAATTCCATCACTGTTTGCTTGTCTTTTCTAGACCCCCATCAAGTGGATGGCCTTGGAAAGCATCCTGTTCCGCAGATACACGCATCAGAGTGACGTCTGGAGTTACGGTGAGATCAAAAATCCGCTAGCCTTTTTTTTCATATTTGACCGGCTGTATCATTTCAGGAGTAACGATATGGGAGATGATGTCATATGGAGCGGAGCCATACTCCAACATGAGACCACAGGACGTTCCTGATCTGTTGGAAAAAGGCGAGCGTCTGTCCCAGCCTCAGATTTGCACCATTGATGTCTATATGGTCATGGTGAAATGTGAGTTGAATAAAATCCTTCGTCTTATTTTTGCATTACACATTGGACCAATGCTAGTTCACTGCAAAACTGACAGCACAGCTTAATAAAAGCAGGATTCAGAGGGTAGATGGGACTCCCAAATCAACACTACAAGTGTGATTCACATTTTGGCAGTGAGCAATACAGTAGTGAGGAAATATGATTCCGTTTCAGGTTGGATGATTGATGAAAATGTCCGTCCAACGTTTAAGGAGCTGGCGAGTGAATTTACCAGGATGGCCAGAGACCCGAACCGTTTCCTGGTCATTAAAGTGAGACACGAGTGCATGCATGAGTGTGTGGAAATGTGTCCCCTCAAAACTGTAACTTCAACTCGTGTGACCCCAGGAGGATTGCACCCCGTCGGACTCGGCCTCGGACGAACTGGCCCAACGGAGTGTGGACCTGGACGGCCTGGATGATCTGGACATTCAGCTGGAGGAGCAGGTGGAGCAAGTGATGGTGGATGGTGTGAACCCAGCCATCCATTACATGACCCCCTCCCGAAGCCTCAGCGGTCTGTCCAAGACAGACGCTCCAAGGGCAAGTCAACGTCCGACTCCCTGGCAGTGGGAAAATGGGCGACTTCAACTGAGAGTTGTTCCTCTTTCCTTATGTTGTTCAGTTGGTCGTGACATCACCTGGCGGGGCTGGGTATCTACCGATGACACCGGGATTTGACAACCCTTCACAGGTACCTCACACAGATACAGTGGCCAGGATCAATTCATCAAAACTACAGATAATTCACCGACAGGTTTCCTCGTGTTCAGGGTAGCAAGACCCTGTTTTCATTCTGTTAAGTAACAGCAGCTGCGTCGGTGAACTGAGCAGATGGTTCCCAAGCTTAACTCCATCTCATCTGCTTGTATCTCATGCTTTTAACCAAAGCATGTCATTACTATAAAACACGTTATGTAACAATGACAACAGAGTCAGCTAACAATTCATTCATTTAAGCATAACATGAATCCAATTCCCTGCTAACTTATTGACTGCAAGGATTGGTGTTCCATTTCCTGACCATCTACTCAGGCCATGTGGCAGTCTCGTTCTCGACTGGACTCGGCACGGACGGTGTCCGAGAGCTCGGAGGGGGTCGGCACCGGCGTGGAGCAGGAGCTGAGCGAGGATCCGACCCTGGTGGGAAGCGCAAAACCTCGATATCACCGGGAGGACAGCGCGTATGTCTCGCAGAGAGACAGCATGTCCGGTGGTACAGAGGAGGAAGATCAGTACGGCTACGTCCTTCCTGGAGACAGTCCGGAGAGAGGTGAGCCCATCGTTGTCATACTACCAAAATTCAGAATCTTCCTGTTTCAGATAATGACGACGTTTTGTTTTTCTATTCAGATTTTTATCCATGACGTTACTCGTGTTCAGTCATTGCACCATCAGCACATTCCGAATCTGAGTCATACAATCTTCTGAATCAGATTTTGAACAAATTGAAAATGATGATTTGAAGTCCACGTTAGTCGAACAAAACAATGGAACAAGGTTTAGTAACATATCAAGAAGGAGATCCTTGTCCCGACCACTGCATTAACTTTTTTGAGCCACTGAATCCAAATTTCCTATTAAAGTAAGATTTTGGCAGCAAAAGTTAGCAAGCCAAAATGTTTGGTCAGTTTGTACCGTTTCATTTAAAGGCAGCTGTTTCAATAAATCAAGCTTGTTTCTTTCAGAAACGTTGCTCTGTCCACACGGCAGTCCCTGCAGGATGGACAAATCACGCTCAGGAGGTCTGTTGGACGACGCGGGAGAGGAGGAGTACGAGTATATGAACAGGCAGACTTCAGTCGCGTCATCCTCATCGAGAAGCAACAGCCATCTCACCGACAACGGCTCCTGGTTCCGCAGCAACAGCAAGCGGACGTCTTCCATGTCGTCACAGGCCACAGCTTCCTCACTGGACGTGCCACCAGCCACCAGGTGCAGTCACAGCTCAGATTCAGAACATGCCGATCAAAAGGTGGAGTACGAATACATGGATATCAGGTGTGGAGAGAAAGACGACAGCCCTCCTGCACATGATCCACCTCCTCCTCCGAAGCCTGCGAGGTCCAGAGTGGAGGAGATGGAGTCAGAGGATGAGTATGTGGAGGACAGT
The DNA here is from genome assembly GCF_027744825.2 of Synchiropus splendidus. Lineage (NCBI taxonomy): Eukaryota > Metazoa > Chordata > Actinopteri > Syngnathiformes > Callionymidae > Synchiropus > Synchiropus splendidus. The sequence goes on from NC_071339.1 coordinate 1,587,494, forward strand.
AACTACCATTACACAAACAGACAGCCGAAGCTGGGGCAAGCTCTTAGGGAGAGGAAAGAGCTGACAGTCGCCGCAAAAGAGGACGGCGAGGCCTATGAGTACGAAGATATGGACGGCTTTGCCTCGACACAGCCTGGAGATGCCGGGGTTTACCAGAACCTGCAGGACGCTGGTACAGGAGGGAGCTCGGCTGCCCGTCGAGCGGGGTTTGACGCCTACGTCAAAGTCCAGGCTGGAGTTGGACTCAGGGAGTCTGCTGTTGCCGACCGATCCTTTGACAATCCAGACTACTGGCACAGTCGGATTTTCCAGAAGTCCAAACCTGTGTCGACATAAACAACACTCCACCTTTGCTTAATGAAGGACCTGCAACAGGACTTGCTAAACAGCAGTTTCAAATGTAGCCAAATGTCACTCATCAATCGAGCTGAATGTGTGTATAGTCTCAGGACGACAAGTCAGGAAGAACTTCATGGGCATTCACCCAATTTAACAGAAGTGGACACGCGACAAGCTATTTTTGTTTACATTTTGATATGAACAAACAAAACAAATCTTTTCATATCTCGATGTTCTTGGATATATTGCCTGATGTGATGTAACATACATTTTATATTGAATTAAAGTATTTTCACTAATTTCATCTGGCTTCTTCTTCATGTTTGAAGTCATGTGTGTCAGAGAGTGTTGGAGTGAAGACAACCTAACCTTGTCAGAGACCAAACTGAAGCACTGTTTCTCATATGGACGGATGGATGGATGATGGATGGATGGATGGATGGAGGGATGGACACACATCAAAGACAAAATGACAGATGATATTAGGGAGGAGTCACCATGGACCATGATGTCTGCATGATCTGCTCACAGCGTAAAGATGAGGTGGAGAAGAAGCTGGAGAGAAGAGGAATGAAGATCTGAGTGGAAGTTAGACGAAAGCTTTACAGGACAGGAGTGAAACCTGTAAAGGTCAAGGTCAGAAATGTGAACACAGAGGAGCAGTCCATGTGGAGAGGGTTGGAGACAATGTTCTGGAGGCCAGGCTCAACGTGGAGAGGAGAGATGCAGGACATGTTGGAGCGAGAAATGTCATTAGAAATAACAGGTGAGCTTCATGGATGTGGTGAAGCAGGATGGGAAGAGGAAGGGTGATCAAACCCTGACTCGGGAAGAAGGACACACTAGCAGCTGCTTTTATCTGACTTCAGCTGTGACTTTAAGAAAACTGTATTTCAACTTAAAAGCAGGCTTCCAGAAACATCAAAGGCGCATGAGTAACATGAATTTACCACCTGATAAAAAAAAACTCCCGTGGAGGAATGAAGAACATCAACACCAGTGACTCATTCTAGTCTTTTGTTGAGAACTTACGAATCGATAGACACTCGCTTCTAAAGTCTGCTGCCATGCCTCTTATTTTCAGTAAGTCCGAGTTCATGCTGGATGAAAACAAAGGCTTATTTTCTCACATTTAGTGATGAATTCTGCACTTGAGTAGTGGTGCTTTACTTCAGCTGTCTTAACAATAACAATATGAATGCAGTCAGTTGGCAGTTGATGGACGTCGTATTACAGAATTACTCACCTGTGACTAGGACCAATTTGGAGGATGTTGACAGGTGTGAAAAAAGACGCAGGAATAAAGTGTGAAATAACAATGACAGCGATGCCTTTTGGCGGGAAATTACAGTGACGTCACGAGTGGCGTTCAAGCGCGGTGGACTCGGTACTGTTCGGCTGAGGTCGGGGAATTCCGACCGAGCTCGGTCCCTCTAATCCCCGGGCTGTGTGTGTGCGCGCGCGCCCTTGTGCGTGTGTGTGTGTATGTGTGTGTAGGGCCCAGCGACTTCTACTACACCGGGAACATGTCGGACGACGAGCAGGAGCAGACGGTGGCCGAGGACCTGGTGGTCACCAAGTACAAGATGGGAGGCGACATCGCCAACCGTGAGTGCATTCGGACGCGTGTCCGCGGATCGTGGTCGCGTTCCGAGGGCAGCTAGCCATGCTGCATGCTAACGCGGCTTCAGCCCGTGTAGTAGCGGCCATGTGGTTTTCATGCCAGACACACACAGGTGCTGAGACGCTGCACGAACAAGCTTCCTCCTGTTGTCCGTTGCTTTGCTGCCGTCACCTTTTTATCATCGCTGAACTGTGACTTGAGTCTCCCGATTAAAACCACGGTGAATCACTTGACCAAACGCGATCAGCGCTGCAGTGTGTAGTGGCAGCATCAGCTGGAGTTGATGGTGGTGTGCTGTGATTGTTCATGCTTGCTCACCTGGGTGTGAGTGACAGGTGATGCTCGACACCAGTCCTGTGCCATCCCATCGTTTGAGCTGTCAAGCGTTGACAAACCTTCTGATGGATTTCTCTCCTCCTCCTCCGTGTTGACAGAGGCGCTCCGCCTGGTCGTGGAAGCGGCGGCGCCTGGCGTGTCTGTGCTCAGCCTGTGTGAGAAGGGAGATGAGTTCATCACCGCTGAGACCGGGAAGGTCTTCAAGAAGGAGAAGGAAATGAAGAAAGGTGAGGATTCCGCTGTGTGTGTGTATCCTCGGTGGCGACGGGGTCGTGCCAGTCCACGCTCATTTCTGCCACACCTCCCTGAATGGGAGCAGAATTTCATGATTTTGTGGATTACGTGCCTTGAGTTTTTCTCTGTGAAAATGAACATGTTGTGGTTTTCTCTTCCGTTTTCCAGGCATTGCTTTTCCCACCAGCGTCTCAGTCAATAACTGTGTTTGCCACTTCTCTCCCCTGAAGAGTGACCCTGACTACACACTTAAAGATGGGGATCTGGTCAAAATGTAGGCACCATGCTCTGCCATGACTGTCCTGTGTGTGTTTCAGTCTCCCTGAGTGTGTTGTCCTTCCATCACTCGAGTTCATGTCTGTCTGTCTGTGTGTGTGTGAGAGGTTCTCCTAGTTGCTCTTGGCTGTCGAATCCCATCTGTTCCGTGGCAAACAGCAAGTAAGACTGGGTGGAAATGTTGCTCCAACAAGAAAGTGTGTGAAATTGAAGCCCTGGAGGAACCAATGTTGTGTTACTTTTCAATTGTGGGTTGAAATTTGAATCCCCATGAAGGTTTCTAGGGGAAAAATAGGATTGGTGAATGATGAATAAAAGATTCAGGATTCATTTGATCATAATAATGGCTTTGGATTTCATAATAAATGAAGGAAAATGACACATTTTCACTTCTCACTTGTCGTGTTGCCACTTTCGTCCTCTGTTATCCGTGTGTCGACTGGTGCTTTATAAAGCCCTCTGTCTTGTTGTCTGGCTCTGTGTTTTACTCACTGCATTGTTCAGCTATTTCTTTGTTTCAATTGTCTGTGTCGATGTGAATTCATGTGTCCTTCACCCTAGCTTCTACCAGGAAAACCTTGTAACATTGAAATACAGCCTCGCAGCATAGTCAGGTTTGATCAGGGTTAATGTGCGGTCTCTTCAGTAGCTCCTGTTTTCGGTGATCTGAAATGATGACTCAGCAAAGAGCATTCATGAACCCAACCTAAACTTGGACTTTTGTCGTGTTGAAGTTGCAGGGAAATGGATTGTCTTGACTGAAATGCTATTCAGATGTTGATCTGGTTTCTGTCTTCTTGTAAAGACATCTGGATTTAACTAAGAGCGATTCATTGCCTGAATAACTGGTTAGCAAGTTTGTATAATCTTGATCAGGGTGTGTGTTTTGAATTTGCCTGCAGAGATCTGGGCGTTCACGTCGATGGCTTCATCGCTAATGTGGCGCACAGTTTTGTGGTGGGAGCTTCAAAGGTGAGAGCTGTTTAAAGCTGAGAACCTTCCAGTAATCTGACTTCCACTCCTACTCCCGTTTTGTTTTGTTTTTTTCTGCAGGAAAACCCCGTCCGTGGCCGCAAAGCCGACGTGGTGAAAGCAGCTTACCTTTGCGCTGAAGCAGCACTTCGCATTGTCAAACCTGGCAACCAGGTAACCATTCAGTCACTTCTGAACAGCAGTGAAACGTGTCAACACACATATGGCGCTATGATGTTGTTCTTCAGAACATTCAGGTGACGGAGGCCTGGAACAAGATCGCACAGTCGTTTAAATGCACACCTATTGAGGGTGAGTCCACACTAGCACCGGCTATGTTTTCACACTGTGCCTAACACACAGCTTCAGTTATCCGGCTGACTGCAGGATGAAGTAGAACTTTGAATTTGTCAACAGATTATGAGCCTTGCTTTGGCAGTTGTGTTTAACGAATGACATGCACAATTCAAAGGAACTCCTCAAGGGTTTCTCCAATCAACAAAGTGAATACTGTTGTAAAAAGGAATTGTAAAAATTGAGTTTTCCAATGATGTGGCATGTGCATGCATGTGTAGCGATTGCTCTCCTCTGGCATCGTGAAATGAATCCTCACAATGGTCCTCATTCATTTGCTTTATTCTGCCACTTGAAAATCCCAAACACTGTCTCCGGAATTCAGTGTCCCTCGTAGTTTCCTGCCGTGACGTGAATGTTCACCCAAGAGTTCAGATTTACAGTGATTTTATAACAACCAAATAACATTTCAGAAACAGAAAGAAATTATTTTATTTTATTTTTTTAGTCTACCTCAGAAACGGGCAGAAGCTAGGGATGCAGTGATCCGACTTCTGTTCCCGATACCGATTCCTGGGCTTAGTATGGACCGATACCAGTGTTTAAGTATCAACCATCTTTCCATGTTGTGGGACACTCTAAAAATAACTTCTTATGGAATTCCAAACTTGATATTCATTGAAACAACCTGTTTACCAAATGTTGCCTGTGCTACTTCACCGCAAGAGTCTATTTCTTGCGGAGCTAGGTGCAGCACCGCTCCCAGTTGGAGTGGAGGGGAACAAGCTGAAAAGAAATTAACCTGCAGGATTCCACATTAAGAGACTGAATCGGGTAGATAGCCGATTCCTGGATCAGTATCAGTGCATCTCTAGCAGAAACACCTGGACGTTGGTGCTTATCAGTTGGCAGAAAGACAGGAAATAATTGTTTGTTTTATGTATATGTAAAGTAGTTCATTCATCATCTTAACTTTCATAGTCATACCTTTTTATTACATTATGAAGTTCAAAGTCCTGTCAAATATAACTGTCAGATATGTAAGATGTTAGTGGAAAAAGAGACGAAAGCTCTCTCTCTCATAGCGCACGATAGTGCAACAATTCTACTGCCATGCAATCACAGTAAAACCAGGTGACGGGTGTAGACTTGTTGGAGTGAAGGGAACCATTTCAGTTTTGGATAATAAAAACACAGTTTTTGTGTGTGTGACTTTGCATTAGGAGCCCGGGAAGAGAACATTCCCACTTGTCCCGTTTCTTACTGCTTACTAAGAGTGAATCCATGACGACGTCTATTGTTAACTCTGAGTCTTTTGCTTGGAAGGAATGTTGTCCCACCAGTTGAAGCAGCACGTCATCGATGGAGAGAAGACCATCATTCAGAACCCATCAGATCAGCAGAGGTTTGGAATCCTCCGACATCTCACATGCTCAGTACCACTTTAAATCCCCTTCTACTGTCCAGAAAGGACCACGAGAAGGCAGAGTTCGAGGTGCACGAGGTTTACGCTGTGGATGTTCTCATCAGCTCTGGTGAAGGAAAGGTCTGTGTTTCAGTTGGTTTTGGTCTTCAGAGGTGTAGAGGTGCCGTCTACTTTCAGGCCAGGGACGGAGGACTAAGGACCACAATATACAAGAGGGACCCCAGCAAACAGTATGGCCTGAAGATGAAGACCTCCAGGATGTTTTTCAGTGAGGTGGAGCGCCGTTTTGATGCCATGCCCTTTACTTTGAGGTGGGACTGTCCAACATTACATCCAGAAAGATGAGTTGAAGCCTGTGTGAAAGCAGGGGTCAGTGCTGCTGTGTGTGCGTTTCAGTGGTCGAGTCAAGCTCAAGCAACTGTAGACCTGTGTTGAATGTCATTGCAGGGCCTTTGAGGATGAAGCCAGAGCCCGTCTGGGCGTGGTGGAGTGTGCGAAACATGAACTGCTGCAGCCGTTCAGCGTGCTGCACGAGAAAGAAGGTGAGTGTTGATCAAGCCTTGGCGATCGCGTGTACGAACACCAATCTTCCTACAACCACCACCTGCAGGAGAGTTCGTAGCTCAGTTCAAGTTCACCGTTCTGCTGATGCCCAACGGCTCTCACCGAATCACAAGTGGACCTTTTGACCTTGAAATCTACAAGTCAGAGCATGAGGTTGAAGACCAGGAGCTGAGGGTGAGATGTGATGTGTATTTCAAACTGGTGGTGCTGATTTTGACAACACTGGATTTATATATATAGCTATATATATGTTGTTGGGTGCCCTCTTTGCAGAGTCTGATCCAGAGCTCAGCCAGCCGCAAGACACAGAAGAAGAAGAAAAAGAAGGTGGGCCTCGCGTAAGATGCAGTCTGTCACAGCAAAGAGGCCTCATGTGACAATTGGCATGTGGTTGAGTGGCTACAACTTATTTTAAAAATGTGTTTAAATAGCAGAGTATTATTTCTAAAGCTGACGCATGGTTTAGACTGAAGTGCTGACAATCATAAAGAGAACTGGGAATAATCTTAAGTTGACAGCTCAATTTGATGTGCAAATAAGACAAATGGAAAGCTGGGTGATGTTGTTGCGCCTCAGTATATTAAGCAATTGCTCCTGTCTCACAACTTCAGGCTTCAAAGACAGTGGAGAACGCGACAGCCGCCGACGAAAAGGAAGCAGCGAAGTAAACGCTGCGACTCCACTCATGCAACTCCAAAGAGAAGTGGTGTAAAATGTCTACTGCTGGAATTACACAAGGCTAAACAAACACTGGAAGCAAATGATTATTACAAGCCAGTTGTTCTCGAGACTTGTAGAGGACGTTTAACCTTTTACTGTGTCGCAGCTACTTAAGTCATGAATTTGAACAGGAAAAATTGACTTTGTTTTGTTTTACATTTCAGTGGTCAGTATCTCTGAAGGAACATTAGATTGCAATGTTTACATTTCATCTTCCAGCAGTGAAACAGCCAGGTTTAATTGACAAACTCCGTTTTTGAGACAATACACAGGTTGAGGCTGTCGTAAAGGGTGAAACTGCTGTACTGTGAGGTAGTACTTACGTAATCCAACCTGTGCTTGATTTAAAATAGCTGAAACTGATTGACCTGCTTAAAAAAAAACTAAGGAGTCAAGGGAACAAAATGCTACACTAACTGCCAAGGAAGCACGATGGCCAAGACGGTCAGCATTGGTGACGTGAATAAACTCAGGTTCGACGGTGATGTGACGAAGGAAGAGGCCTGTGTGTTGATCATTTGCTGATAAAAGATTGTAAACCACCTGGAGGGCAAATGAACTGTGGAAATAAAATATTTTTTTCACCAGTCTGTTGCTGATTTTATGTGTTGCACACAAAGTAGAAATGAATGTAGCAACCTGCTTTCAAAATGTGATTAAAGTCTTAGTAAAACCGCAATTAGAACGTTGACTTGACATCTAGCTTCTTTATTCGACTCCTGTTTAATGAAGAAAGTAAGCATGTTATTTAATTGTACCTTTCAAGCACTCCTGTATATACAAAACACACACGAGTGGTAGAAGCACACGGTTAAAGTGTAAACGGTGAGCAAACTTTTAAAAGTGAGGAAGTGCAGATATTATATATATATACATATATTATTATTTATTTTGTTAGTATTTATCTGATATTTATTTTGGACATATAGTTTTTGTTTTTGGAAACGGGAGGCCTCAGACCGAAATTCCGTTGCCACAATACAGTGATATGTTTTGGTGCAATGACAATAAAGAAAGTCTGAGTCTATTAGACCCGCTGTTTTTCTAGACATAGACATCGCTATAACAATGCGACACGTTATGAGACATCGGGAGGCCACAGGAGGCGCTCACGGGCCGCTGTGCTGTTCCTCCCGTGCGGCGCCATAGAAGAAGAAGCAGCAGCATTGTAAACACAAGGATATGGCTGCCGAAAGGGGCGGAGGTGAAGATAACATTAACGACAACATGGGGAACCAGCTACAGCTTCTACCAGGTGAGGAGCGCTGCACCACCAGCTCCAGGGCGAGATGGGTTCATGTGTTGTCCGCCGCCGTATAGTGAGCGTCCCAAAGCGGAACACGCTCTCGTTTGTTTGTGATTCGCAGTCTTTTTAGCACCTGCTCCTGAAATAACAATTGGTGCTGTCATGACAGAGAACGAAGAGGATGAAGACGGCGATATGGAGACTGAGGATCGAGACAATGAGACGACAGAGAAGCCCAAGAACATCAACTTTGACCCCAGCCTCCCCACGTCTCATGCTGTCAGCTACTTTTGCTTTCAGAATCCAGTCTTGGGTGTGTTCCTGTGTCATAACCGAGATTCATTCCTCTCCCTTCAGTACCTGGGCTCTGACATGGAGGAGTTTCACGGTCGCACTGTCCACGACGATGACAGTATTCAGACCATCCCGGTGATGCCACACACGGCTGTCATGCTTCTGCCTGGTCAGACTCTTCCTCTGCAGCTCTTCCGGCCGCAGGAGGTCAGCATGTTGAAAAGTGTCATGCAGAAAGACCGCACGTTTGCGGTGCTGGCCCACAGGTAACATGAAGGGCTGACCCCAAAAACTGACCCATAACAGTTGAAATGATCACTGTTTGGAAGGAACCGACTATAGTTTGTCACCTTTTATTTAAAACAAGGAGAATGGTGTTGAACAATACATACAGTTGTCACTTCAGTACATCTGCTGTTAGTTTGACTCTCATTATTGACAGATTCTTTTTTTTTACAACAAATCGACAAAATAATGTTGACACTCTGTGCACAAGGTTCTGGTCAATGTTGGTTTGAACCTCATGTTACTAATGCAACACAGGCAACATGATCTGACATGTGTGTTTAAATTGTCATATTTCCTCTGGAGTTTATATCTAGATAATTCCAAAACTGTCATAAAGCCGTATTTGTATTTTGCTTTCTTGCTATTTTTAATTAGTATTCAGCCAGTGAATTGATTCTTCAGTGGTAAGAGGGCTAATAACAATAGTCTTGTTGAGTTCTGTAGAGAACAGTGTTTAATAAAATAAAACTCAGTGCTCAAACACTTCACTTCTGCGGTTTTGTTTCTTTGTATAGTTATTTAAAATTTGCATGAATAGAAACTGTTCTGCATTCTTTTCACACGTCATAATTCTAATTCGGTTTTCCCGTTTTCCTCAGTGAGGCTGGCGAACCGGACACAGAGTTTGGGACGACGGCAGAAATCTATGCGTATCTCGAAGAGCAAGAATATGGCATTGAAACTGTGAAAGTGAAGGCAATCGGGAGACAGCGATTTAAAGTCCATGAGATCAGGACTCAGGCGGATGGGTGAGTTACAATAACCAAACTCTTGTTAATTCCATTATGATACTGTCCGGGTCTCATTATTTAGGAAACAAATCAGCAGTGGCTTATGTTTTTTTGATGTTTCGTGTCAGATCTGCGGCAGGATTTCTATTCATTTTTCTTTCTCCTTATTTTAATGTTTATATTTCCTTATGTTTTTGGGAAGAGGCTTATAATTTCTGCCTGAATATGTTCTGTATCATCATGCACCGCTAGAGGGCAGACGTGAAATGTAAAGTCATAGCCCAAGTCCCTTTCATTGTGAATGGTTGCTTGTAACTTGTTGACAATCCCTCGTGTGACAGTGCTCCAGTGCAGACTGGACGTTTACACGATTAAATGGGAATAAGGTGGCCGCAGCAGACAAGCATGTTTCTGACTTTGCATTTGGGCTTTTGGCTAGTGCTGAAATCATCATCACTCATTATACAGTTATCAGATATTGTTGAAAGCGATAAACATAGTGTTTGTTCCAGTCGGTTCTGTGATGTCATTTCATTCACAACTTGATCTCTGTCACTGTGTTGTTTAAGAACAAATGGTTGCCATGAACCCCCCATGGGAAAACATCCTATCGCTTTGTTTGATCTGTTCAACATCCACTCTACTCATCCCTCACTGCTTTCTCCTCCCAGGATCAGGCAGGCAAAAGTACAGATCCTTCCAGAAAGAATTCTTCCAGATCCACTGTCTGCAGTGCAGCTGATGCCCCTCTCCAGGATCCACACCCACCCTGCCCCCTCCCCCTCCCCCTCCACTCAGAGCTGCAAACAAACACCACACTCATGGAAAAAGAGTCGACAGGTCAGACATACTCATAGGCTTCACTGACGTCTTTGACCTCTTTCTCCAAGTGTGTCTGGGCTGGACATTATGTCTTAGAATCAGCTTTATTACCAATGAGAAAAGAAAAGAAGTAACTTTACTCATCCACGTATGGATCACATGATGTTCAAAGAGTAATTTGGTTCACTCTGGGCCCAACTCACATCTTGTTATTTACCTGTTTGAAAAGAAAATAAATGTTCTCAGTCTCAACATGCCAAACCAAGCAAACGACTGGATGAATTCCCATTGATTCTGATGATGAGTTGACATGTTCTCTGCAGCACAAGCTGAACTGTGCCAGTATGACTCCGTGGCCTCCGTGGGTCTACTCGCTCTACAACCCTGTAAGTCACACGGCTGCACATGCGCACACCAACCTCGGACTCACGTCCTGTTTTGGCTTGACAGGAATCACTCATGAACCGAGTGAAGAAGCAGCTGCACGAGTGGGGCGACAATCTGGTGGTGGACTTTCTCCCGGCGAACGCTGTCGGTGAGGCCGCGCTCCGTTTATTCCCGATGAGTCACAGACACATGTGTTGAGCTCTGTGTTTGTGTTCCATGCTGACTCTTCTTCCTGCATCCCACCTCTTGTCTGGCTTCTCTCAGACTTCTCTTACAGGGTCGCGGCATTTTTGCCCATCGATGATTCTCTGCGGCTCCAACTTCTCAAGATAGGCAGCGCCATTCAGAGGCTTCGCTGTGAGCTAGACATTATGGACCGGGTGGGAACCGCCACACTATTGGGTTTCCTCTCTTGTTTAGGGAATTGCATTGCTTCTGGAAATAAATAGCAACAATTTTTTTAAAGAACAAAAACATGGCAGTTTATATAAATACAAACTTGAGTGACTGGCTCTGACTGAAAGTGATGAAATATGCAGAATATAAATCCTTATTTTCCATCGAAAGACACAACTGTGTTTACGTTTCTGGTCCGAGCTACAAACTGTGAATACAAACTAGAATGGAGACCAGCAACCACCATTCTGCTCCTGATTCCCCCGTCTCATACACACTGAGGCAGTTTGAATGAACTTCTCAGGTGATGCTCGATCACTGATCACACCTCCCTCCTGCTGACTGCTGATAACCATGTGCAGTCATGCAGATTTGGACCAGTGGAACTGGCCTCCTTTTCTTACTGTGTTAAAGGTCATTATTGTCAATGGGCTTCTGAAAGCTAAAACCACTGTTTCCTTCTCAGTGCACCTCACTGTGCTGCAAGCAGTGCCAGGACACTGAGATCACCACCAAGAACGAGATCTTTAGGTGAGAGCGCTGCAGTTTTTGGTGAGTGACGTTAGGATTCAAGCCTTCATGTTTCCATCATGTGTCTGCAGCTTGTCTCTGTACGGGCCCATGGCTGCCTACGTCAACCCTCACGGTTACGTCCATGAAACTCTGACGGTCTACAAAGCCAACAATCTCAGCCTGGTTGGCAGTCCATCCACTCTGCACAGCTGGTTTCCGGGGTAACAAACGTCTTGAGCTCCTACTCTATCTGCAGATTTTATTGACTTAAACCCAGAGAACAGAACCTTTTAATGCTCTAGCAAAGAATAAGAGCCTCAGAACTGTCATAGTTCCAACCTTAGCTACACACTTGTATGTGTTGAAAAATCCTTTCCTCTTTGCGCCCTCTCCTCCTCCCTCAGTTATGCTTGGACCATTGCTCAGTGTCGAACCTGCAGCTCCCACATGGGATGGAAGTTCACGGCCACCAAGAAGGACTTGACGCCGCCTCGCTTCTGGGGTCTGACCCGTTCGGCGATGCTGCCTCGTATCCCCCAAACTGACTTGGAGGAGGGGCGCGAGGGCTCCCGCCTCCTCTGCTTGTGAAATCAGCGCCATCCTCTCATGATACTTAGGACCCCGTTTCCCACCCTCCTCACACCAACTCTTGATTTGGGTGTGATTGCTTTCAGTCATCAGTACTTCACACTTATCTCTCACCCCTGGCTGCAAATCCGCCACATTAGCCGAAAGGTCAGTGGGACCGGAGCATGAAAGGGTGTGCGCCCAGCAGGAAGGAGGTGGAGACTGGTCATGATGCTTCTAGAAAATGCTGCTGGAAATGCAGGTTGTTGCCGTGACGCATGACCATCTGCACTTGCCGCTGTCCTGTCCGTCGACGTGTCTGCCGCAGCCACGAAAACACAAAACGCTGCTGCCGAGTGCATCTTCACTTGCTGTCGATATCCTCTGTGGTCGGGGAAACGCTTGAACCAGTTGAGTAGAAATGCGCCCGAGTGCCCAATGATAGTGATATTACGGAACGTGGAACCAGATCGGATGTATTTTTGTATGCGGGAAGTACAACAGCGTCCTCGTTCATGTAATGTGATTTTTATTGTTCAGTTTTTGTGTAATAAACAAACAACTGATGGTACTGCATTGTGTGATGAGCTTGGAATGAGGAGAGATTTTCATCGTGGAATGACACAATTTGTGACACAAATTCAACACATTTCTCTCGTCATGACCTTCTAGAATTCTCCCTTGATTTTACATCACTATATACTTGCATTAATGATGTTGCAAAGTGTTATTACTTTGTAGTTTCTAGAAAGATTTTGAGCAATGACTGTCGATTTTTGCAAACTTAAGACGTTATGACTTCCAAATGACACTTAACACTTAAAACTTTGGCATGAAGTTACTCTAAAGGTATGTGACATTTGTTGATTGAAGAAAACACAATCGGAGGCAGAGACTTACACTGGTCACAAGCGGGCAACTGTTGGCTGGGCCACGATAAATAAATAAAAAACTCCATCTTGTTGTATAACGTTTAGTCTCATGTCTCACATTGTCTCCGATCATGCGATATTTGCTGCTGCAGGGCTCAACCTCACCACCTGGGGTCGCTGTTGGTATCTAAGTTGTCCAAGCAGCCGAAACTCTCAGTAGAGGAAGAAATAATCAAAACAACCGGAAAAGGGGAGTCGAGGTGGGAATTGTCTTTTCTGTCTGCATAAACATCGCCAAAACATTGAGCTTCACCTGGGCAGGGTTTTCTTATCGACCACAGTAAGGTGGCCTGAAGGGACACACCTCCACCGGCAGCGCCAGCCGCGTCTTCCGGTGAGCCTCAGCAGACGGTGGCGAGCGCAGCTATGCCTCAGGACTGGGAAGAGGCTCTTCCTCTGGTCCGCTCCTTGAACAGCCTGGTCCCCGTCACCGTCGTCTTCTGTAATCGCACCACCCGCGTGGTCAGACCCATATGGATCAATTACAGCGGGGAGCCAGTGCCGTACCAAGACCTCCAGCCTGGAGTGGGCCGCCGCTTCACGACATACGTCGGTGTGTATATGCTGCTCCCCTCCGCGTTGGCCCGTGTGAACATTGTGGCGTTCCCAGGTCACCCGTGGCTGTTCCGAGACGCGCAGAGTGACGAGCCGCTCATGGGGAACCAGAAAAAGGTCTATGTTCCCCAGCTGGCCGATTCCCAAAGGGCTACATTCCTCAATATCACCATTCCAGGTAAAGGACCCCATACTGTTGAACGTTTTCTGATGTCACACGGATGAGCAAAAAAAATAATAGAACAGAATATCAGCGATACAGCGATATCATAAAGCGTTTCGACACAATGACACACTGTGCTGATGCTGTGTCACTGAACACTGACCCCTGCTGGACAGTACGAGTCCCTGCAGCCAACCCACTTGACAGACTGAGCTGACACTGACTTGATGACCTATTGTGTATAATAATTTCTAATAATAATCATTTAAGTCTTTGCATTCATTATTATTCTATATCTTTGAATAATGTGAACATGTATCATAATGTGAAAAAACTTTTTTTATTCAATATCCAATGTTTTTAAATTTTCGAAATGAAATTATACCTTGAAATTAATTTGAATTAGTATGGAACAAGACAAGTCGACAAACTGGGTACGGGTTGAAATAAATACATTATTCTCCAACAGGAGATCGAAATGGTCCCACACGGCAGACAACTTGTGTTTCCCTTGGAGCTGCCGCCTAGATCCACTAAGACATTCACAAGGAACTGTGAGAGCAGATTGTTTCAGCAATTGCATCCTGTTGACAGACGCGCTTCCTTATAAACACAGTTAGGCGTGTTTTTGAGGAGTCGACACAGTCACGTGGTTGTCTTAAAGCGGTACGCGCACCGACGCGGGGCTTGCTCTGTGAGCTCAGCACGCGCGCCGCCGCGTTCTCGGTGTTGTGGGACCCATCACTAATACTTAACTAATAGTTACATTTCTAGCTACATTTCTACACCGCGTATACGTTCACCACAAACAAGGGAAAAAAATGAAATGCCAAAGTAGTAGCTGTTGGTCTGTATTTATATTAACACGGATGAAACGTGTGCTGTTTGAGCAACAGGTAAGGTCTGTCTTTAATCCAAAGAGTAGCAGCGTTTTGTGCAGCACAAGGATCCTCTGTTACGCCCACCTCCTTCGACCAACAGGTGAACTGTCACATAGTACCTGCTGGCTCAGTCCCCAACTTTGGCTGCCCAGAAGACGATCCAGATTATTATTAATGTTATTTTAATGTTGCTCCTGCCGTCTCCTAAAAAATACAGGTGGCCAGTTGGGTGGGCCAACAACACTGGTTTAAATCCTTGAAGTTACAGTTGTTTTCAAAAGAAAAAACGAGTTGTTTTTGTGATTATTTGAGTGAAATGTGTTTGTAATGACAGCGTCTTGCAAACCTGTAACCGTGTCACGTGTCGTTCAGTTCACAGCCTGAAGGAGCGTGCGCTGCAGGTGGTGCGGCACCTTGTAAAGCCAGAGGACTATCACAGGCTTGAGATTGCACGCTGTCTCATTGAAGAGCTGGAGGATCAGCCCAGCCTGCAGAAGGATCTACAGAGAATTAACCGAGTTGTGGACATTTTGCTGAGGGGAGTCGAGGGCCAGGAGGAGTGACTCCTGAGTTGAGCATGGACGTTTGTCTCTTTGGCCACTAGAGGGGCACCTTATGAGGAGCAAGTATCAAGAAACAAATCTGAACTTGTGATAACTAATGGCCAGAAAGGAAGCAACCTATTGTTGTCCTTTTGTTGATCTACCACTTTATATTGACCAGTCTTTGTTGTTCTCAACTGAGGCAGCTGGAGGCATTTTCATATGAGAAAAATGAATGTTATATTTGTCCGCTATTGTTTGTAAAACATGTAAATTCACCATACATTTGTCAATCAAGGTTCCTGCTTCGTCCAGATGGGGATTATTTCACATATCTGAAATATGTGATGCTCAACTAACCTCCTCCAAACAGCAGTACTAATACATGTGTTAACACAAAGTCTTAACCAAAGTTCAAACCTTTGATTGCATTTTCACACATTACAATTTTGTACAGATCATAACAATACACAAGATATAAATACAATAAACAAAACCTCAATAGCCCAATGGATTTCTTTTGGAATTGTGCCTGCATTCGGGAAGATGAGACTATGTTCCATTCAGAGCAGGAAGAGAGCAAAGAAGTCAGTGCTGGAACGTAGCAACAGCAACATTTTTTGGTTTGTTTGGGAGATGTAGAATGAAATGATTTATGTTCACATGAAATCCTTCCAAGTGTCTAAATGTCCTGACCACGTTCTCACTGTGATATGGACAGCTCATGAGGCGTCTATCTGAAAGACTTTGGGACATGTTCTATAATTAAAGATCAGTTCATGCGTCAGCAGTGGTCTTGTATGTCCATTTGTTGCTTGGAGACTAAGTAACACGACCCAGTTGGTGAGCTGAGCTGCAGCATCAGCGAGATGCAGATCAAAGAAAAGAAACAGAAGTGCGACTCAAGCCGTTTCCGGCAGGAAAAGTACGTTTTTTTTTTGGTTGTTTGTTGGTGACAGAAGGGATGAGTTGATTCTGCTCTTTCTAGCATGACATTCTGGCCCAAGCGCCACCCAGTGATGTTTCCCCACCTTCAGACGGACCACTGGAGCAAAATGAAAACGATGGTGAGATGCTGTGTTTGAAGATTCTCCCAACTTCTGAACATCTATGCAGAAACATGTTTGTGCTTCTTAAGACACCATTTTATCTGGCCTCACTTCCCATGACGTGGCAGAAGGACGAAGGTCTGCACTGACTGTTCAGTTTACAATTCATGGTGCTGTCACTCATTTCTCAACGTCCAAACATGCAGCTTCTCTCCCTCCTCTGACCCCTGAGACGTCAGACTCACTGGTGCAAAGAGAAGGTCCGTGAATGATGAATCATAATCGCTGACTCATAAAAACACACATGTATAACAAATCATCACTCCGTGTCGATTCTCAAGGGCTGCAGCATAAAACACCAAAATACCAAGCCTTACTTCAGAACCAGCCTCGGTATCGTAGTGAGTTCAACGATCGTGCCAGAAGGGGCTTCTGCTATTGGCTGCCAGAGAAGAAACCTTCAGCATGTAAGAACCGTGTAATACATCTGTCCAAATATTGTCAATTTAAAATCATGTTGGTCTACTGTTCTTCAAGCACATATTAAGTTCTGTAGAGACTTTATTGTCAATAGCAAACTCTTCTCACCATGTGATATTCTTGGATCACACATACAGAGAGGATGTCTGAAGAACACGTTCTCATCAGACAAATACGCAGATTAAGATGTGGAGGTGCAGTCACACATATCCCACAGTGTCTCACACTTTTCTTCAGGTGCACGCAGGTGCAAGCCCCGATGTGGACGGTGCGATGAACAGTCTTGTATGTTTATATGTTGTATATGTATTTCTTGCAGGTAGAAGACACTGCTTAGGAGCCTACAAGACGGCCCTGGGATTGCCAAGACTATGAAATGGAGTGACATGATTTTCACTTAAAAGGAAACAATGAATAATAATAATAAAAAAACACTTTATATTGTTGTTTTAAGACGTTCATCGATTTCCATCTAATTTTACTGTAACCAGTTTTCAGCCGAATCATCTTCGACCTTCTCGATAAACATTGATTATATCTATTAATTATTACAATGATATAACAAATATTCTTAGGATTTTTTTGTCCAATCCGTGAGGGTTTTTTCTTGGTCTGTAATCTCGCGATGTTTCGCGCGATCTCGGCTTTTAGCGGCACTCTACCTCCATCTAGCGTTGGCAGCGGAATATTGACTCCAATCGTAAAGTGTAAGTCACTAAAAGATACGAATATTCGCGTCATTTGAGACAAGTTGTATTTTGACTGAGTTGGCGAAGTTGCTGGCCTCGGACAGTGAGTTGGTTCCTGAAAATATTTGTCGAACTGGAGCGACCAAGCAAGAGGTACTTGGTTTATAGGATCCACACAGTCACGTTTAGCGTTGTTGCTAAATGCTCCAAGCGTTCAGTCACTGCTGACTTGTGCTTGTTCAGTGAGTCCAAGCGACCTGCCCCACGGTCGTTGGACACCGTAGAGAGGAGAGTCTTAACTGTCAACAAGACTCTAAGATAGAAAATGCTGTGTTTGTGACTGAGAAGACGAAGTTTACATGACATGATTGACACTTTTCTTGCTTTGTTGGTGGTCAGACATGGACAGTGATGAAAGGACACTGACATTTAGTTGGGGTCAAAAAGCAGGCGCGTCATCCCCCCGGCTTCAGGAGAGAAGGTCTTCTACTCCCAAGAGAAAGGTGGAGGAGATGAGTGCAGACATGAAGAGGCTGTCCAGGGAAACTGTGAAGTCACGTACCCAGGTAAACGCCCGCAGAGAATACGTCAACTGCCACAGTCGGTTATGTTTTACCAACTAAATGAATGTACTGCGTTCACGTGCTGCTCTTCTGAAGTATTTTGGGGCAAAATAAAGCCACATGGAATGACCATGGTGCGTTATATTGGGATTGATCTCCAGGTCAGGCTTGGGACATGCTCCTGAGGTGAGGTTTCTCAGTTCACCAAGGAGCGTCTCAGGATTCCCTCAGCTGAGTGATGTCTCCAGGGGGAGGGAAAGCTTGGCCTTCTGACTGAGGCCCTTGCAGCCCTGTTCCTGGGCCAGATGGATATTGATGCTGAATGCTAAAAGTTTGAAATTTGAAAAACCATTGTAAACATAAATCGAGCATTTTAATTTCATGACCAACTCAATAAAGTAAGGCAGTTACCAGCTTGTTTATGCTCTTACAGGTGGTGGATGATCCAGAACCCCCTGTGATGCTTTCGTCAGTAAAGTCGAAAGAGACGACGCACACTCCTTCCACTTCCTCTCAGTGTGCCAACTCAACGGAAAAAAGCTGGACTCCTGAGGAGGGATCGAAGGCAATGTTCAGAAGGGCTGTGATGGCTGCTGTGGACAACACCGTCACAAAGAGGAAGCTTTCAAACAGAATCTCTGACATCAGCAAACAGTCCCCTCCACCGCCCTCCACTCCTACAGAGGTAGAGGCCACTAGCTGGGATTCAACTGACACAACTTATGCTTCTGCACCAACGTATGAAAGCAGCTCAGCCATAGAAAGGGAAGCTGATGAAGAACAATCATCCCACCACATTCGTGAGGCCAACTTTGAAGGCTTCACAGCCGAGCAGGTGGCCGTGTCCCGTCTGAATGACTCCAGAGCAGTGGAGTTTGCCTCCAGATGGACTGTGGCAGAAGAGTGGCACTCTTCCACAGCTGATCCTCAGTATGTTCCCAGCTCTCCCGCAACATCTTGGAACGACTCTCTCGACTGCTGCCATCACAGCTTTTTCTCCGTGAACTCCCCAGAAGCTACAGCTTCAGTCTCATCGCACGACTCCTTGGACACCTCTGGGAACCAGGAGGAAACCGCTGAGGATTCTCTTGTCTTGTTTTCTCCTCCGTTACCTGTCAGAGAACAGCGAGGAGAGAATGAGGCCAAAGTGAAAACTGAAGATTTATTTGACTCCTTTTCCTTGACTGGGCCGTCCAGCAGAGGAGCGCCGGAGCGTGACCGGAAACGTGTGAGCAGACGTGCACAGTCTTGGTCTGGCTTTGCCCAACGCTCACCCAACTTTAGGAACAGACTCAGCCTTCCAAAGAAAAGACTTTCCCTGGGTGAAGATACGAGAGCCTGCTCACTGGAGTCGGGCTTCATTGACACCCACTGCCATCTGGACTTTCTGTACAGAAAACTGGCCTTCAGAGGACCGTTCAGACGATTCAGAGCTGTGCATCAAAGCGGCTTCCCCCCCAGTTTCCAAGGTTGCATTGCTGACTTTTGCAACCCGTCCACGATGGTGAGGGAGAGCCTGTGGCAAGGCTTGCTGGCGGAGGACATGGTTTGGGGGGCTTTCGGGTGCCATCCCCATTTTGCCAAGGACTACTCTGACAACCAAGAGGCCAATATTTTAAGAGCCATGCGACACCCGAAAGCAGTGGCCTACGGTGAGATCGGCCTGGACTACTCTCACAAAAACTTCACAGCTGTTCACAAGCAGAAAGAGGTAACTAATGAGTGCCTTTTTCAACAAGGAAGATCAGCTGCATTTCACCCATTCAGGTGTTTGAGCGCCAGCTACAGTTGGCTGTCGGCATGCAAAAGCCCCTGGTGATCCACTGCAGGGATGCAGACGACGACCTGCTGCAGATCATGAAGAAGTGTGTCCCTCCGGACTATAAGATCCACAGGTCAGTCAACTCTGAAGTTGCTCTCAAAGCCGGTCACTTTGACTTGGTCCGAGCATTTGGTCTGTCACTTGTGCGTTGCAGGCATTGTTTCACCAGAAGCTACAGTGTCATTGAGCCCTTCCTGGAAGCCTTTCCCAACATGTACGTGGGATTTACTGCTCTCATCACATATGGCAAAGCCACAGAGGTTCGAGACGCCGTCCGAAAGATCCCCCTCAACCGAATAGTGATGGAGACTGACGCGCCGTACTTCCTGCCACGACAGGTGCCTTCTTGAAGTGTTTAAAACATGTCGCAGTAAGAGCTAGACCCAAAAAAGTTTTTTCTTCTTCTGACAAAAGGAATCAGCCAGATGTTGTGTTGCCCCATTTTTGTTCCTTTCCAAACTTCTTTCACGCTCCAGTATATGCTCGCCTGACTTCTCATCTTGCTAACACTGTCGACGACTCTCGAAACATGCAAGACCACAGTGGGGCCTCTGAGACCCGTTTGTTTCTCTGCCACAGGTGCCGAGAAGCGCCGGTGCGTTCTCCCACCCTGGCATGGGCATCCACACCCTGGAGGAGATGAGCTCTCTGAGAGGAGAAGACTTGCACACAGTCCTCGCAACAATCCGCCACAACACCACTCAACTCTATGGCATATAGCTGGTGCACAGGAATACAAATGTGTTGAAGTTGTTACAGTTGTACTTGGATCCCTGTTTGAGATTTAAAAGAGGGGATGTTTAAAGGTTTTATGTCATTTACTTTGTTTCGTTTTTTTTAACGGGTGTGACGTGGTTTGGTTGGAAAATATTAAAGATGTGTTTTCACTCGACTGAATGAACTTCACATTTGGGTTTTCCTCTAAAGACTGGACATTACAACACAGCGCACACAGTGTTCTTTCCTCACTCGTGTTTTTGGCTTTGTTGTTTCCTGCCAGTGGAGTGATCTATAGATCGATGGATGGGCTACAGGTACCTCTGCACAAGTGGCTTGGACCGGGTAACAAACAAATACACCCATTTAGCCTGTTCCTTCATACCAAAGTGTCTGATTCATTGAAGTATATAGGCCCTAGACAATAAACACAGATGGAGGAAGATGGTGTGGAATCAGCCGTGGTACATTGTCCTTCTAGTCAGTGCC
Organism: Synchiropus splendidus; assembly: GCF_027744825.2. Lineage (NCBI taxonomy): Eukaryota > Metazoa > Chordata > Actinopteri > Syngnathiformes > Callionymidae > Synchiropus > Synchiropus splendidus. Next base: position 1,608,405 of record NC_071339.1, read on the forward strand.
CAACATGACGACTGTACATTTGTCTTTCGAGAGTATTCTGGGTTTTCATACACTGTCAATGGTGGGAAGGGCGCAGTTAAAAATGTCACTATTTAAAAAAATGTAAAGAGAAGAGAAATCTAGTGTTATGAAATACAGACTACATTAGATGGCGGTCTCTGGTGCCAGTTATGTGAGGTAAAATGATACTCGATATAATTCAAACCGCGGACCGCAACAGCAATTGGCTGGAGGAAGAAAATGTAATAGACACGAGGGTCCGCTAGTTGGCAGTAGAGACACGATATACCGATAAATATAGACGAAGAAGAGCGGCGCTGTCGTACGAGCGCTGCCATCAAGCTAATAAAAGTCTACAAAAATATGGACAGGAGGAAAAAGGCATTCGACGTTACCGCTTCATCGGTACGTATATTAATTCTCAATGGAACCTGCCCATTGTATATTTTGAGACATTTAAAGATGCACTAAAAGTGAACTAAATGGCTAACATGCTAGCTAGCTAGCACTTGCCATACACAAGCAAACGCTAACTCGGTTCAGTAATGCCTCTGTTTACAGCTGGTGGACCTAAAAGCCGAACTTTACAGAAAGCAGGAGCAGTTCAAACAGGACAGACTTGGACAGCAAAATGCGGATACAACGTTGAAAGCAAAGGCCAAAGTAAAGGTGCGTTGACTGTGACTTGGTTCCTGCTGTGTTGGGTCGTATTTGAATCTCCTCTGTGTCTGTGCCGTGTAGAAACCTGCCGTGTGGACCAAGCAGAATCCCGGAGTGTCAGCCCGAGCAGAGAAGGATGCAGAGCAGCTGGCTGAGGAGAAGAGCAGCCTCGATTCTTCAAGGTGATTCAAAGCACAAGCGTCTCTTTTCTCGAGGAAGAGTCCGTGACGTGTCTGTGTTGGTGACAGGCGGAAGCTGGAGGAGAAGGCGCGACTGTATGAGCAGATGTCCAGAGGAGATTTCCCAGGTGGGTCGCGTGTGAACTGTGACCTTCGATCCGTGGCCTCTAACATTGTCACCGTTTGACAGACGAAGAGTCGGAGGGGCTGTTTTTGGTTGATTTCACTCAGAAGATTATCGACAGAAAGAAAGGCACGCATTCACAGAGGGAGGCTACCAGTGAGGATGAAGAGGGAGAAAACTTTTCTGCTGTTCCGCCTCCTCCTGAACACCCAGATGAAGAGTGGTAATGGTTTATCTCCTTGTTTAGTGGTCAGTCGTGAGCTTTGGATACAAGTCTTTTTGGATGTAATTCTTCATGTCCAAAATGCAACCTCCAGCTGATTCAATGTCACTGATATGCAGGGTGGACTATGTAGACGCTTTGGGCCGGTCGCGAAGATGCATGAAGAAAGACCTGCCCAGTTATCAGAGAATGGACATGGATCTCAATGGAAAAGGGTCAGTCTTTGTTGTTACAGTCTTCACCATTTTGACCGGGATGAATTTTAATGTGTAAATTGGCTCCAGACAAATCACCTCAGACAAGACGCATCTGTCTGAAGACATGCGACGAGAGCTGCAGAGACAGGAATGGGAGAAGGAAGAAGAGGAGGCCATGAAACGCCCGGTCGGACCTGTTCACTACGAGGACATCAGGGGTCAAGGTGGGTCCTGCCTGGTGTGGACGTTTTCTTCTGATGTTCTGAAAACCTTTGTTTGGTCTTTCAGAGGCTCGAGAACTGGGTGTTGGCTACTTTGCTTTCTCCCATGATGAAGAAGATCGTAGGAAGCAGAGGCAAACCTTGGATATGCTCAGAGACCAGGTGGGCTCCAAGTGTGGATGGAGATTCACATCTGACCAAACTGACTGGGTCTGTCTTGTTAAAGTGCCTGTCTCTCACCACCTGTCGTAGACAACAGAGCAGCGCAGCAAAAGGGAGCGACTGAAGGGGAAGAGACAGGCCATTCTCAAGGCACGACTGGCCAAAATCAAGCAGAGGAAGATGAAGGCGAAGGGAGAGGTTGCTGAGGATGTGGAGGAAGATGAGAATGAAGGTGATTTAGAAAAGACGTGGTCACATGTCAGCCGTCTGGAATAGGCCGAATACAAGAATATGTTAGAATATGGTCTGCTTGCTCTATCAGCAGCAGAAGAAGAGGAAGAGGAGGATGAGGAGCGCTTGATGGGGCCTTCACCGCCACCAGAGGACTGTCCTGAGGTCAGCATTCTGAAGAAGGTAGATGTCGTGATTCAGGAGAGGAGAGACACGAAGCCTGGAGTTCCACACGTCAGAGAATGGGACCGAGGCAAAGGTAACCGTGCTCCATCTGCTCTCATCCAGAACTGAAGCTGATCAGTTGTCTAATGTGTCACTTCTTCATGTTTTGGTTGTTCTCCCTGAAATGTTGCCTCCACTGGTCAGTGGAGCTACGCACATAGAACCACTGAGACTTGAGTCTTTTGGATGGTTCCACACATGAAGATCAAGATGTCTTCAAGTCAGAGTTTAAGATTTTAGGCCTGAATTTGTATTGACTGATCCAGGTTTCCACAACATTTAGTGTCTGATTTTATCAAAGTTCCAGTTCTGGACTTTCGGATCATCAACCTGAACCTTGTAGTATTTCTAAATGTTTAAAGCAATTCACTGTTCTATCTACAGTACTACTGATTCTACTTCCCATGAACCATCTCCTCAGCAGTTCACTGACTAGTGAAGCATATCTTTTGCTTGATAACATGATGACCACCTGCATTGTTTGGATTCTTTTGCTGCTCTCTCTCAACATGAATTAGAGCCACGGAAAGGCGCCGCACCTTTTTTTGTAAATTAAAACCTAATTAGTTTTTCAAAATAAAACACAATAGCACAGTAGCATTTTTATAGCAGAAGTTAAATTTCATTGTTCAGATTTGAACTAAGAGAATCAATTCACTAGTATTTGTACTTTCAAATTTAAGATAGGGGAAAAAGTGGAGAATTTCAAATGAGCATTGACATTATAGTTTCCATACAGTGGTGTCGTCCAGACTTTTTTTCATAGTTATTTCGACTGATCACAACACCCTAACTCTGTTTGTGAAATACATGAACATGATTTCCTTCTAATTGCAGAGTCCATGTTCACTGAGTGGAAAAGCCGCCGTCGGGATGAACGGGATTCGGAGTTTGCGCCCCCGACTGCGTACTTTGAAGAGAAGAGGTCGAGATATGGGAGCACCAAGTTTCCCTCCAAGTCTCCTGACAAGTTTAGTCCGGACCGAGCAGGAACCTCGCAGAGCCAAGCAGATCCAGTCTCTCCTCCAAAGACCGATGTTTCTCCTCCTCCGGCTCAGTGCAGTCCACCAGTGACCCCACAGCCAGCGAGTGCTGCTGCTGCGCCTTCCTCGCAAGCGTCGTGCTCCGCTGTCCCCCCCGTCAACTACCAGTACCCCCCTCCTCCTTTTTACCCTCCATTCCCCCCGTCTCAGTTCATGTGTCCTCCTTACCCACCACCCCAATTTTACCCAGGTTATCCAAACCAGTATTACGCTCCATATCCAGCACCGCAGCCCCAGCAGCCCCTTCAGTCCACCGCTCCCAGCCAAGCCCCGGACCCTCCTCAGCAGCCCCGGGCGTCGCACCCTCCCCAGCAGCCCCGGGCGTCGGACCCTCCTCAGCAGCCTGCAGCCCCGAGCCAGGCTCAGAAGCCCCCGTGTGGCTCCTCCGGGAGCCTTGAGGAGTTGCTGTCCTTCTACAGAAGCACCTCCTGATCTGCTCATGTTCCTTTCTGCTGTGGTTGCACTGTAGGCCATAAATTGATGAAACCTTTTAAAGAAAGTAGCAGCTTGTTTCCTATTCCGAGTCCTCGTCTTGTGGCGCTGATGTGGTGCACATGGTTTTGACTTGAATCGCCACTAGATGGCAGTGCTCACTTCTGTGTGTCAATGGCGTTGATCAAATCTGTGCGTCAGTGGTGTCTGCACGGACTTTGAGGTGCACTCAGTCTTTCACATTGCTGGGGTGAGTCTTTGTTCACATGTTAAATCCAATAATTGTTCTCAGTTTTATGGCATTGAGACTTGCTTTGCGTGCCACACGAGTAACCGACTGGCTGTGCCAAGCATAAGCAGAAACCTCAAGAGAACCAGGCTGAGGGTCAACGGTCAACACATTGCAGTGGGCAGCCCAAACCTGTGTGTATGCAAGTTGTTGATGAAATGATATTTAATTCGCAGCAAGTGGGGAAACCTGAGTCGTTTTGTATGCACTCTGGTTTCCTCCCACCACCTGAAAAGAATCAGCTGCTGATATTTCCCAGCTGTGTTGTGTTAACTCCTGCTCTATGAAGCTGCCTGACCACAGAACACTGGGTGTAAGCCAAAAATGTTGAGTGAATACAATGATGCGTCCATTGTTTTCATTGAAGTTTTATTTCCAAGCGGTCAGGACTACTTTCTGAAGCCTAGCTGGCTCTCTCTTGTCTCTGGTGTCATCCAAGACTTAACGCTGTGTTGTGTCCATCTATCTCCATCGGATGCTGCGGGTAGAGTCACATGAGCTGAAAACTGAACTCTCTTTCCAGACTTTCTCTAGATTGGCTTCATGTGCTGATCCAGTCTGACTGACTCCTTATAGCCGATGGCATCACAGGCTCTTAAAGGTTCCTGTTCTTCTTGATCTTAACATGAGCATAGGAAGAGAAACTATCCAATAAGAGGAAATTCAGTTTCTATCGAGTGTCGTGTCCTGGTTATTGCCACTGGATTTCGGAGGCTGAATACACGTCCTGATGTACGGAGTTGTCTGGCCCGGAGAACATGGAGCCGCTGCTCTGGGGTTGACAATTTATGACTTTGATCTTTTTTCCTTTAGAGTGTGAGTTCAGCTCCCAGGTGGCTGGTTGAAACTCTGCATCATAAAACTGCTCGGAGGGGAAAAATCCTCGTAAAGTTGCCTTTGATTTGATGAACACACTGCAGTTTAAGATTCATTTTTATGAAATCCTTTGACATCGACGTACTCGATTGTACTCTCAAAAATGCAACAGTTTTGTACAAGTGTATGACACGTTATCGAATACTACATGAAACAGTTTGACTGATGGTTGAGTTTGGCTTTGATATTTTAGCTTTTCCTTTCAGCAAAACAAACTTTGGAGTGGAAACATGGCGGTGACCGGTGGATGGTGCTTAGCCTTGTTAGCTGACCTCAGTATTGTTGTCAGCTACAAACTGCTGTGTTCATTTCTCTCTCTCTCTCTTCAGTTCAGTTCAGTTGTATACATTCCTCGCATATTTCCAGTACACATGGTTGGGGGTGAAGCTCTTGTACATGAGGCTTTGAGGGCAACACTGGGTGGGCGGGGGGGGTCTGATGGTGAGGTCCTGCAAGAAAAGGGATGAGAGCCATTACATGTATTTTCTGCCTGGTCAGCGCTTTTATCCCCCTCAATTAAATTTGGCTTCTGCACCGCACCAGCGCAGACGGACTTGGCTTTCAATATCACATGATTCTCGCCTCGGGATCTCAACAGTTCTTCCGTGAGCTGCTCTCCGCTGTGAAGCGCTGCAGGTGCTGGATTTGTTCTGGGCCGGTCTGGAGCCGTCGACACTGCATGTCCACGCCAGTCCAGAGGAGTCTTCTCACAGTGGAAACAGATGCCTCTATGAGTGATGCGTCTTTATTGCTCCTCTCTACTGCCACCTCCATACTGTGAGCTGATGTTCTTCAGATGGAGACTCCCTGTCAGCATCGCCCCACGGCGAGCTGTAATGAGCTGTGTGTGTAATAAGGGCTGCTCCACCCACCCGGCTGCAGTGCTGCTCCTGCCCTGGTGAATCTTCACTTGGGCTTATTTAAGCTGTGCAAAGGCTCTTTCTCTCTTTTTTTTATAGTCTAATATAGTGTTGAACTAAGGAGCCCAACTCATCCGCTCAAGGTGTCTACATTTTGAACACAATCCATGGTCCCAGAGTCTGTACTTACATTTCTGTGGTTGAGTTTTGAAAACACGTTGTCCTCCATCACCACTGACTCCACTGACACACTGCTTTCAGTGAATTCCTGCTGGTGTTGCAGTCGACTGAGACCAAACGACGTCACCAAAGCCATGACTTCAGAGTCCTAGGCGAGACCATGAGCAAAGTCAATACAGAAGCACAGGCACACTTGCATTTCTGACTGGGAAAGAAACTGTGGTTATGGTTAAGATGTGGACTGAGACTTAGACTTTCTTTATTGTCATTGCACAAAAACATATCACTATATTACGGCAACAAAAATTTCAGTCTGAGGCCTCCGGTTTCCAAAAAACAAAACTATATGTCCAAAAGTAAATAAATATTAGCTTCTCTTCTAACGTAAACACACCTACTGTAGTGAGTCACATCAATGTAAAATCCCTGAAAAGAGCGCATGAGACCTTAAAATGAATATCACACTTTGTTGAGCGGCAGCTGTGTGAAAGACTTGTGGGCCGCCTGCAATGATTTGGACTCTGGCCCTTGAGTTTGACTCCTGTTCTATTGAATATTTGAGTAGAAAAGATTTCCTGTCTCAAACTGCTGCAGACCCGTCACAACACGTGTGAGTGTGGGCTTGTTTATACCGCCTCGTGGGGACCTCGTGTCTTCGCAGGGACCTTTTGCCGGTCCTCACAGGTCCGAATCTCAATTTGAGGATGAAGACTTCAAAACAACAAGGTGATTATGACTGGGTGTCTGTTTGGTGCAGAGTCCTGGCTCAGGTGTTTTGGATGGTTAGGTTGAGGGCGAGAGGCTGGGGAAAGGGTGATGGCCAAACCTCACAATGTCCCCATAAGGATGGCAATACAAATGTGTGTGTTCTTGTATTCTAGCTTTGTGAGAACCTGTATGAGTTTTCAATCAACTGAGTGAGGACGTTTTGACTGCTCCTCACTTTGTCCAGCTTCAGTTTGAGGGTTAAAACTACAAAATAGCTGGGTTATTGTAGTTGGGTTTTAGTTTGGTTCAGAGTGAAGGTTTCGAGGGAGAGGCTGAGGAAAGCATTATACCATGTCAATGGCCGTCCTCACTGAGACAGGAAGGCAAACGTGTGTGTGTGTGTGTGTGGGGGACTGGACTTGAGATTTCCAGTCGGCGTCATGTCACAGAGCGATCAAGTGTGATGAAATGTTTTCGAGTCTCACTCGTGGAAGTGACTCGACCTGAGGCGTGTTTTGTTTGGGGGTGTGCAGCGGAGGTGTGTGTCCACCCTCTTCCTCCCTGGTTGGTTTAGAATTTCCGTGTTCTGGTGCAGCTTCATGTGCCTGGGCTCCTGAGGGCTCTGCAGCTCTGCGTGTGTTCAGCAGGAGCCTGAGCTGGAGGCAGGTTTTCTCTCCTGGGTGGCCTCGCGCCGCTGGGGGAAGATATCACCAGTTTGCTGTTGACACTGCCAGCATCTGGTAATGGCTTCATAAATTGCGTGGGGTGGAAGGGGAAGTGGAGGGACGGTGGGCTCATTGGCAGTCTGCTCCCGCCCCGCTGGCTCTCAAGCTCCCATCATGCTCCTTCACACCTGCAGGGAAGGAAGCGGCAAACTCTCCTGCGAGGGTCGGCCACATCCATCTGCGCGCTGCCATTTAGAGTTGCTTTGGCGACGGCTGAGACCTGAAGGGGCACTTCATCTGTGTTATCTTTTGATAATGACGGTTGAATTCTGCGTCTTCCTGCTGCTGCTGTGGAAGCGCACGCAACACTGGGTTGTGCCAGCTTCTGTATAAAGCCGGGGGCACTCACTCACGTATACATGTAGTCATGCACTGGCTTTCCAGTGCAACAATGGTGTTTATCTGTGTGGTACGACAACATTTGAAGGGGAAAGTGACAGGAAGAGAACAGGTGATGTAGATCACCATGAGTTTTCACTTTTAATATATAAAAAACAGGTGGAAAAACATCACTAGAGGAAGCAAAACTGGAGGATAAAAGTCCTGAACTCCAGCACCACATTGACATCACATTATCTCTTCCTGTTTTTCTGTTTTTCTTCCTGGAAAAAGGCCCCTCTGTTCACAAAAACATTTAGTTTACAGAACTATTCACACAGTATTGCGTGCGTCGTCAATCCCATGATCCTTTGCAGGTTAAATGACCAAACTGTCCACTTCCTGCACACGGTTCTGCAGGCTGAAGGAATCTGCCAAACAAGGACCTCATGTTTGTTTTTTTTTTAAGTGTAACTTCATCAGAAACGAATGAAAAACCTTCAACTTTGCTTTCTTTTCTTCCTCCTCTTCACCTGTTTTTTTGCTTTCCTCCCCTTTACCTGGTATCTGCTAATACATTTCCTGAGCCTCACTCTTCCCATTTCCATTTCCCAAGTCAAGCCTCCCAAACATCCCTGGTCACTTTAAGTGTTTGTTCATGTCGTCCTTTTCTATGACAATCTTCATATCTGGATCTTCATGAGGGGCTGTGAAACTCCAATAACACGAGGCCATATTCAAGTGGTCGTAATGACATGCTTTATTCTCATGAGAAGGAGCGAGCCAAACCCTCTGGACTCCAGGAGGCGCACATTATTCTCAAACTTTATAGAAACACTTGCTTGTTTTGAGGGGTAATTTCCCCTCATCATGTCTCGCGACTGTCGCGGTCTGAAAGACAGAAACTTGGCGGCTGGGATCCGGCAGGCTTCGCCGGCACACACAGTATTGATTGTTGCATTGGCCGGCTGTTAAGAGCCAACTTGCATCTCAATGTGTCCGTCAGTGTGAGATGAATGTTTCCTCTGACACACCCTCCACCCACATTTGTCTTCACTAATGCAGGTTTGGTGGCAGTCTGCCTAAACCTGCTTTATCTAGATCCCAACACACCTCCGCTCCACCTCAAACAGAAACATGAAGGAAACGCTTGTCATGATCAACGTCTGGGTGAATTTGTTGTGTCTACCCATGCGTTGTGATGATGTCCCTCACAGTTTTCTGTCACCATAAAGGATATTTCCACAGCTTCTTTACAGATCTGCGGGTCAGACGTGTTCATGTCTTCAACTCAGCTGGTGTCAGTTTGGAGCATATGTGACCTAATGTTGTCATGAGCTGGTTTGTGGCAGCACATGCATCTTGGCGACAGGTCAGTTGCTGACGTCACGTCACAAACACTCCCGACTGAAACACTGATCTGGGGAGCGCTGTCACCTTTGGTATTTTTAAAGGTAAAACTCTCAGAAATAGATGAACCTTATTCTTTGTCGCGTCTGTTTATGTAACCTTGTTGGCTCCGTGAAAAGGCTGAAAGCGTGGACAAGCATAGCACGGTCTCTTTCATCATCAATGCTATTTAAAATCGAAATGCTTCAGCGATGTATATTTTGATCTGTTGAAACGAGAATGGAGCGACTCCTGCTGCGTTCCTGTTACCTCAGAGGTGGGAAGTCAAAGCTGGGAATGACATCGCAGCCGAGTTCAGTGCGTTCCAGTTAGCAAAGCATAAACAGTGTCCCAGGCTAAAGAAAAAAAGAAAAAAATCAATCGTGGCTCAGCTGATCAGTCGGCACCTTATGTTTTTTCTGTCTTTTTTCGGGGGCGTTCAAATTCTGGATTTCGAAATCCGAAGCAAAGAAATCTTGAAATTTTTGTCTGAACTCCGATTTGTTCAAATTCCGGGACGTTCAAAAACCGAGGCACGCTAATCTATGGGAATTCAGCTTCAACAACAAAAAATAACACAACAGGGAACCTTAAAATGAGGTTGTTTATCATCTCGTTTTTCCCTGAAATTGCCACGTGGTGAGTCCCTTTCACTACAACACCAAACAGGACCAGCAACACGAGGCAGGCTACTGTCTCACTCAGTGAAACTGACCCAGAAAAATGTGCTAACATTAGAAATAGTTTGTAACTGAACAGTTTGTGACCCGCCACGGTGCATCAGTGCAGAGGGGTGGCACCTGCTTTTCCATCTATTTTGTGACTCTCACATCCATACGTACTGTTAAAGAAGTTGTATTCTAATAGTACTCACCTTATATGTTATGTATCACAGAGATGGTGAATATAAGATACGCTGAGAACCTTGAAATGTGGGAATCAGCTGAATGAATGTGGCTTTAAATTTGAATTTGTATTCTGATTCATGTGCAATACATGTGGAGCGGTGCGGTTTTATTGATGCGGCTCATGAATAAATCCACTCATCATCCGTTGTCTGCGGCAGGTGTTTGATCCACGGCTCGATGTCGATGTCAAGCCTCGGCGCTCGACTGTGTGGTCGTCCTGCTGAGATTGTGGTGACGTTTTCATGCATCCCACTGTTTTTACAACTTTCCTTTTCCCATTGTGCACTTGTCACAAGTACTCTGACAGAAGAACAAAAACAAACCTCCAGCGGCGTTTTGTTTTCTGTCTTCCAGTGAGGTGAAGAGCCTAAATTTAGAGGCCGTAGTTTCCCTCACTGGTTCAATAGCTGCTGAACTGCAACAAGGTTCAAGTGGCGTTTTCAGCGAGCCTGACTGGGAACATCTCTCAACAGTATCACACAAGTGGTGCGCTCAGGCCGCCTCATGAGAAAACAGCCTGATTTACCCCCGAGTCTGATCCCACCCGGCTCCAGTTTGGCCAAAAGACCTGAGAACAGTGACAGGAAGGAGTACATCAAGATGGAGTTCCTTTTTTAAGGCACGGCCGTATTGTTTCCCCTCGGCGCAGGAGCGAGGAGGAGTCGCACACTTTCCTCATCTGACGCAAACAGGAGACACACAAACGTGGACCGAGCCGCGGGGGTCGGTTCCTAAACGCTGTTCATTAAAGAACGGTAAATAGCCAATTTATCATGAGAGAAGAGTCGGAGCCGGACGTGCAGCTCCGCCACAACAGATAAATAGATTATTTATAGTTCTTGTTCTGCAGCGTCCACATCAAATCCAATATGGTATTAGAGCAAAGACACGCGCTCTCATCCGGGAGTCAAGATAAGACACTTGATAAATACCGTGTTCACAGTAGAACCTCACCAAACAGCTAATATCACTCTAAAAAGTTTGAGTGTAGCTTCAGGCCTGGAGTAGGAAAACACTTCATCTGACCAGCTCGACTGATCTACATCACTCTACATTGTTGCACCTAAGTGTTTCAGCTCCGTTGTTTCAGTTGAAAATGCAGAGATCCAGTTGTCCTGGATTTGACTGTGTGTTATTCTCATACCTGTCGTACAAAGGACAGACCGGATCGAAACTAGCGACATCCCTCTTTATTGCCTCTGGTGGTGATTTTATGTGTCACTGGATTTCTTCATCCACTATTTCTAGCTGCGATTCTAATAATGAATAAACATAAATCTTAATGTTATTTTTTTTATTTTGAGGGAGAGGAAGATACTGTGTTGGTTGTTATGTGAATCGAATTGTATTGTACATTGTACATTTCAATGTACCTATTAATAGCAAACAGACACATAATATGGAAAATAAATAAATAACTGAAATAAAAAGTTATACTTCAAATTCAATAGTTATAAATGATGAAAAAAAGTACAATTTTGGGGTGTGTGTGCTGGTTAATCCTCACTTGTGGTGACCAGTTCTGGAGAAAACACTATGCTTGTGAGGACTTTATGTCTTTGCGGGAACTTGGCTGGAGCCCACAAATCCAAGCCTCAATTTGAGGGTGAAGACATCAAAATAACTGGTTGGTTGAGAGTCCTGGTTCTGGTGTCTAGGATGGTTCGGATCAGAGGGAGAGGCTGGGGAAAGGGTGATGGTCATGAGAGGTCCCCACGAGGACAGAAGTAGTCTGTGTCAAGAATTATATCAAGAACTTGGACAGGAGAGAACTTCCTCCTTTCCAGACTGAGACACAGAAGCTCTTAACCGAGTCTCAAGACGATGACAGAGCCAAGACAATTGGAATTGTTAAGAAAAAAAAAATAGACAGAGTGAGCCTTCGCTTTGATTCGTCTGTGTGCTGTGGCCTCTGCAAAGAACAGAACACACTAAAGTATGTGTTACACAGACACACACACACACACACACCTGAGGTAGTGTACATTAAAAAAGATATTAAAATCATAGTTCATACTGAAAGCTTTTCCGATCGGAAGTCTCCAGGGAGGGAACGTTGTTTGTCGCACTCTTCTTCCGTCACCTGACAACAACAACCCCATCACCAAGTGCTTTTCATTGTGTGCGTCTGATGCGTGTGTGCGTCTGATGCGTGTGTGCGTCTGCGCTGGGCTGGGTCACTTCCTCGCCCCCCTCCTCCTCCCCCAGCGTGGCTAAAGATCTGGTCATTCCTCTCTCACAGTGAGCTCTCCTCCTCTTATTGATGCGATATGAATGCACGATTGTTGCACCAGCAAAATACGGGGTCAAAGGTGAAGCAACAATGTTTTTCAATGAGCTCCAAGCTTGGTTTCCATCGCCAGTCAGTGTCAGACTTCCATGTTTACCACAGATGCTGATCCCCTTATTGGAATTTTGTGCTTCATCTGATAATCATAAACGTTTTGTCGGAGCCAAAAGGTGACTGCATTATTATTTACGTAATGTTGGATTTGGGATTGTGATCTGCGCGAGGTCATTTCTGGATCTTATCCGACGTGCTCCTCATCTTTAAGCTCCGACTGCTGCCCTTCTTTAATCTTCATATTTGGCTTATGAATTCCCCCCAGCTGACCACTATTCAGGAGTAAAAATAACTTCCCCTGCTGCACCGTCAGGAAACTGGGAGAGAAGCTTCCTGTTATGTGGAACGGACGTTGTTGCACAGCAATGCGTGGAGAATCCTGCTGCTCGGGAAGCTGGGCTTGAATCCTATCACCCCTGAGTGGATGGGTTTATCAGACTCAGCCAAGTCCAGAAGACGAGCATGAGGCTAACTAAGCATGCCTCGCTGTTCTCCCAGTCCGCAGTGGATGGTTCTTGATCATTTTCTAACGGCAACCAAATCGCTAAAATGCCTTCCATGTTGATTATGGTTGAGCGTCATTCATAACCTCCACAGAAATCACTCCATCAACTTCATTTCTTAACCTTCTGTGGAATGTAACGGGTGAAGAAATTGAAGTTGGAATTTTAAATAGCTTTCTGTCCAGCGCCCTCTACGTAGTGATCCCCCATTCATTTACATGTATTGCTTTAATTTATATTTTGATTTAGTACCGTGAAAAATAAAACCCTGGCAGGATTTTGTCAAGCAGTTCCACAGTGTGTTACAAGTGTAACTGCTACACACAGCAGTGCATTCCATTCACTTGAAGGGAAGAAAAATTTTGGAATTAGTTTGGATTAAAAAAATTTTTTTTTTTTTTTTTCATCATTCATTGTCATTTCACCCCTTTTTTGTAATTTTTTTATTCTGATTTTTGTGTAATTTTCGTCCCCCTTCTTATGACAAAAACTAAACAAAAAAAATAATTTGATAAATTACTCAGAAAGTATAGTCAAAATAATGTTATTATAAGAAATATTTTTAAAAAATTCTTGGGAAATGCATGTCATTTGTTTTGGTGGAGAGAAGCACAGCAACAGAGTTGTCTGGTCTCCATTCTTCATTGTGGTCTCCATTGTTGCTACCAGGATTAGTAATACGGGAGTCAAAGATGCAGACTGGTCCAAACATCCTGAGCAGACCAGGTGCTGCTGCGTGGGAAATCCACGCCGCTCTCCCTCCACCTCCCCCTCTCTCTGACACACACAATCGCTGGCTCTCCCTCCCTCTTCCTGTAGTTTCACGAGCCCCACTCGTCCTGCAGAGGAGTCTCCGTGCGTGTCTCTGCCTGGATGTCTCCCTCAGTCGGATCTGGATCTTCACCGGATCAATATTGTGGTGACTTCTGAGGCTGACATGCTGGTGGCTGGAGGAAAATGAACACAGGTGAGAGGATCTTCTCTTCAAATCTCTGCGCTTGAAAAGCTGTAACCTGTGGGTCTGCGCATTCCATTGTGTTGCTAATGAGGAGTAAAATATATGTATAGTTACGAGCATAAAAGTGGTGACCTTCATGGTAATGAGTTTTTCTACACCCATATTATTAATTCAAGACACATAAATGTTTAAGCTATTAAAATGTTTGTCTCTCAAGACTTCTCAGATGAATTTTTATTTGCGAACTGCTGGACATGATTCAGAAAAAAATGACTTATTTGGACTTATTTTTAAATGTGAGCTTTTGACCTAATGTTCTGGTTCTTTTTCCGTATTGTCATGATTCCAATGAACTGAGATGACTGAGGACTTTTTCAGATGCGTTATACAAGCTAGTAGCCTTAAAGCAGAGTGCTTCCAAACCATTGTCTCCTCTGGACGCTGAAGACCATCCTCGGTGTGACTGGGTTAGTGGTTGGATCTATACCAGGTGTTCTGGTTTTGTCTGATGCTGTGGTGCTGTCCAGGGTGTCCCCTTGGCTTGAACATGCTTTTTAAGTGACCAACAATCACTGGCACTCAAAACCTGCTCTGTAGACCATTAAATGATCTAAAATGTATACTATTATAAAAAAAAGATGAGGTGTAAAGCCTCACCTTTCAGCTGGATGCTAGCATGGTGAGGTAAAAGTAACAATTCATTGCTGGACTTCATTATGTCTCTGTGTCGGCTGGAATCCAGCAACACGATACGTATGCCAGGGTAGGCGCAACGATGTGATATACTGCGATACTTTTGTGAAGTATGGCGACACATTGTCACATTTGTGATCAAGCAGCTTTCTTATTCAGGAGAACATCTTCATCGCAGCGTTGTCTAAAACATCTCAACTATTTGCATTCATATCTTTCATCATGACAAAAGAGGCGAACCTGATATGTAAAGGCAGGATTTTTACATCAGATTGACGCCACTTGCGTGACCTTTGAGCTATTTTAAACCCATAATCTTACAGTTTCCTTTTCCTGTTGTTCTTCCAGACGGCTCCCAGCCTTCTGTTGCTCCAAAGCCACGCTGTGTTTGTCACGCCAGCCTACAGCCGCCTTCCCCTCTCATGTCTGCGGGCAGAGGTCCCAAACCTTCTGTCGCGCCAAAACCTAGAATCACATTTGAGCTCAATGGAAGAAACGCTTTCTCGCCGTCCAACTGCATCATTGGAAACACCCTCGCACAAAGGGAGTCGAACGAAAAACCGAGCGATTTCCTGAATCAAGTGATCAAGCGTGAGCCCTTGTTCCACCTGAAGTCACCAGCAGATAAGAGTGAGGGGTTGGCTGATGTATCTATGACAGCAGAAGAGAAGGAAGAGGAAGAGCACGGCCATGGAAAAGTGGATGAGATTGGGAGGCTGAGCGACAGCAACCAAACAGAAGAGCTGGACTCTATGGAGACTCTGTGGCACAGTGACGCCGGACTCACCACGGACTCTGATGAAGGCGTGGAGATGATAAACATCAGGATAACTGACAACATAGACCATGACGCTGGCGAGGCCTTGGCTGACACTGAAGGTCTGGCAGTGGGAGATGCCTCCATCAGCAGTTTGGACGAGGAGCCAGCCGGTCGTTGCGACTCTAAGGGGGATGAGCACGGCACCAGTCAGGTGACATGGAGAATGCAAGATAAAGAAGTGGACGCTCCCATTGTAGTGAGAGACCAGGAAGACAAAGAAGCCACTCTGGACTGTGGCTTCTCCTGCAACATCCTCAAGTTGACGTGTGGCCCAAAGAAGGTGGAGGATAAAAGCACCAGATTCACCACCGATGAACCAAACATTCCAGTTTGTAATTTTACATCTGGAGATCAAAAGTTCCCAAATCCATCCGAGAGACATCCACTCCTCCAAGATGGAGGCCATGACCTGGCTAGCAAGGAGATGATCCAGGAAGACCCTCAAGATGGCACACCGCCATGGTATCTTTGCGGAAGAAATAACCCTGTGAAGGACTCAAAATGTAACTCAGCAAGAAACGGACCAGCAAATTGTTTGAATTCTGACGATTACGTGGAGATACAAAACAACATTTGTAACAGCAAAAAAGACAACAGCTTGATGAGAAGTGACGGACACAAAGAGGGCAGGCTGAGCTCTGCGCCGTATTCCCAGCCAAGGTTCAGGCTTCTGTATAACCCGGCACCAATGGAGACGGAGTCCTCGCTGAGCCCGTCGCCGTCGGACAACCACCTCGCCTCCCTGAGCGACTCTGACTTTTTAAGTAGCGAGGATGACCTGGATGGTTTTATAGGACGGTTTATGGATGAGTGCACCGAAACACAGCCTGAGTTCAGCACAGCACAACGATATCAGAGTTCAGAGCAAGGTTTGAAAAGCGACACCGTTTTTGTGTTAAACAAGAGGCCGGCCGGAGTAAGCTCCCGCTCTTGGTCCCAGCTCAGGATGAACAACGTGAACCAGATCAACCCAAACGTTTCGCCCCGACCCTGCTGGAGTGGCCCAAAAGGACCGGCGTTGAACGCAGCGCGGCGGGACTCCAAACAACACTTGTCGATGTACCCTCGGTCCTTCTCTATGGAGGAGCAGAAGCTGCCTTTGCATGTCCACAGAGATGGAGGTCATTCTCCAATTCACACAGGTGCCTTTTATTCATCCGGAAGGTTCTCAAAGTGCTCCAGTGGGCTCTCCACACCCACGTCTGCGGTGGACATCCCTCCTCCATTCCAGCTTGCCTACATCACTAAAAAGCCAATCACCAAAAGCTCGCCCTCGCTTCTTATGGAGAGCGATTCGTCGGAGAAAAACAGGAAGAAGGCGTCATCCATTAAACGCTTCTTGATGCTCAAGTTTCGGCGGAAAGCTGAGTGTAAGCCAGATGTCAATCACGGCGCCGGCAAGGCCTCAACACCGCCCAGTCATCATCCACCAAAACGATTCATGGATTTAGACAGCCCGCACGGTTCGCCGCTGCTGTACTCTCGACCCGTGTCCAAGTCGCGAACACCTTCAGAGCTGACCCCCAACTTCTTGTTCTACCACGAAAGCAGATGTGAAGCAAACTCGGAGGCATTTCTGAACCGCAGCGTCATCCGAGTGGAGTCCTTCAATGACCGCTCACGTGTGCCTTTCATGCCTCTTCCTCTCACCAAGCCACGCTCCATCTCCTTTCCCAATACAGATACCTCAGACTACGAGAATGTTCCTCCACTCAGTGCAGACTATGAGAACATTCAGGTTCCTGCACGCAGACCGGTGCGACAGGAACCCATTCGGGTACTGTCATCCGCCAATGAGACGGATGGTTACGTGGACATGAGCAGTCTTCCAGGGTTTCACAGCAAAACAAAGCCGTCGTACGAGGAACCAGAGAGGTGTGTTGCTTCAGCTGAACCTTTGCTCACGCTTACTTTTGTTACTGAGGAACTGCTCCTTGATAAATTTGAGGTTGGTAGTTAAATGCTGTATGAATTCTCGTCTGTCTTTTTATGTTCTAGTTCTGCATAGTTTCAATAGCCAGCTTCAGTGTCCAGTTAAGCTGCCGGAGTCTTCGGTAAATGTAGTCGTGAGGAGCTGCAGATGAATGTGATCATGCGGGAAAACTGAGGAAGTGGGCGCTGATGATCATTGGGGGATTCTCTGATCAACCTGCTGTGTTGCCATTTGTTGGGACACATGCTGACATCAACCCTTCCCCCTGGACCCAGTCGGCTGTGTCCACATCACACATCGGTCTATTAATTGTTCCACCCCTTCGGTGCCGCTTCTGTTCCTCGGGCAAGGTGTTTAGTGAGAGAGCCGCAGATATCATTAGCCCAGAGATGCTTAATATAAAGGAAACCAAGGTGTTGTTTAGGGTTACGTAACCATGGGGTATGAGTTACAATAGAGTTTCACAGTTAGACAGCTGTAACATTGTGCACTCTTATTGACAGAATTGGAACGACATTGGCACTTTATTTGTTAGTTACTCTCTGTATCTATGGTGGCAATTGTCCAGAGCTGTGGAATAGAGCGAGGGGGGTGAAGAGGAAAGTGCAGACAAGGTGGATATGATGGACCGGTCTATGGGAAAGTACTGAGACCAGCCATGATAAATGTTCAGTGGCAGTAGCAGAATTAGAAGGGAGTCGGAAGGACTAGTTTAGATGCAGAGTCCAAGACAGGGAGGTCTGACTCTGATGGTTTGGACTCCTTGGACAGAAAAGAAGGTATCGGAGGGAAAAAAGAAGGGAAGGCCACCACTGAAATTGATGGATGGAGTAAATAAGGACATGAAGAGGCGGGACTAGGGAGGATCAAGATCGAGATCGAGCAGAGTGATGAGCTGTGGCAACCCTGATGGGAAAAACCAAAAGAGACATCATTCAAGTTTGTTTCGATGAAGCCTTCCGTGAGTCCAGGTGCAGTTATCCTGACCGCAGTACATCTGCTTGCATTTTTAAAGATGTCAGGATGAAGACTTGAGCGCTAACAAAGCCTGAGCCTGAACATACAGCGGTGCACGTTCATCCTGTTCAGCCTCCCTCTGCTGAGTCCGAGCGCCTCCAGTCTGGGTCTGTGGTGCAGGCTTGTAAACAGGTCACAAGGGTCGTACGCATGGCGCTAATTTGCATGTCAGCGGGGATAAACTGCAGCCGGGTGAGAAGCAGAGCTGCAGTTTTCAGCAAATCACTGTGTTTAAAGGGACCAACGGCACGATGCCTTGTATCTTGTGTATAGTTTAAGGGGAGGAAACTGACAGGAATGACAAGGTGCACCCCACTGTTGTTGGGCCCACAAGCCTTTTGCCTTTTACTGGCTTTGTTTTATTGGTTTTATTTGCTGCTTAAGCTGAATATTTTGACTTTAATGTGACGGGTAATGTGGAGCAATAAAGTCATGTGAACCATGTGAAAGATTTCCTCCAGTTTCCAGAGGGATGTCGCCTCATCTGGAGCAATAGTTCAGAGCGTGGCATGAAAACGGCTGGTTCATCAGGAGTGCTCTTGGAGTAGCCTCACCTCCAGGGCGCCATACGGAGCTTCCATAAAGACTAATGGTGTTGAGAGCCACCCTCTCATTATAGTTACTGATGTGGAACAGCAGATTTAAAATCGCTTGTCACTATATTTTTACCAAACTCTATCGACAAACATGGAAATATAACAAACATGGGATCGTTTTATTTTATATTAATGGCAAATTATGTTCAATAACTTAAGAATTTATTGTGCAACTTGAATTCTATGGGTGTGATTTTGATGCCAGCACCTGGTTGGTGGTTTGTCAGTTGTATTCTGCCACTCAGAGCCTGCCTCTCCCACAGCGCCTACACAGAAGCCTACAAGGTGTGTGCAGCGGCTGCCGCCTCACTGAAGGACTCACCTGGCGACGCTGGAAGACGGACAGCAGCAGAGGACGACCCCGGTCGCACGTCTGAGGAGGACGATGGAGGAGCTGAGTGCATCTGCGACAGCCAGGTAGCAAGAGCTTGAGTGATTCTTGGACGGTGACTTACTGCGCTTGTGCAGGAGGGTGATGCGCGGCTCGACTCCGAGTCTGACTCAGATCTTTAACCAGGAGGCGCCTCTTACTACTGACATATATCACAGGCAGTGAAGCAGCACTTATATAAATGGCTACAGACCTCACAAAAATAAAAATTGTTTTAGCTGCCGCACAATTAATTGGTCAATGATACGCGCCTACACTTTCATGGACTGTTTTTCCATCTTATAAAATTTGAGGTGATCATCATTTTGATATCATATTCTATGTTAGTGCAGTGTATTTCAACCTCTTTCAAGCCACGGCAGCCAAAGAGCAATAGTGCTAAGTCGAAAGTCCCTCAGAAAATCTTGTTTAATTTGTGAAAAACTGTAGCTACTGATGGTCGGCTATTTTGGCAGAAACAAAAGAACAAGAGAACATGTTTTTTTTAATTCCAGAGAGGGGGGTGAGCAGATGGCAAAATATATCATGATTTATTTATTTATTTTAAAACACCGTTTCGATTGTCTTTTGCATGATTTGATCCTCGTCTGAGGAATTTCCAGACCAACATTCTTTAACATTCTTTGCCTCAGCTCGCTTCACAACAACGATGACTCTTTCTCTCTTTGCAGTTTGGAGCGCTTTATTTTTGCTTCTACGGTTTTTAGCCAACTTTTACACCACAGCACCAACTCTGACAGTCAGTGAGTGTTAATAAACTTTTGAAGTGAGAGGACACGTTAGCTCTGTGGTGCAGACAGTGATCATTTCCCACGACACACCTGACAGTCTCTGTCCGGTTAAAACACTGTGTCACTCAGCTAGTGTTGAGGAGGAGGGTAATGAGTCACCCCTTTAAGGTACAAGCGAACTGAAAGCTGTTTTTATTTCGCAGCACGATGGTCGGACCAGGGCGTTTTACATTGCAAAAGAGTTGGCAGATTCAGAGAAGCAGTGAGTATCCATTGAAGTTGCTTACGTCTCCTGTACAGATTTACACGTACCCTGTTAATTGTTCCAATTCTGTTTCCAGACACGTCAAAGCTCTCAAGCGGCTTCAGGAAGTAAGTCTTGTGATATGCCACACAAGTCTGTTCATACCACTGGTGCATTTTGGCTGTTGTCATAAGTAGTGATACCGATACCAGTTATCAGTCCCATACTGGACTTGAGTACACGTACTCATAGAATGGCCACCAATACAAGGAAAATGATACCTTCACCTTCACCTCCACCTTCTTCTGCCACTTATCGGGAGTCGGGTCGCAGAGGCAGCATTCGGAGCAAGGAAGCCCAAACTTCCCGATCCACTCAAACCTCCTCCAGCTCCTCCCGGGGGATCCCGAGGCGTTCCCAGGCCAGACTGGAGACATCATCTCTCCAGCCAGTCCTGGGTCTTCCCCGGGGTCTCCTCCCGGCGGGACATGCCCGGAACACCTCCCCACCTCAGCAGGTTCCTCTCCATGTGGAGGAGCAGCGGCTCCACCCCGAGCTCCTCCCGGATGACCCAACTCCTCACCCTATCACTAAGGGTGCGCCCAGCCACCCTGCGGAGGAAACTCATCTCAGTCGCTTGTATCCACGATCTCAGCCTTTCGGTCGTGACCCAAAGCTCGTGACCATAGGTGAGGGTGGGAACGTAGATCCATCTGTAAATCCAGAGCTTCGTCTTGTGACTCACCTCCCTCTTCACCACGACGCTCCGATACAGCGACTGCATCACTGCTGCCGCTGCACCAACCCGTCTATCAATCTCACACTCTCACTCGAGAACAAGACCCCGAGACACTTAAACTCCACCACTTGGGGCAAGAGCTCTCCACCGACCCGGAGAGAGCAAACCACCTTATTCTGGTCGAGAACCATGGCCTCAGACTTGGCGGTGCTGATCCTCATCCCGGCCGCTTCACACTCGACTGCAAACCGCCCCAGTGCATATGCTGAAGGTCCCGGTCCGATGAGGCATTCAGGAGGAAAATGTTACCACTTTACTTTATATTAAATTGCACAGTTTTTGAATGTGAGGTTAAGGAAAATTTGTAAAATTTGTGTTTATACTCCATGTACTCATGCACTACTTTGTAAAAAACTGGTATCGGTGCATCCATATTCATAAGTAAGGTGAACTATGGGGTAAACAAGTCTAATTTATTTTAAAACAACGAAGCAAGATTGGAGTCTGTTGCTTTGATACTGTACATTTTGTGAAAAACAAAGACATTTAATGCGGAGAGAGTAATGTAGAACAATAAAACAGAACAGAATGACACATACACATGTGTGAGTTCCACATGATGCACTTTCATAACTGCAAACATTTGTCCTAGGACTTCCGGGAAGCAGTGGGAGCAGCCGTTGGAGATGAAGGGGAACCTGTGTTGGAGGATGAGAGGCTGTGGGAGATTCTCAATGAGCTGCCTGATGTGTACACTCTACACCGAAGACTCCTCACTGAGCTGGAGAATCGGATCCGTCACTGGTGAGACAAGCGGCGAGGCACGGTCACGCTTGCCTGCAGATCATCTCTTACAACTGTCTTTCCTCACAGGGATGAACGTCAGAGGATTGCTGACATTTTTCTCTCCAGGAAATTAGAATTCTTGGTCTTCACCACTTACATTGGCCACTATGACCGGAGTGTGAGTCTCCTGGAGGAGAGCTGCCGCAGGTCGTCTGCTTTTGCCGCCGTAGTCCAGCGGTTTGAAGTAAGACATCGTATGCCTGCACTTTTATTCGCAGACAGACTTTAGAAGAAGAGTCACTGCCCGCACGCGTCCCATCATGAGCGGAGATGCTTTTTAATCATTTCCTCTCTTTTATAGTCCACTGAGGGGACGTTTTGGCCGGAAGTTCTGCAGAGTAGTGCAGGTGCTTCATTGTAATATTAGATGCCCAAAACGCTGGTGTGTTAACGTTCCTGCAGCTGCATCATAAAGTGATTCTGAGCTTTTTATTATCCAGATTAAATTGAAGCACTTTATCAAAATAAATGATGTGGTTCCTGTAATGAGATTTCTGTGGGCTGTGTGGAGTGGTAGAGGGGTGCCAGCTCTCCAGCATCTTTTCTCCAGGTTAGATTTGACAATTATTCTGTGTTAAAAATGTAAAAAAAAAACAAAACACATTTCATTCATGACATCCATCAGTCACATCGTCCTGTATTTGTGATCGGAACGACGGACAGCACGTAATGATTTGGATTTTGGTGGTGTTCTGCTGGTTCAATTTACAAACATTCTTTCCATTTCCCCTGTCGATTTCTGTTCTGCTGCGCCTCCTGTGTAGATAACGGTCATTCCCTGTGCACCACAGCGACTGAAGACCTCACTAAACAATACGTGGTCTATTTTGGAGTTTTCTTGACTCTTGAAATGAACAATGTCTCTCACTTACAGGGCTTAGGCAAAATTTATAATAAACAAATAAATACATAAAATGACAAATACATTTTTATATTTGTATAAACAGTTATCAAGTCACTTAACCTGGTTCTTGGAGTTGATATTTTTTTAAATTCTATTTTGTTATTATTATTGAATCATGCTGTGTACTTTGTAGGCACAAACACAACACTTTACATACTTGAAATGATCACTCTTTAAGTGTTTAAAGAGTGTCTAATTTGGTTTGGAAATAATTGGCTTCTTTAAATATTTAGGGCAAATATTTCCATATATAATGTAAATATGTTCATGTATTTACAATTTAGATTCCCATCTTGATCAGACTCACATGAAAACTCTATGAACTGTGTTTAATCTAGTTTTTGTTGACCACTGATTAGTTTGGGACGTTGTCATTTTGGGCAAAATCAACAAATGTTTTGTTTGTTAATGCTTAATGCTGACACTAACGTCCACTTGATGACTCAATGTTCTACTCTGTTTGATGGTAAAATAATAAAATCTTGTAAGCTGGGAAGCTAAATTGCGAGTCCCAGGATGGTAGGGGAAGGCAGCGCCTCGCCCTCTGATTGGCCAGAATAGCCCGACCAATGGGAGTGAAAATGTGAAGCAAGGTGCCTTTTTTGTTTACCGGCTTCCTGGTTGGACTCAGAGATCTTCTTCCCACTCCACACTGTACACCAAGCACCAGCGGAAACACTCAGACCAGGGACCTGATCGCTGTGAGGCAGCTGAACTGTTGTATCAGATCAACATTCTCCATCTGTGGTTAAAAGACACCACAGAAAAATACTGTGGTGCAGAATTGAAACCAGCAAATACGTGCGTGTTCTGCGGTCTGAACTGGAGTCTTGTCTGTCTCAGAAAAGCCCTGCAGGTGAGACGGTTTCCCTCCAGCAGCAGCTGCTGCAGGTGATCGTGCGAGTGGCTCAGTACCGGATGCTCCTCACAGGTGCTTTTTCAAAAGCTCTCTGCTGTTTTGGTACAAAGATTTGAGGCTGGTTCATGTCCTTTCTCTTCTCTCAGATTACTTGAACAACCTCTCACCTGATTCTCAGGAATACGAAGACACACAAGGTACATGGTGACCGGCAGCACAGCTGTTTGTGACTCCAGCTGGTCACACGTTTGTGACCAACCATCAGGGAGCCCCTTCAGATTTCTTTGTTTTGAGACACTAACACACCAGACGGCCGTTTCTGCCTCCTCCAGTGGAGCATTATCAATAAGTGCTTCGTCCTGGAGCCGTGTGGTGCCGGACTCAGTTTATGTTTCAGGCTTTCTCTCTAAACAAATAAGAAACATCTGTGCCCAGAACTGGTCTTTTGCATTTTAATTATTCATTTAATGTTGTGAAATTAGACAGAGAATTCAGACATCTGCTTTTCATGAAGAAACTTGTGGTTTACAATTTGCTATCTTACGTTCGCTGGGACTTGTGAAGTGATAATAGTGATAATAGTTTTGGCTAAATGCAGTTTATCTGCAAAACGTTTTGTTTGTCTTGTTCCAAGAAATTTGTCTGACTCATATTTGAATGTCTCTTCTAGCTGCCGTGGTGATCGTCTCAGACATCGCAGATCAAGTAAATGACAGTTTGCAACATGGGGTGAGTTACTGGTTTAACTTTACTAAATGTAACCCAAATGTTCCCCCAGAAGAAGTCAAAGAACACATCATGACTGCTCTGCAGACTCACGGTCTGGTTGTGTGCGCTTGTGTTGATGCTCCTCTTTTTCTTTTTCCATTGACATTCATTCACTTTATTTTCCCATGAGTGGCAGGACAATTGACAGTTCAGTTTATATTACCATCCATCCATCCGTCCATCATGTTGACCGAGCTGCTTAAAATGGTTGCATGGTGCTGCACAGTACACATCAGGTGACTAACACTTTGGTCTCAGAGTATTTAAAACATTAGCTCCCAACAGACTGTGAAGCTTATTTAAAGCAGTAAAGTAATAACGGCTCCAGCAGGACATGGCCGACCTACTTTTAGTCCTTCTTTAGGGTAGGGTCAGGCAGTTATCCAAAGAAGGGAAGCGAATGGTGAGGCACCACCTGGCAGTCAGGATTGGGTTTGATTTCCAGGGTCAAGGATCAGGTGGTCATCAGTGAAACACACTGGTAGAGGGTGGAGTGCGCACAAGTTCCTCCAGTATAATGACCATCAAAGGGACAGTTACATTATCCTTTCCAAATTCTCCCTTTTTTTCCCAGAGTTTGTTGGGGGTTTTGTTTGCGTACAGAGTCGCTCTTTCCTCAGTTCCCCAAACTCAACTGCCTGAGGCTGAGCTCCAACCCAAATGTGTAGCGTTCCTGCACTGAAAAGCAAGTGCACCAACTGTGCCCTCCACCACAGTGGAGTTAGCAGCTCCGATCAACAAATGATTTGAAGGAGTAAGGTAGAATCAGAATCAGCTTTTATTGCCATGGTCAGTGAGGATCCCACCAACTAGGAAAGTGCTTTGGAACAACGTGCTGTCATGAACAAAAACACAATAATAATAATAATAATAATATAGGAGTAACTACTAAAATAAACGACTAGGGCTGATCACGAATTCAACTGTCTGAGGGCTGAGGGGAAGAAGCTGTTCCTGTGACGGGAGGTTCTGGTCTGGATGGACCATAGCCTCCTGCCAAAGGGAAGAGGAACAAACAGTCCATGTCCAGGGTGAGCAGGGTCGGCTCTGATCCCACCTGCACGTCTCTGGGTCCTGGAGACATGCAGGTCCTGAAGAGGTGGCAGGTTGCAACCCATCACCTTAGTGAACTAAGCAAGGAGGCGCAGGACAACATGGCAACTATGATCAATGATCACAATCTGATATGGCGGCAAGATTATGATGCACAATATGGAGACTTCATGGATCCAACATCAAACCACTCTGTATTTTTTCTCCGATGGCCTATCTGGCTCTTTTTTATTTAATACTGCACATCGTGGAAGGAAGCTAGCTTAGCTATTTAACTTGTTCTTTTGTTAAATCATCTCAAAAACCCTTCACGTTTATTCCCCATTTGCACATCAATATGTCACTCCTCTCTCCGTTGGCGTCCCTCTCAGCACGGTCTTGAAGCAGTGCGCAGGCACGGCAGGTGCATCGCACCAGGCTGTGAAGTCTCTTGCACTCAGCGTGTGACTCACGCATTATAACATTCAGATCCTCGTCCACCGAGCGACGGCGCTATAGACAGTAGACATGCAGCCAGTAGACGAGCCGGCTGTTATAAACATTGTAGCTGGCTAATGTTAAAGTGAAGAGAGAGAAACTAGAGAGAGACCACACGCTGATCAAGTGAAGAAGTTACGGAAGAATGAACAGTGTAAAAGAAAGTGAAACAATGGTTTCAGCCTCAGTGACACAGGCAGGGAGCCTGTGCGGTGGCCGCAAAACCTACTCTCACAATACAGATACAGATGATGGACCTCAGAATAGATTCATGACTTTCAGTTGGGAAAGAATGAATAACACGGATAAAATTGTAAACGTTGCTTCTTTGATGTCCAGTGCCTTTTCTTGAAGTACGTACATGGACTCACTCCATGACTTGTCAGTATGGTTGGGCAAAAGGAGAAACCTGTTGAAGAACGGCTTGCTCTGATGTGCTTCCTGCCTGTGTCTCCAGGAGAACCTGCTGCGCCTGGTCACCATAGCGTACAGTGTTGGAGGCCAGCGGGGCCTGCTGCAGCCTGGCAGGGTACGACTCTGAGAAGAGCATTGTTTGTGCTGCCAGGCCTCCACCCTCCCAGACTTCCCCGCACCAGCCGGGCCCTGCCCTGAGCACAGTCATTCAGCTGGGAATCCCCTGCCACACTGCCAGCCGGTTTAAAACAACACTGGTGATGAGAGGAGCATGACCCGGCTAACAGAGCTCTTGTTGTCTTTCAGGTGTTTGTGAAGGAGGGAACGCTGATGAAGGTCAGCAGGAAGAGGCCGCAGCCTCGCCATCTGTTTTTGGTAATCAGTGTTGCTCACTTCTCCTTTTGATGCTGATGAAGGAATGGACCGAGCTTCGGAGAGTGTTTGACTTTACAAACATGGCTCTGTTGGGGGCGGCCATTTCAAGTGAATTCAAACCAATTCTTAGCCAAAGCATTAATGTTCATGATACGTGAGATGATAAAAACATTAGATAGGGAGCGACGTCAGAAATATCTGCACCATTACAATCATGGTTTTAAGTGTGGACGACAAAATCAATACAGAAATAAAACATGCTTTTGATCGTAAAATGGAATAAAAAGTATTCTTTAACTGCAAGGACACAAAAAAAGACTTGGCTTACTGCTGCTGTTGCCATTGTATTCCACTCTGACCCGCTGACAGCACCAGACTGTGGCCACTCATGCGCGACCATTTGTCTCTTTGGCACCAAGAGGGCAGATGGTCAAGTCAAGTTTAGGAATCTCTTGAAACCATTTTATGGTCAGTGCCATCCACAGTATTTCACACAGATGCTTGTGAAGCCTTTGTCAATCAGATTTTTAATTTTTTTTTCTTGTAAATGACCAATTAATGTTGAACAACGAACCCTATTCTCAACTTAATTTCAGTCAGACAGTGACTTCATATCGATGAGGATAAGTAAATAAGTGTGCGGCAGATGTATTGTAAGTTTCTCAACTAAGTTCTCTTCTCTTTTCCTCCAGAGAATTGGTCACCGGTTATTGAAAGTACTCTTGTACTTTAATTTTGGCTTTTTTGAAAAAAGGGAGGAGAAATCAAAATGATGTATGTGTTCAAGTAAATAAGGAATATACATGTTGAACAAGAATTCAATGCCTGAAGTGGTCAGTTACTGTACATATTTTAAAAAAATACCAAAATTAGAATTACCATTACAGTGTACAATGATTTTAACGTTCTTGCTGTAGAGTCTCAACAAGAGTAGAGTAGTGCAACATCAGATGAGAACAACTTTCCCCTTTAGCATCAGGAAATGGATCATGTAGCGAGTTATTGTCGAGGCGGTGTCAGAGCGTGCTCCTGTGGTGGCTTCTTAATTCGCTGTCTGAACTCAAAGCTTGTCAACATCCTCCTGAAAGGAGTGTGGGGCGATCGTGACTTTGTTCCTCACATCCTGCCAGTGTTGTGAGTTTGCTGATGGAGCGCTCTCAGCTATTATTCTTGGAGGGAAACATCATAAAACAGGTCTGCAGGAGCTTTCCAACATCAGCCAGTAAAACTCAGAGGCACTGATGGAGTTATTAAAGTCAGACATTACAGATTAATGATGCAATTTGTCGTGAACCTTAATGTTTATTAACAATCATATAAACCGCGGGGAGGCCAACTTTTGATACTCCAGAGGAGGCAGAGCTCGCGCTTCACTTGAAGCCAATATAAACCTTTTAAGAGACACTGCGTTCAAGCATTGGACCGTGTAATACCTGGAAAAATCTGGATTTGTCTGGCAGGTGGAAGGGTTCATCATTGTAGCGAGAGGTTACCGTTTGCTTTTGTTAGATGGAACTGCACACACTCGTCGACTTTAAAGCAGGTGCCCAGGGAAGGATTCATCTCTTTGAGAGGAGAGCAATTTAAGGATCACGGGATTCATTATGATTTCAAAAACAAATTTCAACATTGCTCGAAGCACTTGTATGTCACTTGCTAGACCAAAAATAATAAAAATAATATCTTTATTGGTTGTCTGCTCTCATTACAGAGCTGAAATTGAACTCTGGTGATTTAGTGTTGTTCATTTATTATTTTAGTTCATTTTCAATACCTTCCAACTACAATTATTATGAGAAATGTTCGCCTAATGTTAGGACATCACAAAGGGAAAAGTCTTATTTCCACGCTTTATTTTCTCTAGTTCCACACTTATTTGCTTAAAACTACTAAAGTGTCATTTAAACGGTGACTATTTAATCACAATAAAGTCAGTAAAATGGTGTCATTTCTTTACCATTTCGACCGATGAAGTCGATGAAGCTGTGAGCACTTGCAGGGTGGAACTGCTCAGCATTGTTTAGGTCCAAGTTTATACTGTATATTAACCTTTAACCTTTATGCGCATTGACGGGGATCGTCGAATGAAAACGTTTTTTTTTCTCTTCTTCTTTACTGGCCAATCGGGCAAAACGAAAACCAACTCGAAAACAAATCAGTCAGAGAAAG
Organism: Synchiropus splendidus; assembly: GCF_027744825.2. NCBI lineage: Eukaryota > Metazoa > Chordata > Actinopteri > Syngnathiformes > Callionymidae > Synchiropus > Synchiropus splendidus. The sequence goes on from NC_071339.1 coordinate 1,637,189, forward strand.
TCAATGTACAGTTAAACGAATATATATTGAAATATGGAAAACATTATGGTCGTGTGTGTTATAAGAGTTTAAGTCTTACATCCGTCCGTGTTTTTTAATGCTGATTTAACACCGCCACCTGCTGTATAAAGGCTGCAATGGCACAGCTCATCACTTGTAAATCGGTCTTTGCAGCTGTGCTTCTGTTGACCTGTCTGTGCTCCTCTGTTTTCAGATGAACGACGTGCTGCTGTACACCTTCCCTCAGCAGGATGGGAAGTACCGACTGAAGGAGACGCTGACTCTCGCTCAGATGAAGGTTGCAAAGCTCCACTTCTGACAGACGATTGTTTTTCACCTTGTATGCACAAGTGTTGTGCGACAGATGATGTTCCCTAACCGGGTCTCCACTGTGTCGTCGCTCAGGTCAGTAAACCTGTCGTGGAGAATGTCCAAAACGCGCTGAGGATTGAAGCGGCAGGCATCACTGTCACGCTGGCTGCAAGGTGCGTGAGCCCGATGTCAACAGGCCCTGCTGATGGAACGCTCAGCTCTGAGGCCTGCAAACACTGTTTCCCACTCCTCTTCTGTCCACTTCATGTATCGCCTGTTTGAAAATGTTTCACAGTGTTGTAGCGTATAGTTGCAGTGTCTGTCTCTGTGCTGCTCTTTGGGTCATGTTCAGTCCATGGCCAAAGAGGAAACTTCAAGAACTACTGCCACATTTCCAAACGTTGTGTTGCATCATCTGCCATGGAGTAACTGAGCGGAGTGTTTCTGCAGCTCCTTCCTCGAGCGGGAAGACTGGTTTTACACTTTGAGCCGGACTGTGGCGGAGCAGGCTCGAGGAGCTTCACCTGTGGACGGCTGCTCTGCAGAGGTGAAGTGTCATCCAACGCAGCTGTCGCATTCAAACCATTGACACGAGCTGGGTTTACTCCGGAACACAACACCTGCGACACCTGGACTCACATTAAGAAAAAAAATCCACAAAGTTTCTTGTACCTTTCCGAGGGAAGTTAAGCTTTTAGCAATTTTAAAAATCATCCATATTCGAAACCTTTCATAGGAATAACGGGAATTATGGGAAGTAATGGGACTTTAGGGCAACTGACTTGAAATATATTGTGTCCAACCATAAATATAAACAGAATCTATCCATGGATCATCAAGCTGCAGGCCTCCACCTCACCTCTCAGACCCCCTTAGGCTAAAATTTACTTTCCTCATTTATATTTAAAATCACCATGAAGAGCCAGATCCCAGTTTATTCCTATTTATTCCCATAATTTGCATTTAATCCCCTTAATTTCCCATGCACAGCTTCCATTTTTCAATTTTGATCTTATTTTAATTTAAATTTTGTAACCCTCCGTCTGAGGCAACATCACAAACCACTACACCAAGATGCTTTTAGCAGCATCATGTCAATATTCTTCAACATAAAACACACTGAAAGACAAGTCAAAAACACCTTTCAAACATCCAATTTGACCGTACTGCTACAGCTAATTCCGATATACCCCAGAGATGGGAAATTAAATATCTGTGACTGTAATGAGGAGCTGAAAACAGGATGAACAAATGAAGTAAGACAGGAGAGAAGAATGAGAATAAAAATATTACTTACACATTTGTTTTTCACTCAATGCATCATTTATTTACTTATTATATTTATACATATTAAAACACGTGAGTGAGTCACGGTGTACGAATCACTCGAGTATATACATAGTTTCAACTTAAGAAACACATGAAAACCTAACAGACTCACCTGAGAAACAGATGCTGTTAACAAGGCGAATAACAAGGCAAGTACCAAAAAACACTGGTCCACTGGAATGCAGTGACTGAGAGGGACTTCATTCTCTGATGCTCTGTTGGCATGTGCCCTGGCTTGCTCCAGTGCGATGCTGTGATATTGACACTTGTCTAACTAGCAGTAAGTGAATGAATAATTGACTGACTTATTCCAGGCCCGGGACTGCATGAAGCTGGCTTTGGGAGAAAAAGCGCCGACTCTTGTCCCAGTGTCTCAAGTGATGATGTGCATGAACTGCACCTCCGACTTCAGCCTCACGCTGCGCCGTCACCACTGCCACGGCTGCGGGAGAGTACGTGAAATTGAAGCTGAAATGACTGATGACTCCAGCTGTCAGTCAAAACAAGACTTGTTTCTGTGATGACACAGATAGTGTGCAGAAGCTGCTCGAGGAATCGCTATCCTCTCAAATACATGAAGGATCGAATGGCCAAAGTGTGCGATCACTGCTACGGCGAGCTGAAGAAGAGAGGTGAGGGGAACTCCACTGTGTCCTTTCTCCGTCTTTATTCTTCTCTGTAAAGCACAAGGCCTGGTCCGTTTTCAAGTGGCCAACCATGTGTAGGCATTGTTCATCTTATTGTCTTGCATGAATTCTCAACATCTTTAGATTAGTAGTGGCGCAGGTCAGATGCTGCTCACAGAAGCAGGAGCCACTTTAAACTTTTGCTCATAGAGAAGGGCCGTGTCCCGCCGGTTACTGTTGGGAGGAGCATTTGATTCATATTTTACGTGTCATGAGGCTTGTTCTGTATATGAATTGGTCAGTAGATTAAGTTTACAGAAACATACTAGCCATGTTAAATAATACACTAAAAATAAAAAAAGAGAAGAAAAGAAAAGCCATACTCTCTAGAAAAATATAAATTAATGAACATAAATAATAGAATAATAATCTTTTTTTACATCAAAACAGAATACAAAGGGATAATAGGTTACTCTTTATATAAAGGTCAGTTATTTACGATGCGTCATTGGTACTTTCTAAGACATAATGCATTTGTCAGGCTTCATAGAAGGTCATAATGTATGACATATTAGTATGACAAAACAATAACTAAGCGTTATTTTGGAAAAAATAGTGTCAATTTAAATAACATTGTATTAGGTTATGGAAAGGGTTGGACTTAGGTTAAGGGTCTTGATTATGAAATGATTATGACCATTCACAATGTGCCTTACAAGTGCATTATAATGCCATATGAATGCACTAGTAATACGTCATAGATGAGAGCTTGAAGTACAGTGTTACGGGAATATTGTAATCATGTCATAAGTCAGATACAAATGTGGAAATAAATAATTTAATTCCATTTAAACTCATTTTCCACATATTTCCACCATTAATTCAGTTTCTCCCCTTGTTCATTTTGTGTAGAAATGTTGGCACTTCATGATCAAGTTATTTTTCTTTCCATATTCATACACAAATAAAATGAAACGAAATAATCAGCACTATTACTAAAAATGTTATTGTTCCAATTAAAAACAAATGTTTGACTGTAAACAGAAGAATTGGAGAGGAAACACAGGGGGATTAAAGTGAGTTCAATCTTTATGAAATTTGAAAATTGTAGTACATGCAAAGCAACTTTTAAACATGTCTTAAAATGTTTTTCAAAAGTGCTTTCGGAACAGTAATTGAAAAACCAACAAAAATGAATCATTATCAGCAGAGTTTCACTGTGACCTCATGAGGGCCAGGTCAAAACAGACCTGCTCCACTTGGCTTCACGTGATGACCTGGTTCCTGCTGGAATTGTACGCCATTTCCAACAAGTCCTGTCTTCTCAGGGGATGATGACTCAGCGAACTCTGCCAAGAGCAGCCCCCGGACGCCCCGCGCCAGCCGTCCCCTGTCCGTCATGTTCCAGAACATCCACCCTCCCAACATCTGGAGACATCGCAAAGGCATGCTCACTTTCACGCAGGTGACCGTGTCAGATGAAGGCTCCATCAGTGGGAACCTGCATCGCAGTAAGAAGAGGAAAAAGAGTTGGAAGAGATTTTGGTTTCTTCTGAAGGACAAAGTGCTGTACACATACAGAGGGCAAGAGGTGAGCACTGGAGAGTTCAGAAGAACAGAGCCACAAGTCTCAAACTGAGGGTGGGTTCTCTCTGACTCTGCAGGAGAAGATCGCTTCAGAGACTTTGCCCTTGCTGGGTTTCACGGTGCGGCTGCCTGACCAGCGAGAGGGAGACCTGGAGGCCAACGTCTTCCAGCTGTACCACAAAAACACTTTGTACTACACCTTTAAAGCCGAGGACAATTACACTGCCCAAAGGTGAGGAGCTTACAGGTTCTCAGTAAACCTGTTCACATTTGTACAAACAAAACAGTGCTGTTGCACCAAGGTGACTGACATGAATCATGGCTCCGACACCAGAGATGTGAATTGAAACAAGGGAGAGGATTGTCAGTTCCTTGAAAAAGGTAAAGAAAACCTAAAGCCATATGCTTTGAAAAGAAACAAGGAACACATGAGAGGAAACTGCGGTCAGCCAGTGTGACTGATCTGTAAGAAACGGTCTAAAGGAAGAGGGATTTGCATACAGGAAAGCCAACCATTAACACCTGGTTACAGTGGGCAGTGGATGGGGGAATGAACATCAGAATCAGTCATGGAGATGATGATGCTGGAACCTTTCTTTGCTGCCGTTCTAATGAGATCCATCAAAACCATCTCCTGAAGAAAAGGTGCAAGGTTTATTTTGACATCTGGGACATTTATCCCACCAACCGAAAGACTGTTCAGGGATGAGTGAAAAGATTCCTTGTAGACAGACACATAAGGTCACTGGCATGGCCTGCAAATGGTCCAGATCTCTATGGTGGACGTTGAAGAAAATAGTCCATGACAAAGCTGCGACCGGCAAAGCTGATCTGGCCACAACAGTCGGAGACAGTTGAAGCCATACAGGTGATGAGTGCTGTCTGTCACGTTTTAAGTCATCGGTATAGTAGCAGTGGTGTGTTGAAGTGTGCTTTTGTTTGTCTTTCATGATTCCATTTTTAAAAAATGTGTTTTAGTTAGGGCTGTAAAGAGATTAAAAAGTTTGATCTCAATTAATCCCACTAAAGCTGAGTTAACTCAGCTCATAATTACTGGCATATTACTCCCCCATTCTGTATCTGTTCTAAATGTAACTCAAAGGAAGATTGTGTCAACTCGAGAGTAATGCTGACACTGTTTTGCCTTTAGCTTGTTTCTGAACCTGGTCAGAGCCTGTGAGGTGATTCTACAGAACGTTCTGGACAGAGTCTTGGTCTGTTGTTGGGTTGTTGTGCTAAACAAATATTTGCATGTGAAGGTATTGATGGCCACACTGGTGTCGATTGTCCTTCAAGTTACATTTAGAACAGATGCAAAATGTGTGATTAGTTTGCTATAAATCGCGAGTTAACTCATCATTGGTGCGATTTATTGAGATCAAAACTGGACTCTATTGACAGCACTAGTTTTAGTGTTTCTTAAAACCAGGGATTTGAACAACTGAATGAACATCCTCTGAGGCTGGTTTTTGCCAGGGCTTTAACTGAAACCTTCAAAGGAGTCGGGATGACCTCTGATCTTCGCGAGTCAGTAACTTCCAGTACGATCTTATTTGCCTACTGCCATCCCTGCATCATTCTTCAAAGGATTTCAAATGTTCTTATGCTTGTGTGGGTCATCCAGCAGAGCATGACGTTGAAGCATGAGAGCGTGAAGGTGCTACTGGGGGAGATCTGGGGACGAGAGTGACAGCTCTCTTTGGTCTTCTGCTTGATCAACTCTAAATGAAGCAGAAATTGACATCAAGTCTGACACGTGCGCGGCATCATGTTTCTGTAACAACTTCCCTTATTAGCATCAGCAGACAGGAAACATGGTATAAGGGAGGGGGGGAGGGTGTCAGCTCTGCTTGCCCTGTGATGTTCATCACATCAGTCATTCACAGAAGTGAAAGATTGCCGTCGACAACCTGATGACTAACACTGGTTTGCTCCTCACACAGGTGGGCCAACGCCATGGAAGAAGCCACCGTGCTGTAGTCCTCCTCCCCACCAGCTGCTGGCTTCCTCAGTGACCTGACAACAGAAGACACATGCTGTTCTTTTACTGGGGACACGATCACCTAGTTTTCCCCTCATGCTGCTGCAGCAGGTGTGATGAAGAGCACTGCAGGAGGAATCGGCCCACATCGTTGACAGTGAGGAGCAAATGTGTTAATGCAACCTGGATTTCACCCTTGAATCCTTCCTTAAATTCACAGCATTTTTCTTTTAACGGTGGTCACTGAGTCAGGGGAAACCAGAAGACGTCTTCCTCCGTGGGCTTCAATTATTCCTTGTGACTAATGAAGGGAATCAGGAGCTGCATTGACGAATGAATAGTTTTCTATATAGATCTGCCACGAAATGTTCCCATTCTCTTGCCAGGACATATCGTCTTTTCCTTGTGTGCACTGATATTAAAAGAAACTGATCTGAGTGTATCTTTAGAAAAGACGCCTCCACTTCTTCTCTGTTTTCAAGGGATTTTTTGTTTGAAGTGGCTCAGAAACCTTGGTGTTGAGATGTAGATGCTGTTTATCTGGCTTGATGGATCCTGTTATTTTGGAACCAGTAAAGTGGAAGAAAGCAACAGGGACTGTGTGTTTTCTGCACTTTGCTCTGTCCTGTGACAGTAATAACATCTAATCCTATATTTGCACCTCACTGACTTCAGTTTTCCCAAAATGTATTTGCATTTCTTCAAACATTTCAAACTGAAGTAAAACCTCAGAACATGATGATACTCACCGTTCACACTTCAAGAGACAGGTAGCATGTCAAAGGTAAGATGGAGGCTTTAATGTTATTTTTGTTGGTGTGTTTGACTGCCCACGGCGTCAGGGCAGCTGAATTCCCTGGTGGAGCATGGCTGCTGATCTTGAGAGCTAAATCTTCATGATTGATGTCCGTCCTGTGTTTGCATGCGCTTCCTCCGGCAGTAGAGAGAAATCATTGGGGTTAATCTGATCCTGATGGATTGTACGTGCGTGTCCGGTTTGACGGTTTGAGTCTTGTGATCACGATGAGGTGCAGTTCTCCATCCTGCCGCCGCGTGTAAACCCAGAGCGTCCTGGATATGTGCTGCTGCTGCTGCTGTGACCCGTTTAGAAGACGCTATGTGGCCGGTCCAAACCAGGCTGTGCTCTGCTTCTCATCTCCACTGAGGCTCCTTGACCCAGAATCATACCAGGCAGAAACACTTCTTTTTTGTGTCTCCAAAATAGTTACAGACAGTCCTTCCTAAAGAGGACACATCATTAATCACTGTGCTCTCCATCCCCAGACCTTCCTTATTTTCCCGCACATCATTTTTACTTTTTTTTTTTTTTTCATCTTTACATCAAGAGGTGCATTGAATGCAGAATCCGCTAGCTGGGTTTTTGGGTCGCAGCCACCCTCCCTTTGCTACATATCATTAACATGTTGTACTTCTAACTGTGCATCAAGGGTGAGGAGGACTAGTTTCCAGAAGTGTGGGGCTCCAGGTGCTAGAACACCTGACACGTGGAACAGCCAATGGAATGTTGAATAAAATAGAGGAGTCAGAAACTGGTCCAGATCACTGAGCACTGAGGGTGAAAGCGTTCATTCCCAGCTGCTGGTTGGTCTGGACCTTTGAGTGTTGAAAACATGTCTGCTCCCAGCCTTGGTGGCCAGTCCAGAGACAACAGATGTCTTTGTGATGTTGCCCAAATTGGGCAGTCCTGCAACGGCTAGACCATGCAAGGTGGGGTACGAGTTTTCAATTTAAAGGGGGCGCTGAAACAAACGGGGAAAAAAAGGTCTTATGTGGATGTAAAACACAGTACAAGCCAACCATTCTTATCACTGACCCATTTGAGTTTTGAGTGGTGATGTGTCCATCTGCCTCAACTGGCATGTCCTCCCCTCTCAGTTAGCCAATCAATACTGCACACCTCTGGAGGCACGGCTTCGGAGAACAATGTGAAAAAGGAGGAGAATTTCAATTGCTGCTTGCACAAACCGTTCAACGTAGGCAGATCTCTTAAACCACCACATGAGTTTTTGAACTAGCCCAGCAATGCCAGCACTGGTGGTCCAGAGATTCTTCTGTGGAAGATGTGTCGAGGAGGTCTTCAAAAAAACAATGTCTCAAGTCATGGTCAGCAGCACCCTGTTTCCACTCTAGGCAGTTTGGACTTGCTTTCTGATCAAGTGTTTTTGGGGCCAACTGAGAGTACTGAACTCGCAGTAGTAGATGCTCATTAGAATGACTGTAAATGTGAAGAAACGGCAGTTGGAGATGATCATGATGTGAGTCACCTGCACCTGGCGATGCGGGCACCAAGTGACAAGTTGCGGTGAAACCACAGAGAGAGTGCGAAAGCCCCATATTAACATGCTTCAACACACCATGAACAGTTGCTTGGAATATTGACACCCACTGGAATCAATCCCCTGGTCGATCCTCCTCTTATATAACATATATGCTCTTCGCCTATGACTGTTCTAGTTGCGGAAAATCGTTCTTTTACAGCTGGGCAGCAACAATGTCATGTTGCCGCAGGCATGAGCGATGCAGAGGGAAGTGGAGAATCAATCCTCCACACACACACATCCTCCTCGATAATGTCGACACGTTCCGCTGTGTCCAGCTGCGGCTTTTATCAAAAACCCAAACCTTCCCCTCCATATACTGACATCAGAGCTGTCACCTGATCACAACACACTTCTGTTCATGCAAGACTGAGCCGTGTTTATGTTGCGAGGTTTTTAGCAAGAGACCTCTGCGGTGCTGTTGGTGGTGTGTGGGCTGTGCAGCCTCACGGGGAAGATTTCATTATATAATTGTCAGGATTAAAAAAGTATACATGGAAATATAGATGTGTCAGCATGACATTGTCTTGACATTTCTCAGTTTGTGCCTCAGAGAGCTGGAAAATAGGGGCTTGTCAGGCTGGATGAATAGAGGGACGCAGTCTCATGTCCCACTTAGAAAACTCTCCTCTGCCCACACTGCCAAGTCAATATAGCACCTTTTCCTCCTCCCTGATGTCTCTAAATATCCTCTGCAAGACAGAGGGATGCACGCAGCCTTCGTCGGCTTTGTAGCTGAGCATTTGTATTTCTTGAAATCCTTGAGTCTCAGCAGGTGTCGCCGTCGTGTCAATCTAGGTCTTGTTGAATTCTGTCTTAATTATAGCGCTTTCACTAACTAATGTGTGACGGAGCTATTAATCTGCCCAACTAATGACAACCCCTTGTTAAATCCTCAATATGAGCAGGGAAAATAGACCCTGCAGGACAGACCGGGGGGGCAGGTTAGCACAGCCGAGCCTCAAAGATGCTTACAGCCTCATCCGCGTGGAGACAAACTTGGAAAGGTCTTTGTGTGACCAAACTCTTTGGCAACATTGCGAAGTCGAAAATTAAGTCGAAAACCTCTTGAATGCACCGCACAGAGAAGAGCTAACAAGCTCAGGCTCAAGTTTAAAACTGAGGAAAACTTGTACTTTCAACAAATAATGGGATGGAGCACGTAGTGGACGACCTGCTCCCCTAAGCTTTAACTACGATCCCTTCCACCAACTAATGTGTTCCTCCATCTGCTGTGACCCTCGGTGACGTCTCAACCAACCTCCAATTAAATTCTGCCCGCCATGTTTGTGTTGTTTTATGTGCAGAGGGTGGGCTCCTTATTCTCTGTTATTTGGAGGAGCAGGCTGCACACACACACACACACACACATACGCGCCATCATTCTGGCGACTCCATCATTAAAGAGATTGGGCAGGAATAGTGTGTTCTTGCGCGTTGGACAACAAAGAGCAACAATAACATGGCAACAGAGCGATGATCAGGACAAGAAGAAGTAGAAGCTGTGCTGATGCAGAGAAGAAGCCAGTGTCTCTGGTCTCCTCCTGGTCCCCTCTGGGCCTGGTGGAAAAAGCCTCCCAACACTCCAGAGGGTGAACGGTGTGACTAAGCTGGTTCCCACAGCAGCTCAGATGGACATTAATGGGAGGCGTGACTCATCTCTGAGTCCAAGGCAGATGACTCAACTTGTCTCAAAGCTTGATCACATAGCTCCAGTCCTTCTGGTGGCTCCTATGCAACGGTTGAATTGACTACATGCTTCTTCTCGTGGTCATGGTGCCTCCCTCTTAGATGCAAATCTCACCTGCCAGAAATCCACAACTGTCTGATGAGTTTTTCTTTGACTTCAACGTTGTTTTATTTAATTTTTTTGTGCTTCAGAAGCTGGTTGTTGCGTTGTGTATTAATCAATATTATAGCTTCTGCCTAAAGAGACAGTAAAATAATAATAATAATAAATGTATCTGTGTATATTTTACACCTGCCACTGTGAGAGTGATCTCAGCTTCTTCAATGATAGCTGGTCCTTTTTCACTTGAAAAATCTTCATGGAAACACGGTGTGACTCATATTTCCCGAGGAGAGTACGAGGTTTGAATTTCCACACGTCGTGTGGCACATTATGAAAGGTTAGCTTCATTACTCCTGAGTCTCCGCTGCACTGTTGACTCGCTCACACGTCCATGGTTATTGGATGTATTTCAAGCTCCTGCCAGCTGTCTGAGCCCCCACATTGTAACAGAGCCGGCCATGTGTTGCAGAGGAAAGAAAGTCCCGTCTGTTGCCAAGCTGTGCGAGATGCATGGTGTCTTGAAATGTATTAACACATTTCACTGGTGTACGCGTTGTTGCCTGACTGCTTTATGAGTTTTTTTTTTTTTTTTAATAATTATGTTCTTATGTATTTGTTCCGTGTATGTTGCTTTTTTGCCTTTTTTGCCCATAACTTTTTTCTTAATTATATTGATATGTGTAATTTTGATTTTGTGCGTTTTATCTTTTTGTTCTTTATTCATAGTGCACATTTTGGTGTATTTATTTCTGTAATGTGTCTTAGGTTAGGTTTCGTTTTTTGCCTGTCTTTCTTTTTTTAGGTTTTTTTTTTGCTAGAATTTGCTTTTTGCACTCAGGTGTGATTTGATATGACTCATTTTGTGTTCCTATTAAGTAGACTCTACAATATATTTTGCATTTCTGTATTTTCTGTGCTTGAGCACTCAAGTGTCTTCTTTTGTCATGCAGGCAAGTGTTTAGTTTTGGTTTCTTTCTTTCATTGTTCGTGTTGGTTCAGTTGTTGTACTCGAGAGGGTCTGGTTAGTATTAACGGTGGTGACGTGCAGATCGATCCTGAAATATCGATACCTCCGATACCCGAGCTTGATTCTCTAAAATCGAGTCTCAAACCCAAATATCGATACTTTCAATACTTAAGTATTTTTGAGGTAATGTCTATTCTTAACAGGAACAGGAAGAAAAGTAGCTAAACTATTGAGATCCTGCCTAGACACATGGTTGGTGGGAACTACTTTTCTTCCGCCCGTTATGTATAGGCAGGCAGGCAGGCTATATCCAGGTAAAAAATAATATAATAATAATTAAGTAATAGTATGTGTATTGCTGAAATAATCTCACCCATCCCAACTTTAGCCTAAATTAATTCATGTAAGGATTCCATGGTAGTTCACCATTTAAAGTAGGTCTTTTAAATTATACAGTCCAATGACAATAAAACAACTTTGGTGAAAATCGTACTAGAAAAGACACAAGTTTATCTACCAAATATTGTATTATATATATATATATATATATATATATATATATATATATATATATATATATATATATATATATATACTTCAACAGTGCAATTACAATGGCATTATTTGTTTAAATATTTTACCAGCAATTTCAGTTTTGAGTTGCCAGTATAATAGTTGTTTGTAGTTGATTGTAGTTTGTAGTTGAACCTAATATCGTATCAATATCGATATCGCCGATACCACCCTGAATATTACTCGAATCGAAAAGGAAATCATTGGAATCGGTGTCGATGAGCGCGTGCAGGGTCTGCCGCGCTGGAAGCGGGTCTCTCCACCCTCCCGCCCCCCTCCCACACACACACACACACACACACACACCCTCCCTCCGCGGGCACGTGCGTGCACGAAGCAGCGAAGCGTCACACACGGCCGGGAGCGCGCGCCACACTTCCTCAACCGACTGAATCCGAGAAAAGAAGAGAAAGAGAAGCGTGGTCGGGCGGAAGACGGGCATCTCCACCGGTTCCGGACGAGGTGAGGACGCCGTGTTGGGCGGTGTGGCCGTGCGGAGTTGCCGAAAACTTCCCGCCGACGTGTCTCCGCTGTAATTACGGTCCACGCGACGATGCCAAGTCCGCGGTGAAAGTTCTTTCAGTGAGGCGTTTGCGCCGCTGACTCTTCCTCAGCGTCCAGAAGCAGGAGCCTTTCTTAAGCGACAGGTTCGTGAGCAGCTGAACAACGAGGCAGTTCTCAACTCGTCCCCGGGAACCGTCCGCTCTTGAAGCAGTCGGTGTATCGTTGTTGATACGCGTTAGCGAGAGGCTCAACACACGCGGTGTTGTCACAGTTGTTGCTGCACCTCGTGTCGACATTTAAAGTTCCCCTTCTGCTGCAGGTTCGCCTCAGTGTGCCGACACTTTGCCGTATGAACGAAAGGCGTGTCGTTGTCCAAAAAGTACCGTGGTGTCCTTGCGCACCACTTGCTTCACTCTCGGAAATGATGCAAACAGATGTCAGACTAACAGCTGATGGACACTTCTCCCAGCTTGTCTCTGTTTTTCAGTTCACTCTGTACTGCAGTTTAATCGCGTGTTTATGTCTAATGGAGGTGAGTCAGTGTGTAATGCAAACTTTTGAAGGACTCCACTTATTTCCCAGAAATTCTTAATTATTATTATGTATTTATTATTTGTCTGGGAAAGTTATCATGAGAAATCGTGGGGCTAAAGTGTTTATTAAAACAGAAATATTTCAGATGTTGTTTTGCTAGTTTCCAATGCCTCATGCATCAGGATCCTGCTGCAACGTTTGGTGCACTGTTATCTGTAATGGGATGACTGACCTGAACTCTGCATGTCAGGGACCCGTTTCTCAGGAGGGCCACATTTGAGATGAATGATGTCAACTGTTCTGCTGACATTCCTTCAAGCACATTGAACTATTCCATGAAAAGTGCAATTGAAGAATCAAACTAACAAAAATACTTTTCATATCTTAAGGTTGCATATGAATAAAAGAAAACATTTTACACATATGAAGTGAATGTCATCCAATGAGTTTGGGTCACGTAGACCCATGTGGCGGCACTTGTATTTCACCGTATATATTGGATCGCAGAGGTAGAGACGCTGTGTGAGTTATGCTGAGTGGTTGTGTGCGATCTGATGCAAATGGTCCTCAGTCCTGACTTTGAACACCCCTGTACTGGTTTATGCATCTGTCAGTCGAACATCTATCGTGAAGGTGAAATGTCAGGGTTTTCTGCAGGATGCTGGTTACTCATCGGGGTGACTGGCCCGCTGGGGGTTAAATTTAGGGTGTCTGCGACAGTGTGTGAGAAGGAGAGCGCGTGCCTCAGTGCGTTTACTTGTTTGCTGCTCTGGTAACAAACGGTGGTGTGGAATGTGTCTGTCTCCTGCTTCTATGCCCCAGTCCCACTGCTCGACAACACGGGTGGCGGTAATCCAGCGGCTGCATACGACAGTGCATCAGCTTTAGTGTGACCAGTATGAGCAGCTCAGAGCAGGGTTTGAAAACCCTGAATGTAATATGATTAATAAGAAAGCAGAGCAAACACATAAGTAGACCATGAGCTCAGGATCTTTTTTAGTAGGAAGCCAGATGGTTCAGTCATGAAAGTACATTTTCCTCAAAGATTCCAGATGTGGACGACTGTCAGACAGACATTCTAAGCGCAAATCGAAACTGCACGTGGACAGTCGTGAGCGTGACTCCCGCCCTCAGTCACACAGTGTGCCCGATATTGATTAACTCCCAGAGTCCCTGACAGCCCAGCGGCGGCTGGTGGACATGCTGGCTCTCATCCGCCGCCCACCCCGCCCCTTCCTTTTATGGCATTGGTTTAGTCTCCACTGTGAGTGCAAAGTTTTTTTCCCCTGTCTCACTGTTCTAGTGGGAGTGTGGGCGGGTCTGAGTTTAGCTCTGAATACCAGCTGAGGCGCTCTGCATGCTTGTGTTTGGATTAGTGACATGTTGAGGCTCGCTCCGAATCTGTAGCAGAGACAAAAACACCTCCACTCTTTCGGCTGTGGCTTTCTGGACAAAGAGAAAAAACGGTCGATTGAAGGAACAGCCTGCTGCAGTCATTACAGGAGAACCTACCCCATCTGGTATGGTGAATGAAAAGTTGGAAATTAAGCGCTCTGCCTCTTAGTGTGTGTCATCGTTTGATATGTTTATTTCCTGCATCCACATAAACATGAAAAACGTGGGCGTCTGCTTATCTTGATCAGAACTGAATAGATGCCCTCAAGCGAACCTTTCGTCGAGTAGCTGTTCAAGTCAGCCGTGGGCTGATGTGGCATGTAAGAAATTGAAATTTCATTACCTCAGTTTGTCTCCAGTTGACTCATTGATATCAGCATTTAAAAGACAGGGCAATTTTGTTATCAGACAATCACAGCCAGCTGTGAATGAATAATGGAGAGACCTTCTTCACCCAGAGTGACGATTTGATCTCACTGCTCCTGGCAGTAAACTGGTACCAAAAACATTCAAAGGTTGTGCTAGTGACTGACCCCGGCTGGCGGCTTTCGTGACTTGATTTTTGTTATCTCTCTTTTATCATCAAGTCCAGTTAAGGACTCATAGTTTATCAGCGACCTCTGAGTTCAACACCATTTAAAGAGGAAGTGACCCCTCTCATGGACGCAAGAGGATAATATGTCTGGAAATAGTGCTACGAGTTTATTTGGGTCAGAGTTTGAGAAATATAAGAATATAAAATAAAATTCCGAGCTACAACAATGCTTTATTTTCCCGTGATGATCTTTGAAGGTGTTAATCTCCTCTGTTAATATCAGAAGTGGTGTTTACTGACGCCAGTGCTAACGTACCATCCCTTGTAATGGATGACAGCAGTGTGACACCATGTTAACTCTTCTCAGGGTTCCCTGGTTCTGGTTACCATGCCTCCTTTCCTGAGGATCTCCTTCAACGCCTTCGACCTGGGCATCCTGCCTGCCCCGGTCGAGTCGCCCTTCTGTGCCATCAAGATCAAGGAGGCCTTGACAACAGGTATTCTGCTGTTCCCTTCAGAGTTCTCCACCACTTGCCAGTGTGCCACATACTCTTCTGTTTTCTCAAGAACGGGGTAAAACCCTGGTTCAACGGAAGCCCACCATGTACCCTGCCTGGAAGTCCTGTTTTGACGCCCACATATATGAGGGCCGTGTACTTGAGGTACTCCTGATGAAGACAGCTGAGGAGTCTCTGGCCGAGGTCACCGTTGGCGTGTCTGTACTCGCTGAGCGCTGCAAGAAGGCTAATGGCCGAGCGGAATTCTGGGTAGGACACTTTCACCTCTGAGAACTCCATTTCTAGGTTTTATTTCAAGCGTGGTCTTGGTGTGTTCAGGTGGACCTTCATCCTTCTGGAAAAGTCATGATGGCAGTGCAGTATTTTCTGGAGGGAGTGGATGCAGGTAGGGACTCTCTTTAGTGTGTGTTCAAAGGTGTTGCATTGTCTGTCAAAAGCATCCAGCCATCCATCCTCATCTGCTTATCAAATGCAACATCCACCAGCTTCCAAGCCAATGAATGATCTCATCCTTTAAACCTGGTCCTGGTGCCATTCTAATGCGAATGCTAATGCCTCCTCCTGCACGATATAGAATTTTTTTTTCTTCTTTATTATATAGTTATATATATTGCTATAGTGACTTGTACTAAGGAGAATTCTCACTAGATAAATTGTATAGTGATGTTTGGAAAGAAAAGTTGATTTTTGTAGATCTCAAACAAGTAACAAATTTACAAAGTAGGTAAAAATGACAGAAATATGGGAAATAAATATGAAAGAATGAAAACGACAGACTAATTCAGTTACCAGGGAGAGTGCCGGCTGATTGAGTTCCTTTATGCAACTCTGGATCTCCAATAAACGTTGTAATTTATTATTATTATTCTTATTGTTGCGCTGCCTGAGAGCTGACTGCTCTGTTAAAAGAGATTTCTTAGTGATTCTGCAGTACATATAAGTTGAAAAGCCCAAAAAAAGGAAGGAAGAGGCTGCGCTGCTATGATGTGACTATCACGATGACAATGTTTAAAGTGACGGACATTGCATGAAATGGTTCATCAGGTGTTCAGTATGGTCAGTGATATGCAACACTAATAGTTTGAATGTGTATTTTGAAGAAAACAAGCAGGCTGCTCAAGAAGCGGAAGGCCCCACCCTGAACCGTAGAAGAGGAGCCATTAAACAGGCCAAGATCCACTTCATCAAGAACCACGAGTTCATCGCCACCTTCTTCAGACAGCCCACTTTCTGTTCGGTGTGCAGAGAGTTTGTGTGGTTAGTTATGCTAAATACACGTTGTTGTGTTTGCGTGACATACTGTGTTGGGTGATAATGGTGGAGTCTGGACAAAAATTGCAGTTTGTCTGCTCATTTTTGTATTTTAATCTTCTGCACTTTGTCTTTAATGTACCTACAGGGGACTCAACAAACAAGGCTACAAATGCAGACGTAAGTATCCAAGTTTCATGGTTCACAGATATTCAGCAGTGGTCACAGCTACTATGTGCAAATGTACGACAATCATCGTTATACATTTAAGTTAAACGTCGTCAGGATGAAACCTCTCCACTGATAGTGATACAAAAACACAGTCACATGGTCTGACCCAGACTGGAGAAAGCGTGTGCAACATGTGAAACATGTGCAGACTCGAAAACTCAATGCATACTTGATGGTAGTTTGGTCTAATGTGGCAAATAACATGTGTTTTAAATGAAAAACACCTTCATTGTGTTAATGCCAGTAATCACGCACCTTATTTTTCAAAGGTATTACACTAAAATTGTTTCATTTTCCCTGCTTTTCAGAGTGCAACGCGGCCATACACAAGAAATGCATCGACAAAATCATCGGCAGATGCACTGGTACTGCTGCCAACAGCCGGGATACGGTGGTACGCGACACGTCTGCTGCACCCAGTGATCTGGAGTGTATTTCATATCTAGTCTTCGACACCCGTGTGTGTGTTCAGGCAAAAGAGATTTCAGTCAATGCGTGTTTAGAACAGGAAAGACAATTGGTGATTAATGGAAAAAAACAAGACATGGGGGTGGGGCTGTGTCACTCCTGTGGAGGGGGTGTGTCCCTTGGAGATAAAGACACCAGAGGTTGTCCTGCAGAGGAAGCATAAATGTAGGCTTTCGCTCATTATCAGTGTAGGAAGAGAAGCAGGCATCGGAAACATGAGATAGGTAACCTCGACTTGAAACTCACCCGAGTGTCTGATGTGAATTTGTTTATTTATAATGATGATTGTCGTTTTCACTTTGCAGTTCCAGAAAGAGCGTTTTAAAATTGACATGCCTCACCGCTTCAAAAGTCACAACTACATGAGTCCCACCTTCTGTGACCACTGTGGAAGTCTGCTGTGGGGTCTGGTCAAACAAGGACTCAAATGTGAAGGTACAACTGTGATAACATTGTCTTCTTATCAGTTGCCAAATGGACTGCTGTCTGTCACTGGCCTTTTCTTGTGTGTGTGTGCAGACTGTTCCATGAACGTTCATCACAAGTGTCAGGACAAAGTCGCCAACCTGTGCGGGATCAACCAGAAACTTCTAGCCGAAGCGCTCAATCAAGTCAGTCAGGTGAGAACCTGGGGACTTCGGATCGGTGAACGCAGGACTTGAAAGAACTTCAATCAAATCAGATGAGAATTTTACTGTTCCTCTTTGAGCATGTGAGCTCACGTGTGAATGTGCAGTATATATTATTATCATTGATGTCAATGTATATGTCATAATTATTTTATCTGTGAGTAGCATGGACATTACGGATGACTGTCCCATTTATGACTAGCTTGGCATCAAAGAAGCCCACTCCAATATACTAAGCTTTTCCAGTGAGCCGTTTCAAAGGTAAAGTTGAAAATGTGGAGTGTTCGCCAGCAGCATCTTGAATATTGCTTGTCTGGAACAGAGAATGTGCCTAGAAGCGCATCTGGCACAAATCTTTGCCAAGTATTATTTTTGGATCGGTCGACTGATTTTTTTTTTTCTCTCTTTCCTCAGAAATCCTCAACTCGCCGGTCGGATCCAAATCTGCCCAATCTGTCTGATATTGGTATTTATGATGAGGTCAACAAGCTTGCTGGTCTGGACATCAGTGGTCAGTAAGGGCCGGAGAATACAGCACTTGACGTTAAGGAGGAAGAAGTTACAGCTTCTGTATGTTCTCACCAGACGGATCTCCGTATGGTCGACTGTGGGAGGGGTCGTGCCCTCAACCTCAGTCCCGCCTCACTCATCAGACCCGCATTAATGTGGACAACTTTGTCTTCCAAAAGGTCTTGGGAAAAGGCAGCTTTGGGAAGGTAAAAACACATCGTGTCTTTTCTTAATGTCAAATTCTTGTTGATTTTATACAGGAAAGTAATGTTTCCATACATACAGTGATGAAAAAAACAACCTTTACATTTTTGTAATTTTGTATCTCATAAATGAACATGAAAATTCGGGGTTTCAAATTGTATGGCTGCATTTTACAGGCACTACTTAATACAAATGTCTTATTTTTCAAGTTTATTGTTTACAAGAAAAACTAGCAAAGCAAAGGTGAGTTCAGTAGAACACATTTAATCCAGCACTGTGTGCATGTGCTCTGTCCAGAGAGAATGTTTTTGTTGAGGAACCAAACAAGGTTCTGTGCATAAACTGATGAGCAAATATTGAATTCAATCAGAAAACAAAGCAAAAAGCCAAAACAAAGACGACAAACAACAAAACTCCCATATGCCCCTCCCCCATTCCATCAACGTAGACACTGGTTAACTCTTTGACACCAGAATAGAAACAAATCACTGGTTTGTATGTAAACAAAGCAGGCAAAAAGACATTTTGTGCCTTTTTAAATTAAAGACCGGCTCGACATGCGACGCTGAATAATTTATTGGTTGTTTCAAAAGACTCTTGTATTAAAGTATTGATGACATTTTATGCAATTGATCAATTTGGTAAAGCTGGGTACAAATTATCTTAGCTTTTCTTTGACAGATTAGATCATGTGTTGTGCACCCTGCTCTTCTTAACTTCACCGGCACCAGTCCATCATGTTCATGTCTCACATTGGGGAGTCAGTTTTGGCAAACAACGGATGCCAGTGCAACAAGTGCATTTAAATGCACTTGTTGCACTGTCTTTGCTAAGTTGTATTTGTTCAGATTTTTGGTAAGCAAACACATATCTCAAGTTCATGACGTTTGATGCAAAATCATGTAGATTTATTGCCGGTCATACTTGATACTAGTGTCTTTTGACGTTGATCAAAGAGTCTCTAATAATATTGTTTGCATTGATCACAAAACCACAAGGATGTGCGTTATCTTATGAGCAAGTCTAAGTTATACCTTGAGACCTAAGGACCGTTGGTCTGGGGTTTTATTTCTCTATGCTGTGTAAGATAGGAAGGGCTTAGGATATTATTACTACATTTTGTCTTTGTAGTAGTACTTTTTGCAAACAAAGGTTATTATTACTTAATCATTATGACAGTTATGGCAGTTTGTTACTGGAGTACTACCTGTGAAAATATGCCATATTTTGCTGTCTTCTGAGACTAGTCTTTTTTGCATATTCATTGACTTGTTTCTATCTCAAATAGAATGTTTAACAAAGTTAGAAAAATTAAGATTATGGCGCTGAAAGTGGAATTCTCATGTCTGGACGTTGCAGAAACGTTAGCTAAACTCTGAGCTGTTTCTTTCTTCCCAGGTGCTGTTGGCAGAGCTGAAAGGGAGCGGAGAATATTTTGCTGTGAAGGCCCTGAAAAAAGACGTGGTGCTGATGGATGACGATGTGGAGTGCACCATGGTAGAGAAGAGAGTGTTGGCGTTGGCCTGGGACAACCCCTTCCTCACTCACCTCTACTCCACCTTCCAGACCAAGGTGATGCCTTTCTCCTGCTGGATTCTCAGCTGGCACGTCTTTCCTCACTCTCTCATTGTGTCCTTGAAATGTTACACTTGTTTTGCAGGAGCATCTGTTCTTTGTGATGGAGTACTTGAACGGCGGAGACCTGATGTTTCATATTCAGGAGAAAGGCCGTTTTGAGCTTTACAGAACCATGTGAGTCCCACCTATTCTACACACTTCACCAGTGTCAGCTGAGCTGAGTAGAGGCTCCTTGGAAAACAGTCACGTCAACAGAAAAGTCAGCGTTTACTTCTCAGAATCCTGACTCCATGATTCGGTGGGAGATTATCTGAGACCCTCAGCTGAGGAGCCTCGTGAGGATCTATGTAGGAAACTTTTTAAGAGGAGCTATCACTTTTCACCGCCCACCACTGGCCTCGTCGTCACGCTGCGGGAATCTCTCCAAAAACACACAATGGAGCGATTCGGAGAAGGCGTCGGGCTTGGTAGCGAGTGTTCTTCAAAATTAACTTACACAGATGGAAATAGGACCTGGAACTCACTTATCGTTTGTTTGACTTTGTTTTATGTGTGAATCAGTCAACATGAAATGCTGATCAGGATGCAGCTGCTCTCATCTCAGTCATCCTCCTCCACCTCGACCCATCTGGATCATCTGTTATCACATCTCTGAACGTCTTCTTTTGCCCGGTGCTTTCTATCATTCTCCATCCAGCATTTTCTATCGCTCCCCTCCACTTAGTCTGCCGCCCTAACTTACCTAAACCTCTCCACATGAGCTGTGCAACTCTGCTTCTTGGCTTCACATCAGAGCTCCTGTCTCTGAGCCATACATCATGGCAGGGCTCACTACTGCTCTATGACGCTTCCCTTTATCTCCAGCTGCCACCTTCTGTCACAGATCACATCTGACACTCGTCTCCATCTTCCCCAACCTGCGTGCACTCTCCTCTTCACCTCCGTCACTGTGGATGACTGATCCCTAACACTTTGTTGGAGTCCGGAACCTCACAAACAGTG
This sequence comes from Synchiropus splendidus, assembly GCF_027744825.2. Classification (NCBI taxonomy): domain Eukaryota; kingdom Metazoa; phylum Chordata; class Actinopteri; order Syngnathiformes; family Callionymidae; genus Synchiropus; species Synchiropus splendidus. The sequence continues at coordinate 1,658,054 of NC_071339.1, forward strand.
AGCGATGCTGGTGTGAGTGGATTGCTAACATCTGAGTAGGATGAGCTGCCATGTTCAAGAGTGGCTTGGCAGTTCAACATGGCCACTCCCAGTAGGGCGTGCTGCACCGTCTGGTGTGAACAAGTGAGAGAATACTTTTGGTTGGCTTCATTATTATGTTGTTCACTCGTCTGTTTTGGAACACATTACCCAACGCTTTAGCTATTTTACGATAACTTCATTGAACGTTTTACCAGGCAGCTCTCTCTGCGACTATCACCTGATCTCCATGACAAATTCTCCTCATCGTGTTACACTCTGATGGCTCATTGATATTTGAATATTCACGATGATTGTTTGCTCCGTTGAGTAATGAGACAGTACTGCACCATGTCGAGTCACCTGATCTCACACGGATCCAAACGGGTTCTTGACATTTCCCAGACGCATGTGTTTGCAGCCAGCAGAACTTCAATAATGACTTTTCTTCATTGAGACCTGTCATTTGACGGCTCCCTCTTTATCTCAAGACGTGTCACCTGACCTGGCTCTGACAACAATGCCAAGGGAAGCGGCTCAGATATATTAGATTTCAGGACACAATCCGTCTCAGGTTTTGACGTCTACAAATTTTCTCCTCCATAATTCAGGTCTTTGGCAAAATAAGTGTGCAACTGATCTGGGGGTTACTTGATAGACTTTGTTTTATACCACGCAAACACAGCTGAGTGTCTCTATCACGTGCCTTTCAGGTTCTACGCTGCTGAGATCCTTTGTGGGCTCCAGTTTCTGCATTCCAAAGGGATCATCTACAGGTCAGCGCACAAAAGTCATTTGTTTTATTGACATGGAGGAGTGGAAAGGTTATTTTACAAATGCCTCATGAGGTTTATATTGGCGGGAGTGACAATATCTCCAAACCTTGATTCCTTTTCGATTATGGAGAACCATCTCATATGATATGTCCCTCTCCACTGGACCCCACAACCCTGGTTTACTGTGTGGAGTATTTTTAAGTGGTTTGTGACGTCTCTTCCAGGGATCTCAAACTAGACAATGTGATGTTGGACCAGGACGGACACATCAAGATTGCAGACTTTGGAATGTGTAAGGAGAACGTTATTGGAGAAAACCGAGCCACCACATTCTGTGGAACCCCTGACTACATTGCTCCAGAGGTGAAGGACCAAACCCAGCTCTCTTTTATCACTTGTCTGTTCAGAACTGAACGGTCTCTCTTCCCTCAACGTAGATCCTGCTGGGACAGAGCTACTCCTTCTCAGTCGACTGGTGGTCGTACGGAGTATTACTCTATGAAATGCTGGTGGGTCAGTCGCCTTTCCACGGAGACGACGAGGATGAGTTGTTCGAGTCCATCCGCATGGACACGCCGCACTATCCACGGTGGATCAGCAAGGAGGCCAAGGACCTGATGGAGAGGGTTCGTACCTGATCATTTTTTTATTTTCACTGCGTCAGGAGAATTGAAGTGTATTCAATGCCCTGAGTCACTTTGAAAGAAAGCTGTAGGTTGAAGGAGTCGCTGGGTCTTTTGTAGTGCCAGGAGGTGGTCAAGTGCTTATCACTGCAGCTCACAGCAGGTCCTCGTACTGAACCTCTGTACTGGTGTGCAGTTGCTCGCCTGACTTCACTGCCACAGTCCAGAAACATGCTTATTAGCATCATGATTTGAAGTCGCTCTTGAGTCCCCAACTTGACTAACAAACACAGCAATACTCTCACTTCTTCCTCTTTTACAGTTTCAACTTCATTTTTATTTCCTTCTCTGGTTGTCAGTGGTGCTGAGCTACAAATAGTCAATTCAACGACCGAAGCTGTGGACCGTGTGAAATTTGATTGAGGGGAACAACCTGACTGTAGAGTGTCTGGACGACCAGTTCACCGCCTTATATTCTGCACAACGTGCTGCATTTGTTTATATTTTATTCTCTACATATTTGGACTTATAGCTTCATTGGTTTGTTAATTCCTTTATGTCTTTGCTCTTAGTTTCTGACTTGCTCTTACTTTATACTCGTATATTTGTAATATATTTTGTGAGGTCAACATAACTTTACACAGTTTCAACACAATTTTATCAGTAAATCACGTGACCATTTTTATAGCCATTTCTGTGCAGGTGACTTACTTTGTTCAGTTTGAATATTTTCACTTCTGAGGTCTGAGTGTTTTATCCTGTCTTGAAATGAGAATATTGCTTCAGCAGCATTAACATTTAATCATTTTCATGAAAGTATCGAGTGTATTTACTGTTAGAAACGACTAGAGCTCTAAGGCATCCTGGAGCTCTGCTTGAGTTACTTTAATCTTATCTTGTTTTCAGACCAACTAGCTTAGCAAACTCACTCACTGACGTGTGCTCGCTGCTCTCCGATTTACTCCAGCTGTTTGAGAGAGATCCCACACGCAGACTTGGAATTGTGGGAAACATCCGCTCACACCCTTTCTTCAAGACTATCGACTGGCCAGCGCTGGAGAGGAGAGAGGTGGAGCCTCCATTCAAGCCCAAAGTGGTGCGTTAGACACTTGATGTTTCTAAGGGGTGACACCGACGCTCATGTTCACGTGATCCGTCTGCTGTCGCTCACAGAAAGCAGCGAACGATTGCAGCAACTTCGACCGCGAGTTCCTGAGCGAGAAGCCTCGACTGTCGTACAGCGACAAGACCTTGATCGACTCCATGGACCAGGCTGCGTTCGCTGGCTTTTCGTTCATCAACCCCAAGATGGAGCACCTGCTGGAGTAGCGTGACTCTTCACCTGGCACCCAGGAGTCATTCGCTGTGTCAAGCACTCTGAGTCCACCGAACCACCAACAGTATTGTATGAACCTATTTAAGTAACTGTTCAGTTCAGGTACATGTGAATATTTTATGGGTTGAAGCTAGCTCTTGTATTGGTGTTATTCTATTGGTGTGCATGCGTCTGTGTTGTGAGGGCTCGTTTTCAAAAGTCATATAAGGAACCATCCTTCTCCAGTCACATGAGAGGACAGTACATTGACTTGAAACCAGAAAAAAAAAACTCTCTTCATGTTTTGATGGATATTTTTTGGTTCCTGAAACATCACCTGTTGACTGGATCATCATGCTGTAAGAAGGTAAACATTGCAGTGCCATGTCAAGCTCAAATGAAAAGTCTGAGTAGCCAAGGGTACGTGACTGTGGCGAAGGTCAATGATATGTACATGAATGTGTAAATGCTTTAACATGTATATTGGTTCTCTGTGGATGTACCTTTTTTACCGTCTCCATATTTTATATCACATTAAAAAACACCATGTGATGACCTCACTGCTCTTCTGTCCTTAATATATATATATATATATATATATATATATGATGTAACCTCACCATGACTGTTGAAATGCTGGCATTGACTGACACTTCAGTACTGTTACTCCTTTTCCACTTCATTTACTTATTTATTCAGTCAACATTTTCTTTACATGAACTGTGGAGGTGGTGGCTGTTTAATCAGGACCTTACAAGTTTCCGTGTCCTCAGGAGTTTCCAATGTGAATTTCTAAATGTTAGGATATAATACAATATCACTTATATAATGTTTTTTTTCAAATCTAAAAAGAAATGTAGTCTTGAAAAAGATGCGCTTGTTCAGAAGCATGTTTTCATTTCTATAATTTAGTGTTATGTTCCACGGGTCAGCGAGTATTTATATTATTATTATACAGGTTGTTGACCCGCTTATAAACTCGCATACCTCTGCATCCTTACGCCTGGAGCTTAACGCGCCCCCAAGCGGCTGCGGCGTGGCGCAATTTGTTGACGTCATGACGTGGCGTCCAATGTGTACGGAAGTAAAATGGTTTCTTCTTCTGCCGAACTGGTTTCGCAACGAAACGCAAATATGACGTGTTTTTACAGAGGAGCGCCGGTCTGCGACGCATTCAACGTTTGAGGCGAATCGATTTGAAGCTAATGCGTTTATCATGACTTTAACGGCCGAGGACGCGCTCGTGGAGAGCAGATGAACCAGAGAGCGGAGTGCAGAATGAACTCCGAGGACGTCCTGAAGAGCGCCTCCACCCTGGCCTCATATAACGTGCTGCTTCAGGTACTCCGTCTCACAGCGAGGGGCTTCAAGGCAGTGTTGACTGGCTCTGTTGTGTTCGATGGCAGGTGGTGTTCCGGCTCCTAACCTTCTTACTGAACGCCTTCACCCTGCGCTTTGTGTCCAAAGAGCTGATCGGTGTGGTCAACGTCAGGTCGAGTCACGTGACGTCAGAAGATGAGCGGTGCTTGTCCCCTTGCTGACGTTGCCGATGTCGTGTTTGTTTCCTTGTGCAGGTTGACGCTTCTGTACTCCACCTTGGTGTTTTTGTCCCGCGAAGCTTTTCGTAGAGCGTGTCTGAGCGAGGGCTCTCTGACACCCCACAGATGGAGACTTGTCATCAACCTGCTGTGGCTGACGTGAGCTCTTTTATTCTGAAATTCACAATCAGATTTACTGCTAAGGTCAGCGAGGATGCCAGCGACTGGGAAAAGGTTCCATCGTGCAGTATTAAACACACGTAGTAATAATAATAATAGTAAATGTCCTTTATGTGAGAAGAGCCAGAGGATGTGGCCGCGTCAGGCCGACTGCAGCTTCCCTGAGGAACAGGATGTTGGTCCTCATGCCTTTGTTGTGCCGCCTGCTCTTTCAGGCTGCCCCTGGGTCTGCTGTGGGCAGTGCTGCTGGGGGGTGTGTGGCTGTGGCTCCTGGAGGCCCCTGACCCGGCGGCAGTGCCTTTCTACGGCCCGGCTGTGGTGGTCTTTGCCGTGGCAGGAGTGCAGGAGCTACTTGCCGAGCCTCTTTGGGTTCTGGCCCAGGCCCATATGTTTGTGCGGCTGAAGGTTGTGGCTGAGAGTTTGGCAATGATCGCCAAGTGCAGTGTGACGGTGGTGCTGGTGGTGGCGGCCAGCGACTGGGGCCTTTACATCTTCTCAGCAGCTCACGTAAGAAACATCTTCTGCTGGACTTGATTTCAACTGGACAGTTAGACGCATCTTTATGTTATTTGGAAATAAATAATAAGAAGAAGATAATATAAGTGACAGTAAGTCTGCAGAACTGGCTTGTTTAATGGTGTTATTTTGCCCTCCACCAGATGGTGTACACTGGGGTCCTGGTGCTCTCTTATCTGCTCTACTTTCTACGTTTTTTGGGCTCAGCCGAGGCTAAAAAGAGAAACTTTCCCTTGCGCTCTGCGAGTGATCTGCTGCCTCACAGCACTGATGGACAGGTACGTTACTCTTCTGTAACCACTGGTTTGTCAGATTTAAGTTATTTATCCAAGTCACCGTGCGTTACTTTTCTGTTATTTTCTGGCAAATAGCACAATACAGTGGAACCTCAGTTTTTGAACATCCCAGACTTTCGAGATATTTTTGCTTCTAATTTCAAACGAAAACACAGTCCGCACTGGACCATGGTGAAGTGTCACAGGGGAGGTGCTGGAGCGCTCACTCCAGGGTTTGATGTCCTGTTGTGGGCTGGAGCTGGGACAGGGATGAGGCCAGTCTGGGACAGAGCGTGACTTGGATTATGACTTTGTCACAGCCAAACTAGGCAGAAGCGCACATTCAGAGCTGGACACGCACCGGGCACCTCTTCCCTTCTGGAGAGACCTCACTCACTCGGCAACCCCTCCCACATGCAGCGGCCACACACATAGAGGAACAGCCACCTGCAGCACTCTACACTCCACATTCACTCCTACAAAAGACTATTTTAAGGCTTGGAACGCTTTATCTCTTTTTCCATTCATTGTAATGGGAAAAAATCGATTCAGATTTCGAGCAAATCGAACAGCCGTCTGGAACGGATTATGGTTGCGAACCGAGGTACCACTGTATTTGAATTTGCTTAATTCTGCTGCGTCTTGGGGCGTGACGTCATTGGAGGGCAGCTCATGTGTCAAGCTGCCTGTGACACATGCGTTTAATGTTTAAGCAACAAGAAATTTGCATGTGAGAACACTGCCTCTCGTTTCAATTTGTGGCTACTAAAGATGACAGTATTAAACCCTACGGATGTGCAGAAATGTTGAAAGAGCAAAGAAACAAAAAAATGTGCCAAAAAGTGCAGAGTCAAAACAATGAATTAGTTATTAAGTCACCTTGATAGGTTCAGACTCTTAATAAAATTAACCCGACCGCACTTTTCTGAATTGTTTTTTTGTCACGTTTGAGGCAGAAAGAAGGAGTTGCAGCCGCCTAAGTGCAGCTACTGCCCCCAGGTGGCCAACAGCTGACGTGACACATTGGCTTTGTATTCTAGCCTTGTAGTGGAAAAATGTTTTAAAAAAATTTGCCAACTTTTCTGACAAAAGAAGAACAACATGTGGCTTTCACAGGGAAAGAGATATTCATTTACATCCTTGGAATATTTGTGCGTGCGTGTGCGCGTGCGCGCGTGCGTGTGTATGTGGTTTCAGGTCCAACGTGTTAACACAGCACGACAAGATAAAATACGAACTGAGGTGGCGTTTTCATATGGAGCACCACCTCAGACGATGAGGGCTGGTGTCGGCTGCGAAATCTAACTTGTAATCTAACTTAGTTACTTTGAAAGTAATCGCTAAAGGGAGTCGTTTTCCGACGTAACTGTGGCAACACTGGACGTTTCCAGCAGAGCAACATGTGATGACTGGCGTGTGTCTGCAGCCCCTGGTGGACTGGAGCCTGGCCCGACTCACCTGGAGCTTCTTCAAACAGTCCTTCCTGAAGCAGATCCTGACAGAGGGCGAACGCTACGTCATGACCTTCCTCAATGTCCTCAGCTTCGGAGACCAGGGGGTCTATGACATCGTCAACAACCTGGGCTCCATGGTGGCCCGCTTCGTCTTCCTGCCCATCGAGGAGAGCTTCTACGTCTTCTTTGCCAAAGTCCTGGAGCGAGGCCTGGATGTCAACAGCCAGAAGAAGGTGCGCGGTGGTGACGGCGACCTCAGCAGAAAGGTGGTCCAAGCCCTGTGTTTGCTCTGTCCAGGAGGACGTGGGCATGGCCGCCCAGGTGCTGGAGAGTCTGCTGAAGCTGGTGCTGGTTATCGGCCTGATCATCACTGTCTTTGGATATTCCTACTCTCACCTGGCGCTGGATGTTTACGGCGGCTCTCTGCTCAGCACCGGAGCAGGTAAACAGAACCAGCTTTATTGCCACCAACTAGGACAGTGCTTTGGTACATGCAGTCATCGTGTATCGTGCAGTAATGAACAAAACAGAATAACATACAAAAATAAACAAAATACATAAATAAAAATAATAGAATGGTTGTGGTCTGGATGGACCGCAGCCTCCTGCCAGAGGGAAGAGCGACAACCTGTCCATGACCAGGGTGAGAAGGGTCGAAGGCTCCGATCCCACCTGCACATCAGACTCAAACAAACAGAATCGTGGTCAACTCTCTGACCTGCTGACTGACCTCAGCGAGCTGCCGTTAATAAGGAAGCAAATGTGAACGGTTTCAAACCAAATACGTCCTCGTCTCAGCAGCTACAGCACATACCTGCTCCAGTGGAAACATGACAGACCCTTTTTGAGCTTCATCTGAATACAGTTTCTCACTTGATTCTCCAGTGAACATGATGTTGAAACACTGTGTTTTGGCTTGTGACTGGTGGCAGAGACAAGGTGCTCCTCCCCAGTGACAGTGATAGATCCTGTTCCAGCTGCAACCTCGGCTGCGTCAGAGCTCATGGCCGCTTGTGTGACCTGTGTTTGGCAGTGCTTGGTTGAGAAGAAACACTGAGCTGAAGAAATGAATTTCAAATAATAGACTTCTGGCTGAAATGGTCTCAGCTGAGTTGACGGTTTGGCCTCTCTCCTCACGCCTCTGCAGGTCCCACTCTGCTGCGCTGCTACAGCTGCTACGTGCTGCTGCTGGCCGTGAACGGTGTCACCGAGTGCTTCGTGTTCGCCGCCATGAGCCAACGGGAGGTGGACAGGTACAAAGCTTGTGACCAGGAGCTGCGTGTCGGCTACTGACGGCACCTTGTCCTTCCAGCTACAACCTGGTGATGCTGGCTCTGTCCGTGTCCTTCCTCTTCCTCTCCTACCTTCTGACCGGGTGGGCGGGAGCCGTGGGCTTCATCCTGGCCAACTGCATCAACATGGGCCTGCGGATCGTCCACAGCCTCCTCTTCATCCACCGCTACTTCCAGCCCAGCGCCTGGAGCCCACTGCGAGGCCTGGCGCCTGCTCCGCCGCTGCTGCTCTCCCTGGCTCTGTCTGCGGTGGCCACGGCAGCCAGCGAGGTAACACTGGCGCTTCCCGCCTCATGATCCCTGCTTGACTCCTGTCTCTCTCTCCACCAGAGTCTTTTCTGCTGCCACAGTGGTTGGCTCTGGAGACTGGTCCACGTCGGCGTGGGAGCCCTTTGTCTTCTAGGGGTCCTCACAACTGTTTTACTGACGGAAACCAGACTCATCCAGTTTGTCAGGACTCATCTTCTGCCCCGCTACAGGACCAAAAAGACTTGAAGAGGATGAGGAAAGTACAGTGTTCCGACTCTGGACACCTGCCGTGGCTTTGTATGGCACCACAGCTCAGGAGGTGCAATCGTGTGGAAGAAAACAAAACAGCTGCCTCCAGATTTGAACAGATATTTTTACAAATGTTCATCATTTTGTCATCATCATGTTAAAGTGAATCAAGTTTACCAAGCACAGAGAACCAGTGGACCAGGATTAAATCATGTGACAAACCGTTTTGTGTTTGTCCTTTTCATGCATTAAGAGATTCATTTAAATCTGCTCGTGTACCACCTGAGCGACGGGTTTGAGCCTGGGCCAGAGGAGGGACTGGATCAGGAAAAAAATGAGAGGGTTCATTGGAGGGTTTGTAATGGATTAATGGCATCTTAATGTTTGTCACCACGACTTCATTTTTCTGGTTTTACTCTGAGGTTCCTTTTATTTAACTGACTCATTTTGTCTCCTTCATCGTGGTTGTTTCAGCAGTGACATCGGATTAGTCAGTGTTTTTGCATCAGTTAATGATTTTTGACTGCGATTAGTTAATCTAAATTAATCTAAAAGCCCTCACTTGAGCAACACCAGTTCACACTTGTGAGAACACACCAAAACTAAACTAGATTATCTTTCCATCATGGTGATTTTTGAGAGCGTGTATTGAGCTAAACCGAGCTCAGGGTCAGGGTCGGTGGCCCATGGTCACCTCTGTGCTGTTCTCTGCCTCGTGTCTGAGCTCCCTCCAGGTTTCCTCCTGCAGCTGTGGAACTGCAGTGGCTCTCCAAACGCAGTGCTGCCGACTGCAGCATCTGACCTTTCACTGAGTCCTGAAGTTGCCTTCAGGTCAACTTTAAATTTCCTTTGAAGTTGAGCTGTGGTTTAAAGCTTCATCTAGTCATCTTCATGAGAAAAATCGAATGTCCACTTCTTCTTTCCAACAGGAGGTGAGGAGTGTTTTCAGCAGAGTGGCGCGGTGTGTGTGTGATGGGGTGATGGAAGGGGAGAGGGATCTGCTCTCGGCCCCTTCGTGTTTGCAGCTGGGATGAGTGTGAATGATGATGACGTGATGGGGAAAAGAAAGGATGGAGCGGTGGAGGTCTGCCAGGGCGAAGCAGCAGTGAGCACAGATGAGTTCACTGTCTTCTTAGGAGCTCGTGAGACGCTGACTCTGATCTAGAAAAGATGGAGGAGGCCAAACGGAGATGTCGGACAATGCTCTACGTTTTCAGAGCTGTAGCTGCGGGAATGTGAGGCCCGTTGCTTTGCAGCTGTTGTAGTGCGTTATGGGGCTGGACATGGGCCATTGAAGCCTCATTTGTTGCTTTGGTTGAGCTCCATGACTTCATGTTGGTCTTCTATCGTCATGTTTGCATGGCCAAACTGTGTGCTGTTAGCATCTCACTTCCAATGAAAAACTGTGGCTTTAACTGTAATTCGATATCAGACATGGGAGGAGACTTGCTTCTCATGATGTCAGAAGCAGAGACTCGGCGCTGTGCCGTGAGGAGACAGAGCTGGCAGAGCAAAGGACAAAGCACGGCGTGTCACCAGCATGTCTGGGGTGAGGACCTTTGCTGAGATGATCAGTGAAACAGAAGTGACTGATGTCTGTCGTGGTCTCCAGTCAGAGCAGCAGCAGCAGCAGCAGCAGCAGGAGGAGAAGGTGCGGCGCCCTGACCTGACTGAAGAAGAGCTTCACCAAGGCAGGAATAAACTGGGCTTGTGTGGACCAGCCAAGAGCAAGACCTTTGAGGTCATGGAGGAGTGCGGTGAGTCTGGTGCTGATCACCGTGGCTGCCTGTCAAGTTTCCACTCCATATACAGAGGTCTCACAGCAGCTGTGAGAGGACCTTCCGCTGGATGGTATTTCTGTCTTCTGCTCCACAGAGAAAATGGGAAAAGCTGCGCCATCCGTCTTCAGCAGAGGAAGCTCTGGGAAGGAGACGGTTTTAAACACCCGCACCACCAAAGCAGCCCACAGGAAGTAGAAAGAGATCTGCTCAGGGTTTGAAGTTCTCTTCCCTCTCGGTCATGAACAGATGAAATCCTGATCTCTATCCAACTTTTGACGCGTGTATGAGTCATCTTATTACAACATAAAGCCATATTGAGTTAACAGAGTTGTGGAACTTGACTTTCTACACACACCACCGGACTCATTTGCCACATTGGAGCCAGACATTGCAGTGATGAAAGTAACTGTACTTTCAAAGTTTTTCAAACTACACCGAGGTTCACTTAAACCATCGACAAGAATTCGACTGTGACGTCATATTCGATGTTGAGGGCAAAACTTGATGACCAAAACAAAGATGGACTCGGTCCGAATTGTTTGTATTTTTATTTCCACATTAGTGTAGACGAATAAGTCCTAACAGAATGAAACATTTCCATTCGTTTTGAAGCAGAATAAAAATACGAACGTTAAGTCTTTTTGGAAACGAAGCGTAATTAAACACTGCCACCTGGTGGTCTTTTTCAGAAATAACAGTGGACCACACTCGAACTGTGGAACCGCACTTGAGAGGTTGCAAATAAAAAAATAAAAAAATGAATACACATATGCAGAAGGTCAACCGCACCAACGGCGAGGTCATGCTCCGGCTGTCATGAACATGAACTAATGTGTGGCCCCGCAGGACTCAGGAAACAGAACAGGCTGCGCTGATGGGAAGGAGCATCAACATGGCTGTCAGCGACTGGAGCAGACACAGTGGGAGTGGGCTTTGTTCTGGACAAGTGACTCACCAGTCAGTGTCACAGATTTTATTCAAAACACAAATTACAATAATAGAAAACTAGATCGATGTGAGCAGGGAGAGGACAGGAAGGAGCAGAGTGGTTCACTTCATGAACTTGTGGTGTTGGTCTTGGAGAATTTTGGCCGAGGACTTGGCGTCGTAGAAGAGCTCGTTGATCTCCTCCACCTGCTCTCTCTCCACCGTCTCCTTCCCTTGAACACGACCCAGTCGACTGGCCGGGGTCAGCAGCTGCACGGCGTATCTGAGGCACGGAGGAGTTGAAACCATGAGGTCCTGGCCAAAGAGGAGCACGTGACTTCGGGCGGAGCCACTTACCTGAGGGTGGTCTTGGTTCCGATCTCTGCCAGGTGTGCAAGTCCCTCCTCGCTGATGTTTACAGACTCAGTCTGGGCTCTGATCTTGATGATCTGCTCGAGCAGCGTTCAGAGGTCAGAGACGCGGCTGACAACACACAAGCTTCGCCGACAGACGCTTCACCTGCTTCATCTCCTGCGGCGTGTACAGCATGGTGCGTATGATCATGACGCGGTCCAGCAGATCCCGTGGAATCCCGTGTGGCGAGCTGATGTCCTCGGTCCCCCTGAAGCACGAAGGAGCACTTGAACACGCTGCGCCGCAGTGGCATCGATCCACATCAAAGCGACTCGACAATCTAGTCATGAGTGAATCGACTGCTCCACACCTGATCAGGCAGTTTCCTCTGTTGGAGGCGAACACCACGATGGGAGCGATGGTGCTCTCCAACGCCCGGTGGAGGTACGTGAAGCACTCGATGTCCAGCATGTGCACCTCGTCCACGAACAGAACCCCGGGCACCAACTCCGCCACGCCCTGGTCGATGTAGCGGTTCACCACCTTGTTGATCTCAGCGCGCAGCTTATCTGGAGAAACACCGGTGTTAAGTCAACCGAGTTCGCAAACTGAAAAACTCTCACCCTTTTTACCTGTGATTTCTGTCTTCTTGGGTTTCATCAGTTGACCCATCATGGAGAGGATGTCCTGCCCACCCTGCGTCCCAATAAGAACATGTTAACTGGATCTCGCACAAGCAGACAGAAGTGGTCTCAGTTGAAGCACCTGTGGTCTGGCGTTTGCCACGTCCAGGTCATGAAGCGTCACGTCTTGGACGATCTCCTTCTTTTTGTGAACATCACCCTTGGGAAGTGGCACGTACTCCTCCGCTTCCAGATCAAACTCCGTGGCGAAGGTGTCACAGCGCCCTTGTCTCTGTTGGAGCATCAAAAGTCGGTCAAGCACATGAGGATGCCCGCACACTGGGGCCGGGCCAGGGTCGCAATAGGTCAGCTGTCAGCTGCGAGAACAACAGAGGAATTCTGGACAGGAACATCAAGCAGCAAAGGAATGTGCGGCTCATTCCGGAGAACACAAAGCTTTCTGTGTTGAACCGACGGCAGAGCTTCACTGACAGCAGACGTTTCACTGTAAAGGCTGAAGCAACACGCTGGTACCTTGACAGCACCGCTGTTGGCTTCGATGTAGATGACGTCTCCCACTTCAACTCGTTCCTTCTGGAGACTCTCGTAGATACTGGGATCCAGCTGAGGACACAACACTTCTGCCGTCAGACACTTCACTCCACAGAAGTTTCTGTACAGCGTTTGCTCCTTAGAGAGATCCTGACTTCACATCACGATGGTCGCTGAGTTTAAACATATATCAGCCACATTGACAACAAATGCCTCAATGTTCAGAACAGGTTTGAGCTGGAATGGCGAAAACATTCTACAAAGAAGAGGCGTCCTACCTTGAGCTGCTTGGTGCCTTTACCGGTCTTCAGCCCAATGATGACGTGACTAATGGTTTTCCCGTAGCCTCCCATTGGATTCTCTGTCTCACAAGGAGTGAGTTCTGTCACCTCACCTTCATAGACCTCCTTTGTTTCTTTGATACGTAATCCTGAAGAAAACACACGTGATCAACACACAATGTGCACATTCTGCCACAGCATATCAACAATGCAAAACCAAGGCTCAATCCAAATCCCAATATTTGAGCTAAAGTTATTATGATATGAATGTTAAGTCGCTTTCTTGACTCCCTAAAATGTACATTATAATTATACGGTTTTCACTTCATTACTTTAAAGTATGTACTTGATCTTAAGCAAATTATATAAATATAAATATTTGTATTGTAATTACACAACAGGAACATGATCACGTGCAACTTGTCAACTTGATAAATGACACACATTTTTATAGACAAACATTGCAAGTCCTAGTTTGTATTCAATCATCAAGTATGTATCCAACAGTAGAAGAGGTTTCAAAAAGAAAACATTTTCCTCGTGGTTTTCAATGACCAGCCATCTAATAAGAACAGCCCGTGCGCATTTTAAATTGATGCCTTGTACGACACGACAGAGTGGTTGGAACTAACACTCACCGATGGCTCTCCTAAAATTCTCCATCAGAACTTCAGTCTTTTTTATTTCCGCTGAGTAGACCTCGCTGCCAACCATGGGGCAGAAGGGAACCTTGTTGCCCAGTTCCTGCGCTACAGCCAGGGCAAGTGCAGTCTGGAAAAAGACATGCACATCAATGAAGCAACGCTCTTAGGAGACAACACTCAATGTACAAACCTTCCCGGTGCCAGGTGGCCCAGCGAGTAAAATGGCCCGGCCTGCCATTTTCTTGGAGCGGATCAGCTCCACAATGATTCCACAGGCCTAAAGGTAAACAAATAGACATCAGGCAAATAGTATAGATAGATAACCCAGCTAGTTTATGGCCTTAAACAAGAAAAAAAACAGGGGAATAATAACAATAATGGCAATTAAAAACTATTAAACCTCCTTGTGCATAGGCATAAAGATTTATTTATGCAATAGTGGATGGTTTCAAGGGTGAATGTAAGTGGCACAGTGACGAATTAAGGTTGAAAACTCTGTTGGGCGCCTCACTGCAGCCTCCAACACATTAAACAAAAAAAAAAACGAGAGATCATGCAATGGCACTCGGACAGGAATGCTTATGATGTCCATAGTCAAAACTACCAAAATATATATATGTATATATTTTTGTGTATGTTAGTCCTCGAAAACGAACCGTTTTTTTGTCAAACATGGTGTTTGTTCATGAACAGCCTTGCTGTTTCTATTGTTTATTTATTTTATATATATTTTTTTTTTGTCAACACTTTATTCCAAAACACTTTCCTAGTTAGTGGGCTCCCCACTGACCATGGCAATACATTTGATTCTGATTGTTCCAGCCATTTCTAACATCTCTCAGTAGCCGTGTTCCATCGCCGTGAAACAGCGACACCACTGTGCTAGCAGTGTTAGCTCGTCTGGCTAGCTCGCCTTATTCAGGCAAGCTGCTGATCATGGCGTGACACGCATATACACAATAGGATAAACGCGATAAAAACGACGTGGCGTGACAAAAGTTACCTCTCTTGCGGCCTCTTGTCCGACGAGTCCGCACGCGGACTGTTTAGCATACCCGGCCTCGTCTAGCCCCAGTCCTTTCACATGACTGTGAGACGCGATCCGCTGCGTCTTGGTCGTGCTCTTCACCTCCTCGATCTTCATCTTGGCGAAGACGTGTCCTGAAATATGTCACACAATTCAACTTTATGGCTTTCTATATGGAGGACAAGGTCCTGCTCCTCGAGTCGGCGCCGAAACTCAAAACACAGAGGGAACGGTTTCCATGTGCGGTAACTAGGGAACACAGGCGGAAGTAATACACCGCCTCTTTGGCGAACGATTGGCCGATACAGCTTAGATATGACGCCTTGATTGGATAACTTTCATGAAGGTAACGCCCACCAGCAGTTCACTTCCGGGTGTCACAGGCTCTTCGCTCGGCTGTGTTGCGGAAACTACTAGAAACACATTCGTGAGTAACAGAAACTGATATCTAGCTGTGGAGACAGTTTGTAACTATACTCATTTAAACCCGAACATATCTGTTGCTTTCTGGTATGTTGACATTTTGTTCGCAAATAACTTCCTTTTGATGACTCCGTCAAACAGCGTAGAGTTAAACAGTTTATTTCAGCCTCATTTTACTTTTGTTGCTGCACGTAAATGTAATACAAGAGTCTAAGCTGCCAAGTAGTTTCAACCAGGACTTTGCTGTCGGGGTGTCGCTCTCTCTATGATCAACGTGAAATGACAAGTCCGCATAAAGTGACGAGATAAAGTGGCGAGTCGTGAAGACAACCACCGTCCACAGCTGCGGCGCCATTGGTTCTGTGTCGAGACCGACGTGTTCAGTGCAGCTGGGTCCGGTGTCGATCGAGTTGCAGGGGCGCTGAGGTCAAGGCTCATGAGATAAGACTGACGCTCGATTCAAAATGTCCAACTCGGGCGGCAATGTGGCCAAGACGTTGAACTTCAACGTCGGGGTGCTGGGACATGTGGACAGCGGCAAGACCTCCCTTGCCAGGGCGCTCAGCAGCACCGCGTCCACTGCCGCCTTTGACAAGAACCCGCAGTCCCGGGAGAGGGGCATCACCCTGGACCTGGGCTTCTCCTCCTTCACCGTGGACTTTCCCCAGCACCTGCAGGAGAGCGACACCCAGCAGCGGTATGGAAGCCTCCAGTTCACCCTGGTGGACTGTCCAGGACATGCTTCTCTCATTCGCACCATCATTGGAGGTGAGCTACACTACACTAAACATTTCTAATAAAGTGTCATTATTGTGTTGAAAAAAAATTAACATGAAGACTGAAGTGTTGTGGAGTGTTCCGGAGACTGAACTAAGATTGTTTTGTTTCCTCAGTTGAGATCTGAACAATGAAGAACTATTTTGTTAGCTATAAATATAGGATCGAAAGCAATGAACTATTTGGTTCCGACACAATGGTGCTGATATGTTTGTTTTCAGGGGCTCAGATCATTGACCTGATGATGCTGGTGGTGGATGTGGTGAAGGGGATCCAGACTCAGACGGCCGAGTGTCTGCTGATAGGAGAGCTCACGTGCCCTCGCATGGTCGTCGTATTGAACAAGATTGATCTCCTGCCGGCCAATAAGAGAGACGGCGCGATAGAGAAAATGACTAAGAGGCTCCACAAAACACTGGAGAGCACCAGGTATTGGTTACAGCAAGCACTGATGCTGTTGCTCTCCTTCTTCTCCGATGATAATTCATTTGGACACCAATACAATGCTGCCAAACATTTTCATTCCTTTAACCAGGTTTAAGAATTGTCCAGTCATTTCTGTGGCAGCAAAGCCTGGTGGTCCTGAGGCCTCTGACACGGTGGAAGCACAAGGAGTGTCTGAGTTAATAGAGGTAGCATTTGAGTGTCTGTCTGTCTGTCTGTCTGTCTGTCTGTCTGTCTGTCTGTCTGTCTGTCTGTCTGTCTGTTCATAATTTCATCTATCCATCTATTACATCCATCCATCCATCCATCCATCCATCCATCCAGTTTATGTAATGCAATTACACTTGAATGTGAAAAATTCATTTTGATAGAACTATATTTTTATACATATAAATGTGCACATGCACACGCTAATATGTACTCTGTGTGCATCTCCTTCAGCTGTTGAAGAAGCAGTGTTACGTCCCCCAGAGGAGTCCCGGTGGGGACCTGCTCATGGCCGTGGACCACTGCTTCTCCATCCGCGGCCAAGGAACAGTCATGACCGGGACCATCCTGCAGGGGTCGCTGGCGATTAACGACACGTTGGAAATACCAGCGCTCAAGGTGGGCATTCTACTTCCAGTGTTTTGCTCACACACCTCGATATTGTGTGGTTGATATAAATAAAAGTAGCATCATAGGTTTGCATGGTGAAATATTTTATGATTCTTAATGGTCAAACAGATCCTAAAAACCTAACCTAAAAATTTACAAAAAACTAAAGTGAAGAGGTAGATGCTCTGAAGACGGCATGTAGTTCACCTTACCTTTTGGTTTATATACATATTTTTAAACGTATGTTGCGTTTTAGCTTGAAATGTCATCTTAATTTCTGTATAGGTTTATGTATGGACGATTGCATGACATGTCTTTCCCCAGTGTCAACCCAGATGCATCTGAGTGTTTGCATTGTCCCAAATACAGTAATGAAAGGTTGATGTAAAAATATAAGCTTTAATCATAAATGAGCACATGTAATTCCAGTGTAATTACATTCCGCTCGTTGTTACAGTGCAATATTGCGCCTCTAGATGGAGACACTGGTGCAGTTATACAATTAAAGTGCGGCGCTCAACACGTGACATCGCTCTAAAAATATTTCGTCCATGAAACATGCCATCAACTTTACTACCATCAACTCATTTTAAAGAAGATCCCATACACACTGGCAAATACTATTCTGTTGTACCGTTGGTTGGAATATTTTCTAGCGTGGTATTTTCTCCACAGGTTACCAAGAAGGTCAAGTCGGTGCAGATGTTTCGGAAGCCAGTGTCAGGGGCCATGCAGGGAGACCGTGTGGGGGTGTGTGTGACACAGTTTGACCCTAAATTGCTGGAGCGCGGAGTCGTTTGCACGCCGGGGTCTCTGCGCACACTCTACGCTGCGGTGATCTCTGTCAGGAAGATCGGTTACTTCAAGGGATCCCTGAGCACGCGTGCCAAGTTCCACATCACGGTGGGACACGAGACCGTCATGGCCAGGGTGACCTTCTTCGGGCTGCCTCCGGCCGGTGATCCTCCGGACCCTCCTCAGCCTTGCTCTTTGGATGCAGCATTCACCTTTGACAGAGAATATCTCTATCAGGACGAGTATGTAGTCAGTCAGTCCAGTGCTGAAGCTGACCCAGAACAGTGGGCTCTGTTGGAGTTCGAGAGGCCAGTCACATGTCCCACACTTTGCCTTGTGATTGGCTCCAAACTGGACTCTGACATCCATGCCAATGCGTGCCGCTTGGCCTTCCAAGGCCGGCTGCTTCATGGGTTTGAGGATAAGACCTATGCTGAGACGGCCCTGCAGCGCCTTCGCATCTACAAAACCAAACACAAGGAAGGACAAGTGGAGAGGGTAAGTTTGTGCTCAACACTATAAATGGATCTGTCTTGCCCTCAATTTGCTGTGCATCTGTCCCTGTCTAGCTCCTTCACTAACCTAATCTTTAGTCATTACTTGTGCCACTGGCGCCCAGACAAAGACCCCCTTGTTGACTGGTAAACAGACGCGTACATATAAAACTGCAAGCCTAACCCGACCAACTGAACAGCGCCGTGGTTGCGTGCGTGCTCCAGCGCGTGCTGTGACTCTGAGATTTGCTTGGGTGGCCGTCTGACGCCACCAGCTCTGCCTCGCTATCAGCGACTGGCGCTGTTTGGACACACCTGAGTGGCGCAGCATTTCCCACATTACTCTGTGGTCACCTGACTCCATCCTCCGCTCTCCCTCCAAACACTCACACATACAGGAGAACAGCCTGCATTGCCTGGTCCACAGACACCAGGAAGTTCTGAAATAAACGGTTCAGTGCCTCCGGCAGGTAAATAAGAAACAGGAATAATCATGCAGTTTTGTAAAAGGCAAAATGCCAAACTAATTCATCAACCTTTAACCTTGAATGTTTAAATCTTTCAGGTTGATGTTTTGAATGAATAAAACATCAAAATAAATTAACTAAAGTAAGGCTTGTTAAAATATAAAAATGCAAAAGACGTAATTTAGAACAAAAGGCGGCCCCCACTGTGGCCCTTTGAGGACCAGTTACGGACCCCTGCTTTAGACAAAACAAATGTAGAGCTGTAATATCAGGTGAAGAAAAAAAGAGGTTGAAACAAGTGGCTTGGTGGAGGCATGAACTCTCTTCAGTTACATTCTATTGTTGTCAGTGAGTCATGCTTTACTGAAAGAACGAACAGGAATATCAATGAAACGACTGGCTGAATCCAAAAAGTTGAAAGGAAAAACAAAAACAATTTCAGCGCATGTGCTGTCTCATGCTGGGTCAGACTGAGGTCAGGGGTCAAGTGTGTGAACTAGTTTCCTGCTGGTTGCACCTCGGGCTGTTGACAGCTCCCGTCAGTGACTGAGGGGAAGAAGAGGTCAGACATGAGTTGTTTGTCTTGCCGAATGAGACGGTGATGTTTGGAGACTTGAGAATGCCTCTCGCTTAAGGACACATTACTGGCATTGTTGAGATATGACGGCCCCGGCCACTCACAATTCATACAGTCGGCAGAGCGCTTATAGCAACTGTATTTTTTCATCTGCGCATCAGTTACGCTTGTGGAGCTCCGGGGTCAAATGTTCAGGAATGAATGAAGTTAAAGCACAGGCGCGAGGATGAGTTGGTGGTGGGGAGGCAGCCTGAGACAGAGCGGTGCCCTCCCATTATCAGATTAGTAGCGGGTTAGATCGGCTCATCGATGGGCGATAAGCAATGAATACAAACAAATATAGCATAAAATGTGCAGCGGGATGAAAGGGAGAGTGTCAGACAGTCAGGCGGCGAGTCTCTAAGAATGTGCTGAGGGCGAGCCGTGCGGTTGATGGGGGCACGGGACAGAGGCCGAGCTGTTCTGCTGCTGCCTACCGTGATGGCAAGAGTGAGCTCATCTGGACATCAGAGGCCGGGATCAAACACAAACGTGTCGTGCTCTTTCACAGTCGATGTCCTCGGTACTGTTCACACCACAGACTCATTACTTAAAATCATGCTCCCACCAGTGCTGCGAGTAACGCGATAAACCTCACGTCTCCAGGTGACTGATGACTACACCGTGATTGGCCGCAACCTGTTCAAGAAGGAGACCAACCTGCAGATCTTTGTGGGGCTAAAGGTCACACTGTCGACGGGCGAGTCCGGGCTCATCGAGGGCAGCTTCGGTCAGAGCGGGAAGTTCAAGATTCGGATTCAAGGTAAGAGCAGTTTGAAGCAAACTAACTGTTGAGCAGCAAAGGCCTCGTCCACATGCACACACAAAACACTTGTGAAGCTTTTTGTTCTCTTGCTATGGCTAGTTCTCAGTTGCAAGCAAACTTCAGGCCTGTTACCCACTGTATCGGTGAAAAAGATGTGCATATCCATGATGAATCCTGTAAACAGTCTTGATGAACTTCAGGCCATTCATCTCGGATAACTAAATGCCACTTTCCCCTATGAGTTCTTAAACATTTTGAACCCCGTTTGACCCAATTTAGTCTCATGATTTTCTCTGTTTGCATTTTACACACCTAAAAACAGTCAACACTTTCTAAACAGCGTCACCATGATCTGACGTGTTGCTCATCCTTCTCAGATGTCACATTTACAAAGTTAGTTGCTGCTCAACTGGTCATCATGTTAGGAATTGAAGTCGAAGGTAGCAATATCGATTTTAAAAACAACAGTTTGTAAACAGTTTAAATGACCTAAATCTGGGGCTTATTTCTTTTTAAATTGTCATCAGATGGACTCCACCCATCTCCGTCACGCATCTCAATCTATACCAAACCGATCACAGGTGACACTTATTAGTAGTTGGAGCGGTACAGTGCGAGTGATTTTTCAGGATGTGGTGAGAGCGGTGGACTCGACATTCCCAGGATTCCTCAGAGGATGGCCATTGTTCCGGGGGATGTCTGTTCTGTGTTTATTTTACCTTCTGTTGCTCCAAACCCACTGGTCCTCACCAGGAGGGAAGAGAAAATAAAAACATGTCCAAAGAGAGCCTCACTTACATCCTCTTGGCTGACTGGCCCCTGCATACTCAAACATCTGACATGGATACGCACATCCTGACACATGAATGGACTTAGCTGCAGGTCATGTGAGACCTGCTGTTGAGGTGTTCTTGAGACTCAGGGTTGCCTCAGTCACAGTGGGGTTTCTTGTCTACACAGCTCCGGTTCTTCATCAGCATGGCTCAATCTTCATAGCAGGCTCTCAAGTGAACTAAAATAGTCTGCTTTTTCCTGGTGTTCCCATGGTGACATTGACGACAGGAAGGTGAATGTCGAGGGATGCAGAAATTTGATTGGTGCCCTTTGAGGCCTCATTTTAGAAAGGCAGCCATTGAGTTGTCCTACGACTTGACTCTGGTGAACATCAGTTCATCTGCCTTTCGGGTGGGATTCTTTAGCCACACATTTTCTGTAGTTAAGTTACAAATGGATTATAAAGTGAGTGAACAAAAGTGCCTTCAATAGCAACAGTTCCATTCACTTATGCCCAAAATTCAAAATGTCAAGGTTTAAAATGTGGTCTGAAGCAAACTCTACAAACAGTCGTGGAGGCTTAGACAGTCGGGTCATTGTGAGTCGTAGCTCAAACTATCAGCTATCGATGAAAAGTGAAAACGATCCACTACAAATCAAATGAGCTTGGACTCCCTCCACTCCCCTTCACAAAACTCTTAAAATACATGATTTGCTGCGTGGAGGTGCGGGTTCACAGTTTTGTGCTGTTTAGTGAAACGCGTTGAACGTGTTTTTGTCAAGTAAACGGAACTGACGCGAGCGTGAGGCCTTTGTGGAGAACATTTTTCAACTGATCCCTGATAAGACAGAGATTTCTTGCGGTGCTGCGAACAAAACAACCCTCACTTTGGCATAACCATAACAGGCAGGAGGCTGGCGCCAGTGACTTCAGGGTCAGGCAGTTAACGTTTTAAGCACTAACTTTGTTTGCCTCCGTGATGGCTTGCAAACAAGCGAATAAGCAGCTAGCTACTGTGCTAATGCATGGAGGGGTCAGACCCCAGAGGACCACTGCTTCATCTGACCAAAATAAATATGTCCAGCCTCTTCTTTGCAAGATAAGACAGTGGCTGCATGTTTGTTCCCAGTAGCATCAAGATAACAAAGATTCTGTTATGTTTCAGTCCAACTGGCAGCTATCATGCGCCGCTGTCCACACTGATCTGATCAAGCACATTCTTTAATTCCTGATTCATATGGACTTTTTGGTTGTTTTCTCGTGGAGCGTGATCATCTGAGGAGCTTTTAAATGCACAGTCGATAGCGCTGCTCTCGGCGTCAGGACATGCCCCGGGAGGCTAAACTGCATCACTCCATGGGCGCAAAAGTCCACTAGAAAATCGTCGTCTTTTGGCGCCTTGGGATGAGACTGTGCAGTTTATTTCAGATTTCTTGTTGTGACTCATCACCTTCTACTTCGGTGAGTCGACAAGGAGCCTGTAACCTCCAAACAGGACCTTGGATGAAGCGATAAAAAGCAAAAGGCAAGGCTTCGTATCCTCCAGTCCACCTGTGCTCCTTGGTCCGATACTGGTGATCAGCTGAGAAACACAGAGGGAGGGGATGGAATAAAGAAGCTGAGGATCTGTCATGGGATCCCTCACGGCCAGGAGCTCCAGATCCTCAGTGGAAGGACTAAGAAACTTGTGCAATTCCCTGGTATTGAGGAGACCTCACCTCATGAGAGTACAAGATGATGGATGGTTTGACAGTAAATAATCACTTCCAGATAAATGCCAGGGAGACCAAAGGGCTGGCGTGGACTTCTGAGAACAAGACGAGCCCCAAGCTGCCAGAAAACTGGGGTAAATGTTGACGTTGAGGGAGGCAAGAGGATGTTGAAGCCACTGCTGCATGAGAGTCCTAACTGAACAGCGCCCACAGCATTCTGGAGCTAGCCACGGCTTATCTTCAGTTTGTCAGGCTCGGTGACCGTTCGGCACCATGACTTGACGGTGACTGTTGTCAGTGTGTTGTGAGTGAAACCGGTATAGAAGTGGTTTCTTGCTGCATCAAAAGGGATGTTTCTCGCCCCTGCAGAGGGTCTTCACCCAGACACCAAGCGCCTGTTCGCCACTGCTCCCAAGAAGAAAGGAAAGGAGGGGACGAAAGACGGTCAACCAAATGAAAAGGAGTCCAAACCGGAGTCCCAGCCCGTGAGCATTCACCTGCACTTCAAGCGCTACATCTTTGACCCGCACAAGAAGATGGTTCAGCTGTGATCGATCCAGCTTTCTCTCTTTCTGCTTCAATTCTCTGCCAGGAATCGTCTGTGGATTCATGAACACAAATCCTGACCTTTACTCACCGAATTCTCATTTTCTCAGAGTTTGATTTGCCTAATCAGGTCTTTCTTTAGACTTAAGACATAAAGTTGTTCGACTCATGGTGCAGAAATGATGTAGTTTTGGACTATATGGGATCAACTGAGGGATTATGTCTCCAGCTTTCACGTTTTCAACTTTAAAGTAACCTTTTCCCATGTCATTTAATTTCCCCTGGCTGCAGTAACATGAGCCTTATTTTAACTTCAACAGTGTCATACACAAGATCATGTCTTTTTTTGAGAGAGAATTAAAAACCTTTGACAAAGGTGTTTGGCTTGTTTTTAGCAGCGTTTATAAGACGTCATCTGAGGGGATGTTCGAGTTCATGTCTGCACGATGAGTGTTCTATTGGAAGCGATGTGGGCTCACCTCAGTGCTCTGTCCCTCTTCCCACTCACGGACCACTGCAGGCCCGGAACAGGCCGTGAGAGCTGCAGCTGAGAATGACATGTCTGTGGTGGAGAAGGCAGCTTCAGCATACACAGTGTTGTGTTGGTGAGGAGTCTGGATTATGAGGGAGAGTGCAGGACCCTCAGGATGATGTCAGCAAATGACAACAATCTAAGAAGGAATCTCAGGAAATTGGAGAGAGCGAGGGAGCAGGGGGAGGGGTGAGCGGGGACACTGGAGGGTTTGTTCCTCTGAGTGACAGTCCTTTTAGTCTTATCTGTGCTCATTCCTCTTTGGGAGAACAGAGAGGGGGTGCGGTTGCTTTCTATTTCTGTATCTCTAATTCAGTTTTCTGGCTCCGCCCCCTTCTCATTCAGGGTTTGTCACACTCGTTTCAAACATTTCTCCATCTGCATAAGGCTCTGGGTGTCTGCATGAGCCCATGTCAGAGATATTTGCAATGATGTTTTCATCATCTCATCCACCTGGACCAGTGGTCAGTTATGCAGGTGGTACATCCAATCCCTGGCTTCCTTGAGATGCTTTCAGAGCTCAATTGGCGACGCTAAATTGAGCTCTTTGTGAGTGTGGTTGGCTTTGGAAATGTGACCTTTCCACAGTCTCTCGTCCAGTTGGCATCAGAAAAATTCATTTCAAAGCAACATTTTGATGGGGACGTGTCTGTTCTGGCAGTACAAGGCTCTGGGACATGGAAATGGAAGCCACTGGATCAGGGGCGGGACTCTGGCGCTACGGTATTGCAATATACTGTATTGCCATACAGCAAGGACAACAATATAGTGTGATTGCTTTTCAAAAGCCATTAGATTAAGGGAAGCGCATCACTTTGAAAACAGTGTCATGCCCATATAAACAGTTGGTTTGTCTCAGCTCGAAGGTTTACCGTGTCCGTGAGTAGTTGACTTTCGCTTGGCTTGTCTGTGAAACAACATGGCTCTCGTCTTTGCTATGCTAGTGTGGACACTGGATGGAAAACACTGGCTTATGCCGCATTAAGCCAATGTTACGCACGAATCCGGATACGCACTGAGGCTTCTCTCCGTGCTCTGCGTTCATTTCCTCAGTTCCACAAAGTAGTACCACTGGAAACCGTGGTCTTCACTCAAACAATGACTGTATCAAAGTATTTCTTTATTAGATGTTGATATAGTGGGCTTAAAATATAGCCGTCACGTTGTGCATTATTGGAGCATATCAATATTTTCTTTTGCCAATCCAGTATTTCTTAGGGTGGTGGGCCTGAGGAGCCTTTGGTGAAACACTCGACTCGTTTTTTTCCTCCTTGTTTAACCCAAACCGGAAATTTGCCAACACTCGGCTGTCGTTCAACTCTGCTTCCTAAACCTCCAAATGATCTTTGTGTCTTCACATACGCTCTTGTTTGCTCAAAAGACTTCCTATTTCCCAGCTCTGACACTGAGAGATTCCCAAGCCAGTGTGGCGTTCTGCGCGGAGTCCTCCTGATTGTTCTTGGAAAACCTTCGATGGAGAGGAGCACGTGGGACATGCTCTAATGCCTTTGATCGTATTGCCTCTCTAAAGTCCCTTCTGCCTCATATTAAGACAAATGCGAGAGTGTGCATGTACCAAGTTTCCCTTGGTGTGTTTTAATCTCCATGCTAATCCTGTTGAGTGTATGAGTGAGAGACGCTGGAAACTGCAGCGTCTCTGAGCTTAGAAGGAGCAGGTTCAGCTGGACGGTGTAATCTGATTTGCTAGATGTAACTGATTGTAGGAGTCAACAAACCTGGGCGGAGTCGTACTGCAGTCTGCGGTACTTTCTTCTCAGCGATGCTCCTGCAGCGATTTCTATATGGGTCCATTGCAAGCATGGGGTGCTTTTGAAAATGAAGGAGGGCTTCACTTCAGACCTGCTGAAGTGGCAGCAGACCTTGCAGTTGCATCCTCACCAGCACGGAGAGGGTTTTGAAAAAATCCTTCCCCAGTCGAGGCTGTCAAGCATCTGTACTGAATCATTTCTCTCATATTGCAATTGTCTTGCTGTGTTAAATGTTTGACAGGGATTTCCTCCTGTTTTTCATGGGCTTATCTTAGGTCACCTCACTGGGAAACATTCGCTTCTTCTCTCAGTGTTCTTTCAGCCACTGCTAAAAGCACATGACTCCAGTGATGGGAGGCACGTGGAGTGTAGATCCAGGACTTCATCGTCTTAGATTGATGCCAAGTCACTGCCAAGACTCCTGATCCACTGCCTTCCTGGGCAGGATATTCCCACCCTTCCGCCGGGTCTGGGGCCTTCAGTCCATCAATGAACCTGGTTTAATTCCAAACAAAGCTCAGCCATGACCCATTATGATGCCAACAGCCAGGTATCTGATCCTGTTGTGTTCTACTCTACTCCTCTGTTAGCAGCCATCACTTCCACCAAAATCTTTGGGCAGGAAACGGCTGCCGTTCGGCAGCAACTCATGATGAGTTTTCTTCCTCATCCCGACCTTGGGGTCAGCCGGCCAGCGTCGGTCATGATCTGAGGCAGAGAATCTTTACACAAGAGAAACGACCATCAGTGAGCAGAGATAACAAACAGGCGCAGAGTGACAGGCGAGGAGGGCGAGGGGGGAGGTGGAGGGGGGGTTGCTTCTGAGGAGGGAGAAAGCAAATAAATGTGGACCCTGGTCAAAAGCAGAAGACTCATTTGTGAAACGGAGCGATGACTTCACACAGTATACATGTTGAACCCGTGGGGGGCGCTGCTTTTGTTCCAGTGACTTCCTGTGTTCCTCAATTTATTGTAAAGTAGAAGCAAAACAGGCGAAGACTTGGGCCTCCATCGCTCATGTAATGACAGCGGCTTGTTGCAGCTGCACCAACTGGTGGCAGGAGGCTCCCCACATGGTTGGCGCTCGCCTCTCGCTGCAGTTGAAATGCCCGGTGAATGGAAGCCAGCTCTCCGTCAACTTGTCCTCAGCTCCAGTTTTATCTCGTATTTGATCGTGTGTGTGCGCCAGAGGGGATGTATGGACCGTCACGAGAGACACACAGATCACGACGGCACATAAGCAAACTACAAGATTAAAGAAAGGAAATGATTAAAACCAATTCATCAAACTTCAAATATTCCTTTTCATTATTAATTGTATTATGCACTTAATGTGGCCATATATTGAGATAAAATATATGTCCAAATGGGCTTCCTCACCAGTCAGTCTTAACCTCTTGTTTTAGCTGTTTAATCTTCCGCCAATTTTAAATACAATCTTTGAACAATATTTTTAAAACAGTAAACAGCATCAACATCACCATCGCTTTCCAATAGATATTTGTTGCTTTCGAGCCAGGCACTTTTTGAGGGCCTTTATGGGAAAACAATATATAAAAAAAATATGTTTTAACAGGTGGACATTTTCCCTCCCCACTAAATAGGCAAAGTGGCATAATCTCATGCTGACCTGTAACATGGCCATTATCACTCTACTTTCACCATTAAGAAATCGATGTGTATTCTGGAGAGCAACGTCCTTCATGTGACCTTGGTCCAAGATCGAGTGGTTTGTAAGAGTTTTTGGTGGAATTATTAGCTAAAGAGACAGCCAAAGTTCAGGACTGCTTATTGGTAAATGCCCCAATGATTATTTTCTATTCTTTAACATCCTTTGAAATACTGGACGGGCCAGCACCACAAAGTCAGCGCGTGTTACTGAAGGAAGACGAGCTGAAGCCCACCTTTGTTCTCCCATCAACACGTTGCATATCCGGTCTCATTACGGCGGCGAGAAAACAAGCGAGTATGTAAATAGGTGCTGCCACCTCCATAAAGCCACATATCGACGTGCGCTCTTGCCCCACACAGATGCCACTCACTCTCTCTCTCGAGGGTCCACAGTGGCCAAGGACAGAATGGACACAGTTGGTTCAGGCTAAAGAATAAATACAGCTGACACCAGCAGAGTCCAGTTGGGTCAAAGTTCAGCTTGAGTCACCTTGAAATATTGTGCAGAGGCCCGTTTGTGTCGAATCGGAAATGTGGAGTTTGTGTGTGTGTGTGTGTGTGTGTGTGTGTGTGTGTGTGTGTGTGTGTGTGTGTGTGTGTGTTTTACCATCAAATGTCAGGGAAAACACCTCCTTGCGGGGCTCTTATGTCTCTGTGGGGTCCTTTAGGCGGACTCTAAAGAGAGTCCTGGTTCAGGTGAGCCATGTGTTTTGGATGGTTAGGTTCAGGGGGAGAGGGTGATGGCCATGAGAGGTCCTCACAAAACATAAAACCTGACTTGTGCATGCCTGTGTTTTGACACACAGTTTGATATTTTGTACTGATGTTTGGTCCCAAAGTCCGCACCAGTTCGGAACCACTACTCCAGCGTAATGGAGAGAGATCAGGGGAAGAGAAGAAGAGAGTGCAGCCAGGGTTGGGATGGGTGGAGTTGCATGTCAGGCCTGGACTGTGACACTGGAGTAGCAGGTTGTGATAGAGGTTGATGTATGGATTTGAACCAGCAGCTCTGACAGGAAGACAGGAAGCAGAAGATTCTCAGGAGGTAAATCAAGATGACCGATTTCCTGCGGCAACCTGTGATGGTAAATACCTTAAAAAGAAATTCAAATCCAAGTTCTTCAGCTTGGATGAGATGGATAATGATGTGGAGACAATCTGCTGTGAGGTCTACTTGATTTATGCTTATAAACGTGAAGATGCTCGAGGTCAATGCTGTGACTGAAAACAGCAAAAGAAGACTCCCCACATGCACCTGTTTTGAGAATGTTCTTGAAGAGGCGAATCTTGAAATGGAATGAAGGTCGTCTTGTCTCTGCCGTGATTCATCACAATGGTTTGGGAGTGAGGACCTCAGACGAGGAGGTAGCATCTACGTTAGATGGAGACTTGAGAGTGTCAGTGAGTGCTCTTCCGTCGCAGCAACGTGTCCAAGTCTGGGTCTCCCTGGGCTCTGCTAGGTGCAGGATAAGCAGCGGACAATGACTGACTGTGCGGCAGATTTAGTGACGCTGATCTGGGGGTGGAGAAACCATCCTATCAGACCAGATGCTCTATTCTGTGAACGTTCAGGATGGATTGGTTTTGTGTTCTATTAGCTAGTTCCTTGGCCGAGATGGAAGGCTGCTCAACGGCTTTCAACGCACTTTCCCAGATTTGACTCGACAGTTCCTGGTGAGGAATCAGCAGTATCACACGCAACTACACACTCATGGCCAGACTTCTGTACAATGGCTCGAATACATTTCAGCGCAGTCTTCTTTGTTACGGAGCACAGAGAAGAAGAAGCTGTAGATATAAGGATCACGCTTGCGTCACCCCTCTGGCCGGCTGTGAGTGAACATCCTGCTGAGTGGCACCAACATGTTCAGTTGTGTTCAAGCTACTCAGTCATGACTCAGGAGGAAAGGCCCGGAGCTGTTCCTTCAACACAGTTGTGTTACTGGCGGCTGCTGCGGGGTCGCGGGACGTGTGGGCTCATGTGAAAAGCCAGGCCCCTAACCTTGTACATACGTCTGCTCACTCGCACAAGGGCCAGAAAATACCTGTAAATTCTAAACCTGTTTGACAATACGAGGAAATGTCTTCAAAGAATCTTCAGTGAGAACAATATGTCCAATATTAAAATGATGTGTTGGTATAGTTTACTGTCAATTTGTATCTCAGTGGCTTTCACTGAAAAAAAGTTTCCATTTTGTTTATCAATAGGAAATCATAAAACTATATTTAGACTTCAATAGGTAAACATGACGCTTCATATGTTGCTTTCAAGACCAATTTCTTGATCTGACTTACAAGATAAACACAAGCAGTCCATTTGTTTTTCTTTTAATTTGAGAAAACTTGGATAAAAAACAAAACTCTGGGAACGTTTCCTAAACTAGAATAAAACAATATATGTACATTGAATTACAATAATCAAATCTTCATTTCCTTCTCATAACTCTCACTCTGACAGACTGCAACGCTGACATATTTGTCGATTTTGGCAAAGCAGCAAACCAAAAGCAGCACTCATGGCTGATCCACAACGGTGAACAGTGCAGTTAGCCAGACACTTTGCACTTTGCTGATGTGCTTTCCTTGCAGTGATATATCTGACGGTCCACGGAGGGCGCTCCGCAGCCAGCGGTCTGTTGTTGAGCCAGCGAGGTTCTCCTGGCGGAGGCTGTGGCGTGTCACTTTTTAGGAACCACGCTGAAGTCCCGTCGCTGTCAGGCTGAACTAAACACCAGTCGTCGGACAGACAGGAGAGCAGAGTGAGTGACGGGACGTTTATGTTCCTATGGTGGGCTGCCAAAACGCGTGTTTATAAAAATAATGGCGCGCTGCCCGTCAGACGAGAGGTCCGGGTCGGACACGTACAACTCCTGGGAGGCCTCCGCACTGAGTTAAAAGAATACAATAGAAGGAAAATATGAGTTTTGTGAAGTAAATGTGCACTGAAATGATGCTGCAATTGTCTCTTATTTTAGAGATTCAGATCAAAGGTCAAACAAACTCATCTATCCAATCTCTTCTTGTAATTGAATTTCCCTCTGTCCTCTCATGTCCCTCCAGTCTGCAACAATAATCCGGGTGACGTGATCACCTCAGCATTATTTTGAGATGAGCTTCTTAAGGTTAGGTTTTCTTTTGGGGGACTCTCCTTGTGATCAAAGGTCAGGGGTCACCGGAGCAGTGGTCAAAGCAAAGCAACCAATATGGTTGTAGAGATGTCAAAGGGGGCGGTGCCAGAGTTTTTTCAAAGAAATAGTCAACGTCTGTGTCACTATTTCAAAAGGTTGACACTTGAAAATGATGAGAGAAGAATCTGAACTGAAGTTTGGATGGGAGTAAATTCTCTCATCTCATTTGTGTAGTTTGACATCACCAGGTGGCGGCCACAGTGAATTTCATGACATTTACAGATGTTCATCTGATCCACTGGTGATACTCTTCCACCAACAGTGATGTTGGCTGGGTTACACTGCGTGCTGCAGGACCACTCCCACTGCTTTGTTTTGACCTTGCCCCCAGCAAGACGCCGGACCAGGTGAAGCAAAGTATGGACTCCAGTATGAGGTGCTGGTGCTGTTTTGTTCAGCTGACACCTGATTGGTTCACCAGCATGTGCTGGCAGGGCTGGAACAAAAAAGCTCCCGTCGCGGCCCTTTGCTGGATCAGTTTGTGACCCCTGAAGTGCGGAGCAATTCATATTTCTCCACTGTAGAAGCAAGAGGTCACACAGAGATGCAAGTGACCTGGGTAACCAATTGCAGCTGAGTACCACATGATGATCTTTGTCTCATATGGAGGTGACAAACCTCCTTTCTGGCTCTGGGAGGAGCTCAGCAAGCGACGCTTCACTGGCTCGCCAACACTGGGGTAGAAACGCCTTGGAACCTAGAAGAAGCCAGCTAAAGTTCTCCCCTGACTCCGACGGACGATTGGTTAGAGCGGGTAAACAAATTCATTTCTCTGCTGTATCCAATGGATTTTGAATATTTTCAGATCCTCCCTCCTCTGATTGAACGTCCCCATGCGATGATTCGTGTCTCCTTCACTCGTCCTTGATCACGTTTTATCAATGGAAACAGGACGCGATGTTTACGTGTCAAATCTTTTGGATTGTCTCACTCAGTGCTCCTGAACTCCTCCAGTCATCCCTGACGCCTGCCGCGAGATGTTTACTGTCTTTGAGTCTCAGTCTGGCAGCGTTGACTCGCAGCGTTAATTAACCTTCAAATGAAGAAATTACAGCTGACACGCGCGTTAAACACACGCACGCACCAGCCAGAAGACAATGGCATCTCTTTCCCCCTGCGCTTCAGTAATATTGGTTCCTCGTCCCTCCCTGCCATTCGTTCACATGTCTGGCCTCACAATCCCATGACCGCTTTGAACACTGTTTGCTTTGTGCGCTGACTCTGACTTCGTCCTGGAGCAACACTACACGCCATATGAAGCCTTCCAAGGTGTCTCTTTCATGTGGCTCTTCCTCTTTCACGTTCTTTTATTTTGACATGGGCCCTAATTAACTGCGGGCTTTAATTAAAACAGCTCATTCATATGAAAATGGACGGCTGATAAAGATTGTCTTCCTTGGCAACAATCGCTGGCCTCACAAGGTCTTCCTAATTAGAAAAGGCAGTGATTGACACGCTGCAAGCGCACGGCGATGTTGCGACTCAAGCGCTGGCAACAGTCAGAGTCGGGGCAGATTGGGATCACGAGAAATGTCGGGTTAGCGCCTCCTTTATGACGCAGAAATAATAATACAGACGATGATGGCGACTCCCAGAAGAGTTAATACCGGTTCATGATAATGACACTTTGTATGAGCAAGAAGCTACATCAGCAGATGCCACTATCAGGCTCCAGGGAGGAACAAAGGCTGTGAAGCCCTCAGGTCCACAGCTCGGGAGGTTCACCCTACTTTAGGAAGCTCTATTTTCTAGTGACACTTTCCAAGGTAACTTGGCTGGATGGTCAAAACTTGCTGATTCAGGCCTTTCAAGCAGTCAACAGCACAACTAGGTGTTAGCCAAGTAGCAGCTAAGACCTGCTCGGCTGCTACGATTGACACGGGGGCGACCTGTGATGATGACGTTGGATGATATGATCGTCATACGTTGGTAACACTAACCAGAGGCGCAAGAGAAGTGATGGTGATGCCATGACAATAGTGATATTTTGCTATTATACTGCTGATAATTTGTTTTATTTTGTAACTCAAACTCTTATGCTCAAACATGTACATATACTGTGTACTGTGTGACATACAATACGGATGCTCTGATCAGGACTTTTGCTGCCGATACTGGTCACATGGATTGACTATGAATTTGCAAGGTATTCTGTGTACATGATGCGAAAAAATGAACCATTAAATCATTTTAATTCAGGCACAATTTTATAAACCTCTTCAATGAGGCAGGAAACAGAAAAACCTGGCTGAATGCATCAACTTTTAATTCGATGTGAGACGTCGCAGTTGAATGGCTGACTCTCTAGAGACTTGGCCGTGTCCGTGGAATGTTTACGTACTGGCCACTTGTGGCGGGACTCCAGACGTTTTCAGAAATTTCAGATCAGGTGGCTCATGAACGCTGCACCCGACTCCAAAACGGCGATGGATTTGGTCATTTCTGTCTCCCTGAGAGAGGCTGCTCATCTAGCTCGCCAATTAGCTTAGCGTTCCGAATGTCACGCTTGGACCAGCGGGAGTTGTTACGCGCTAGCTGCGCTAACAGCCTGCTGTCATGTAATCTCACTGTCATGAGCCTGGGCTATGGCGAGGTAGTGATCGGCACTCACCGATCACGCTGAAATCCGCCGATCATGATCGGTGAGCGATCCATGGAAGCATTCCTAAGATGTACATTATCTTGATGTGTGGCCGTGCACTCGCTCGTCATCTATAAAGTGATAATACTCTGGGATTATTCATGAGTTTTAATCTTTATTTAGTTCCAGAAGCCGTCTTGAATCATGCAGTACAAAAGGTCCTTGAGTGCTTCCACACTCGTCTGACATCATTCCCAACATGCTTTAATAGTTCCATTATTTTTCTAGCTTTAGCCCAGTTAGCGCTGAGAGGAGCTGGAGCAGCGACCATGACGGTTGTTGCTGTTGCCACATTATAGGCCTTGGGCAGTCTGTCGGTGGCCGACATGAGTTTTCAATACACAGATCAAACTTTGAATGAGCGGATCTTGTTTCTGACGGTGATTATTCGGCCAACTACACATTTGAACCAATAATTACGTGATAAAAACCCAAAGTCTTGTCGCTGCTTTGAGTGAACAACACGTCCTCGTTGGTATTAAAGGTTATTTTTGGTTTTATTTTGGTCATGATGATTTGCCTGGTGTTTGAAAACAAGGACAAAGATGAATATGGACGTGGCGATTTTGCCTCTTTTTGTGCTGTGGCTGCAGGAATTATTTAAATTTTCACTGCTCATTTTCAGAGCTCAAGTAGCCAGCGACCACTAATAGACGAGATGTTTCGGTTGACAGGTACTTTCATCCGCTCCACTGCCGCTTCTCCGACTTCCTGAAAAATCAGATTAAACTTCTGACTGTGATTCCGCCGGTCGGGCCGCGAGCGAGCAGGAGAAGACCTAATGGAGAAGTGGGGTTATGAGGTTGATTCCCCACTGACTCAAAGGCCCACAGGCTTAAACAGTGTCCCACGGAAATGAGCCATTAAATTGAGGATTTATTTATTTTACAATTTCCACTTGTACTTTTCAGAATTTGACAAGGGGTGCAAAAGTCAGTCAGGCTGTTTAAGGAACGATTTCGGGGGGACAGGAAGGCCCACATGGTCGGCCAGACTCTGAGCTCCAGTTTCATAAATGGGAATGTTTCCTATGAGATTATTATTTCAGCAGCATCATCTGAGCGAACGTCTGTGCTCCCACTCTCTCTGGGCCGTCGTGCTGTAAGTGGACCAGGCCTGGCCGTGCAGATGTGTTCTGACGGATGAAAGTGGAAACATATTTCCGTGGTGTTTATATTTGTGAGGGAATCTGTGAGAAATGCAGAAGATATCAAACGGCAGACTGCAGTTGCCGCGCTCTTCATCATCGCTCCTCTTCAAAGTAATTGCTTATGTTGCGGTAACAACATTGGAAGATTCTGAAGCATGAAAGTAGTCATAAACAAATATTTTAAACGGATAATAATTCTAATAATTTCCCCTCAAAGACACATTACTCCTGCATCGGCATGGGATCACCGGCATGGAATCAGGAATCATTTATAGCAGTTTGGTCACAGTCGATGCACAGCTTCTCTTAAGTACTTCACCCTCTCGGAACTTATTGATATTGCACCGCATTTTATGGTATTTATTTAGATTGGTATTTTAATCAAAATGCTTCACTTGAATGGAACAGATTTATAGCTGAGACCATAGGAGGCGATTTTACATTGGAATGTGTTCTAGATTAGATTTTATGTGTGAAGTCTGGAACCACTTTTATGCTCAACCAACATGGGCTACAAGAGGCTTTTAAACGGTCTCCGACAGGCTGCGTAGCGGAGGCAGCAAGAACTGACTCAGCTACAGGAAGCTCTGTGGCCTTTCTGCATGGACTCCGGTTTCCTCCCACGCCTCAAAAACGTAGAGGTACATTTCTAGCATTCTTCATGTGGGGCTCTGGACGACTGAAGAATACTTGTCATTTCTGTGAAGATCCAGTGACGATAGTACAAGCATGCACTACTGCTGTAAACAGAGCACAAAGATGCTCAGATATAGATGCACATTTAGCTCTCGGTCAAATCCTACTGGAGGTAGACAGGTTTTATACTCTTGTTGCTGGAAGTTTCTGTTTATCATTTATTATTCATGTCTGAAAAACATGTCTGAGGCACAACATTACACAGGAAAGTGACAGTGGAGGGAAGGACTTTTCAAACAGGTGTATTAATGAAGACGAATGTCATTTATTGAAACTACTCTGGTGGAAAAAAAAAGAACTGGTGCGAGAGGAAGGTCAACCCGACGCTGTCAGAGCAGAAGACCTTCTCTAAATATTCAGGCTGACAGTTGCACTCTTCCCTGGTGTATTCTACATGAACAATACCCATCAGCACGTAGGGCTGACCTTCTGACCTCTGACCTGAGATACAGTCCGTGTTTCCAAGGGCTTCGTAATCTGCCTGCTCTTCCTCAGTATGGCTATACATGCATTATTATGGAAGCCGTCACATCCTACAGCAAGATTCCTCTCCTGCTTGTGTAAACACTGTGAGGAGGATTCGGACACACGAACGCACTTGATTACACACACAGAACACGTGTGGACGTTTACAATCAGTTTCTCTTCTCTTTGATCAGATGATGAGGCCTCCAGGGTTCGAGCCTCCTGATATCTGACCATATGGCGAGTCTAATATCCAGGCGAAACTTCACGAGAGGTTGGGTCACTGTGCTGCTCCTGCAACAGTGGCAGCGCCCTGAAATGACATTGGGCTCTGTGTGACCATGAGGGTCAGAGGTCATATGTGTTATATGTGATGACACAGACATTTTCAATATCAGCTCCAGGAAGGAGGCAAATCAGTAGACAAGGAGATGAGATCAACCGCAGCAGAGCGGCGGCTCGGGTCCAGCTGAGATCTTAAGATTAGGGACAAAAATGAGGCTTAAACATGTGACCGTGATTTTAAACAGGGAGACCAAAGAGCAGTCGCATTATACAGCTGATGTCCCATTCTTACCCCGATGAGTAAGTGGGTATCAAAGAAAGTATAAAATTATATCATAAAATGCATGGAAAGTGAATTATTACTGACGTAAATGAGACGTTTTTGTGAATAGAGAATCTTACATTAGTAAAGCCACGTGGGAAGTCGCCCACGTCGTGAATAAAATAAATACATTTATAACAAATAAGACTGAAATAAATAGAATTTGGAAGGTGGAAAAATATGAATGTACATGGCACTGAGAGAATTAACAAATGAATAAGTCAGGAAATATGAGAGCGATCGATATGTATATATTATTATATAAATGCACTTTGTTCATTTGATTTAAAATGTTTTTCATTGAATGACGTGCAGGACAACTGATGAGAATTATAAAGTGCATCATGTGACGATTAAATATGGAGCATATTTAAATATGAATGTGAATAAATGGGTGTATAAATTTCAAAAATTCTCGTGAATGGAAATGGGACACTAAAGGACCAGATAAGAGTGTTGATGGGAGGAAAAGTAAAAAGAGACGTGTATATATTCTTTTTTATGTCTGTGTAGAAAATAATAAACTATGAATTGTGAGGACATTTTCACTCATCATGGGGAATATCATCCAGGATACTTCACTGTCACTGCGAGATCGTGTTGGGATTGTGGAGGTCTGCGCTGTCTTAGCGCTTTTCTCGATCTTTCTCTCGTTATTCCGCTCGAGAGTCTGTGTATATAAGTCACCTTGGTTATTTATTTAATTGGAGCATTAGCTACCTTTTGTATCAACAGTACCTCTACACCATTAATGATAGTAATACTACTGTCAGCTCCGCACACAAGGTTGCGCTGCACTTTCTGGCTTCCCTTCATCTCCAAGCTCATGAATAGTAACTGGATTTTAGCTGCACATTAAGTGTTTTCCCGACTAGTTTGTGTACTCATTGATGCATCTTGAGTCTGAGGAAGTGTTCAGGGTGCGATCATGAAAATGTAATCCAATTCAGCTGCGATGCAGGTCATTGTGTTACCGACGGAGGTAGCCTGAAACCAGCCTGGACGCTGGACCTGCGTCAAAGCAAGCCACTCACTTGGAGGCCTGTTAATAATGAAGAGTCAGGTCCGCCTGTTGGAGAGTGAGGACTCTGGTTTGTGCTCCATTTAAGCGGGAACGTGAATAAATTAACCAGCTTAATTATGATCAGGCGCCTGCAGCTGAATTGGAGAGCGAGGATATTTGATCCCTAGAAGACAACATCCTGGTTTGAAAACAAGCCTTGGTTGCTGCCAGGCTTCTTCTTTAATCATTAGACTTGCTGCAAACAAATCGCTCTCCATTAACCTCATTCCTGCCCAAACTCCGCCTCACTCTCGCACGCGCGCACACACACCTCTTGCATGTGGAGTTGGTGGAGGCAGCAGCCTGCTCTCAACGCTCCGTCAGTCCTCCCTC
Source organism: Synchiropus splendidus (assembly GCF_027744825.2). Classification (NCBI taxonomy): domain Eukaryota; kingdom Metazoa; phylum Chordata; class Actinopteri; order Syngnathiformes; family Callionymidae; genus Synchiropus; species Synchiropus splendidus. Next base: position 1,695,255 of record NC_071339.1, read on the forward strand.
ACACATGGTGTTCTTGGCCCAGCCTAATTCCATCAGTTGACACCAGCGCTCTCTTTTCCTGCTGAACTCAGCAGGTCATGTTCATGCGTTTGATTGAGGCCTCCCTCTCGTGTCGGAGCGGCTCCTCCGGGAGAGACGCTCGCTCACGTCGGGACTGGACTTCCTTAGGCTGGGAAACAATTACAATCACCACCCTCTTTTGCATGTCCACGGCTGCGCCTGTCTTTTTCGCCTGCTCCCTCTCTTCCATCCCCGTCCTCAGGCGCTACGTCGCTCCGTATCAGGACTGTGTTTATTTATGTATCAGGAGGCGGAAATGGACTCCCACCCAGAGAAGTGGGGTGAGAGGGAGGTGAACTTGTCTGTGTCTGTGCGAGAGAGTGTGCTCACATAGACGTTCAGTCCTCTCCTTTTCTCTCCAGCTCTATCAAAGCATATGAGCAAGTGTTACTATTTAGTCAAAAGTATTTCGCTTCTGTGACTGAAACAGTATCAGCAACGATAATATTGAAACCAAAATGTTACCGTTAAAATTAAGGCTGCAACCATGAGTTGACGTCATCGATAACGTCGACAACAGAAATTCGTCGACGTCAAAATCTGTGCGTCGATCCGTCGTGTTGCTGTTGGTGAAAACCCACAAGATCAAGAACTGGTTGTGATTCAGAAGCAGTGAGAAAATACCACATTCTCTGGAATCATTCAGAGGTGTTCATTTCTGTTTCTTTTCATTGGTTCCTGACTGAGGCCCGACTCCAACTGGCCGGAGCTCAAGTGGCGACGGGTGGTAGTGTTCAAAAGCCTGGCTTGGTTTTGTTGGTGAAGATGACGCGTCTGAAGGACGAGCAAAGCCCTCCACACCATGGTGGAGTGGTGGGAGAGAATTGGTCTGTGACGCCACACGGCTAACAGCTAGCTAGCATGTGGGTTAGCACCGAGCTGACATATAAGTAAGTGACGTGACTTAAAGTTTTGGTAAGTTGTAAATGTAGTGAAGGCTCCTGGGTTTCTCCACTCCTCCTAATAACCAGAACTGAACTAGGGATGTTGATCAGATGTTTTATATGGGAGACACGTGTGTAGAGTGAGGATTTGAACTCCTTCTCAGGGACCAATAAAGAGCTCCGTTCTAAAGAGCCACAGCTCTCTGTCCACTGTTTGATGCTTCATGCTTCCCAGGGTTGATACCTGTCCTGGATCACGTGTCAGGGTTTTAATATACTTGTTTGACAATGTATCACGGTGAGATGATGGAAGCAACTTCAGGTTCAACAGAAATTCAAAAACAAAGGTCATGGCCATGAGTCGACTAATAGAAAAAATGATTAATAGGTCAGTCGACAATGAAAATGATCATTAGTTGCAGCCATAATCCATTTTGGATCCTACCCTCAGACTGGTCGACCATTTAGACTTGTCAGTTAACCTCTGCATGTTTGTAGCGGGAGGAAACCGGAGTGGAAACCCACAGAAGCAAACTGCTACACCACCACTCCACCCTGCAAAGTAAAAGAAGATGCAGATACACACCCACCCTGCTTTGTTGTTGTCATTTTCATTTACACTTTTGGGGTGAAGGTTTATCTAACACCATCTACAGGCATGTATTGTGTTAAATAATAAAAAAAACACACACACACACACACACACACTAAAAATAAATCATTATGTGTGCTTTGTTCAGATATTTCTGTTACAAACATCACATGACTCTCTGGAATCATGAGGCCCTGAATCAGATCCACTTTATGTAAACAATGACGCGCCTAAATCTCCAGATTTTCCTTTCAAACATCACTCAACGCTGCATTTTAAACAGGAAGAAGGAACCACAATCTTCATTGACCATTTCTTTAGAACACATTTGAGGACTGAGGAATGATTCCGTCATTAACTGTTAAATGATCATTTCACTTCAGGAATGTAAATCCATCACTCAGTGGCAGACAAACAGAATGATGTGAACCTTAGCAAACAGCTTCTCTGCAGTTCCTTAAACACACCAGAAACATTGCTCCCTCACACCACTTCTTTACAGCACCAACAATAAACGAAACATGATGAAAAATGATAATAAAAAAAAACGCCCTAATTCACAAAAAAAAAGATGCGCAAATACGGATTTGCTGCATCCACATGCTGTCTAGCTGCTAATCTGATGTTGATAAACCAACTAAAAATGTCCAGCCTTTTCACACCATCTTCACTGGTTATCGAGCTTCTTGAGGACAGTTGTGGTCGGAGCTGCAGCCTCAAGATGCCAGAGTCAGATCTTTGTGCAGACAGTTTCCTCACAGCTCATCTGTTAGCAAAAGAAGAAAAATACGATCAAATCTATCTGCGTTTTAATTCTGGAGATGTTTGCCTACGTGTCTACGCCGACACGTTCTTCGTGTAAAAAAACTTTCTTGGGCTGTTGTGATGATTAGAAGTGTCACAGAAACACTTAAAGAAAAGCATAAGTAGAAGTGGTGCGTTGCTCTGCCCACACCCTCAACCTCACCTTTGACTGCTGCAGCTCTTTCTTTGCAAATCATTTTTCCTCGGTTGCCTTTGTGTCCACGTTTTGGGAAGTGCAAACAGGCCCCGTTGTTTTGTTTTGTTTCATCTCTTAGATGAGATATGCTTTTCCCTTGAAGGCTCCCTCCAACTCTCACTCCCCACGAGTCAGTGGATGTACTTTGACACGGACAGAGGATCCGCAGCAGCTGTTTCATGTTTCACTTTTTATCGTGTTGGCTCCAGCTTGAATACCCGGCCTTCAGGAACCTTTTTAACTCAGTGGAGCTCAACACCAGAGCCATAGGTCGCTGTTACATGAATCAAGCTTTTGCGTGTGAATTTTAATGTTCTTTGGTTTGAAATATTACAGAGAATGTCACGTGTGGAGGTCAAGATATGAATATTTCCCGGGTGGCGATGATGGGGGACAACACCCTGGACAAGTCGCCGGTCACCACAAGGCACAAGTACAAATGCCTTCCTAACACCGCACACACCTGGGACAATTGTGAAGTACAAGTACTTCAAGTACTCCTCACTTCTTTTACATCCACTAGCACTACTACGAGCTTGCTTCTACTTCCACTTATACTTCTCCTTCTCACGATCCAGGCTACTACATCAGCTACTATTGTCCCGTCAACTACAACCAGCTCACCTTCAATTACTACTGCTACTACACATACTACCACCACTCGGCTATTTCCATCACTGTCACCGCTACGAAATGCTACAATGCCTTCGACTAGTACTATGTCAACTGCTTCAGTGCCAACAGCTTGAATACAACTGTTACTAATATCACCAATACTACTCCTTATACTTATATTACTGTGAAAGCTCCTACTTCTATTATAAACCACTAGTAACGCTTAAATATGTACTAGTGACTATTTCAAGTCTACTAGTATACAATATTGCTTCACTTGTACTCTCATACTGCTGCGCAAAAAACTTCACTTTTTTAGTAAAACAAAAAATGTTGACAAGTAGATGGTTTTTGGTTCACTAGCACTAGTAAAACCTATACATGCACTAGTAGTACTAGTAGACCTCATGCTAATGGTGGGGCGGGGATTATAGCTAAACTCTGCTCTCAGTTCAAATATTTTCAATAGCCTTTTCCTGCCCATTTATTAGTATATATAACAGTTACTAGTGACACAAGTACACGTTTTTGAGTTCACTAGTCGCACTACAAACGTGTCTACTAGTCCTACAAGTGAACATTTACTAGCCCTAATAGTAGAACATGACACTTTTTGCTTCACTAGTCAGCCAAAACTGAGTACTCATACTCAGAAATGTACTTATAAAGCTTAGACAAGGTTGACATTGCCCATGTCGAATTTATGACCAGCTTTCCAAACACTTATGTTACTACTAAACTGATAGTTAAAACAACAGCTGCCTGCACTGTTAAATCATCACTAGAACTTGTACCTCAACTGCTACCACTAATACTCATACTGCTAATTCCTCCTCTACAGCTACATCTGCTACCAGAACAACACCAGACCAGTTCAACAGCACCCAGGTGCATTCACATAATAATGTTTCAGTGATGCTGTCCACTTGAATTTGCTCATCAGCCTGAAGAAGAAGAAGAAGAAGGTCATGTTCCTCATTGACCAGACTGAACATGCCGTCTTCGTTGGCCCCTCCCGGCGTGGAACCCTGTCCACACGCTCACACACACACATGAACAGCCTCCCTTGCTCAGAGGCAAAGGCAGGGTCAGGAGGTGTCCAAGAGAAAGTGTGTGTGTGAGCGTGTTGGTTGGCCTGTATCTCATTACATAGGAGTGTGATAACCATCGGAGTCAGAATAATATTTAGCACATGCTGCCTGCTAATGAAGCGGTAATAACCAAAGACTGGAAATGAGAACCAGAGATGCCGCTCTGGTCCAGTTATCCCCTCATCGTCACTGTCCTCTCCTCCATCCAGTGTGATCGCTGCGGCTGAACCTTTGTTTTCTCAAGTCTTCTCATGTCGCTCTCACACCGCTGGTCCTTGAGCAAAGTGAAGCTTTGCGGCTACTGAGTCAGAGCAGTGAAAAATCTTTCCTTCTGAAGTGTCTCAGTGACTCATCAAAGCAGCAGATATAACTCCATACAATAATGATAATAATAATAATAGTAATTCTATAGTCACTCCTTATTATTCCAACCTGGATCAAGTCCAACAGCTGGCCCTTTGCTCCATCAAGTCAGAGGTGTACAGTTCCATTCCTGACCAGGTCACAGTCAGGACATTGAGGTTGACAAAAAAAAAGACTAGATCACAAAAAAGCGAAAAGAAAAAAAAATCTCAGGAAAAACCCGTCGGACCATGCATAAAAACATACAACAATTCAAAGTAGTAGAGTAAAAACTAATGTTCAAAGGCTATGACATATCAAGTCTTTGAAGTAGGCAAAACCAGAAGTCAAATTAGTTTTCTGGAAAGAGAAAATGCAAATGAGACAGTGTTGGCATTATGAAGCCTTGGCAAGTGGAACTTCTGTGTTGTTGTCTTTACTTTCTCGCAGTCTTCAGTAATCCTTTGTCAGCGATGAAGAGCTTTTGCCAGGGGTTTTCTTCCTCATCCTGCTGCAATGAAGTACTCGCTCCCGTCTTGGTAAATCACCACAGTCTGTGGTCCATTCCACCACGCACACTTTAGGACACGCTTTGGTGCTCCGATCTTCACAAACCCCTGTGGCCATTTTGATAACACTGAGGTCAATGGATCGTGCTTTAGAAAAGACATTTAAAACAAAGACAAAATACATGATTTTTAAAAAGTAACATCCATCTCCATCTGGATATATAATCCTCCATAAAGGTTAAAAACAAACACTGGAATTTCATTGAATGAATGGATCTAATTTCATTAAAAAAAAAAAAAGTTTATTTGTAATGTAACACTGGGAAGCGATGTTACATCAAAGCTACATCAAAATGTGAACAATAATCACAGGAACAGATGGAAATGAAACCCTCCTGAAACATATCAGCTGAGCGTCCATGAAGCTCAACACACTCCTGTCTTTGTATTAAGGTATTTATCTGAAAGTATTCGCCTAAGTGAAATGACAAAAAACCCACATCACTATCATTCATTTAATAGATAAACAGATTTGCAGAATGAAGCCTGTAGATGTCGGTTGTAAAACAATAATAAACGCACACACACACACGTGCGCAAATGAAAGTGACACACTCTCTGGACCACACACAGATTCCCTTTTTTGGAGCGAAAGATAGGCTAAAGATAACTGTTGTTTCTTTGAGATGTTTGGAGCAAGGTAAACAACACGCGCTTCCATCTGTTTTTATCGCCACAAACACATCATAATTCTCACACTGTTCTTTGCTCGTGTGTCCCGCTCACAAACACCTGCACAAGAGTCATTGTTTCGACTTTCAGCCGCTGCAGCCCCTCGTGCTTGTCACCCAGATTTACATGCTCTTTATCTGCTACATTGTCTCCTGGCCCCACCCCTCGCCTCCCCCATCTCTGGACAAACACAGCTGACAGTCGTGTGCGTCTCATAAACCGCGCGGATCAAGCGGATCCAGACGCTGCCGGTGCTCCAGCACGTGTGTGTCTGACCTGTCAGAGTTTGTGTCTTCGTCTAATGACTTCCATGGTTCACCAGGCTGACCGATAAATCACCGCCATGGTGCTCTAGTGCAGTGTTTTTCACCCTTTACAAGCCACGCCACACATCCCCAGGCTCACCACCAGCAGAACCTTGGCCAAAGCCCCACTGTGCTGAGTCAAAAGTCCTGAAGATTTTAATTTGTGAGTAACTGGTAGCTACTGACACTTGTTTAAATGTGTCTCCAGAAAGGGCTGGGCAACAAGACGAAATAGATCATCATGTATTTATCTATTTCAAAAAATTTCTATTTTAATACAATCTATTTTGCATGATTTCACTGTAGTTTGGGGAATTTCCAGACAAATCTTTGCTCATAAATCATTTTGTGGCTCATTTATTTGGTTCTGCATTTAGTTTTGGCTACTAAACGGAGCAAACTTTGACACTCCACAAGTGTGAATACGGTTGTGAGACGTCATGTTAGCTCTGTTAGTGATGCGGTGCAGACAGTCTTTGGCGTCTCGGGTCTGACAAGGATCACTCCATCATTCTGTCGTGAAGGTGTGTGTCACGTTAGGAGCGTCACAACACAATTGTCCAGGTGTTGTATTGGTCGTATCCCGGTGTGTGCAGTATATATATTTAAAAGTAGTCCTCATGTGTCCTTTTTTATGGTTTTTCTCTGTTAGCTCTGGTTTCCTCCCTCAGTCCCAAACCAAAAGTGGATCACAAAACAACTATAATCGGCTCTTTCCTTTTTGGATTTAACTATTGTGTTGTGTTACATGTGATGTTCAAACAGTTCTTAACTATATTCTTAAAGTACCGAAACATTTTATTTACTTTGATGGTCTGTAACTGTGAGTCTGTCTGGCTGTCCAGGGTGTCCCCTTCCTCTCTTCCTAGCTAACGGAGTTACACTGTCGATGAACTAATGTCAAGACTGCGTGAAGAAGAAGAAGAGTGAAAATGTTTCAGACAGATGGACGGGAGGGTTCGGGGGTGGAGGATTTTCTCATCCAGATTGGAAAGGAAATTGGGTTTCCACAGAAAAACTTGGAACAAGATTGATTTTCAGTGAAAGTCAGGCCTGGTCTATCTGATCAACTTTTCTCCCAATCCATTCTTCAACCCTGTTTGTCAATCTTCAATGGTCAATACGTCACTTGGCTCAAGCTGTTTGCTGCCACATCCATCTTGTCTGTGGGGTTTACAGGGATGGGAACACCACTGTCCTCTCACGTCTGTCCATTTGAATTGACTGCTGCACCTGTTTTTTTTCTTTATTTAAACTTAACATGTGGGTTTTTTTAATAGATCCATCACATTAGAATAAATAAAGGCTACATTTTGTGTGCTGTGATCTGATAATATTAGTATGAGGGAGAAATGTGTAAGAATATGACAAAAATAAACACCCACAACAAGCAGCAATATTAAAATATGATTTCTGTTTCTTCATGCATTTTTATGTATTAAATAATTATTCTTTTTCAATGTGTGGACAGGTGCACGATGGTGAACTGTGCATCTGTGTTGGCCTGCTCAGTTGAGGGCAGAGCAGAGTGATGAAGGAGTGAGCGAGCGCCATCTCTTCCACAGGAGTTCAGCTGCCTCTCCACACTCACTCTGCGGCTCACTTCTTCTTCAGTCCGCGCCGCAGTAAAGAGGCTATCTCTCCTCCTCAGATACTAATCTGACAGCAGTCACTGCCTGTTGCCGGGTAACTTCCCCGGGTGTCTGTTTAAATGCGCTCAGCGGCGCCCACACCTGCGCTGCAGGGCTGGTGAGACTCTGGCAGCTGGTGAAACATGGAGGCGGCGTAATCTGTCGCCATTGTGAGGTGAGGGAAAGTGTGGCGCTCATGACTCTTCTATGTCCCTGCAACAACTGTGAAGCTGAAGTCACAAGTTAGATCTCAGCGAGACCTGGAAGCTTACTCAGGAAGGAAGACCTCAAATAAGTCTGACAACGTTATTTTCACTTTTTTAAACAATAATTAAATAAAAATAATTCTGAAAAATTGTTTCAAAGCGGTTTGTTGTGGGTTTTTTTTAATTATTTAAACCACATTCAATTTAAAGATTCTCAATGTGTCTCATACATTTAAAAATCTACTTTCAATTCTGATGTATTTTAAGGGACAAGAAATACTCCTAAAATAGTCAATGGAAAAATCAATAGTTATAAAACAAGGAAGTCATGTTCGAGCTAAGCATAATGATAAAAAAAAACGATGCTCAAGACAAAATTGTCAGTTTTTTCATTTTACTTTGACTCCAGGAGGGCCACGTAAATACAGTCAAAGGGCCGTATTTGGGCCACACTTTGCGCAGGTCTGATTTAAGTGTATAAAACTACATAGAAACATCACAACCTTCAAACCTGAGCGCTGCTGCTTTTGTGTTTAGGTTAGCCGTATGCTAGCCTGTGTGCTAACACTGTCAGAACTGAATTCAAACGTGAAGTTATGCCACTTCAACCCGACCCCAGGTGAAGCTTCCAAATACACCATTTTAGAAGCAATGAGTGGAATTTTCTTTCCACAAAATACACAATCAATCATCAAACTTCATGATCAATGATAGTATCAAACCATAGTGAAGTGGGACACATGAGCAGTTAGACACTCAGAAAAAGTGTTAGTCATAAAATATTGATGCATTCTTCTTATAAATTCTAATACAATGATTTTTTTTATCTCCAGTTTTCTTTGTGTTATGTCGAACTGTGTTATGTTATAAATAAAAAACAAATACAAACAACAACAATAATAATGATAATAATAATAATTCTATTGTCAGACATATTTGCTTTATTACAAGATAGGAACATCTTTTTTTTTCTTTTCTTTTCTTTTTCTCAAGCATTATTTTTTGGTGCGATCTGGTGGTAAAGCATTACATGCCAATGATGCATAACCTGTGACCTGTCCAGGATGTCCTCCGCCTCCACGGGGCAGATAAGTTTGTAATTGATCATCAACCGTGTAAATACAGAGGGGAGAGTCATTGTGAGTCACAGCACGTTACAGTGAAGAGGCAGCCGCCGCCGCTGCTCTGATCCGTCGCTGGCAATGATTGAAAGATGAAGTGATAAGTCGCGTGAAGTCGCTCTCTCTCTCCGGCCCATTGTGTGAGTGGCCACAGACGTCCTGCGTGTTGACCCTCACCCAGAGGTCAAAGGGACACGCCGATGGCTGGGGACACTAAGAGCCGCCCACTCAACTGGGCCCCTCTGAGCCGCAGTTCTGGTGTCAGGAATTAACCAGGTTGATGGTTAGTTATTCAAAGTTGTATGCAACGTGGTCCAGTGGTTCACCATGTGTGAGCCTGTGATCGATTTTTTCTTTCTGTGGCTGATGTAGCCACGTTGTTTGGGCATGAATTTTGATTTTGTATGAACGATATTTTGCAGCTTGTTGGTGCAGGCTCCCGTGGCGCAGGTGGAGCTTGGGTTTTTCCGCTTGCGTGCGCCGCTCCAGCGTGCGCTGCTCCAGCGTGCGTGTCTGAGCCTTGTCCCAGTCTGTCATGCGTAGCTGCTACATCTGAAACCTCCGGCCGGCGGTCGGCGGGTACAGGCCGGCCACCGCTCATCCACCTGGATGATTGATGCGCCGGCGTTTGATGTGCGCGCAGGAGAATACGCTCCATTCATGCACCTGTGCACCCACCACGCTCCTGACTCCGCCCCTCACTGCTGACCCTCCACTCTGTTAACAGCTGAAATGCTACACGGCTCCAAACTGTCAGTGGTATGAAGCTGACCAGGACATGGAGACCAGCTTCTTCTGATTCACTGAATCAACTTCAAAATATGATGCTTTTCTTTCTCTCTCAAACACATTGAAAACTCAAATATCTTGCACATTGTTAAAAACATATGGAAGCCATTAACGACAATAACAATACAAATGATAATTTATGCCAAAATGGGTTGTTCACCAGAGAGAAAGCAGGTTGCAGTTGATGCCTTCCTGTCCACCTGCTGTCTTGTAACCCGAGCAGGTGACTGTGGATCTCTATCGTGGAGATCAGCTGTTGACAGGTGGAGTCGTGGTCAGTTCCTGGTCCTCTCACCACACGCTTTGTCTGGGGCAGTGCAGGAATTTTCAGGAATTTGGCCATCAGCAGGTGGAAGACATCAACAAAATATGTGAGGCTGCTTTTGACCGGAATTTTCACGGCAACCTCTGAATCTGTTGTTTAACCTTTTGTTTTCTCTTCTCACGGTCTGTGGGCGTTTCCTCTCACTCTGAATCAACTCAATGGAATGATGATGTTTAGGTCTTGAAAATACTCAGGAGACCTTTCCGTCCACACAACAAAGGCTTTTGTTGCGGAGAAGATTTCCACCCTTCACTGATGCATCCATGGTGTTGTATATTCTCTGTGACCACGGGGAAAAAATCTGTCTGCGACATTATGTGTGACTGCATTTTTTCATACTATAAACACATTAACTGTAAAACTTTATGGCAGATGTTACAGTATTATTTCACTCCCGACAGTTTGTCTAGTTTTGTGTTATTATTATTATAATTCTTATTAACAATAATAATAATAATTCATTTCAACGTTTTACTCTCACTTAGTGTGCAGGTCGTCTGGTCTCAAACCTTGTGTAATGACCATGGAATTGCAATCCCAGCTGTTCTCCTCTTCTTTTGTGTGGACTGAGAATGTCAGGAAACCATCGTCCACTTCTGGGCCGCACATGGCAGCAGGGCGGAATGGAGTCGACACAAAATGGAGAGTGAGCGATGGCTCCTCATGAGAAGGAGGCTTGCGTCGCTTCCTCTCATTGGCTCTCCCCCTGGCTTTTCCTTCTTCGACTCTCGAGCGAGTCCGCGGACAGTCCCTGCTGACTTGCTCGGACCCCTATTTCTACGTCGAATATCACCTCAAACAAAATCAAAAGAGAAGAAACTGAACGTTTGTTTCATGCCTTTTCATGTAGTTTTATTTTTTGCTCGATCAGGCTTTTGCTTATTCCATGAGGAGACGTGGAGCGGCTTCTGCTCACCATCCTACTCCTACTTCCTCTTCTTCACCCCTGACAGTCGTCTCCACCTGCATACACCACCTTTCTTCCCTGTCTGTTGTCTCAACCAAATAAGCACATCACCTCCGATCATGAAAATATATGTTTGCATGGTATTAATATAGTGTTGCTTCCAGTAACAATGAAGTAATATGCCATCGACAGGAGAAGTGAATTACAGTGGCGTTTGCTGACAGGCTTTTGTAGAGAGAGTTTGCTGTTGACTAGAGTCTGTTATTGTTGTCCAAGTTTATTCAATCACACTTGACGTTACATCATTTGAATGCGTTTCCTCAAACAAAACCCACTCTAAAACAGCTCACCTCTGATTGACTTCCACTCTCTGGAGCCATTTGTGAGTGAGTAAAAACTCAATATTTCAATGTGCTGCACATGTGTATTTGTTCAGTACATTGTTTCATTGACTGGTGAATAGTAATATAAATATGCCAGAGAAATCAAAAGGCTGGACCTCAGCCGCGAGCCACGTGTGACAGAAGGATGCTAGAACAAGCATCACACTTAAAAAAGTGGACGCTGGTGGCGGCGGCACGCGCTGGACACCTTACAGATGTTGCTCAGAGGATTCGAATGCAGCGACTGGGCTGAGCTTTGGGTCTTTCAAATGCTCCAGTGTGATTCCCAAAGTCTCACCTGGGTGTATGAGATCCCTCATGTGACAGATGGTAGAAATGATCAGTCATTGGACAAGTCAGGAAATAAGACAACAAACAGGATCGAGACCATAAAAACAAAACATTAATTTCAAGTCTTTATGGAAATATATATACAAAAAAAAACAATAGTAAGATGAAATGAACTGTGTTTCCTTAAAACTGTATTTAATGACCATGAAATTCTCCAAAAGGACAAAGAAAATGGCATCATTTGGAATCATTCACTCTTGGTTGACTATGACAGCAGGAAGTTGAAAGTGTAGGATCACAAATCATGTTGCATCGCGTCTTCCGTGGCTCCACACGGGCCCTACAAGCATCGCAGGCGGAGCGTGGCCCCTGTGCTGCTCTGCCCATAACTCGCTTCCATCCACATAAGGAAGAACCTGACTGACTGTCAGCGTAAACGGCTGCGTGGGTTTTCCCCCAGTACATTTTTCTGTTTGACGTTTTGACAGTTTTCATCTTCCCTGACGCTGTGTTCAGCTCGGTTCCTTGCTGGTCGTCCGCGATGAGCCACGCCCCAAACCCACGTACATCAACACGTGTCCTCCTTTAAGACTGCGCTGACTGATCTCATTTGACTCCACAAATTGAATCTTGCCGCGAAACAAACCCCCTTTCAGCTCTGGACGACGATCACACAAACACGCAGCCACAACAGAAATGACTGTTTACGCTGCGACTCTAATTCACAGTCGAAGCTGCTAATAAGAACAAATTACTGGCAACAACTTGAGGGCATCAAGTGGCCGACTGCTCGGCTGTAATGGAGTTAACTACTGACCAATTACATTTTGGCCCTAAGTAGTTTTATTGGAGCCTCAGGAGGGCGGAGAGAAGGGCCGCTCCCCCCTCCAGGGATTAGGTGCTCGGCTCCTGAGCCACTTACTGTCATTGTTGGGTTGGTAACTGGATTTGGGGCAGACAGCGTGTTCAGTGGCTCCATCCAGATACAAGGGAGAGATAACACTGTTTTGTAAGGCAACTTATTCAAATATGACAATTGTCTTACATAGGAATAAAAGGCGGTGCTTCTAGTTCTTGGTGCATCTCTGAACCGTGACTCACCTGTAGCCTTGTTGCCGCCCTGGTAGATTGAGATTTTTTTTTTTTACGAATGTTTCATTGGACATCATGGAAGACTGAGCCTTATTCTGACATTGTTGTGGAGTAACAACCTTTGTGATGTCATCACTTTCGAAATGCTTTCATCCACTCTGGAGCCCGGGTTCAACTAGTATCTGTGACTGAAAACATTGGATCTGTGTGGACAGAACTCCGTCCAATGTAAATCAAATCACAATTCAGAATTCTTTTACAAGAAACTGTAAACTGAGGTTGATTTTTCTCGTGTAACAAGGATGTGTTTCTCTACATTCACTTGTCAATTCCATTGCAACAGATGATACAGCATATGAGAAATTAAATGTATGTTCAGGTCTCGATTTGATTCCTTTGTGTCATGCTTTTAGAAACAAACAGATGTCGTATTGTTTTGTTAAAACTGCTCCAGTTTTGACTGGAAAAAATAAGCCAGGTCTTTAACATGGACCGGGAGCAACATGATGTAATCGTGTTCAACAAATAAGGGCGAGAAGTGTAAGAAGTCAGGCATGTGCACAAGCATTTTGGGGGCCGAAAATATTGAAATGAATTCATGAAATTCTTATTCTTATGATTCTCGTTGTTGGTGTTGAATGGGTTTGTTAGGATTTACAAACAAACAATTCCCCATTCATTTCTATCACCAACGGTCATGTGACGGACTGCAGCAACTGTCGTTTTTGGGCACAAGGAGGAGTAAGGGGGGGCATGGAGGGGCCATGTGGCGATGATTCTCAGGAGAAGTCAAATAGACTCCAAAATGCATGTGGGCATTTGCTTTTTTCTTAGAAATGTAAAGGGCTTTTCTCTAAAGCAGGTATCGGGGATGGTGCGTGAGGCCCAACCATGCATCTGTCGGTGCACGTGCCTGTATCTTGGATCCCTTCTACTTTTATGGGCCATGATGAACGTCTCATGATGAACATCACAATCAGCTCAAGTGTTGTTTTTCTGCGTTTCCCATCAGATGAACATTTGGCTGTGAGGCTCTTGAAGCTTTTATTGAGTCGTATTGAGTGCGGCGGCCCTGACACACGGTGGGATGTTTGTTTTTCTTCCGCTGTGTGTGAGACGTTAGGCTGGCGGTGACCCCTGAGGTCAGCCAGAACACAGCTCTGCTCTCGCTGGGTCAACTTTGTTTGACGTCAGGAAATGTCCAGGCTGAAACTCAAACCAGACCTGTTAATCACGGCTAATGGCACTTTGATGCTGCTGTATTTCTCCTTCTATGTCCATTTCTCATCCATTACGCTCCCGCTCCACATCCTCGTCCTCCCTCTTCACCCCCCGGTGCTCTGTTCTACTGGCTCCATTACAGCGGGTCCATCCTAGCCTCCACTTTGGCCCTTCCCCGTAGGCATCCCAAACCTCATTTACACAGATATGTTGATCCAGCACAGGAAGCGAGCCGTGCCTTTAACACGATTACGGTCCAGCCAGCGAATGAGCCGCAGGGCTGGTCTGCAGGGACCAATCAGAGGAGACCTTGGCTCCTGATTTCCTCATCTGAAAGTGAAGTTCCAAAAGAGTGGCTGCGAATGTTTTCACTCCTTTGGAGCGGCTCATCTTACTCACCTCTGGACTAGAGCGATCCATTACAGCTTTTATTTGCTGCTGATGTGCCGCTCCGATCCACCGCCGCGATAGCCGATGTAATGATGGGATGTAAATGCTCAGAGTGCTACGTTAACAGACTCCGGGTGCACCACTGCATCCTGATCACTATCTCCGCGGCGCCTCAGTCATTTACCTTGGAAGTTGACTGTATTAATGCTTTAGGTTTCCCTCCTGACAGACTTTCACTCACTGCTCACACTCACCGTCCCATCCGGACCGTTACAGGAGGCACAGCTTTAGTCGCCTCAAAGACAAGTTTCTGTTTTTACTACAACACACAATAAAGCTTTTTCAACTGTTCAAGAATATGCTTATTGTATATTTACTGTCTATACTCCTGTTTTGTGTATTTTCAGAAAGTTCATAAATACCGTGTCAGCCTTCAATTCATTCTTAAAGCTGTATTGTTTCACGGAACAATGTTAGTGGGATGAGGTCATCTAGAATTTGAGCCATTGTTCCTCTTTCTAGACTGATTTCTCATGCAGCAATTCTTCCTCAGCATTAGCGTGGCATGCACAAGCTGAAATACCCTTCGCTAGAAGCTCATTTCACAGGACTTTGCACCATCAAATCGGTGAAACAAGTTCAATGATTCAAGAATTCTGTTGGATCTCGACAAATATGAAGTTTCCTCCCAGGATTTCAACTCGCACCTTTTGCCTGACAACCTGAGGCACAGAGTCACTAGGAGTCGATGAATGACATCATCTCCTAACTCGCATCGTTGCTTCCCGCATGCACAACTCGTTGGCTGCCTGCAGGGGGAGTAGTTCAGCATGCACCAGCCTCTGACTGTGTAGTGACACCTCGGTGAGTGTGACAGGGGCGGGGCTCACGGCTGGAGGCGCTGCCACATTTAGTGGCAACGTAGCCATGTTGGTACGACATTCGCCAGGTGGACTTTTTTGTTCCACGCTGCATGTTGTCGTGGTAGGCAGCGTTGCACCGAACAGTCCATCATGCTAGAATGAAGTCATCTTTGGAGAGCTCCCCCTCACCTGATGTCACCTGGTACATGTAGTACCTCATGGGCTTGACTCACAGTGCAATGAGGAAGCCTGACGTCTTAACACAGACAATAGTCATGCGGACTTTTGCATCCAGCGTAAACGTCAGCCTTCCGTGTTGCATTTTTATGAACCAGCATTCCACTGAAGTGTTGTTTCATGCTTCAATGCTACAGCCTTTTGTCAGGTTATGTGTCCATGAACACATGATAGAGTTTATGTACTTCAACCTTGTATCCGCACCAAACATGGTCGTGGCTTGCAGCAGCGCCATGCGGTGCCACACCAACAGCATTGACACAAGTGGTTTGTGAAACAAACAAACTACATCATGTTGATGGTGGGTATGATGATGATCACGACTCCCACTGCCATTGAATATGACTTATTGTGTCAAAGTTGAATGTCATTCACAGTCTTTGGGCAGTGCTTGATTGTGAAATTTTGCTGGAAGCATTTCTACTTTTTGGACCGACTTCCTATGTGAATGATCATCTCAACTACGACTTCACTGAAACTGAAACAGTAGAACTCAACCCTACTTGAATCTATGTGGTGCGGTTTGACCTGTTTGATGACTCGAAAAAAACACTTTTGGCGTCAGGGATGAGTGACAGGAAGTTGTCCTTAAAGAGCCAAACCTTCCAGAGATGCCTGCAGCATGAGGAAAAGCCTCACAACTGGAAGCCTGATCCGTCAACATGCAACGCTGAAGACTGACTTCTGATGGACTGACTTTAACATCCCCTAGTTCATAGTTTTGTTGACTGTTGAACTGCAACATGTTTGGTCACCACAGACACTACTGACGTCTTTGATTTGGTTGGCCGCTGTTTTCCATCCTGTTAGCGTGTTGTGATCCGAGCTGGATGCATGAGCAGCTGCAGGGAGAAGCCAGTCAAGGATGAGGAGAAGGTCTCTGAGCAGAGCTTCATCTTCCTCTTGCAAGTCACTGTCTTTGTCCATTCCAGTCATCTTTCCTGGCATCCTGGGTCTATCAACCTCCTGAAGGACCCATCCACGATCACGTCTCCGTCACACCAGCCCCTTATTCCACCCCTCAGACACAGATAGAGAAGGAAGCCAGACCTTCACCGAGTGCTGCGCTGGATTAAAAGATCATTGTAATTACTCCTCATTCAGCTCAGCCGTAAACATCCACGTCTCTGAACAGCCACACAGCAAATGGCAAACTTGGAGTCTTGTTTTCTTTGTTTATTTATTTCACGTTTCGCGTGGATGTGGCTCAAACTTTACATTCCCAACGTGCTGAAGAGGTCCCTTCTCTGCATGTGTGTATGTATGTGTGTGTGTGACTCTCAGTGTGTGGTATTGTGTTCGCTGAGTTTGAGGTCAAGTGTTAAGTGTTGTGTGAGTGTGTGTGGCGAGGCGCTTGTCTGTTTACTGAGAGGAGGCGAAGCGACTGGCATCCAGCAATAAATGGTCGTCAAGATTAATCTTGTTTAATCTTGTTCATATTAAACAAGATTTGAATTTCTTGTTTAATATGAAACTGTCCGTCATTTTCTCCAGTCAGATCATCTATTGAATTATTAACCAATTCGACCTTGTAACACCTTGTAAAGAAGTTATTTCATGATTTATCCTGAGAATCTTTATACAAAATGAAACCAAATCTGAGTATGATATTTAAACCATAAACCATAATGATTATCTACTGTAAGTCACACAACAGTCTCGTGTGTAAAATGGCCTGGCAGGACATGTCACAGCCTCTTTTCTGGATTCAGCACCTACACTGACAACAAGGACTGCTCTTGTGTTGTTCATCACCCGTCCGTATTGTCGACATGTGCTTTGATCGTTTGCTCTCCATTTGTTCCATTTCCAACCGACAACATTTAAGATTAAGACAGAGAATTCAGCGGATGTGACGTCAGCAACACTTGGCCATCTCCATGGGCAACGACATGTCGGTGCACTTTCATTCACTTTCACATCTGGGTTCAACTTTGAAGCGTTTACAGGCCACATCAAAAGGCACGGCGGCTGGATCTGGCCCCCAGGCCGGGAGTTTGACATGTGTGTGCATGGATATCTGTGTTGTTGCTTCTGAAATCATGACACGTTTTTTGAAGTATGGATTCTTTTTTTAATAACTGTGTGAGTGTGACGTCATCCAGTAGGTGACAGCAGAACTGACCTCAAAAGTCAAAACAGTGAAACATCATCCAGGTTTGGGCGGTTTTGGCAATAGGGGCTCACCACGGGACAGTGGAGGAGTCCTGGAACACAGTGACCTGTAAGGAGTAGACAAGTGGGGTGAGCACAGGGAGGATCCATAACAGCTGAGGAGACGTTTAGCACGGGACGGAGTGATTGTTTAAAGTGCTGACTTGACAGGCTGTATGATTTGGCCACCATCTTCACCTTAAAAGACGTTTTGGCTCGGCGTGGTAGGTGAAGCAAGGATGGAATTAATAACAAAGATCAAATGTCGTCAACAGCTGCAGTCTCAAGGTTCCTCTGCTCACGCCGGCTCTGGGAGCCACTGTCATGACACTGTCAAAATCAGGCCATTGTTAATATTACACACGCCTCCTGACTGCAGCACACGCTGCTCACAGATTGGACGTCGCACCAGACTTTTTCACTCTCAGTTCAGGAGCGATTGCCCATATGACCGAAACTCAAGGTATGTCGACGAATGAAAGTAGTTTGCAAATCATGAAATCCGTTCCAGTTAAGGTCTGACGACGCAGGCACTGAAGAAGTGGCGCTCACCCCCACATGCACAAGGTCTGGGTCTCCCATCGGCATGGGCCGCACTGAGACTCATCCGCACTGAGACTCATCTGTCAGAGTGCAGCGGCGGGATTACAACAGGACGATAATAACTACTGTGTGTTTGAGTCCCGAGCCATCGAGTCTATTGCTTTGGAAAACCCACCTCCTGAATCCTTCCTCCGAGCCCATTAATGAACCTAGTCAATGTGAGAGACGAGGGTAAAATGGCAGCTCTGACTGTGTGAGTCAAGCTGGTTCAACATGAAAGTAGTCAGTGATAACCTCTATGTTCGAGGTCTCTGTCAGGCCATTTCTCAACAGAAGGACAACCAGTAAAACGTTCAGCGCTGGTCGGAACTGAGCAGGGACGTGCTCCAGCACCGGCACCTTTTCCTTGAAGGAGAAAAGTGCCCCATCTAGAATCTAGTTTTTTTATTACAATATTTTATTCTTGTCAGTTGTACCCAGACATATTGTGGTATCGGACAGAGCATTTATTTCAGTCCTTGTTTCCACTCACCTGCTGGCCCCCGGGGCCCCTCCCACAGCATTAGACACTTGTTTTTGTCACAGGCGACACATTAATGTAGAGTATTTCAGTGATTTAATTGCATGTTGTGCTTTATAACGTCACATTTTAGAAGGTCTGTAGATCAAAATAAACTGACCCAACAACAAGATTGTTTGCGATGGGTGCCCTTTGCCCTTTTTCTGCTTCCAGCGCCAGGCCTCCTCGTTTCAGTGGTGTTCTGCAGCCCATCCTCACTCCCATGGCCTAATATATTGATGTAGGAAAATTGGACTTTTGTGTCTGAAGGTGGCCTTCGCACGAGGTTTTCAATTGAAGCAATTGTTCGGCGACACTTAAAAACAAGACAGAGTTTAGGGTCAGGTAAAGCATGCAATGGCACTCCTTTCGTTCCACATTTATCAGCCTGTCCATTGCTATTTAAAGCCAACCAAATGGCTGTGCGTTTCAGTTCCAGTGACTGAAGAACAAAGATGATCATACAGAAGGGTCTGCAGGACCTGTTGACTGATCAAGAAACACACTTGCACACGAGAATTTGACTGAGAATAGTGATGAGTTTTCAGGAGCAAAAGAAACTTTAGTCTTTTACAATGTGGCGGTTGCTACCGAGGGCCAGGTAAGAACTGCTCTCTGGGGACCGGGCCTAGAAATGGACCACGTTTAGCGAAGGAAGGGAGGAATGGAACAAACCCAGGATGAAAGTTGACAGGATGACACAGTCACTTGTTGTTCATAGATGCAGCGGTTTGTGGTTATATCTGTACCAGATTGGAATCTTCACAATTGTGGATCGGTCATCTGCTCCGTCCCTCTGGGCCGCTTTGATTGTGTCTAACTGGATTGCAAAAGACAAATTGCAGACGGAGCCAGGAGGAAATGAATGACATTAGTTGCTGCAGACGGAGAGCTGGCGATCCACTGCCAATCCAAACTCAATCTGCTGCGATTGATGAGTGATAAAGACGTTTCAATGAAGAGCACTTTGCCCTGCATGTGATAACCGGGTATTTTAGGAAAGGGTGCGTTCAATTTTACAGGAAACGCCGAGTTTACATGTATTAGCATCGGCTGCCTTAAAAGGTTTGGGCCACTGTAAATCAATGAGGTGAAGCAGATGGCATCACATTCCAAACCACTTTTCCATTGACCCTCTTCATCAGGACGAAACAATGAAAAGTGGAGGATGCACAAACTCATGAGACATCAAACACAATCTTTGGGTAGAAATCCGAGACTAGAGGAACTTCTTTGTGAGTAACGGATTGGATGGATGAGGGAGTGCGCGTGGGGCCTGGCGTCCCCTCTGATAACCTTCCTGTCTGAGAGCTGGCGCTATCTGCTCAGATCCAAGAGCACTAGATGTGGGAGGAGCTACAGCATCTGATCTGATAAATGGAGCCATTCATTTCCAAGAGCAACAACTGAAACCGACTCGTGTAATGGTAGTGAAGTTAGTGCTCATGACTAGAACCAATCCACAAAGAAAATGAGTTATTTTCCCGAACCCATTCATTTTCTCTGGTTGGACATCAGCAAAAACTTCCCAGTCAGAGTCAAAGCTCCAGGTCTGCGATAACAAAGGAAACGGCTGGTTTGTGATTGTTTTGATTCTCTCATCTTTTTCTCACGAGAACAAGTCTTAAATGGTTCAAATTGTTTCACGACCATATGAAGTGGGCAGCGTCCCTAACTGTGGTGAATACAAGATTCATGCCCGACATTTTGCTTAACCGCCGCCTGAGAGGTTCTTGAGGTTCTGTTGTCTGTCTTTCTCTCAGTGACTCGAAAACAGATAAAACCATTTCAATGAAATTCAATGGGATTGTGGCAGAAGGAGCAGATGATCGTCGGCCACTTGAATGGCTTCTCACTGCCACTGCTCACGCTCAGCTCTTCTTCTTCTGCCGCTTATCTGGGGTCGGGTCGCGGAGGCAGCATTCGGAGCAAGGAAGCCCAAACTTCCCGATCCACTCAAGCCTCCTCCAGCTCTTCCCGGGGGATCCCGAGGTGTTCCCAGGCCAGAGCGGAGACATCATCTCTCCAGCCAGTCCTGGGTCTTCCCTGGGGTCTCCTCCCGGCAGGACATGCCCGGAACACCTCCCCAGGGAGGCGTCCAGGGAGCATCCGGATCAGATGCCCGAGCCACCTCAGCTGGTTCCTCTCCATGTGCTCAGCTCTGATCAAGAAAACGTTATTCAACAAGATCAGTTCACTAAAATGAATCAGCTCACATATCACCATTTCAACTACAGGTTTGAGGGTTGCCATGTGCTACCGCTCCTCACTCCCATGGCGTCATATATTGACGTCAGGTAAGAGGACTTATGCTCCTATGCTGACGAGAAAGGCAGCCTTCAGCGTCGCATGGTGACGCACAGGTGTTTCAGTGGCGCATGTTCCAGGCGCTGGGGTGTGGAGCGCAACGGCATGGCGTGGCTGTCCACGTCAGGCGTTATTCATGAGGAAGGAACGTCACTGTTACTGAAATGCACAGCATTTGAGGAGCTTTAAGTAGCAATTGATAAGAAAACAGCAGCATCCAATGGTCTTCCGTTACGTGGCGTGTTTCTCACTGAGTCAGGATATGCTGCGGGAGGCAGAACATTCCTCAATTGAAAACCTAATGTATAAACTTGCAATGCTGGTGTCTGCCATGGGCCTCACTATGGGACGCAAAAGTCCACTTTCCCAACGTCAATGTATGACGCCATGGAAGTGAAGTCGCCAGGTAAGACCGCTGAAGCGTTGTAGACTCGTCGCTATGGTAATGTAACATGTGGATGTGTGATCTGAAAGCTGGGGTCGGACCTTGCCATTCATCCTCATCAGGAAGCTTTTTCGAAGACTGCATCAGAACTTTCAAAGCCACCGCTAACTGTTTGGCCTGAGTCAGTTTTGTTTTTCAAAACAAACTGGCTTGTTTAAGCTGCTCTAAATGCTTCAATGAATAATATTTTTGTTGCTATTTTAGTGTAAGTGGACCACTTGCAGCGTGATGGCCATTTTGTATACATTCACTTGTTGCAACGTAGAAACATACATGAAAAATGATATTGACGCAGAGCTACTCGATCAGTGGTTTTGATTTCCGATGAAAAACAAAGTGCACATTAGGGCCCCTTTAAATGTCACTGGCATATGCTCCCACCCCATTTTCTGTTGCTAGATTGACTTGTCACCAAATACCGATATCATTCTTGTCATTGTGTTTCATGACTCAGCATTTTTCAACCGTCATCCAGAGGTGCTGTCTGAGGTCCTAAACACTGGGAAGGTTTATTTAGATGGCTTTGTGAGTTTGTCGCTCCACATTTCCTGGTTTGTGGACCACAAAACACACAACTCCAAAACCTTCAAAGCACATCGGGATTGTAATAAATGAAGGCCGTAAAAAAAACTGAAATAGTTTGGCAGCTCCTCTCTGCTCTCTCTCTCTCTCTCTCTCTCAAGAGAGTCTCCCAGTGATATCACGAGTGTTTCTAGCTGCCGCCCGCTTCCCAAAACAGGATCTTCCTCGTATTTTGAGCCAAACGTGGCGCCGTGACTGATGATGCTGGAATTGCAGAAAGAAAGCATTAACACGGTGGAAGTGTTGTTGTTCATTTGTCGAGAGATGAATTGCACCCATTGAGCGGAAAAGCTTTTCATTTGACTGTGGTGTGGTAATTGGGTTTCAGTCCGCTGTGCTCACCCTGAGGAACAGGGACGCTAATGAAGTTAGTCATCTCACTCTGTGTGTTTAGAGAAAGAGAAGGGGGGGTGAGGGGGGGGCTACGTTTTCATAGGCCTCAGCTGACACTTCAGCCTCTCTTGCTCTAATTCGTGGCGTAATTGTGTTTATTGTGGGTTTGGTGTTGCTTTTATTTGTCAGTGAAGCGGCCGGGGCGTATTACTGTAATGGAGTTGGAGAACACAGAGTGAAAGCGGATACAGCAGCAGCTCTGCCGTGCTTCTGACTGGCTGCCTTATTAGCATCTCTCTTGACCGGGCCGATGATGTTCTTCCGTGGAAATGGCTCTCCCTCTTTTCCCCAACGTCCCCCTGCCCTGATCTCCTGGTCCGGCCGCGTGCACTGCGCTGATGTCACTAATGGCCAGTGCTAATGTCGGTAGGACAGAACATTGTTTGCTCATGTTACGTGACCTGGGAATTCGAGAAGTCCAGGATGAATTTAATTAGAAAGGGAACCGTCCGTTTGTGGAGAAATGGGAAACATATGACATAATTATTAAAGAGACCAACATGGAAGATCGTGGACCTTAACCATTCAGTGACTATTGTCTTGTTTCACCATGGGATTGCTGGGCGTTTGTTTGAAGGAGGGGGGTGGCAGGCACGTATATGGCAGTGTGGGCACAGTAGCCGCACGCCGACCCCGTCCTGACCTCTGGAAAGCACGTAGGCGCCGGGTTCAGTCTGACTCTTGTCACATGATCCCTCCGCTGCCCTCCGTTTGCTTCACAGTAAAGTAGTAACACACACAGTCTTGCTGACTATCAGAGGATGGAGAAACAGAAACGCCGCTGAGGAATAGAATTGTGTTCTCGGGACAGTTTTCGGCTGCAGACTGTTTTGTTTTTTGTTGTTTTTTTACAGGGACTTGTAGTCCCTGATGAAAGGTCACGCTATACACGTTGGGACCAGCTATCAGTTGCTGCCTGGTCGTGGTGTGCCAGGGTCAAAGGCTTCAGCGTGGCCTATTGTCATAGGTGTAAACATCCAGCAGACTCCACTTCGTGCATCGTCATTTAAATGTGGATTTGTTTTTCTCCACAAAATGCACGGCTACTTCTTTGACTCTGGCTCATCATATTTCAAATCTGTTGCCTTTTTTTCCAGCACGATCCAAAGTAAGAAAATGACAAGTCCCCTGAAATGAATCCATCAGTCTATCACACGCACTGGAGACACAACCACTGGTTCAAGTTTGTTTCTGACATTTCACTGAGGCTTTAGTTATTTACATCAGCAACGTGTTTATTCATTTATTTTTGTACCACTTTCTGTCATACTCATGATAAGGGTCGGTAGGTGCAGACGCAGTGTTTTCAATTGCCACGAATATAGGTTATTACATAAATATATTAACAGTTATTTTTGTTTGAAGGAGACCTTGTGTGATTTTTTCCTTCAGGTTTTCACTCCCATGTGCTAATAGATTAGGTTAATATCAAAGTACAATACAATATATTTGTATTTACCACATTAAATTGATTTTTTTTTTAAATATTACCTTTTATACGTTTTTAAAGCCCATTGTGCATTTTTATAATCCACTCTGCAATGAGGCAGTTTCACGCATGTAATGGTGCTGGTGCTGAGTTGGGTAACGTGTGGCTGTGTTGAGGCACACGAGGTTTCAGAGCACGGACTAATAACCTCAGTGCGTCACTCAATCCTCAGCCATTATTGTGCCTCAACGTCTTGGCTGCGTGTCACAGACATCTCAGCTTTGTGCGCCCAACATTGTGTCCGTGAGAGGCCTGGGGCATGAGTTTACTGAGGAAGCATTTTCTTAAATGACAATAAAAACACAATAGCAGGCTGAAAGCCAAGCAGTTTGATCCTGTCTGTCACACAGATGATCCTGTTTAGAGGAGACGCTGGATTCTCTTTCACTCGCTCATGACTCCAGATCCGCCTGCACCACATGCTCAGTCCCTGCCCAGGTTTGGAAGGGGATGTTTTGACACCTTCAGTGTGAAGTGGAGCAAGAAAATGTATTTATACGTTTCATACGCTTGAAAAAAAAAAAAAAAACACAAATTAACAATTTGTTGTTAAAAAGAGACATCCAAATTTTATGCATCAATGAATTTATTTTCAGATTAAATGGGTCGAACACAAAATTCATGTTAATGTGGAATTAAAAAAAGGCTAATTCCATAATGCACTGCGACACTGGACCTCTGCAGTGCGTGTGTGTGCGTGTGCGTGAATGGCTGCTAAAAACAGGGTTAAGCTGTTGAGGAAACACACATTGTGTTCATGCTCTTTGAGTCGTTGCACCTGCAGTGACCGGCAGTGATTTTTGTTCACTTAAAATGTCTCCTCTGCAGTTGACACAACAGCGGCTTTCTGTCCGGGCTGTAAACAGAACAATGCAACTGGGTGTTGTGGCCGCCGCAACAATGGCAGTGAAATTAAAGATGTGAGGTTGTCGGAGGAAGAGCAAAGAGTAAGAGGAGGGAGGGATCCTCCTGACTCGCACACAGGCGGCCGCAGAAGCAGCAAGCCAGGATCCATTTCTGCCTTTTCTCTTTGCAGCCTGCTTTTCTCCCTGAGCACGGATCCGTGTCTCCAGTTTCTCCTGGCCTCATTTCTAGCCTTTGCCCCACCTTAGTGTGTGAACGTTGTCTTCACATATTTCTCTTCTCACAACCAACCCCTGGCGAAAAGAAATCGTGGCTAACTTCTCTCTGGATGAAAGATCTCCAGGGTATTCTTTAATAAAAGGAAGCACAGTGTGTTACCATTAGTAAAGTCAACACAAGACGCTACATCTGTTTACCTAGACTGTGAAAATGTCTTTTATTCATCAATATATTTTCTCAATTTCTTAGGGGTTTTCTGGGCTGTTTTGGCGGTGGAGTCAGGGCTGCAGACTGCAGATCTGCGCTGCCTCCTTTCTCCCTTCATGTCTCTGGTTGTGTTTTCAATATTTTTGCGTTAAATTTTCGGACATTCAAATCCACCTTACTTGGGATTGTGCTTGCTATATGGAAAGTGTATTCCAGGTCTCCTCCACGAATGCTATGTGGGCGAGCTGTGAGACAGATTGGGGGCAGCCGTTGTGCGTCGTACCTGGGATGATTTGTCTGCTCCAATCCTGCCCACCGCCCCAGATACCTGGCCTCTCAGATTTTCCACCGGCTGAGCCTCGAGCTTTTTGTCCACGGTGTTATAAGATAGCGGACACCTGACGGTCCCCAGAGCGCTAACACAGGACGCTACTCTGCGCTGAGTTCTTTGGTGGAGACCTGCGTCTCCCAACATCAACACCCTTGACATTATTCTGTCAAAATAGGTTTCAATCGCTAACTTTCAGTACTTTAAAGTAACTTCAGAGAAGACACTACCCCCACAGAGAAGGGTTTAGTAAAGTTGAGTGACTTTTGGAGCAGGATGTTTTGGCCCTGTGGATGTGAATGTGAGAGCGTCTCAGTGGGAATTAGAGTTTTGTCACTCAGAGGTCCCCAGTGTGACGCAGCGCCTTTCACACGTTCCAGTACTGACAGCTCCTCTCGTTTTTAGAGTTTCAATTCCAGCTGGGACCAGATCTTTGCGTGTGAGACCCAGATGTCACTGAGGCTTGTCCCAGTGTGAGTGTCAGGGTGGATGTGCTTTGACTCTAATAAAAGGTATTTCAGCCCCCGTTCTTTTGTCACCCCATTTTTTCCATCCCAAATTCTTGGTCAGGTTACGCCAAGGTTTCTGCCTTTTTGAAGTCATTCTGACCGTACTTGCTTGGGTTTGATGACGTTGGAATGTAGTTCCCACTGAACAGCGCTCAGAGAATTGTGTGAGAGAGCATGAAATATTGCCGCTGTTTATTTCTTAGGTTTTATTTGCAGCATGTGATGCAGATTTCTATCTGTTTGCAGTCGCCACTCTGTCCGTATCAAAAGCTTCAGACGTTTGAGCTTTTCCTTTTCGCTTTCATCTTCTCCTCCGTCTGTTTGGTAACTATCCGCTCTGAAGTCTCTTGTTATTGATTTTAATAATCAAGTTTTGAGGGAAAACAAACACGGCAAAGAGGAGCGGAGGGCGAGCACATTTCCTCTGGTGGAGCTGATTTAGGGTGACCACCCACTCGCCCAGGCTCTGTTACCTTCAAGCAGCTTTTAATCTTCTTTTTATGTGAAAGTTTCAGTCATTGTCATGAAGGCCGGGAGGAAGTGACATCTCCAATGAAGCTAAGTTAAAGTGCAGTGTGGGAGGGTTCGCTGCGGCTTCAGAGTAAGTGCTTCCAGCGAGGTCAAGCTGCTGCACTCTAGATGAACCCTGCCTCCCGATCAGCCTCGTGTCCCGCTTGTTTGATGACATATCGACACTCTGGTGAAGCCAAGTTTTCATTTCTGATGTCAGACGTGTATCAGAAAAGCGCTGATGTTGGTGTAATGTGATAGGTGAAAAACCTAGCTGCTTCTCCTCGTGTCATGGATGGGGGGGACTTCCATACATGGTCATGTCCTCCCTATATTCTCTTCATTCACTTCGTGCTTCTCAATTGACAGGTTTGTTTGGAACAATGAACCATCCTTGCGATCTCAAACAAAAATCAATCATCGCAGAGCAATCGCGTTTGCGGTCAGGATTCATTTCTTGTGTAGTGCAGGACTTTTTGGTGCAACTTTGCTCAGTGCAAAGTTCTTGTTTTGATTGGCTCATCCAGCCGAATTCTGAACTGGCCAGTCATCGCTAGCTACAGTATTGTGTCTCGGCAGAACCGAGGAGGGAAGCGAATGGAGCCGCCTTCTCAGTGCAGTTGACAGTTCACTTCCACCCTCTGTTCCTTTCCTGGTTGGTCGTGTTTTTGCGCTGGCTAATTGTATAATTGCTACACATGTGAAAAAGTCGTGGGCCTGCAACGTTAGGTACTCAGCAAACTCGGTTCCAAATACGTGACTCTTCACCTCGTAACACAGGAAACGCGTGCATTCTCCTACAACGCCTGTGCATTTGCGCGTCGCATTCGTCTTTTTCGTCATCAAGGATAAGACCCGCAAAATACGGATCCATTCCAATGACGGGTCAGTTTTTACCACCCCGTAACAATACAATGTGTGATGGGATTGCATGTTTCACCGAGCTAGCACTGCTGTTGACTATCTCAGTTAGAAGTTCAGCATGTCATTCACATTGAAAATGAACCGCAACAGTTTATTGTCTTTGCATTAAACTAGTCCAACAGTCACAGTAAGTCTAATGTAAAAGTCACCTGCATGACACCTTAGATCGAGCAGGGTTGCTCTGTGTGATGTAGCCAAATTTGAATCATGTGTTTGGTGCTAATTCTGCGTCTTGTCACTTAAGACATGGGGGAATTAGAAACGCCCCTTCATACGTTTGTGAGTGCTGATGAAGTGGACCAGACACAAGGGGCTTCAGTTTCATTCATGGGTCGATGCGTTCTCAGATGATGGCAGGGCATTTGTACAGCCTGTCAAATAGCGCAGCTTTGGTCCGTCTCTCAAATCATCGTCTGCCCGCAGATTCCAAATAAAAAAAATCCCAATTTGATGAAGAAAGACTTGTTATAGGAAGTGACGGTCGCGTCATTCGAGTTGTTCACAGTCAGCTTATTCACAATGTAATATTCCGAACCAAAATTGAGACAGAGAGTTGAAGCTTGAACAGTTCTGTGTCTTACATTCACTCCTCCTGCCTGATCTCCTTCTGACTCACTCCTCTTTCTAGTCCTATCTGTAGCTGTCTTTTCTCATTTAGTCTTGTCATTACCCATTCTTTTGATTCACCTCCACATCACGTCAATCTGGACACTAACATCTATTCAGTTATTCATTTGCACTGTTCCACTCACAAGTGTTTATCTGTGTTCCTCAATAGAGGCATCAAACGCAACAGCACAGTGCTCTGCTAGCAACATTTTTCTGTTCCCGCCGTGTCTCCTCCTGCCGTGTCTTTCTATATGTATTAAATATTTCCTTTAATATCTTCAGAAACAGTGGAGCCACAGAGCCAACCCTGAATTGACTTGATCACTTTATTGTAGCGAGTATAAATGCTGACCAGCGAAAAGACAAAGGCTAAAAAATACCATTTGTAACTGACATAGCAGGATCCACAGGAAGGTTTAGGAAATATAGCAAAACAACAAAAGCTGAAAATAAATTATCTGGATAACAATTACAACCGTCATTATAATAATAATAATAATAATTACAACAGTGTGAAATAAGAGTTAATAAACATTTCATTGGCCTCTCTGAAGCATGATTTTAAACTTTCATTCAGCAAAAATGCAAGTTAAGAATCCAGCAGATGTTCGGAGGGTCCATCTGTCCAGGATGTCCCACTTTCCCGCAGTCATGTACGACAGCTGGCACTGCTGCAGTGATGCCACGGCTTGTGTGTGAGTTGGCTGATACATTTGTCCTCACCCATGAAAAACAGGTACCTTTTGATGAAGGAAAACAGTCCCCTGCTCCGTTGATATATACAGCTGCATAATAGGTCAGAATCAGGACGGACAGAAGACATGTCTTCGTACCAACTCCAGCTTTGCCCTCCTTCCTCACCCCATGGCCGTCACCATGTTGGAGTGGTGCGGGTGGCTGAAGGAGGGATGGATGGGGGTCGGGGTGGGGAGCATGTGTCCCGTGTGGCTAAAGGGCGCTAGGTGGCCCATTGACATGTGTCCAGCCAGGGAGCTGAAGGAGCTCTTCTCGTGCATGCTCTTGGTAAACTCCTCGTAGCTGTCGTTGCAACGCTTGATCTTTTTGGACTTGTTGGACATTTTCCTGTTGCGTGTCTGTATTCCCTCCTTCTTCATGGTTAGAGGTCGATTCACCTGGAGGGAAGAGGCAGCAGGAAGGTGAGACGTGACTTCAGGTCAGAGGGCAGTGATCTGATCACTTCTAAAGACGTCGATACTGCTGCTACATGAAGACGCAGATGGTCAACTCCACCAAGGAAGTTGCCCCTGACTGAAACACATCATTGTCATGGCAAGTCTGAGCGAGAAATACTGATGTATGTGCCCGACAAGTCAATGGCAAGGAACATGCTGGGCTTCTATGAGGCAGCGGAAGAGAGGCGGAGCCAGGTGTGTTTCTCTAAGTCGGTATGGAGGTAAGTGGACCAGCATGTGGCCTGTGCGCAGTCCAGTTTAGCTAACTCTTTAGCATTAGCCAACACCCTTCAGTAGCCCATTGTAAGAATTGTCCTGTACTTGGCTGAAATGGATGTACTTTTAAGCATGTTATTCATACGTGCAGCGAAGCCTGGAGATATGACAAAAAGACTTTAAACTGCCCATGACCCCGACACCAGGGGCGTCCAAAGAGAGAGCCGTGGTGGGTTCAGGTTTTGCTGAAACAAGCAGCACCTGAAACAGTCCCTGTCACGCTTTTCCATGTCGTCTACAGCGTTAACAAGATGAAACATTTGCTGGGACGTGAACAAGAGCGCTTTTGTTTTAGGAAATAAACCTACACATGATGCTACATTTCATCCAATTTTTTCGACCACAGATTTTCCTGACGTCAGGTTGTACCTGCGCATTCATGGGACCAACTCAGATGACGGTGCGACTGATGATAAGCTGACAAGGATTCACTTCAAATTTCTTGCCAAATGCCAAATCGGCCATTTTTGTAGTCATTGATGTTCTTCCTGTGGTAATGTCCTTCACTAACTAGATAGATACAAACATTTAAAGTGTTACGATGTGAGGAAAATAGATTGAAGTAGAAATGACGCAGATGTTTATCACATGCTTCTTATAAAGACCATACAGATTCCACAATAGAAGGCTTTATGCCACTAAACAGTCAAGGCTTTTGAAAGAGATTGAAGATTGAAGGAGAGTGGAAACGCTGTCACTTCGTCACAGCATGCACATGTACTCATAGCAGCCGCTCAGAAGCGTCAGGTGAAAGCCGTGTTATGGCTGGAAAGGAGCTGCTGGGCGAAGGTCTTACTGACTTAAGATTTCAAACTGACTTGGCTTCATGCTTGAACAATGGCAACAAAGCCGCCTACACAATGTTGAATATCATCAGTGTGATCCCCTCAGATTTAAAGTGCAGTCTGACCCGATGGCAGTTCCACTCCATAACAGCTCCACTATTGTCATGCTCCAGGGGATTACATCTTGCACGGAAACAAAAAGCACAAAGACGTCTGCGAGTAAAACAACCCTCATTCACCCGCTTCATTTGCAATCTCCAATCTGGCTGCTCGGCCGTCGGTGAAACCTGCCTGGCCTCTTCCCATCTACTTGACCCCTCTGGCTTTGTGTGGCCCCGACACAGCAATTGGCAGTGAAAGACTTACATTATGCAGTTTGTAGTAGAGGCCGCAGGCGTTGCACACGGGATCCCCGTTTGCGTTGCGCCGCCAGAGCGTGGTCGTGGTCGTCTGACAGTTAGCGCAGCAGGTTCCGGCTCGTCTGGCAGCAGACTGTGGATCATCACATCAGGAGCAGTCGGATTAAACTTGAGGACAGTTCTTCAAAAAAGTGGACATGGAATTGCGCTAAAAAGAGGCAACAATCTTCTCATATGTTGCTAAATTTACAATATTGCTTGAGAAGCGGCATTAATTATGAAACGTATTATTTATTCACCGTGTTATTTATTGGATGAATCTCCTGTATGACTGGAACTTGGGGTGTGCTGACGGCAAGTGCATTTATTCGGGTGTGTGTTCACCGTGTGTGTATGGAGGCAAAAATAATGAGACCAATCTCATGAAAGTAAATAGATGTGTGTGGCAGACACCAAGTCTGCTTCCTGGTTATGTGTTCACTCTGCCATGTGACTCTCACCCACATCATTGGTTGGTCATTCAGGAAGCTATGTACAGCAAAAGCACAAGGAAATAGCTTCCATTGTACATACAGAAAATCCTCATGAGTCGCTTTGTTCATCAGAAACATAAACATAACGCGCGTGACATTTGATGCTGGTCATTGATTTAGTTCCAGGATTGAAGTTTTTGCCGGTTTATGCTAAACAGAAAGCACTTTCTTTACTTAAATATTAAATATGTCTCCATCAATATTGATTCAGTTTGTGTGTAACAAAACCGTGGAGTGCAGATTTGTGTTGCCTTAAGTTTGAGGTGTGTGAGCGAGGATTCCACGGTAATCATGTCAGAATAATCATGAAGTTATAATAGCTCTGACTATTGTTGTCTTTCAAGTGAACACACACACGAAGTGAATATTAACACTGACTTGACAGGAGACTCTAAAGCCCGGGTGCTTCCATAGCATTCCCACTCCGCTGTGTCATGAGTGTTTGACCACAAGAAAAACGAGGACTGGGACTATATGAGAGGCCGCGGGAGGAAACAGGCGCTGCTTTATCTGGACCGGTCAGATATCCGGATAGGAAACAACTGGGAGGCTGCTGCCGCCGAACACTGCAAACTCTGCATGAGACGCGGCGAGCTCCGGCTGATATACGACTCTGACCTCTGGAGCTGCTCTAACTGCTCACAGCACATTCCTCTTGCTTTTGTATTTCCATGAAATAGGCAGTTGTTGGCTCAAATGTGATGGATTAGACTTTTGATGTGTTAAAATGTTGGGTTTTTGAGGACATTTCTGTTTGGTTTAAAGCGACAGACAGTCACATTTGTGCTGGAGAC
The DNA here is from genome assembly GCF_027744825.2 of Synchiropus splendidus. NCBI lineage: Eukaryota > Metazoa > Chordata > Actinopteri > Syngnathiformes > Callionymidae > Synchiropus > Synchiropus splendidus. The sequence goes on from NC_071339.1 coordinate 1,727,423, forward strand.
TTTGGCTCTGGTTATGAACATAGACATGTGTTCTCATGTACAAACCCAAATAAAGCAGACTCTGAAGCGGCGTAACTCATATTCAGGTATGATCATTTCATTTGGCCTTTTTAATGAGTGCAAAATTGAGTTTATATATGTGCTAAAAAAGATACAAAATATATCATTTTGGATGTGAATATAATTTTGCTTTGACTCCATGTGCTAAGTCCAAATCTTCTTCCTCCGTGTGAGAACACTTTGGACACGACAGCGTCAGGTATGAAGGAGGATCAGACGTTGAGGGTGACGGAGCAGCTGCTCCGCTATCAGTGGCTATCTGAAGTCGTAGCAATAATGATAAGAGTCACAGCAGCAATGGCCGCTCTCTGCCAACAGTCTGAACCAAAGGAGCAAGAGGTGACTGACTGGGACAATTCCTGGAAGCTGATTGAGAAAATATAACTTTCCTGTAATTGTCCCCCTCTGTCCCCCTGACTCCTCTCTGCGCTCCCAATATTGACTCTCCCAACACACACACACACACACACACATAAAGAGAGCGGGCTGAACAGGGACTCACCAGTCTGCGTTTGGGTTTGATGAGTGGTCTGTTCTGGCCGTTCATCTTGTGGTAGAGTCCACAGGCGTTGCACAGGTAGTGACCGGTGCTGTCGCGCCTCCACAATGGTGTTGACGTGGCGCCACAGTTCACACACTCCCGACCTTCTGCAGAAACACGCACACCTCCATTAGTGTCTGCAGTTCAATCATGTTTTTTCAAGTCACTGATGTGCACATCTGTTTAGAGAAACAAACAAAATGTGGGTAAAAACACGATCAGTGCAGGCATTATTATATATTATATAACAATAATGTGATTCACCAATCAGCAAGTGTGTAATGTATGAGTGTGCAATTGTATGTAACAAGTTTTGACATGTATACGGCTGCAAAAGTGTGGGCTGTAAAATTTTATGATTCATGATAATGGGCTCATCAATAAGTCGAACAATGAGAGCAGTATTCCGCGGCCTATTCAGCTTTGCTTCTGAATGATTCTAAACTTGATGTGGTGACACAAAAATGAACTACAGCGTGGCAAACCCTGTGTGACCTTTGAACTTTGAACTTGAAAATTGTGTTTACCCCTCTCAAATTTCACGTCATGGATTCATTTGATTCATTGTTTTTGGCGTAATGGACCACAGGAGTACTGAGGTCTTGGTCACGTTCGGATTGCATTTCCTCTGTCAAGCGTTTTGTGACGCCGAAAAGCCAATAACAAACAACGTGGCGTGCCATTGTGCTTCAATGAGCGTGTCATCATGTTGTCATGGTCTCGCTGTGTACTCAGCCAGCTACAGGTTGTTTTGACTTCAGTTTTACAAATGATAATTCACTTCATCCTAAGCAAAATCTTGTTTAGAGTTGGCGGCTCATCGTATAGATACAGTGTTGACCATCACATTGCTCTCACCATGACCTATGGAACACACTCCGTTGGACCTCATGTTCACTAGCTCGACAGAGTTTAAACAAGTGAACATGATGCTGAGCAATGCACATCATTTTATATGTGGAGGTTAACCACCATTAAACCTTGACTAGTTCTCTTAAATATAATGATTATACACTACAGAACAACACTTTAGGGTATGTTATGTAACAGGACTCTATTACAAATCTGACTGTAGGATGCACAATAGTCAATACCTGGTCGAGTGTGGGCAGTCTATCACCTTGGTATCTCCTGCAGGTTGACTTGCACCAACACGCCATTGTTTCAAGTTACCAAATCTGATGTAGAAAATCCATCTAAAGCCACTAGTTTTAAAGACTAAAAGTGGCTGATATTGTTTGGTCTGGAGTAACGTATATGTGAATTTACGTTGTTTCTGTCATGTTAACGGTGGAAAAAATGGAGGGATTGTTCTCCTTTTTGTGTTTTAATACGCAAAAATATTCTGATTATTTTTGTCTGTATGTTTAGGTAAATAAGAGGAATTTAAAAAAGACTGTTGGTGCGCCATGTGTCGGGTTCAAGTTTTTCCTGACTTTTGACCCCGCTCGTGGGAGAACGTGTTTGTCAGGTGAGTGCGAGTGATGTGTAAATATATCCAGCCTTTATAGTTTCACTCTGAGAGTGTCGCGCTATCGATGCCGACGACCTTCTCACTCACCGGTGCAGGAGCGAGTCTTGTTCTTGTTCTTCTGCGGGAACCCGGTGGACACCCCGAGCAGGCCGCCCGGGTGAAACAGGCTCCCGCTGTAGTCGTGAGTGGCGGCGGGGATGGAGTAGGTGGGGTAGGTGGGGATGGGGTGGTGCGTGGACGCGGGCTGGTGCGAGCTGACCGAGGCCAGGCTGCTCCTGAGCGGACTCGCACCTTCCAGCTTCATCGCCTCCGGTAAGGAATATTTGGGGCTGGAATCCTTCTCCTCCAGCCTGGTGGCGGACGGAGACGAAGCCCTGGGGTCCGGGGAGTGATCCTTGGGCGGGGTCGGGGGGAACGTGTACAGCTGCGGGCTGGAGTGAGTCGGCGGGGTGAGCGAGGCGGCGGAGGCCGCGCTCGCGCTGCTGCCGCCCGGGTAGACGGCCGCCAGGCTGCCGGGGGACGCGGGGCCGCCGGGCTGGTGCAGGCTGGCCTTGCTGAAGGGGCTCACGGCCCAGGCGTTGTGGTGATGGTGGTGGGCTGAGAGCGCGGCTTTCCCGCCGTCCAGCCACGAGATGCCCGGGCTGTGCAGGAGGTGAGGCCGGCAGACCTGCGAGCCGGTCAGGCGAGCTGTCAATCACCAAAAACAGCGCTGAATCAGCATCTCCACCAGCCACACACTTCGAGTTCTTTTTCCGTTACAGATCTTGCCAGATATCGCTGTCTAAAACCCAGTTTCATAACCAAACGTTACACTTGCTCCTGTGCCACTGTCACTTTTGTTATTTCACTGCGTTTCAACCTCTGCTCGTTGTATGGTCGAAATATTGACGCTTTATTTGATCAACCACGTGAACTTTAAAACAAGAAAATTCGTCTACAACAGACGATACATGTTGAGTTGAGTCATTATTTTTTTAACTGTCGAATCATTATTTTTTTGCGTCATAGAGGTTATTTTTGTTTTACTTGTATATCCATTTCATGCTGTGATTTTTATTTCAAAATTCTGATTATTATAATTCACGACTCTTTTTAAGAAACTGACCGTGTATTATTCAGACTATTTCAAGATGCCTCAAGTTTAAATATCGAAAACCTTGAATTTAAAGTGCTATTCCTTTTACATTATATATAATAAATACTGTTTTGTAAGCGTTTATAAAAATGAGTCTCATTTGAGTCCGTTTGAAACAGTCATGAAATTAAGAGTGTTGAGGAGCCAACCTTCACAGAATTTAGTCTTTTCTACTCATTTCTCTAAATGCGATTGTTTAATTTGTTTACTTCAAATTTAGAAGCTAGGTAATCTCATAAAATGATTCACGAATATAGCAGTAACGAATTGATCCCGGATAAATCGTTTTTCGTTGTTGTAACCCTCAAACTAACCACAACGTCATTTTAATGTAGGACAATGAATTTTAAACCGCTTCATATTTTAATTAAATGAGCCGACATCCTTTCATGTTGGCAATCAAACAGGCCGTAAATCAATAAGCAGAGCAAGAATATTTGATGCTCATGATGGCCGTTTAGAAGAGGCGGCGTGGGTGCCGTTTCTGCTCTGGCAGAAGAGACTGGCGTCAGATGCGCGGAGCCTCACCGTGCGCCTGGCTGTAGGAGACCCGGGCTCGGCCTGGGTTGTGGTAGTACGGGTTTCCTTGCGCGTCCAGGTGATTAAAGAAAACATCCACCTCGTCCGGGGGCAGCAGCTGCGCCGTGGGCTCCATGTAGTTATGTCCCAGGCTGTGGTGGTGGTGGTGGTGGTGGTGGTGGGGGTGAGAGTCCGGGTGCTGACCGTTGAGCACGGCATGGTGGTGCATCCACCGAGGCTGATCCGCCGCCACATCCATGTCCTGGGGAGCTGTTTGGTCGAAGGTCGTCACCAATGTCCCACAGGGTTCCCTCACTGGTTCCACTCGCGATACACCACCGCTCCCATTTGAAAGAACGTCCCTTTAGACTTCGCGACCTGGAAAGGAAACGGTGAGTTTCGGGTTTGTCGGTCTCTGAAGCGGCGCGTCCTACCTCGTTCTCAAACCCACAACCGGCGTTGGACGTGCGCAGCAGGTCCAGTCTGGGCTGTTTGTCCGACTAAAACGGCGTCCACTGGGACTTAAAGCGGCGCTGACAGGAGGTGGGCGGAGTCAAAGCATCGCTCCGCACTGGCGGATCCGCGACTCAACTGTCACACTGTGCTACTTCTACTTTCTGCTGAATCAAGAAAAAACACGCCGCCAACACGCACCTTGAAAGCGCTAAGACGTGGAGTCGACATGCTTCCAGTCCAGCAGGAGAGTAACTCTCACTTGATCTGACTGAAATAACTCCGACTACAAGGTGACCGGGAGCAGAGAGATGGCGCGGCTCTACTCCGAGTCACAGAAAGTTGACAGACACCTGAACACAAGAGAAGCTTTTCTCAGCTCGATGACGCATTCAAGGACCGCAAGGGAGTTGAAAACATAACTCCAACTCCTCGGAATAAGGGTGCTCGCAAAAGATGCTTCTGACTCCCCTGTTTCATGGTCATAAACATCATACACTATCATATGTAGACAGTAATAGAATGCGAAACCCGAGCTCACTACTGTAAACCTCTTTCTTCAGTTGAATTCTGAATATCTTGCAAATATTTACACATTCGATCGTCAAGATTCAGTGTAGCTGCAAACGCGAATGAACCCGTTTTTAAATTGACTTTTGGACATAAAGTCAGATATGATTCGCGCTTTGTCCATTGGCGCGTGTTCCGGGTGAACAGTCTGCGGCGCGCTTCTGTCCTTGTTTGTTCCGCTCTCTGTCTCGCGCCCGGTCGCTTGACGGACAGGCAGTAATTGGGGAGGGAGCGTGGAGTCCCGCTCCGTCCGCGCTGCCGCCTGTCTGACGCCGCTGGCTGCTGACGTCATCGCACCCAGTCCCAAGACTGAAATTCACATCGAGGACGTGAACTCCTGATGAGGCGGGTGCACGTTCGCGCACTCAGGCCGCGGGATGTTTGGAGGATCAGTGACAAGACTCGGCGTTTATCAATCTGAGTCAGAGTTTCGCTCACTTTCATGTGGAGTCAAGGCGCTGTTGAGGAGACGCGCGTTAATGGAATATGGCGCGATCTTGTGACGTCAGGGATCGCTCACTTAAACCGTCTTAACTGACGTTATTAATTTACTAAATGATTCTTACTGAAAATGGAATCAGCGACGCATGAATCAGATCAAGTTGGGGTGAGGGTGAGGTGGGGGGCGGAGGGTATTAGCGCTCATCAGCATGATAATGTCGAGAGACATGAGCCGCGAGTCTGAGCCTTTTGATCTGGCGTGACGATAAAAAAAGCCTTATCTGCGGCGAACACCTCCACATTAGGATTCGTCCTTGATTGAAGTCAACCTTTTTTCTTCTTTCTTTTTTTTTAAACCATCGATCACACGGCCATAAAACACACGGTCTTTCTCTTTTAAATATGAACGACAAGATCAAAACCGTCGCAGCGATTGTAATAATAATAATAATAATATCACAATTACATGGTTATTGTCTCGCTGCGACGGTTCATATGTGATTTGAATATTTTCTGTCAACACTGTATCAGTGCTGTTATTGTTTGCTTTATTGTTGCTCTAAAAAAGCGTGCGGGTTTTTGTCATCCTTTATTATCGTTATTGCAGCTGATGCTTCATATCTAACCTCGATTTCAGGTTTTCACGCATTAAAAACACAATCATTATAAATCTTTGTTGCTGCATTGCTGTTAATGTTTTGTTACTTTCTGATTTCCTCCCTCCCTTTTTTTAATTTAACGGATACGATTTTGAATAGACATCCGTTTATATTCAATAAGAAATGTTTATTGCTTTCGAATGTTAATGTTCTGAGTTGCTTGCATTATTGTCGTTAAATTTAATATATCTATCGATATATAAAAAATGTATGTATGTAAATGTATATATCAAAATATTGGTGTAAATTATACAGTATGTGAAAACAATTTTATGATGATACTTTATTGTTATCGTACAAAATCTTGTTGATATGATGACAGATATGCAGTTGCTACCAGCTAATACAATTAATATAGTTGTAAATGTCCGTATGTAAATAGATCTGTTAGCACTATGTGGTTAATTCATATTTTTCTTTGAAGCCACGTGGTCCTTGCGTAATTATTTCTTGAAAGAGCTATTGTGACGGCTGATACGATTCTTGTAAGGAGTTTATTTGCTCCGTCACGTGACCTCGGTAATAACGCCACGGCACCATAATAAAGCTTTAATATTGTCGCCCGCGCTGCTGCTGCTGCTGCTGCTGCTGGTTCTGAGGTCTCGGTGATTATAAGCCATTTTTCACGGGTGCCGGCTAATCTTTGTTCTTTGTGAAGATAATAAATGGCCTAATCGTTATCAGCGGGCTGCTGGAGGTGTCGCGCAGAATGGGGCTGATCGGGCCGGGAAATGGGCTCCCGAGTGCCGCGGAATAAATGCTTCTCCTTATCTCTGCCTCCCAGATTATCAGCGTCTTTTCAAGCGAGCACAACAAACACATCTAACACCGAGACTGCGTCGTCGACTGGTCCCGATCTGAGCGGGATTGATGGGCAGATAGGAGGCAGAGGCAGCTATTATGCGCCAGCTTCACGGCCCGCGCGCGCGCGCGCGCACACGCATCATTCACACTATTTTGAAAAGTCTGCTCCCCCAATATTTTTGGGGGCTGGGGGTTATCTGCGGGAGTCATCTGCGGTTCCGCGTCTTTGTTGCGGTATCGCCAATCTTGTTTCTTTCAAGTCGGATTTAACTGGATGAGAGCGCGAGGCTGCAGCGCACGAGGAGGGAAATGTATTTGAATAATCATATCATGTTTTGGAAATAGTGAGCGGAAAGAAAGAGACAATCCCGGATGTCCCAGATACGAAAAGGTCCACTTGAAAAAAAAGTCGTTTTCAACATCCTATCATGAAGAGAATGTTGCTTTAACTCACTTAAACGCGTAACTGACGCATTCAATAGTAACAAGATGTGTTCGCGAAATAGCACAAAGAAGAAAATAACGCGTTTTCACAATGCGAGCAAATGATCGGAAGAACTCCCCTGACCTGTTGTGCTTGGAAATGTCATCACCAACAGCCGCTGGTTGAGTTTCCATTGGATTAAACTTGATGAATGAGGAGAAACGGACTACATTTCATTGGCACAATTTAATAAAGAGTAGTTCGAATAAAGTGCACTCTGAGACCAAAGAAATTGAAATGTTTTATTATCTAAATGTCATGGAATTCCAAGTGGAGCATTTAGGAAATGTTCAGATGGACTTCAGTGAGTCACTGAATCATACTGAGGTCCCCACTTTTCTGACGTGTAGTTCCGCACTCAAACGACCCAAAGACGAATCAGTGAAATAAATGACAATTTCAAAACAGAGAGATAATGATCAGAGACCATTCAACTGTGTTCCCTCAGACTTCCTCATTCATAATCCACATGTAGCGTCCTAGAATGACGTCCTCTCAGCCATTCTTCACCCAACCGCGTCATCATTTTTGGCTAAAATACAACAATCTTTATTGTATTTGATGGAATAACATTTGCCTCTGAGGATCTGACAGATGAAAAATGTTTGCAAATGGTGGTCAATATAGTTTGATGGTTACTTGACCAGGCAAATAATGAACTATACCTCAACACCTTTGCACTGGGTTTTAATAGAAGATGAAACAAAAGTCTACCATGAGTTCCTTATTGATGTCATCTGCAAGAGCATTTCACTTTCCTTCTCGGAGAACTCTTCTCCACCCAGAGTGTTAGACAACATTTGTCACTGACCTCTACGTTCAGCGCCTAAAATGATCAGTGAGTCAAAATTTGCGGATTCAAATTTCCTTGAAATTATTCAATCCATAGCGGCAATGAGGCAAATGTCGAATAACAGAGGTGTGACTTTTTCTGAATAATCATTGTGCACAAGAGCGTGCAGGTGGAGAACAGCGTGTGGCTGAGGAGTCATGTCATTGACTGGCTGTCTCTGGGGTGGCAGGACACACTCACGGAGGTGACCCGGTCCCATCCACTGGCACGTTATTGCACAGCTAATCTGAAAACCAATGTTAGGACATGTGTCGGCGGAGACCCGAAGCTCATGAATGTTGTCAGCTGAGCTTATCCAAAAGCGTATGGACTTAACTGAGAGTAGAGTTGACTGTTATACGCGTTTCCTTTGCTGCACTGCTGCAGGAGGAAGCATCTATAGGGCATGAATTTGTGCCAGGAGCTGCTTTCTTTTCCAATATAGCGGCTGGATGCTTAATAACTTGGTGGCTGCAGCGGCTCCTGGTGCTGCTGATGGTCTCCAGGGAAACAGAGATAAGAGTGCACTCATTTTCCATATCTTACACTCCATTATATTCAAGGATTAGTTCTCCTTCCCAAAAGGTCAAACATGAAGTAAAGCCGGTCAGGAATGCTCCTCGTCCTCTGTCTCCAAAACGTTGTCCGAGCAAGGGACCTTCAATTCATATTTATGCATTTATTGGCTGTTTATTTTGACAAGGAGGGAAAAAACTGGGCTCTGACATGAACGGTCTGCTCTCAATAAAGCTGCAGACCCAAAGATCTAAAGATTTCTTCTGGAGCAGAGCCTGAGGCCAGATCCTCAGAGATCCCTGCTGCTGCTGCTGCTGCTTTAATAAGGCCAGTTATGATGATTCAGCCTGTTTGTTTGTTTTGTTTTTTTACGATCTTTGTGTCATTCACAAAATGATATTGACTTTGTTTGCTTCTTTGCTAAAATCTCTCAAAACAAATTTGTCGTACAATCGAAAATCGAAAGAAAGACATTTGAATTGACGTATCATATTAACTTATAACTGAAATCCATTAAAAAAAATCCTCAACTCATATTTAATTCTCTCACTCTAATTTACTTACTTGAATTAGTATGATTTAATGCATCTGAGTAAAATGCTATTCCATGATTTGTTAACGACGTAGTTTAAGTGCCGATGGTGCGGCAGACAGTGACATCTAGCGGTGAAGAAAAGCCCTGTGTCAACTATATGTCTATGAAAACTTAAAAAAAAAAAAAAAAAAAAAGAGTATTGTGGTGAAAACGACTTCCACCTTGTGTAGTAAAATCGATGATTTTCCAGCGAAGGTTTCACCACAACATTCCTCCGGCCAACTGCCTCCTCTCCCATCTGGATCCTGGACTCCTGGTGAAAGAGCCGTCATGTTTCAAAGGCTCTCCACTTCACTTCCTGCCCAGAGAGCAACAGGAAGTGAAAGTTTACAACTCTTTGACTGTGACCACCTGCCAGTCACAGTCAGCTCTACAAAGAGCTGTCACGGGAATACAAGAATTCCTCAACAATAACCTCCTCATTGTGCCAGTGTGAAGCTTCACCTCCAGGGATCATTCCAGTGTCCACTTGGTGTCTCAGACATCAAGCTGGGCAGAAGATCCAAGAGTGAGCCTCCTGCTTCATCATCGCTCCACTGCACTGGCCTTGCTATCGAGTCGGACTCTGTCCCAGTCAGTGGTGACGTCAGGACCTTCTTGCTCTCTACATCTTCATTTACTGATCCATCCCACCATTTAAACCCTCATGAACCATCTGTCTTCAGCCATTAGGAAGTCCTGCATGTGTTCTCTGTGGAACGCAACAAGTGTCTGTGTGTCTGACTGTCACCAGTGTATTTGCAAATATTAGACATTTCCCAAGCTCCTCCGTCCTTTAACGTGGAGGTGAGTTACACTGTCGCTGCAACAGTGAGCCTCCTCTTCCTCTGGAGATGGAGTCTGGTGCGCTCGAGGTTTCTGCGTCGAAGCGTGTAGTGATAAGGGGCCAGACCTCCAGGGTTCTGAAGCTTGCCCCAGTCCGCTCAGGTTGGGTCATGCTTGGTCACAAGATGACATTTTGTCATAACACATTTGTGCTGAGGTGGAGAGTCGTGACCTACAAGAGCTTTCCAAGCTGGATGTTTCCAATGAAACCCAATTCTCTTTTTATTAGAAAACCATTCCGTTTGCACACAGCCCAGTTGCATTAGCTTGTTTTGTCACTTATTTGAGTTGCTTTGTTTTATCGTTGGCATTTCAATCCAAAGAACAATAAATACTTTACTCATCACTGACATATTCAATGGATGCCTCAGAACCGTCACCTGAACACGCAGGTCCTGGCGCACGCTCTTTTTCTGCTTAGAATTTTAACACAGCAACCGTTGCTGTGCGTGTATATATATGTGTGTCTGTGTGTGTCTTTCACCGGTTTGCTGTTTCATCACCAGCAGGTGCATCAGGGAAAGATTATTAATCTGCTTCACCACATCCTTTATATCAACACACCCACACACTCAAAGAGAAAAGTGTTTTTTTTTCCTACAACATGAAAAAGCCAATATATTGGCTGCAGAAACAATGTGAACATTACTTTGTCTTTTCCTTTTATTTTTTCTTCTGGCACATGAGTCTTCTCATAGGGCAACAGAGGTTGTTCCCGCTCATGTGGATCTTCTCTAAGTGCTCTGGTTTCCTCCCACCAAAGCCTCCTCCTCCTCACCTCACTTGGTGATGTTTAACATTTAAAGATGTGATTTAATGGTACCCTTTAAAACACGGTTGCACCATCTAATGGCCTCACATTGCAACATATTCAGCCATCGCTCCCCCTGCGGACCTTGGCTGTTCTACCATGAATTCACCGAGGCCGTCTGAAGAAGTATCACCTCCCGCTTCTTCTTGTGCTGCCCATATACACGGTACACACTGCAGCGCGACAGAATGGCGAGTGTTGCGGCGACGCTATCAGAGGCAGGAGACCAGCGGAGTGCTGAGCTCTGTTCAAATGACATGTTGCAACGTCAAGTACTGGCCCTTCAGCTTCATCTGTCCACTACACTTGACTCCAACCTTTTTTTGTTCTTTACTCCATGTCAATCCGTTCCTTGTATGATCCAGTTTCTGTTTTGGAGCCTTGATGCTTGCATCCCTGAGTCACCTTTTCACAGTTGGATGTTTAGACTTGGCTTGGCTTTGTTCCTAAATGAAGTTGCTATGTGAGGAGTCCACTTGCATCGGTTTCTCCATGTTCACTTGTGCACTGGGGCCTCTCACTTCTCTTCCTATTCTCAGTGGAAGCCGACCAGAGGCACAGAACATCCTCACCCACTTCTTTGTCAGTTCTCAGAACTAGAATAGCCTGTCAGGTTCCTGAAGAAAGAGGACCAGACCTGAATCTTCTCTCGAGATCGCCATTCAGGGAAGCTAAATCGTGAGACACCGGACCATAGAAACAAATGTTAAGTGGTCGAGCGCCTCGTGAGAAATCCACTGGATGGATTTTACCTTTGATCAATTGCAGTTTGAGTCATTAAAAATTGCAGTCTGAGAGGTTTAAAGAAAGGTAGTTTTGGTTTGGTGGAAACCACACTGCTCCCTGTCTGGCAGCCCCTCGCCCCCCTCCTCCAAAGCTCTCTGCAGATACAGTAATGACATGAGATGATGTGAGGCCTGCCACATTCTGTGTGCTCTCTCCTCCTCCCCCCTGCTCCTCACCACATCAGGATACACTTGTTCTAGTGAATTCCGGTTTCAAACGGATCGTTGCTGTCTCCTCTGCTCTGCTGCTGTGCAGGACCAATATCATGATCAGGTACACACGCGAGCGTCTGGTCCTGTGGTCAGGGTTTCCAACGGCCTGTTCTGCTCGCACACCTTTAGAAACCTCAGCACTCCTGCTCCTGAACCCCCTCCCACCTCGAGCCTCCTCGCCTACATCAGTGCACTCGTCGCGATGAGTGAAGTCATCAGCCTAACTGTCTGTCCTCTGAGGACCGCTCGGGTTCACCTGCGTCTGCCGCCCCGGACCTGATGGCCAGTGAGGTCCAGCTCCTGCTGCCGTGGACGCTCCCCTTCTCTCATGTGCTTAACGTCACTTACAAGGCCGTGGACATGTGGAATTGAAGTGACTGAATTTTCCTCAAACCTCGCCCAGAATCAGCCAGGCCCAGCAGATTGACCTTTGACCTTTGGCATAGCGCCTCCAGTGGTGACTAATAGCACTACACTTGGGTTCCGTCAGTCAGGCCGAAGTTTGTTTTGGAATTGAAAAAATGAAAATAGACATTTCTCTTCGGAGATTATGATCTTTTCTTCAACACACTCTATCAGCCATCCACTTGTTGCAGGCATCTATATGTTCGCATTAGATTACATGGCCGTTATTATGAGGACAAAAATGACCTTGCTGCCTAGTTTCCCAAGTTCAAAGCTTATATTCTTTAAATGGAACAATGATGTAAAACACAGGTTAAATGTCATGCAGATCGCACAGTTTGCCCTGATTCATCTTCATAGTGGATTAGGATTTTTCCAACTATATAATAATAAGGAGGAAGTCATTCTGTTAAACTCTCCGTGCTCCTCAAAACCCTCCTCAACTGAAGGTGAAGGCGTGATGTGAAGGAAGAGGTGATTCATGAGGCCCCCTTCCTCCCCCTTACGCCTTGGTCTCGGGCCCATTGTGGCCCAATTGAAGCAGTTGAGGGCCATGTGCGTCACCCGACCGTGTTTCCAAAAACAAACACTTCTTTTTCACTTCACTTTTCGGCGGTCATAAAGGTTATCTGTGATTGCCGTTACTTTCACACTTTCAGAATTGCATTTTTTTTCATCGAAATGGAATCAAAAGTCTATCAAGTCTTTGTTTTTCTATATTTTACAATATCAGTTTTAGGTGTTCAAAGCTGAGCAACAGTGCCTCCTGCTGTTTAAGTAATGCGATTACTTCTCAGTTAAGAAATTAAAGATTTGTTTTGTCAATTCAATTAAAACATGTTTCGTTTGTGTTCTTAAAAAAAAGACAATATGTGCATATGATTTTTAAAATTCTTTTTCGGGTTTAAATATATTGTTTTTTGTTTTTGTTTTGTTTTAATTTTTGATAGTGACTCGACAAATCTGGTGCCTGCAGTATAAAATATTTAATTCGAAATTTTGACTCAGTATTTTGTGTCTTTTTAGTTATGCCATTTCAACATGTTTCCACCATTGCAGTTTTTTTTGTGATGACTTCACAAAGCATTTGTTCTATGAGCTCAGTTTGTCCTGTTGTGGTATTCCTGGCTAAAATAAAAGACTTCCTCTGACTGAAATACTGAGTAATTTCCAACAGGCATGGACATGGTTCTCACTGCATTATTGTCCATTCGGTCTTTCTGACTCATCTTCACACAGAAAACAAAGATATGACTTGTTCAGAGTAGTTTAGACCTTTAAACCTAACTGTTTCCAAGCTGTCTTCACTGATACTGTCAATAGCACCAATTCTGCCGTTGAGGTTTATTTATGTGTTTCGCGCGTTGAAGATGGGGCAATAAAGGTGTCGTAAGAGATTAGTTGGCCTCCAGCTCGATCTGATTTCAGTTGCTCTTCAGAGGGCCCTGGCAGGCTCAGGCCGTGGAGGAACCTCATCTGCTTGACTGCAGAGATGTTGGGAGGGATGTGCAGCCAAACCGCTGGCTAGCTTGGGCTTCCGGCTCTGGGGCAACACAGCACTCCGGTACCCCACAGAGCCAGCAGCCTCTCCACTATCACCCCACTCCAGACACTGTGTCAGGATACTGTGGTGACACAACACTGGGTCTCTGTTCCTCCCTTGTCAACAAGACTGATGGATGCAGACAGAAGATGAGGAGCAAAGATGAGGAGACCTGGTCGATATTCAATGGGGCGCCTCTCAACCAAGTCAGATTGGATCTGGAGAAGTTAAGACACGTGCACGGTGCATCACAAATCATTCAGGTGTGGATGAAAGGAAATCATTTCTACTCAGTAGAAATAACTAACTGCATGCGACATTCCAGAAAACAACAGCCGTGCTGCGCATGAAAGCATGACATACGAACAAGTATATTGAACCTGAGGAAAAATCTATTGTGAAACTTCATGCATTATTGAGATTCAGTGGATTCCAACTCCAAGTTATGCACATCTGCAATGTAGCGGTTTACCACTAGAGGGCAAAACATATGGCCTTTGACCTTCTGACCTCTCGCACGGCACACAGATTACAGAGAGAGAGAGAGGGAGAGAGAGAGCTTTTATTGCGAAAGCTGATATGTCTAATGGCTTCATGGGTAGTTGATCATAGTTATTAATCTTGGATCTTCACCCATGTAAGAATGTGTGTGTGTGTGTGTGCGTGTGTGTTTAAGAATATCTATCCTCATGAGGACCAATTTTGGGGAAAACACCTTGTGGGACCCTTGTGACTTTGTGGGACCATTTTGCCGGACCCCACAAGGTTAAGCCTCAATTTGAGGATGAAGACTTCGAAACAACAAGGTTATTATCAGTAGGTTCGAGTTTGTTTCAGAGTCCTGGTTCAGGTTAGCCGTTTGTTTGGGATGGTTAGGTTAAGGGTGAGAGGCTGGGGAAAGGGTGATGGCAATGAGCCGACCCCACAAGGACGGTGAGAATAACCTGTGCGTATGTGTGTGTGTGTGTCTACTTACCATGACATGCTGGGGTTCTCATCAGATCCCGCAGTCCTCCTCAAGCCCTCATGTTTATTAATAGATATGAAGGGAATGACAGTATCGGTCACTATCAATACACTCGTTGTAAAGGAGCGCACGCAAGCGTCACATCACCTCAGTCCTGATCCAAAAATGTCAACAGGTGCGTCTTGGTGTTTGACTCTCTGGCATAACTCTTTCAGTTCAGTCGATGATGACAGAATAAAGATCCAGGCGGCTGGCGGCGGCCGGACGCTACGACCTGGTGAGAAAAGCGGAGCCATCCCGGCGACCTCTGGCTTTGGCTCTGCATGACCGTGCTGGAGGCAGACGAACCCACAGTGCGGTTTAGGAAATGAGGGACAGCTCTGTGCTGCATGAACAACATAGCGATGCGCTTTGACATTGGTGAGTTGACCTCATTACCTCGTGTCCTCTGATGATGTTATCTGACTTAAAATACATGGGATCCGTTTTAGTTTGTGTCCACAGGTCGTCCAGTTCAGACATTGCTGATGTGCAGGAAAGATTATGACTGGTGAGTGATATCAATGTGTGTGAAGGCAGGTCAGAGTTCAATATAGTTTTTAATAACCTGGGTCCTGGGTGACTCCAATGAAGTACACTGGCACCTCTCGCAGGTGATTTCGGGGGTGAAGTTTATGATATAGACAAACACATTTTTAGAACACTCAACACCCTCCAGTTTTTCATGCCCTGTAGCTGCCATCTTTTTGTTTACCCAAATGAACAGACACCGACATTGCAGCTGTGTTTTCTACTCAACATCTCCCTAATGTTTGACAAGTTCTAAGAAACGTTGCGGTCTTGTCTTCATCTCCACCTTCTTGAAGGAGTAGCGTTCTCCAGTACGCCCATCTGTCAGGATGTACCACGTGCCCCAGTAGATACCGTTGGTCACGCCGCTGTAGCGTCCACGGTAATACTGGCCATTTAAGTTGGCGGCCAGGCAGGCGTCAAACCACCAACCCGCTCCGTAGTACTGACCACAGTTCCCAGCGGCGTAGCGGTCGTGATCCCTGTCGTTGGTGCTGAAGGATCGGCCGTCGTGGTTGTAGCGTTTGCTGTAGCTCAGAGCATTCCCTGCGTCACCAGAGTACTCACGGGCTGTTAGACGGTACCTGGAGGACGGTGAGGGACACATGTGAGGCGCAGTTTATCTACAATCTGGGGTCGACAGACGGCATCTCTGCTTCACTGGTGAGTACGAGATGGTGCTATTGAAAAGACAAAAGCTCATGCGTGGTTTCTAGTCTAATATTGGATTCTCAGTCCCGTGAGTGCACATGCTAATACAAAGTCACCACCATAACTTGAAGACCTCCTTCTTAATCGGGCCCAAGGGTCAAAGGAGTTCCTCTTATTGACTCCTCAGTGAATGGAGGTTTTATCTGGCCACACGACTTGGCCTGTGTTTAAAATATGTGACTGAGCTTAAACCCCGGTCAGAGGGCCAGAGATAGGGAGCGGTTCCTCAAGACAATTGGCATCTATAGTGGGTCACCTTCACTGGCCTGCAGAGGTCAGCGTCACATTATTGTTGGGCAGGAGGAGTCCCCATCCGAGTGGTCGGCAGGTGATGCGAAACTAAAGGGGCACTGTGTTGACAATGATTTTTTTGACAGGAGTCAGTTAGTTATACTGGCTGTCAGGTCTTTTGACATGTAAGAAGGGAAAACAATGATCCTTCAGGTGGTGTGTGTGGTGCAGAACCTCACCGCTGGGCCTCTGGAGCCACTCTGAAGTTGCTGTATGTGGCCTGCCGCTTCTGCTGGTGCCAGTCTTCCAGCTCGATGCGGAGTTGGTGCTGACCAGTGGAGGTGAGCGCGCTCAGAGCTGCGTTCCCCAGCCAGTGTTCTCCTAGAGGACTGCCAAAGCCCTCCCTGTACTCCTGCCATGTCCTGTTGAAGTCCACCGAGCCGTCCCGTCGAGTTTGGATCACTGTCCACCCCCCTCCTGCTGTCTCCATGTCGCATTTAGCCTGAGCACAGAAACCCAAACTTGGTCCCTGCAGAGCCATGAATAGCACAGCTGGAGTGTTTGATGAGTGTGGTGGGCCTGACTGACCTCCAGAGCTGGCCTCTGCAGGTCCGGCTGGATGGTGTAGATACCGTTCTCTTTGATGCCCAGTCTGTAGATCTCAGCACAGTCCTGGGGGTGAGACCTTTCCTGCGGGGCCACTGAGAACCAGAGCCCCATTCAATCCGATTCCACTCATCACATTTTCAATATGATGGAACCTGTGCTAGTTCTATTATTCATTCTTCTGAATGCAGTATGGAGACATGACTGCGCCTGTCTAGTGTGAACACACTTCTGTAGCCTCTTAATTCTTGTGACCTTGCTACAAAAGGAAAAGCTCTGCTTTCTGTGGGTCTGATGTCCGATGAATGGATGAAGCCTTCTTATCCGCACATCTATAGTTTGTCCCGCTGAAGGGAAAAGCAATGCACATTTATCGGCTGAACTGCGGTCCCACGTCACATGCCTCGGTGGTAACAATAACATACTAGCACTTGAAGTTCGGTTTCCAGATCGTGTTGAGGGCACTCGCTTAGACTCAGACATTTAGTTACAATGCCTCCAGGATGCAGCACTAGTGAGGTGTAACAGGTGTGTAGAAGGAGGAGAAGAGGCTTGGGAAACCCTATATATATATATATATATATATATATATATATATATATATATATATATATATATATATATATATATATATATATATATATATATATATTGGAAAATCTTTTTAAATGGTGAATGTCTTGGTAACTTAACATATATATGAGACTTAGTCATTTCAATATAAGCCAATTTCTTTTGAAGTTTTACTCTGACCTCAAGCGGGCAGCACATATAGAGGCAAAGGGCCGCATGTGGCCCACTGGCCACTTGTTGACCACCTCGGCACTCGAGAGAATTTGTGTCTCTGTTGTTGAAGAGATGCCTCTCTATTTCCAAAGGAGTTCTAGGTGCAGTCTGCAACATAGTCATGACTGTGTCAGACTACATTCATCACTCAGCTTGCATCGTATGTTTGGACAGTCAGTGGATGTTAAGTCCTCAGGCTGTAAGGAAAGTTCAGTCGTGCAGAGCTTCTTTACAATACAAGTGGAACTCACCTGTGGGAGGATGCTGTGTGATACTTTTGAGGAGAAGTAGGAGGTCTTTCTCCCCCTCTCTTCCAACTGCAACACTTTCTGTCACCACAGAAAGTAGATAGATTATTGTTCAATAGTGGAAATCAGGTCTAAAAATAGCTCAAACTAATGCTTCTCTTCCCTAAGAGGTCCTTGTCAAACTGCCGGCCTGTGGGCCACAATGGGCCTGAGCTATAATTACATATGGTCCCAGCCTTCAAGTTTCTCATGATCCACCCATTATACATGTTCGCTATAAGACCTAAATAATAATAAAACCTGGCCAATTTCGGATAATTCAAATCATATTTCTTCACCTCTGTCACTGGGTTTGGCGCCTCTGGTCCACAATATCTCTCCATCTATAACTTTATTTTGAAAGAAAAGGCTCAGCTTGTTTCAAGTGTGTCTATCAGCACCGCGCTAGAGCAAGTCGTCTCATCCATCTCTGCGCAGCTGAATTCCAATGCGCCCACCTACGACCGACACTTAGCAGACCTCATTGAAGTGCTGTGTGTTGTGAGTGGGGGAGAAGCGTCGCTTGGCTGCCAGTGTGTTTTTACCCCTGCCTGTTGCATAGGTGGGATATAAATGTGTGCTCGGACGTACCCAGTCGCTGGGCCATCGCCCCGAGAGCCTGGCTGTGACAGTGGAGGTCACACTCCGTCAGCACGGCTGCCATCAGAGCCAGGATGCCCCCGAGAGAGCTGCTGTCCTGACTGGGGCTCCAGGCTCCTCCTGACTCCTGGAGCGTGAGCATGCAGCGCTGCAGCTGGACCAGCCGCTCCTTCACTCCTGCCACCTGCAGGAGCCATGTCAGACGCCGATGCAGAGTTTATCCCATGGTTCTGTTTCCAATGGTCGGTAGCGCATGACTGTGGAGTGACGTGTTTCCTCTCATTGTCTGGCGCTGACATCAACTGTTGTGTCCCTCTCACACCTGTCGCTGTGTGAGCTCACTGCAGTGATGTGGCCTAATTTTATCCCTCCTTTGATTGCAGACCATCATTACATGCTGGTTAGGTGCAGCCAAATTTAGCGCATTGTCCCATGAGAAAGATCAGTGAGACACTGTGAATGAACAGTCACAAGATCAACTGGGCATAATCTCGCAATGTCATCTCCAGAGAATCTGATTTGACTACTTCTACTTCTGATCATTTCCACTGAACCTAAAAAGTATCTATTGCGCTTGTTTGTTTTGGTTCATTTAGCTCATGACTTCCTTCCTCGCAGCCGTGTTTCATCTGTGAATCCAGTACTTCCAGTGGAACACTGAGGGGGGATCCAACATCTGGTCCAGGAGACTAGACAAATTTGAGCGGCTGGTTGATGACAAAGCTGCTCATTGTTTCAGACTTAATACATGCGCATGGAGGTTAAGAATTCTTCTGGTAAGCAGTGGAAGAGAGCATGGACTCACCTTGGGAGGCTGAGGCGGAAAGTTGCTTCTGTGCTGCTTCTGAGGAGCATCAGCCACCGCTGGGAGCGAAGCTATTCCAGTCTTACAGTTGTTTTTTCCAGCTGACCCGTCGCAGCTCCCGACACCGGCTCCAGATCCTCGGCCCTGCAGGATGGGCGCCGCCACCAGTTTGTCTCTGCAAGGTGGATGAGTGCAATCTGGAGAAGCCTGAGAGGCGAGCAGGGCTCCCAGCCACAGGGACAGCAGGGCCAGCATCCTTACAGACCCACGTGCAACCATCATGAGGATTGGCAGTTGCAAACAGTCGGATGAAGCGTTCTCCTCTGCACTTATCTCCTCATCCCTCTGAGCTCTTCCTTTCGTCCTCCCCTCTGAAAACGACCCTTCAGGTTAACCCTTTTCCACGTCTTTCTCCTGGTCCTTGTTTTAGTCTACACTTCTGTCATCCGCTGCTTCAGTCTATTTCTTCTCCCTGCCACGTCTTTTCTCCTCTGCTCTGGTTCTGTTTGTCAAGTTACTTTGGCTCAGATTCCTAGATAACTGCGGCACTCTTTGCTGTCTGACACGGGCTGGTGCACCCACCCCCTGACACACACACACACACGCACACCCACACAGAGACACACACACAGCCTTTCCATTTCCAACATAGCCAACAACTGACTATGAAGTTAACTCAGACACATTCTCTCTCTCTCGCGCGCTCTCACACACATCACCCTTTCCCCAGCCTCTCACCCTAAACCTAACCAACCAAAACAAATGGCTGACCTGAACCAGGACTCTGAACCAAACTTAAACCTGCTTATAGTTATTTTGACATTATCACCCTCAAAACTCTAGGTGGACCGGACAAAACGTCCACACAAAGATAAATGTCCCCATAGGGTCAAAGATTGATCCACACAAGAATATGAATGCATGTACAGGCCAACAAATGAACATGTGTGTACATGCGCATACAATAAGGAACACGACACATACGCCCATACACTCATTGAAGAATGCCTGAATATATGTGATGTTAGCTAAGAAACACACAAGAAAAACCTGTGCGCACCAACACACAAATTCACAGAATGCATTGCATTGGTACATACACTTAATGTCTTTCATTTGCACACTGAGACACATCCAAAACACACGGCAGTGCACACACACTTGCACATTTCCTTGTTTTGTGGGGACATTTCATTGACTTTCAGGCTTTCCTCAGCCTCCCTCCTTGAGCCTAACCATCCCAAAAACATGGCTAACCTTGAACAGGAACTAAACCAAACTTAAAACCTGTTACAACATCCCAGTTATTGTTTTAATCCTCAAATTGAAAAAATTCACAACAACAACAGTGCCCGTATAAACTCCCAGCAGCGACTGAAGTCATGGCCTCTGCCTCATCGCTCTTCCCTGTCACGTCGAAGGAAATGCAAAACGCAGCAGATGCCTCAGGTATGTGCTTCCTCCACTTTCGTCGGTCATTTTGGCACTTTTGCTCTTTTGTGTCCCTGTGTTTGTGTTTACAAACCGAGTTCCGAGGCAGCAATAAAGACTGGACGCTCAATAGGTGTGAGAGGGAAGGAATTCCTCTTTAAACACCAGAGCACATCAGGACCCTGCAGAGGCGCGCTGTCACTAACAAGGAGCCCAAACAGACCCAGAACAGCGCACACGCACACACACACACATATTCAAATATAGAGCAGGGAAGTTTCAGAGAAAACCAGGTATTGGCGGGTTTGTGTGGTTTAACTCCCATCTGGCGTAGAGTTGTTCCCTGATACACATTTGTATATTTGTAAATATGTTGAGTTGACTGCCTATATGATGACGACCTGCTTGCACTGACCATTTTTACTTATTTCTGTCTTGCACTGACAACCTAAGAGCTCCTGTAACAGTGAATTTCTCCTTGCTGAGATCAATAAAGTCTATCTTATCTTATGTAATTAGCCAAGATAGCAGAAGTATTCATGCAATGAAGAATGAGAATATTCCATACTTTCGAAATTTCAAGTCATACAGCACAAAAAAACAGGTGGCAAAGGGATTCATTCAGACTTTGTTGGACTATTGTACGATTGAAATGTCAGGTACAGATTGTGGTGGTTCAACAGCATTGGTTTGACTGTCGGTGTTGAAAATAACCTGGAAAGTTATGGACAGAATTATTATTGGGCATTACAAGGTCTGAATTCTCTATGGGCTTTTCTAGTTACTTTTCATTTCAGCTAATTTCAGCTCTTCTTTCCTCACTTTGAAAAAAGTGCAAAGATGGGGATTGGCAGCTGCAGGCCTCAGGCCATGGACCTAAAAAAAAAAGCGAGACAAACTTTAGGTTTTGTTTATTTGAGGAATTGTTTGTGAGGGATTGGATGTTGGAGCCTGCGCCTGAAATGATCATCAAAGCAGCAGGAGTAATTGGAGCCAGTGATGACAAAACAATGTGGCCTATTAAGGAGGTTCTCCAAGCATATCCAACAGGGAGGGAATCCTGGGGCAGACCCTGGTTCAGCCTGGGGAGAAAACATTGTGTCTGCAGTGCACCAGCTTGCGTGTGGATCCCTGTTCATTTTTCTCAGTAGCCCGTGGAGTAAATCATTATAGAATTTGATTGAGCAAAATGTTTTGGCCCCCTGAGCTTTGAGTGTGGCACGTATGGCACAGGACTCTAAATTTAGGTGATGAAATCTTCACAGCGTCTAAACATAAAACATTAAAATTAAAAAATTAAATTAATTAAATTAAAAAGGACTGAAGAAAAAAACGAATAGAAACATGACACTAACTGTGGATTGTTGTGTTATTGGTGAATATATTGCTGTTTCTCCACTATTATAATGTATTTTCTGTATTTATTGTCAGGTTACGGCTGCATCACTGAACACCTGCAGAGCCACTGAAGATAAAACTCCCAGCCACGGTTGCGTGTGACGTCACGCTGACGTCGACGTGGAGGAGGAAGTGAAAGAGGAAGCTCAGTAGAAAGGATAGCAGTTGACAGCTCGCAGGCTAAAAAGGAAGGCTTCTGTTCAAGTGCCAAGTTTAACAACCAGGTTAGAAATCACATCCAATCGATTTGCTAAACGTTCTGTAAGCGCCCTGAACTGTTACGGAGGCCTTTCTTTTTAAGGTTATTGCAACAACCGGTGCTACATTAGCATTAGCTTCAGTGGTAGCTAACGCCTTGCTAGCCGCCGAACAATAACAGCTCGCTGGCACGTCGCGTCAACAAGTCGCCTGCTTTGCTACAACCTTAAAGTAAGTCGCAACGGTGACATCACAACGGTCGTGTATTTATGAACGGACACATTGTGAATTCGGTGGTGGTGACACGAATGCTAATGGCGCAATGTTTTTTTTTTAAACGAGGAACTAGTTGGCAAAACAAGGCCGATCTGTAGCCGCACTGGGCCGAAGCAACGGCAGGTCGCTCCGGCACAAGCAGACACATTTCGCAATCTTCTCCGGCACCTTTTTTGGAGGATCGTCTGGAGTATATTCGACTCTGGTCGTATCAAAGACCAGTCGTTTTGGCTTTTAGCTGTCAATGTTGGGCGCATAGTCTTCAGAGGGAGATTGACTGGGTCTCATTAGGGGTGATTTAAACCCGGGAAGCTACGTTAATATGCAGAAAACGACCATGTCCCATTATTAGGCGACGCTCTATGGTCGCTCACACATGCTTTAATATGTGGACCTTGATGCCGGCTTTAATCTTTCAGTCAAACCTTGGCATCACAACCGATGATCTAGTCAAATCTTGTTTCATGCTAAGGGAGAATGATTCATTTCCTTTGAGGTTGTTGGAGAACAAAATGTTGATTTTATGATCAGGTGTATTATCAGAATCTAAGCTTAACAATAGGTTGTTATAGCTGTAGAGTCTGGTCTTTAAAGGATTTACATGGCTGAGTGTGTTTGCTTTATGGAGAAGTGAATGTTGGATTAACTTAGTTTTGTCCGTATCTAAAAAGTGCAATTCTGCACCACATTGGGAGTCTGCCCTTTATGCATGACTTTTTTTCTGCTCAAGACCTCAGCCAATTCAATAGAGGACTGGCTAGAAATTGTTGTTTCTCAACGGTTCCTCATGCTTTTTGAATATGTTAAGGAGATATTCTTCAAAACAGACCCTGTTGCGTCTGGGATTTTTGTCACTCTGCTTTCAATCCATGCTCACAAGTGATGTGTTGTTTGATGGTATCATATCTAGCGAATCAGAAAACAACCTTTGGTCAAAGTACTCGATAAAGGAAACTCTACTTTACAATGTCATTTGTTAAGATCGCTAAAGTTATGTTTAATCTTGAGTTTGTTTATGGGAGTGCTGTACGCAATCCACACTCAGTGTGTCAATATGTGACAACTAATGTTCTGCCTTTTTCTTTAGCTTACGGTACATTTGTGTGTCTGTTGAAGAAATGGTAAAAAAAATGCTGCAATCCTTATCCATATATGAATTATGTTGGCAATTATTGAAAGTATATAGCAGCACAACTGTCTTTTTCATAGGTCAGAAGATGCTGTCTGTCAAATATTACATTTTCCAGTGGCGTTTCGTCAGATGCCATGTGACTCAGCTGATCTCAGCGCACCTTGACGCGGTTCATGTTTCTGTGTCAGCGAGTCTCTACTTTACAACCGAGCAGACACTTGAGAGGTCTTGTCCCGTTCCAGCGTTGTTCAAGTGTTTTCCATCTGCTGATGATTTGTAAAAGACAAGGAACATGTCTCTGCTTGGTTTTTAATGACATGATGTGTAATAATGTTGTTATAATCTCTGGTATGTTTTCTTCATCAACGTTGCGATAGGAAATACAAGAATCAGTGCTCTCATTATTGGAGCGTTTCCCACTGGCCATTTTCTATGGTAACTAACTACCACCCTCAGAAAACAAAATTCACTTCTACACCAATAGCTCGCTGAATCTTGATTCATCCTCATCGCTGCTCACACTGTTAAAACTTTCTGCTGGTCATGACAAAGCTGGCACGATGCTACATACGTGGATTCAGGGACCAAAATAGTCTCACACAGCCACAATTATAGCCCAAAATAAAACTGCATAGTGGCGTGTGGCACACTGGCACATATGCTACATTGCAGTTTTATTCGTTATTTAGTCATCAGTGTTGAAATCTAGAAATTACTGTCTTTGCCTTATCATTATTATGCAATCGACCATGTGTCACACTTGTCTCATCCTGTTGTAACATTCAGGGCATGAGAGTGTGACTGTGTCACTGGTTCGAATGGCATGTTGAGAAGCTTTTCATTTCTTGAATTATGGCGATTTGATAAAATAGTTCAGATCGTGTTGCTCTCTTGGGCTTTATTTGTGTACCTAGAAAACAAAAATAAAACAAAACACACTTCCAAATCATATTTGCTTCACTGGCTCTTGGACTCATAAATGGAGTGTAAAGCAAAAAGAAACCATTTTTCTTTGTCTGCGGGTTTGTTTGGTGACGGCTTTAAACTATGTTTTGCCTAACTTTATGAGCAAGATCATTTAGGTTATTTGGTCTTTGTGGCCCGTGATTTGGTCAGAGGCGGAGTTAGTTGAGGTCACTTCCTGTGGTTTATGGGTGAGAAGGAGGGAATGATGTGATCCTCGTGATGTGTTCAACAGCTTAGGAAAGCACATGACTGGAATGAATGGAACTCCCAACATAATTGCTGCTGTGGCATGAGGCCACATAGGCAACTGTGTCTCATAGAAGTAGTGCATTTTGATGTTGTAGGCTATGGATAGCAGGATATCTGTGGGTTAGCGTTGTCCGTCTGGATACTAACTTTTTAAGGGTTCTCTCTCTGCAGTTGTGGGACAATGACATCCAGGAAGAAAGTTCTTCTGAAGGTCATCATCCTGGGGGATTCAGGGTGAGTCACTTTTTCACCTTCATGTTCTATCTGTGTTCTACTGTGAGTTCTATTACGAGTTGTAGAATTGTAGACAGGTGTTATGAAGAAAATCTATCACAATATAATCTACTTTTATGTCTGTAACGAAATAGTTCTGTATAGATTTTCATAGAACAACTTGAAAATGTGATGTACAACAAATGAATGCAAACTATTTTGTCTGCCTTTACTTGGAAGCGACATTCAACATGACTGTCACTAATGGTTTCGCTACACAGGAGTGCAACTAGATGAAAGGAACAGAAAAGCTGTACAGATGTACATCAACCAAGGCCTCTTTGGCAACAATGCACATCTGCACTTATGTTACATGACTGGTATCAAACTTGAATTGACTTTTTTTATGATGAAACTTTTGCTTTCGCTTGCTTCCAACATCACCAAAGAATGTGTCTGTTTGAATGTAATTGTTAAATAGGTGCAGAGGTGGGCGTATCAGTGTTTCACGTCTCTCGTTGACCACTGTTGTGTTGTGGTCTGCCAGTTTTATTTTGGGGTTAATTTGTGACTGTTTAGCTAGACGGTGAGTGCGTCTTAATGTTTCTAGCTTGCAGCACATTTGTTGCAGTGACGTGACGATTTTTTTTTTTTTTGGCAGAATGTAGTCGAGTCAGGGAGTGGTGTTGTGCCAAGGCGGCAGCGTTGTGGGAAACCCTGCTGGTGTTGATTGATGATATAATGGACCACTCGGTCTAACATCAACCCGAGAGTCTCAGTATCTACGACCGTCATTATTGAGAGCTTCCTTCATTAAAAAGCATACATGGACTGATCATAGTTTGTTATGGAATAATGTGTGAGAAATAACACGATGTTTTCTATCACACACATGATTTATGTCGTCCTGCTGTCCACCACGAGGCTGAGCTGTCCAGAGCAGCCGAAACAAACCTGTTTGTCAGGCAGTTATTTAAGATGAGGTCACATCTGCAGTAGTGCGACTTGACTTTTAGTCATTAAAACAAACACACCTCTGCTTTTAGTCATTTCTAGCCCAGGAACCAATGTGCTGGAGCAACCCCCTTCCTCTTTCGTATTAATGCTCTCTTATATTTGGCTCAAACTGGTTTAACAAGGCCTGTGACGGCAGGTAGAACCAGAACAATTGATGTGGAGGACACTGGCCCAGCAGATCCTTGATGAGAGTTTCCGTGCACACCTAAGCTTGTCACACACACACACACACACACACAAAAAAAAACATGGCGGACATTATAGATGAAAAGGAGCTTGGCCTGGAAAAAACAAAACAGTCATCCAACACCATTTTCCTTTTTGTTAGCCACATTTATGTGCAATCGTTTAAGTAGAAACAAGGTGCAGACATGCTTTTCAGTTCAGTTCTACAATTATATGGTCGTCCACAAAACCGGACTGACCTCACTACATACTTCCAGTTGGCTGCACAAATGTCTCTTGACATTAAATGAAGGCAGTATAATCTAATCTAATCTCAATCACATTGTGATGAAGTTGCACACTTCAGAATAAACGTAGAATGAGGAGCTCCCTCATCTGTCATTATTTGCCAACATACCTAGTTTTACAGATGGGCTCTATCGTGCTAGGGTTCATTGTCGCTCACTGTTGACGCCGAACCACATCTCTTAGATGCTTTTTTTACTCAATGGGAGCCAACCACAGGGAGAGTGGACTGAAAGTCTGTGTTAATCCGGCGCTGTCATTCAACATTACACTGCCTTTATTCTTCCTACAATGGGGACACACGGGTTGCTCCCGCAGCATGCTAACATCAACTACTTTAAAGAATTTGACCGTCGACACTAAAGAAACAGTAAAGTGTAATGCTGGAACAAAAAAAAACAACTAAGGATTCTTAAAGAAAACCGTAGACTAAAGGAAAAAAAACCCAACAACCTCTGAAAGAGCTGCTGTTCTGGCTGCTGCTTGTACAGGCCTGTTTGTTCTTCTTGTTTGTCACGAGCGAGTACGAGTTCAGCAAAATAGGCCAGTACTGTATCGGGACATCCATAATTGATTTTGTAAGGCATGCTATGCAAGATGTCTTCAACTCAACATGAAGACCCATTGATTATGACCCTCTCTCAAAAGTTGAGTACTGAGAGATGCTAGTTTCCCGGAAAAATTCATGAATATCTTGAAGAGAATAGCTCTTCACCAGTAATCCACAAGAATGTCTATAGTCCAGCTTGCTCTTTTTCAGAATCGGTCATATATCACAGTTGATCTGTTGCCTGTGGACACATGCTTTAGCACATAAGGATTTTCCCTTTATAGTTGAACTCGGACTGTATGGCTGCAGCCTTTTACCCTCTCTGCTTCCCCTCAGAGTTGGAAAAACCTCCCTCATGAACCAGTATGTCAACAAGAAGTTTAGCAACCAGTACAAAGCCACAATAGGAGCAGACTTCCTGACCAAGGAGGTGATGGTGGATGACCGACTTGTTACAATGCAGGTGAGATGTAAAGCACTGTCCTGTTGTGGCCCGCGGTGTTGCTCATCGGTCCTGTCGCTGCTGCGCAGATCTGGGACACAGCCGGCCAGGAGAGGTTCCAGTCTTTGGGCGTCGCCTTCTACCGAGGAGCAGACTGCTGCGTGCTGGTGTTTGATGTGACCGCGCCCAATACCTTCAAGACCTTGGACAGCTGGAGGGACGAGTTTTTGATTCAGGCCAGTCCCAGAGACCCAGAGAACTTCCCGTTCGTGGTGCTTGGCAATAAGATCGACTTGGAAAATAGACAGGTTGGTGTCAGTTCTGCAGAGTTGACATGACTCCTCACTACACACTTACAGACATGGGTCAAAGTGGGTAATGTGTGGAACAAACGCTTCGTTTAAGACGACGTCCTAAATGGAATTTTCATTTTGCTGAGGCCTTGCCTCTAATTCCAAAACATGATTCCATTGACAGTAATGGGAGGCGAGCAAACCTTCAACAGAGCATTACATAACCACAAAATGAACCTTTTCAAATGTTTGTATGGAAGTTAGTGTGGAGAGTTGAGCAGAAGACTGTGATCTGGCCGTGTGACGGAGAAATTTGGGCCCTATGTCACTAATGTTGTATACACTTGTACTAACTATGTTTGTTTGTTTGTTTGTGAAGCTCATTCTACTGTTGTGTTGGATGAACGTGGCTGTGGTGTATGTTGAAGTTGTGTGAGCCTGGTTGTTTTGACTCTCCAGGATCAGGGGATTTGTCTACAGCTGCCACAACAAATTGAATTATTTGCGTGTGTCCTTCACCCCGTCTCCACACAGGTCACCACCAAAAGGGCCCAGGCCTGGTGTCAGAGTAAGAACAACATTCCGTACTTCGAGACCAGTGCCAAGGAAGCCATCAACGTAGAACAAGCATTCCAGACGATTGCTCGCAACGCCCTCAAACAGGTAGGTCATGAGCCGCGCGTCATGGAAGAGCGGGCCAAGTGGACGTGGCCTGACCCAGGTGTGTCTTGCTGCAGGAGACGGAGGTGGAGCTGTATAATGAATTCCCAGAGCCCATCAAACTGGATAGGAATGACAGAGCTAAACAGTCGGCAGAGAGCTGCAGCTGCTAAGAGACAACTGGGACCATCTTCTCTCATGGCTAACTGATTCTCCCACTCATCTGTTCACCTCGCTCCCAGGGAAAGTGCTTTCTTGCCGGTCTTCCTTCTTCACGCCAATCATGATTTCATCCACACGCACACACATGCGCGCGCATCACACTGCACACGGATACGACCCCCGAGTCACTTAGTGCACCGCTGAACCCACTAATGTAAAACGAAACATAAAACAAAGCGTGAGCCCAAAGATCACTCAGGAGAAGACCCACGTCCCCTCTGACTTGGTTGTGAGTGATCTTCTGTCTGACTGTCGAGCTGAGGAGGCGACATGTTCAAAGAGTGCAGTTGGGAACTGGAGCTGGATTTGTCGATGCTCTGAATCCATGTTGGCCAAGTTCAGCATCCCAATTAACCCTTTTCTGTTGTATTGTTTTTCTCTCTGTCCAAAATTTCTAAGTGTAATCCATTCTAACTATATATATATATAGATATATATATACGCACACACCTATATTTTAATTGGCTGATGTTTTCTCTGTAGCCAATCTGAAACCTTGTTTTTGTTGTTGTTGCACTTTTTTTCTTACTTTTTTGCCTTTGAGTGTTACCGCAGAAAGGGGTGACTGACTTTGGGCAACATCTGCTACTACATGCCTTCTACTGAGCAGACAAATCTCCACTCAACCTGGAATTCCTTCAAGAATTGAACACTCTTGATTGTATATTGCCTTTCCCTTCAAGGATGTGTGTGTTTAAACTGCCTCACACTGCTGAAGAAACATCGCCGTATAGACTAGAGCAAAATCCGGATTCAGTTCTTGACGTGAAACAAAAAGGAATTACCATCTAACTATCTGCCTTTCATGTATCATGACTTGTTCTGCTTCTCTTTCTGCTGTGTGTTCTGTCCTTCATCTGACCTCTTCTGTGCTTCTAAACCTACGATATGCACCGCCATCACACCTGCCATCTGTCTTTGTTATCGCTCTTCTCTCTATCTGCTTGTAGCTCAGGTTGGCTAAGTACTTAATA
The DNA here is from genome assembly GCF_027744825.2 of Synchiropus splendidus. Lineage (NCBI taxonomy): Eukaryota > Metazoa > Chordata > Actinopteri > Syngnathiformes > Callionymidae > Synchiropus > Synchiropus splendidus. The sequence goes on from NC_071339.1 coordinate 1,757,143, forward strand.
TTTTTAATGACTTGTGTATTACAGTGTATAGATGGTAAAGGCGACTGGATTGAACTGAAATGGATGTTCTGTTTTTCCATTCGATCAAAGGATCCAACTTTTTTGCCTCTGTATTATTCCTTCTCCTTATAGAAAATCACTGCAATGCCAATAATGTTGTGACTGGAAATTGGGACATCAAATAATAAAAAAAATCTTGAATAGAAACCTATTTTTTTTGTTTGTTTTTTTTTTTTGTTCTTGGAGCTGCTTGAGCACACACTATTATGAGTCAATATTTATTTATAAAGTTAATAAACACTGGCGTTAATGCGCATGCGCTTTGTTCTGCAGGAGGCGGTGAGCAGTTCTCACGTTGTTTCAAATGATGTGAAGCAGACTCCTGGATTTGGTGCCTTGTGCAGTAGGTTACAGAACAGTGGAAACTAGTTTCCGACAAAAAATGTTGGAGGAACTGATGTGAAACATCCGAGGAGCTTTACTAGGTATTTTCTATCTCCTGCGAACGGACCTCCTATTTTAAGTAACTGGATATTTCCTTTAAAAGAACATTGTTCGGCTGTCATGTGGCAATCGGCATCAGTGACGTCATGTCCTCGCGACCATGTCTGTCCACTTTGCCTTGTTCAGCAAACCCAGCGGTCACGTGGGGCTGGCAAGTCCCTACAGCTTCCACGTCCCTGAAACATTGTTCTGGCCACTGCGCGCAGACAGTTCAAGTGAAGTGCTATTGCTGACAACCTGCCTTGAGACAACACTGACTGCGCTTGTGTTTCACTGGACGATCGTGTTTCTGCAGCGTAAACAGTTCAGGGAGACGCCTGGATGTGACGTCATCACATTGAACGCCCCATTCGTTCGTTACTGGATGTAAATCCCAAATAGCACGTTCGATAAATTAAGAACCAACTGGTAAATGGTCGTTTCGTACTAATAAAAGACGCGAAAGTCGACAGAATCCGCTGGTTGACCCAAAACAACTTCCGGTAGGTGAGGCGGAAGTGTCTCCAACAACTTCCGCTTTGTAGCCGCCTCCTGCAGACAGAGAAATGGTAAGACGACTGCACCCTTCCGTCTTCAACCTAACCTGTTTGCATTAAAATCCACCCACGAACCGAGACAAACAACCGTTCTTATTTCTATCTCCGTGGTGGTACGGTTTAAAAACGATTTTATCCTCGTGTTGCTGTCACTCGAGTCTGACAGTTAGCTCGCATGCTAACTGCAGGTAGCTGCCCCTCTGTCTCCCAGTGTTCTCCTGGTGTACCTGAGAGTCTCTCGTTGTTTCATGGCCACTCAGTAGACCGTCGTTGTCATAGTCGCACATTATGGTTCAAACTCTCGGCAAGAAATTGCGTTAAATCGACGGAACACGGTAACAGCTGTCATCCGTCCACGTCACTCGACTTGACAGCAAATAACAAACAGCTCGTTCAAATGTGCTTTGCGCCTATTGATGTCTATTGGAGATACAACATTTTATGTCGATAAAAGCTGCTCAAACTTCTTAATAGAACAGGGAACCGATTATATGAACTATGTATATCATTACTTCCCATGTCAGTGGCTGTTTTTGCTATGTATTCTCCTTGAGTGCATCATACACAGTGGAACCTCGGTTCTTGACCACAATCGTGATTTGTTCGAAATCTGAATCGATTTTTCCCATTACAATGAATGGAAAAAGAGATAATGCGAGCCTTAAAATAGTCTTTTGTAGGAGTGAATGTCGAGTGTCTGCTGCAGGTGGCTGTTCCTCTATGTGTGTGGCCGCTGCATGTGGGAGGGGTTGCCGAGTGAGTGAGGTCTCTCCAGAAGTGAAGAGGTGCCCGGTGCGTGTCCAGCTCTGAATGTGCGCTTCTGTGCAGTTTGGCTGTGACAAAGTCATAAACCAAGTCACGCTCTGTCCCAGACTGGCCTCATCCCTGTCCCAGCTCCAGCCCACAACAGGACATCAAACCCTGGAGTGAGCGCTCCAGCACCTCCCCTGTGACACTCTACCACGGTCCAGTGTGGAGACAGGGAAGGTTTTACACCTCAATATGAAGAAGAAACAGTCAGTAAACGGAGCTAACGGGACACGTCTGCATACAGAGGCTGCGTTATACACAATAACAAAGCGCCTCGTGGGTCAGCTGATCGGTCCGCGCACGTTATGGTTTTTCTGGCTTTTTTCAAGGGGCGTTCGTGTTCTGGATTTGTATTCGAAATCCAAAGCAAAAAAAATCTCGAAATTTTTGTTTGAACTCTGATTTGTTCGAAGTCCGGGACGTTAGAAAACCGAGGTACTACTGTATTATCTTCAGTTATTGAGGTTATAAATCCTTTTTTAAAGAACGATACTGATTCAGTTTTGGATAATACTCTCTCAACTTGTCTGCCGAGCGTTTTAAAGTGTTGTACTAATGTAGATCAGAAAATATTAGCAATATTACTCACGACGTGAGGACTTGAAATCCCTGTTGTAACTATGCGAACCTTGGCTCTGGTCGAACCCTCAGACGGCGACTCTGCGTCCGTATCTCAATGCCGTGCGAGCGACTCTGCAGGCTGCTCTCTGCCTGGAAAACTTCTCCTCTCAGGTGGTGGAGCGCCACAATAAACCTGAGGTGGAAGTGAGGTATGGCCACTGTTTCCTCGCTGTCTCAGTTACTCCAGGCTGAGTGTCTTTTTTCCCCCCTTCCACTTCCAGGAGCAGTAAGGAGCTGCTCCTTCAGCCGGTCGTCGTCAGCCGCAACGACAAGGAGAAGGTTCTGATCGAAGGCTCCATCAACTCAGTCAGAGTCAGCATCGCTGTCAAGCAGGTCAGTGGAGCGGGGCGAGTTCGCCTGAACACCCGACGGTGTTGACTCTTGCTTACGTCCACACACAGGCGGATGAGATCGAGAAGATTCTGTGCCACAAGTTCATGCGCTTCATGATGATGAGAGCAGAAAACTTCTTCATCCTGAGGAGGAAACCTGTGGAGGTACCACCCACGGACTCTGATCACTCAGTCTCTTGTGTCATGTATTGGTGAATTGGTGAATTGGTAAAACTTTATATTTTTATAAAGTTTTATAGCCGCTTGTTCCTCCCCAGGGCTACGACATCAGTTTCCTCATCACGAACTTCCACACGGAGCAGATGTACAAGCACAAACTTGTGGATTTCGTCATCCACTTCATGGAGGAGATCGACAAGGAGATTAGCGAAATGAAGCTGTCAGTCAACGCCAGAGCTCGGATCGTGGCAGAGGAGTTCCTGAAAAACGTGAGTTCCCATGGCAGCCGACCTCCAGCCGGGATGGTTGAGTCTGTTCCAACAGCAGTAGGTGGAAGCAGCTGTGATGTCCTCTGCGACAGGCTCAGACACATGTTCCTGGCGCTACGTTCACATCTCCTCACGCTGCTTTTGTTCCCGCAGTTCTGAGCCAGTCAAGAACCTGGAGAATATTCCGACTCCGGACCGGGACGTCTCTGCTGACGACGCCCGGCGGAGCGGCAAACATGATTGGACCAGAAGCGGACTCCCGTCCGTGTGCTGCAACAACGGTGAGGGCTGGGTGAGAGGGTCGGCTACGCTGGGCTCACTCGGGGTCGACACGACCGGCTGCTCATGACTAAACACACTGTACCATCCGACCTACGACCGGGCAACACAGTACACACTCCAAAATATAAATCCCAACGGTGGGATTATTGTCATTACTTTTTCACATGGTGCGTTGATGTGGCTTTTGTGCGTTTGTATCCAACTCTGATGGGAGGTTTTGTTGAGAATATATATATATATACATATATGTAATATAAATAAGTAAAGTGCACGTCATTTGAACGCTGCTGACTTCTGCCCTGACAGAAGCCCATGAGGCAATCATCGTGCACATTTTAATATTTTAGATCCGACTCCTCTGTAGATTAAAGTGATGTCAGATTATATGTTTAATAAATGCTGGAAAGTAACGTCACTGTCTGTCTGTCTGTCATCAGTAAGCTACAGTTGAGATGCACTTTCAGTGGCCAGTGATGGGCTGGTGCGGCTTCATGAAGTCATTTTTTCAGTGGCCACCAGATGGCGCTATCTGCTCTACAATCACTCGATTTGAACAACCAGTTCGGTGGAACCTCACCTCATTTCTAACACCCCCCCTCCCTCCCCAGCTCTGACAATGAGGACACTGTTTCATGAAGCCTCATGAACACATCACCACCGTTGGCTGTGAAGTGTAAAACCACGGCTCTCTCCTACTTCAGTCCAGCTCATGATCTTCTGTGTGGCTGTGGGGACCAGGTCTTGGAAACACACCTCCTTAGGTCGGTCCACACAAGTTTAAGCTTCGATTTGAGGGATACAACTTAAACAAAACAGGGTGATCATAACTGAACTTAGTTTTGGTTTAGGGTGAAATGTGTGTGTGTTTGATCTTCTCGCGTGATGCGACATTGTTCATATTCAATTCTATTTCCTCACGACAATGTAACACTGTTGCTGCAGATAGTTTGAGGCGCGAGACACTGGATAACCTGATTTATTGACACTTGTCAAAGGCAACTTTACAACGTCAGGACAAGTTACCTCACAAAGTTACATGACACCTTGTCATCAAGTCACAACAGACACCAGGAAGCAGAAAAGCCGATGGAGCTGGTCAACTGTTCCACCCCTTCGACTTTGGAAGTCAGTATTTTCAAAAAAGTTTTCTTTCCTCCCCAAGTAACCAGATGTGTACAGACGAAACGCTCAAAAAATAAATACCCAACAAACATATTTTCATGAAATTCACAGGTGAGTAAGGGAACGTTTGTACACGAGAGCGCAGGATAAAAAAATATGTTGATTTCCTTTTAAGCTGGAACTAGGATGGGAAAACAGTACATTCACATGGAAGCGCACGAAGACAAAAGTGCTTTGCAGTTAAGTGAGTTGACAGTGAGATTGTCCAGACAGGAAGTGACATCAGAAGTGGTCCGGCACCGTCTGCAGGGCGTCTTCAGTGCTGCGCTGGACGTGCACGTTCTGGAACCAAAGCAGAGAGAAGGAAGCTCAGAAGCGGCCGTTTTCAGGCAAAACCTTCATCCGAGCTGCAATGAGAGCTTTGACTGTCAGAGGAAGGTGTGTGTTCCGGTCCCTCTGATAAAAGAGAGATTCAAGGACAGTGTAAGTGTCTGACAACAATCTCCTGACAAATATTTGAGACCCACGCCACTCTCATTAGAAATGGAGTTTACCGACCAATAAAGGAAGGTTTATTTTAGCTCGCTGGTTAAATTTGGGTCCTCGAGCAGGTGCATATTAAACTGGCGTGAAGAACAAAGGAAGGTTCTTGAGTCTCAAGGCGCAAAGCTACTGGCGACTGAATGGATGATGTAGTTCCCTCAATAGGGTCCTGGCTAGCTGGGAGAGAGGCGGCGGACACCCTGGTCAGGACCAGCACTCACCGCCAGAATTTTTCAAAAGTCATCATGTCACTGGCACTATGGGGCCGTAACATTACGACCACTTGTCAAAACTGCAGTACTTGAATGGAACCTGCAGGGGTCAGTGTCCAGTGAAGGAAGTCAGGTCCATGTTTGCATGACACTGACCACTGCCGTGGGAGACTGCAGCACTGAGAAGGCGGAGCTTCACCGCGACTCGAGCTCATCGTGCAACAGAGAGTCGGCACGGGCTATAAATAACATAGGTTCTCAAAGAACAGTTTCTTGGGAGACTTGGGTTCGGTAGAGTTTTATTGCCGTCTTCAGCTGCACGTTCAGCTGTTCTTCATGTAAACAATCAGCGAGGTCACTTTGGTTTGCAATACAAATGGAAAACTTCACATCTACACCATTGTACAACACGACATCTATTTCACTCGACACACTCCTGAGAACATGGGTCTTCACTTCCTGACTCACTGAAACTTTAGAGACTTGTTACTGTCACGTGTTACTGTCACGTGTTCCCGTCACTCCGTCCTGGGAATGACAGAAAAAGAGCTGGGTGGACAGAAAGTGGCGGCACATTTCTCAGCCGGTCACCTCTCCTCTGACTGAAAGACAAAATGAGGTGGGTGGTCATGGAGCCTGCAGGGGGAGAGATGGAGGAGGGGGCGGGGTCACAGAGGGCCCCCTTGACTGGCGGGACATTTGACAACGCCGACTGTGTCTGACTGGTGTGAACACGTGTGCGACGGCGACACCTACCCCGGGTCTGTCCCTGTGGGTGTTGACTGCATCCACGCCCAGGTAGACCGACTCCACTTTGCAGCCTGAGACAAGACACATCACACACTGGTCAACGACTTCACAGCTCCAACATCTTCATGGGATTTAACCTCTGTCGTCATGGCATCTGTTTTTGCCTGGGTGCTTGTACAGCATCTGCTCACATGAGCTGAAACACCAGGGAGCAAGTGCTGCAGCCATGAGCCAACTCTCGGCTGCATTTTTGTGTTTCTCTCCTTAAATGTTCCGGCATGGATGTTCTCATTATGACATCACACTGTATAATGTGGTGCACCTGGAATTGTTGGCTGGAAAAAGCCCCTGTGATCGGTTCTGTTCGTGTCCTGAATGAAACCCTGAGGGGGGCTGATGTCCTCACTGGACGCCCTGAATGTCCCATGCTCAGTGCCTGTACCACGCCCCACCCGCGGCATCATCACACTGGCCTCCATGAAAGGAGTGTTTCCGCCCTTTTGTAGCCGTAGCACGGCCGCCATCTTTGTTTACTGGCAGGTCACCACACTCGCCGCATGGCAAATAGTTTAACAGGGATGAAAATTCAGGTGGTTCTATTTGTTTAATGACGAGGCAAGGCTTCATATGAGTGTGAATGTGTGAGAGTTTAGACAACAGACGCGCAGCTGATACAACTGTTGCTTATCTTGTGTGACTAGATGAAAGAAGATGAACAAAACTGGCTTGTGGTAAGGTAAAGAACCATGATAAAAATGTGTGTTTTCTTCTTATTGAATCAGGGTCAGCTGAGTGAAACAGCTGCCCAGGAGACTCCTGCATCTGAAAGTGTGGCAGCAGCTTCATCTCCGTTTACCATTATTGTTTTGTGCTTGTTTTTTTCACAAAGCAAGTTGTTAAGTTAGTTGTTGACATGGCCTGTCGGGGGGCGGGGCTTCGGACATCCCGTTTCAAAGTCCTAGCTGGAAGTGTAAAACAAGCCAGGCATCTATTGAGAGTCACTGGAGGGAAAGTTTTAGCTTCTGAAAGAAGCAACAGTCAGAGGCCTCAGAAGTGACGTCTTGTTTCAGGACACCTTTCTCCACATGCTGTTCTGTTGGTTGGCATGAAGTCCTGCTGAAGTGTCTGTGGCACATCACCAGAGGGCGGTCTGAACTCACCGTACGCCAGCGGCGTCAGCTTCAACACGGTGTGCAGCGGGCACTTGAGATAAGGCAACTCATCTGGGGAGGCAGCAGAGCAGATGTTTTCAGATGAGCTTGAGCGCACAAATGCTAACATCATTCACTTGTATCATAACAAGCAACAACAACAATCATTTATCCACACCACACATGATAGAAGAATCCTCTGCAGCTACACAGCTTCAGACGCAACACCCCGGAACACGTGTCTGTGACCCTCATGTTTGTCCGGAGGCCCTCACCGGGTTTTCATCACCGTGCAGTGTTTCTCACCCGCGGTCTTGTCGAGGAAGTAGGCGAGGAGGCAGCGCATCACAGCCTGGTGACACACCACCAGAACGTTCTCTTGTCTCTCCAGCTCCATGATGACCGGCTCCAGTCTCTGCACCAGGTCTTCGTAGGACTGGAAAACAGGCACAGTCACACACAACTGCAGCAGACCTTCACCAGGTGCAAGTCCCACCTCTCCTTTGGGGTATCGGTATCTGTACTTGTCTTGGTCTCGCAGGGCGAACTCCAGAGGGTAGTGCTCCTGGATCTCCTCGTACATCATCTCCTCACACACGCCCTTGGTGAGGAGCAGAGAGAGGCCTTCAGCACGGACAGAACCTGAGAGGAGATCAAGTGTTGCCACTCACGGCGTCTATTTCGTTGAGAGCCTTCCACTGCTCGTACGGCACTCCCAGGCACTCGGCCGTCTGGATGGTTCGCTGCATCTGGCTGGTCCACACCTTCAGGTCCTTGATGTTCTGGTCCTGGATGTACATCCTCAGGCATTTGGCGTACTGACGGAAGTCATGAATGAAACACTTCCTTTAGCACCACAACACACAAGTCACCGAAATGCTAACTCCAGGTGAAGTTAAAAAAAAAAAAGTTATTTTTATTTGGAATGCTGAAGAAAAGATGCAATGTCAATCCCTCAACAGTAACTGTCTATATTCAGAACAAATATTGTACAATAGCGCTGCCCCCCCTCCCCCACCCACCAGGGCAGTGTGACTGTGTGGCTAACTGCAGCCTTAAAACTGGATACAAAAGTGAACTTTGGATGTTGAGTTTTGGTCATAGCCATGACAAGTTTACTGAGCACACAGGCAATAAACTACATGCTGCAGGCTGCACAGAGAAAAACGTTAATTTATCAGAGTTTGCATGCAGTAAGCAGCTCACTCAGAGCTCTGTGGACATTTTTAAAATCCCTGACGCACGCTTGTTGTTCACAGGCCATCTGGGGCTCTTTACGCAACAGCTAGTGCTACAGTTGGACTCTTTCAACCTGGCAACCCAACAGAGCTGTAGGGGCTTTGGGAATCATCCACTTCACCTGGACTTCACCTGTCTGGTTGAACTTTTTAACTCATCGACTGGGGCACGTGTGATGCCAGACCTCAGGGTCAGCCACAGAAGCTTGCAAATAATGATATAAAAAAAGTAGGATACAAATAATAATAAATAAAATCGAACGAAAAATAGAGAGAGTTAGACGATGTGGCTTATTAATATGGATGCAACAATGACGTGACATCACTAAGAAAATGGCTGCGGGTCCCACCGACGCACCTCTTTGCCCCGTGCCGAGAGCCCGGCGTCGCCACCGATGCGGCCCTTGATGTTCAGGTCACTTTCACCGTGGCGCGACAGGTAGATGGAGCGGGGGGTGATGTGGATGTTCATCAGGTAGTACACGATGCGACTCTGGATGTGGTCCAGCACCCTGTTGACCAGGTAACGGCGCCCCACGTCCATGATCTTGATGTAGGACAGGTCTCTGAACAGCAGAAACAGCAGAGGATGAGTCCAGTAGGCGGGAGGCGCTCAGCAGTTGAGTGGTGCTTCACCTGTCCAGGACTTCATCCAGAGGCTGGTAGGACGACTCGTAACACTTGATTCTCTTCATGAAGTCTTCAATGGCCTCATCTGTGTTGCAGTGGATGTAGTCAGGGCTGCCCAACTTCACTTGCTGACGTGCAGAAGAAAAGAAAAAAAAAAGATTAGTCTACTAAAGTCATTTATTTGGCTTCAAATGACGTGAAGGAGAAACGTACAACAATGTTCTGCGCGATGACATCTGGGTCCTCGCACACCGACTCCACGAAAAACACCTAGATCGGTGAAAAACAGCTGATGAAGTCAGCGGCCGAGGCCTTTCATTAAGTCCCGTCTCCACTCCCAGACCTTGAAGCCATTTTGTTCCGCAAACTTGACGATGGTTCCTCTTCGTTCTCGTGTGGTATTTGTGGCATCAAAGACCTAAGAACAACAGCACTTGGCTCACGTGTGTTTATTGATCAGACCATCCCAACTTCAAACTCACCGCCACCTGTCCTCCTTCCACACTCAGGTACTGCCGAACGTCGTTCAGAGCCGCGGTGGCACAGTGACTGCGGAGGGTGGACAGTGTTTGTTCGTCAGTCACGTTCTTCAGTTTGGCAAAAACATCAACCGTCTGGTTATGACATCACAGGCACGTGACTCTCTCTGAACAGCCGTGATGAACCGTCAAACATCGGAAGAAAGCTTTTCCTAATTTGAGCATAAGATCATGAACTACTGAACCACAAACTTCACACTCATTCTAATAATTTCATTCACTTGAGACTCCTATGTTCAGGCCTGACCACACCACTGCACTATAGATTCCGATCGGGCAACATTCTCCAACAACTCATGAAGAGAGTGAGCAACACACTGGTCTAAAGAGTTGAGAAAATGATGAAATGAACTTTGGAAGCAAATTATAAACACCACGTGGGGACAGACACGCAGTGAAATGAAGAGATGACCAGCTAAAAAACATAGTGTATAGTGGCATCCAAGTGATTCATTTATTTCTACTCATAATCTATGAACTGACAATTGATACTGACCATTCAAATCTTTCAGTACAACTTCCAAGAAGTGGCCTTGAAAATCTTGAAAAAAGACTCACCGTCGGATCTTGAGGCCTTCTTCATTGTCTGGACGGAAAAACTCAAAGGACTTGTAGATCTTCACACACTCGCGGCGATACTGGCCCACGTTGAATTCTGCCAGATGGAGAGAAATGCAAAACAACTGCGGCACTTCAGAAGAGTTGGAATTTCAGCGGCGGAGGTGATGTGGCTCACCTTTGGTCGGAACACCGATCCAGTTCAAGTAGCGGGTCAGCTTCTTTGAGATGTAGGTCTTTCCTCGGGCAGGAAGCCCCACGGTCACGATGAGGGTCGGACAGTTGGTTGTACAGACTGTGAAGGAGGAAAAGGCATAAAACATGACTGACTCAACTCACCTACTCAATATGACTCAATGCAAACATAATGGTTTAGAAAAGACTTGGTTGTCTTTTCAACAAAGGCCTTTAAAAAATTGTTGTTCTACGTCAACACCACAAATACAGTTTTTTTTATGCGGACACTGGTAGTCACTTCAGCTGACACCGAGAGAGAGGGCTTAAATGCTCGGCGAACAGTGGGCAGTGCAGGACTGGACTTCAACATCTCACGTCCCGCAACTATAACATTTCCTCGACGTTTCATTTCAACGTTGAAATGAAACGACTAAATCACTAGTGGCTGTTTTACACAACTTGATAAGACTCAAGATACAAAAATAAATAAATAATAACATCGACATTTAATATCGCCATAATACAAAATAGCAACGAATCAACTCAAGGACAATATCAACATGACACTGACTCCATAAGTTACAGTGAAGACTTCTCGTCTCTTCTTCTCTTCCGAGCAGACTGTCCGATTGAAGAAGCTCGACACAATCCTACCGGAGGACACCTTAAAATGACGCACCCACATATTTAGGGTGAAGAACCGGCAAGTACTTGGTATTCCTAAAGCAGCGCCGGCTTGTTTTGGAACAGCAGCTCTAAGCTTGACTCAGCAAAACGCAGGACCAGGGGTGCAGCGCACTGGGTCCAAAACACCGCTCACGTGACCCACCCCAGACGCGCGGTAATAATCGGTGGCCAATTCACTGCACAATTCAACTCAGACGGACGCAGCGCGAACGAGACCGCGAGCCGAAGCAGACAGCCAACGCGCCACTGCGGGTTGAAAGCGGCGGCGACGTGGAATGGGGAGACGGGTCCCCGCATCCCTGCAGCACCTCACCGCGTCGCTGCACGATGTGGCCGTTCTTGCACGGCGTCCAGATCTTCCGCAGCGGGTTCTGGGTCAGCTCCCGGGGACAGGACTCCAGCAGGCACTCCTCATGGTCCAACATGGTGCTCGGGTCTCCGTGTGGAGGTGGTCTCCAGCGCTCACGGTTTTGTCCAGGATGCGGGGGGGTGTCACACGATCAGCTGAGACGCAGCAGCTTCTCTTCACCGTAACTACTGGATAGAGTGCGCAACCAGAGAGCCGCGCACAAACACGCCTCAGTGTTGACTTGGTGTAGGTGACGTATTAAAAAAGACTCGTGCATTATAGAGCAATTGCTGTAACACTGATATCCACCGTCCTTCGCAAATGCACACTGCCTATAATATAGTGAATATTGTTGTCACTATCTTCGTGCAAAACAATCTTTTCACTGAAATCCGTCCTCGTGTTTTACGAATATTCTCGTGTGCTCACTGCAGCACTGACTCCGCCACAGGACACTAAAACCCTCAAAATAGTCCAGTAGACTACCGTAATCACAGCGCAGTGCGCAGGAGAAAAGGACAGCATAATAAGCGCTCACATGCAGAGCACATGGGCAGTGAGTGCAACAAGCTGCTCAGCCAATCAGAGAGGAGACAGACGATGACGCAGCCAATAGTAGGAGAGGACTCAAGATGTGACAGACGTGCTGCGACGCAAACAAAAAGGAAGCAGGAAACCTGGGGGTGTCTTTTGATGAGTCTCACGGGACCTGAGAGGCAGATGTTTATTTCACCTGACTGTCATTCGCTCATCCAGAAAACAACACAAGAAATTACAGATGACACAATAATTCAATTGTAAACATTATTCCCCATAATAATAACAAGCAACCAAACACATCAACTATCTACAATACACTGTCTTACAGCAAATACAACAAAACTGTCATTTGCACCTTTGGATCAATACAGTAAATCTATCTATGCCTCTATCAAATACAATATAATGACGTTTGGGAGTGTGTGCAGTGGGTTTCAGTGCGAATCGGTGTTGGGGTTTATGCCACACATGGAGATAATTCATCATTAACAATCGTTTAAACTGATGAAATAAAGGCTAACAAAACAATGATCCGCACGCCGCTGATACATTTTCCCAACATAACAGACTCACCAAAACATTTGTGAATAAATATCCCCAACACAGTCATTGGCGTATTGACCAGAGATTCCATTTAAAGTTAGAGGCATGACACAAATGAATTGCATCACATATTCTCACCAGGGCTGGGACTCATTTGATGGCAGAATTATCTGTATTAAGTTGAATCCAACATCACGGTGAAAACTCTCGGTTGTTTCACGTGCACAGACCAGTTTTCATGATCGATCATATGTCATTTAGCCTCCTTCATCATGGATATTTTGGTTATGAAATCACATTGTATAGTGAAATGCACCCGAATAGATGTACTGAAAAATGTTTTCTATGAAAGATAAATATTGAAATGATTTCCCTGTGACAAATGAATCGATGCCTACCTTAATTCTTACACAAGCAAAAGCCATTTTCCTCCATTTTCTGAAAACTCACCACATGCAACTTGCAATTGCAACACCAGGTGTCGCTTTGGTTCCAATTTTAGCTCAATCTACTTGGTGACTTCTGCCGTCAGTCTACAGGCTACACTGCAGAGCCAGAGGTCAGGGCTGTCCCCACAACAGTCAACATGTCAGCAGGACTAATCCCATCATCGCAACACCTTGGAGGTTGAGCTCTACATAAACTCAATAGTCCCAACACCTGCCAGCAGGTGTCTATATTTAACATGGCTATTAAAATGTTAATGAGTGCAAATATCATCTAGTTCTGCGGCACATGTTCCCTTTGGTTGGTTAAAGCAGAGAGGGCAACAAAGGCTCAGCAGTCACTTGTCAGACCAGAACAAGTGGCTCATTTCCACAAGTATATACCTGTCAGTCAGAGCTAAAAGCTGAGACATCTCTAGAAAACACTCTGGCCTCAAAGCTCCAGACTGATGTCTCACAGATACTAAACAGCAGAATAAGATTCTGGGGATTTGATGATTTGTATTTTAAACACAAATCCCATTTGTCAATGCTCACTTCTTAAGCACGTGTGAAAACAGATGCAATGCCACAGGTGCATGAAAGTATAACAGTTGGATGTGGTGTAAAAGATACGCCTAAACACAGGGTCTGAGACTAAGCTTCAGAACTGTGGACATGTTTGACCTTCCTTCCAGAGCTCACATCAGACTCTGATTCCTGATGTCTTAAACCTAAACAACAGAGAGAGAACTGATGCTCTTTTAGAACTCACTATCGGTTATGATTTCCTGTGATTTAAAAATAAAATAAATTGTAGAAGAGTCACCATATCTAATCTCAATATACAAAACAACAATTGACATATTTAGGATAAAATGCCATTGACCATGTAGCGGAGGCTTTATGTCACAAAGTGAAAACTTTGTGTGTGATCCTGTGGCTAAAAATGAGATCTGCATTACTGAACAAATCCAGCGTCTAAACTCTGATAGGCCAAGTGAGTAAGAAAGCCAATGATTTTTGCACCCCCTGATGAGATAAACAGTCAACCACTGACTCTCATGAATAAGAATCTATGCTATAACACTGAGAGGGAACATGGAGTACTGAGAGGAAACTTGCATTTCATTGCCATGTCATGGTGTCCTTCCAAAGCAAAACAGCAATGAATCCACGTTGTGAGCTGTCCAAACAGTAACAGGGACTCGTGGTAAACAGTGCACCTAGCAACATATGTCAGTTCTTTGCAACATAGAAATGTAATGCTAACAACGTAAACAGGATGAAGACACAAAACACCATTGTCATGTACAATGACTTCTTCATCAATCCACCGTTCCCTATGGCTGCTTCTATTTCGATCTTATGTTGCTAAACTGGACAAAAATATAGCAACAAAATCTTCCAGTTACATCACAGCAACTGAACTGAGTGTTATATTTTAGGAAGAAAAATAACAGACAAAAAAAAAACAAACTCAATTTCTGCATGGATATGAACACACCAGCTCACAATGATACACACAGGCTGCAGTTCCGCCTGGAGCCTATAATGAGATTCACAGTGAGCGGGTGAACTTTCCCCCAGATAGAGAGCAGACACAGAAGGGAGGGCGGTGCAGCCAGAGAGAAAATGAGCATGAGCCAAAATGTACTGTGTTGTTATTGGGTCAGGGATTGTGAAGAAGCCAAACCTGACGACGATCCAACGGGTGTTTTAACACATGAAAATGGTGTTCCTGCAAAAACACTGGCGTCCTCTTCCATAAACAGAAGCAGGACATGCAGATAAAAATACACCCCTGCTTCCGCTAATCGTGCTGCAGTAAGATATGTGTATGCAGAGGGTGAAATGAGGATAACTCCACCAGGGATTGACAACACAGCTAATGGCCAAGCCCTTTAATATCACCTACAATATTATCCCAGGCTGCAGGCATTTCAATCAGAGCCCACATTCACGACAACACAAGAGTCTTTCAGACCAAATATGCTCAGTATTCACTCCTGATGGCAAACAGGTTGAGGACTGGTAAACTCGTCTGTTCTTTTGTCTGTGAATCACTGGATCACATCCGCTGCGTCGTTTTATACAAGACATTGAACACACAGAGCAGACTTTAAGTGGCAGCCGAAGAGAAAACAGGCCAGTGTGCTGCAGAAGCAGAGACACACAGATGTTGTCAGAGCTCTGACATGAGAGGATCACCTGCTGTAGCAGGATTTTGGATCCTCAGCAACTCTGCAATCTCCAGTCCATCTGCTCCACGTCCTACTGACTGAACACATGACGCACATGGATCAGGCTAAAAGTGACGTTTGCAAAAGAAAATCATGAGAGAGATTTCAAGCTAGTGAGCAATGTAAATATCTTGTGCATCAAACAGCGCCTGGCTTTGTCAACCCAACACAACTTTGACTGGCCACTGTAGCTGAATTCGTCGGAATGACGTGGTAGTTTCTTGGTGAGGCACAAGCATCTACAATGCCTTCGTTGTGTTCAAGCTCTCAATGATGTTGCAGCTAAACGCTCTCGTTTGACCCTCTCGTTTTAACGTCTGCAACCAGCGGCACAGCTGTCAACACAGCCACAAACACACAGCAGTAACCACCGCTCAAGCGGACAGTTTCACCAGGGACACAACAAACCCACAGTGTCGCAGTCAGCGTCCCGCCTCTGCTCGCTGGACGAGAGCATGTCGACGTGACACGGGCTTGTTTACTTCAGCAGCACTGCTAGCTCCGCCGCCGCGGCTGCTCCGCACAACTGTGCAACTGCCACAGAAACATGCACGGCAGAGTGTCAGCGGCCCACCTGTCCGGTCCCGGGTGTTCCTCGGCCGACAGGAGCCCCTCATGGTCCAGGTTCAGGGTTGTTCCAGGGCTGAGACGGTGACAGCAGCAGCAGCAGCAGCACCACCAGCGCCAATGAATGGAGAGGCACGCGCGCCGCACACGCGGCCCCGCGCAGCAGCTCGCGCGCTCTGTTGTCGCGCGGACGCGCACTTCCGCCTTTTCCTGGGGCGACACTTATGCGTTTGATTTCGCGATATTAAGATGCAAGTCTTAAATAGGAGTCATCCATACGTCTTCACTAACACTTCCGTTCACTTGTGAGACCCAAGATTGGTCCCCTCAACTGCTGTTTACATCCTGAGAACGTGATGCACATGTCACCTCTGAAAAGAGTTCACAGTACTTTCAAATGTCACTTTGGCACTTCCAGCTTTTTAAGATCCTAAACGATCTGAGGTCCATTTAGGTCAAATCACAGGATCTTATCTTGTGTCGCACCCTTCATATTGAGTCCAAATATAATTGATTTTTTTTTTAAACCATGTGCTGTTGTCCATCTTCAAATCTTCCTTTTGCTCTTTCAATGACGCTGATCCATATCTGGCTGTTTAATCTCTGTACCCCTCATTCATCAACTGTCCAGCTCTAAATGCAAGTGACGACCAGCAAACACACTTACTGTCAGCGATTCATCTCCCGGTGCTTTTGTAGTGGGAGAGGAAACTGAGGCACAAAGTGAGAGCAAGCAACTACAAAAAGGAGGCTCATTCATTTCTACTATAAAGTTAGACATATCAAACACATACTGACTAGAACATTTTTTTGTCCAAGAAAGTAGTGACATCACTGCAGTTTCCCGCTGAGACACAGCTGTAACTAAAACATAAATAAACACTGAGTTAGTAACAGTCCTCTAATAAAAACACTGGTTATCACTTGCTATCACTTGTGACAAGTGCTGCAGGCTCCTGGTCTGCATTTATTATTCTTCTACCAAAGGTGTATGTCACAGGTGTTAAAATAAAATAAAAATACTTTTATATTTATCATTGCATTGCCATTATAAAAGCCTCAGAGCTGGGAGCGGAATTTGCAACTGAGGCCCCACAATATAAGAAGCTGTTTGAACAGGATTTGCTGAATAAAATTACCAAAGTTAAAGTTTATTTGGTGACATTCATATTTGACAAAATGTAAAAAAGGTTTGTAAGCGAACTGACATAAATGTGTTGACTAGCATTGAAGTCATGCACACGTGCAGCCACCACTTTACTATTAGACTGGTCTGCTCCTCCATCTGCTCCACGGCAGGAGATCTCTCAGGCAGCAGATTGTTGCTTGTGTCCAAGTCTTAAATCTTCTCCTGGTTGCAGCCCTCCCTCATGGTGGGCAGAACACTGGTCACGGGGGTCACGTCCTGCAGAGGGGGGTCAACGTGAAAGGGGTGTTCTGACGGCGCCTTGTGGACATGGATGGGATCACACCCTCACGTCATCTCGCAGCCGCTCTTCGGGGAGTCTGAGGAACAGCCATGGACTGCTGCACAGGGGACAACACACCGCTGCACAGATGCAGTTCAAGCATAATCCGGACATGAGTTAAAAATGATGGGTCACTTGTGACTTCCACTAGTCCAGGGGCGGTTTGTTGTGCACTGTCCATCCTCTCATTGGGCTCTGTCTTCAGCGATTGAATGGTCAGCTGAGCCTCCATCTTTCCACCATAGTTCAGTGAATCGTCTGCTCACCATCCTCAAAAACATCTGCCCACTCTGGACTTGGGAACTCACACTGACCCATTCGGATCCTTTGCTTCTTGGTCGGTCGGGTTCCTGTTTTCTCCTCCTGGACCCTTCAGTGAATGACCTCTGCCCTGCTGCCGTGAACCTGTTTGGTGGTCACACAACTCACACACGCAGTGTCGAGTCACCCAGAAAAGGTTATGTTATCTAGAGCAGTGTTTATCAACCTTTTTCAAACCAGGCCACACATTGTTCATTGAAAAAAATCCAGAGGTTCACCACCAACTGAACCATTGCAAAAGTGCAATTGTGCTTAGTGGAAGGTCCTGTATAAAATGGCTTTTAATTTGTGAAAAACTGCAGCTACTGACACTGGGCTATTTTGGCACGTTATTTGCAGAAACAAAATGCAGAAAATGTATTTGTTTAAAAATGTTTCCGGAAAGGGTTGGGAAATAAGGAAAAAAAACATGATTGATTTATTCATTTTAAATAACTATTTAGATTTTATCACAATGCTGTTTTGCATGATATTATTCTGCTTTATTCAGGACTTTCCAGAGATATCTTTAATATTCTTTACCTCAGCTTGCTTCATCACAACAATGATTCTTTCTCACTCCACATTTCTTTGGTTCTGCATTTGGTTATTAAGCTACCGTTTAAACCATGATGCAAACTTTGACAGTCCACAAATGTTTTGAAGGGAGACGTCACGTTAGCTCTGTAAGCTCTGTGGTGCAGACAGTCTTTGGCGTCATGCGTCCGACAAGGATCATTGTGTGGAGAAGGTGTGTGGTCAAGTTCGAGGAGCATCAGGTTTAGAAACAAGTGGAAGTTGCGCATTTGACTGGCTTCTTCGCCGTGAGTGTATGAGGGACGAGGAGGATTACGCGCAACACTGGGAGCGATGGAGCCTCAGCATAGATCTATACCGTATAGAAATCTAAGTCTAGAGATTTGTTATACTAATAGCCAGAGAGCCAGACCTTTATTTACCGTACATCATCACAGAGAAGATAAGAAGAATATATTTATGTGGAACCTTTGATTTATTTATTCAGGGTGAGTGTAAAATGCTGGTCAACCCTGCAGAGCCTGGTCTATGACGTGTTGGTCCTGGACAGGAAAGGGCATGGTGACCTGCAGCTGCTGGTTCTCCTGCATGGTTCTCTGGATGGTCTCATAAGCGTTTGTGTTTCCAGACCAGCAGCGACGGGCAACCTAACCGAATGAGAATCAAAACCTATTTATGAAACGGCTCAGTTACACAGTTAAGTATATCTTCAATTGAGGAACTGTCCTTTCTTCGCTCTCACCCCATTGGACACGTCCCAGTTCAGCATCAGTGCAGCCCGCTTGGCTGCGTCTTCTGAACCGTCCAGCAGCAAACCAAATCCTCCGTTCATCACTTCACCCCTGGAGCGAAGAAATCATCAAAAGAAAATCAAGCGAGTTAAATGTTGACTAGTGCAAAGTTAATATCAACCAGACAAGTTTACCAGCCAACACCGCCCCCATTGTGCAGCGCGACCCATGTGGCGCCCCTGAAGGCGTCGCCAACAAAGTTCTGGACCGCCATATCTGTGAGGAACCCAGAGGGGATGGTACGATGACACGTGGCTCAGTCGAGAATTTTATTTCAGTCTTCTAGTTCAACGGAAGATTAGGGGCAAACACACACGCAAAAATAAAAATAACATTACGTGAATAAAGTCGTAATATTAGGAGATAAATCTTGTAATATTACCACTTTAATCACATACTGCTACTAAGACATTAATATCGTAATATTATGAGATTAAACTCATACTACTACCACGACATTACTCTCGTAACAGAGACGCCTTGCTCGGCAAAATCCTGAGGATAATCTGTATTGTTTCCTGAGAAATGACAACTCTCCAATGCATGGCACGTTGATGTAACCACCTATAGGCTTGCAGCCGACCACTACCACACCAAGTTCTTCCAAGTCTGCGTGGTTCTTTCTGCCGAATAGACCCAGTCGACTGCTAGTTTTTGGGACGTTATAGAGTTGGTTAAGGAGAAGAACTTCATTACCCAGAGTGCTACAGTGTTGAGTGGGAACCGGGTAGCACGTACTGGCTAACTGTGCAGCACTGCTGATAGAAAAAAGTTGTGAAAAAAGCCTCGTCTGCTTCTATAGAATAAAGCGAGACAACACAGTCTTTTCAACTAATTGTTTTTTTTGTTTGTTGATGGGCCAAAAGATTATGGATTTTCTGATTTATAAAACTTATACCGAAGCACAGCTTCACAAGGGGTTCTATGTTGTTCCTTGTGATGGAGGCAGCACAGCGTCGGACTCTTTTACCGTCACACATTAATCACATAATATACGAGAATAATCTCGTAGTTATAGTACGTGATTAAAGTCGGAATTTTACCAGATTAATCTTGCAATATTACGACTTTCATCACATAATGTTATTATATATATTTGCTATTATGTGTGGTAAAAATGAGCTCCTTGTGTCTTCAAACGGCTCCATTTGAAGTCGGTCACAAGAGAGAGCCCTTCCCAACTGTCTGTACCTGCGCAGAAAGCAGAGCCATCGTAGACGTTGGAGGTTTCCCTGAAGGGGCTGTCGGTGCCGCTGACATCGTGGTGGTCTCTGCTGATGACCACGGGAGCCTGAGCAGAAAAAAAAGGTTTCCATTCAAGATCACAGTGATCCAGCATGACTCAAAACCAGTTGACGCACTGAGACTCTTCCATCAGCAATGGCCTGGTTGATCGCCAAGGCAATGGAAACTCTTCCTTTCTGGTCTGAGTAGAGGATCCTCGCCTGAGAGCCCACGACCTGGAACATGCAGGATGTTAGCTGAACGACGTGAACCTCTCTGGACGACCTACCATCTTGTGTCTCCCAGCCTCCCTGATCCAGCGAATGTTGTCGTTGTACTGCTGTCGGATTTTATCATCTGCCTGTGTGCCGATCTCTTCCAGCACAGAAGCAGCGATGTTGTCTGTCACCTCAAGATCTGCGGCGTCTCCAGAGGTGCAGACCCAGCGGAAAGGCCCGAAGCCCAGAGAGAAAATGTCTCTTCAGGGAAGAAAATACAAGATGATTCGTTTCTTGGTGTAAAGAAGAGCTTCTCTCTTCCAAACTTCTCACCCCATGATGTGTTGGACGTAGGAGGGGTAGCGGAACTCTGTCGCTCCTCCGCCCTCCTTACTGACGTCGGCCCCTACACAGAGAAGAACACACATCTGGCATGAGTCGGATTCCACGCTTGTGTGTGTGTGTGCGTTTGTCGCTGACCGGCTCGTTGAGCCTCCAGCAGGAAGGCGTTTCCATAGTCCCAGAAGAACATCCCGATATCTGCCAGCTGGTTGATGGCCTTGATGTGTCTCTTGAGGCTGTTTGATCACATTCAAATTTCAGTGAAAGAGAACCTGTTATCAGACTCCATGTTTAAAGAGTGTTAGCAAGATCAAACGTCAGCTAGACATTTGCTGAAGTGTGGACGGATGCTCATCAGCTTCCAAGCTTAGTTTTAAAACAAGCCGACACGACAGCGTCCCACTGAGGCAATCTGTGTCGTCCACAATGTCAAGCCATGTATTGGCTTTACTGTGCATTTACTTTGTAATTCTTGGTAGCTATCGTCCGTCAGTCAATGTAAACAGACCGTGTCGAGTGAGGCAGCCATTTTGCAGACTTTAAATTCCAACAGTCATAGGTGAGATTTGAGGTTTGAGGACAATCAAGTCCTCACCTGTCCTGAACCGTGGTGCGGAATCGACTGGGGTCCGTGGCCATGAGCTGGTTGGCCTGTCGGAAGCCGAGCTGAACGGGGTAGTACCCCCCGTTGTAGGGGTTGTGAAGAGAAGTCTGGTCCGAACCCAAATCCACCAGCAGCTCACCGGTTCTCTTGTGCTCCAGAACCAGACGCTCCCTGGCGGGAGAGCAAGGATACGGACATGAAGCCTAAACACTGAACACACGCCACACCTGGATCACTTACCACAGGTCCACAATATTCCCATGAAAGCCCAGGCTGAGAGGAGTCTTCGACCGCCGGCACTCTCTGTGAGAGGAAGGTCCAATGAGTTTCTCTTTATCGGTTGAAAGTCGTCTTGAACATGCCGTCAATTTCCTTATTTTATTCTCCATGAGGTGGGATTAGTTTTGCATTCCTTTATTTGTTTGGAAGTTCTTCATGTGACAGACATACTTTTTATTCAGTATATTTGATTCATTTTTACTAAAGCGTAATTTTCACCCAATCATTGGTTGTTTCTTCTTTCCTAACTTCTTAAAACAAGCCTCACGATTTAAGATGTTATTGGTCATTAGAAGCTGTGACAGCGAGTCATGTTCCTTGACTTCTCCACTGCTTTCTCCACTTTCCAACCTGCCTGCGTGGATCAGCAACTGCATCACCGACAGAAGGCATCTTGTGAAGCTGCACTGTCTGATGTGGTAGTTGGCATCACTCCCGTCTTTCCCATTCACTCAGTTCTTATGAAACATTTGGCATAATATGGGCAGCTGTCGTCTACTGGAGTTGTCACATGAAGCACATGGACCATGCAGTTGTGGAGCAGCTGAAGTCCTGGGGTGTTAACAGCCTTCTCCTGAGGACAATGTTTCACGACTCTTTGCTGGTGTTGGTTGAGTTTTATGCTGTGGTCCAATGCAAGTTCATTTTGAATATTTGAAACTGAACGTTTTTTTTCATTGACACGAGTGGATCATCTGTGTCTCACCTGATGCGTTTGATGCACTGGTCCAGGCTGCAGGTCACCTCCATCAACCAGCCCTGTTCATGCCTCTTCCTGAGCGGAGCCTCGTCCACCTGATCAAATGGAACTGTCAGGGAAAATGCTTCCACAGCTGGGAGGAAGTGACCTCCTGACCTCTGCGATCACGCCGACACAGCCGGCGATGACCGCTGCTTTGGCCTGTGCCCCGCTCATACCGCCCAGCCCAGAGGTCACAAAGACGCGACCCCTGAGGTCACTGGTGCCCAAGTACCGCCGGCCGGCGTTCAGAACGGTCAGCTGCCAAGACAGGGAGGACGCGGTCATCATCGCGACTCATCTTTTCATAAATATTCTGAGTCCGTCTGACTAAAATAATGCAACAGAACAGGGTTTGAGCAGAACACGAGGCGTTCAAAACTGATATTGGAACATACCATCGTGCCATGAACGATCCCCTGAGGCCCGATGTAGCAGTAGCTGCCTGCTGTCATCTGTCCGTACCTGCAGCCCGACCAGAACGATCCAAGCCTTATTAAGGCTGAACCATGCAAAACAGCATGATGTCGGATGTCACTTACATCGATACGCCAAGCGCAAACATCTTTTCATACTGCTCTCTGCTCGAGTAGTTTGGAATCACCTGTGTGGTGTTTACAAACGTGTTACTGTAGGATACAAAGCAATTGAAAAGTCACTTTCGGGGCTACCATTCCGTTGGTGATGATGGCTCGAGGGGATGAAGGCAGGCTGGGGAAGAGGCCCATGGGATGACCACTGTACATGACCAGAGTCTGCTCCTCCGTCATCTCACTCAGGTAATGCATCACCAGACGAAACTGAAGTCACACAGCCATGAGTGCGCGCCTGCATTCGTTCCTTCACCCTGGATGAGTCTTACCTGCGCCCAGTTACTGAACACTTGCCCGTTCCCCCCGTAGGTGACCAGCTCCTGAGGGAACTAAAAGAGAGGGCAAAACGTCCATGAAATGAAGCCAAACGACCAGATCATTCCAGTGGAAAGTTCACCTGAGCAACAGCTGGATCCAGGTTGTTCATGATCATCAGCATGATTGAAGCCGCCTGGCGCGTGCGACACGGGTACTGGTCTATGGGGTACGCTCTGCAGATCAGATTGGTTGGTGAGATTCAATGTCAAAACATATCTGAAAGTAAATTATTCTGTTGATCAAAAAAGCAAAAATAATATATCAAAATATTTATGAATTCATATCATCATAAAAGAATCCAGGAACACCAAGTTGCGCACCTCATCCGTACTGTGGGACAGAAGCGGTACATGTAGATGTGCCCGAACTGCCTGAGCTCTTGAGCAAACTCTGGTGCCAGGATTGCATGATGGGAAGGTGGGAAGTAACGCAGGGCATTCCTCAGAGCCAGCTGGAAGACAGCAGAGACCATGAGAGAAGCTCGAGCGCTGCTGCCACTGATATGGCGCCGACTTTGCTCAAGCACTAGGAAGAAAATGGATCCAACGGGAAGTGAAACAAGTAGACATCCTCTTCAACTGTCCATGAATTGTCAAATAGCTCTCATCGAAGCGCTACACAGAGCCAAAAAGAAGACTGAACAATGGAGGAGACATAGGAGGAGAGTTCAAGTGGGGTGACTATATAAACTATATTCAAGTCTGCTGACACTTAACATTTCAACAAATTCAACTGAAATGTGACCATCTTCAGAACAAGCTCTGTGCTGCCTGGCCACCGTGTGCAGAGGTATGTTTTCACAAGATTTAAAAACATCAGCAAAGTATTAACATCCTCTGGATCAAGACACGTTCATCTGGATTCCAATATGGCCTCTTTGCAAACAATAGACAGAAAAAGTGGAATTTATTATTGGCAAAAGCACTGCACAGGTTCACTGGAGAAAACACCATCACGGTCTGCTGTTTCTTAGCTGCCATGCTGTTCTGCTGTGTTAACGTGGGAGCAGCAGCACCACCCATGTACTCACCCGTTCCTCTTCGGCTGTCAGGTTTGGGGTCCGGACAGGAGCGTGAGGCACATTCGGGTCTCTTCCGTGGTTAGTGGGCAAAGGCTGCAGTGGCAAACCGCTGCATATCTCCTTCAAAGAAGACATTCTTAGTCGGCTCTCACCTGAGCGAAGCCTCGCTGACACACAGAAGGATCAGACGACCGAGCAGAGGACGAAGAGGACAGCAGGCCGGTCGTTGTTTGTTTTAATGTTCATCTTTGCCCTCTCAATCCACCAATCACGTTCCAGACTTTAAAAAGGAAGTTTGGCAATTATTGATCGCCCACTGAGTTTAAAGCAGCAGTAGACAAACAGCAGCCGTGACCTCCGACCCCTCATGATTGAAGAGGTAACTCTTACACAAAGATGGGTGACAGAAACTTTGGACGGGTCACAAACACCAGGCTTCAGCTTGTTTATGAACTATGACATTTTCTGTTTTAGTGTTTAATTTGAGGCTGTTGGGGCTTGTTTTTATTTTAGGTGAAAGAAATGAACAACACAGATTTATGCTGGCAATAAAAGAAAAATCATTATATGACCAAATGCATGCCTTCATACATGTCTATCTCTGTCTCTGTCTATCTCTGTGTGTATATATATATATATATATATATATATATATATATATATATATATATATATATATATATCTTCCTTTACACATCTCTTGACGTGACTTTTCAAAACGAAAGTTTTGTGAAGTAGTTACTGGTGAAGTGTAACATCGAGGAATGAGCCTGGGATTTCACAGGGGGGACGTGTGAGGGCAGTAACCGCCAGAGGGGAGCAGCGGACTGAACATCACATATTGTTCACCAGTCGATGGGAAGCGTCATCGGTATTTAGAGTCATTTCATTAAAGCCGTGTCCCCAAGTGGCTAAACCATCTGCTCGTTATCATTTCAAACTGATGCCTGCCTCAGTTATTTACACTGGGGTTGGCGCATCTCATAAAAACCACAGAACAAGGCATATTAAAAAACGAAAAAGTCAAGTTTGCTTTGTGAGGACAGCAATCCTTTCTATACAGACTAGATTGTAGCATGGTTATTCAGCAGATAACTTTTAAACGTGTTTTTTTCATCAACATTTCCAAAGTGTAAATGAGTAAATAAAGGTTTCTCTGAAAAAAAAAAAAAAAACCCAGTCCAGTGTGATCTATAATAGAGCACAGTAAAATACTCTCGACAAAATATTCTTGTTTTTACACCTAACCATTGAATTGTGCATAATAACAATAGTAATTATTAAGGTAGTAATTTGTGTTGTACATTCAAATTTTACAGGCTACACAATAACATTTAGCTGATATTTTGAGCTGGATATGGCCAGTGATCAGGTTCGCCCACGTCATGTAGCACTGCATTGCAGTATTACAGTATTTAAACCATAAATTGTGCTTTTTATTTTTGTCATTTATTTGCTTTGCAGCTCCATGTCAGCCACTTCATCTTTCATTTCCTCATTCCTCTATCACTAAAAACTGCCTTTACTATTTCCTTTGTTGACCAGGCCAGGAATCTGCATTCTTTGAAAATTCAGGTTCATTTCCAACCACCCATCCAGAAGGAGGGGGAGAACCATTGTCATCATCAGGTGAGGAAGTCACATCTCCACCTGGTGTGAACTTCTCACTGCAGAGGCCTCCAGGAAGCATCCAAGTGCCCAGGCCGCCTCAAACTCTCATCATAAAAACTAACATTCCACAGTCTCTGTCTTCCGTAACACCTGCAAAAAGTAACGTGGCTCCATCAGTAATTCCATCCATCCGTCTCCTGAGACACTCAAATGTTGATCATATCGATTACTACTGTAAACCGGAATGTTAAGAAACAAAATATGATAGTGAGAAGCTTTAACTCCCTGAGAAAACAATATATGGAGGTGAATTAAAGAATCAGCTGCACAGCAAACCTCTAATCCTGTCCCTATAATCCGTGCCACGGCAGGAACCTCTACAGGTGGTTTGTAAGATGAGAGATCAATAGATGCATCACAAAAGGATTTGGTCTGGTTCACACCAGTGAGTAGCTTGTGCTCTCCTTGGCAGCCTTGTTTGTTCTCTCTCGCGGAGTTAAAAGAAAGCGTCAGTCAACAGGATGTCATAAAGTTAGTGAAGCATCTGTCACATTGCTGAGAGAAAAGGCGAGTACTGTGTGGGGTCGATGGGCCCTGAGGGGACCCATGATAACACAGAGGCCACAGTCTTCCTAACTAACACTGTGGATCAGTCTTGGCCAGCGCTGATAAGAAGGCCTGCAAATGAAGCAGCGGCACAACAACATCCACACAAACCATGTATCACCTGACCCTTACTTTGGATGGAAGTATTGCATGGCTTTACATTTTCTTTGCACTTTAGTCGCCAGCATTCCTTGAGGTGCCGACATAGAAGACTGAATTTTGCTTACATAACAGTGTGTGATGACGTGAAGGAATTTCTATGGCTTCAAAATCTCATAGCTTGTTTCGCTTTGGTCGTCCCAGACTTGCAAAACTCACTCTGCCAGAACCTCCCCTCGTGCCAGTTCTTCAAAACTGATGCAAATCGAAAGTGAAAATTAGAAATGATTTGGGATCTTAACGGTCCAGTTTGGATTTTTAGGATTGTTATTTGTTGTTTATTAAATCCCCAATGATGTGATTGGCGAGGGCCACTTCTCCCAACCACGCCTACTTTATTGCAGTTATTCAGGGGTCAGATGTCAGCTCCAGTGTGTGTGTGTGTGCTGTGAACACAGAGGAACAAAGAGAGGGGTTCATTGCGCGGTTTGTTGATCCTATTTAAGTTTGCAGGAGACAGAAATGACGTAATCCCTGACGCAGGATCTGCTCAGCTCAGAGTCAAGTGAAGGAAGAAACTAACTTCAGAAATGCTCAGCTGACAGCTTTCAGGTTTAGTCAGGAAAAAACAAAATGAAAAACGCATTCATTTCTCCATTGGTGTAAGGTGTTCTTCAGGTCAACGTCGTGCCAACCTGACAGAAATTCTGGACTCCACTTCAAAAAACAATGGCTGAGTCAGAATCTTATGACTCATATCATCATTCAGAGTTTTATACAAGACAAACCCTCCTCAGATTTCTCCTCAACACGGATCAACCTCCAGATTTGAAAGCGAGCTTGCCTGAACTTCCTTGTCGTGATGTAAGAAATTCATCTTGTGGGAGACGCCGACCTCATGGCGCAGCTCATACACATCACGTAGAGCAGGATTTCAGCACACTATTTATACATTTTAGTGAGTAAGAAATGGGGTAAAAAAGCATGGTGAATAAAAAATATATAGTGATGAATGTGATTGTATCTTTTTACATACGACGTGGCTTGTATATTGGTATATAACTAAAGATCTAGACAAAAGAGGGAGGAATATAATAGTCAGCTTTTATTGGGAGGCAGTCACGTTCTTCCTTTAACTACGCTTCAGTAAAAAGGCCCTCTGCTTTACTACAGTAACCCGGAGACAAGCAGGCCCGTCAGCAAGCTGCACACAAAGACTGTGTGGGAGTGAAAAGTCACAAGATCAGCATGAGACCGCGCAGAGCGGGTCACACCCTCCGCAGCTGTCTCCTTATCAGCCGTAGATTTTGCCACAGGCTGGATTATTTCCATGGCACACTAACAGCTGGGATTATTTTCCTACAGTCCGAGTGGACAGATGTGGCTGAGGGACACGCTGACACTGGTATGGACGTATGATGGAGGCCAGAGGTCAAGTTAGGTGGGCCTGAAAATCTCCCATGATCCCCCTCAGTCGCCCCGTAGCCAGAGGAACGGCCTGTTCCTGACCTCATGGTTTGTTACATAAACAGCAGGCCAAAGACCACTTCGTCTTCCCACTACAATTCAAGGGTTAATGAGGAACAACACAATGGTTACTGTAGAAAACCTGCAAGAACAAAGCAAGCCACTATGCTAAATTTGATCTGCCAGTTCTAGCAAACTGACTGCTTTGATGAAAGGCGATGGCAAATGTTGAATAAAAAATGTCGGGACACAAGTGCTGAGCCCGTTAATGTTTGCTGTTTCTGCTCTAAACACAGCGTGAGGGCTGCGCTCAGCTGGTGCTGAACTTACAGCCTGATGCAATAGGTTCAAAGGTCGTCCGACATCTGCGGGGCTTCGCGTCAACACAACAAGACTCCATCACACTAACTGGATACAAGCATAACAGGGGCCTTTTCAAAAGGTTGTGTCTCACACGAGAGCTGAAGGAGGGAAGCCTGGGATTATCGCTAAAAGACTAGAATTATGATGAAAATCCCCTCAATTTGAGATGAAGAGTGGCGTTTATTACGCATTATTGATTGAAGTCGTGACTCTTAAATCCAATGTTCACAAGCAGAGCTTTAGAGTTGATCCTGATAATATGTGAAGTGCGATAAGCTTGATGCCGCCGTGTCTGGGCCGCGGAGCTGCGCCCTCTTATAATGGTTCATGTTGGGAGTCGTTGGACTTGTCCGTGAGGAAGTTGTCCAGGTACTTGGTGTCACATCCGTTGGCTTGGCCTTCTGCGACTGGAGCAGCCCAAGGTCATCTCTGCCATCTACAGTCGGAGAGCACCAAAAAAGGAGCTGAAAAGAAGGTTAGAGCATATGGTCATAATGTAATGGCTGATAACAAGGCAACTTATCTGAGCTTAAATATTGACCACAAATAAAATGAACAATAAATCTCCATTCATGCCATTAAACAGAGGCAAAATAGTGGCAGTGAGTTGGAGTCATGCTGGTGTACACGCAGACTTGCACGCGCACCGAGGACAGGGTCATTTATCGGCCCCGGAGCTGACGTCCCGTAGAGGCACGTGTGGCTTTTAAATGACTTTTAGGAATCAGTGTATTCAGGGGTTCTGTTTCCTTCATCATCATCATCCTCATCATTGTTGTTATACTTACTGGATTAAGGATTTAATATATAGTGTCATTGTGTTTTCATGTTTAACGTTTAAAGTTATGAGTGTGTTTTGTTTTCGCCGTCTTTTCAATGATCACTGTTAAAAATGGCTTGTCTTTTCAACTTTGACCCCACTGAGGTCGGGAAATGGAACCAGAAAGTAAACAACAACACTCTGGCATTAAGAAAATGTCACAATGAAGCCTACCGGCTCAGGAGCGGCTCAGGATCAGAGCACTTGTGGTGCCCGGAGTGTTGCAACTTGTGCCGTTCCTTTTCCATCCAGTCTCACCGCGTTTATTTCATAGCTGCCCTCGTGCCATTGCTGGGATGAACATGAGTGCACGGACTGGAAAATGACAGCTGTTGCTTTAAAATACGGATTTCCCCAACATACCACAGTAGAAGGATGTGGACTAAAGTAAAACTAAAAACCTCCACCTTTTTCAGTCACCCTTGTGTATTTCATGCCTATAGTAACAAAAACACACAAAGAACAAAACCATTTTTATGTTCGCTTTGACACACACGCACAGGTCTTTGTGGGGACCCAGCGCCTCCCCCTAAACCAAACCATCCAAAACACATGGCTAAACTTAACCAGGACTTTTATCTGAACTGAAACCTACGTGTTATGACCATCTTCAAATGGAGGCATCGCCTTGTGAGGGCCACGTGAGGAGGTATTTTCTCCCAAATCGGCCCTCACTAGGATTGATATGCTTAAACACACACACGCACGCACATCATTGCTCATGTTTCATTCCTGCAACGCGGAACAAATGTCTGACGGGAACATTAGCGTTGCTTATCAAGTGAAATAGCTAAAGATGTACTTCGTGCTCTGCTCTAATTGGGTTATCTAGACATGGACTACAGAAGCAGGTCAGACAACAACATGCTCTTCACGACTGCCTACAATTCATAAATAAAAGCAACACAACCGAATCATTGGAAGAGGCGAGCGAGTCGTGGGAGAAAGTGCACACATCGACTGCAACATGATTCCTCGCTCCGACTGGAGTCTTATTGATCGGAGGTGCAGAGTTCACCCTAAGTGGGAAGGTTGCGTAAGTCCCAGTGACATCACTCCTGCCATGTGATTTGTGACTCATTGGTCCTGGAAAACATCTGGCGGAGGAATTCTGAGCTGGTGAGGAAGGCACTGGAGGGATCTCAGACACACACACACACACCACTGCGCGTTTCTTCAGTCCTGGTCTGGGTTTACGCTCGGTTCCTTCCTTGTGCTGCCTTTGCTCACACATGCACTTTTACCCATTAAACAGATCGAGGATATCATCTAGAACCTTTGAACTTGACCTCCATTAATCGAGGCTGTCACGTGTATCCACTACTTCGAGCCAGTTTTGCTGTCTTTTCGAGCACTTTGTTGTTTAAAAGCAGTGCCCTTTGCCCGCCTTCCACAGTTTATCTTCCTCGGGAAGAGTGACGCACATGCACGCCCATCGCTGCGCACCTCCACATGGGTCGCTCCTCGTTGTCCCAAAGATCATTGCATTAACTTCCACTGATAAAATATTAATCGGGGCCTCTGTTACATCATCACTCGCACACTATCGCGTTACAATCACATCATGCTAAACATGTGACAAGTCGGTCCTGAAATAACATCTTTGGATTTGAAGTTTTTTTTTTTCTAAATGCCAGGAATTGTTGTCACGAAAGTCCCGGACCAGAACAGACTGCTTTATTGACAAGGAGTAAACATGGACTCACAACTATCAGCTGCAGTGAGAGGATTGTGTTCCTGTTTGTGCAAAACTGGACTTGTAGAGCGACTTTGTATTTGTATCCCTTTAGGAGGTTTGCAGAGCCGCGGCGACTTCTCTGTTGTTATTTTTGGATCCAATGAGACGAAGTGATGCCTTGTGAACTCGGTCAGCACATTACGCCTCTCCCTTTCTAGAATTAACCTTGTTGACCGAGGGATTTATTTCAACAAGATCCGCAAAAGAAGACCCACTTGTGGTAATCATTTAAAAAGCATTTTGGATCCTTTCAGTGCTTTCACTCTTCATTTTGTACTTCGTCCTCCCCCACAAACATCACCTGTGCACAATTGAACACCAACAAAATAAACCATAGGAAATATATTCACTCCCAGGAAAAGGTTGGGACTCTGGATGAAATGGTTCTATATTTTCATGATTTACTCTCATGTTAGACTCTCAGCCAAACTATGAATGAGCACATCATGATGCAGTGAAATCTCTCACAGCATATATATTATTATATAGATTGTAGATTCTCCAAACAAGCCACCCTGTACTTGACTAGTGCTTTACTTACTTGTGGCGAGCTTCTCGAGGTCGTCACCTGGTGACTGCATCATGACGCTCACGAGGGTTTGCTGCCCTGTCCTGCTGGCTACTTTAGTAGTATGAAAAATCAAGTCCCTTTGCTACTTAATTCCACTACTCAATACTGCTTATTGTATGTGATGTACAGTATTCTGTGTGTTTCTACAATCTAAGTCAAAAGCCTGACATGTTCTTCCCTCTAAACTGAATGCATAAATGATAAAGAAATAACTGTAGCCAGGGTTGGATTGTGTGCAATTGTGTGTGAGATCCAGCCCATCTAGGGACCAAGTCAACTGAAAGAAACAATAGTCATTGTGATCCTGTTAAATTTATCGTCTGTCTGTGTTTTCTCCAGTCCCAACTGTCCCTGTTCCCAGGACTGGACTGGACATCAGTCAAGCCACAGGCCTCTTCTCAGAGCTTCCTCACCAGTTGAAAGCAGATGCCCCTGTGAAGTGATGAAAGCCTCACCAGATCATTTTGCTGAGGCAGAGGACATCACGTCTACAGGACCAGTCTCCAAGCCAGACAGAAGAAACATTGCATTTGTCGCCTTGTTGCGCAGCAACATTCTCATTACAAATAACTAGAAGAGAGGACACATTTCATGAGCTATTCAGTTACTGGGAACGATTCCACCGGCAGCCAGCGCTTGTAGCTGAGTAGAGTCCCCAGCAGTAAATAGCCTCACAGCCAGGGGTCTCACCCAACTGTTCTCCACTAGTCAACCCTGAATAAAGCCCCGCTGATGCGTCGGATCCAGCGTGAGGACGACTGAGGAAGGAAGCAGCCGTAAGTACTGTCTCACATATGTTGAGGCAAATAAGGCTGCAATGTTGTGCAAGACACTTCCTTTGACGTCTCTAAATGTCATGTGACGTCCACCTTGACAGGAAGCTGAAGACTGTGTTCTCTGCGAACCTTCAACGGCGTCACTCTGGTCACCCGCGGTGACTGGTGAAACTGGTGAAGATGGCTTCGCCCTTGAATCCCTCCCACTCAACACGTCGCTGCTCCCGATGTGGGGGTGTAATCCAACACCACACTATGCGCAGCAGTCGACGATGTCACCACAGAACTGCTGCCGGCTTTGAAATCTCTGTTAAACAGCTTATTGATGACGCAGAGCGTGATGTGTGCCAGATCTTGGATTACGCTTTCCCACCATAACACACACAGGAAACCCTGAGTAAGGGAGTTCTCTTTGGCAAGAGCCGTGTTTCACAGAAGCTTGTTCCAGTTACGTAAACTGCCTCTTCTCTCTCTCAGTATGGGTTGTACAGTTATATATCACTATTTACTATGATTAGTATTTAATGTTATTATCATCTAAATCTGCTTCAAATTTAGGTTTCTCCAGCATATGTTTGCTCTGCAGAACTATATTTTTCACATCAGTATGATCTAGATATCAGGGTAAATGTACACCGCACGTAAAACACATTTCCACACGAAAGTGTATTTCATTTCAGTGAAAAATAAATAACAATAATGACTTCAGGATTCGCTCAAATATATCAACTTTCACGAAAGTGTTACGACAAAATGATCCAAATGAACTGAACCTAAAACACCTTAGCTCAAAACAGAAAAAAAAAAAACACTGGACAAGATTTGTAATTTTTTTTACCACAAATGAATGCCTTTATTTTCCAAGACACTTAACACACATGTACACAAAAGTTGTTGCAATAACAAAAATAAATCAAACTCAGTATTGGAACAAACATTTAAAGTGGTTACTCGGAATGTTTCAATTTCCAAACCCCTTTCAAATAAATAAGTCTTTATAGAAGCTTTAACTAGTGTTTAAATCAATACATCTTCTCTTGTCCAACAAATCAGGAATGACATGGAAAATAAGAGGAAACGGTAAGAAAACAAGTTTGTAATCCCAAAGCAAGGTTTGTACAGGGGAGAACAACGGTCGGAGAAAAAGGCAGATCCCTTATTCTGAACCCAAATAACTTGTTCTCCACTCGCAAACTCCAGACCCAGGTGGCATAATGGACACACTGTGTTACTCAACACCAAATGTTTCACAAAGCGCACAAGTTGCTACAAGGCTGCAGAACCACTCGTCCAAGGTCAGCTTCTAAAGCCCCTGCTGAAATTGTGCCGTTCACCAACCAGCCCAACCACAAAAAAAGAGTTTTTCCCACGAAAGGTAAAGCACCACATCATGCTCCCAGCACTACACTTGAGCTTCGCTTGTCACAACCTTTCTCTCTTAGAGAGAACTTCAGTGGTCATACACAGGGGGACCTTTGGAGAGGGAGTGGGGCCAAGACCATGCTACCAGAGTCCCTATGTTTGTCAACAACCCACTTCTCTTCTCTCACGACGACCTTGAATGGCGAGTTCAGGAGCAGTTTGAAAACAAGTGCAAGTGTGGGCACAGTCGGCTCTGTCCTCTGGGCCCGACCTGGCGGACCCCTCACTGACTCGGGAGGAGCCGGAGGCACCCTCCGAGCAGAGGAGGGCGAGACCCTGTAGGACGATGCACCTTTGATGGAGCTTCAGCTCAAGGCTTGTAATTCAGACCGTGACGGCTCATGTCCAATGTCAATCAGTACTGTGATCCTCCAGCTCCGAAATGATGCTTATCAGATTCTGAAGGCCGAAGATGAAGCCGCTGTCCTGGCCTTCGTGAACCACGCTGTCTTCTCCGTAATGTCGACAGGTGGTGTGTGCAAAGTCGATCATCCGTACGTCCACAGCTGGACCGCTGGCCTCCCCGGAGACGTGGGACGAACGTCCACCGTTGCTGCCGCCGCCGCCGGCCATGCCGTTACTGCAACCGGACGGCGAGGAGCGAGGGAAGCCGTAGGCCCCTTCTTCCTCTTCCTCGTCCGACGGCTCGTCCTCCTCCCCCTCTTCTCCTCCTCGATGCCGGGGCCTGGTGGGGGTTCTGGGAGGATCTCCGTCGTAGATGATGAGGAGGGAGCTGGAGTAGAAGCGATAGGACTCGCAGGCCTCCAGAGCAGCTTGCATTTCCCGGAGTCGGCGTAGCACGGGGGACAGCAGTTCTTGGCGAAGGCGCCGACCGTCATGAAAAAACTGGTAAAGGGCCTCCTTAAAGCCAGCAAGCGTCAACTTGCGTCCGTGATACTTGTTCATGAACATCAGCTGGCCCGAGTCGGACTGGTACACCTGCGTAAGATCAGACAAAGCAAACGTGAGCACGGCAGCGCAACACCAGCAGCCCAAACAGGCCCATTCTCCAATCCCTGTGTCGTACCTGCATTCCACAAAGCCTCACTCCAATGGAGGCGGATGTGCTCTGCTGACACTTGCGAATTTGGTTGGCCTTCTTCTCTTCTGTTGCGTCATCTCCATGCTGGCGAGTGCCCATCTTCAAGTCCAGGACACATGGCATCGTGTAGCGCCACGTCAAGTTCTCCAAAAGGATGAATTCTGAGAACCATGGGTTAAGAATCACACGACACCATGGATGCAGCTTGTTTCCCAACCCAACAACAGAGAACACTTGTCAGTAGTTCCGACGCATAAGAAGGATACTGTATTGATTGCGGTGCTTGGAGTTCTCTTTCATCCTCTGCAGGTGCTGCTGGTGACATTTGAGACTCCAGGGGTTGTGTTTGATCTGTGGCACCATGTTGCTCTTCTCCAGGCTAAAGTAAAGAACCTCCGCTTGCTGCTGAGACTGCATCTCATCACGATAGCTGCCATGAAAACGTAATCTCAGGATGGGTCCCACGATAAGAGAACATGGCCGTTTGCAAATGGAGCTTTCCTACCTCTTCATCTTGTCCTCTTTCCGACTCTGACGACTCCGTTCTTTGCTGTAGTTGTCGTTCTCCATCAGCAGAGCAGAATGCTTCTTATGGCTCCACTTCACCATCTTGCTCTTGGGCTCGCAGTCGGAGGAAGGGTCCTTGTTTTCCACGTCGCCCGACTCGCTGTGAAGTGGGTATGCAATGAGGCACAGGTTCCCTTCTTCGTCCTCTTCGAAACTGACGGACACGACACCTGCCAGGACGAATAACAATGCATCTGAAATCACCTGGAATGATTTGCCAACCATCATTTAAAAAAACTTTTACAAGATGTTTTTAATGATTTCTGCAAAAAAAAATGAATAAAATAAAAGAATGAATGCATTCGTTCGAAAAACACGTTTCTTGAGAAAGTTCACACACAATCAGCAAATAACCCCATGACCCATGTTGAGCTGACACAGCACACAAGCGCCTGGGTTAATGTTTAAATCCCATTTTCCCTGGCAAACCAGCATTTGACCAATATGTGAGAAAGTGAAAACAACAAGCGAGATAGGAGCCGCGTGTGAGGGGTGTTATGTGAGATAATGAGTAACCAAAACAGAGCAATAGAATGGTGCATTATGTCATGGTCTCAAAGTGGGTTTTAAAGACCCCCCTCCCCCACTCCTCTGTCTACCAGGGTAAAAGTCCCTAGAAGGTTGTGTGTCAGGGGAGGGGCAGGTCACACGGAGAATACACAACACAGCCACACAAGCCGATAAAAAAGGGTTCACAAACAGCTGACGGGATTGCATCCAAACTGAAGAGGGAACAAATCAGAGTATCATATACCAAAACAACAGATGAGCCACCAGACAGCAGTCAATAATAACAAGTAAGGACGTGGATGAAACGCCTTTTTGCTGTAATATATCAGCCTGAGAGGTGACACACAACAGGTGTAATGATGTCACCGCCGTGGAAGCAGTCTTTCCTTATTGGCCTGGGCTGATGGAAAATACTGGTCACTCAAAACCTGCACCATCATCACACCACACAAGGAGCGTGGGAATGTGTGAGTCACTGTCTCCACGCCGGATATCATGGGCCTAATAGAATCTGCAAGGGCACTTCATACTTCAGAAGCATTATATTGTGCATCCTTTTTCAGCTTTGTCCTTCACAATGCCAAGCCCCGCAGCCACGTCAAATCCAAGCATCAGATCTGTTTCCATGCAGGGAAGTAATTAATACTGTTTTGATCTAAACACAAGTTGCCTGTCGAATGACCCAAGCCATTCGTTTATTGATGCAAGTCACAACTTGAGCTCAAATTCCGTCCCGGAGACGTCAAAGCCGTGAGCATTTCAGAACAGATCACTCAAGTAATACCAGCATACTACAAGCTGCCAAGAGCAAGAGAGCCCACAAGTGTCTACTCCTCATCCAGGGTCTTTTTATAGGGCCACGCTACATATCTCCGGGGTCAGATCCTCGTTGTGAGTCTTCTGTCGCCACATGATGTCTGGATCACTTTGTACCAGCTCTCATTGTTTGTGGGTGAACCACTCAACCACCCCAAAACTTGACACTGAACACATGTTGACCGTGTGCCACAGGATGCTTTTACACCAGGCCCAGAAA
Organism: Synchiropus splendidus; assembly: GCF_027744825.2. Classification (NCBI taxonomy): domain Eukaryota; kingdom Metazoa; phylum Chordata; class Actinopteri; order Syngnathiformes; family Callionymidae; genus Synchiropus; species Synchiropus splendidus. The sequence goes on from NC_071339.1 coordinate 1,794,014, forward strand.
CTGGATCTGCAAACCTCCTGAAGCTTCCTTACCTGAACATTTATTTTGGTTACCAGAGGAGCCTTACACGACCTCCAAGCCTCTTAAAAGCGGAGGGACAGCGTCAACCACCATTCGCATGCTAATCTTGCTGGCACATATTAGCTAGTGGCTCGGATCTCGACATGACCAGAGACACTAGCAAGGGATCGCGACTCACAAGGTCAACTTTGATGGAAGTTTTACGCTTCACTTCTTATAGAATGCCGTGGCTACGGTGAACTTGTCAGAGGGTCAACTTACATAACCACATGTGATAAGAGCGTTTCCCGTGAGAGACGCAGGACAGAAAACATACATGTATTGGACGCACCGTGAATACATGTGATAAAAATCGGTCATTCTTGTATTACCAAACGTGAGATATGTTAGCATTGGCGCTCGCGCAGGAGCTGCCAGCACTGACGGTGACGAAAGAGGAAGCCATGATGGAAAAATGAAAGCCAGTCAAAACAACCACGCGCATGCGCACAAGAGACGACTGGTTCTTACCTTTATATTGAGGGGTGAACTTCCGCATTTCAGGTGGGAGGCTTTTGTAGAACTGGTGCTCGCGGGGAATGAGTGGCTTGCAAATGGTCTGCTCCCCGAAGCGCAGCACACAAGAGTGTCCTCCCACCTGGTGCACGAAGGGTTCAAGCATCACTCCTTTTCCGGGATACGGAGTCCCGTCCCCCTGCATGAGCGCCTCCAGAGCGGGACTCATCCTCACTCCGCATCGGACAGCTGAGCTGGGCGGACCCACGTCGCACGGGAGACACGAGGCTCGGCCACTCGCCTGGCTCCCTATCCTGGGCCTGGTTCCCTGCTGGCTCACAGGGGGCGCTGTTGCGCGTCTTCGCCAAAGCAGGCAGTGAAAAACAAAAGGCTGAACAGGAAGCAGCCGACGAAATCCTCCGCCGCGGTCGTTCGCGTCGCGATCGGACAAACTCACACACCGAATCACACTGTATTCGACAAACTCCGTGTGTGTACGTGTACCAGTTTATACAATAACCGAATGGCCGTTTAAAAACGCGTGAACGTTGGAGCACATTCGTCGAGCAGCTCTGGACCGAAACTGAAGCGGGAGCTGCTCGACCAGCTCGGAAGACAGCGGAGTCAGAGAGACAGCCCCGCCCCTTGGCACGAACCACCAATCGGAGGAGCCCAATTGTCGCTGGGAGGAGTCAGGGCACCTTGCAGAGGATCAAGCAAACAAAGAGGAAGAGGAGAAAAGGGGGAGGGGAGCGCAGGAAAAACACTAGACACAAAAACACATGATGTACATTTCCCCCTGCCACCCCCCAACACACTGTACATGCAAGGAGATGTTTACAAATGTAGATCTCGAAAAGGCCTCAATTTTCCACGCAGTAAATGGGTCTGCGTTTCAAGACTCCACACACATATGGTGGTCACAGTTTAAAATATATTGAATGTAAGCAGTGGCTATCGCAAATAAAGGATCATTTTACACTTCTTTTACACGTCGATGTCTAATAATAGTCTCCACCAGAAGAGGCCCTGTGCCTGCAGCCTTCCCGGAGTGTCTGCAGTGGTCAGTACCTCCCTCCAGGGGGCTGGTTGGACTCCATGGTATGGAGTTAAATTGGCCTCAGAGAAAGGTTTCCGAAGAGTAGCAGGGTCAGTGCTTCGTAGCTTTAGTTTAGGGTGGAGGCTGCTCGGATAAGAACAGGTTTCACCTCTGGAGAGTGGCTGCTCATAATGGATTTGGTTTCGTCATCAACACACATTGACGCGACGCTGAGGTGTTTACCTGCTCGACTTAATTCTGTTTGAAATGTTTACACTGCATTTCAGTCACAATGGCAAGCTGCTTTACATGAGACCAATTTGGGTTATGTAGATATTTTTGGGAGTTTATTTTTTAACTCCAAATGTATTGTTCTTTATTTTGAAAACAACAATTATAATTAAGGTTTGTCTTTTGTTCACCTACCAACATTAGGGTTGAAACACAACGGACGCCTGGCGTCACGCATCTTTAGATCGTGGGAAAGAAGGATGCTAAATGTGAGGCACAACAACAGGTGCCTTTAAAACCTAAAAGGGACTTTACTCGCGACAAGTATTCAAGTATGGCTTTTCTAGACAAGTAACCGGACTCCCGAGGAAAATGGCACGGCACGGGACACAAATGTGTAGGTTCATGTGACAAAACACAAAGCTCTTTGAAACTATTGGACCTATAATCCCCAGCGTGCTGCTAGTGTAAGTAGCAAAGACTTTTTCTTGCTTCAGTCTTCTTGACTTCCCAAAGCTGGAGTCTAAAGTTGCATCCTAGCGGCGCTATGTTTGCACGCTGTCCATTTTAGTGGGAATAATGTCTTGGGAGGACACAGGAGAGAACAGTGTGAAGAGCTGTATGTGGCTCATCAGAAGGTTGTGTCCAGTGCAGTGTGAGTGGAGGCCGGTCTGCTTGTGGCAGAACTGTTTTAACAGAACACCTTAATGTGAATAAATGAAACACATTTGAAACTATTATGTGACACAGTATTGAAAAAATGAGTGACAGACGACCCAATGAGTTGGACATTTGTGTCAAGAGCTCAAAGCCCAGTTACAGCACGTAAGAGGTCAGCAGACGTATTCGGCCGCTAATCTCTGATGTTCCAGTTCCACTCTGGGATTATAAATAAGGGATCCCAGACCTCAGCAGGGGAGGATTAAATGATCAGCCCTCGAACAGTTCGCCCAGTCTTCTCCACTCCTGTACTCACACAGGTGGAGCCGGGAAATGTGTGTTAGAACAAAAGAAGAGTAAGTGAGTTACATGGTACACTGACTTTCCCAGGACTGTGGCGTCCCCCAGAACGGCCGGGTACTTTTAAATTCGCAATCTCTTTTGGAGATTAAAAACTTGGCCGCTCCGTTGTCATGAGAACCGGTCAGATTCGCTTCCATAAAGAGCATTATTCTCTATATTGATGCGATGTTTCACATTCATATTTTCAAAATTCACGTTAGCAAGACTAGTTTAAGAAAATCATCTGTCAAAACTGGCTGACTAAAGCAGCTTAACTTGGATTCATCTAGAAGGTAAATCAATATCAAGAGTGAAGCATTTCTACTGATTTTCAATTATTAATATCTGAGGTCCACAACCAAAATATAATGGAAAACTAATCTCTTCATTGCTGCATATTCTCCGCATGATATTTTTGTGCGTGTAGCCAGAGTTTCTTATGCATGGCAGTGGTTGCTGCTTCTAGCTGAGTCACTGTGGCCTCGCTGGTGAGTCAGTGTTCTGTCAGATTAGTTGGGTCTCCCTCTTAATGGGCTCATGCTTTTGGACAAAAGGCCGCGGCTCTGCAGCCCCCGGGGCCCTCTGGATGAGACAGGCTGGGGTCGCACCATCAACATCCTCTTCACGCACATTGTGAAAAATGTGACCATGGAAAAAGCCATTAAGCAAAATTTAGAAACAAAGTCGAAGTTATCTGTTACACTCCGACTTGTATTTCCACTTAAAAAATAAAATCAGGGCTTGATGCAGCATGGTCCATTAAGTTATTTTCTGAAAAGTTTGCGATGCTTGTTTGGTTTATTTATCGACATTTTATCTTTTAATCATTTTTTCACATGTCTATCACCCCTCACTGACGTCAATATTTTGCGGCGCCAAGCCTCCCCTCATCACAATCTGCCTTATGATAATGACTTTCATACGTATTCTGAAAAATCCTTTGCCACGTTTAGGTACATTTCGTGAGTTCGGGTCTGAGAATGTCTTTTGGAAAATCTGCTCTGGTGAAATTGGATTGTGTGACCTGAAAGCAGTGGCCCCGTCAACAGCTCTGAGAGTCCCATTTGCCACTCCGTTGTCTGCAGTTTGGCCCACTTTTCTAATGGAACGGTCAAGCCAACAGCCCACTGGCTATCGTGGCTATTTCAGCGACCCCACATCAAATGTGTGAGTGCACACCAGAACATTTTTTCCATCTTAGATCAGCTTGTCTGCTAACCATTCTCAAGTGGACGAATGCCTCCCCTCCGAGCCAGACACGTGAGGCGGATGGTCAGTGTTGGAGGCGTTGACAGCCCCGTGTTGGGACTCCAGTTTTGGGCAACGTGCCGCTATAGCACACAGAAGTCTTCTGGCCTGAATGTGTGTCATGCGACCTTCAAAGCCAAGGGCAGCTCCTTCCTGCTGCGTCACTTTCCAGTTTCACTTTGTTTATAGAGGAAACATGACTCAGCTATTCACGTGAGGAGGGCTACAGGGAAGTTAGAAAAGAAAACAAAAGCACCTTCTTATCGACGTGTGGATCTTTATGGACATGATAGAAAGGGATTCATCCAAGATTATGGAAACAGTCTCATTGTTATTGCCATCATTGTCTGTTTAAATGGCCCCTATAAAGTATGATCTAATTTATGACGCAGAGACTCAAATAGATTTTATTTAACATTGAATTTTTCCGTCTTTTATTTAGATCTTCTTCTGAGTCAATGCTGTTTTGGTTCTGTTTTTCTTTTCAGACTCAACTGTTGTTAATTCCTACTTTTGCTTCCTAATCTCAACGCTCGTGCGGCTCCATATACAACAAGGGCGGCGATGTTGAGTGCGGACACCTGCCAGTTGGTCTCTCATTATCACAAAGGAAATGATGCTGTGTGAGCCACATGTTAGTCAGGTCTTCCTGCACAGTAATTCTGGGGAAGTTTCATGCGAAGCAATAAGGATGTTGGTGTGATCAACGATGAGAAATAATAAAACGTGAGCCAATATGATAAGGCGCTGATAGAGCTGTCGCTCTGATGATGGATGTTTTCTTATCAGCTTTCTCCAGCACGAGTCTCCACGGCTATAAAGCCTCTTTACTTATCAGCCACGCAAGTTTTCAGCCTGAACTATTATTTGCCGTTTTCAAACAGAGGGTTATCGTCCAGAAACGGCCAGAAGAGAGTGAAATGTATCAGGGAAAGATAGAAGAGGCTGTCATTCGCATGCTAATGATTAACAGGTGCAACTGCCACGCTGTGATCGCAGTAGAGGGAGATTTAATGAACCCAAAAGCAGCTTTTAATTCACCTGACATATAGAGTCATCGCTCCCCTTGGCTTTGGCTTGTTGTGTACATCCATTAACTAGACAAGATCAATGTTCAACCACTTGTCAAAAGATAAAATAATAGTCATTGTAACCCATGTTGGTCTTATTTCCTCCATAAACTTCACCTCAGAGGACGTCGCATAAGCCCAAATCACAAAATGATTTGACACCATAAAACGCCAAACACATATTGGAAACTACACACATTGACGTGATGCAACCTGGATGTCACAATGGGTCAGGGAGTCTTTCCGGTCGTTCAAACCCCATACTCAGGTGACAGAGGTTGACTGGGCCGCTGCCTGTTCCCAGGCACTGCTGCACCACCTACATGCTCCTCTCCGCATCTATAGACAGTGTGAGAGAACATCCGCCGCCTCGGTGATGATGTTGATGGGCCTCCGACCCCAGTGATGCCCAAGATTTTGGAGGCCTTGCAGGGAGGCTGTGCAGCGAACCCTCTGCAGGCCACCTCTGTGGGCTCCCCGGCTGATCCAGCACTCCTCCAGGAGTCATCCTTGGTTGGTTTAGCTTAGGGTCATGGGCAGAGCCATGATGACGCCTTACTAGGGTCATTTAAATAAGCAGTTAAATAATATCGATAGAAGTATTTATTGACCTCTTTCTATCGTCTGTGTTGGCAGCATGTTTGGTAGCCTCAACATGAGAACCTTCTGATGACAGTCCACCTCAAGTTTAAATCTTCTTTGGGATTTCCTCTCAGTTGTTATGTGTATGATCACGCCTGCCTTATTATTAATCTGAAGGCATGAGAGTGGTTTCTATCCTTTCATATGCTGTTTCAGTTCTTCCTAAAGAATGAATACATATTGAACAAAAAGAAAACTAACAATTTCTGAGCCGAAACTACTTTTGCTGTAAGTCTCTTCTGTGCAGCTGACAACAGCACAATATTCAACCTAAACTGAGCTGCTTATTTCAGCATCACGACAGTCAAGCTTCTTTTTCGGGGTCGTGACATTTGGCCCCTGTTCCAATGTTTCCACGAAGCTGCTAGTGCCATGCATATTTACCTGGTATCGGGGTTGAAACCCTGACAACGTGTGTCTTTCAACGATGACTCTGTGCCTAATGGGGACATTGCACACAGTTTTGCTTTGCAGTTTCGCTGGGCTAGCACCCTGGACAATCACAGGTCGCAGTAGGAAACAACTGTATGAGAATAAAGTATGCGACGGACAATTTTCTCTGTCGAGGCGTGGACGAGTGACCTTTTCGAAGTGGACTTTAGTGTTGCAGATGTGGACGCAGATAAAACACATTTCACACTTCATTTCTGCCTTTTTGAAAAGAGCGGTGGAGTGTGTTGCCCTTGAAATCACCCTGATCGTGAAAGACATAATGTGTTATGAAAACCTAGTCACTAGTCAAAGAAGAACTGTCACCCCTCTGTTGGTCCTAAACCCGACCTACAGGGGAAAACCTTTTATTCCACTTTCTGCCGCCGTAGGAGTGAGAAGGTGTTTTTCAAATGTATACGTGTGATTTTAGATTTAATATTTGAAAGGCAGCGTGCAGTTACTCAACACAGCCTCAAGCAGCCTCACATGTTCAGCTCAGATTCTTCAAGTCCATGCACACATTCTGAGTGTGCATTCCTGAAGTTGAACAGTGCATTAAACTTCTACGCAAACGGTGCCCAGGGCCTGGGTTGTAAAAGGCGTGTTGCTTCTGGCCAAATACAATCGACCTTGCTGAAACAACTATAGGTCGAAGACAGAATCCATCCTTTTAAATTTCTTTTATGGGCTAAATAAAGCGGCACATATGGACAAACTGATAGTGTAGAAGCTCAGAATGTGTCAGGAGTGAGCACTGCTGATCACGTGCGGCAGTGAAAGCAGAGAACTTGAGCAGCTTAATGGCCCAGGGCCAACAACAACTACCTCCTCGCTGTATGTAACCAATGCGTGAAACTCCACACAAGTGGCAGCCAGCGATAAATACATGCAAACACCAGATAGCGGGCTGCAGATATGCAGTGTTGGAGGTTCTGGCGTGCTGTCGGCGTGCTGAGCTTGTCATTCAATAACAAGCTGAGGACCATGACCCACTTTGAAGCGGCTTGTCTAAAGTCAGCTGGCAGCGCGTCTGGCTGGAGGTGGAGTTGTGTTTGTAAACAGACCTCCAGGAATGTACGGCATGGGGAAATATGTCAGAGAAAATGGACTGCAGTGAGAGTCAGACTGCAGCCTGACATGTTCAGATTTTTCTTTTATCGCTCAGGTCATCACTCACGTGGGTTACATGGAAATATGCTTCTTGTTTTCTTGTCAACGTACAGGCCCCAGAGGCAGTTCTGCGTGCGCTGGTCGCCATGCCAACGCTGGAGAGGCTGCGTGGGAAGAGATATTTAAGGTTAACTGGTCTGGAAATGAACCCAGTATGTCTTGGTTTTACACCTTAGACTTGACAGCCTTATCTCGAACGCCAAACTCAGGTGAGCCAAAGAGATCTTGAGATCAAATTCTATTTGGCTGGCGCTTCTGTTTTGGGCCTGACATATTGTGCGCCCGCCCTGACACGGCAACCTTTAAGACATGGTGTTGCATGAGAGCACCCTCTGACTAATTGGGTGAGTGGTTTCTGATTTCATCCCTTTTCGAGTCCGATCCAAGCGGCTCACGTGCTCACCTCGGCCCCATATCCCCTCTCACTCATCATCACATTCACATGCTGCTTTTGAGCTGCTGCTCTCAGACCTGCCGAGGATGAATCCCTGGCAGGGACCTGAAGTGGAGCTCACTTCAAAGCACATGCACCGGGCCTCGGGTGCAGCCGCAACGTCCAACGCCATTTGTTTTTGCTGGTGAAACGCATGTGCAAAACACATCTGTCAAGTTTCTCTGGTTTCCTGTCAAAACACCGAGTGAACGATCAAAGATCATCTGTGGCTCCGTCACACTCGACGCCTCCACTATTTAGGAACAGACTGTTCTCTGTGGTTTCCTGTGAGCAACAGACATGCACTCGCTGTGATGAACCCAAGTCAAGAGAACACTCCAAACGTATGTGTTCTTCTTGAGAGCACAAACCTCTCGATGGAATTGAGTCCATATTTGTGCGGTTGTCTGCTTCAAGGTGAAATGTTCTGACGTCTTGTTCAGGTATCTGGGTGTCAGCTTGACTCAGATGAATCATCGGAACACATTTATTTATGACTTTCTTTGCATGGACAAGAGCGGTGTTCAGAAGGAGCTGACCACCAGGAGCTGGACAATGAAGAAGCAAGGGCCTCATTGTGCGTTGGCAGGAACCAATCCCAGCTGGGATCATGGAGGGCACAGTTAATAAGTCGTATGGAATCATAACAGGAGAGCAGCCGGCTGAGAATGCAGGAATCTACAGTCCAGGGGGTGGAGACTACGCAGCACAGGAAAATACCTTCACGTTTGATTCTATCAAGGACGTAATATGAGAAGCTATATCTCTGGAATCATGCCTGCAGCCAGCAGTCTGTCATGTGAAGGAGGTCAGGCAAGCTTCGGATGAAGCCTCAGTATCGTCCCACGCTTACACCGTATCAACTCATCTGGGTTAAATGATTGATCCTGTAAGTGGCTTCATCTCAAGTTTTGGGCGGGCGGTGTCACTGCGTGGAACACAAACAAGCTGGCAGACGAACAACCACCACATCTCCCCTCAAAAACAACACGGGAGCAACAGCTCTGCTATCAGCTGGTTCTGTTTAACCGTGGAAGAGTAATGAGTCCCATACAACACCAGCGGGGCGAGTCTGCGCACAAGGCTCACGTTTGGATAAACAAACCACTCCCTTCCACGTGCTGCAAAGGAAGTCACATGGAGCAGAACTCTGCCAAAAACTTGAGGCATAATGTTATGATTTTCACGCACAAATCCATGCACAGCGCTGCCACAGTTCGCGCTGGAGATTCAGACCAAAGCAAACAGAGCACACTTCTACCATTTAAGGTCTAGTTATGTTTGTCAGTCGCGCTTGAGGGTCAGAGATTCAAATGTTTTCTCAACTCTGTTAGATGTTCGACAGCTGCTTCCCAAGTGGCCTCTTTTTCTGGGGTGCATTCTGTGAGGACAGTTTCCTTGGAGCATGAACTGTTGTTGACATTGTGTTCCTTTCTTCTTGGCTGGACTGAAGAAACATGTTTTTCACTCTTCAGACCGACTGCACTTGTGCATCTGTGAGGTTATGAAACCTGGGTGTTCATGTTTGATGTTCTCTGTACTGTAAAAACAGCATCACACCATAGTTCTCCGGCTCTCGGCTGACACAGAAATACTGTATTCACTGGAGTATGGGATTTATCACTTCATAAAAGGAGAAAGTTCTTTACCCAAAATGTTCTTCTTTTACAAGCGCAAATTTCCGGTAATCACAGATCCCCACTTTCACTTTCTTGAAGTAGAACTAGCACGGTACTATCGAAGGTCAAAGGTCACTGCTTTATGCATATACTTGTTTGTTGTTGTATGTGTGTACTACATCTACTACAGTGTAAACCTCTCTTTAACTGTCTCCGTCTTTATAAGAAGAAGTGACAAAATCATGTAGACTGAGAATACTAGTCTAATAAATCCACTCATGCCAACAAAACCAACAAGACGCAATAGTTAGCAGGTTTCAACACAGCAAAATAGATTGTGTCCCCCTGTTAGCACCTTACGCTTGCGGCAATGGATTTGCCATGAGTAGCACAGACCAACAATTTAGGGTGTTTGTAGAAGAAAACAAGTTCCATTTATATGCATTTTTTTGGTCCGTTTCTGGTGACAAGTGCAAAAGAAAAATCCGAAGTTGCAAACCTTTGATTTTGCGACGGACTGGATGCAGAACACAGCACGTAGATACAGGATCTGGTTGAAGCTTGTGAGCAAGGCAAGACCTCCTCACTCCGAAAACATCACATACTGAGGATCAAGTGGACTTTTTCGTCCACTGTTGACGCAAACGTCAGTCTTGTTGACACATTTTGTTCTCTCAGTTCATCTGACACCACTTTAATATGATGAAAATACTGCCTTATCTGTGCTGCAAAGTGGGACTGAAGAATTCTTCTGAGGGAGGAGGAGCCTCCCTTCTGTCAGTAAAAACAGCCCCGTCTCAAGAACTAATGGCCTCACTTGTTTGCATTTTTCTGCCGACAGTTAAAGGAGTACCTGGTTTGTCTTTCAAGACACTATGACAAGGAGGCCTTTACTGCATATAGTAGAAGAAAAATAAGGTACAAGAAGCACAAGAAGGTTTTGGGACGTACCTATCATTGACTCTGAAAAATCGTTGTCACTAAGTGAGCTGATCCGTTCTCTGACGTGCAGCGAAAGGGGCCATGATGGACGCTGCACTTCCTGGTTGGTCAATATTGTTTTGAGTCATTGATCAGCTAAATGCTTAAACATGACCCGCTCTTGTCGGTCACAGCTTCAGAGCCTCTGATTAGACTTATCGTGGTGGAGAAACATCAATATGTCAGACTGTGGTCGGCTCTTTAAAGTGAAGATGGACTCTGCTGCTGCTCGTGGAGGCAACAGATATTCATCATTATCTGGAGCAACTGGGCTGAAAAGGGCAGCGCAAACATGTTGAACATGCAGGGTTTAAAGTGACAGACTTGAGTCAGCCTCTGGATGCCCATTATGAGGGGACTTTCTATTTACCTTCCATAAAAAGTCAGGTGTGAAGAACTTGCCAAACATCTGGTGCAACATCTGGGAGTCCTCAAAAGCTTTGAAATATATGTGCTCATGACGTGTGAGTGAAGTGAAGCACATAAAGAGCAGCTGAAACAGCGTGACCTTGAGAGAAGATTTCAAGACTATTGGATTTGAGCTTTGACTGTCATTTGTGACTGTGGCGGCGTGAGGCTCATCTCAGCAGGCTTCATCGTAACAAGGGCTCTCCTGCTGCCGTTTCACAGCACGGCTTATTAAATCATTCGAAATAGCTCACCTGAGTTGGTTCTCCATCTCCATTTGTAAAAAACATATGCTCAGGAAACACTTTCGTGTTTCACATTCAGCCCACTAGCCAGTCTTTCAAGAACGTAACTGCGCCAGGTTTACCGTGTGATATTCTGCTCTATGGAGTTCACTTGGAATAACTATTGATAGTTAACTGTTAATAAGCAAGTCATGACTTCATTCATGGTTATTACGTGGCCTCATTTGCTATGGCACTTTATGTGTAATCCAATATAGATTTATATAGACAGAGAAAATAAATAGACCAAAAACGTGCTGCTTACGATCATAGTAGCAAATGTTTTATCACTAAATTAGTAAACTATTTTTTTTTTTCAAATAGTAAATCATCACTAATAGAGGTGAACATGCGGATGAGTTGCTCTACTGTGATGTCACCTTAACTTAAGGTCTGACGTCGCACCTTGTGCTCATGCTTTTTCACCAGGCGTTAGCTTGATGGTTGCTCGCCCAAATCTCCTGCGCTATGTGAGGGTTTCCTCCAGGCACTAAAGTACCTGCCGCTGTCCAAAAGCACGACGACTCTCAATTCCCGCTGAGCTGTCCAGGGTGTCCCCTGCCTCCTGTCCCATTCAACATGCAGGTGACCCCTCAGAAAGACACATGAATAGCCAGCCAAAACACATCCAGCTCTGAGAAAGCAAGGACTCTGAGCAGCTGCAGCTACTGACTCATTGTTGTAGTGTGGGTGTCAGCGCTGTAGAATGGAGGTTCTGCAGTGTTTTGCTATTATATTTTCACCTCACGTGAGAGTGCCAGCACGTTTCTGCAGAGGTGACCGGAGAGCTGCTCTTCTTCATCCTCCTCCAAATCTCCTCTGCTCTCTTTCGCTTCTCCTCTACTGAATGTACAGTCCTTAAATGAATGTATTTATGCTCCAATATGAAACTTCAGTGATCAAATATTTTTCCATCCTGTCTCTGTCTATTTGATGGACAAAGCTACCTCATAATCATCGCTTCCTGTGGTATGCATCAGAGGCAGTGTGGAGAGTGAGGCTTGTCATCTGACAGACTTGTTTCACACCTCCTCTCCTCTCTCCCCGGCCACCTCTTTGCTGCAGTGTGGAATTTTCCAAGCTGCTGCTGCAGTGTCAGAGCTTGTGGTGGTGCTCTTGAGTGGCATGACAACGAAGGTGGGACGGACGCAGGATCAATTCTGTGACCACACGTGCAATATTGGAGCAGTGACATTCGAAATAAGCCTGTAACCATGTCCATGGAAAGACAAGAGAAGTTTTATTTTAATACTCACTGTTGAGCAGAGTCATAGCTCACAACTCACAACTAGATCCACATAAAACATGGTGAACATGAGCAGTGTCACTTAACAGAAACCAAAAGTGATACCAGAATGAGTTTCAAATATGGCCGACTTGGACTGGGGTGCTCATGGGGTGAAGATGTCTTCTTTATCATAAGAGACTTTGATCTGTCGCTCAGATTTCTGAACAGATGTCAAAGACATGTTCATGTACATATATATATATATTTATACTCTGAATTTCCTCCTCTCAAAGCCAGTTACACCACTGTTTTTAAGTCATATGAGGTGAACTCTTATGACGCTGTATTCCTAGTCACATCACTTGTGTCTATCAAAAACACAAGGCATCACACTAGAACTAAGAGACTTGAATTCTCCATGTGACTGTAATGTCAGTTCGACGTGTGTTAATGACTCATTGAGATGAATGGCTTAACCAAAGTGCTTTTGCAGTGTCAGGTTGTTGACAAGTCTAGAGTGAGATCAGAAACATACAATACTGAGGTGGATCACATGGCATGATGGGAGCAGCAGCATGATGGAGCCAACAAAGGCCGGGGCTAAATTTGTCACGAGTTATCGATCTGCTATTGGTTTGTGAGGCGGGAAGCGTCATCAACTGGACTCCAGCCATTTTCCAAAGTATTTGCTCAGTCGGACTTGTAGCGACAGAGCTCTTTCCCCGACTTGCTCCAGGCAACTGAGTCCAAAAAGCATTCATAGATTCATCAAACATCAAAACAGCTGAGTTCAGATGCAAACACACTCCTAACCTGAGTACCATTGACCCAAATACCAGATGAGGCGAGTGTTGACCTCGAAGCCCAACATGAATGGCTCCTACAGAAATAAGTGATCGTGAGCAGGCCAAAGAAAATAATCAATCAATTCATAAATAAAGCTTTTTCACGACAAAACAATGCCTGGTGGAGTGTACACGTCAGCGTTGTAATTTTCCAAGGTGATCTTCACGAGCACAAATTCCGGGCAGCAAATGTCCACTGCAGAAAATGAGCTCTGGCACATAGTTGATCCCGTCACAGAGGAGGAGGTGACTGGAAATGAGCTAAAGACATTGGCTGCTGCTGGGCTGTTTGGATCGCTGCTGCAGAGCGGGACGGCGTCAGAGCGCTGACGTTAACGCCTGCGGTGTGAGTCCTGCCGTGCATCACCAGTCAGTGACCTTCATCTGATCTGCCCAACACTCACCAGATGAACCTGCACCCAGGGATGATTACACTTGCATCATGTATGGAAGCTTTAACTGGATGTTTTGGTCGGCAATTGGATTAGCAACCAGAGCGGGAGACCTAAGTGTGTTTTTAATGATTTCTTCGAGGAAAAGGGTTGTTGCTAAATAAGGTTAAACCGCGCTAAATGAAATGACCATGATCCTCAACCGGAGCTCGAAAAGGTGAAAAAACAAGAAAACGGTGGGACACAAATAATGAGAATAAAATACACTTTTAAACATAAATAAATAGAGATAAAGGGACGAATACCGGATTAGATGGGAAGCCAGAGAAATACCAGGGCTGCTACACAGATTCATTTAGATTGATAAATTACAGGAAGAAATGTCATCCAACTTTCTTTCACAGCCACCAGTGGTGATAACACACGATACAATGTCATGTCAGTACCAAACCCTCCGTGATGAAAAGTGGGATTAACATTGGAACGTTGAACTGAAAAACATAACTAATGTAGAGATAGTGTGTACAATTTCACCAATGAATACACTGTTGTTTGTGAAGACAGGCCTTCTTTTCATTTTAATGGACGTCAAAGCCAATAACGAAACAGGACTCTGACTCCACTACTACCTCGAACCATACAGCGTGGCAGGTCTCACTACTGTCCTATACTCTTGCTGCGACTTTCATGTAACAGATCTGCACTGTCAATCGTCTCCAATCATTCCTCCCCGTCTGCACTCTCTTCTTCACCTTCTTTGTTTATTACTGTCTGATGACTGATCCCAGCGACTTGGCCTCACCTGTCTTCACCACCTACACACCCTGGTCTTTGCTGTTCCTCCTGCCTCAGTCTCATCCACGCCTCTCATTGCAGCTGACGGCTGAAGTCATCCAGTCTCTCCGCGGCTTTATTACAGCTCACAGTAGAGACACGTTGAACACGATGCTCGGTTGCTTAAATGCACCACCTCCCTCCATCTTATTGGACACATAAAAATGAATTTCATGCATCAGAAATCTCCTCAAAAAAGCCGCCCTCTCTCTCTCTACTGTATCTTTTATTGCTATACGTCTGTTGTCTTGCCGTGCCAAACTGGACCCAGTGAGTTTATGAGAAGCCCAGCACCCAATATTAGCTCCTGCTTAAGAATCTGTACTCGCCCTCATGAGTTTGCGAGGAGCTCATGTAGCACAACAGTATTTATTACAATAGCTATAAAAGGTTAGAGTAGGTCAGAATTTTTATTTGGCAGGTGTCACATTTCGACCTCTGGCCTGTGAAGCTTCAGCCTGTCAGACTGGGCTGGTCCACTGGAATAATCCTGAGGTTGCATAACACTGACCCTTCAGCCAACCATCATGACTAGCAGAAGTAAATCCCTCAGATCAAGTGAGGGCTCAGACAAAAGGAGGACAGCAAGAACAACGTAGACACCCGGCGGAACAGAGAATAGGCTTGGCCTGGCATGCAGCAAAAGGTCACTTGGCCCTTGTTGCTGAGACCACATACCGGGCGGGAACGCCAGGCCGGTGCTGCCGGAAAACCAGCAGTTTACACTGGTAAATGCCGGAGCCAGCTAAAGTATGAGCGGTGGGGTCACCGTTCATGGCTTGCAGAGTAGACAAGGGCAGCAAGGACTCGGTCCAAGGCTCGATGGAAAGTAAATGGACTGCGTGAAGCCTTCAGTCACGAAAAACAGGCCTGGCAGAGAGAGAGTGGTAAATTATAGCCTTAGCCAGAGGATAACAGAACATCCCTCCTAATGGGAACAGTTTAAATATAGCGGCTAGCTGAGCGCTTGTGAGCTTCATACCTGACAAGATGGCCGTGCACATCAGCGCTTGTTGAAACATTAAGCTCATTTACCATCCAGAAATGGATCAGTGGGAGAAAAGTCAGGACTCTTCCATGAGTAAAGTCCACTCACGCCTGCCTGCGTTCCGCAAACTGTTACATAAGAGGCAAGTGAAAAGTGAGCCCTTCTGACATCAATCCCAAGTCAGCACAATGTCCCTCACACAGTTCTTTCATGACAATCCTCACATGAACATCAGTGGAGAGTCGCCTGAACCCGAGGTGTCCGGCGGGGGAGGGTTTATGGCAAGTATCAGACCTGAGACGTTGGTCTTCTGCGGTGTGCTTGAGTGTCGGCAGAGCTTACGTGAGCGGGAGCCCCAGCAGCGAAGGGTCAGCGACACTGCTGGCCCTTCACACACAGAGCTTTTGCCCAGGGGAATGAAGTTTCTGGGAATTTCATGACATTGGCGTGTTTTTATGAGTTGGAAAATGTGTGTGTGGGGGGGGTCTCGATGACAAAAGAAAACTGGCATGAGGGTTCTGCTGAAATGACGTGGCAGTCTGTCTCCGCACAATGTCCTTGTTCACACCTGCTACTGAAAAGAAATGTGTTTTATTTATTTTATGCCATGACACGCTTCTGCAGGGATTCCAGATTCACGTTCTTATCTTCCTTACCTGCTTTATACAGCATTAAAGTTTGATGTTTGCCCTCCTTTATGTCTCCTCATCACAGCAGGACAACAGGAGTAAAACCTTTGTCAAACTGATGGCCTGGGGGCCAAATCCAACACACCAAGTCATTTTATGTGGCCAGCACCAAATGTGTAACAGTTGAATAATACATGATATGCTAATCTCTCTTTCACGGATTTCTTTAATCCATGCAGATGAAAGAAAAAGAATATAGTAGGGGATAATTCACAAGTGAATTCAAGCTGATTATTTTGTGTTTGGAGTCCGTTTTGGGAAAGAGGAGTGAATTTTGACACAAACACGGAGATGTGATTCTAAATTTGGCCTCTAGAAAAAACAAAAAAAATCACCCACTAAAACTGGTCAAAGTGTGCCCCCGGGGCCACACATGGCCCTTTGCCTGCAGGTGAAGTAGGTACAAAGGAATTGTACCTAACTGTTACCATTCATTGCTATTTGAATTTCAAATTAAATATATATAAAACTACTCATTTTTACTCTCCCTGTATAATAATAGTTAAACTGAGATGTCAACTTAAAAATGAAGTTGTAATCCTGGAAATATTCGATAAAAACAATGTATCTTGTCCCACAAATGAAAGTAAACAAAGTGAAAAAAATACAATGTAAAAGCAATTTTATGATTTATATTGACTAACCTATTTTAATCAAATAACATCATGGTGTCACACTTTGTCCTGTTTTCTCAAGTTAAATTTGAGACTTTTTCTTCCCTCCCCCACGCTGCTCGCACATTGCAAAGCACCCCCTTGACTTGCGAGTTATAGACTGATAAACGACAGTGTTTGGTTCGTTCAGTTTTGGGATTATGTTTGATATCCCTCAAAAATATAACCCCTTCCACACCTCAGTAGAAGTCTTTAATCCTAATCTAGGCAGATCTACCATGCTGACTCTACCTGGAGGAGCATCATATCCAGCCACGTTGAGTCCAGGTCACAGGCTGGAATATCTCTGTCGGTAACAGTATTGACATCTATTGTAGGTGACAGTCATTTTCAGTGTGCTGTGAATTAGAGTTGAATTTTAAGGCCAAGTTTATGGCGATCATGTGTACGGGTCACGTGTTGGAATAAGCATGTTCACTGCAATTCAGCGTGTGCTCTTCAAATTGACAAATAATTGGTTCCATTCATGAAGTCAAATCTCAGTAAATAAAAGCAGAGGAAACCTGATGTGCAGCAGGATGGAAGGATGGCAGCTCCGATTATATTTACCTTTAAGAGCATACTGTATGTACTGGAGGGAATTCTTCTGGAGTCAAATGACAGGCGACGCGCATGTGTGATCCCACAGCCCTCAGCTAGGATGTGTCCGTTTTCATCTCATGTTGTCAAGATGTGCTCACAAAGAAGAGCTACATGGATGGATCAGGTGCTTTTGTGCCACGGGCCGATTCTTCACATGGACAAGCGCAAAGACAAGAAGCGTGAATAATTCAAGTCTGTTTCCTTAAGTATCCCAAGAGAGTGGAACAAAAGAGTAAAACAATCTCCTCCATCGCTGACCTCACGTGGGAAAGAAGAGATGACGCACGTATCTGCCAGCACAAATGTTGAGGAGGCCGTATCATGTTCAGGCACAAAGAGCACAAAGATGAAACCGCGTCATGTGTAGCAGTTGGGTTCCACAGCTCTGAAAGCTTCACCAGCCATCAAGCCATTTTCAGATCTGGAAAGTCCAGTCTGATCCCTTCTCTCTGAACAGATGAGTCCATCCTTCCGCCAACACATGTAGCTGGACACACAATATAAAGTATTTGCAAAGGACCTGACTTGTGTGTATGTGGGGTACTTTCCCTGCAGCTAACCGGGCCAGCAGGTGTCCACAAGTCCACTCACGCTATCATGTTTCCCAGCACCTCCTCCATCAATCCACTGCACCATGATGCCCGGTTGGACTTGGACCAGCTACACCCCACTCGCAGCAGCTCACCTGGCAGAATGAATGACTCTATTTACATTGTACTGTACTTTTCAGTTTTGCAACATCGGAAACTCCCCACATCCTCTTGACACGCATCACGCGGTACACAAGTGCACACCTGCTTATAAAGAGGACCTGAGAAGTGTTGTCATGTGTGAAGCCTTTGCTGAGTCTCACCAGTTCATAACAGTCAGGTGATTTGTTTTTTTTTTTGAACATGATACACCCTCCTCAACAGAGCATAAAGAGCCCCTTTAACACAATAACTACAGCTTGATGTTTAGCTTGAGGATTATTCAGTGTTAAAACCACATTACATTTTGCAGTGTGGCATTTTCCAATTGTACTCAAAGAGAGGTGGTGAGTGCAGGGGGCCGGTGGAAGATAAGCCAGAGAGGTGGAGGTTTGCCTTAGAAAGGAGAGGAATGAAGGTCAGCCGCACTAAGACAGAAGGTAGCAGAGATGAAGATGTTGAGCTTCTCTCTGGGAGTGAGAGCAGGATGATGATAGGATCAGAGGGACAGCACATGTGCTCAGGTGTTTAGGAGACCAAGTCAGAGAGGCTGGATGGAGATGGTTTGGACATGGACAGAGGAGAGAGAGAGAGAGAGAGAGACCCAGTACATTGGTAGATGGAGATGTTGAGATGTTGGAACTGCCAGGCAGAAGGTGGAGAGGAAGGCCACAGAGGAGATTGATGGAGGTGGTGAAGGAGGACATGAGGTTTGGAGGTTTGAGAGAAGAGGAAGCAGAGGACAGGGGGAGATGGAGGAAGAGGATCCACTGTGGCCACCACTGAAGGGAGAAGCCCAAAGAGAAAGAAGAAGAAGACTCAAAGAGAGATTTATACAGATTTATTCTTATTATTAACATTTGAAATCTCACTGGTTGCAATGAGCCCAGTGAGGCTGCAGGAGGCAGTAGCTTTTATGAAGTGCAATAGCCCTACACACACAGGAAGCATGAAGAAGAGAGGGAGCTGCAGAAAAGGTTTGTGGATCCAGGTTATTCCAATTATCTGCTCTTCGTGTGATGATGGGTTTCGACCTTCTTGCCGGAGGAATCTCTTGACAAGGTTGTGGAAACCACAGTGGCTCAGCGCTGGACGAGCCTCCTGCTGCTCTGGAGGCTCAGATTCAGGCCTGATGGAGTCATACTTATGTTTGCCACTTCTCTCCAGCAACAAGCGAATCGCTCTTATGTCAGTCAAGCTGCGTCATGAGGTCACCCTGCCGTGCCGTGCCATTATCAGCGTGGTTGCATGAAGGTTTGGTGTCAAGCTGAAATGCTCCAGATAAACGCAGACGATCACAGAAACTTGCATCTTGACTTTTTGGCTGCAACCTGCAGACGTCATGACCCTGTGGATTCAGTAAACAGCGACCAGGCCGAGAGGAATCATGACGTTAGGACATAAACACACGGTGGCAGCTGTGATGATGAGCAGGCTCAGCGAACGCAGTGGCTTTAACTAGTGTTTATAATATCTCCATTTTGCTGAGCTCCCAACCGCACGACTGATAAGACGTTTCCTGCTAGACATGGTCATCAGAATGAAGACAGCAGAGGGTGCAGCCTCACCCCAGGACGACACCCTGCTGTCGCCCTGTGTGCAAACTGAGGTAACCACCAGAAGAACATGTCGATGCAGGGCTCGCAGCCACAGTCACCCCGACGCTCCGCAGAGCAGCCGCATGCCGCCACTCATTTATGGCTCATTCCCATGCTATAAATAAATCTTTCCAAGGCTCTGGTCAATGGCAATTCTGACCCTGATATAGAAGTGCAGGCTCTCAGAGTGACCCCACATGATCAGGTGACACAGCTGTCAACCTTTAGCCATGTCTAGTTAGGTCGGCTTCCATCTGGAATCTTCCTCATGATATATGAGCCATTCATATGGAAATCGACTGAATTGGGCCCTAAAGTGAAAACACTGAGGATGAGCCACTGCTCTGCAGATGAATATCTGATGAAGAGGATTTGAAAGCAGTCATAAACTTTGTTCTTAATCTCAGGACTCAGTCGCTCACAGGCTGAGAGAACAGTTTGTCCGACATCATGTCGTTCTGCTTTCATGCAAAGTCAGTGGGTGGTGTGTGTTTAAAGGTGCTGGAGTCAAAGGTCAGGCTTGCTTCCGTCACTGGCTGCAAGATTAGCGTGTCTGCGCCAACATGGACTTGTCGTGAGTTGTCAGAAGGGCCATCCCACGGAGCGTGGGACAGTCTGACAGCTGAACCCCAGCCTCCCCGGGTATTAACACCTCTGGGGGAAAGGAACAGCCGTGGATGACGAGGCCTCCCTGGTACGCAGCTGTGGATGCACTGGTTGCCGTGGATCCAACATGGAGGACTGCTGAAAACGGGTTGCACCTCCAAGCATTGATATCAACTGCGCAACAGAGAAAAGACACTGCAGTGTTTCCTTTGTTTCATCTGCAGGAGATGACACTTCTCCTGGTCCGAGTGAGCCGGTGATGGATGGAGGGACCTCACATTCCAGATCAAAAGCTCGAGTGCAGTGATGCACCAATCATCTGTCCTGTTCTCGAGCTTGTGCTCCTTCCTCAGACAAAATGCTGTTGCTTTAATATTCTGTCGCTGTCACCGTTCACCATGATGAGGATGGTTACATAAGGGCCCAGAAAACCAGCCTTCGTCTGGAAAAGACAAGACTTTTAAAAACGTCTCATCTGTGCCTGACTAAAAGAATGTGACATAGTCGGACCAGGCACAAATAATCAGGTGGTTGTTGTCTCCATGTTGCGCTTTTGTGACTAGTGACGGTAAACTCCAGAGTATCTTGACTGTTATAACATGAGAGGGTGTGTTAAGAGGGAAATTGTCCGGACAAATGTGTCTTTAGACGATGGTAAACGTTAAACATCTTCAATATTTACGACCACCGACGTGTGGGGAGAGTGGATCACTCCCGACTTGAACTGTGATGCGGAACAGAACACAGCGATCCGGCCAAGGAGCAAGGAAGCTAATGCTAACATTTAGTGATGGGAAGTGAATTTCACTCCAGTCTGCAGCCGCCCTCACCTGCCTGCGCTGCTGCTCGTGTGTTTCATTGAGTCAAAATCTGTGCTTCCTGTTTACCTTCATGAGGACGCACTGACTGTCTGACTTGGAAATCTTACACCAGGTGACTTCAGGGGACTTTCTAGGCACGACTGGAAAACAGAATCCATTTCATGCAGTATCACATGTTTTCCAATTCTTCTTAGTCACCGGCGATGGGTTTGAAGACAGTTGCCAAACTTGGTGAAGACGGTCAAAACTTGCCTGTGACATCGTCGCTCAGGTCGATTTAAGCAGAGGATCTGATGATGTCAGCAGCTCATTATCACAGAGTGCCAAAGGACTTAATGAGCCGTTTACCAAACAGGTTTGGCAGGAGTTTCTCTGAGGCCACTGGAACTTTACAGTGCCGACGGAGCGTATGTTTGCTTTCATCCAGGACAGGAGCCTGGCTGGGGCTACATTCAGTGGTGGCAGAAAGAGGAAGTGGGAGTGGGAGTGGGCCAGCGAACGCAGGAAATGAGACTATTCTGAGCGTCAAAAGCACAGCAGCACGCACCAGCTTTCATGCTGACGTGCAAACATCTGAGACACATAGTGTGCATGTGAGGACGATGCATCCGTGACAACCATGGACAAGTTCGACCAGCTGATTGTTTGTGTCAAACTTGAGCTTTGCACTTCAAATGATTAGGAGTGACCCAGTTTCTGGATCCAACAAAGTCAGGTGGGCTGCGACTCAGTGTGATCTTGACCTCACTACTGTTCACAGGGATCAGCTGGTTGGCAGCAGTCGACATCTTGGCCCTGAACAGACTTGCAGACCAACGACTGGGAGATGACTATCTCCATGACTGACAGTGAAAAACAAGTGTGAAGCCATCACACCCTGCTGAGACGCTACTTTTCTGAACTTCAGGGTCAAACATGACATTGATCAATAAAAACTGTAAACGTTATACTGACAATACATTTTAGTCGTAGTGTTCCATGCTCCATGACGGTGAGGTTCCAGGAGAGTGACTTGTTCGTTTGAGTTAAACTAGCATAAACAGGTCCGTCTGGTGTCGCTGGCCTGACATGATCTGAAGTTGTTTACCATATTCCGTGAACAGTCAATAGAAAGAGAGGTTTCGTTTGTGATGGAAGGGCGCCCCCTATGGAGCGCATGCAGTAATTGTTACTCGGACGTTGTAGAATAAAATGCGGGGGAAATTTTACAGCTAACAAAAGTCACTGATGAATGATTTTCTTTTTCCTAGAAACGCAAAAAGGCGTTCAAAGAGTCACGACTTTCTACTAACAAAAGAAACTCTATTGAGTCTATCACCTGCCGAAACCCGGGATTGAACCAGGGACCTTCAGATCTTCAGTCTGACGCTCTCCCAACTGAGCTATTTCGGCATGAGGCCTCAAAGAAGACGTGCACTTGTTTTAAACAAACATTGATTTTACGCACAAGAAAGCAGACAGGCTCGAGGAAACGCGCTGGGAGTGCCAGGACACACAGAGGACTTTAGGAACACGAAAATGCGCGACACTTGGAATAGGTGGCGCAGACCCGCACGAGTTGGCTCCGTCGTCGCGGATGAACGACGATCCGGGCACTCTGCCGCCGGTGACGCATCCTGATATCAATGTTGATATGTCAATAACATGTTTGTTTCGCCTGTACACCGCCGAGGAGCTGAAATGTTACCGCAGTTGGGAGGCGCATAACCAGATGTTGTGGCTCAGGGAACTGTTATACGAGGACATTTGCATATGTGCCGTATTTCCATATTTTGAGGTTTCATTTTGAGCTTGTGTTCTATTTTAGTCCGTGCCTGACTGTTGTGTGTGTGTGTGAGTTATATCTTTTTAAGGGAACGTTCTGAAAACTGTGTGGGTTGGCATCATTAAATATGTTCGGATAAAAGTCCTGTGTATTCCTCTACTCTTCCACGGCAATACAATGCAAATTAACAGTGGTTTAGACGATACGTTTCCCCTTTTTTACTGAGCGAAACATGCGGATCCACAGTTCCGCTTCGCTGACCACAGGCGCCTCCTCGCTTCCGGCGACTTCTGGCTTCGTTCTCCTTGATTTGTCATCACTTTTGCAAGTCGATAAAATCCCAAATGTTTTTTCACGGCCGGAATGATTCGTACAGCCCAAAACACGACAGTAATTCACCACATTTTCCCGGAAATGCTTCAGAATCGCCTTCAGTACCGTTCTGTGTTGAGCAGTGAGCGTCACCAACATGGCGGCTTCCGGGTTCGATGACGCGCCGTGAAGACCCTCACGTGTCTCCTCCTCCCACTCCAGCGTATCCGGTTGAATGAAAGTACAAAAAAATGGCGATTAAAAAATAAAAGTAAAAAATCACTCGGATGGTTTAAAAAAATCGAAAGAACACATTCATTGTAATATTTATATTTTAACTTCATGTGTAGGGTAGTTAATAACATGAAGCGATTATGCATTTTAAAGGCAATATGATTGACATGTGGATGTTGAACTAACATCGAGCCTTGACTGTGTTACATCTGTGTCTTTGTTCCGTATTCCAGGCTTCAAAGACTTTCATCGGAAGTTATGATGCGGCAGTTTAACTCCATCTACCGTTGAGATCGGGAAGAGACCCGTTGATCCGAGGCAGGCAAGAGACGCGATACGTGTGAATCGATGTTGCCTTTCAAAAGGGGACTGCAGCCGATGCCGAAACCCGGGATTGAACCAGGGACCTTCAGATCTTCAGTCTGACGCTCTCCCAACTGAGCTATTTCGGCGCATGCTCAGTGCCTTCAGGCGACACGTTCAGATGTGCAGGTCTGATAGACTCGTTCCGCGCCTCGACTCTCTGCGCTCATTGTAACATCAACCTGGGCAGCGAAAACCTCGACACATCCAGCGCGAGTTCATCACTGTCGACGCTGGCTTCGGCCGACTTCACCAGTCTTGGCTTGCTGTCTGGCAGAGTGTCCGGCAGAGGGCAGCAGAATCCTCGCTGTGAATGTCAGCGGGACAGGGTGCATTGTGGTGGGCGCACGCGGATGCAAACGAGTAGGTTTTGTTGTCTTTCGCCGACATTTTTATACGGTAGCTATTTGCCTGAGTCTCACTTCCACCTCCTCTGAGTACATCCATAACACCGACCATGTCACATGTATTTTAGTATGCAAGAAAATGAATTTCATTTTTTTCCTTCAGTTTTGTTTCCCCCTGTCTTTTCATTCTCCCTTTTATGAGTATTTCTAGTTCTTAAAAATAGATAGGAAGAAAACACCAATAATATTTTATCAATAAATGAACATGTTTTGTCCATAGTTGTTTTACAATTCCTGTTTGAACAAAATGCATAATGTTCCTATCCTGCCAATGTTTATTTTCTTCACCTGTTCTTTCGTTTAAAGTCTCAGAATATTGGTGGAGATTGACTTTGTCGTCTTCATGTTGGAAATGGACTTGCCAACTCCAGAGGGTCTCATTGTCAGACGGACTTTGCTCTGCGTAGTTGAAATTAAACACGGGGAATTGATCAGGTTAGGCGTCGTTGTCATGTGAAGGACTGCAGGCTTTTGTATGATCTCAGTTTGAGTCACCAGATGAAGGCTGAAGGACGAGCAGGAAACGTTGAATTCAGTGGCCAATCGGCTCCAGCGCCTCTTATTTTTTGCTGCAGATTATGACGACAGCACTGGTTTATACATAGACATTACACAATAAAAGCTCCAGCCAGCCAATCGTCCTCATGTTTGTTTTTCCCCCATGAAGTTCTGCTGTGCCGTCCCTTTATTAGTCATACTGTACCGGTGCCAGCTCTCCATCTCTCTGCTCTAATTCTCTCCTCCTGACCACCTCTCTTTATCAGCCACTCCATTTATTTCTCTCTCACGTTTCTCTTCCCCTGTTATCCTGCAAGGTGACTTTACTTTCTTCCCAGACGCTGCAGTTGTTCCTCTTTGCACTTGATGGCTGTGGTTTGGATAAAAGACGAGAGGGATGTGGATGAGCGCGATGAAGGGAAGGAGAAGTGGAGATGAACGGAGAGACAAGGGGGCTGAGATGAGATAATCAAAGATGGAGGAGCGAATTGGCTCAGCCAAAGCAAGAAACATGATCACGGATGCAAACCAGGTGAACGTTTTAGTCATAAGTAGCGAGTGGCTGACAAAGTTTTTGCTTGACAGCTCTGGTCATGGAGCACCATTCACTGACCGAACAGCAGAAAATTCAATGGAACCAACTCAAGCTTGTTTTATTTCATTCCAATTTTGAACTTTTTGTTTTTACTTTGGGGAAGTTGCCATCTTAGTAGTTTTACCTAGGGCGTGTATACAGGTGAAATAATGACCTTTATGTTCCTAATATTAAAAATAACAATCCAATGATGGTGGAAAATGACTCAGAGTTAGTGACAATAAACCCACACTCTTAGATCAAGCATCAACAGAGTTTGTGCTGTTTACATAGTTGGCTTTTTTTATTAAGATTCTTATTCTATACAGTAACACATATATAAAGCTATGCCAATGCTAATATTTCTCTATTCACAGGCTCATTAATGTACAGTACAGTATACACACATACACAAATAGGATTACACATAACATGAACTCATTTTTCACCATGGTTGTTTGTCTGTCCGGCAGATGTAGTGAGAATAAATAAACTATTACACAGAGTAGATAAAAACAGAACCAAACGTTAATATATACATCCCTGAAAAATGCACACAAACACACAAGAAATATCGGCTTCTGTCTGGCTCACAAAGAGTGTAAAAGGGAGGAGGGCGAGGGGAGACCGCCTGAAGCCAAAAAAGCTCTCCAGTTATTTGTGTCGTACAAAATGCAAAGTGTATTGTAAATACTTTGTGATCAAATCTGAACCTAGCACAACATTTAGATTACAACAGTGGGCTGCTTTGTTGGTATAAGTACAGCACAATTTCAAATGAGACATCAGGCCCTGAGGAGATCAAGAGACGCGTGTGGAGTGCAATACGTCCAGGACTTGATTCAGACATTCAACGTCCAGCAGTGGTTAGTCTGTCCTCCACGGTTCGGTGAGGTGTTGTATGTCTGTGTGTTATATCCTCACTAGTATTTCTGAGGTGTAAGGTACTCATGGACACGTTTAGTGAGTACTTCTTTACAAAACATTGCCCTTCTTACTTATGTTGAAATAGGTGATGTGATGCAGCCAATATTATTTTACATATAGATACAAGTGCGTCTCCTCAGTTTAGCCCCAACCACCTCCAGCTGTCGGTCAAAGTCTCCCCTCCTTCAGAGTGAAGTTCAAATAGAAAAAGCCACAATTCTGTGTTCACATTCTCTTTGCTCACATCCTCGGGTCATTGCTCGAAAGTTATTGCACATATTTATAGTAACTTCACACACACGCACATGCACACTTGCCTCTCCTCAATCGGAAAAAAGAAAACAACTCACCAGCCTACACTTGCACACTAAAAGAACAATGGCGCTTGTATGAAATGAAAGAGCTTTACTTTGCAGTTTCCTGGTTAGTTTCACTTTGAAATGCTGTAAACTTGTTCTTACACAAATATTGCGTTGAACGACACCACGAAGATGTGCGTGGGCTTTCTGTCTAATGCTTGTGTAGACGTACAGCGGGACGTTCAGCACCATAAGAAGATATTACTGAATGAATTAAGGCAGTAAATGAACACAGAAAGGAAAGAAACTATTCAAAGATTTCACACTGAGAACATCTGTGCAGGTAGGTATCGATGTGCTTTCACAGAAAAGGACAATATGCGGGCCAGCGGTGCCTGTATGTGTCGTCTGTGCACGTGGACATGCACACGCGGCGATAAAGTGCTGGGGCTGCAGTGTTTACATCTGTTGGCTGACCTTTGACCCCACGCTGGACCAAAGGTTACAGACAAGGCAACCCTGCTTCACTGTTGCTGCCCAAAGGAGTTTGTCGGGACCATATGTTCTGTGTATATATATATCTATATAGTCTGTCAGGAAGTGGAGAAATGAGGGTCTTTGCACGTAGAGCGGCGCCGATTAGAGAACTCTGCCGTCATCACGTCTGCCTGGACCGAGGTTATTGGATTTGTACTGACATTTGTAAAGTGAGTAGTTTCTCGCTATTCCTACACAGTTCAGCAGTTCAGTTCCCCACGATCCATCAATGGCAATTTAGCAAAATGCACACCACGCCCCGACTCATGCACACACTCACACGTGGAGCGAAGAGCGCCTCACTCCCGCACCGCCTCCGTGAGACATCGATCGGTGCCGTCGCTCGCCTCCACGCGCTGCTTGCGACTCTTCCGTTTGCCTCCCCCGTCCACCCAGGAGTTGTGAATTACCGTCCCCCCACTGGGAGCCGGGTCCACCTGCAAGAGAGACACCACCCGCTTCTTCACGCGCGTCTTGAGCGCTCGCCGCAATTTCTGTCTCGTGAAAGCGTAGAGGAGAGGATGGAAAATCGTGGTCCCGTAGGCCATTGCCAAAAAGCACAGGCGGATCCGCACGAGGCCGTCACTCGGACCCAAACAAAGAATCAGTACGTTGACGGCAGATAACGGGGCCCAGCATCCCATGAAAGTGGATATGATGATTAGTGACATTTTCAAGACGCGGCGCTGACGTTCTCTTCGGTCCCTGTGACGTCGCACTGCCCGCCTCAGGGCAATGATGGCAGAGACCGAGGCTTGGACGCCCATCGAGGAGGCCGGCAGGGGCGAGGTGGCATGGGTCGGGTTGGACGTGGAGGCTGGGGTTGGAGAAGCTGGAGTGGCTGGCGTGGTGGCAATTGGGGTGGTGGCCGCGGTGCTGACCGTCGTGACCGTCGCGCCACTGTCAGACATGGTCTGGGGCATAGGGGAGAGGGCTGGCGGGGATGTTGGGGTTGGAGTAGGCGAGGGCATCAGGGGAGGGTGGCCCAAGTTCTGGTTTTGGTTGGAGGGAGCTATGTCTGTTGGTAGGCTAAGGTCCTTTCGCTTCCACCGTTTGCAGCGTATCCGGCATGTGGAGTCCTTTGTGCGTGAGCCTCTCATCATGTGGGAGCCGATGCGGATATTGAGAGCCTGCAGGATCTTGGAGTAGGTGAAGAGCATGACGACTACAGCGATGAAGAAGCATGGCACTTGCAGCAACAAGTGGTAGTACATAGCCAGGCCTGTGTAATAGCCCTGACCTCCAACGCAGAGCAGAGTCCGGTTCTGCCACACTGGCGGAAGGTTGTGGGATTCAGATGAAGGGGCTGCAGAAGGTAAAAAAGTGGGGGGCGAAGAAGAAAAGTAGGCTGTCACTCCAGCGGTGACCTCAGAGTCACGATCCGGGCCCTCTGGGTCGTCTTCCCGACTCTCCTCAGAGGTCGATGAAAAGAAGTCGCCCTCCAGAAAGGGCAGAAAGAAGACGGCCAGGGACACGGCCCACACGGCTGCTAGGAGCAGCGCTGCGCGCCGAGGGGTCAGGAGGCGACTGGCTGGGCGCACCGAGATGTCGTACCTGTCCAAACTGATGACCAGAACGTTGACTGCAGTAGCCACACTGGTGAAGGTGACGCAGGCCTCGTGGAAGCAGCACAGCGTAGCCAGGCTGCCGAGTCCGCTCCCATGAGCTGGCAACAGGATCACAGCCACCGTCAGAGGCAGGCAGAGGACGCAGACTAATATGTCCAGCACGTGGAGGTTGACTGTGACCAAGTTGCTGACCGAGTCCACCAAATTGGACTGGGCGCAGTAGAGCACCAGCACGGTCAGGTTGCTGCTGAAACCCAGCACCAGTTCCAGGATCAGCACAGTGGTCAAAGAGATCTGGAATCCCAGAGGGTACGGGGTGCTCCAGCCCTCCTCCGTCCCGCCCCCGCCCCCTCCGTCTGGCAGGCTTACCCCCTGACCATCACTGGTCTCCAGGAGGTCACGATAGCCTTCGGTCTCCATTGACACCGCAGGGCGCCTTCACACATAGCCACAGAGGCAGCGATGATGCACCATGCTCTGCCTTCTCCTGACTTCTGGACGTACAACACCTTTCGCGACCAGGATCTCTGAGGAACCAAACAGACAGGAGAGACTGTTAGCACAGGTTTAAACTGAGGAGGAAGCAACAGCAGAAGGGTAAGACACTTCAGGGTTTCCTTCCGTCGACACAGTGAGGGCGGCTGGCAATAACCTGGATTCATGAGCTGAGATTCAACCCTTCGCTGACCCCTGATGTCTCACTGGGCCGTGGCAGATAACACTGCTCGACATCCACATGATTCAGGCTCAAGTTTTCACGTATGTTTGAGGGCATGGTTGACTGAGTACATCAGGGTGAGGGCAACACCACAGGGGCGGACACAAGACGGCGAATCGTTCATCTGATGAATTACCTGCAAACCCTGTGTTGAGCTTGTTCTTATTGTGCCAGGTGTGCGACGGCGAAATCACTCCAGGAGCTATTTCAATGATACCTGTCAACTCATACGTGTTCCATACGTTTTTTTTACTATTTCAAATCATGTACGCCGTATAACGACTTTTGTACGGGGGAAAAATAAATTAGAACCAAACAAAATTCACGCCAGACCGATATCGACTCGCCAATTTCAGATCCAAAACAGATCGTCCTGTCTCGCCGGTGACTGGCGACGGTCGGCGCATCGTACTAGCAAAGCCTGCGCTTTTATTTGTCTCGCTGCTTTCAGCTTTGACGATAGGAGTGTTGTGTGCGCATGCGCGTTGCACTGCGGCTCACATCCGTTGCTTTGAATTGCCTTGCAAGAGGAATGATTCAGAGAAAAGTCATAGACGTAAACATGGAAGAATCCCATTCTTCATGCTGCACATGGTTTCATGTAACGCAAGAGCTCTTATATATGTTATCTTTGTTATCATTTCCCAGTACTTTGTCTGTCTTGCTGTGATGTCAATAGTAATAACAAAATATTAAAATGTGTTTCTTTTCAATTGATAAGGCGAATTGCACCGCTTTATAAGTTACGGGCAGAGGTTACAGGTATGACCCAGACCAATGGGGGAAGAGACCAAGTCTTGGTCCAAACTGTCTGTCAGTCATACAGACACACATATACATGACTTACTGGAAAAAGAAACGAGCAGCTTGTTCTGTATTCAGTTTGGTTTCAGTGTTGGTCTTGGTTGTAAAAAAGACTGGAAGTGTCGATATCTGTTGTGTGGTGAGATGTTTCTGACTGTGATCATTGGTGCTGCGCATGCAATGCTATGTTCCGTCCATGAAATAGCGAGACAGATACAGGTTTGGAAGTGATGTCTGAGGAGGCGGACACAGATATACACTGTCTTCCCCGTCGTCCCCTGCTGTAAAAACAATTAATTCCTCCACCGTCCCAGCAAATCCAATATAAAAATGAAGCGCTCTCGTTCAGCGCCCTGACAGCAGACGACATCAGTGGGCTGCTGGACGGACCGTGTGGTGAATGTCAACATGCACCCAACTGAGGGTGGCAGCAGTAAATAGTTCTCACTGGGAGACCTAATGAAGACGAATGGATCAATGATCCGCAGACAGTGGCACATAAACAATGCTATCAGAAACAGACCCGCTTCCCCGAGGCCCGTCCTCTCTTGTCTTCTTTGCTTCGTCCCTCTCATTGCAGCTCTTTCAGGTTCCGTGCATCCGGTTCGTGCTGCTTTGTCTGCTCCACTGAAACGTGTTAAAAACACGGCGGCAATGCTGTCAGCCACGCTGCACGTTCTCACCTTATCGTCCGCAGTTCCAGCCTTGGGTTTTTCATAAAGACCTCAGGCGTAACAGGACTCTTTGTGGAGCTGTGGTCTGCGGTCTTAATCCACTAATGGGTTTCATGGGGCTGGAGGTATAGCTGCAGCATTGATTTAAAGCATCATCTCCCTGCCAATCTGAGTAGCCCGCGGCAAGACCGCCAAGCCTCCTCATCATCACCCGCCGTCTCATTCTCAGCTCTCAGTATCGAACGAGAGCCGGGAAATGAATCAACACTCGCAAAGTAAAATGTCAAAATATTCAAAACATTTCCTCACAAATGGCAGAGAAAGTGTTTCATGTTTCAGTCCATAAAATATTGATTTTAAGCGGAATAGCTTCTCTTTTGTTTGTTTTTTGGTGATGTATTAGCAATATGAAGATTTAATCTTGACTCATGATCTGGGAACAAACCACAGTCAGTCAGTGTGAACTTTTGAAGTGTTAGAAAGTGCTTCAACGAAGGCGCTCAGTCTGTAGCCGGATAAACATTATGCAGCGTGTATGAATAAGTGACACGATTTGCCTGAGACACTTGTGTTGTTTCGGACGCTCAGTATTGGCCTGTCTCCTGGCCAGAGAAGGTGTCTCCTGGCCAGAGATGGTGTCTCCTGGCCAGAGAAGGTGTCTCCTGGCCAGAGATGGTGTCTCCTGGCCAGAGATGGTGTCTCCTGGTCAGAGAAGGTGTCTCCTGGGCAGAGAAGGCGTCTCTTGACCAGAGAAGGTGTCTCCAGGTCAGAGATGGTATCTCCTGGTCAGAGAAGGTGTCTCCAGGTCAGAGAAGGTGTCTCCTGGTCAGAGAAGGTGTCTCCTGGCCAGAGATGGTGTCTCCTGGTCTGAGAAGGTGTCTCCTGGTCAGAGATGGTGTCTCCTGGCCAGAGATGGTGTCTCCTGGTCTGAGAAGGTGTCTCCTGGTCAGAGATGGTGTCTCCTGGTCAGAGAAGGTGTCTCTTGACCAGAGAAGGTGTCTCTTGACCAGAGAAGGTGTCTCCTGGCCAGAGAAGGTGTCTCTTGACCAGAGAAGGTGTCTCTTGACCAGAGAAGGTGTCTCCAGGTCAGAGATGGTATCTCCTGGTCAGAGAAGGTGTCTCCAGGTCAGAGAAGGTGTCTCCTGGTCAGAGAAGGTGTCTCCTGGCCAGAGAAGGTGTCTCCTGGCCAGAGAAGGTGTCTCCAGGTCAGAGAAGGTGTCTCCTGGTCTGAGATGGTGTCTCCTGGCCAGAGAAGGTGTCTCCAGGTCAGAGAAGGTGTCTCCTGGTCAGAGAAGGTGTCTCCTGGTCAGAGAAGGTGTCTCCTGGTCTGAGATGGTGTCTCCTGGCCAGAGAAGGTGTCTCCAGGTCAGAGAAGGTGTCTCCTGGCCAGAGAAGGTGTCTCCTGGTCAGAGAAGGTGTCTCCTGGTCTGAGATGGTGTCTCCTGGTCAGAGAAGGTGTCTCCTGGCCAGAGAAGGTGTCTCCTGGTCTGAGATGGTGTCTCCTGGCCAGAGATTCATTTAGTTTCAGTTTTTCTTATTGGCTATTGAAACACATATCAGAAATGCTTGAGGACGAATCGATCCAGTTTGTGCCTGATGACAGAGGCCATTAATGGCCACAAGACCATCACCACGCTGCAGCTCTTCCTTTCATCATCAACTTAATCATCTACACGCTCAAAGTGGAACCAAATGACACCTGTCAGGTTGAGACTTTCATCCCACTTGCCGGATGTTTCATGAAACGGTGCCGCCCTTTGTTGCAAAACAACAATCAGATCGGATGATGGAACAACTTTATGGATCCTGCCGCCAGAGATATTTTTGGTCTTGGCTTATTGATGACAGGCTGTCAGCCAGTTTTAGGGAAAAAAACAAGACAACAGGCTCCACAGCAGATGCTGTTTTTAGATCTCGGCTCTTTGTTTACATGTCCATTGGCCCTCTGAGCCATAGAAACATGACTGCTCCTCCTCAGCAGCAACATGCAGGATTCAAGGAAATGATCCTTCAGTTCGATGAACCTCTTTCATTGGTATTTCTTACAGTTTTTGTTGCCGTTATTCATTTGAAAATGATTCATTTTTCTACATAATATTGGCTCAGATCTCATGAATTTGCTTCCACTTTTTAAACTACTTTGGTGTTTTTATGATTCTTTTGTTTATGAGAAACATTTATCTTTATGCTGTCAAATAACATTTGTTATCACAGCACATTTGATATATTTATTTACTGTATTAAATTTACATTTCAAAATCTTTTTTCCACTAATGAAAGTATACGAAAATCAAGTTTAATGCTCATGTTTTCAATCATTTGTGGGACAGATGTAGGGAAGGTAGGGACACTAGACATGTCTCCAGGGAGCGCAGTATTATAGTCACATTTCTCAATAGAACAGTAATACGGTCACATGAAAATGTGTGTTTTCGTGAACTGAGGTGCAGTCCTGTCTGTGATTTACGCTCTGGCCATGCTTGAGTGACTTTGCTTCCTTCCACTGTCCAAAAAAGTGGACCATCGTCTTGGCGGGATGGACTACATATGTGCGTAGGACGGGACAGACTCAAGCCTCCTCTGAGCAGGACGCTCAAGTGTTCTGACACATGTAGCTCCAGACCGTCGGACCTGTCTGCAGAGCAGGTGGGGAATGTGGCAGAACCATTTCATGAGAAGTGTGCACCAGTTGGTTCAGAGCTTGTCCAGACTCACCAAGGTGAGGAGGCTCCAACTCAGGGAGTCACAAGCTTTCTCTGTATGTGTGATGTTTTTAGGCTTATTGACAGTAGAGAAGCAAGTCATGATTTTATTGATGCTTTGCTTGTGTCCTCAAATATAAAGTGGAAGAAAATGAATATGCGTGGTATCATAAATACTCCACGTGATACAGTTTTTTACATGTCTCCATCAGTTTTCTCATTTTGTTTGTGTGGTGTTTATCATTTTTACAAGTAAGAAACACTCTTTTCCAGTTATTATGGTCTCATGAATGTGTCCAGTGGAGTTCATGTACAAAGACTGGATTCATATTCAAAGCAACTGTTTATCTCTCAGGGGATGGTACAGTGATCAGAGGTCTCTTCCCCTGGCCTTTCCAGTCGGATCTGAGGGTGCCAAGTGGGTGAAGATGATAAAAGGTCCACGGGCTTCTGCTGTATGTGCCCCGGAGCCATGCTGACGTGAAGCCCAGCAGCCGCACGTCAATGTTCTCCACGTAGAGGAGGACTGTGATGAAGAGTGAGCTCACCTAATCGCCAAGGTCACTGGCTAAAGGATTGTTTAAATTTGCCCACTTGTATCTCATTCCCTCTGTCAAGGCCCTGAGTTAGAGGAGGTTAGCAACAGAAGCAGATTGCCTTCTGGCACGGGCTCTTTCTCATTACAGCACACTATCGTTCTCA
The DNA here is from genome assembly GCF_027744825.2 of Synchiropus splendidus. Taxonomy (NCBI): domain Eukaryota; kingdom Metazoa; phylum Chordata; class Actinopteri; order Syngnathiformes; family Callionymidae; genus Synchiropus; species Synchiropus splendidus. The sequence goes on from NC_071339.1 coordinate 1,828,119, forward strand.
TAAATCTCCACTTACTCCGCTGGAGATAAATCACGCAGCTAGCTACTTGTTCTGGACTTGCTATGTTGCGTGCATTGTCTTTGTTTGTACTGTAAAATCAATGAACGTGTGAGGTAACAGAACGTTGTGCATTGAAGAAGCACTAGTTTAATGCTCAACCAAGGCAGTGTCGGATCGGGTTCCCCTCTTATGAACCTCTCTGAGGCGAGCTGGAAAGAGCTGCAATCACTTATCTAACTAACAAAGTGTGGCCCAGGGGCCTCAGGCTGCCCTGTGACTGTATTTGTGTGACCCTCCAAAATCAGTGTAAAAGTGATCACTGACCATTTCATTTTTATTATGAGTGTTTATTATGAGTTCTGAAATGTCTGAGACACATGTGGAATGTACTTTCAATGAAATACAAACCAGCTCTTGCTTTATTTTACCAGACAAAATTTCATAATCGCACCTTAGTTTCCTCATCATATCAAGGATTTTTCTTCGTGGTTGCTCGATGGCACCTCACTACAGTCACAGTGTATGACGTGGCCCCTCAGGAAATGCAGTTGCCCACCGCTGCTTTAGACGGTATTCATGAGAATGATATCTCTGAATTAGGACTGGGGCTTTAACACGATCATATTGATGAATTAAAATTCAATTCCAGCAGCTCCTCTAGTTTGAATCTTAGCAACGCGGCGCTTCGTCCTTCAACTATCCAAAGACCGGTTAACTGTCCTGTCACAGCCGGGACAGGCCCCTGCCGCCCCGTGACCCTGACACAGTGAGTGTCAGAATAATAAATATGCAGTGTAACATGGGCTGTCTGCCTGTCTGCGCATGACACTCAGTAGTGTTGAATTCCGACTGTGTTTTCTCTACAAGTTTTTGTCATGATTGTCAGCTCGAGCGGTGACAGACTGTAACTCATACAGGCGCCTTTTGCATTTTAATGCCTCTTAGTGGAGGAAGAAAAGAAACCCGACTCGCTCTTATTGATGGATCCTTTCATGTCAAACTGTTTAAATGTCAAAATGTTTGGACAAGAAAGAAGCTGTCTTTAATAGCCTGACACGACAGGCCGATGCTGGCGGAAGAGAGGGATCATGGCATTTAGAAATGGAGGAGAGAAGAGCGAAAGGAAAGACAAAAAAGAGTGATGGGATCGCAGTACTCTGACTCACGGCTCCCCTTGCCGTTCCCATGTCCGCAGCAAGACAATCAATCAAGACATGGTTTTTCTCACTCAGCCACCAACGGTAAAGACGAGCAGGCGCGAGGTGAGCAAATGCTTCTGCTGGCAGCGGCCCAGCAAACATCGCCGCCGCGTCACGTGCCAGCCAGGTGTGTTTCTCATCTGATCCGCCACAAATAAACATTGTCCTGAGCAGCACGCGTCACGCTGCCTTGCAGACATGAAGAAACAAGAAGCTCATGACGTGCACACACCCACGCAGCAGCCCACCACCGTCGCTCCTCCAGTCCATATGCTCTCTGCTAATGCTCAGGCTGGATGGATGTGCGAGGCCAACCATGCACAGGAAGCTTCGGAATCCAAGGAGAATACGGCTTGAACACAGGAGGAATCTTGTCACGAGAGAGTGATGGCTGATGTAAGCTGGAGTGCTGAGTCCTGTCTCACAGGAGGGGAATGTTTACTCCGCGCCTACAACTATTATCCATCTCTTTTTCGAGCAGCCCTCCTTCCCATCCGTCTCACACCGGAGCACACCAGCTCTAATCCACAACTCCATCATGTGATTAGGAATCAAAAGCTGCCAATGATGCAACGGCGAGTCAGCAACCTGCTCAAGAGCACCTCCTCTGAAACACCTTCTTAAAAGCATCTCATGGATCATGGCTGTGGAGCCAGACCGCAGCAGGTGACTCATCACATCTAGTAACATGTATCATCTGCTGTGACAGAAAGAAGACCACAGTCCCAAGACACAGCCATGTTCCCTCTAATTTTCCATGAGTCTGAGCAAACAACACAAACCCTCTGAGTGGTCACCTGGACCTCCGTGAGCCGCCTGTCTTTGTCGGCTGTGGTAGTTTAGAAGCATTTAAAAGAAATACATATTAAGAAATATTGACAATCTGCACACAGTGAGGAATGGAATATGTGTGGAATGTAAAAATGAAAAAGGTAGAAATGAAAGCCTTTCAGCTGTCTTTGAATTGTACAGATTCTTTACTGTAATATATTAACAATATATATATCAAGAATCTTCCAGTACAATAAATAAACTAACTCTAGTCACTGAAGTCACATGACACCACTGAGGGCGCTGGATCTCTAAGAACTTAGAGCAACTTTTACAAACATTTATCCTTTCTCAAACTGATTGATATGGCTTATGAATCTGTCTGTTGTGAGAGTGAATTTGTCCACTCGAGGCCACCGTATTCTGTGACCGCTCCTCTTGGAACAGTGAGTCCATGTGGATCAGGCTAAAATGAAGAAGGAACATGTTTCACGGACTACACTGTTAATTTCCTCACCTGACTAGCGTGTACTCTCTGTGTATTGTAGTCTGCACTGCCGCCATTCTCTCTCCTCTGCGTAACTCTGCCGCCCCATTTGGCTCGGTGCACGCGCACATTTGAACCAACCACAAGCGACTTGAAGAGAAATCAGCTCTGTAACATCAGCCAGCTCCAATAGTTCACTTCAAATAGCAGCTCTTCTAGTTGCTGCTCATTCCATTGTGCGTGTGTAGCAGTGTCGGCAGGGAAGGATACACACGGTCGAACAGCGCAGCGAGCGCTTCATTTTATTGTTCTAGTGTCACAATCTTTATGTCTCGACGGCAAGAAGCGCAGTGGTCTGGAAAATGCAGTAACTGATAATCAATTCAGGTGAGATTTTTGTTGTGCCCTGTAGACGTTTTTGTGCGCTGAGATCATATCAGAAGTTCGCAATTGCACCCGGAACATTGGTCCACAGGGTGTGAGACGTCTTCACTGGCTGACAGCCCACTCAATGGGTTTCATTTAGCTTCACAGCTGACTGAAGACACTGCTGTGTCCTATATGCGGCAGTGAGTCCTCGCACACACACACACCTGCTTTCACACCCGGCCATCGGTAAGAACCAATCAGGTGGCATCGCAATCACGGCTGTTCATGAGAGACGGACATGAGTCCTCAGAGAGAGTGATTGTGTTCAAGGGAAGCCGAAAACGATGGCGATCATCGCTCATTATTACGTTGAGACAATGGTGAGCCTTAGAGCGCCATGCTTATGGAGTTCCCTCCAGTTATTGGTAATCAGGCTCCATATTGATCATCTGCATCCCAGCGATGCTCCTGCTCCTCTCAACAAATCTGCCATTGTGGGACGTTTCCCTGGGAAGAATACGCCATTAGGAACCAGTCTTTTTCTGACGATTGAGAGCCTCTTCTCGGCGGCTTTTATTCATCACGCCATTTCAGGCCCCCTCCACTATGGTTTACTTTCCAAAGACCTTCCTTTGATAAGCTCATTGTCCTCTCCACTTCTAATGCCGTGCAGATGAGCATGTGGTTGTCTTTAACAGGTGGAAAGTTCTGGCAAAGCTTCCACGAAAAAAGCGTTCCTCAACCTTGTGAGGATAAGGGTGAGGAAATGAGAGCCTCTCTCCCTGCCGTTACATATGGAATAACCAAAGCAACGAGAATCTATGGACTCAACAAAAATGCCCACAAATATGTGAGCTAACCCACTGTTTCTCAAAATAAGAGAGAAGAAGAGCTACTGCAGTGGCAAAGCGGAAAATAACGGCTGACTAGGAAAAAGGAAAAGTGATGCGGGATAATGCTGTATTTCTAACAGTATTCAAGACTTGAGCGGCATGTTGTCAGATCACGTACAGTCACAGCGTTTGGGGTATAATTCAGGACCGGACAGAAGACGTGACTCACCAAAAAGGAAATGTGCTCAATCATTTTCTCATGCCAAAGATTCTGAAATATTTTGGTGCCACGAACCACACGTGACATAATGACAATATATGACCATGTCTTTCATGTCTTTAAGCTAATATAATATCCCTCCACTCAAATCAATTCCCATAATGCACTGCAACAGCTCAAGCTATTACAATAGCAATGCGAATGACGACGTTCTTCTTTCTTCTATGCAGGTGTGTTTCCAGGATCTTGCTCTGCTCTTCATGGCTGTATAAAGTTCTTACAGGTTTGTTGTTCTATAGTCACTGACACTAAGGGGCAGAGCTTGCGCTTCCCTCACACTCCCTCGTCCGGCCGTGCACCTCGATCCATGACCCGCCTGAAACCTAACACCAGAAGGAAAACCTTTTTTTCAATTCAACAAAACACCTAAACGCATCAACATGCGGCATTGAATGCTGCCTTTGTCGTCACTATAAGACACAAAAGTCCACTTTCCCAACGTCAGTATATGACGCCATGGGAGGGAGGACGTTACCGACCAACGATATTTCCCCAGACTCATCCTGTTTCTATCACTGTGCTCAGGCGTCCGGCTACACCAGGGCAGCAGTGACAATCTTTTACAAGAGGATCTGTGATTTTATATTGTCTGAACAGCAAGAATGAGTTTTGTGAAGTGTTTCCTTCCGTCCTGATGACATGGCGATAAGACACTTCCTAAACCGCTGCAGGATCCTGAATAGAGCAGTGGAACGTTCAAGGCGAAATTTCAAAAATGGGCTTCAGTTTTTTATTAGGATAGAGAATTGAGGTAGAGTAAAAGTTAAACGCTGTGTTGTAGAGCTCAGCCGTGGCACACTTGGATCCGACCAGCTTAAGAAACATGTGTGAACCAAAGGAGCCGATTGTGTTGTTAAAATCCAGCAGAGATGCGGCATGTTTGGACAGGTCCTGCGCATTAGGACTCATTTTGTGCTCGACTAACCAACGGCAGCCTCGGCAGATGGCAGCGAACAGACTGGAACATCTTGCACTGCGCGTTACAGTGAACATGTTCCTGCTCCCACGAGCGCCTTCAAACGGGAGGAGAGCAGAAGATAAGATCAGCAACATATTTGGGAGCAGGAGATTAAGAGCAGGCCAGTGAGAAGGAGTGAGGCGCGACAGAACAAGAAAGATCATCTCTACCTGCTGAAACAATTAGGCTGTTCACTCTCTGCAAGGCAATTAGAGCTCAATTCATGCCGTTTATCTTCTGCACAAATGACATCGCTGCCCGAGAAGACAGCATGGCTGCCGGCGACAGGCCTCCAGATACACTCTTTTAATGAAGGAAAAAAAAATCTAAAAAAAGGACTGGAAAAAAGAACAGCATGTTTTTATTGAGTTCATGACAAATACAACGGCGATGATACCGTGAGAAGTATTTGTCCAATTTATTGTTGGTGCTTCATCACGTCATCCGACAACTGGATGTCATAAGCTGCAGCAGCCAGTTGGGAGAGCGACAGACTGAAGATCTGACGCTGCTTTCAGCACAGGCAGCCTGTCTTTTCAGTCCTAGCTCGTCCTGGATTTAATAAAGACATTCGGTCGGTCATATCTCAGTTTGGAGTGCTAACCCTTCTCACAGGTTTCACAACAAATAAAATGCTAAGTGGGTTAAGAATGATTATTAACCCATCATTTTACAATTTGAAAAAAGAAAAGACAGTTTTTTTTATGATGCAATGTCATTGGAAAGACCCATAAAAACACATTGTTCCTGTCAATATTTGTAACAATGCTTATTCAACCATCATTTTTGGTGTATCAATATACAGCCTCCACACAAGACATTCTAAAACCAAGATGAGAATGTAAGCTATTCATGAAATGTGGTGAAATATGTGGAAAATATGTGTCAAATTGACAAATAAAATTATACAGAATATTTTAAAGTTATTTTCTTTTTCAAAAACGAAGGATTTTTTTTCCAAATCCAAGAGAAACAGGAAAAAAGAGATGGTTTGTGGCTCTTGTTCAGATTAGTCTAATATTATTACTCCTGGTACTCGATGTGCTGAAAATAAGCTGCGGTCGGGATTTGGATGAAATTTTCAGGAAATGTGTGTCGATATGTGAGAGCGTCCCAGGAAGGTTTGCCGAACGTCCAGTGATATTTTCACATTAGACAGGAATAGAAATATACACCAATAATAAATTGTGTGTCGATTTATTGGCTGAAACCCATCATTTTATTTTTCAACATCATTCTAGGGTCCAGTCTCCACATTATCATGAAGAAACAAACCTAATAATGGTCGTTTGGATGGTGCTCCAGTCACTGGAATAATCCATATCATGGGTGAAGAAGCCATGCAGAAGGAATGAAGGATAATATACTGGGTGCAGCCCAACACAGAAGGTCGGGGTCTATCCAGTAGCTGGCTTCACCACAGTACCTCGCTGCTTTATGCTGAGCGTCTGCAGCCCGACAGCATGGTGTGAGTCCAGCTTGAGGCCACACTCCACGCCACCAACCAATCTGACTCCAGAAAACCTTCACTCCGGACTGACACACTGGAGGAACGTGCTTGCACAGACTCGGAAAGCATTTGATGAGTGTCAAAAGAGAGAAAAGTAGCGCTGCTCAGAAAATCCCTTGCATCCGTCCATCACCATCTCACCATCATCACCATCTATCAGACGTGTCCAACCTGAAGTCCCCGGCTCTGCCGCTCCTGAAAATAAAATATGACAACGTCCTCCCGGCGCGCGGCTGACAGTTAATTTTCACCCATAAACGGCTTCAAAGCTCCTCTATAAATACACTGGGGTGGAAGCGCACATGACCCACATGCATAGAGGCAACGGCGAGACTGGAACCAGCTACTGCTGTCTCTCCCATGTGGTCCTGAGAGCGACACAATGGGCTTGCGAGGAAGCTAATGCCACTTGAAGCGATAGGACCACAGTTTGGGGAAGAGAACTGACACAATGGATGCTGCCTCTAATGTTCACCTAAAGACTTCAATGATCTTCTGTGATGATCTGTTTCCATTACGTGTGTGAGTGTTAAGCATAAAATGGGATAAGACTTTATGATCTCATAGTATAACCACTGTAATACAGTAAACTCTTACAACAAAGCGCAGAAAGCCATACATTTTGGTCTGAAAAACACCTCTTCGAAGCACATTCTCTCCAGAGCAGGTCTTCCATACATGCGGTGGAGCTTTATTTGGCTTAGTTGAAGATAAGGACGTCCTGCTGCTGGTTCTGAACACTCACAGCTTCACACAAAGCACCGCATCCACTGATGTCATGATGGAAAAATAGCCTGAACAATGAGAGATATTTTGTCGTCAAAGAACTTTGGCCGGGACACAAATGTCTATCTGGATATTAAACCGGGTGTATTGTGATGTCGTGTGGCGCCACCATCTTTAGAATCTGTGCAAAAAGGTGTGTTCTATTGAGGTTGTTTATTAAAAAGCAGACACCCAGTCTTCATGAAATCTGATAAGCAAAGATTTAATAACACGTATACGTCTGGTGACATTGAGACGATGCATGACAATAGAAAACGTGCGCAATACAAAGGAATGCTGTGTAAGACGGCATTTTTAGAATTGGATCGGAGCGTTAAAAGAAGAAGGGCTAAAGTCGTCGCAGCACTCTATAGAATTCCTGCTCTGAAAATAGAACGCGATTAATGGAGCAGAAGTTTTATAGCCCATTTGATCTTTGATCTACTGCATAGTTTCATAGAGATTTGAGTGAGACTATTTCTCACACTAGTCCGTTCCTTACTCTGGTCCCTGGGATTCAATTATCGTCTTGTCAATAAATTGCTTTACACAACACTCAATAAACAGCGACAATAACTGATTTAAATGTTTTGGGTTTTTTTTCTTCTGCTCAAATGTCTCTTTTTGTGTCATGATCATTTATTGTTATATATATTTTATATATATTATTGTAATGTTTACATTGTTCCTCAAATATTTATCTATTTCCACATGACATTGTTTTAGTATTAAAAACCATTTTTCATAGCAGTGTGTATCAGCACACTCTTGTTTGTAACATGCTCATAGGGAGTCAAACTGAATCAACAGGCTCTGGTCAGTAGGGGGCGCTGGGGCACTCACCCCACCTCATCATTTAGCTATTTTCACTTAAGATGAATCATCATCGATCACTGAGTAAGGGAGCGTTCAGAGCGCATTACAACACGTCAGCCACAACGTTTGGCGTCCTCTTCATTGCCTACTGCTTGTGGGGCAGTGCCCCTTCAGCCCAGTTGCTCAGCCAATCATGGCACCAGAAATCCATCCAACCACCACACCATGAGCTGTTGCCAGTGTGTGTTCAGTAACAGCTCTTCTTCCAACAGTTGCTATAATTGTGACTGACACATCTTCTTGAATATTTTCGCCCAGACAGAAGCTTCTTGTAGACACTGATCGATGAGTGTTGTTATGTTGTCCAGTAGCTGAGGTGGGAGTGTACTTATGAACGCCAAGACCTGGGCTTAACATCTGGGAGGAGCCACAAACTTTTATGGTTGTATTTCTAATTGATATCTGGAGCTATTGCAGTTCCAAACTCACATTAAGAGCGTCGGAGTAATGTGAGAATAAAGCCGTGGACTCGTGGCATTGAGACGTGAGGATGAGAAAGTGGCAGAGCCCCGATCCCCCAGAAGCTCTTTCTCACCTGCAGCCAGTGCTGCGACGCTGTTCCCAGTGTGTTTACAACTCCTCCTCACCCTGGTGGACGGAGCTAGTTGTGAAGCTTGTCTGCACAGGAGTGAGGAGGGAAAGTGGCGGCTTGAGAAGACAAATCCATTCCTTGTTATGTTCACGCATCATTACGGTGAGAGCGACGCTGTCATCTTTGTCCTCCAACACACATCCACAAAGCAAAACGAGGGCTTTCATCGCACCGGAGAGAAGCCATTAATAATGGTCTGCGAGGTGATTGGCTGTCACAATACGCAGCACAAGTCAACCATGCAAAATGCAAACTATCTATTAAGATGTAAATGGGACGTTTCAGTGACAGAAGATTTCACTAAAAATGCTAATTCCTTGTGGAGCGCGGGGCAAACGGGGCGGCGAAATGCATGAGTTGCTGAACTCCATTATTGAAACGATCAAAGGGGTTAGACTCGTGTGTCGCACCCATGTGACAGCAGCACATCAACAACTATAGTGCTGGAGCAAGACCGGAAGAATGGGCTATTTTGGGATGGAATGAATTGTTACAGGGGTTCTATTGAGGACAGCTGAATGTCCATCATTATTTGTGAGGGTGGCCAGCAGCCCTTCCTTCCTTCCCAACCCCAGTACAGCATCCCGCACACATATTCATATTATTGACACACGGGCTATTTGCTGTGAAAGAGAGTGATGGAAGCATAAAGATCAACAAAAGTATAAAGGGACAGTGTCAAACTTACCAGTTGCCGAGCGGGAATTCCCTTTACATCCTACTGCAGGTGTGGGTGCTCTATCTGCTGCGGTGGACACAGATCCACTCCGGCGCTCCTCAGGACAGCCGGCTGTCAGCCCAAAAACGTGACCAGAATAATTTCCCTCCGCTTTTTTTTTTTCATAAATATTACAGCAGTGGTGGGGGCGGCGTGGTGGTGGTGCTGGTGAGGGTGTGGGGGGGGTGCACCCTAAAGGGCTGCAGAGGCAGAGTCGGCAGTCGGATCACAGGTAGTTGTTTTCATCTTCTCCTTAAGACAGCTCCACTTGTCTGCGCCCATGCAGCAGACTTGTACTGCATCCCACACACGGACCGGACGCGCAGCCGCTCCATCCCAGCCGCCAATACGCTGATCTGCAGAGGGGGGGAGGGAGGAAGCTGGGAGAGGTGCCTTTTTTTTTTCCTTTTTTTTGTGTGTGTGGGAAGGGGAGGAGACTGGGATGCGGGAGTGAGGGTGGGGGACGGGGATGGGGAAGCTCTCACAAGGACGACCTGAGATTCCTCAAGGGTGAACGCTGCTCTGTTGAAATTCAAGCCGTTTTGACAATCGCCAGCTTCTGCTCCTCCAAATATTTGGAGCGCTCCTCAACCGATCACACTCTGAAAGACAGATTTATCTCCTCAGAACAGGTGAGGAAGAGAGGCTTTCCACTCCCAGGCTCTTGTGAGAGAATTCTGGAGTCGCTTGGGTGTTAGCTGCCTAAATCTGCCTCGTATTGCACTGGCCCCTAAATACAAGACAACAATCTCAACGCTCAGATCACCCCGCTCAGGTACTGACCACTGCACGCCAGGGAGAGCCCACAGGCTGACGCATTAGCAGTAAAGCGTGACGGTATCGTTTCACAGTGGCAGCGCCACAAAACGTTTCATAGGTGCAGGAAAGTGGGACACAAAAATCTCTGATCAGTTGGGCTGTGAATAGATAAACGTGTGTTTCATTTGGGATAAGTCACAATTTAACTCTGTGTTAGTGTGATTAAACACGATTAAAACTTTTAATCTACTCATTAATAGGATGAAAAGTATTCTCGACTGAAAATGTTGGAAATGAGGAGCAGTATTTTGAAGTCCAGGTAACATCACCGTCTCAGGATCAGATGGCTGTCAGTGCCCTGTGTGGACGTCATGACGGCTTTAATGGCAAAATCTATACTGTAGCTAAAAATAGAAGCAAATACAAACAGCTCAAATCATGCTCCTGTCTGGTCCTCCTCACCGCTCACAAGAAGTGACCACCAGCAACAGGCAACAAGCTGAGAGCATTACCGGCGACTCGGATCAAATGGTTTTTTTGCTGAGCTATGCATAAAGTTTCAGGATGTTGAGCTTGTCAGAGAGTTTCTCTACCTGTTACTCAACAAACGCAACAGCATGCACCTCAAGTGCAGATCCTCTGGATGCTGCCCTCTCCTGCTTCGTGAACATGCAGAGTCCGACCTCTTTCATCCTTGTCAAAAGACATGCTGGCTTTACCCTGTGACTAGCTACAGTGCTATAATGCTGCTTTCATCTACAGATTCGACTTGTGCACAGAGAATATGCAGTCAAATAGTGTTGTTGATGAACCTGCGCAAGCGTGTCCTTGAGAGGCTCAAGCTCCAGCACCAAGGACAGCTCTAAAGCCACATTGTTGAACAGCGCTCGTGTCACCAAAACAGCAACACAAATTAAAAACAAACAAATAGTACCACACTGTGCAGCATTTCCTCTAACTCCATGACATTGCACATGTGATCTCAGCCATCCTCACTGTTGCTGACGTCTCTGCTCAAATGCTTGAGCGCCACACGCACCTCTGACTGTCAAGGAGAGAACGCACCAGTGTCGGGCAATGATGCACACAAACTGTCCAGATCTTCAGAGTGTGCTGAATAACTCTGTTCAAAAGACTCACAAGTCAGGGAGACAGCTGGAAATGTTTTCATTTAGAAGTAATAACGCTTGCAAAAACACAAGTTTACACTTTCCTGGTTGCTTGGTTTGTTTCTGTGTTCGTGCAGACGGGTGAAGAGGGCCAGGGTTATTTTGCTTTCAATTCCAATTCATTATTAAATGATTTCACTGGTTTCCATGAGGCCATTGACAGTTGGTTTAGAAAAGAGAAAGACACTCGAGGCATGTACAGGCGAGTGCAAGTCCCTGACCATGAACCACAAATCAATAACGCTGGGAAAAGTGTGGTGTTGTTGAAGAGGAAGGTCACAAGGTCTAGCGACCCAACTGAACGTCTCCAGATGAAAGCACACACATCGGCTGCCTGGAGAGCAACTCAGCTGATAAAGTGTCAGACATTTCCTGGGTCACTTGAGGTCAAAGAGGTCGCACATTTGATCCCTAATACCTCAAAGACTGACTGTCTTCCTCGAGCAAGTCTGACGCCAAAGTTGCCCCAGGAGCCCTCGTGGCAGCTTTGAATTTAATCTCCCCACTCCAGGATTAACACTTTGCCCCTCTTTTTCATTCTTTTCTATTTTCATGTTTACATCTTTAATTCACAGAATTATGTGACATGAAAAGAGAAGCCCACAGAGGCAACAATAAATGAACTGCCATTTGCATATAGAGTGTCATTTAATCCTTGTTTTCTTTTGAGTTCCTGAGGTTTGAAACCATATTTCAGCTGGCACCATCATCCCAAGGCAAAGAGCAGCCTCCTCGCCGCCCGTCCCTGTGTCATGATGAGCGGCGAGCGCGGCTGAAGGTCACCCATGATAAAACCTCTGACCTTGCTCAGAAATATGAGGGCATGTATGTCGCTGCTGTTGGTGCAGCTTGTTGTTTTAGCAGCGGCTGTAAATGACTTGTCCCAGAGAGATAAACGGTGGGCAGGGAGATTCAGATAAAAGGTGTGAAGAGAGCTTGTGATGCTGATGTCAGCTGCTCGGTCTTCAAAACCCCCGCTGCTTTAAATCTGGACTTTTCCAAAAATAATGTGGTAGCGAGGCAACAAAAGGCTCCACGTGATTATTTCCACCGTCTTCAGTGGGAGCGTGGCAGGCTTCCGTGTGCAGAAAGATATGCACCGTACATTCGCTGTCATGACTGATCAGGGAGCTGCTGCAGCTTGGTGTAAACCTTGTCTTGGAGACTGACTGGAGTCCATGACATTTGAGTTTGATGCTGCTTGTGTTTTTCACTTGCCCTGCTGTTGAATGGAGCAGATCCTTCTCCCCAAAACAAGATGAATTCTGCTCATAACACTTGCTTTTTTTGTTCGGTGAAAAACCAGACGCATGTCTCTGCAGTCAACAGGGATGCCCTGGACAAGAGCATCACAGGGCACGTGCTGGACAGGCAGGCAACTTCTGACAGCATGAATACATGATCAGTTGCATCAAAACGAGAATGGAACCCATGACCTCCGAGAGGTCAGACTGCAGCACAAACCACTAAACCCCAAATAAGTGATGTAATGCAGCATGTTATTGTTTTGTAAACAACTGGCTTGATGGTCTGTTCTGATGCTCTTGGTCTATTTTTTCTGTCTTTGATTTCCTTCCTTTATATTTGTGTTATATTTATATCCTACCTACATGTATCATTGATCATGATCATTGTCACACATGCTTATATATTCACCAAGTCATTGATGTCAAATTTTTGATTGTCATCTCAAAAATGTGTAATTTCTCCTAAGAGAGTGAGCAAAAATGTGCATTAGCCGACAGTCACCTGACGTGTATCTTTATAAATGAAACTCTTCACCTGACACTCGAGGTTGCAGCCGGCCCGACTCCTCAGTACACAGTATCACATAACAGCACCAGAGGCTTGAGCATGTGAAATGGAGTGTTGATCGTCCGGTTCTTTGTTCTCTATGAGGACCTCGGTGAGTGCAGGGGACATGAAAAAAAAAAAAGAAGACAGAAATAGCTGCCATAATCTTTAAGATAGAAGTAAGTGTGAGCCTCATGGAAGGGCACTTATCTTTATAGTGCTCCATCAAGAGCATCCTTCTCACTGAGGTGACTGCTTTTAGATATCATTATTTTCTCTATTGATTTCAACAGTGACCTGTTTTGACGGGGTTTTAAGAGTTTCATTTCTTAGACCTCTACAATAAGAATATTCAATCGTACTTCTATCATTATTATCTACTTCTTCTTTCCACTTCTTTTGTTCATTATTGCACAATGTACCAAAGCACTTGAAAGCAATAAAGCTGATGCGGAATCTGTATACATACATATACATATACATATATACTACACTATAATTAGTGGTGGAACTTTAATGAGTTATTTACAATTCATTAATTACAACCTTATTACAATTAATTAATTACAATAACAAAAATATTTACTTGAACAGTTTTCTCTCCAGTCAACAGGGACCCTTTGTCAGTGCAGGAGTTCCTGCTCCACTGATGCAGCTAGGATGAGAACAACAACAACAAACATGGAGGAATCCTCCCTGAACCAAAGCAAACAAAAGCATCTGTTTGCTTTGGTTCAGGGAGGTTTTTCACTACACAATGTCCAGGGTTTCCACCATTCTGAATGGACTTGAGATTCTTATCACATTGAAATTCTTACACAAATATTTTCAAGACATTAAAAGAGCTTTAGTTGTTATTGTGCTGTTGTCAAACTGATGCAAAATAAACAATATTTTCTATCTGTCTGTCTGTCTGTCTGTCTGTCTGTCTGTCTGTCTGTCTGTCTGTCTGTCTGTCTGTCTGTCTATCTATCTATCTATCTATCTATCTATCTATCTATCTATCTATCTATCTATCTATCTATCTATCTATCTATCTATCTATCTATCCATCTATCTATCTATCTATCATTTTCATTTTGTATGGAACAGTCCAGAGGAACACTGAACCTTTAAGACCACATCAGTCCACATGAAAGTGAAGTGGAGCGGGTGCTAACTGTTTGTTATAGAGCTTTCCCGACACGCTTCCTATGAGTCTCCACCTCCGCACTTCCTCGGTGCAACATATTCCACTCACATTTGCAGCACTCTGTTAATGAGCAGCCGACGCACTAACGAAAATACGTCCCACTCCCCTCGCCATTTGTGTGAAGATCTTGTGAAAACTGTCACTTGGATTGGGAACTCCAGCCAGCAATTAGGAGCAGCTGCCGACACCCACATCCCGTATGTCTGCACACGTTTGACAACATCAAGTCCATGCAGATGGAATAAAGATGAACCCGACAGATGCTTGCGCTTGGTTCGCCTATAGCTGAGATGGCTTCAATAGTAAGATGGAGGAAGTAAAAACCATGAAATGCAGAGATGAAATCATTGAGTTGTGTTGCTGTGTCGTACGCTAACCTGACCTGGATACGCGCTCCAACTCAACCTGCTCATAGCGAAGGTCAGGTGGAAGCCAGGATGGCCGGTAAATTGCCGTACCTGCCGTCTCACCTCCAGGGAGCCACTCTCATTTGAACAAGCGTACGTGAGGGGATCCAGCATCCAGCCACCAAACACCCCTGGCTCAACAAAATGAGATACTGTAGCAGTGGGAGCCGCTGTCTGGGATGCAACTACACCACTTCATCTTCATCCTGCTCTCAGGGAACAGGAGTCGTGGTCCTAACCTTCGGTTTCCCTCGGAGCAACAACAAGAGCCGGCAACCCACTGCAGCGGTTTGTAGAGATATTAAAATGCAGCACGTCCCCGGGGGGATTCCAAACTCCCTTTAATAAAACTGAATTTACCGGATGCAGGTTTTAAATGTCATGAAAAAAAAAAAACGCCAAGACGTCCAGCCACTGATTCGAAACCGACTTCTCCAATGCACAAAAAGGTTACAGCCAGAAATGGACAAGAGTGTGTTGCCAAAGATGGTGCATCATGGTGGTGTTCCTACAGGCGCGAAAGCATCTCTGCAAACAGTCTCTTGTCCTCGCTACACGCTGATCAATCCATCTGACGCCTAACACTTGGAGACAGATACTGTGTTCTCCTGCCTGTGTAGGTGGCTGATGGTGTCAGACAGCATCGCCAGTCCTGGGTCTGAGCCCCCACACTGACCCACCCCTGGAACAAAACCAGCAAGAGCAGATATATGTCCTTGGTCCTCAGTTTTTGGTTAGAAACATGACGTTAAACGCCGCTGAGCGAAAGTTTCTCCACTGCCTCCGTTGTTGTGATTTCACGATATAAACACTACATTCAAATACAATGCGTGTGACAGCTGCTCTTCAATTGAATGTAACAATTATTTAAAAAAAATGTTATTTTCTCATCTTTTATTGCCCAAAGGAGGTTATTTTAATGGCACATGCCACCAACTCTTCAAGCCTCGATAAATTCCAGGAGATTTTTCCACAAAAAAATCAAATTGGGTCTCTGTTGATCCGGTTCATGCACACTAGAAACCATTATGTAAATTCTGGAGCACTCCTCCCTCACCCCAGCTACAGTACAGGGTTGTCCTCCACCATGGACCCCACTTGCTCATAAAAGCTTCTGACACCCACCGCTGAAGCAAGGGAAGCAGCTGAATCTCACCCATCAAAACAGCAATTTCAATCGCACCACATCAAGTTTACCAAACGTGAAACACTCTGTTTACATAGGAGACTAGTCAACCTGTTGGTCAATAAAAACAAAGCTTTCTGACATGCCATCCTGGCGAGTGAAAGCATGTGATGTCAAGGTGATAGACCGCGTAAATGGATGCTGAAGTCTCCATATTTGTAAGTACTTGGACAAGGACGAACACTGTTCCGTCTGAATTTGCTGAAGTGACACTTCATCTTGCTGACACGCTTGATTCAAACATGCCACAGCATGATAAAGTGTTTGTGCTTTGAAGTTTATGCAAAAGCTAGTTGCTAGTTGTTCCACACATTGGTGGAATTTTTTTCACCAATCTCATTTTGTCTGCCATTATTTTCTCCTGCAAATGAGTGAAGGGAAGGGGATCATACGTCAGTCTTGGGGAAAAAAAACGAAAAAAATATGGTTGTGTTGCAAATGAACTGATACATTATCTAAAAACTAAACGAAAAAAGCCATCGTGCATACAACAAGATGATTCATGGGTGAGCTGCGGGGTTTGATGTTGCTAGTGTCAGATGCCAGTGTGTTCGGCAGGTGCCGGAGTCTTAAAACAAGTCACCTGTGCAGCTACGCCGCACTATGTATATGGACCTACGTAGATCAGCAGCGCTGTGTGAGACACAATCCCACGACCTTTAAGTGCAGCAGCAACAAAGTGTGTCGACATTCTTATCAGTGACCTTATTATATTCACCGGCGGAAAGACGTCTGCTCGCATGTCACGTATGAAAATGTCAGCACGTGGCACCGGCAACCAGCTGATGCAGCTAGTCAAATCTGAGAATGATGGTCGGCCAAGCTGCAGCCGCTGTTAGCGAAGAGCGCCCTGATCCACAGGGCGACAGCAGGTTGTGTAGGAGAGGAGGGCAATCCTTAAAAATGGACTCCCTCAGGCTGATATGGGCCGTGAGATGACGTGGGAAGAAGGCGATGGCAGAGCCAGGAGCACGGGCAGGCACTGTGGGTGAGGGTGAGCGTGAAAGACAAGCAGTAACAGGAGCTGAATAAGATGAGGGCTAAAAACACAGCCAGAGAGAACTGCCAGCGACGGGTCTCCAGCCGGCAACTGTCCACTCTCGCTGCTTAACCTTTGCGGGTGTTAAGAGCGGAGACGCTCCGGGGTGTTTTTGTGTAGGATTGTATTTGTGCAGCGGGCGATCGACTGCTCCACATTAGCCGAACGGCGAGGGGCCTCTGGACTAGTCTGGCGGCTTCCACGTTGACATTAGCGGATGTGGTGGCAGCTGTAATGCAGCGTGCCGACTGTGAGTCGACAGGGTGCTGTTTTTCAAACACGTCTAATGGTCTGTGAAATTACTTTTATCTCTTCTCTCTGTACGGCTGCCAAACAATGACAGCGGCACTGGAGAGCCGTGGCAAGAACTTGGAACGCACTGGATATTACCTATAATTCAATATTTAGGGTTGCTGTGATCTCCTCACTTGTGTAGAAGGGTGTGAGGATGACAGGCTTTTTTTCCTAGCATTCAAGAGCACGTCACACATAACTGACTCTTTGCTCCCTGGTTGCACCTGTAGCAGAGCTGAGTACGAGGTCCAAGAATAATTTGCCAAGTTCGGCGGCTTGTGCCGATTGTGCTGAAGGTTCACTGTAATTCTTTTGAGTATTTGAGCTGCTGAGATGAAGTTCGTATCGTGGAAAAGTAATATATGATGAATTGATATCAAAACACAAGCAACTTTTCATGCCTGGCAGCAGTTCACTGGGACTCTTTGTAATACCCAGCCTCACCCACTAAGAGAGAAAATAGATGTTGTTCCTCCATAAGCCTCAGCGGTTCATAAGCCACGGGTGCAGCGGTGCTGTCTGCACCGTAGTAAGGTCAGCGGTGCACCCGGCTTAAAAATGCATTCACATTAAAGCGCGTGACCAAGTTCCGACACCACAGCAGCAGCTGCGTCTTGTCTTTGGTCCTGCAGGAGATCGTCTCTGTGCCTGGAACAGTGCAACTTGAGCACAGTAACTTGCAGTAAAATGAGCTGAATTTCCTTTTTACTCCTTTATGAAATTTATCAGTTAACAAATAGTAGTTGATGGATTTATTTAAGTAGAACTTTGCTCCGATCACGGTGATGAGGACGATGAAGGCAGCACACTCTAAATCAGACCCTATCGATGGGCTGTTTTGGTTCTGGATAAGATGAGATGAGGAGGTCGGTGTGCGCTTATCTGCACCACTTCACCTGCGTGCTCCGGCAGCTAGGTTCAATCAGAAGCTTTCTAGTGGGACTGAACCACAAAGGGACTGTGTGACGGACGGATGAGGAGATGAGCACTGACCTGTCACTTCTGTGAGGTCGGGCTCCCGCTCTGAGCCTGGTTCCTCACGTTGCTGGTCCTGCCGTGCTGCCGCGCGGTGACAACATGATTTTATAAATCTCCCTGCTCTGTCCCGCTGGACTTCAAACTAATATCAGCATTTCCTTTTCTGCAGTGAAGCCTCAGGGTCCAGTTTGGTTGTGAGCGATGATATTACAGCTGGTCATGAATAAAGGAGGCTGTGAAGCCCAGTGATCTGACGCGCTCTCTCCCCCCCGCGCTCAGCAGAATCTGCCGGCATCTTTTGATGCACTGCGCGATTCTTGAGCTCATCTTTGCTTGTGTGTTTTTTGTGGCAGTTTTCATGGAGACATCGATAGCCAATCACTTAGTGTTGGCTACGTGAGGTCAGTGGCTTGGTGGAGCCGGGAAGGCGTTGAGGAAATGATCCCTTGGGTTTCAGTGGCTGTGATTAGATTGTCTGCTTGATCAGGTCGGCTTCACAGACGCTGGAGGACTCAGGTCGCCTGCCGTGTCTGGCATGATCTAGGCTTGGTGTCGACGGTATTTCATCCGTCTCTGGTGCAGAAAGAACAGAGGATGCCGAGGTCCACACAAGACAAGAATCCAGCGCTCATTTATTGAAACCTCACATGAAGAAACCACACATCAAGATAAACGTCGTCCAGCCTCAGTTCGAGGGTTAAAACAACAAAATAGCTGGGTTATTATAGTTGGGTTTAGTTGGGTTCAGAGTCAAGTTTGGCTTTAGCCATTTGTTTTAGATGGTTAGGAGGAGAGGCTGAGGAAAGCATGATGTTAATGTGCGTCCATGACGGTCCTGGCTAAGATAGGAAGACAAACAAGTGTGTGGAATTTAAGACACGTCATCCAAATTATGCTGAGAACAACACGGCGAAGGAGAGGTGTCAGAGCAGAGATGATCACTCCCTTAGTCAGCAGTGTAGCGCTGTTGTCTGCAGCTCACACACCACGTCCTCATTTATCACTCGCTTGTTACTATATGTGATCATGAGCTTCGTTTTTTGTGCTTCACCAACCTGTAAAGAAGCATGAAGAAGAGGTGTGAGGTTCATTACTCGCCAGTGTGAAATCATTGAGAAGATCAAGGAGGCGCGTCCACTGTGTGAGCAGGCTAGTGTTCAGTGAGAGCAAAATAAAACCATCGGATAGTCAAGACAGTTGGAAACAGTCCATAGGAAGACCCTATCACTATTTGCTCTTTCTGCAGGTTCTCAACATAATATAAATAATGCAATAGAAATAAATACAATAAAAATGCAAAAAAAAAAAAAAAACGAATTTATTAAAAGCAAAGGGAGCTGAGATGATTAGAGTTTGAATTTTGTTGAAAAAGGTGCAACACACTGCTAATTCTTACCCGTCCAAATGGGCTGATGAAGACTAATAATGGTAAATAAAATGTAAAAGTTCCACAAATGTAATCTGATAGCCTAGCATTGTTTGGAATTATTCTCTTTCCCTCTCTATTATTCACTTTGTTATTTATTTGTACATGGTTGTTTCTGGATAATTGTGAGTTCTTGTCGACAAAGAGCAAAACTCAAAGCGACAGTTCCCACTGAGGCCGTGGTCACTTACTCAGAATGGGCTCGCCGAGCCCCTGGTGATGATCTTTAAATAGCTTCGGCAACGGCTTTTCTTCCTTTGCATCACTTTTCATTTCCAATGCCGACAGGGAACGGACCAGTTTAACAACTCCCATGACATGACAGTATTCCCTTCTAAATACATGCATAAATAATTCTCCAGTTATGTTCAGTAGACATGGATCTTGTCTCTGAGAGTTTTAAAATGTTTCAATTTCAAACAGTGAGCAACACTACTTCTAACTTCTAAGTTGCAGTGCATGGTGTCAGAGAAATCTGTGCCGAAGGTCTGGTTTGGTTTGGTTAGCTGCGCTACATCTTGACAAAAACAGATTTTTATAGTTGAGTGAAATATGTGGAAGCCCTCTCTGGAGAGCAAAGGGTTAAACGGTGGTCTCTAGACACGGTGTTTGAACAGCTGACTGAGCGAATGACAGGAGTGACTGATGGCACACTGACAGAAATATTCATCTTAACAATAGTTAGTTTACAATCATCAATAAAAGGAATTATATTATAGTTTTACAATGCTGGTTTGAAAGGGAAGAAGCCTGAGCACTGATAATGTTCCTGTGCCAATGTCAGTTTTCATTCTGAGTTTGACAACCAAATCATTTGTTTTGCTGTTCGTGCCAGATCTTAATCCTAATTTCATGAAAGTACCTCAATCTCACTCATGTAGAAACAAGTTACCCACTCAAGCTGAATTCAAAATGGCGACGTGGTTGGTGTGATTCAGCCTCATCGTTGCCAAAACAAGTTGAAATGACAGGCCATATGCTTTAGCATAAGTCCTTTGAACGTCTGTCTTCATTTTGGGGATTATGATTCACAGGAGCTCCGGCAGGCAGCATCCTATCACGTCGCCATCAGCACTCTTTTCCAGCGAGCCGCAGCTTCCTCCTCAGCTGCACAATCACAGATAGCAGATTTGCGTGGCATGAGGACAGTGGGAAGTGGATCACTTGAGGGAAGGTTGGGGAAGTAAAGGCGACGGCAGACAGACGGGCAGAGAGCGATGGGGAGTCGGACAAACAGAAAAGAAGAAGTCCTGCGTTTGTTTTCCTGGGTGAGAGGATGCTGAAGGACAGCAGGCAAAGATGAGGACTGGCGTATTCTCATTTGAATTCTTGTGACTGAGGCATCCCAAGAGAGACCGTTCATGATGCTGAGGCGTCGTGAGACCCAGGTGGTCCGTGCTCATCATGGCAGTGATTAAGGAAATATGCTAATAGCTGACTCATCTGCAGGAGCAAGTGTTTTGTCTCCTACATAAGACAAGTGCTGCTCTCAGGGAGATGGAGATGGATCCACGAGGGTCTTGAAACCCGAGTCCAGTCAGGTGCGCGGCGGCTCTGTGATCCCAGCTCTTCTTCAGTGAGAGCAGCGGAGCGGAGAGGCTCACCTGAATGTTCGGATCAATCGGCTGGAGTGCTGAGACGGGCACAACTCCTGCTGTAGTGGGTGACCCAACTTCAGAAGAGACGCACCAAACAGATGATATCACGGCGGCTCAGCCAATCTGCCGGGGACAGCAGCACAACCATTTACAGTAAATCCCTTCTACCTCACCTGACACGCACACGCACTCACACGCCGCAAATGAAAGCATCCCACACACCCCACATATCATTATTGATGAGCGGCATCTGTGGGTGAGATGGATAGAAGTAAGCGAGCGGCATCATATGTTAATGTTGCTGAGAGGGGAAAAGTGAAGTCGAGCATGTTTCATTGCTATAGCAACAGCGTTTCTACATGTGCAGGAGAAGTGGGAGGCGGAATGAAAGAGGGACGCACATGACAGAGAGAGGCAGAGAGACTTGCTTTTCCTCTCGGCCTTAGTCAACACCTGCCAGCCAAAGACCCGACAGGGAAATGAACAATTGTCTGCTCCTATTGTGCTCAAGACACCATCTCCATCTGGAACGCTCAAGTGCGACCCAAAGCCATTTCAGAAACAGACACAGAAATACATGGCTCCATTCGCCACCAAGTGTTGAATTTGAACACCACGATCAGCTTCAGTGACAGGACAGTGACGCTGACATGATGGTTTCACTTGAGTCTCTGAAAACACTTCTATCGTCCGCACTTCAAACATCTCACTATCAGTTGAAAGGGGAGGAACCACTTCTTACCTTGCAGTTATTGTGGTTTTCTTCTGGGCTGTTACGTCCTTGCTAGGGGAAGCAGAAAGTAACAAGGCAGACAGTTTAATTAAGTTATTTAATAAATTAAGTTGTTTAATAAAGATAACAAAACATGAGTGTTTAGCACACCTTCACCTTCACCTTCGTCTGCCTCTTATCCGGGGTCGGGTCGCGGAGGCAGCATTCAGAGCAAGGAAACCCAAACTTCCTGATCCACTCAAACCTCCTCCAGCTCCTCCCGGGGGATCCCGAGGTGTTCCCAGGCCAGAGTGGAGACATCATCTCTCCAGCCAGTCCTGGGTCTTCCCCGGGGTCTCCTCCTGGTAGGACATGCCCGGAACACCTCCCCAGGGAGGCATCCAGGGAGCATCCGGATCAGATGCCCGAGCCACCTCAGCTGGTTCCTCTCCATGTGGAGGAGCAGCGGCTCCACCCCGAGCTCCTCCCGGATGACCCAACTCTGTCTCTAAGGGTGTGCCCAGCCACCCTGCGGAGGAAACTCATCTCAGCCACTTGTATCCGCGATCTCATCCTGTCGCGTTTAGCACAGTTGAACGAAACAAAGGCTAGTGATCAGAATATCAGTAACAAAGTTGTAAACAACTAAGCAGAAATAACAGTGATCAACAAACACGAACAACGGAATCAAAAGTATCTCTTGAAGTAAAGAGCAAGCTGTAACCACAAAGAAGCTGGAGACTGATGCCTCCTGAAACTGAGGGGGTGAGGGGGTGTTCACATGGGACTGGGCCGAGGTCATCACAATGCTGGTTTACTGGAGGCCTAATCCCTGCACCTGAGCCCCCGACCCAAACCATCTGTGGCAGTTTTAAATACTGCAAAACCTGTGGCTGTTTTGGCTCATTTTGCTGCCACTGGCTTTAAAAGAGGGGCATCAATTACCGCTGACGGAGGAGGCAGACCACCAAACTTTGGAAGTTCAGGCTCCACTGAATCAGGGCGTGGTTACCTCTGACCAGTCAGGTATGATGCTATACGAGTCTGTATATCGAGTCCTACTCCATTGTCACCCTCTTTTAACGCTGAGTTTGAGGGAATGAAAAAACATGAAAGTAATATTCCCTGTTGGTGTCTCTCTGAGGCCATGGTGGATTTATAAACTGGTGGAACTGATCACCAGAGTCAGCTCTGGCTCGGCCAGTCGGCTGTGGATATGAAATATTCGCTCCGATTCCTGGATGGAATCAGGCTCCTCCACTCTACTCTCCAGTCTTCGGCTGCTTCTCGGAGATGATTTGGATTCAGGGCAACACCTTTCAGTTTCATTCAAAGCCCTGCGATTCTCAGCCATATTAAATTCAGGGATAAACTTAGACGGCCGCGGTTGCGCTGAGATCGGTGGAGTTACATCAGCGCCGACGCAGATCAGGGCAAAAGTCCTGCACTTAGCTCAAATGAAATGACTTTGGGTTACACACATTAAGCAAGGACTGTGAAGGACAACCTTGAGTGGCAGAAGAAGCGGCGTGTGCCTGAGAGAGGAAGCCCTCAGAAGCCCCCGGAGGTAGCAGAGTGAATATCAAATTAGTTATGGCTATTACAGCGCTCCTTGTTGCATATGAAAGTACATTCACACACACACACACACACACACACACGAGGAGGCAGCGGAGCTCACACCCACAGCTCTATCCTCGAACGTCCTCTGACAGACTTAAGATGCGGCGCAGACTTGGTTAAGGCTGTCTGGTTACGGCTGCTGAAATCAGTGACGGCTGCTATATTTAGGCTTTTGAGAAACGCGGTCCAAATTCACCATATCCTGATGTGACTCGAACAAGAGAATCCAAAAGTCAACGCTGCTTTAGCTGCCAACGCTGGACCAGGTCAGGTGAAGAGTGAAGTCAGACTTTATTCTCGGCCAAACACATTCAGCAAAAGCAATAATGACCCAGAAAAGTGAAAATGAAATCTGGCTCAGTTATGACGTCGGTGACCTACATTACTTCAACAAGTCTCTCGTGGTCACTTTTGATAAGAAAATGATCAGCCGTTTCACTTCTTCTCATCATCACCATCATCGTCTGTCATTTTGCTATGTGGCTGCAGCACATGGATTTCAATGGAATTGTCTATTCTTATTTCCCATACTTCAGTCCATCTTCTTCTTTTTCTCAATTGCTTTTTGGTTTCCACCAATAGAGAGCCTCAACTGCATAGCAGCAGATTCTGGATGAAGGTTTCTATAGAATCAGTCGAGACTCATGGACGGACAGACATATGGGTGCAAGGCCGATTTGAGGCCCATATGTCTGCACGTTTGCACTCAGGCTGCCAATACAGAGCAAACAGAGCGGAGCCACCAGGAACCGTGGGAGACAGTGTTGCTGTTTCCACCTGGTATGTAGCTCGAATGAGACACGAAGAAGTGATAACATAAAGAAGTGATAACTTCATCCTTCAGTCCTTCCACAAGTCTTGTGTCTTCGTGTCTGTCTTTTGAACAAGAGGCACACTATCAATACATCTTCTCCATGTTGCTCGTTTGACTGTGGGCTCCAGAGGGATCTGTTAAGGTAGAGAGTGTATGGAAGTGTGATAAGGAGGCGTACGTTTTGGTTGGTAAAATGAGGGTAAGCAGGCCTTTGCATCCCCTGTGTGGTGGCTTCAGAGCTGCCAGCTGTGTTGAGGAGAGGACTCCAGACCCCGAGCTGACTGGAGGCAGATCAGTTGAGACGGGCCGTGGACCTAATCTGAAGAGTCCAGGAGGGGAGGAGCAATGTGGACTATGGCCAGAGGTTAGACGGGAAAAAGATCTGGTGGGTGACGGTGGAGCCAAGAAACAGTGTCTCACTGCTTTCCCTGTCGTGATGATGACCCGTGTCCAACAAGCAGAAAATCCACATTAATCAAATCTGCTTATTAAATTGAAACATCTTGATCAGTCTCCCTCCCCCTCTCTTTCTCCCCCTCACACACACACACATCTTTGTGGGGTTATTGACATGACCCTTTCCTCTGAACCAAACTTAGACCTAGTTATAATGACCTTGTTGTTTTGACATATATATATATATATTTTACATATATATACATGAATATTGAAGGGACAACAGTCCCTGCAGACCAGAGAAGTCACTATAGAACTGTTGAGTAACATTCTGTTTATTGCAAAATTTCCCCTCACATGACAGACAGACAAGCTTTAAACATTTGTATCAAATATTTAGCACCTTTTTTTTTCCTGCAGGTAAACAACAGAACTGGACAGTATTTAACAAAACAAAAGTATTGTACACCATGTTGACTCAACGGTTTCTTATGGGGTCAACAAAAGCAGTGGGTTTTACTGACACTCTTTGGTTCTCAAATAATTACAGTTTAATTCAACAGGAACTCACATGCAGGGTCGGATTAGACGGCAACGATTTAAAATACTGATATCAGTGTCACTTCTGAAAATATAAAAAAATAAAGTGAACATTTTAAAATATGATTCCTTTTGTCTTATCATCTGTTTTTTTTTCAGCTATATTTTCTTTGTTTCGACTGAAGCTCAGCTAAGTTACGTATCTAACAACGCTTCACTTTTTTTGTACTTATTAAAAATGATACTATATCCATAAATATTGATCAAACCTTTGCCACCAGTATGATACAGACGCTAGTCTAAGCACATCTTAGTTTTGTTATTTTACAATGGCTTATGGCACAAAGACAAATGAAAGCACAGATGGACCTTCCAAGATATTAAAGTGAAACATCAACATTGGTGCGTCTTCCCCTCAATGCAAATATTGTAGTCACAAACTAAGAAAAGCGTTTTGTTTTTCCATCCATTTCATAGAGCATGTTTAAGATCAGGTGGTGGGCGCAGCTGCTGAAGTAAAGAAGCCTGGACCTCTCCTCAGAGAGTTCCCAGGTCAACTGTGAGACATCACCTCTCCATCGTCTCTGCCTCCTACCAGTTGCCATGACGACCTCACTCTCTTCACATCATCTGGAAGAGAGACTCCAACCAGAGTAGAATACCCAGTTCAGCCACTTGCATCTGTGATCTTGAGTTACCAGCCAAGTCTGTGACCTCAGGAGATCAATGGTCACAACGTCCCCCATCAACTCAGCTCTCTCTTCACCACCTGATCTATCAAGCATCCTCCCTCCATCCCTTGACACCAGACCCAGGTCTTGAACTTAGAGGAGCTACTAAAGTAGTCGTAGGTATTAGGTATTTTTACGCCATATCAATGTAAATTCTATTGTTGGGAGTATTGCTGCCTTGTATCATGTACTTCAATGGCTAATTCCAATCGGCGTGTCAACACTCTGGTCTCTTGTCACGTCCACATTATTTGCATCAGGAACTCAGTGTCGCTGCCACACATAGATTCAAATGTTGTCCTACAAAGCTTCTTCTGTAATTATGGTGTAAATACTCCATGGATTTTAGCAGGCCGGTGTGTGTGTGTGTGTGTGTGTGTGTGTGTGTGTGTGAGAAGATGGAACGGTTTAGTTCAAAGAACAACATAAATAAACAAAATCAAAGACAACGCCACTTGAAACAGAGACGACACAAGAGGCTGAGTTTCAGTCTTGATCACAAGGTTGTCTTTGTCGATGTAGCACCTGAAACAAAACAAACACGAGATTCATACCATGAAGACGCTGGTTCCTGGTGTTGTTTACCTTCTGCCTTGCCCAGGCAGACTTCCTCACAGGCCTCCAGTTGCGGGAAGCGGTTGTCATTTCCTTCGCAGCCACTGTAGATGAAAGGCCGACAAGCGCGAGCCTGACTGTTGAAGTACCACTGCAGCGTGTAGCGCCCACAGCTGCCCTCCTCCATGGGCAGCAGGCAGACTTCTGCAGAGTTTAATGGGAGAGCTTGACAACACCGTCATTATGAGCAGGAATCAAGCTGAGGCTGACAGGTGAGCACAGAAGCGCAGGGAACTCAGCAGGCCTTAGGTGGGATCTGATCTGTGAGCAGAAGACCCAGACTGACTTCAGTTCAGATGAAAAGCACATTCACGATAACGTGCTCCAGCCGTCAGGTGAGGACGACTGTGGGAGTATTTTGAAGGCAGACTCACACCTGACTATAACTATGTCCTACATTCACTGCCAACCACCGTATCTTCAGTCTGCATGCCTCACACTACTATTCCTGCTCCAAATCTGCTGCGGTTTGACAAGCGCGGGCTGTTAGCTTCACACCAAGGAGCGCTGCAAACCTGAGGACATACCAGAAGTGATTACATGTTCGTGCTTTTGGCTGGCGCTAGTTCGTGACTCCATGTTTGTGTCAGGAACAGTGTTGAGCCGGCGAGAGAGCGCCGCTTCAATGATGCACTTCCGAACGTGTTGTAAAGTGAAAGTCATACATTTACTGTACGATTCATTACAACAAAAAGAAGTGTGAAAATTTAATTTAATTTAATTTAGACAGTTAAATAAAACAGTTTTCTCTCCAGTCAACAGGGAACCTTTGTCAGTGCAGGAGTTCCTGCTCCACTGATCCCACTGATGCAGCAGACACGTGGCAGCTAGGATGAGAACAACAACAACAAACATGGAGGAATCCTCCCTGAACCAAAGCAAACAAAAGCTTTGGTTCAGGGAGGTTTTTCACTCCACAATGTCCAGGGTTTCCACCACTCTGAATGGACTTGAGATTCTGATACAAATATTCCCAAGACACGAAAAGAGCTTCAGTTGAACTCAGGTGATATAAAGACTTGAATATAGCCACCATGGTGATTTATTGTGCTGTTGTCAGACTGATGCAGAATCAACAATATTCTGTTGTTGAAATGTCTGTATGGCTCCATCATTTGGTTCAGTCATATACCAAATTCATGTGGCTTCTTGTGTCAAATATTCTTATACCATTAAACTGCCATAAATTTAGATTAATTCATCACAAATTCTCTAATTAATTAGATTCATTTTTTAGTCGATTCCCACCCCTAATTATATATACAAACTGTATTGTGTTGTTATTATTATATGACTCTAATACAGCAGAGATGGAGGAGACAGAGTGACCACGTTATGAGCAGATCTCACTGGACACGTATCCATGTTCGGATCTCACACAAATTGAAGGAGTGAGAAAGCAGAAGAGAAGCAGCCAGCGCTGAAGACGTGTGAAAAGAGCACACCTTTTTGTTTACCTTCCAAGGCGATGCTTCTTTTCGACCGTATTGATTTGCCTGCTTTTTTAAGTGAAACTGTTTTCTGACCACCGACTTGTGCTGCTGTCAGTATTTCACCTCCGGTGGATCGATCCGGTTTAATACCGTCTCTTTTCTTTGGAACGTCACCAACAGTTTCACCTGTCAAAGCACACGCACACAGAGACAAGTGACCAGCTGGGATCACAGGGGCATCAACACAGGCAGGTGTGATTAAAAGGGTGAAGCTCAGAAATCCAAACTAGGGTGAAGGTGAGTTCACTAGCAGTTGAGACTACCACCTGAGCCGAGACAAACTCTGACTTTTCATTGCGGAACATTGTAATAGGTTCAGCGAGGCTAACAATTTGACCTGACAGTTGCCATCCCTGTTTTCATGTGTTAAACTCAAACAACCCAGCATCAGATAAATCCATGTCTATGACACGTTTTACTCCCCAAGCACTTCACTTAGACAAATAATTACAGGCAGTTGGGAAGAATTCTTGACGGAGAGGTGAGTGGGCTCTGTAAGGAACAATTTTGTGTCTTAAATGAGGCTTTCATCTTATTTTGGAGATGAACTCCCTGTATATTTAAAGGTCTCATATTATGCAAACCGTGTTCAAGTGTGCAGGTTGTTATTGTGAAGCCTCACTATGCTTCTGGCGAGATAAAAACTGTCTGGAGCGAGATATTGATATCATAGATATCAGGACAGCAGCCTGCAGGTAGTGGCCTCCAACATCATTGGCCAGAACCTTTGAATCGTCCCACCAAATTCAGCAGTAGACTGTAGTGGACTTTTGAATATTCACTGAGTTAAAGTGCAGTTCTTTGAGCGCCCTCTAGCCACAGCCATAAAGTGTGACTGTACTTAAATCAAAAAACAATCGACTCTTCAACCAGCGACATTTGTGTCATTTAAAGGGGCAAAGAGTGTGAGGACTTTGGCTGCAGTGAGTAGGAAATGCGGGACTTTTACATGGACTTGAGAATGTTCTGAGAGAAGAAGACGCACCTCTTGTAAAGAACATTACTCTACGAATACAGAAAGCGGTTTGTGTGCAATAACCAGGTGAAAGAACACCTTGTATCAGTTAAATTTAGAAGCCACATCGCTTCAGTGATTGCGAGCCTGCGTCATCACAGACCTCTGCTGAGACGCAGCAGAAGAAAACGCAGCTGGAGATCAATTAAATAACCAACATCCAACTCATTTCACCGCAGTACTAGGAGCCAGCACGACCTTCGATCACACTGACGGTGATAATCCAGCGTCTATGAGAGTCATGGGACAGGACTGGCTCTCTGCTGCCTGCCACCCAGAACAGCTACAGTTGGAAATAGAAGACTAGATAATTTGTTTGTGATTTCTGTATTTTTGTTAAATGTCAGAAAAGTTATCTAGATATTATTCTGTAAAAACAAACTAATATCTGACGGCGTAAACAAGCACTGCTTCGTACCTGAAATGGTAGCAGATTCAATCGTTTTTGCTGGCAGTCATTGCATGCGCTAGCTGTGTTAGCGTCAACCTAGCAAAAAGTTCTCGGAATCTGAAACTGATTGGCAGCATCTTTCTGAACCCATTTGTGATGCCCTCAACATACATCATCTAGACAGTGGGCTGTTGCTGCCAAGGCTATAAAGCACTGCAGGAAACCCTGAGAGGAAATGGTGCATGAAACAGTTCAGCTATCCTGTCGCACCATGAGCTATGAGCAGATGGAGAACTCTGGCTGGCTCTGGAGCGACTAGGAAAGTTCTTGCTAGTCTCATTTTTTGTGTTGTCGCCAGCGCTCTGCAGCTGCTACATGTGGAACCTCTCAGTCACGTTTCCCCAAAGAGGTGTGGGAGGACTTTGCCAATTGTCGCCTAGATTGGCAAAGATGTGTTCAGTTGGTGCCGCGTACCAAAACTTTTAGTCAAATTCAAAGTCACACCTGAAAACGTGAAACAAGGTAAATACACACGAGTCCCTGTCAAATTGCATTCGTTCACTAAAAAATGTTCCCACAACTAACAGCTCATTTGAAAGCCACATCACCGACGGCGATCCAGTTAACCCCCAGAACATGTTGGGCTTCCTATTTATTCCAGAATGTGTACCATTATTACTGTTATTATTTTATATGTTCCTTCAATCGGGAAAGAGTCTGCGATTGTTGTCATAGTGTGAGAAACGATTGATCCCAGTACCATCACTCTGGTTGGCAGAGGGAGTGAAGTACAGCAGCTCTTCCAGAGGTTCGTCGTAGGACTCAATGGAGTAGATGTGCTCATAGTCGGGGTCATTGGTGTTCATCACCACGCGCAGTTCGCGACCTGAAAGAGGAAGTGACATCACGGACGTCTGTGTTCATACCCAGTTGCTTCAAATGGAACAGTACAAACTCATTTCTAGGCGCTTCTTCAAGTGATTTACGTGGTAACATGACTCACACGTCCTCAGTGATGAGGAACAGTATCGGTGGAGGCCTCTGTTTTCTACGAGAGAAAACCACCCAGTGTGCAAAGGTCTCCAGCCCTTCATCTGTTCTTCTGAGGCAGACCAACAAGCAGAACGGCAGACAGACACACTCACCCGCCTCCTCCCTCAGGTCCAGTTGTGGCTTTGGTACAAGCTGAGCCCTTCCTATGGGTGGGCCTGAACCTGCGAGAGCCAGACAGGAGGAGGAGGAGGGGGGGACACCGAGGAAGCAAAGAGTCAGCAGCTAGAGTAACACTGGAGGAGGGGCTTGTGGGTTAAGTGGATTAAAAACATTCCGATGGTAAACTGGAAAACCAACAACCCAGAGGAACCATTCCACCACGGCCACACCAGATAAGAGGATTCGCCACCCGTTTGCAAGACTGGTCAACAATTTGATCAACACCAACACATCCCCAAAGAGTTGATGTGAACATGTTCAGCTCACAGATGGATGTGGGTGCAGGCAGATTGTTTTGGTGTGATTCCTGGAACTAGTTGAATCTGTTGACCGGCAGCAGAATCTCACAAAAACGGATGGCAATCCTTCCATGCCACGAGAGAAAGAAGGTGGTTGGATGTCTGAAGTGAATGTTACCAAGCCAACATTCTTCAGTGAGCGTGCACCACAAGTCCATGCCTCACAGTTGCTGTCATGACTCACTGACGAGTGAGTAAAGTAATGACTGAGAATCTTCCACACAGAATGTGAAGCAGGTCTTCCTGAGATTAGAATATTAGAAGTGGATGAAATGATATTGTGATACAATATGGGCTGATAAGAAATCAACCAAATAAAAAGTTCAACCTGATGTACCTGTTAAGTACCAAACATCTGGAACAGTGTGAGCTGGAGATCGTCTCTTTCTGTCATGTTTCTGGTGCTTTGGTTTAGTAGATTATTATTTTTATTTTTTATTTTTTTTGCACCAAACTCAGGTGATGAAATAATACATCACACATTTAGTTCCTTAATTCACAACAGAAATGGACAAGCGCCAGCTTTGTCATATGGACTGGAAACTCAGTATTTAGATTCAAGAGCAATAACGAGTGCAACAAAAAATCAATATAAAACTATTAAAACTAATATAACAACATTCTACTGATGAGTACAGGAGGAAATTATATGAACTGATCTTCACTGCGCTCCATCTATGAGATGAACTGTAGATGAATTGTGTCAGAAGCAACGTAATATAAGAAAGAAATGATTGTTATGCAAACAGCCAACGTAATTCCTATATGGGTTATGCATTCAACATGGCTGTGTGAGGAGTTCTGTCCAGCACCATGTCTTAAGAAACACACCTGGAAAGAACGTCTTCCTTGGTGTCTGCGTTTTGTGCTTACTCACTTTACAGCGAACCATCCTTCTGAGGTCACTAGGGCAAGCGTTATGAGTGTATTCACAAAAATACAAGCTAATTCATGACAAGCTGTGTGACTGATACAACTATATTGACGTCACTGAAGAGAAGAGAACTCATTTTAGCTTATCTTTTAATTGCAACACTAATATTGCTGTCTTTTTCTGTGCATTTCTGCCACTCAAATAAGTAGAGCTTGATTCTGATCCAATAGCATTTTATGTCTAAAACTGTCAAATGAAGTGATACTCAAAGTTATATTTAGAATATTTAATCCAATTGCAACAATGGATCAGGGGTGGCCACACTGCTCCTCCAAGCCAGCACACATTGCTTGACCTACCAGGTGTCTGAAGACTGTAGTCAGTTGTTTGGTTGGAACCAAAAATCTGCACCACCCCGACCACTTGAAGAGCAGTGAGGACACTCCTGTGATAGACGCTTGGTGCTCTTAACTAGGGGTCATAATCTCAGGGCGTTCACATGATCGACATGAGGCAGACTTCTCTTACGACCGGGGCTGCATCCATGGCATCAGATCTGCCATGACTCATGCTAGTTCACAGGCAGTCTGTCAAACCACGTCTCTTCCGCTGCAGCTGAACGGTTCACTCACCTCCACATGCTGCAGATCAGACAGATGGACCAGGCGGAAGCAGGGAAGGAGACAAAAATGAAGGTCAGTTCTATCACAGGAGCTCTTCACAAAAGTCTGCGTTGGAAGAGATAAAAGAGGCGACCCACCGCAGTGCTGATTCATCTCCGTGCGAACGTATTCTCTGATCTCCTCCTCCTGAATTTGGAATGAAGACATGATGCAGCGAGCACTTTTGTAAACACCCAGTGTAACTGGTGTCTCCACACTGAGACCTGGGGTCATTCATCAGCACTGACCGTCATGCCTGGCTCTCCTCTGTCTCCTTTGGCTCCATCTGGACCCAATTCTCCCTGGGAGATGAAAAGGTATTATGACACCCACCAGCAGCAGAGATGCTCGCAGCACATTAATAAGACAGAGCGATGAAGTGAGTCAAAAGAAGTTTAGGAGAGCAAAAGTTCCATCAGCGCCAATGTTCATCAAATACCAAATACACACAGAGACATATGCAAAAATATCCACTTGTTAAATTGAACTTGAGGCTTAATAGCAGTAGCTGATGAGCCTGCTGGTGCCTGCACATGGTTCCCTGGAGATTTAGATATTCTTGGCGGTGAAAGTAATTGGAGCGAGTATGTAGCAAAGAGAAAAGTTTTTTTTTTAGAATTTAAAGTCGTCTCTGGAGAATGTTTGGCAAGGAAAAATGTGTCACTCACCTGTTCTCCTCGCTCTCCTGGGATTCCTGGGACGCCACGTGGGCCGATCACCGCTGGCCCGATTGGGCCTCTCTCTCCCTGGACGATAAAGCAGTTATAGTTCAGCCAGCAGACACAGCTCAAGTGAAACTTTCAGTGTGCTTAATGTGACATGGTTAGTCTTCAATAAAGTGCTTCCACTCTGTAAGAACTTTTTGCATCTAGGAATAATTTTGCGGATAAAAAGGTTCTGGTAGATATTCACAGTTGGAACCAGGAACTACGGAGAAGGGTCTTTTCAGTAGTCGCTATATGCACCACCGTCTCACCAACACAGAGTGGTAGCTAACAGCGTAAGCGGAGAGTCTGCAGGACCTTGGTTCATGACCGAGATTGAGCCACACATCCATCCTGGAAAGCTGACTTTTGCATCCTATACTGACGACAAAGGCAGCCTTTAGTGTTGTAAGTTGACGCATTGGGTTTGAAACGCACGTTCCGCCTACAGTGGCAGTGCGACACGTAAAGAAAGGACGGAAGTTGAGTTTAGGTAAACCATTCGCTCCATTCAATCTATGTGTAACAATGTTTAAAGCCCGTCAAACGGCCGTGCTGAAAGTAACAAAGGAGGTGAGCCACATAAGGGGTTGTACATACGATTCAGTGGAGAGAGCTTCCGTACGTCCCCCTGTCCACCCTGCCCGGCCCCTTGCGCTCCACGGCATGTGATCCTCAGCCCTGCCTGACACGCTACATCTCCTTCTTCTCATGTGCACAATGCTCTTGCGCCCCCTGTCCCCCCGCATGACATGTGATCCACACACCAGCCTGAAACGCTACACAGGTAGGAAAAATCTTTTTAATCAATTGAAATGCCTACTGGATGCGTCAACATGCAACACAGAAGTTTGGTCGTCAGTAAAGGACACAAAGGTCAGCTTTCCCAATGTTGATTCTTTTGTTGTTTAAATTCATCCCTCAGTTCATGCGAGTAAATCTGTCCTATCTTTTCCAGCAGCAGCTCAAGCACAATATTTGGCGAAACACGTTCAATGTTTTAGAAGAATTAATGATGAAAAGTGATGCGGATTTGGAGCATTTCATAAATGTAAACATACAACATATTAGAAAGGGGAATACAAATAAACACCCAAATACAACGCCAAGTAAAACTAGGGAAGCGTCCCTCTGCAACGCAAGAATACAGTCACAGTGACTAAGAGGGTTGCCAGAACTTTGTGTCAATTAAGCAGATGATACATAAGGTTGGGGGGGGGCGAGCCACCAGAGGACCATAAACAGCTGTTTGTTCCACATTTCACCTTCTGGTGGAATTGTCGTGTTTTCCAGAGGCACTGGGGTGCCAACCGAGTTTTTGTTTTTTTCTGAGCTCAGCATCTGCTCCGAGTGACTCCGTGATTAGTTTATTCCAAAAACCCTGGTTCTTTGATCAGACGGCTCTCTGACCTCAGGTGACAACCGGGAGGTAGAGATATGTGAAGTAAATGTATTCATGTTTGGTATGAAAGTCTTGTTGCTAATTCAGATGGATGCCAAGTCTGGTGCACCAAGTTAGATGTCAAACGTGTCAGAGCAGGCGCATGGGTCGAGCTTCACACCTGGCATCCACATTAGCAACACGGAGGAAGCAATACACATTCAGAATGTTCGCTTTGTTGTAAAGAGAAAATGGGACTGGAATAATTTTCCGTATAAAAAGAACACAGGTAAACAGTCTGACCTCTCTATCGAGGTTTTTTCATACCTTGAATGTACTGGTGCCAAATGAAAGGCATGAAGCAGCGCAGGAGCAATGTGAATGAATATCGGTCACAATACTCTGTACCACACCGCAGTACTCAAATGATCTCTCCAAGGATTTCATTGAAATGAAACCAGTAACTATTCTTTGTTGATCAGCCATATGACTAAAGGTGAGTCACATATATCACATGGTAAGCTGTATTTTCCAGAGATGGAGACCCCTATCAGTGACTTGGGACTGGAAAGACACAAGACTCGTGAAAAATGTTCCACAACATTAGCACTAGCATGTGTGAACGGGACATCAAGCACGTTACATTCATTGTGACAAACAGAAAGTGAATTAGCAGTTGTTTGCTTGCTCACCACGAAGTGCTCACCCAACAATCCTCCTGCTACATCAGAGACATGACAATGTAATTGCATTCCATGCTAAAAGTGACAGCTAGTACAATGTTATGTCATCATCAAAACTAGCTCTATTCAGGAAGTGCTTCTCCATTTCCCCCCTGTAGTTCTTCTGAAATGCTGCACACGTACATGTGCCGTTAGGACTGGAACATTATGTCGTTGACGTTTGATAAATAAAGCAATAGAATAGATCATATTGAAAGTAGGACTCTAGACTCCAGAGTTGACAGCACCCCTCTGTCAGCACTTGTGAATAAGCACATACAGCACAAAGGCCCAATATAGACTCATGTGTCACTGAGCGGAAGAATGAATCACCTTCTGTCCCTGGAGCCCCTCTGGGCCTTTAGCGCCAATTGGTCCCTGAGGGCCTGTGAGTCCAGGCGGTCCGTCCGCTCCCCGTGGCCCTGGTGGACCCGGTAACCCAGACTGGCCCTACATAAGCACCAGACATCTATCACATGCTGAATATTTGGCATTATACAACCAATCAAGAGACAATGTGCATTTGCATGTTGATAAGGTCACAAACGTACCCGTTCACCTTTCTCTCCCTGAGCTCCCTTTGGTCCTGCGATGCCGTCCAAGCCACGCTCTCCCTGCACATACAAAAACGGACAGCTAATTTAAATCTTATCTTCAATACTGGACATTCAACAAGACTGGCTCACCTTTGGGCCCATCAGACCCTCCTTTCCAGGACTCCCTATCACTCCAGGTGGCCCGTTTTCTCCCTGAAGAACGTCGTGATCATGAGCAGAATCAACCATTTACGGGACAAAAAAACCTCCATTCAAAACCTTCCATACCTGTTCCCCTTTCCGCCCTGGAAGTCCGGAGCGTCCATTGGTGCCAGCATCACCCTGTCCAATTCATTTTCAAGCATCAACTCAGGTGTGTCGATGACATACCACAGAGTCACTCACTCTTCCCCCTGAACATTAACCACTGCTGAGGCTGCTATAATCTCATCTGGCCTTACCTTTTCTCCTCTAGGTCCATCGCTTCCACATGCTCCCTTGGGTCCTCGGTCACCCTGGAATCATACATTTTTCATGGCAAGTGTCACGTGAAATAGTGTGTCAATCACCGAGGAACAGGATGCACCAAAGCAGAGCTAAATGACACTGTCAGGCAGAATGAACTCATCTTCCTCCACAAACCCGCAGTGATAGGGAAAACTGTAATCTGGCAGCAACAATTTCATCACCAACTTTTCAAGACATATTTTGTCTGCCAGCAGAATTTTGGGGAGGACAGAATATTCGCTTGTTTCACTGGTGAATTACTACTATTCAGAGATTTGAACAATATATTCATGTCATGTGCGTGTTCAGTGCTTTCATTTTGTTGTTCCTCGGCTGTTGTTTTCCTGTTTCCTGCTTGTCACCCCTCCTCCAGCTTTGTAGGCACACAGCTGGGACCAATTCCACAATCAAGCCTTCCTGATTTCTACACCTTTGTTCCAGACTGTTGTGCCAGATGGTTGCTTCGCGTCTTCGGGTAAAGTTCTCCCTCCCGCATAGTAGGGATGGGCGATCATTTATTGTACATGATATACCGCCAAACACAATCTCCACGATGCCAATTCTGCATCTCATGATAAATTTGATAAGCACGCGTCTCACTCGTTGCATTAGACTTGCACACATGAACATGACAAAGACCGCAACCAGTTGCGCAGCGTTTGACAGCTGACACCAATGTGTGCCTTGGTTCACATCAACACATGCAGGTCTCCCGCTGTTGTGGTGCCGCGGCAAGACACCGTGGTGAAAATAGTTCGATATTAGACGGAGCTCCGCTCCGGTATTGGCGTCCTCTTCCGCGTCCCCATTAGGGTTCACTGATCGCGGACACACTCTCTCAGGCAGTGCTAATGCTACGACCCTTCATCTTCAATAAGGCAATGAAAAACAACCATTTTAGGAGAGAGAATTGTGAAAATGTTTTTCATCACACAAGACAAAGGACTGACAGTTTGTATCATGATTTGGAGAATAGAATATGACCAAATGTATATATGTATGTATTCACATGATTTCCAATATTTCTTCAGGAACATCTAGGAACTGTGTCCAGACTGCTCCATAGTTCAAGTCAACTGTTCAGAGACATGAGATACAGCAGACAGACGGCTCCATTTAACCCCTAAATAAAGCCGGCAGACAGGAGCAGGTTCTACCAGAGACGTGAAACATTGAGTTTCTCATCTCTGCACTGAGTTCACTGTTCTATTGAGACATCAACAAACCATGATGTTGGAGACAAACTCCACTCCTGAGTTCCATCATGAAACAGTTTCAAGAGAGACTGTAGTGTCCGACACATGGAGAAGTAACATGGATTTATCGTGAGAAATCATTTTGCGAGTGCGTTTTTGTTCTCCCCGTTTTTAGTCTTGACTTTGATACACCTATTTTCGGTATTTTTTTCCAGTCCCTGCGTGTTTGTCTTCTTGCTCCGGGTTTTGGTGACGACGTCTTTGATTATTGTTTGTGTTTGAGTTTGTGTTTGTTGTTCATTAAATTATTGTTGGTCCGCGTTTCCTGTAGACCATGACAACAACTTCAACACTTGGGACTGGTCCCCTGAGCCACCACGACAGATCAGACATATGGACAGTAAAATGAACCGCACTTAATAATAACAATAATAGATAAACGCATAGAAAAGCCTGAAATGGTTTTTCATATTTTGATCGAGATCTGACATTTCCTGAATAAATCTGCACTCGAACGTCCCCACCGTGGAACTAATAAAGTCCATCCAAACTAGTCAACATGCTCAAATATCAAAAGAAAGAAGCTGTAGGGGAAAGCCGTGCAGCAACGTCATCGGGCGAAGAGGAACCAAACCGTTCCCCTCCACGCCACACCACCTCTGACTGTCGCAGTACCAGTGTGACACTGATCACCAGTGTGATCAGTGTCAATCACTGATCTCACACTGATCAGTGTGAGATCAGTGATTGTGATTTAATTACAGTCCTAATCAATGACGATTATACAGCTGGTAATTACCAGGCTCAACATGCGAGTCTGTGCGTCAATCATGGGAAAAAGTGCTTGTTTTGTTTGATGTGTTAACATGACCTTGAGCTGATCCATTCATTATCAAGTTTTAAGAATTAGCCCTCAACTATTTCAGAAAAGTTTGGTGACAAGAGTCCCATACGCTGAGTCCCCCCACCGCCCCCCACAAACCGACACACACACACGCGCACACACACGCGGCTGAAAATACCTTGATGCCTCTCATTCCCACGACGCCGATCTCGCCCTTATCCCCTTTGTGCCCTGGCAGCCCTTCTCTTCCTGCTAAACCCTGGAGAGAAAAAACTGAATTATTCATGTCGTGTCGGTGAGATAGTCTGTCAATACTGAAGACACAGACCGATTCACCGGGAACGCCAGGCTGACCTGCTTCTCCCTGCAGGATTATGTTAATGAGAGGGAGAAATTATGACTCGCACCCTTCTCT
Organism: Synchiropus splendidus; assembly: GCF_027744825.2. Classification (NCBI taxonomy): domain Eukaryota; kingdom Metazoa; phylum Chordata; class Actinopteri; order Syngnathiformes; family Callionymidae; genus Synchiropus; species Synchiropus splendidus. Next base: position 1,867,001 of record NC_071339.1, read on the forward strand.
GATTGGGTTACCTTCAAAGCAAAATGACTCATTAGAATTATTGTTGGAAACAGCTGCTTGCCTTCTGTCCTCCAGGGCCGCGGGCACCAGGGAATCCAGTGGAGCCATTTTCACCTGGCTCCCCTCTCAGACCCTGACAAACCATTGTGAGGGCTTATTTGGACTTGAAAGATTGATTTATTTCACTTTCAAAAAATGCTGGCTACCTGCTCTCCTGGTGGGCCCTCTTGACCTTTCACCCCCTTTTCTCCCTGAATACCTTTTGGACCCCGATCACCCTGAGAGAAACAGACAATAATGAGCCAGAAGAACTTAAATGGTCATGAGGCTTGGGGAAGATTCCTGCATTTACTGACCTGTTCTCCTTTGTTGCCCTTTTCTCCAGGAGGTCCTCCCACCAAAACTGTATCCCCCTGCGAGGACAGTTACAACCAGAGGGTTACGGTGAACCATGTTCTGTCTCCACTGACACTACAGCTGCCTGCTGACCATTTTCAGCTGTTGAGCAGTCAGTCGACCTTAACCTTTTCAGATTCTGACAACACATGGGCCTGACCTCAAAGTAGTTCTTATTAAGAATGGTTCATCAACTATTTGCCTCAAAAAGTTTACTTTCTGGGTTGACTTTTACTGAGCTGAATTGGACAGCTGAAGTTTCTCAATCAATTTCAAGCGACTCCATGTCTAAAGACACTTTCAATGTGAAAGCTTTTGGGCTTCATCCCCTTCAGTTAAGCTTGTTTTGTGTACTATCTCACTGATCACTATTCTTACAGGTTCTGAAGCAACTGGACCTTTAAAAACTTCTCACCATCTTCAGTGAAAGTCTTATGGTGGGGTGACTGAATGTGTACAATGACACCAGAAAGATATTGTTTGGAAAATCCCAGATGCTGTCAGCTTGACAGAAAATATTGGAAGTAATGAAACACAACTGTTGCGTTTCCCACCTTAAGGCTGAACAGGCAGTTTGAGTTGAGAATAGAATTTTACACCTCACTGCAGGTTATTAAAATCTACATAATTGAAAAGAATGAAAGGCTATTTCAGTCAAACGGTCGTCCTATTCTGAAAGCACCACATTCTTTGCGGCTTTTTTTCCTCATTATTTCTGTTCATTTAAGTCGTGAAATCGCAAAAAGAAGAAGGCTTGAAGTGGACTGTGTTCTGGTATTAAAATGCACCTTGTCTCCTTTGTCCCCTTGCAGCCCGGCGTCTCCCTGTTGAGGTAAATAATGAGAGTAAAGCATTCTTATTCATGGACGTCAACCTAATTTGCCACATTGCTGCAGAAGAATGATCAAAAGGTGCAGCATGATGACACACAACCGTGAGAGACTGGCCATTAGTATTCACCTTTTCTCCTCGCGTCCCGCGAGCACCTGGAGGGCCCTGACAGACACACATGGACATGTCAACACAGACACACAATTTTGCAGGGTTCCACAATTCAAGAGGGAAAGCTTCGCATTGAATGTCCATTACAGAGAATATTATGTGACAACTTTGGTTTTTCCTAGCGTCTCTGCATCCATTAGCATTAGCATTATTTGGATAAAAAATGCTGTTTATGATCTTACTGTCGGCCCTCTTTCCCCATCCAGGCCGGGACGACCCTCCTCACCCTGAAGATAAAAACATGTTTAATATGAGCAGATGTCAAACTCCAGCAAACAAGGCAAAATGAATCAACTGCAAGTGGAATTATTGAAAAGATTCAGTCTTCAAATGGTGGCGTTTCAGTGCTTTTCTTTAATAATTAAATTAATGATATGACTATATACAATTCTACTGTATGATGATTATACAAATTGCATTATTTAAATAATAAATTAGAAATGTAAGTCATTAATTTATTAAAAACAGCACAAATAGAGTCAGGTGGTCTCACCCTGATGCCTGGCTCTCCTCTCTCTCCTCGGGCACCAGGGACGCCAACACCAACTTCACCCTGCACTCAGAAATGAATTAGAAAATTCATTTCCAAAAAAAACACAAACCACAAATTCAATAAGACAAATCCAAGTCAGCCACCTTGTCGCCTCTGATCCCATTCACACCGGGGGAGCCCTGGAAAACATCATGCAAGATGTCAAATGCAAGCTGGAATCAAGTCATATTCTTCAGTCGCTGACAGCGCCACATTTCATGAATTTACACACACATTTCTATCTTTTTCACTTACAATTGGACCCTGTGGACCTGGAGGACCGGGAGGTCCCGGAGTGCCTATTTGCCCTGCAAAGCCCGGTGGACCCTAAACTCAAAAATACTGACATTTTATCTTTGTTTCATTGTTCGTTCAAGAACATTACAGCTGTATTTCCGACCTTCTGTCCTATAAGTCCAGGTGGTCCTGGTTGCCCATTTTCACCTCTTATTCCCGGAGGGCCAATGGTACCTGGTTTTCCTTGAGGTCCTGGAGGACCAGATGGTCCAGGAAGACCTGGATCTCCCTGGAATCAAGTTCAATTAAATTGAAATGTTGGTGCATAGTTTCACAATGCTTGAAGTTAAGCAGCATAACTGACCTTCAGACCCGCAGGTCCCTCCCGACCTGGAGGTCCAGCTATTCCAATGCCTTTATCCCCCTGCAGGACAGCTTTTGTCAAGGCTTTGTCACACTCCAGTGTTGAATTTGATATTGTATCAGAGACAATACATGTTCAGAAAAAATGACAGAGTTCACCTTATCACCTTTGGGCCCGGCAGGTCCCTGCTCCCCCTGAGGAAGAAAAAAAAATCATCAATTCATTTCACACATAAGATGACCGCAGCTGGTTTGTAGGTGGAAACATCATAATGCATGTACGAGTATTAAACTAATACCATATGGAGGTGATATCTTAACCAATATTAATATGGAACTGATGAAGAGTGATCATGTGAATTGCAAAAAACACTTCCACTGCATTTCATTCCTGCCACAGAGGGTGCAGCTGACATCAAGTCACACACTCACGCAGGTGAGAGCGTGGTGAGGACTTTGTCCTGCTGATAGAGTTGGAACTGGAGGCCTTAAAAGAGGGTGGTGATTGAAATCACTATTCGTCCTCTGTTGGTTACCAGCAAGGAAACAGGTGCAGCCATTATTGCCTTGTACGGAAAGGGCTTCACAGGCACCAGGATTACATCAAAATCAGCCGAATCGTCAAGAACTTCAAGGAGAGCGGTTCAATTGCTGTTAAGAAGGCTTCAAGAACGTCCAGCAAACGCTGGGACCGTCCCCTAAAGTTGATTGAGCTGAGGGATCCAGGCACCACCAGTGCAGGACTTGCTGTGAAAAGGCAGCAGGCAGGTGTGAGAGCAACTACACACACGGTGAGGAAGACTTCTGGGGAAAGGATTGGTGTCAAGAAGGGCAGCAATGGAGCCACTTGTCTCCAGGAAAAACATTAGGGACAGACTCGTATTCTGAAGAAAAGTACAGGGATTGGACTGCTGAGGTTGGGGCTTCTGGAAAAAGCATCCTGAGGGCATGAATGTGTGGGGGAGCTTTTCAGCCAAGGGACTGGGCACTCTCACAATTTTGCTAAAGAACACAGCTACAAAAAAAGAATGGTACCAAAACATCCTCGGAGAGCAACTTCTCCTCACCATCCAAGAACAGTTCAGTGACAAACGATGCCTCTTCCAATATGATGGTATGAGTCCATGGGCAGGAAACATATTCCACTGAGAACTGGTGGTCAATCCTCAAGAGGCGGGTAAACCAACCAAAACCCACAAATTCTGACAAACACCGGGCATTGGTCATGATGGGGTCAGGATGTAGTCCTGAAGTCAACTGACAGCATGCCAGGGCCAGTTGCAGAGGTCTTGAAAAAGAAGGGTCAACATTGCAAATGCTGACTCTTGGCATATAAAGTGTGTTTGGAGATGCAGTCGCTTGAAATTGACTGAGAAACTTCAGCTCTCCAATTCAGCTCAGTAAAAATCAACTGCAATTGTCAACAAAAGCCTTAGATGCCCATGAAATGAATACAGTTCAGTATATTATAGTAACATGTGACAAACACTGAAGCACAGACCTTAGTAAAAATGAGTGTAATTCTCTACTATTTCGGCCGTGACTGAAGTCCAGACAAACATTACAGGCCTCAGTTACTCACGCTCTCTCCTGGCCGGCCGTCTTGACCAGGTGCGCCCTGATGATGACAGTTAAACAGGGTTACTATCAGCAGGGCGACCAGTCAAACCTGCAGTTCCATCTCACTCACACGCTCTCCTTTTCCGCCTGAAGCACCTTTATCTCCCCTGGAGCCCTGAATAACAGCATTTTTTTTTCTTCAAAGAACATTTTAAAGGCACATTTTGTTCATCTTTCAGATAATATTAGGTGCAGCTTACCTTCTCTCCAGGAAGCCCTTGTTCTCCTGCTGTGCCTGGCAGAGTTGGACCTGGAAGTCCCTGTGAGCATCAATAATGGAGAGATAAAAAAAATCAATAGTACACAATAATAGTTCAGTGAACACATGAAGTATATGCACCGTACATAAATACATCTTTGGTCAAAATGGTTATGAAATGAATGTCAACGTCAACTTAACAGCGATTTAAAGAAAAAGCACTGTCAGCATAAAATGCTGTATAAATTTTTGAAAATGATCAGCAAGAGTCTACAGAGGAAACACAGTGGTAATATAGAGTCACCCTCTACGGCACTGAACCTGTTCACCTTTGACTCACAGATACAAAGTTCTCAACGACTCTCTAATGACTGACATTCATTTTCCATTTGAAAAAGAAAAAAGAAATTGCTAAAAGGCCAAATTGCTTTTACAGAACAGTAATCTACAGTCAAAACTGTTACTGTCCCTGGAAGGTTTAAGTGAAGACTTAAGTGTGTGATTCAACTGCCAAGACGGAAGCAACGCTGTGTGAGTGCTTGACTCACCTTTTCTCCTCTGGGTCCAGGTGGTCCAGCTACAGACTGCAGAGGATAAAAATAGGAGAAAATAACAACTTATTATCGCCAGTCCAGAGTGTATGGCTTTCATTTAAAACCCTCTGCAAGGACAGGTGAAGAGCACACGGGGGGGAAACTGCGAGGCATTTCTATACCGTCCAGCCAGTCGACTGGAGAATTAGAGTCTTCAGACTACACTCGACAAGGCAGATTTCTGCAATATTTTTGTCTCCTAGAATACAGGTTTTGGATTGATTTAGACTATAGCAACGAAGGTGTCGCCTCACAACAGCGAGAGCAGGAGAGATGGAATTATTTTTAGTAAAGCAACACGTGTATGACCATAAGCACCGAATGCTTTACTGTTTACACGTATCAACAACAGCTAGTGTTCAGAAGACGCACTGGCAGTGCTGGGTTATTTGTCTGGCCCAACCACAGCACGTCACCGGGGCTAACTCTGAATATTAAACAGCAGCAAATAATCCTTTGTTGTTGTTGTTTTTTGTGCAGAGTTGAACTCCTCGTCACCCAACGCTAACGCTTGGCTTTGTACTTGCTGGCGAGAATACATTTTCATAAAGTCATCACGCATGCTCTCAGAGATGAAACAGATGGGAACTTTTCTGCCTTCATTGCTGTGTGCCTTTGTTTCGCTGGAACTTCTGGAATATGCTTGAAATATTGACCTGAGCAGTGACCATTATCGAGCATCGAGATTCGTCTGGTTGCCACACACTTGAATGCTTTCAGAATGCTTTTTAAAAGTCACAAACAAGAGACATAGAAGCCGAGGGACTATCTAAAACCTCTGTCCGCTGGATCAAAGAAGGTAAAAGTGTAGATGTTGCGGGCACAAATCCTAATGGGCTCCAAGTTAAGAAGACCAGCAAAAACAGGGGAGCTTTTCTCCATGGTGTAGCTGCATGACATCAGCTCCGCTCAAAGCACAGACCATCTCCAGGCCATATCTATAATTATATATGAGACTGTAACCAGGAGCAACTGGTGGAAAGTGAGCGTCAGTGGCCCAATTATTTTCAGCGGTGGCACTTCTCAAGTCCAATCACAGATGAAGGGGGAGAAGTTCATAAAACCTATGGAGCCGTTAAACCCAGAGAAAACTAACTCCAACGTGAACAGATTACAATGACAGATGGATGAAAACAGGGGTGAATGTCCCTTCCATGATCTGTTAACTGATTCATTGTTCCCTCATGAATTACAATTATGACAAATACACAATGTACTCAGCTTTAGGGTTTCGTCAACTGAAACCCAAAAGCTGTGGCCAATAAATAAAGATTTAACAGGATTTCAGAGGCTTTTTTTTCCAAGTAATGGTTGGCTCAGTTGCTATTTTTAGCTTCAGCAGAAGCCTCTGTCTCTTGGGGATCCCCCTCTATTATTCTTCAGGAAAACTCCAGGGCTCTTTGCAACAGATAATGGACTTGTGAAAATAGTTTCATCATTGCAAAAAGCGATTCAATAGTGCAGTTTCAGACATGCTAAAACACATTTGATCCCGTCGGCAAGTGGCAAATCAATTCAACTCAATTAAATAAAATGTATGTGTTTGAATAAAATAAAGCAGCATTTATAAAAGACCGAAAAGCCTAAGAATGAGAGGGTTTTTCTTCTTCTGAAAAGACACCACCTGTAAACTAGAAATACGCATAAATGTTGCAATAATGTTCAGACATTAGACATTCAGACATTATTAGTTTATATATATATATATATTTTTTTTAATGGCTTATTTATTATGTGTTATATTTATACACATAACATTTTTATTTTAACCTATAGAACAATGCACAAAACCGGAGAGAGAAATGCATGGCTCTGTAGGTGAATCAATAAGGCATAAAGAGCAGCCCAGAGACCTTGGGTCCATGTTGTCTCCTACCCCCCATTGATAAATGAATTATGTGCAGCTGTAAAGTACAGCAGTCTGACCGCAGCCCCCAGAGGAAGACCACCTAGTGTTATCCATCAGATGAAAACACAGCAGGGGAAGGAGGGGAAATATTTTTATATTCCTGCAAGACCAAACATCTGTAATGCTTTTAGCGGACAAAATACAAGCCTGCATGAGCAAAGTTGTTAGTTTTAGCCTTTTAGTCTTGGGTGTAACACAAACTCACCTTCCCCGGAGGACCGCTGTCTCCCTGTTCACCCTTTAAACCCAGCTGGCCTGGAGGTCCAACAATACCCTGCACAACAAATGATGTTGATTTGCTGTAAAGAGAAATGCAGTAAAGAACAGCCATGTTCTGCTTCTGATAACGCACCTGCTTCCCTGGTAATCCAGGTGTTCCTTCTTTGCCGGGAATCCCATCTCTGCCAGGCACCCCAGGTTTACCTGCTTCACCCTAAAGAGGCGCATTACAGTGAGCTGCAGAACGTCTTTTGAATATATTATGCAATAAAGTGCTAATATTGAGCCATATCTGAATTGCATGGCTAAAAGCCAGAGAACCAATCAGATTTCAATATGATAGAATTGCAGATTTACAGTAATTTCTGGACTATAGAGCGCATTGGAATAATATCTGCACCCACCAAATTTAAGATGGAAAACAGCTCTTGTTCATCCATAAGCAGCAGCGGCCTATAAGCCGCGGGTGCAGCAGTGCTGTCTGCACTTTGGAAAGCTGAGTGGTGCACACGGCTTAAAAATGCATCTCTGAACTAGTTTTGAAAAGGAATGAAACAACCTGGACAATGTTCTGAACTTGAAAGTTCCGACACCACAGTCGGTCTCAGATGCCGCTTCTCATCTCCGGTTCTCTACAAGATTGGTTCTGCACAGCACATTTGAGATTGATGTGTCGAGGCGCAATATTTTAGCTATACATAGCTGCGTTGTTGCAGGGTATGATTTGAAGAGAAAATTGAGGAGCTCCTTTGTGTGTTGCCAATTATGGAAAGGATGTTGTCTAAGTGACTTGTGGTGTCACTTACCACTTGCCCTGGAAGTCCTGGAGGTCCCTGTGGACCCTGCAGAAATTAAAAAAGGACCATGTCCACTCAACCATAAAAGGCCAGCTGATCTTTATTTGATGAAAAACAGCCAAAAAAGACTCACTACTGCCCCCGGGGGACCTGGTGGTCCGGGTAAACCGGTGCTTCCTTGGGCACCAGGAAGACCCTGAGAGGAGACAATGGTAGTTCACTCTTGTGAATGTCAATGAATGTATGAAAAGTACAGAAAATAGCATTGTTTACCTGAATACCAATCCCTGGCTCTCCTTGATTCCCCTGTAAACAAATGCTTATGTCAGACTCTTACATGAGCACAGTCAACTTTCAATGACTTTTTAAACGCTGACCTTCACCCCTGCTGGACCAGGAAGACCAGTGGGACCCATGGGACCCTGGTTAGCACATGCATTGTGAAGGAAATGATTAAAGGAGTCAGTTTTGCTGTGAAGGCATCCAGCCTGGTTTAAATAGTTGCCATCGGTCACTTGGGCAACACAATTGTTCGAAAATATTTACAGCAATTGTAAGAATCTTAAGTTTCATTTTAGTTCTAAAGATGAGCACAAATCATCTGTAGATCAACATACAAATACAGCCGATTTCATTTATAAACATCTGAAAGTCAGACTCACAGTTGGCCCTCTGGTGCCAGGATCGCCAGTATTTCCCTGTAGAACAGAGCAGCACATACCTCAGCATCTTAAACGGCACCTGTGCTGCTGCCCCTCAGAGGTCACGAACAATGGTTTACATAATAGCAGCGAGGGGGAAAGAATACTTCCATATGTGTTGACGAGTGTAAATAGAGGCATTAAGAAAGAGGATCAAAGTGGTTCAACCACGCTGAAACGCATTACCAAGAGCAGAGAGTCAGGTCATTCGACAAACGTAACATGTGAATTCAAAAACATAAACTGAGGAGCTGCAGTGTTTCAAGCACAGCAGTCCTCATTCAAACAGAACAAATATAACCTGATTTTATCATTTGTAAATTATAATTTTCTAATACTTCAAGAGAGTATAAATCTAACTTGTATTTGAAGATATAACTTAACATTTTGGTGTCCAAATCTGTGCTTACTGGGCAATGATTTTGTTCAAGGCTCACTGCTCCATGGCTGCAGTTGATGACATTGGAATGACTCATGATGAAATGCAGGTGGAGCAAGACAAACACAGAGAGAGAACAAAACCAACAAGCATAGAGCTCTGAAAGGTATCAGTGATTTATGAGAGAAAACAGACTGTGATGCTGCTGCATGCGTCAGTGGAAGCAAGTAGATTTGGAACCTTTCCGATCAATCCCCATCATGCACTGAGTAAAGTGAATTTCCATCAGAGTTGGCTCCCTTTTATCATACTGTTTACATGAATGAGTGAATACTTGAGTTTGACCAAAGCTTTTTACCAGAAAGAAAACAGAATTGTGACGCAAATGAATCGTTTTTGCCCTAGAGGTGCATGTGTGCTCCCAGACGATCAACTCTTCCTGTCTCCTGTGTGGATTACAACCTATTTGTGGCCCAGCTTTGATCATCACTCTCCCTTCCCCAGTTGTATCTGACTACACAAAACCAATCCAACAGATTCAAAGCAGAAACCCTACCGGTCTGCCGAGCACTCCGGGGAACCCAGGCTGGCCCTAGAGAGGATCAGAAATGACACAATAGTTGAGGATAAAACAAAGAATATATCACACAGGGAAGGAAACTCATAGTGTGGGGGCAAAAACATGTCCCCTATCTTGGTGTGCGTTTGCACAGCGCTTTTCACATGACACAAAGCTCTTTGCAGGAACCACTGTTCCTTCATAGGACATGTTAGCAACATCTGGAGCCACAGCTGCCCTGGGCCAGACGGGTGCCAATGGCCACTCAGACCCTTCACAAGATGGCCGGTCTGACAGGTGCAAGACCGGTGCAAGTGCAGTTGTCGCAAAATACACTGCATTAATAGGCAGGTTTATGGCCCACACTCTGCTGACTTACTGGCACCAACCGATGTTTGCTGGCATTATATTGAGCCCTGTATATGCTTGTTAATGTACCAGATTAGGAGGCTCCAGTGTGAGGTGTGAAAGGTTCATACGTTGGACCGTCAATGGAAGGGGGATGGAAGTGTATGCTGCCACGGAAATCTAGGCTATAGTTTAGTTTCATTTCTCATGTTCATGTAATATGATTGAATCATTTTTGATCAGTGATCACAGACATGAAAAATGAATTTCGTACAAACATTTCACGCTGGCAGGTAGGAACTAAAGTTGAAACAATGTAATGACAGATGCATTTGTTATAACACCCCCAAATGAGATAAAACTGCTCTCAATACAGTCATTGACCCATTCCTGTGAAACCTGTATCGTCATGTATAAAGTGAACAATAAAGCCTTTATTTTCAGTCAGGTTTGTCTGGTTAAATGTACAGGCGAGACTGACCTGCTTCCCGTCTGGTCCTTGTTTGCCAGGCTCCCCAGATACTCCCTGCCACATAAGGACACATCAAGTGTTTAATGTCACTTTATAGCAATGAGCTGAGAGTAGTCAGTGATGTCATTATTTCAGTCATATAGAACCAACCGGTGACCCATCACGTCCTTTCTCTCCAGCTTCTCCCCGCTCTCCTTTGGGACCTCGAGGTCCAGTGAAGCCCTGGAACACAAGCAGCAAAAGTAATACGATGCCACGTGAGTGGAACATTCGATGAATACTAATATTGTACCTGGTCTCCTTTAGAGCCCGCTGGTCCAGGAAAACCTGCTTCACCCTTTTGTCCTGAAAGTCCAGGTGGACCTCTGACACCGGGTGTCACCGTCAGGTCCCGTTCAATACACTCACCCTAAAGAGTGTTAAAATAAACTGTGAGATCTGTGTCTTCTTTTCCTTGTAGGTGAATGGCAAAAATAACCTCACCTTTTCACCGGGTGAACCAGCTGATCCCTTAGGTCCTGGTTTACCCTTTCATTCAAAAGTAAAGTTTACAAACTCGCAGACGCATGACATCAAACAAATACAAGAACACAGAGTCATTCTCTACATTATGAATAAGCAGTTTGAATAAACCAAGTGTTAAGTCTGGTATTCACTCACATCTTGTCCCCTGTCTCCCTTTTCTCCTCTCTCACCCTTGAACACAAAACCAAAAAGCAGATTTAGTGTCACAAATATTGTTTTACGTATTATTCCTCTAAGTTCCTCCATACCTGTTCTCCTGGGTTCCCTGCCTCGCCGGTTTCCCCTGGTCTTCCAGGTACGCCAGGTCTTCCAGCTTTTCCTGGACCTCCAGGAGGCCCAGGTGGTCCCTCAGATCCCTGCTCCACAGTAGCTCTTCCCGGAGGCCCCGGTGTTCCTGCAGAACCTTTATCTCCTTGGTCCCCCTTCGCGCCTTTCTCCCCTGCAGGACCACGGGCACCCTGGCACACAGGAACAGAAGATTCAGCTGCAGCACTGTAGAGTCAGTGTGAACACAGTTCTACTCACATCTTGACCAGGGATTCCATTGAACCCAGGTTCTCCTTTGCTTCCCTTAGGGAACAATCCTGATGGGAAGCTCCCACCTTTCCCGAAGTCTTGCCCAGGCTTAGGTTCTCTTAGTGGATCCTTCACATCAGTTAAAAGGAAAAAAAGAGACATGGCATTAGCCAAAGCTCTGACACATTGTAGTAGTCTTCATTAAGACCAAACGTATTGCAGCGCAACCTTCTTAGCTGAGACCTCCTACCTTTGGTTGGTCGATATTGAATTTTTCTATTGCCCGCCTTATATCCTGGCGAGAGACAAAAAAGAGAAAGGAATTATTGGAGCAGCAAGTCACACCTGCGGCAACTGATGTGGTGTTTTACTTCTTGAGACACTGGTGGGCACGGCTTGCCATTGCTCCCTGGCTCTCCCTGAAGATAGACAGGCGTCACTCAACACATCAACAATCGCTTTAAACCAAACCAGGACTGACTTACCGTGTCGCCCTTGAGTCCCGGCGAACCTCTTTCTCCCTGTTAAAGAAAGGAAAGTGGGTGGAAAAAGGGCAGATTATCTGTGAAATAAACACGCAAAAGCATGACTTACATTTGGTCCTCTTGGTCCAGGAACCCCTGGATTACCCTGCAGGGCAGAAGAAGGGCAAAGATAAAAATATCAATCGACAAGATTGTGGCAGAGGCGGACAAAGATAAACATCGGCATTGTGGCAGCTACGATTTATGCAGATCACATAGGCCCGCAGGCGCTGGAACACAAGAGGGAAATCACAACTCTCACGCTCTTAGAATTTCCACATTTCAATATGCACAGCACAGCAGCTACTTCAATTGTAGAGGGAAAAAGTCTTAAGAACTCTGCATGTATGTCGAATTTATTTTAATTCACATTCTTCAGGTAAGTCTTTAAACGGCTGTTGGTAAATACACAAACCCTAAATGAAAAATGATCTGACCACAGCGCTCAGTGGATCTTAATGGTTTCAACTCTATCACACATACGCAGCACCTGTAAAGCCTGATGACAAGTTTGTTTTCATTGTATCTGGGGGAACAGTGTCATATACTGCTATTTCAGAACTACTGTAGTTTTGATCACAATGTTCTGGCTCACTCATTCATGACAACCCAACGCCCAATAGTCATTTTGGAACATATAAATCTGAACATTAATTTATCCAATAAGCATGGCAAAAACATTTGAACTGATCAAACAGAAGTTGGCTTGATCAGAGTCACAAACCATCGTTCTCTAATGCATTTCTATACCTGCATTGACCGGTGAAAAGCAGCTGACTTCACAGGTTCATTTAACATTTAAGCATCATTTTGACCAATCAAAATCCTCTAAACTTACAGGAATTCCTGGTGTACCTGGTGGACCTGGAATTGGTGGCAGTTCAACTCCTTTCACATACACAACCTGAAAGAATAGAGGGTGTCCACATAAGTTTTCACGGCAGTAAGAAAACCGCCCGTATTTGTTATCACACCTGGCCAGGTGGACCGATGTTGCCAGGTACTCCCGGCTGACCTGGAGGACCAGTCGGCCCTCGCGGCCCATCAACACCCTGGTCTCCCTTTTGACCCTCACGGCCCTGGAAAAGAAAAAGAGAGAAGAAAAAAAATGAAAAGGCGAAAGCATCCTGGTTTTGGCAGCACTCACCCCCTCCTTCAGAGTGAACTATCAAATCAAAGCAGGTGGCCGCTCTAGCCTTCCACTGATGTTGGCTAGATAATTAATTTGAATTTGCACATGAAAACAGAACTCTGACATTTGGCACCCCTCTGGATTCCTCTCAGAAGAACCCGGCTCTTAAAGGATAAGCTTGATGATTAGAGTTGGCGATAAATATAGCGTCGCCCTCACTCCATTCAGAGAGAGTGTGACGGCAAAGTCAATGTCAGTGCAGCCCACGCTGACAAACAAGCCTTCGTGGAGCAGCAATAAAGAAAGTCATACAATGAACACACAGTGTACTGAATATAGAGCAGAAAATAAAAATGACTTGGACACCTGGTGAAAAACTTACATCTTTTCCAGGGGGTCCACCCTCTCCTCTGTCACCCTGTAGATAAGAGACACTTTCAAGACACAACAACAGCTCATACTGTATTTCACCTAACACGATAAACGTTCCATGTCTGGCTGCTTAACTTAACATTTTAGGTGGCAGACTTTTTTCCAGGAAGTATTCTCCTTTGATATCACTATTTCACTAGGCTGTAGCTTGAAAACACATTAAGGTTTACTGTAGAACAGAAGGTTCTTCAGTGAGTTTGAGATGGAAGTAAAATATAATGTCACCAGTCGGCGGACCTAGTGAATTACATAACTTTTATACATGGGGAAACTCTTGCCCACCTCTCAGCCAGTGATGGTTGGCTGGGCATCACTGTCATTTACAACGGTACCATGAACGCCACTGCTGTCTCCACTGTTATTCACACTGCATTTTTCCCAGTTTTCTACTGCTATTTCCGTATTTTTACCGTACCTAGAAATGGTGAAGCACCAGTGTGTGCTGCCTGTGGACTCAGTCTCACTATACGCGTACCTTCTGTCTGACTGTATGATCTTCAGCTCTGAATATTCCACATCAGAAGAGAGTCACTCTGCACTCTGTTAGGCTTAAAGCCTCTCGCCTCCTTGACCAGGAGCAGTTTTCAAACTGTATTTAAAGTTAGACAGAACAGAAATGTTGCTCATATTGAAGTTACACGTATCTGCCATCTGGATGTGTAAAGTAGTAAATACATCAAGCGCTGTATGTGCAGCCTGGCTTGTTAAAATGCCTCCAATTTGCGATGACGGTATCTAAAGGGTTAAAATTTAAAAGTAGTTGAAATCACAAAAAAGTTTGAATTTTACTGAAGTGCTTGCCACAACTTTAAGCTTTAAGTTGTAAAAATCTTTTCAATTCTGGTCACCACAGTGAGTAACTGGGTGAAAAAAGAGAATGACCAGGATTCTAAGTGCATATTATTCTACCTAACTTGGGTCGATCACAATTGGTGATCTGACGATACATCAAACCAGAGCAGATATAGGTTGGTGTGCGTGAGTATTTTCTGTTTTTACGATACTGATTAAAATCCCTGTTCCACACCAATTTCCACCAGTTAATGAAATGCTGTCTGAGTCTTCCTCCTCTCCTATTTCTATTCACGTCATCTCCAAAGATGCCTTAGCCTGACTTCTGTGATCTATAATGCATACACCAGCTACATTTCACAGCCCATTGAAAATCAATTCATGGGCCATCGCCACACAACAGACCACTGGGTGGGATTGTTAATGGTCGCTGATGACAAACCTTCCTCCCATCTTCCCCTGGCACACCTTCCTCCCCCTGCAAACATGGCAACATATTCAGCACTGGTTGAACATTAACACAAAAATGAATTGTTTCCTCAAAAATACGCACCATTTTACCAGGTGTTCCGGGTTTACCATCTTCACCTGCTCTGCCCTTTATGAAAACAAAAAGAAAATATATCATTTTTGCTTGTTGTTGTCTCTTTTTTATATATACTGGAGTGTACTCACAGGCGTCCCTGCGGCACCGGGTGGTCCAATGGCACCAGGTGGACCCTGCGGTCCTCTTAATCCTGCCAGACCCTGGATGAGTAGCACATGTCAATATGATTACCGAAATTAAAAATAACAATTAAAATTGAAAGAAAATCTGGAGTATGGTTGGCAGTGTCACTGAGCAAAGGCATCCCTGTTGAAAAATAAAGCCAGTCATATTTCTCCAGTCAGATTTTTTTTTCAATTCAGCTAATCTAGCAATGGCATTGAGCCCGACTGAGCACACAAGTATGTGTCTGCACCAAACTCTCTATGGTTTGAAAGGTTCACATTAGAAAGTGTGCATAAGAACTGGCCAGTGAAAATGCTTTGTGTCGCAACAGCTGAAATCTTGTTCTCCCTGGCCACGCCCACTCTGCTGTGCTAGGTCTAGAGGAAACAATCCGTCCGTCTCCGCTGCTGTCAAACAGTAGCGTCTCACCGCTCTCTTAAACGTCCACACTCGGAAGTTGAAATCACTTGCAGCCAAAGCCTCATTTCCGCGTGAGTCTAAACCAGCTGGTGTGCATCATCCTGTCTGCACGCTTGGTTGTTTAGAGATTTAAAAAAAATAGGCGCAGCTCTTTCTTTGACGAACCGGAGAATCGTGGCATTACTGGAGCGTCTCGGGAATGAAAGTGAACTTATAACCATGAGCGAGGGAAGGACACTGCGGTGCTGATGATGGGGTCTGACTCTCAAAACAAAAAAGACCACTTTTGGCTAAATTACTGAGTGTTTGTTTGTCTCTGTTTGTCTCTCACTCACACTTCCACTTCCGATCTGCGTATCAGAGATGCGTTGCGCATGCACACACACTAGATTAGACCTGGGCAAAAACTATCAACCTTTTTCTATCGTTTTTTAATCCTGTTTCCGTTTTCGCCAGTAATTTTTGTTTTTGTTGTCATTTTAAGATTTTCCTCAAAATATGAAATATTTTTGAAATAAATTTCCTTTTCATATTCGATGTTTGGTCCATACTTTTATTACGATTTCTAAAATGCATGTAAAATGATTTTTTTATCGGGTTTGTGGCACATTTACACTTTACACGCTTCCATTGGACCATTTATGGTTCATTTCCTCCATGTTACGTACTCTTTGATTGATTTTTTTATTTTTTTCCATCACGTTTCGTAGTCATCGCCACCGTTCTTTTGGCATGATGGCCCCACACAGCAGTTACAGTTTATAATGTGGCTGCTTAGGAAAATGTAACTGCCCACCTCGGCGCTAGATCATAACAATGCAAAACGTTGAGCAAACTAGCTTGAATCAACATCTCTGATGTGCAGCAAAGCAGAAACATCTCGGCCTCACACGGGGTGGGCAGAATCATCACGACGGGGGGACTTACTGCATCATGGAGAGGAGCACTTCAACATTTGGAACACATGAATGAGTCAGTAAAGTTGGATTTGGTTGTTAGTTGTTAGTAATAACTATTTCCTCTCATTGCTATGACCCTGTTATGGCAAGAGAGGACTGGCTGATAGCAGCAATAGAGACACTCTTAAGGACAATGAAGTCGCAATCCAACTCACATCTCTTCCTGGATCTCCTTGTTTCCCAGGATCCCCCTTAAAGAAAAATTCACAAAGTAACAAACATATTCATGGAGTTCCAGAGACCTGTTTTTCATGAGGTACCCTGAGGCCTGCTGCTCCTGGAGGCCCTGGTTTTCCATCCGTGCCAGGGCGCCCGTCTACTCCAGGAATGCCTCTGTCTCCCTGAACAGTTTCAGTTTTAATAATATTAAAGCAGCATGAAGATTAGTGAAAAAAGTTCATTATTTACTCCACATGAACATGATCACTTGTCAAGTTTACACTGAGGTACTGGGAATTCAGGCCTCTTGGCCATACATTGTGGTTAGGCAGGGACACTGATAACAAAATTACATTTTAGTATGTATTAAGCAGATCTACAGTTCATGTTGTGCCGGCCACGTTTTTGTCGAAAATACACTGAGGTCATGCCCATGAAATATCAGGGAAAAGAGGCGCCACATAATGGTCAGCTGTTCATAGTAACAGACTGACCTAATGCAGGCCAGGTGAACTCAGAAATAGGGTTCTGCCAAGGTCAGGTTTGACAAATTTAAATACTTTCCTCCAAATATCAAATTTGGATTCTGGCACCTTTTACATGCTTCAGTGTCTCATGTTTATGAGTCTGTTGTGCTTTGGTTTTGCCAGATTTTATATTTGGAATGCACTTTGAAAATGTGCCAAAACAAATCCACATAATCCATAACGACTTTTTCCAATCCACTCTCATCATACAAGCTATGAAAATGTAACTTTTATTCCACCTCAAAAAAGCACAGTTGAGTGTAATAAGATCGCAACATTCAACGAGGACGTGAATAAACTTTCAGACTACATGAGCTGTTTTCTACCTGTGAGTCATAATTCATGAGTTTTTTCTTGTTTGAACATGGATTTGTCATGTAGTGTTATTCAAACCTTCTCTCCAGGGGATCCTCTCTCTCCACTGTCACCCTATAAAAGCCAGTAAATCTGATGTAAGAATGCCACAGTGAGGATTGAAACATTCATGGTCACAATTAAGCAAACTTCAGCTCAGAAGCGAGGACAGGAAAGAAACGTACTCTTGCGCCTGGCGGCCCACGCTGTCCCTCTGGACCCTGCATAGACACAGCAGAGGAAGAACAAGAAGTCTCAGAGGTATTTCAGTCACGCAGCCCAACAGGGAAGTGGGGTCATGGCGCACAATGATGCATACATGATGCCCTAGCTGATGCTCATGGAAGGATTTTTACGCAGCATGAAACTCACTCGTGAGCCAGGGGTGCCAGGAGTCCCTGCGTCGCCTTTCAGACCTCTGCTGCCAATTGCTCCTGGGTCGCCTGCATCACCCTGGGCACAAAATGGGGTCACAGAGTTGCTTTTTTTTCATCCATTTTTAAGCTTCATTTCTGAACAATCTTGATCGTTTGGATTGCACAAACCTTATCTCCTCTATCTCCTTTCAATTGCCCTTGTGCGTCAGTCTAAGGATTGAAAACAGACGACACGGCGATCGTGTTTCATGCAGACCATTTCTTTATTTTCCATTGGCTCACCACTTTTCCAGGTGGTCCGGAGGGCCCTTGGGGACCCTTAAAACAGACAGATGGGACTATTAACTCTAAAGATGGGACTACTAAACACTAAAACTAAATAATTTAGACCGGCAACCTGAACAACAAACCTGCTCTCCTGGCTCTCCTCTCGGTCCGGCGGGTCCAGGGTTGCCCTGTGATAACGCATAGATCAATAAACATGCGAGCCTCGATCATGTTGCTTCTGCCAAGGGCCCAGAGGGAGCATGCAGAAATATATCGGAAATCTGTCAACACAATGCCTCACGTTTCTGCCATGCTCTCCTGGATCTCCCAGGTCTCCTTTCTCTCCCGCTCGTCCCGGTTGACCTGGAAGTCCCTATGGAAAATATGAAGTGAAATCTTTCACCATTAACTTTGTTAATCACTCATGGAAGTGCATGGTGTCCTACCCTGTGTCCTCTTTCACCTTGCTTCCCTGGAGTTCCTGGCTCCCCCTTAGAGAAAGGCAGTTGTCAGATTGCCCACTTTCACATCAAATATTAAAGACATTGCTATTTTTTATTTCATCTGCTGTCTGCTTTAAAGGGTGAATGTCTATAAGAGTACAGCTAACAGAACTTGCTGTGCACACTACAACTTAATCATGACCAGAGAGTGAAGCCCCCTCAGGGGGGGTTTTCGTGCGTTTTAGGAATGATGATCAGTAAAATAGCTACTTTCAGTTCTCAGATTCAAAAATAATCTCAGCATTTCTATTACTGAAATGTAAAAATCAGACCTTTATTTTCTTAAAACTTCCACTGTTATTTTATTTCTACGTATATTTCTTGCTGCGTTATGAGCAGAACTTCAGGTATCAGGTTTAAATGCTCCTCGTGGCTTTGGTCAGGCTGAGCTGCCCAGTCATGGAAGAGAAATGGTCAGCAGCCTGCTCTGTGTGGTTAATAAATCATGAGCAGGTGGTAGGAGATTCAGGCGAGTGCGCCACGTTTTATAAATATATCATTCTATTTGCTTGCACTTGAACGCTCCCTTTGGTTCATCGTCTACCAACAAGCTAATGGAAAACGTAAACAGGGTAAACTGTGCAGTTAAAACCTCAAATTACAATTGTTCAACCGTTCCAGTTACAAAACATGAAACAAGTCGTCAAACTCACAGGGGCACCGTCATCACCTTTCTCCCCGCTTTCTCCCTGTAACAATGAGACCTCAGGTGAAAAGGACACATCATATAAAAGCAATAGGCAGAAAATCGAAAGCATTTTTTAATAATAATAATTTAAAATGATGTTAATTTTACCTCCGATGTTGTCCTAATAGTCGGGTGCATGTCAGAGAGAATAAAAAAGGCTTTTTGGTTTTTTTTGCTGGTGAAATCTGTCTTTTGACATAATAACGTGAAGTTATAAACCAATGACATTTTCAGGAAACGCCGGGACAGGGGATGGATAATAAACATAGAAAATATAGTCTCATAAAACTGCACAATGAAGCAATAAAAACTAATTCCTCGTGGCTGCGGTGCCAAAATCAATTGTTGTCATTCACTATGGAGTGTTGAGTGTTGCTGTGTACAATCCCATTGGAGACCAACAGCCAATCCAGATTGACCTTTAAATAACCTGTAGTACATTCCTAGTTTTGATGTGGCAGCTAGTATGTACAGCAATACATACTATACTTTTTAAATGTTTCATTGGTCTCAAATTAATTCCATTAATTACTTATGATGTACTTCCAATACAATCTTGATCAGAGCTTTTACTACGACGGTTTAATTTCCCTACTTAAAGTAACTAACAGAGAAACATAGCCTAGAATATTTTAGTACAAGTAGTACAATACTTAATGAAATAAATGAATGGTTGGCCATGTATCAGAATATCATTGGACCTGTTTCCCAGGCAGACCCATCTTCCCAGGCAGCCCAGGCCGACCATCCTCCCCTCTCTCGCCCGACTCTCCGGTGTCTCCCTGTGAAATTTCATTAGTAAGAAATCTGCGCAAGTAATTGAATGAAGCACGTCTCTGGCTTGCACCTCACCTTTGTGCCAGGCTTTCCACTGATACCTGGAGCCCCCTTCATAAGAGGAACATTACGGAAAAATGTAATTTCATGGAATTACCACTTCCTACATGATCATGGTTATTAGAGAATTTCACCTCAAACCTTTACTTACTCTGTCACCTGGATCCCCTTTAGGTCCCGGTGAACCAGACCCTCCGAATGCTGGTGAACCCTGTCATGATTCCATCAGCATGTCACTGTGAGTCCCCTCAGTTAAACAATGAAATTGCTTTAGTAGCATCTGTTACTTCTGTCTGGTCAGCTGTCACTCACTTTCTCTCCTCTTATTCCTGGCTCCCCCTTCTGACCACGTGGGCCTTCAAGTCCAGGCCGGCCCGCGTCACCCTGGTAGGAGCAGCACGCAGGAGGAAAGCCATCAGAGTGAAAGATGGTTCTGTCACTGTGCAGTGGCAATAACTGATCGCTTACCTGCTCCCCTTTCTTCCCTGGAAAGCCTGGGGCCTGTAGTTTTGAAATAACAGGGCAAAGGTAAAGACTGTTATGGATGTTAGGCACATTTTTAAAAGAAACATGAATGGATGAATTTCAAGCAAAAGACATGACTTATGTGCCTTTTTCTTTTTTCATCTGATAACTCACACTTCTGCCTGGTTCCCCTCGATCACCTTCATTCCCCTGAAAAAGACAGCTCATCATATCATGTCAGCACTAACTTGGAAACGGTGAATCCCATTAAGAGATGATACAGTATGTGATGGAATGCTGCCATTGACCCGCTGCTGCAGAGGCGATCGATCATAGGGAAACCTCTCACCTTCTCCCCAGGTGCCCCGCTGGCTCCTGGCAAACCCTGGTGAAAACCGAGAGACTCATTGAGGAGGAGATCAAACGGAAACATGTCAGTGTGTTGGAAAGTCAATTACTCTGGAGCCAGGTGATCCAGGTGGTCCAGGTTTCCCAGTTTCCCCCTGGAGAAAAATAAATTATTTCCAATTTGGAATGAAGTCACTATTGAAGACGCAAATTTGCTTTTGTTTGTTCCTCTCACCCTTTCTCCTCTTTCACCAGCTGGTCCTTGAGATCCCTGGCAGCAGGCAAAGCCACGTGGAATGAAAAAGGATAGCAGTGAATTGAACCAAGCGAATTGAACTTCAGCTGGAATTGTCCACCGAGTCAGCGCACTGACTGCTGATTTGGAATGGCGTGCACAAAGTGCACAATAATTTGTGTGTACTACTTGTCAACATAACACTGTCCTGAGTCTGTCACATGGCTGCGCGCCATGAAATAATTATTATCAGTCAAACTCATTGGGTGTTTAGATCATCAAAATGGACCTGTTAAATTTGATGAATTCAATACAGAAAACAAGAAAAGAAAAACAATTTAGTCACTAGGAAATTTTCTGTGCACAACATGATAAAATACAATGTCATCATTTGGTACATTGTGCAATAATAATTGTGAGTAGAAGTCAAACTGCAAAATGAACGAAGTGCTTCCAGTAAAGCAGGGATTGTGGGGGATACAGGAAGATAACTTCAATATTATTCAGGGCATCATATCCAGTGAATTGCCACATTTGGTTGATGATGCTCTGTTAAGGTGCTGTAGCTGTTAGTCCTGCAGCCTTGCAACAAGAAAGTCGTATGTTCGACTCCAGCTTGAGGCAACACTGTTCTCAGCATCCTCATCGTGTGGAGGCGGGAAGCTGTGCCTGTTCGTGTTTTCTGTGGGCACTCCAGTTTCCTCCCACGATCCAAAGGCACATTGCCTGCACTTCGCCTGCCTCTTCCCCAAGTAGCTGGGATGAGCACCTGCCCTTCGCAACTCCACGGGGAACAAGTGAGCGATTTGTGACGATTTTATCAATGTGTATGACTGCAACATCTGTTCCCACTTATCTGGATATACCCATGTACTTCCACCCAGGGATGGGAATGCAAGTCTGTAAATGACTAGAGACTCGACCTTTGTTTTGTTTTGTATGTCTGCTGTCATGATTGGCTTTTATTTTGGTTTCTGTAATTCCCGTTTTGTGTTCGGTGTCCCGTCTGTCTCAAGTCTCTCCCAGAAAGTTGTCATGTTATGTTGTTCATCATCATCCTCATGTTATATTGAGCAGGTCATAACATGGGACTCACGGTGTCTCCCTGGGATCCTGGCTCTCCTGACTGTCCTCGGTCACCCTGTTGCAAAGAAAATGAATGAATGAATAATGATCCTTCTCCAAATCTTCCTGTCTTTCCTTGAGCTTACCTTGGTACCAGGCTGTCCTGGAGGCCCACGGGCACCCTGGAATCATGACCACACCACTTTACACTCCAGGCCTTCAATACATTTCACATGTACATCCTGCTAATAATTCTTATAAAAGTCCACCTACCTTTTGCCTTACAGTGTGGGTCACTTATTATTCTAAATACAGGTCAAGTCTTCAAGATGTGCTGAGAGAAATCACTATCTATGGTAAGTGTGTCTGTGCTGATGTTAGATTTAAAGCTGTACAAATACATGTTTATATTGAAATGGAATTTGTTCATGCCATGGATTTAAATAACAATTCAAATATGTAGAAAATGAGTCCCAGCAAGTGCAATTTCTGAGACAAAAGCTTGAGTTCACATGGTCTTCATTTGAATGAAATGACTCTTTGCTAAGACAGGCCAAACCGAAAGCCTCCCTACAACCTCTCTATTAAAAGTCGGTGGAGTTGTCTTTGTGTGAACTTGTGTGTCAGACCTACCCTGTCGCCAGGTTCTCCCTGGCTCCCTGGTGGCCCAGGAGGTCCATCAGCACCTTCTCCCTGGAAAAAAAACAGACATGAAATACACACAAGATGTTTGACAATTTATTTGCATTACTCTTTCTCCTTTGGCTCCCGGAGATCCTGGCGACCCATCGCGACCTTGAGCGCCGGGTGGTCCTGGAAGCCCCTGATAGAAGAGTGTAATTAATTCATGCAAAGCAGCAGCCCTCCAATGGCCACAGATCCCATCCTTTAGCTTGAGTGTCAGCAGAATGTCAGTGATTGACTGAGCTTACTGGGGAGCCCCTCTCGCCCTTAGCTGCTACCCCGGTGCCAAATCCTGGAGGTCCCTGTCAGCGAAAAAGGATAAGAGCCGCACATCATTATGCATGAGTCTTTCTCTGGACATTTCAGCAGCAAGAGGACACTCGGGTGGTGGTGGGACTCACCCGCTCTCCCTGGCTGCCCTTGTCTCCCTGCAACAAGAGGAGGTGAGACAGGTTTAGTGCCAGTTTACCTGACACACAAACATGCATATTTGTGTAGCATTGTTAATCCCACAAGTCAAAGGAGAAGACAGGCAGCGATTTCAGTTTTTGTAGCTTATGAACTGAAATTTATTCTAAAGTGTCTGTTGACACCTAGTGGTAGATATGCAGGTTGACACATTCAGCCCGTTGAACTTTATCCCAACGGCTGCTTTGTTGATATTTATGAATAAAATATTGAACGACATTTAGAAAGTAACTTTTTAAATATGTATATCTTTCCAGATAGAATGGCAATTGTTATTCTGTTGATGTTTTGAGCATTTAATGAAGCAGGGGGAAATGAATGGAATGTTCATTTTGCAGGAAGTAAAGTTTCTGTAAAGTGACAATATCAGACGTGAGGGAGTCACTAATGTTGGGCTTGAAGGCACTTTTTGCCCAGCAGCCAAATGTGAATTTTGAGTGCAATTAGTCTACAGAGAATTGACCAGAGTTTCAGATAAACAACAATAACACAATAGACAAAGTACCACAACTTGCAAGGAAGAAGAAAGCGCTACACAATTGCAAATGACAAAAAACAGTGCAGATGGGTTCATCAGCTTCACCAGTTGCTGTTTGAGACAAAGGCTCTCTGCGTGACGTCATCGGTGGTTTACACAGGTTCAGTTTTAACTCTGACAGCTTCAGCTAGTCTGCAGAAGCCCGTGTTGAGGGCGACTGGAGCCAAACTTCATCTGAGCGGGCCCATTGGTCGACCCAGAATATTGGCATGGTCACCTTTCATCTACCCACCTCCACAGTTCTCAGCCAGTTCATCCATACTATAGGTATTTGGTTTCACTGCTCCCTCAGTGGCGCAGTAGCGGAGCACATCACACTTCAGTTACTGACCTTGCATCCAACACATTAGACGCTAATGAAGCCTGAACTGAATTTGTGAGTGGGTTTGACACTATTTTTATGCTCTTCCAAAGCAGCAAGACATTCAGTACAGTACATTAATGTGATATTGCAGAACCACTTCAGTGACTAAACGGATTGGGCACCTTAATAGAAAGTCCTGGTGTCCCTGGGATACCTGGACGGCCATCAGAACCAGGAAGACCGGCGAGTCCTTGGCTGCCTTTTGCTCCATCGCTTCCGGGCCGACCGGGATTTCCCTTCACATACAGTCAAGTCACAGATAAGAAAGAATCTGGAATGATGAGGAAATAAATAACCTTCAACAGAAAGGTGCGTTCCCTCTCACCGGTATGCCTGCAAATCCTGGTTCACCCTTCCTCCCTGGAAGACCTCCTCCCATTACAGAGGAACCTGGCTCGCCCTGATCAGAGAAAGAAGATGGTCAGACCCATTTTGTTTTGACCAATGCCAAATATTTCCTCTCACGCACTCGCTCTCCTTTGTCACCCTTCAGTCCTGGCGCCCCTGAAACACCCGATTCCCCCTGGAAGAATCGTGAAGTCACTGTTTAAGTTCCAACCTTGTAATGTGACCTTGAGGACCATAAAGAAGCTCACTAACTGGGTCTCCTCTGATGCCCGGCACACCCTGTGATCCCTGCAAAACGGCATTGGTTTACACACTCCAAATCTCCATGAATAAAATGATCTTCATCGTTCCAATACTCACCGGAACGCCTGTACCTCCAGGAGACCCTGGCCGCCCCGGCAACCCAGGATTCCCATCAATGCCGGGAAAGCCCTTCAGTGGGTTTTTAGTTATAGGTCCATTCAAACAGCAAAGTGTTCAAACAGCAAAAATCTTTTTTTTTTTAATACTCACCCGTTCTCCCTTTGAACCCTTGACTGCCTGTGAAGGGTCGATAGGGATCGATAAGCCTGGAGGACCGGGACGTCCTT
Source organism: Synchiropus splendidus (assembly GCF_027744825.2). Lineage (NCBI taxonomy): Eukaryota > Metazoa > Chordata > Actinopteri > Syngnathiformes > Callionymidae > Synchiropus > Synchiropus splendidus. The sequence continues at coordinate 1,892,156 of NC_071339.1, forward strand.
CAGGACCTCTTGGGCCCTCCCTTCCTGGTAAACCATCCCGACCCTGCAACAAACAAAATGAGTCAGTCGGTCTTATTAGAACATGATTCCAGGTTTATATTTATATATAATTTTTTCAAATTCACATTCTGGAATGCCAGACTATTAAGTCGAGAGGACGACGATCGAATGACTTAAGGTTCTCAGTCAGTAGACAAGTCTGTAGACAAGATGGGAAGGGACGACCCTTTAGCAAACGTCTACGCCCACAGACCTGTACTGAGTATCACTTGCACTGTTGTGTATTTATCTAATCCATCTAGAAGAACTCTCTCTGTCCTCATCTTGCCATTTCCCCCTTCTGTTTTTCTTCCGTTTTATAGTGAAGTCTTGAAAATCCGACAAGTAAAAACTGACTCACAGGCTCTCCCTTGTGTCCAGGCAACCCGTCCCTGCCTCGTTCGCCCTAAAAAAAAATCAATATAAAGACAATGAACACTAACACATTTAAACCATGTGCACAGTTTTTTTTTTTAATCATACCGGGACACCACGTTCTCCTCTCTCCCCCTGCAAAGAGAAAAGTCAGGAACAACAACAATTATTGAATTGAAGCAAGTAGACAGGACGGGTCTCAGTGACTCACCTGAGGACACTGAACAGTGCACTGTCCTGGTCCACCTGGACCGACCTACAGCAAAACACACGCTTATTTACTTCCCCTGCGAATCATGTCTCCCAGAGAGACATGCAATACCAATACAATGTAAACACAAGAATGACATATGTGCATATTTTGATTTAGAACTTCATGTGACCACTGAAATTGAATCTTACCACTGATGATCTGCCAATGCCACAAAGCAAGCCTGCCAGGTCAGAGTGCAGTGAGTCCAGCTGTGCGGCATCACGGATGAACAGAATGTTCTGTGGATTGTTGTCGGTCACAGCTTTTCGAAGCTCTTCAGTATCTGCCTGCTCTATGCCGACGGCCAATACTGTCACACCTGGTCCAAACACATGCATTGCAGATATATGGAATGTATAATAAGTGACTATTTTAAGATCTCCAGGCTCAGATTCGATCCTACCGGTTGCTTTGAGAATCCTCGCGGCTTCTGTGAGATTGTCAGCAGATCGTCTGTCTGCAATGATGACCACAACACCAGGGACCCCCAGCCTCCGTCCAGCTGAGTTCAGAAGGTACTGCCGGGCGAATGTTACCGCCTCGCCTGTGGAGGCAGAGAATTGTTTACACTTCAGCGAGGAACACCAATGACAGGAATACAATTAACTCAACCAGTCCACCTATGTTGTTGCCAGGGATCTCATCAAAGGGTGGCACCAGGACCTCTTGAAGCAACGCCTCATATATGTCATGTCGATTCAGCTGGAACCATACTTTGGGTCTGTAACCATACACCACAGCTCCCATCTTTAAAAAAAAATGAGAAGGACACATCTTATGAATGACAACTGAACATTGTCATATTTATTTTGGTTTTTTTTTTTTTTTTTCACTGAGCGTCTTTCGGCCATGGTAAAATTGTTTCATGTTTCATCCGGGAGTTCCAGTGGTATCCAAACTGTTTTTAGCCACATTCATTCAGCCATCATGTCTGACATATATTGAACCACGTTAAAAGCAAATACATTTTTGGGGCATAAAATGTGTGGAAAACAGTTTTATTTCAATATATCTAGGCCATCATTTACCTAGAGTTATTTAAACAAACTTAACTTTAACCAAAAAAAAGAGTAGATTAAAACGATTGGCCAATACAAAAATGTAAAATCAATTAATGGGCAAAACAGCAAAATGATGACTGTATTTTGCCATCGTGCAATGAGTTCTATCGAACAGCAGGTGGCAGTAATAGCGCTATTATCGCACACGCACTGAGACCCAGAAGAAGAGACAGCACCTCCCCTGTAGTTCATTCAGGTGAGAAGAAAACATTCTAAACGTGGTGCTCATTTTGTCACCATAGTCGCATAAAAGTTGGTTTGTTTGTTAAAGTGTATAATTAGGTCAAGTTTTCCGGCTTGTACTCGTTCTTTAACCGGAGCCAGTACAAATGAATGGGCAACTGATAACGCCCATACTTCAAGTGAAGCTGCAGAACAATGACTATTTTGTTTACGAATGAACAAGTAGAGACAGAACATGAGCACAGAGCCCTAAATCTGCCCTATTTTTTTAACTTTGTGATGCTGCTGGCCAGTGTTAGGTGTACCTGTGAGCCGGTGGCTTGAATAGACTCAAAAGATCCGGCTGCACTTGTGAGTAGAGCTTGTAGCGGCTGTGCAAGGTTGTATCGATCCGTTGATGCCGGCACCAGGAACACCACGTCAAGTCGACCACCCACACACACTATGGAACAGAGAAAACCCAAGAGTCAAATCGGGCCATAGTTTTTAGGGGAACAGGTGTTACCTGTGCGCTCATAGACACTGTCTTCAGTTCCTGGTCCATTTTCAAAGACTGTTTGGACTGTAAATTGGTAACGGCGGCCAAGGCGAAGTCCGCTGACCAGATATGAGCTGGATGACGGTGGGAGCGTATATGTAATCCCACCACCTGGGTCTAAGAGACATACATTCATGCACATGAATTAGCAGAAGAATAAATATGGTCAGTATGAAAATTCATCTGGTTTTACCTGTCACATCTCTCCAGTGTACGATGTATCCTGAGGCGCCAGGTGTTGGGGTCCAGACCAGACGAACAGAGTTTTCACTCATGTCATAGACCTTTAACGTCCTTGTGGAGGGGGTGGTAACAGCCGCTGAAAGAGGTTGGTTCCAAGAATAAAAACAGTATCTGACGCCACATGAAGCACATCACTTCATTGGTTTCAGGATGGATTATCACAAAATGCGTTTTTATATCCAAAACCTCCAATCGCCCTGAATTAACTTACGTGTGGACACTCTGACTGACACTGGTGCTCCTTGGCGGTTCTGAACGATGGCTGTGACCTTCACCTCATATTGAGCTCCAGGGTCAAGGCCGTCTAAATCCACTGCCGTTACATCTCTTCCCACCAGCCGTGTCCTTTCAACACCACCTGGATCAGAGGAAATGCTTTGTAAAGCGCATAGGTTGAGCATGAACTAATGAAGAACAGTGTTCATGCAAAGGTGACTGAAACATGTTTTTACAGGTCAATACTGTAGTTGTAAGTATTTACATATATAACAGGCCAGTGCAAGGAGCTGCAGGCAGTCTAATATCTGAACCCTGACACAGAGGCCATGGTCTCTTAGTTCATTCTGTGTTGCGTCATCATACGTCAACATGCCTACACCAGACCCACCGTCAGTTCTCCTCCAAGTCACACGATAAGCTGTTGCTCCCTGCACGCCAATCCACGTGACCCGGACCGCCTCTCCTCTGGATTCTTGGATTTGCAATGACGTCACTGTGTCAACACCACCTCCGTCTGATTCTACGGAGTAACCAAAGTAGTCACCAATCGATGTAGACAGGAGCTATCGAATGATCGTGATACCTGTTCTGATCTTCAGAGTGGCAGGGCTTCCCTCTCGTGAGCCAATCAGAGAAGACACGTAAAGGTTGTAAGCGGAATCTGCCTGAAGTCCATCGATGGTATAAGAAGACACATCAGCAGGAACGTTCCGAACCGTTTCCACACCTAGGAGAATCACACTGTGAACATATTATATGCGCGCAAATAAGGAAGCCTTTACATTCCATAGCACAAGCTGCTGACCGTCATCGCTGCGCCAGATAATCTTATAGCCAGTTGCCCTTGAAGAGGCCGTCCAGGCGATGCGCACTCTTTGGGATGTTGTGTCAACAACACGGAGGCCTGACACCGATGCACCGTGGGGGTTAGTCCGGGAGGACAGTGTTGCGGCCTCCCCAGTGCGTTGGTCAATCACCGCTGCCACCCCAATAACCAGTTCCTCATCTGGTTGCAAGCCATCAATGGTGTAGTAAACGGTCTCCGCCCCCAAAAGTCTGGACTGCTCTGCATCTGCCACGCAAATTGAACGATTAGAAATGAAGGGTTCTCCTCTCGGAAATGGTTTCAGAGCTCCGGGTACTCACTAGTGCCTTGTCTCCATATCACCTTGTAGCCTGTCGCTCCAGGTACTCTGGCCCAGGCTATTCGAAGCCTCCGACTGTTTACGTTTATAACTCGGAGGTTTGTCACTTTACCAACAGTTTGCTCTGAAATTAAAGGTCAACATTTTGGTCTCAGATATGAGGAACTTCACTGTTACACAACAAATAAGGTTATACTGCATATCTTTTTGTACCGATTTTCAGATGCTGTCCACGTATATGTATACGAGTCGTGCTGCGAGAGCACGTTTACCTGGTGTGATGTAGACAGTGACTGGGTCTCCCTCGCTGTTTCCCACCCGTGCAGTAACACTCACAGCGTAGGACACGCCTGCGATCAAGTCTCTCAGATCAAAGGTGGTCTGGTTACCAGAAGTCACCTGTACCTGCTCCGGGCCAGCTGGAGTCCATCAAAATCAAACACAACAGTTTTATTTACGTGCCGAATTTGACTTCATTATATTTGTACTGTATTGTATTTTTTTTAATAAACTGAAATAGTCCTAGTAACATTTTGCTATTGAATTGCGTATATATACGGTATATCACTGTTACCAAGGATGTACACTACCCATTATGCTAATACAGGTGGTGAATAAAGGTGAGGGTACAGAGACACTTCCAGTGGGTGAGGGGTTGAAGTTTGCTTTGTGATGAACATGAAGCTTTGATAATGATGACTGTAACTGATGTGTTCCAAATCTGCACGCTAAATGCACAGTCTTAGTGAGCATCTGTGTTGTGGAGCTGCACACATGTCGTGTCGTCATGCCAGGATTAGGTCGGATGAAAACATAATACCAAGCGTCGTTTCTTCTTCGTCTCCTCTTTTTCACTCCCAGATATGTATTTTATTGCCCTTTTAATTTTGCTGCAGAATGACATTTAACTTACTCAACGCATTATTTTGGGGACAGTGAGTTCAGTTAAGCTGGAGAAACTTAGGCGGTAACAAAACGAGTGAGGGTTTTAGTGAGAGACACAAGCTCTTTCATGAGCAGCAACCCCTACTTTTTTTTATGTACGTGTACTGCAATGCAATATCTACACAATGCTTTGCTTTTAATAACCAAACCAGCGAGCAAGAAGTGGGAAAGAGGCCATACCTTCCCTGTTCAGGATAGTGATGCGGTACTGTGTTGCACCTGCGACCCCGGTCCAACCCAGTCTGACGGTGCTGCCCAACGTCTCCACTACTCTCAGGTTTGAGACGCTCCCGATGGGTTGGGATTCTGAAACACGATATGACATTAAATGTCCCTGACGTCAACACATTCAGAGGAACGCGTTTCAAAAAGAACGTTTGAAAGTATGCGGCGCTCATAAATCAATCCGAAGTTAACAGTGCCCCCTGGCTGCGTGGCTGACCTTTCGGAATGGTGGAAACTGGTGTCGCTTCCTCGCGACCTTCGTATAAGGTGTACAGCGTGATGTCGTACAGTGTCCCTGGCTTGAGACCCGTTAGCTCGTGGTTGCTCGTGTTTGTCGGGAAGGAAAGAGCCTGCACCGGTCCTCCTGCAGACACAACAGCGGTCCGGTTACACGGTGTTTGAGCTCCTTGAATTCCGTCCACTTGTATTGTCCCGGCACAATTGATGCAAGTGAACATTGTCTAAAATCAATTGCAATGCAACATTTGGGCATAAATCCAACTTCTGACCGTCTGCTTGTCTCCATTCCAAACGGTAGCCTTGCGAGGACCTGATGATATTCCAAGTGAGGCGCACAGTCGTGGGCGTTGTACCAACTTCTCTGAGGACCTGCTGCTCCTGGCGCTCTGTGGAGGGCAGTGGCACCAAGTCAGGCTTTCAAATCATTCATTCACCTTAGAAATCTAATCTAAAATCAACTGTCTTCACATCCCTGAGTGGGAAACAAACTGACATGGAGAACTCAAAGGCAAATTTAGGAGTTTTTCTCGGGGAAAAAACACTTTCCCCCTCATCGTCCTGTATAAAGTTCATTTTTATTCAAAAGTCATTAAGTGAACTCAAATCTGCATTTTAGAATCTTAGAATAATAATGGCTTCTTTTAAACTGCCATGGAATTAAACCTTGAAACAAGATTTTGGGACTCAACTGACAGGTACTTTCATGTGTTTCATTTGTCATATAAATATGATTATGTTTAAGTCAAAATATTTCTCAAAACTGTATCATGTAACCCAGAGGTGGGCAGCTAAATTTCCTAAAGGGCCACTTTATAAACTGTGACTGTGACTGTTCCAAGGGGGCCGTCACGCCAAAAGAAAGGCGGTGATGACGACGAAGCGTGACAGAAAAATATCTTAAGTAACATGGACAAAATGAACCATTAAATATTCTATGGAAGCAAGGTTATTAAGAAGTGTAAAAATGTTATGAAACTTATAAAAAAAATGTTTTACATGCAACTTATTTGAGTACTAAAACTATGGACATCTAAGATAAAATGAAAATTTATTTCAAAATATATTTTTAATTTTCTCCCATCGAATTCTGTGGAAAATACAAATTGATAAATGAAAAGAAGAAAAAAAAGTAATGTCTTGTATTTACTGTTGAACCAGTAATGGCTAAAACGGAAACAGAATTTAAAAAATGACAGAAAAATTACAACTTATCAGTTGTATATTTTTTTGGTCTGACCTCATGAGGGCCACAAAAACAAAGGCAAAGGGCCGCATATGGCCCCCATGCCGCACTTTCCCTAGGTCTGGTGTAACCTAAGTTTCTGTTTAGTTATTTAGCAAATAGTCTGAGTTGTAAAAATTCATTCTCTTGTCAAAACTTCATGACCTCATTTGACTGACAGGCGACCTGTGACTCATTCAGCACTATTTTTCCAACCTCTGATGCAGTGACAGCTCACGTAAGTCAGAATTCCAACTTTGTGTGAAGAGCCACAGAAGACGGCACCCAAAACATCTTGTTTTGTTACATTCATTGGTTGTTAAGTTGATGATTGTCACATTTAGACAGTCCCAAATAGTTCTTTGTTAATGTGCCCGGTCCCGTGGCAAGTATGAAAAGGTCGGCCTTGAGGTAAAACAGCTGCTTCACAGTAGGTCAACCTTTATTTACTCAATAAATCAATCCCTCATGGATTTTTCTGTAAGAATGCCTTGGCGTGCATTGAAGTTCTGTTTCCAACAGGAAAGCAAACATTTCAAGCAGCCCATTTTGGCCTGTGTTTGGAGAGTGCTTCCACATTTCGGAACTGTAGACGCAGAGAATTAACAACTGTGTTCCGACCAACCTAGCTTGAACCTCTTGGTGACGACGGGGCCCTCTATGTTGCCTTCATATAGTGGTATGACTGTGAGGAGGTACTCTGTGTTTGACTTCAGTGCCGATAAGAAGTAATACTCCTGGTCCCCAGGGACTTCTGCTGTGTCCACATCTTGACCTAGGAGAGACAAAAAGCAACCATCACAAAGAGAAACCCCGTGGAGGTGTCTTCATCACAGACCTTGAAACGGTCCCCAGACAAGACGATATGCCTGAGCCCCACTGACGCCTCTCCATCGCACGCCAACTCTGCCCTCTGACTCGCTTTCCACTGATAACTGCTGTATGGCCTCCAGGCGCACTGACACATGCAGGAACATGAGCAAAGACACATGTAGACATCAGAAAAATAAATTACTGCTTATTCTTAAATGGCGCCTTCCGTTGACCACCAGGACGTGTGTCATCTTTCCACACTTAGAGAATAAGCCATCACAGTCATTAAAAGGGCCTGAAGGACACTCACATGTCCGGGCGTTCAGGACGGATGAGGAGGCGGAGTCTGTGGAGGCCAAGTTTCCCAGATACAGAGGGTAAAGGCTGATGACATACTCTGTGTCAGGCTCAAGCGATTCCATGGTGAATGATGTGGAGTCAGCAGCCAAAGACTGCTCCAGCAGCAGGGACGCTGGCTGACCTGAAGGTCCAGATTGGATAAACAAAACAGCAGTCAGGTCCGTTCCTTTCATCACGTCAATTGTTGTCCAAGTTGACAAATAACACAGTGCTTTTTTAGCTCTGAGTGGATTTCAGTAGACTGCCTTTATTCTGGAGGAATTTGGGCGAATCAAAAGTCATTTACAGGCTCTCATGTTTTTCCATGTCCATAGTTATTGTTGACAAGATGAAACATCCTTGTGTGAAAGAGCAACGTTCATGCATTTTGGAGACGTTTAAAAACAAGCCAACAGAAGGTGCGTCGTTTTATCCACAGGTTTCCAAACATCAGGAAGATGGAGTGCTTATGTGCAGAATTGTGTCAGATCGATGATGCACCTCCATAGCTCCAATTCTATCACAATGTGTGATTCCATCTTCCTCCAATGTCACTATAGTGAATGGCATGATTTTCACAAATAAACTGCTTTTTGAGTGAATGAAAATGTGAACTTTCTGTCGTCCACAGCAAGAACGAGGATAAACGGTGAGGGTGAGAAGATCTCTGCAGAAACACTGTTTCTTTTTTCTACTGTTTTGTCGGTTTCATTCAACTTGCTCTAATTGCTTTGGTGATGGATTTTTTGATCATTTGAACCTGTAACAGAGTCGTTACAAATTTTCGGAAATTCACCTGGATGATGAATCATACATTTTTGTTGCGCTTGTCCCATTTTTTCCCCGTAAGTTGTATCTAAACTTTAACTGATCAAAACTAGATAAATAGACATTTTAAAATCCTATTTTGATGTGAAACAGTGGTTACAGGCCTGTGACATGGACAGCTGAGCGAGCTCCCGCTAAATGCTTCTAGTCGTGTGTGTCCATAGATGGCACATTCAATTTTAATTTGTCCTAGAAATAGGACTATTTTTGAGTCAAAAATATTTCTCAAAAATGTATCATGTAACCAGAGGTAGGCAGTTAAATTTCCTAAAGGGCCACTTTGTAAACTGTGACTGTTCCAAGGGGGCCATCATGCCAAAAGAAAGACGGTGATGACGATGAAACGTGACAGAAAAATATCTTAAGCAACGTGGACGAAATGAACCATTAAATATTCTATGGAAGCAAGGATATTAATAAGTGTGAAAATGGTATGAAACCTATAAAAAATGTTTTACATGCAACTTATTTGAATATAAATCATGATAAAACTACTCACTTGTAGGTGTAAGATAAAAAGGCAATTTATTTCAGATTTAAATTTTCTTTCATGGAATTATTTCATGGAAAATACAAATTGATAAACAGAAAGAAGATTTTTTTTTTTTAGATTTTAGTAATGAATGTGTTATATTTACTGTTGAACCAGGACTGGCTAAAACAGAAACAGGATAAAAAAAAAGACAGAAAAATGACAACTTATCAGTTTATTTTTTTTATTCTGACCTCATGAGGGCCACATAAACACAGGGCCACATATGGCCCCGTGCCGCGCTTTGCCTAGGTCTGGTGTAACCAAATGCTCCTAAAGTTGCTGTTTCGTTATCGTCCCATGTTTTCCCCACAAGGTATGTGTAAAGTTTAACGGAGAACTTGAACAAAGATTTTAAAATCATATTTTGATGTGCCCCAGTTGTTACAGGCGTGTGACATGGAGCTTCTACGTAGTCGTGCGTGTCCATAGATAACACATTCAATTTTAATATTATGACGGAAGGGTAGCACTTCATTAGCCAGTGTGAGAGAACATGTCACGCAGTCAGATCTAACGGGTGGTTGGATTTCGACCGTGAAATCAAAGGACCATATTAGATCCCTTGAGGGAAATTACAGTGGAACTGCCAAGATGGCACCGGGAGAATTCCGCGGCTCAGAACCTTGATCACAGGCAGCGCAACATGACCATGCAGGAAGGAGCCATCGGCTTGCTCTCTTTGCAGGCGCACAACACTGAGCTACGAGATTCTAATGACAACAGTATCGCACCTAGGCTGTCCACGCGTGACGCCCCGCTGGCCTGTAAGATCACGCGTCTTTGATCGTAACAATAATGATAAATGGATTGAATCTGCTTCTCCCGGGTGGAAAGTGTTTGTTTGTAATGTAAGTTCTATAGTATGTTGTTTGGCTAACACAAACGTGGCTCTACTCTCTTCACGATACGCCTATCACGATTTATTCTATTTCAGAAATGAGCGATAACCTGGAAAGTGTCTTCCTAATGTGTCCAATCTGTCGTGTTTGAGGAAGAGCTCCATGAGAGACTGGCACTCCTCAAAGGTTCAAACGTGCCCTGAGGGGACGTCTTTCTTTACTGCAACAGAGCACCCAGGCACGTAAAACTGTTATGCTCCGGACACGCCCTACACCTATACTGAAATGACTTTTTCTCCTTTTTTTTCATTGTTTTTGTATTAATTTCCTCTTTAATAAATTGAGGAATGTGATGGATAAAAAAAAACCTCTCTATCTTTGGGGTAGAAAATCCGTTTCCTGTCATTCCTGTCATTTAAGAGACGTGTTAAGCTGCTCCTCTGTACATTCCAAACATCTTTGAACTTGCCACCAGCGTTAAAATGTTAATGATGACAGTTTCTACTTAAACATCTTAAGTTTAACATCAATCCTTCACGCCACTCTGACAAGCGCTTTCGCTTCCATCTGTGCTGTCCGATGCCGTAGGTTCTCACTTGAAGGTGTTCTGTCTGAGTTTTTTAATTAACTGCTCATATTGAGTTTAATCTGAGGCTGAAGCACCAGGTGAGGGAAAGGGTGCGAAGGTGTGTGTGTGTGTGCATGTTACCAAGAAGTCCATAAGTAAGTCTGTATCCCTGGAGAGGAGAGGAAGGACGCTCCCATCCCACAGTGAGAGAGAAGTAGCCCGCCTGGACGAGACGGAGAGTTGAAAAGGATGGCTGTGTTCCTGAATGGGACACAAACAACATTGCTTATAAATCGTCTTTCAATTCTCTAACACAGCAACTGAGTTTGTTCTCGAGGTTTTCAAGATGTGACTTGCCCCCTGCTTGTCAATTCAAGTTTATTTTGTTTGTTATTCATTATCATTTAATGTGTATATTTTAAAGCTCCATTTATTTGCATTTCTGCGTCACATTTTCCTTGCACTTTTTTTCACTTTCCAGACTCTAAGGGTAGGAGTGCAATAATTGGGAAATAATCAATGGAAAATAACAGGAAGTTAAAGCGGGAATACATAAGGAAAACAGAAATACATGTGGAAATATGAATGTGAACATGTCTGAATGGAAATAATCATTTCATTTGTATTCTATTTTTTCACACTGCTGTTGAAATGTGACATTTAATCGTACAATATCTATAAATAATGCTTTTTTTTAACTTGAAAAAAATCTCAATTGTGGTGATTCTATTAAAGATAATGTCATTATTAACTTGGATTCATAGCTTAGCTTGACTAATTGACATATTTATCTTTTGACATTTTCATACCACTCATGTTGAGAAACAATTTCCATCATTGCTCATGTAAAACCTACGAGTTGCTTGCTTGGCTGAGACGGCCTCCCCCTCACTGTTGGGATACTGGGGAATGACGGTCACCAGGTAGTCAGTTCCTGACCTCAGCTGTCGAGCAGTGAACGCCCTCTGAGTGGCAGCTACAGTCTCCTGCAGGTTGAGGCAGACGTCAGTTTACCCCACAGTCAAGCCTCACAGGTATGGGCAACCCCAAGACATGATACATCTTGATCAGCATTGGCATCAAATGTAAGTGAAGAATGTTGAATGATCTTCCTCATTGTAAACACCCTTGACAGGTTAGTATGTGGCGTGTTGATGCACTCATGCAAATACTGCGCTACCAGAGGTTGAAAGCCTTCAGAATCCAGTGGTACTCACTTGCCGCAGCTCAGCGGTGATGGGTTGGCCCAAACCAGAGAGGGGCACGTACTTGACCACATAGCTGCTGACTGGACCCACCGCAGGTTCCCAACGAAAGCGCAGCGACTCAGATGTCTGGCTGGTGAACTGAAGGTTTGAGACACCAGAGTATGCCTCTAAGAGAAGGAGCAAGTTTAGCAAACTCGTCTCCCCGCGGTTTGTTTCGTTTAGCCCCCTGACATACCATCACTAGCGTAGACGCCGCCCACTTTGGTGCACAGGTGAGGACTGACAAGTGGAAGAAGCGTGTTCATCAGTTTGAATTCTCCGATGAAGAACGTGTAGTCACTGCTGGGTTGGGAGGAGATCTCTTTCAGTTCGCTCCGGTCCGCGCTCTTTATGCCTAAACGGGGATATTGGCATCATCATGGCGGGGCAGAACAGGTCACCGTTTGTGTGCAGGCTTACCAACTGCAAACACGTAGACTCCCTGGCTGCGCAGCTTCTCTGCAGGCTCTCGCACGCTGTCCTGCGACTTGCCGTCTGTTATCAGGATGGTGATCTGAGGTGAAGGTTTGAGTGTTTGGTGAGTTCGGTCAAAGTCTGCCCTTTGTCAGCACAGACCTCTGCGTTACCTTGGGTACATTTCGACTGGATGAAGGATTGAAGAAATTGTCCCTGACAAATTTTAGACCTGCGCCAGTGCGTGTGTTTCCACCTTTGTAGTTCAGATTCTGCAGCGCCGTGACCACCTGGCTGCTCTGCTCATAGGTGTTGAAAGTGAACTCCACCCTGGCAGGAGAGAAGTCTGTGAATTCACTTCCAGCTTCAGAATCAGAGAAGAGTGGCGTATAATCTCACCTGGAGGTGTCGCTGTACTGTATGACGGCAAACCGTATTCCCGACTCACTAACTAAGTTTCCGAATTGTTTCACGATTCCAGCCATGAAGCGTTTGACCTGCATGAAGTTTGATTTTCCAATGCTGGAAGACCCGTCCACCAGGAAAATGATGTCTGCTGCCTGCACATTGGTACACCTGCCTGCACGACGGAGAGCACTTCTCTCAACACAGGTACTGCAAATACAGGCAGAGATGAAACAGCTGATAGTGCTCATCTTTACCCTGCGCTTCGCTCCATTCCATGGAACACAGTAGAAAGATAACGGTGTATTTCAAGGAACCCATCTTCGCAACCTGGTGGCAAAGAAAAAAAAGTATGTTCAATTCATGAAACTCAAGTTTGTCCTGACAACTTTGACTTGTTGTGTCCTGTTGGGCATAGTCCGAGTGTACATGCACCACCCTTCAATTTACTGTTTGCCTCAAGACTTAGTTGGAACTTTAATTAGAAAATTTCATTGCAAAGGGTGATTCAATAAATGGACACTGCTGAGAGGTGTTTCCGTTCACACCGCTGCGGTCAGTGGAAGAACTGGCTAGTTTTGTGAACATGACCAGAAAAAGGAGTGGTAAGTGTTTGCAGAGAATATTTTCAATGTCACTCCGCTCCGTCAAAGCTGTTTGGACAGTTGTGGCGGTGAACTGACACTTCACTCCACTTGTATTCCGCTGCGCAGCAGTGCATCAACAGTTGGAATGGCATGCTTGAGTTGACACACTGGCGGTGGCCTGCTACTGATGGACACACTTCTCCCACTGCAAAATGTGACAGCTCCAAATTTGTGCTGCCGAATCTCTTCAGTGCAGACCTTGATTTGTACGCTGTAGATCACTGAGCAAGTGCCAGTTGGGCCGAGTGATGAAACACTGATCTGTTTCCAGTGTAATACGATCTCAGTGTTTCTCATCACTTAATCATTTTTAAGAGTGACACTGGTTATTTACCTCGAGGGCCCGCTGTTTACTTGGAAGTGGGATGGCGGACGACTCGAGACACCACAGTCTAACAGGCTATGGTCTTCACTGTATGAAACAGGTAAAGCTGAAGCAGCCAATTGTGTCCCAGCATTACCCCCATGTTATCATCTTTGAGACGGGGTTCCTTTAGTGTACTTTTTTTTACTGGGATTTGCAAAGCCTTTGAAAAGTAGGAAATGTTTCCACTCAAAAGGTTTCCAATTTTAGTTCTGCAAACTAAATATCTGGTTTTTACTCGGTTTCGCCGGATAGATTTTTGTGCTCTGGTGCTTTTGCTGGTCATTTAAATTGATATTGGATCATAGTGGAACACTGTCAGACCTCTTCATTTCACCTCTTCTCCGGACAGCCTTGTCAGAGTAGCAGAGCAATTACCTAGGTAAAAAAACACCCTTTTAGTGACTTAAATGTGATGTGCCTACTTATTATATTAGTTGATGGGGATTTGTTTTTCAATTTTACTGCCACTCACTGCATTTTATTCTCCTTTTTCTCATGTCTGTTTTTATCTGTGTTGTGTGCAGTTTTTACTGTAGTGTCACACATGACTGCGTTTGTCGTGTTTAGTCTGTTGTGTTTTTATGTAAAGAACATTATGACCGTAGAATGTCTCCAAGGTGCTATCAATGAAGAACTATTATTATTTAGAGATTCAAATATTCAAACCATAAGAAAAGGCTGCTTGACCTGCTGCAGATCTGTGTTCTGTTGCTACAGTGAAAGCTCGGCTGTTCGAAATAAATGAATTAGAGTAAAAAATGTATGGTATTTATTCATCAAAAGACCTGTGATATGGAGTAGAGCATGGTTCAAGAATCTCTGCAGAATCCCAACGACACATGTAAATCCTTAAGTTGTCACATACCCAGACACGTTACGTCTGCTGTTGTTTAAGGAACTGAAAACACAAATGTGTACGTACACCAGCGTCGTCGCTTATGTTTCATCAGCAAGCCTCTCACTCAGGTGTTCTGCTCACCTTTTTCTTTACGTGCCGCTAATTCAAACCAGAGAGCTTCTGCCGATCGCTCGCAGATGTCGACCTCATGAGGGCAACCTTTAATCTTCTCTGTAGTTCACCCAAACTAAACACTCGGGCACATGACAAACCACTGGAGTTTACAAGGCTGATTACATGAGAGAAATCAGTGGAGTCAGAATGTGATCTTCTTACTTTGTATAGGAATGTAAAGAACATAAACATCATGTGAAACTAGATGGGTTGTATGGTCTGTGTGTCGGCGTGAGCCCACATGAAAGACAGCTGCAGCTAAGACTGGATTGAAACCATTCAACACAGACTTGAACATGAGGTCCTGTCACAAGAATCTCTCTATTGAAATGGTATTTTCAAATGTTGTGCTTTCATTTTTTCACTTGAAATGTTTCCACAGTGTATTGATTTCTGCTATAAACAAATACTGGCAAATACTGGAGATTTGGTTTGGCTAAAATGAGGTCTTTAGAGGTGAATGAAAAGGTGTGTAATAAGTCATATTTCCTGCACTTTTGAAGACTTCATCATATGTGTTAGTTACAGTGATGGACACACGGATGATCAACACATTGTGTAGGAGGTTTGATGGGGATCACTAGAGTTCTGCTGGTCTTCGGTTTTATGTGATATTCAGATGATAAAAGCTGGCGTGCATGAATAAAGAGGTTGATCAGAAGATCAGACCTGCACTCCAACAGATCCTCAACTCAAAAATAACTCCTCTGCATGTCATCTGGCATTTGGCAAGACGTTCTTATAAATCCGGACAAACCACATCAACATGTTCACCCCACTAAAGCTTTCCTGTTTCCTGAGTTTCTCCTGAGTTTATTTCTAGGTTTATTAGCAGGTGTTGAGGCCAATGTCGGGACCCACAGTGATCTATTTTTAGATGACTGTAATCTCTTAAACTTCCCGAATGTCGTCATAATTGCTGGGGGCATTAATGATTCCAGAACAGTAAAAGCAACTTGCTGCCTATAAAAGAGTCTTCCTGTTCCTGCCAGTCCTTGACACACCCCAAACCCAAATGTTATGTTTTGGAGTCTGAGGGTGTATAAACCCCTCACAGAGACAAACTGATTTAAACAGGTATGAAACACGCAGGAGAAGAGCAAAGTGCCACACAGGTTTCTCTCCTCGGCACCTGGAGGCTCCAGGAGGATTTAAGTAGCCGTGGGGTAAAAGAACACTCCCTTTTCAGACCACCTGGATATTAGAATCAAAGAGGACTTCTGTGAGGTCAAAGCTACGGTAACACTGCTCTAATCCCAACCACACCAAGCAAGACTGGGAGTTGAGACTGAGCAGGGAAATGCTCTATTCACCTTGGTTCGCTGCAGGAATGAAGAGACGTGGATCAAACGGCTTACATCAAGTCCAACATATTAAACAGTGTGTTTGTGGAATACACAAAAACATTAAACCATCACTCCACACCACCCCCTTTTTTTTTGCCTGACATTAGCTTCTGAAAAAATGTACAATCATTTAATTTGTTTTGCCCCCAGTCCTGAACATCAAGTATGTTCTGTGGTGGACGGTTGTGTGCCAAAGAGGCTCCAGCTGATTTCAACACTTTATTGGCTGGAAAAGTTCACTCATTTCCATACTTCCAATTTCTCTGTGGCCATCTGTGGCCAGTCTCCAGAGTGGAGATGGATTCAACTGGTCCTGCTAACCCCCAACCTCAGTGACACCAGCCTCCCCCAACAGCTTCTTCCAGAAACCTTTCCTGCATCCAGGAATCACCTTTGGACTGGATTGTAATTCTATCCAGCACCAGTAAATTTTGCCCTTGAACCTGAGCAATTTGGTGCCTCAGTAATGGGTGCACTTAAACTGTTTTCGTTACCTCAGGTTTTGCTTACTTTCCCTCTGAGTCCAACCACTTTATTTACCTTGATGTCATATAACTGGCGATGTGTTATGTCAGTTTTGCTTTGTTGACATGCGAAAAGACGATAAGCTAGAGAACAGTTATGTTTACTGACATTTTATATTCACGGGTCAAATGAACAGTCACTGAAGTGGCGTTTAAGTGGCACATGAATGAAAGTAGAAACATGCAAATTTGTGACCATTTGAAGCTCAAAACCTCATTTAAAACCAATAAGTGGCTATGAGCAGTCAACCAGTCTGCAACCACTACTGCAATACAGAATTTAATTTGGTGTTACTCCTCCTGTATTAATGTTTAAGGACAGGGTTGAACAATGATGGGTTATTTCCATCTGCACTTAACAATTTCCGCATTTTTGTTTATAGTGGTTTGGGATGGAAGAATGGCACTGTGGTGCCTTTAACTCTTTGTTTTCTGCTTTGTTTGCATCAACATGCTCTGAACACTGAAACACACAGCGTAAAACAGCACGTATAGTAAATTTGAAACCATAATAAATTAAATTTCTTCCAGTTGTAGGTTTGTTGTAAAATATGTGAAACGTGACCTATATATGAACAAGCTGTCCTTTGATGTTTTTCTAAAGATAAAATAGGTTTTGACTCGTGCTGGTAGACATTGGTAGGTGCAAAGTGCATTCCATAGTTCAAAGCCAAACACACTAGAGGAGGTTTCAGGAAGAATTGTGGACGCCTGGAGTCCGATGATTGTTTTGTGGCCATTGGGTGTGGATTGTTGAAAATCAAAGGAATGATTTGCATAAAACGACTGAGATGGTACTGGCAACTCGATCTCAACTGAAGCAGCGGTGACGCTCACGATCCTGCTTTTTGGGTTGAGGCTCCAGTGGACCTGAACCTTTGCTTGATGGACGACGTGTCATATACGTGATTTGTTGGTTTAGCTAACTCACTTAAGGGGGAAAAATGTACTTCGCTGCATACTTGGGTTTGTTGGGTCATGGGCAGTACAGGAAGATGTGCTTTTCATCCTTTATCGTCAAAACAGAAGCAGCAACCTGGGCATTAGTAAGCCTTTGTTCAGGTACAATATCAGCTGGTAATAGCAGTGTTATTACTTCATTACTTAAATGCACTTTACCATTTTATGCAACGCTCATTGTTTATAGTCAGTTGTGGCTCAGAAGAGATGCCATTCTCCCTGGGGGGGCAGTCATGTAAGGGCATTTGCAATGTGACAGATTTGGGATTATGCAAGATCTGGGCTCCCACCGAACAGGATCAGTTTTTGGAACAAAACGACACGAGTGGACGGTCAGCGGAGTTCAGAGGGTGTCACTGTAAATTACTCCAGTCTCTTTCAAATATCCTTCCACATCAGAAGGTTCTTAAACTCACGAGCAGCTCAAGCTAGCAAGAGGACACGTGCTTTGTATGGAAGAACTTCAAATGGTGGAATAATGAGAAGAACAATGTTCAATTTCTGCTGTGTATAATTGGTGCGTTCACTCGAGCTTGTCATTGCTCACAAAAGCCAGTTGATTTAAGAATGGATTTTTCCTTTTCATTGGATCTTTTCATTCATGTTGTGTCACAAATATTGTTTAACAACACTCATTCCACTGAGAAAGCTATTCTGGGGCGTTCTAAAGGTGCAGTGAAGCCTCACAGACTAAACAGCAGTAATCCACCGCAGGCCTGCCAAGATGACACACTTGAGATCACTCCAGTGTCGCGCTGAAGATCAGCCAGTCCTAACACATGAAAGGCTGACATTGAGTCAATAAAAGGGGCAGTGAAGATGATTGATTTGTTTTTTGACACATCATCTGGGGACGAGGAGCTTTAGAGCGCTGCGTTTATGTTAGTTCAAAGATACTAGTGCCACTAATTATGAAAGCCGATGCAGGCACAAACACTGGAGGAAGCGTGACTTCTGTTCTGCGCCATCTGGATCTCAGCAGCGACAGAAATGCTCCAGTCGGATTCACATCTCTCAGTCAAGCTTTGTCGACGCAATAGCCGCGCACAGGGATTTCCCTTCACCTAGCGCTGACAGGACTCGCGCTGCTCAACAAGCCTTTTTAAAAGCACCAGAAACATTTTACAAAATGGTTAATAGTTGTCAATAACACAATCGATATGTATAATTTCACTAGCAACAATCACTGGCGTATAGAGCCTGTGCTTGTATCATGCTATAACGGAGTTATAATCGCTCTGCTTGTCCGCTGGTGAGACCGGCTCACATTAGAATATATGAGTACAAGGTCTGCTTGTCAAGCATCCATTTGTTCCCTGGATCCAAATTTAGAGCTTCATCCATGTCCATTCATGTTTGGATGCAAAATGATCCAGTGAAAGTTGGTGGGTCGCCAGCGGGTCTGTAGCGTTTGTGAAAGGGAGCAACCGGGGTAAGAATGTTTATCGATGCCAGACATGACGGTGACATTTTCACATATCTAAAATGTCATTGGAGCTATGATGTATATGTGTTTAACTTCTGTGCTGCCGAGAATTGAGAAGTGTTTTGGGGTGCCAGATTCAGAGTTAAATGTGACCTACAGCCACAGAAAGTGGGTTTATTCCGTGCAATTTCAAAACTAAAAAAAAGGTTTCGAGCTGCTCTGTCTTGTTCAAAGTCAATACGCTCCCTCAGGGTTTGGGTATCCTGAGCTCTGAGTCTGTAGAACCAGGCTGAACTCAAATGAACTGTCACCCTCCTGACCCTGCACAGCTGTGTTAAGATATCCTTACTGTAAACGAGTCTTTATCCAAGCTCACGTGTGTCCGTCAGCGTACCTCAGGGTCTGAAGCACGAACACCGGTCCTCAGTCTGCTGTTCTGCTTCTGTCCACCTGTGGCATGTCCAGCGCTGGTCCTCCACCCAGGGGTTAGTCTCTCAGCCACACGGTCCCAGTGTGTCACAGCTTCAAACCGCAGCAGACATCTCCAGTGTAGATCAAGGCTTGAGAGTTACTGCATCCCTGCAGCGGACGATCGGGTCTGTGAGGCGAGTTTCTGGTTACCTGCAGCTTTGCTTCGCCTGGACTGAGAGCACAGAACAGTCCAGACTTGTTCAGATGCCTAAAGGGAAACTAACTCTCTCTGCTGCTCTCTGTCTGTCTCTCACTCTGCCCCTTTCTCTCTCCAAAAGGCACCTCCTTGCTCATGCCTTGATTCGCCTCACTTTGCCCAGTGCAACTGAATTTTCCTCAGGAAGGTGTAACATTGACTGATGTATAATGATTTTTTTAGGGACTAAATGTGACCGTTGTCATGATTCTTCAGTGTGAGCAGTCACCTTGTGGCGTCTCGCCGTGTTCATCTTCTATTGCTAATCCCGTCTGTCAAAGTGCTGCTGATCCTGGCAAGAGCTGCGTCTGGCAGAGGTCCACTCTCTCACCTGCGCCGCTGAGCTTTGCACACTTTTACTGAGCCAAGCGGGTCAGTCACAGGTGGATCAAGTGAGCAGCATAGGCTTGTACATGCTGGGTGCTTTTTCATGGATAGACAATGGTCTGAAATGATTTTGTTGCCACAGACCATTATACCACTGCAGGACAGACATAGCTAGTCGAGCAAGGTGAGCAACAGGTGACATGTCGACGGTGCGACCCAAACTAGGCCCAAAAAAACATGTTTTTGCTAAAAATCTTTAAGTGAGACAAAAGTCTATGATCAGATAAAGTAGAATTTAAACCAGCATTATCATGCGAAACGTCCTTAATATTCTCCAAGCTCATAACATTGAGCTTTAAAGTCAGCACTGGAATCCCCTGCTTTTCTTTTCTTTACATTAAAGGGTGTCTCTCCTGATCTGATCGGATTGGTTTATTCATCTTATCAACGCTGGCGTGTTGAGCAACTGCAGATGCTACAGAGGGCACAGAGGGCGATGTGAAATTGAGAGTGAAGGCTGTGAAGATCAGAGGCACGATTCTTGTGTCTTCATCAAATGTGTTCTGTGGACTCTGAATGTGTTTTCGTTTGCCCAGGAATGTCACACATAATATCAGTGGCATCAGGGAAGTACAGGCTCTGAATTTCATTCTTGGACAGAAGCAGACTGAGTTAGTTCTGTGCTCAGGTGTGTGCATCTCAGGGTTTGGTGTCCTTTGAAATGCTGCGCTGGATGTTGGTTTTTTCCCTGCTCTCTTAATCTCAGTGTGAAAGGAAATGAGTGGGTGTGTCTCCATCTGCAACCCAGGATGCGCTTGGCCATGACTAGAGACTGGAACCCTGAAAGGGGGTTTGTCCTCGCCGGACAAGTGGGAGTGGTTAGAACCCTAATTGGCTTGTTGAGTTGTTGTTGGCGATTCACAAAGTACAGTTCCACATTGAAATTCTAATCCTGTGATTCATAGTTTTAAGATGTTTTTAGTATCAATACAGACACCAGCGTTGTGAAATCACAGTCAGGATAAGTGATGAAAACCGGAGTTAAAGGAAATGTTCCCAAGTGTCGTGTCGTGTCGTGTTGTGTCATATTTCTTGATAGACCAAAAACAAACGCATTTTACCGATGGTTCTTTCGTTTCTTGAAACAGAAAAGGGTTAGAAGTCAGACGTAAAGCTTGTGGCACTCCACGTAAACTAATCCAGCAGATGTGCCACATCAACTCAAACTCTCCTCAATCATCCCTCTTCTGACGCCAAACGCAAAATGTAATGAAGAAATGTTCCTGAAAAGGTACAAGTCAAGTGTTCCTGCACCCAAACACACAAGACCGTGTTGGCTGAAGTGGCCCTTTGCTTGCATCGATGTGGCCCTTGTGAGGTCAGAGCAAAAGCACAATTTAAATTATTCTTGATAGACATTTACATTCTTCTGAAGATTATGGCCCCATGCACTAGTCAGAGGACAGGATGATTCTGTCCAATACGAGACAAAATGTCGAGTTTTTCACTCTTCTGGCAGCAAAGTGCAGCTTCGTGTTTCAGCTACAGCCAAGAGTATTGTGTGCACCAACGTGCCGTAGCATGATTTCCATAATGATGCTAGAGAGATATATATATATTAAGACTATCCCTTACTCAATGTTTTCTTGGCTTGGTTTGGTTGTGAGAGACAGGGCTTTTCTTTGAATTCTCATTTACACTGACGCTTACGTAAGGTTCCTTCGCTGCCAAGAAAGCTTCATACGCATCAATGTTTCTGTCAGGGAAAAAGAAAAAAGTTTTAAAAATATGTATCACACCATGGTTACTTGTCTAAGTTTACACATCCTGTTTTCTCCTTCCAAAAGGAGAAGGGGAGAGTCTGAAGTAAATCAGAACAAAGGCCGAGCCTTCAGGAAAGCTGTGCGGTGCAGATGTGATTTTTGTAGCTCCAAATGCAAAACACAACTGGCTGCCTTGCGATGCTACATTCCAGCTCCAGAATATTTTCACCTAACTCTGTGTTTACAATCCTGCTAATATGGCAGACAATAGAGTCAGTCGTGCTGGATGCTCGGCAGAAATGTACGGAAATGCTCCCCCTATTAATGGGTTGTAATAAAATGACACTGTGAAAGGAAATAAAAGAGTAGAGAAGAAAGGATGTTCTGAAGTTGGGACAAACCGTTTCACTTGCTTTTTTTAAAAAAAAGGTTCTTTGTAGATTATTCGCCAAGTTGGTGCTTTCTGGGTTAATGACTTAAATTATGCAACACATATGCTTCAGATCAAACAACATCCTAATGGCAGACGTTTGTTCTCACTGAAGGCTTCAGCAGAACTTTGTGTCCCTGGCAAGAGCCTCCTTGTGAGCACGGCAGCACGTTACCATCCATTCATTCACTATTACTACCACTGTTACTGTTACTAAAAGCCAAAAATGCACAGGAAACAGGCCACTTTATTTTGCTACACACACAGAGATGCACGTCATGTGCAGTGGTCTGTTGTTTTTCAGTGGTCACAAGGGAAAACGGTGGGAAACGTCCGCATGCAAATGGATGAGGAAATGCCTTGCTAGTTGCTCATCCACGTTTGAGGCCACAACCAGTCGCCATTCTCTCACCTGGAGGCATCATTCACAAAGCAAAGTGCGGACACTGCAGTTGACTCTTCACAATTCAAAACAGCTTGTCAGTATCTCTGTGTCTACAGTGTCACCAGAGGTATTGTCCCAGTTCAGGACAGGTTTGTGTTCATTGGCAGTGATTGCTTTGGGAGGCAGTGGAGAGATTGGTTCATTCCTTCAGGTGATGGACAAGGAAGTTTTGTGTCAAAACGTAAAAAGCTTGCCAGATGTTTGTGTGTGGTCTCAGCCGATGAAGCCTGTTTTTGACGATGCTCACAAGAATCTGCTGTTTTGGCACCATTGAACCCCGAATTTCCACCGAGTAAGTAATAAATAGTTTCCAGTTTGTCGACTTCCACTGACTGCTGGCGCTGCGACTTCTCTACTTTTTCTCTATAGTGTTTAATTTTCATCATTTATTGACTTATATTACGTCATAACCCGCGACTGACATGACCAACATCAGCTGCTTTCGTGACAACATGGATCTCCGGGGGCTTGATGAGTCTCACATGACCGAGTGGATCACAACCACTGGGCTCCGCACCACTCTGCTCTGCCTCCTCGTTCTCAGTGGAAATTGAAAACTTCGCTAGCTGGTGGAAATCCGAGGTTTTAGACAAGGCGACTTTTCGGAATGGTATCGAAAGGACTCCCAAAGGTGTTCTTTTTCCAACCGTCGTAGCTGCATCTGTCCATCAGACAGGCAGCTGGTTGTTGGGAGAGTGCTCAGTCAGTCACCTTCCATTCCTCAGAACTGGGTCCAGTCCAGTCCAGTGACTGTGATGCCATACCTTGATGTAGAGATATGATTTGACCCCTGACCTTTAGTGGAGACAGTAACCTTTTGGCCTTCAAAAAACAAAAACAAAGTTTCAATATGGTTACCACCTGATTTTGCCATTTGGGAGTATGAAATGAAAATAACTGAGTTTCTGAACAGTGAAAACTGCTGTACATGTAGCTGTCATTGAGGATACTGCTGTTTTCATGAATGAGCTCCACTGTTGTGTGGGAGGGTTTTTAACCCTCTAAATAGGCGTGTAAACATGAACGTTGGAAAAAAAGCTGAAAGACAAATCCACATAAATCCATGCTGTCAGAGAGAGTGCAGTGATAAGATTAGTTCTCGTCAATGAAGAGGAAGTGGTGCACCGAGACAAAAGGTACGCAGCTATTGCTAGAATTATTTACAGAAATGCAGTGGGGTTTTTTTTGGTTTGGACCTTGTTTTATCAAGTAGAAGAAGTTGAGCTATTTTCTAATTGCTTTGAGGTCACAACCAAGGTCAGGTGCAGAATGTGCGGGTGTCATCAGACTAGTGACTGAAACCCTCACTGAACTCCTCAGGGGTCAAAGTTCGCCGGATCTTTTATCTTTTTTTTTTCCAATAACAGACTCAACACTGGCATGTGACGACCGTCGAGGTGATTTAGCGCAGCCACTTTCTCTTGCTTTCTCTGCAGCCGTATCAACTTGTTATGTCACTTCTGTGACATGAGTCCAACTGCAGGGATCTGGCATGAAAGTGATGTTGGACATGATATCATGAGAAAAAAAAAAGACGGGAGAGAGACAAGCGTGTGGGTGTTATTGTCTTTGTGTGAAAGCTGTGATCGGTTCTGTGTTGCCTGGATGCTGGATATCTGAACCCTCAAGGGGAGTTTTGATTTAGTCTTGAGTCATTCACATGTCTGCATTCAAATTACTGGCATTAAAACGGACGATTTCTCTTGGATAAAGGGCCCCCAACAACTAACACCATGTACAAAAGTACTGAAACAGTCAAATGTTTGATGGATTTTAAAGCCAGTATAATCAAGTTTTTTCTTTCAAGTATTTGACAGTTTGTACTGGAGCTGGAGTTGGCAAAGGATAAACCCAGGAAGTCAACAGAAATATCCATCTGTGCTTCACTTTATGACAGTTAGAATACTCAAAAGTGTAAAGATCAGGAGCAACATTAGAACAGTGGAATAAGAATCTGTATTTTCTGTGGGTGGTCGATGTATCAAGTCATCATTCAAAAACTCTTCAATAGAATTGAATGTTTTGAGAAAGCCAGCCGTTTTGTTTTGTTTTATCTTAACAAACAAAACAAAACAAAAAAAGTGTGGGGGGTGGAGGAGGGAGATTTGTCGGCCCGGCCTAGTTATTGGCCATCATCTGCCAGTTTTTGCGATAAAGAAGATAAGTCAGAGTCCAGAGACTCTTCCACACACTGTCGTATGAGTTTGGGTTTCTGATGTGAGATCATTTATTCTCTCATCACATCATCAATCACTCTAACCGCCGGCCCCGACACCTCTAAATGTTAGGTGCGCACATGTACAGGCAGCCCCTCACACGCACTTACATACATGACAACCCACATCAGCGCCTGCAGTTGCTGTCAGCCCAGTGAAAGTTCTTGAAATTGGTTCGGCCAGGTTCCATTGTTCTCACTGAGATGTGCACCTCACACCAATCTCATTCTGTCTAATCACAGACTGGCAACGTGTCTGAACACACTGTCAGACAGTGCTTCTCTCTTTGATGATTCACCACCTTGGCTGGCCGACTTCCTCTGTCACAGCGCGGGGAGCAGCCTTGGCTGGATGATTCTGTGTTGGTGCCGAGGCTCTGCAGACTCCAGATACTGACCTATCCAAGATCCTTTACAGTTTCCTGTCTGGTCGACACACTTTGCAATGGAAAGTGAAAATGATCCGTTCCCACAGGTTTTGGGTGTGGCGCGCTTTTACCTGTGATTTAGCTTTTTTAAACACTAGTTTTGTTTTCCACTCGTCCCAGTAACAACAGGGTTCGGAGCGTTTGAATCAGGGGTTACTTCACTCACACACCTACTTGACTGACAGCTATATTACTTTTCCTCTGAAGGCAGCAGGTATGTCAAGGAGTAAGAATGTGTGTGTGTGTGTTTGAAAGTAAAATAAGGACAGCAAGAGCAGCATTATCATTTGGCCTCTATAAGCCTACAGTGCAAAGTCATATAGCTGCCACTGGACAGTGTTTTTGAGAAATGTACACCCTTGAAAGGGGAATTATCAATGAAAGTACAGCTATTTAAATAATGGCTGGCTGCTCTTGCCAGTTGAAAGTGTGTTTCATACATTGATAGTGTCGCCCGCCTCATGCTTGATGCACTTGTGGTGTTAATATGTTGGAAAGATGATCAGAAATCATAATCATATTTGTTCATTTCAGTGTTCTTAAAATGTAGTGTAGACGTATATGAAATTTACACACCGGGCTGAAAGGACAGCACGACATTTAGACGTGGAACACCACTCAAACTGACTCACCTGCCATCCAACAAGAGAGACAGGAAAACTCTCACCTCCTTGACTATTTTTTTTTCTATCAGACACCCTGTCATTGAAAACAACAACATATGCCACTGTAATACTTCAAGTATCTAGTACTACTGGTGATGCTTATCTTGCCAGCCAAGGAAGCTCTGTCTTTTCTTGGGGTTTGTCTGTCAACCTGTCACGAATGACTCCTATGACAGATTAAGGTGAGATTTTCAGCAAGTGTTGGAAAGCAAAAGGAACTTTCATGCGTTGAGGTGTGCTGACCTGTTATGTAGCTGGGCATTGATATTTAAAAAAAAAAGTCATTTTATAGACAAAAATATTGGGTAATAACAGTCAGTGGAAAATGACCATGTGGGTGTAAGTGAGCTGCTTGGCAGAGGTCTGCACCCTGAATGGTTTTCTGCTTTGACTGCTTCATACTTTAGACCACAGAGATCAAACAGAATCCCAAAAGGGCTGTGTGGACGCAGGTTTTTGGTCCCACACTACAACCAATCACCAGCTGTTTTTGTCAGCTCACACCAGATTGGTCAATTTGTGCTTGCAGGGTTGGAAAAAAAAAGCCTGCACTCGCACGGTGGTCTCGTTTTGACACCTCTAATTCAGACCCCGCTTCCCAAGATTCTGTCGATGAGAGCGAGCTCTCGTCTTGAGGAGCAGATTAGCCAACAGCATTATATTGCTTCAGCCTTCCGTCCATTTAGCTCCTGTGCCAGTGATGCTGTCTTTTCAGGGTCACTTAAAGGTCGTTGTATGTGCTGTTTATTGGCAGTTCCATGTGAGCTAGTGCCATGTATCTGGGTGTAAGGAGCTGTTGCCAGTACATGTGACTCTGGGATTTATGATCTTCTTGATCTGATCTTCAGGTTCATGTATGTCCAGGCTGGTCCAGACCCCAGTGATGGTGCTCAAGCACCCAGGGAACTGGGAATGCAGCTGCGGCACATAACTTCAGACTCTGGCGTCTGGTGCCGTTTCATGACTGGAACTGTTGACTCAGATTCTGTTGTAGTTTTGTTAATTAGTAACATCAGACGGCGTGTGTTTACACGCAGTATTGACAAAATACACTCTTAATTCCTGACCTTGGTTTTGAAATTAAAGCAACAAATTCATTCAAAGTTTTAGCATTTGTGCAGCACATGTCCGGTCAATGCACAATAATAAGGTTAAATGCCTGCAGACACGCTTTACTGAGGCCTCAATGGTGATGGTCACCGGGCTTTGCTCTTCAGACGTGCGGCTGCTTCTGAAGGATTTACCCTGAGCCCAGGTGACTAACCCTCTGTTTGATTCACTTCTGAACTATCTATGGCAAGTGACTAAGGAGTTCCACAGGATCACCCACTCACTAACAGATGTAGACGTTACATCTGCGAGTCAGAGATGTTCACGGACGCTTCGGTGCTCTGGCGACCTCTAGTGTTTGATGTGACTCCTCCAAGTGTGTGTGTTTTTAGTGCTTTAGTAGCGCATGTTAATGTTAAAGAGTCATTTGTTGCCCTCTACTGGGTGCAGTTGGACGGATCATAAAATATCAATGGAAAAGTTTTTGTTGGGAACATAAGTGGTTTTATCAGAATCAGAAAAACTTTATTAATCCCACGGGAAATTGTGTTCGTAACATGCTCTGTACACAACATATTACAATAAATAACAAAGAAATAATATTGTAAAGAGTCATACAAAAGATCTTAGAAAAATAATGTGAACCCTTCATTGTATTTTTTTCAGGGGTGAATTCTATGTTTTTATTGCCACAGGAAGAAAGGAGCTCCTGTGGCGCTCGGTCTTTGAGTTGGGCAGTCTCAGTCTATTGGTCCATGTGCTACTGTATTGGACCAGGAGCTCATGGAGGTGGTGGGTGATGTTGTCCAGGATGCTCCTTAGTTTCAGGAGCATCCTTCTCATCCCCTTTCACCCCCACCACATCACCAGCAGCCCTGTACTCAGTCTCCTCACCCTTGCTGATACATCCGACTATGGCAGAGTCATCAGGGAACTTCTGAAGGTGGCAAGTCTCTGACTGGTAGCTGAAGTCTGTGGTGTAAATGGTGAAGATGAATGGAGAGAGAACAGTTCCCTGTGGTGCCCCAGTATTACTAACTACTATGTCCGACACACAGTCCTGCAGCCGCACGAACTGCGGTCTGCCCATCAGGTAGTCCATAATCCAGGATTTGTCAGCTTCACTCCCAGCAGAGCTGGCCTGATGGTATCAAAGGCACAGGAGAAATCAGAGAACATGATTCTCACCAAACCGGCAGGTTGGCCCAGGTGAGTGTAGACCCGGTTCAGCAGGTAGATGATGGCATCTTCTGCTCCCAGGTGGGGCTGCTAGGCGAACTGGAGGGGGTCCAGAGATGCTGTGGGGGCCATGGGCCGGAGCTGACTGAGGATCTCCAGGGTCTCCATGACGTCTGATGTCAGAGCCACCGGTTGATAGTCCTCATTTCCCCTGGGATGGGACGTCTTCAGAACTGGGACCAGGCATGATGTCTTCCACATTGTTACGGATAATAAAGTACCGGCGAGCATTATGAGTAAAGCAAGCACTTCCTCATCTAAAGCAGTAGATCACAGTTATCCTGATCTCTATTCTCACATCCTACTCCATGTTACAATGCTATCAAACTATGTGTCAGGCTTGTGGTAGCAGCCATCGGGTTTCTCCAAAAGTCAAAGACAAAGATTTGAATTTTAATGGCGAATTGAAGTAGGTTGCTCTCGGACCAATCGTAAGGTGCCGCCAGTGCCAATACTTTCAGTACATTCACCTGGGTGTCACCTGGGTGACACGCGTCACACCAACATGTGGTGAAATACAAAGCGCCAGCAGTAGAGGGAGCCACATCTCCACATCAGTTCGACTAAAGCTTCTGCAGGCGCCACCTGCTTCTTGTCATGGAGACCAGTTCCCATCTGACATGGATGTTTGTTTACAGTCAGTCAGTAAATATTAAACTCACGCAAGGTTTTTGCATTGACACTAATCGTCTGTAATGTTTAAAAAACAAAAAAGAAAAAATAATACGTTTTTCAATTGATGGGATAAAACACTTGAATTATAGACCGATGATCGACGCTTTAAAAACTGTGGCTCAGTGGTAAATAGGGTTAGTCGAAGGCCACAAGTTGAAAAGTCGCTGAGTAAAAGTCAAAGTTCAGCTTATTCAGAGAGGATTTAGGGATTTAGAGGAGAGTGACACATTTTCCATCAACAGCAAAACCAAATCCCATGACCTTTTGTTCAAAACAGGCAGCAAGTGTTTTAGCCGCCGAAGATGGTTGTGTTGTTCCTGTTGTTCTTCTTTTTCCTTTTCTTTTTTCTTAAGACTATACACACAGTAGCACACAACATTTCTCATAGACTTTATTGGTGTTTTGATTTGCCCCACTCTGGTGAGTCACTTCTCACCTTCAAGCCCGGACCTGTCTACTTTCGCCAGAAAAAGAAGTGGGAATTAATAGGCAAGGTGTGGATTGGACCTGCTGCCCATCCCATAATGATTTCAGTCAAATCCAGTCTGGCTTTGAATGACTTTTGATGCATCATTATGGAGCATGTTCACAGTCTACAGCTGGTTACCATACAATTGCAGGGCTTTTATTGGTCATGAATAGAAGTTCATACAGTGCCTCTCTCTCGCGCGCACACACACACACACACACACACACACACCCCTCCCTTAAGCTGCGCTCATTCATTCACAGGATGATAAGCGAGTGCTGTAGTAAATTCAGCAGCGTGCTCCATGAGAATAGACTAAAAGGTTTTTCCTCATCACGTCTGAGAGCTCTTCTCTGTCCTCAAGGACTGGCTGAATGAACTCCAGCCTGGCCCTCGCTGTACTCCATCACACTTTTAGTCCAGTTGGACTCATGCACTCTGTCTGACAGACAAACAACCAGCTGCCTCTCTGCGTGGTAGTGTCTGTTCATTTACTTGGTAGTCACTTTTTGTAATGTTGAAACTCATGGAAGCAAGGTGTTAGATCTGCAGTATGATCTGTCTGTAGGAAAGGAAAGTCAGTGACGTCTAATATAATCATGAAGAGAAGCCAAGACAGTTTCTCAGGTGACACATCGCAGGTGAGCATGATGCTCACTGCACTGGAGTAAACCAGGAGGAGCGACTCGGTGCGTCACAGTTTCTGTGTGTGTGTGTGTCTGAGCTTGTTGAAATTATTTTGAATCCACTCAGTGGATTCCCTTTTTTTCCTCACTTCCTCTTTCCCTTTCAAAGTCTTTCCTGCAGGTTTGTTTGCCAAGCCGCTCTGCTTTCTGGACAAACATTCTCTGTTTTCCTGAGTGAGACTTTGTCACTTTGTCAGAGCTTCCGTCCTCCTCCAGTCATTGGTGTTTCAGGCTTTAAATTAGATCTTTTTTAGTAACCAAGACATGTAAAACTATACTGACTAAATAAACGCTTTGATTTCCCATCACTTGTAGTGATGTTTACCAGGTTACTGGAGAAACAGCTTCATTCCCAGCTCCGTTCAAAGTCTTGCCCATTGGCCTCTTGTCCTCTTCCAGACTGGAATGATTGAATCCTCCAAATGGACTCGATGCATAGACGCAGTGTTGCTCCTCTGAGGGTCTGCTGGATCTTCATAGTCCTGAAATTTGATATGAAATTTGGGGTTTTTTTCCCACCATTTTCTTCACTACAGTGCAATTTAGTCAGACCCCCAGCTGTTTTGTTGAGTGATCCAAGACTTGCACATCATAAAATGTCGTTTTGAAACTAAAAATATTTGAATGTTAATCACACACAGAAAAGTGTCAGGTGTGATGTGTGACAAAAGGATGAGAGGGAAGGTGTCCAAAAGGCTGGTGAGGCCAGCAACGTTGTATGGTCTGGAAACAGTGGCACTGAGGAGAAGACAGGAGGCAGAGCTGGAGGTAGCAGAGATGAAGATGCTGAGCTTCTCTCTGGGAGTGAGAGCAGGATGATGATAGGATCAGAGGGACAGCACATGTGCTCAGGTGTTTAGGAGACCAAGTCAGAGAGGCTGGATGGAGATGGTTTGGACATGGACAGAGGAGAGAGAGAGAGACAGTACATTGGTAGATGAAGATGTTGAGATGTTGGAACTGCCAGGCAGAAGGTGGAGAGGAAGGCCACAGAGGAGATTGATGGAGGTGGTGAAGGAGGACATGAGGTTTGTTGGTTTGAGAGAAGAGGAGGCAGAGGACAGGGGGAGATGGAGGAAGATGATCCACTGTGGCCACCACTGAAGGGAGAAGCCAAAATTGCATGGTTACTATTCTGTGCTGGACTTCAGTCATTGCTGTCGACTAAAATGTGCATAATGAGTTCATGGATTAGACATAGTCAGGAAGACATATTAGCCATCAAGGAAGTACTTATACATTTGTTTATTAGCAGCATTTTAGGCTGTTATTAACCATTATCATGAATCATTGTTCACTCTGAACAACACTGTTATAGCTAATTCACACATATCAGAGCTTAATTATACTAAATATAAAAGTTTGGCTCTTTTCTAAACCAGGAAAAGTTCCACAATCCACATGTTCGGGTCCTGACCCACCGTTTGACAGTCACTGGTCGACAGCAATGCAGCCCTTTTAGAACATCAATGAGAGTTCCATTTGTGATGCAGTGGAGTCTTAATGTCGTTTTATATCATGTAATAGTCGGCCAGCATGAAGGCAACTCTCCTAAAGACTCCTCTTCTAAATCCTCCTGCCCGCTGGGATGCTCCGTGAAAGTGAGGAAGCTTGTGAAGCTGACCCAATGTGTACACCCTCCGTCTGGCCAAGAGTTTTCCGACGACTCTCGAGTGTGTGCTGTCTCTGTGTCGGGGAGGACTCGGGCCTGGCACCCATCACACACAGGAAACAGGCTCTGGCCCTGAGCTGCACATTAAACACACACGCACACACACAGGAAATGGTGCCTCAAGTCCTCGTGCTGCACTCGCTCACTCCTCCGTCCTCCTGTAAATCCAAGAGGAGGGCGACTGCCAAAATCCCTGCTGCTCACTCTGCTGACAACCTGTCTCCCTTTGTGTACAGTCCCCTGCCCCCGGGCTTCTCTGTGTGTCTCCTGCCCCGGACCCCCCACAGTTCATACGTATGGCCAGTGTGTAGCAGCAGCTTTTGCCTCCTATTTAGCTATTTGTCCTTCATGTTTCTTTAGAGACATCGGGTGTTGGAATAACAGAAGTGGTAGGAAGTCTGTTATTCAAAATACAAAGCACAATGTGTTCACTGGATCAGAGGGATGGATGGACTCTACTGTTTGTCCATCCGAAGTTGACTGGCATTTCCCCCTGGTTAAAGCAGCATCATCCATTTTTACAGAGGGCACAGTTCAGCGGCAACATCATGTCCACATGTCGACCTTGCCTTCGGGTCTGACAGCAGTCGGCTTAACTGTTGCCCCTGTTTCCTGTATTTATAGTTTGGTGTCTGCGCCTCTGCAGTCTGTGTCACGCATGAAGCTGTGTGCTCACGGCGATACTGTATGTTTGGTATGAGCGCCATCACATGGAGGTGGGAGGTGAAGAGTTCATTTCCTGCTGTAAACCAAGAGTAATGCATTTCTCTTGTGATCAAATGATTTGGGATGTGAACTCTGGAGGTCAAATTGGTCAGAGTGGTCAGACAGTGAAATGCGCACCAGCGTCTCGAGGAGATAAAGTGTGATGGATGAGAGAAAGTGAGAGTGATGCTCAGAACCATGTTTGATAGCAAGCTCTTCGGTTCCTTTGAGCTTCAGATGCAAAGATTGATGACGCGTGAGTTCCATCTGCAGCAGGGCCGCTGGACCCTCCATATTTCCTGGTGACACTTTGAGCTGCGGCTTAATTGAAAACCGACCCTGGGACTTGCAAGCCTTTCGGGGGCCGCCATGCACCCCTGCCTGGGGAGAGGTGACCCCTCTGTTCAACCTTTGGTGACCTTCGGCTGGAACCCGAACATCGGCATGAGTGATGGTCACCTGGTTCGCATTACTTGTCAATCAACACAGCTTTGACATCAGCCGCCTTCGACTTGACACAAGATTCAGACGTAGATTTGGGGACAAAATATGTGTTGATATAG
Source organism: Synchiropus splendidus (assembly GCF_027744825.2). Taxonomy (NCBI): domain Eukaryota; kingdom Metazoa; phylum Chordata; class Actinopteri; order Syngnathiformes; family Callionymidae; genus Synchiropus; species Synchiropus splendidus. The sequence continues at coordinate 1,925,113 of NC_071339.1, forward strand.
TTGAATGAGTCTTCACTGAGAGTGGTGAAGACTGCTGGGGCTCCAAAAAGCTTACAGAAATGACGGCTAAGGATTTTATGAAGCATCATTGTTCAATAGACACTAGTACCTATATTATATAATACGTGTTTTTGGTTTTATTCTATTTATGTCTACATTTTTAGCAGTGCAAGGTTGGTTGTTATTTTCATGAGGTTTATGGCTGCCAACTGAAATGTTTGGACCATGTGCTACACCAAAGTGCTTCACTTAAGACCAAAACCACAGGCTCATAATCGAGGTGCTGCATATACTCAGGATGTCAGCGAATGTGTCATTTGATTTTAGCACTCAGTAATAATCCAGAGTGCAGGTCCAGCGAGGTTTCATCCAACCACTCTTCTGCTTGAATGTGGATATGAGTTTTCTACGTGACCTGGTGGAAGAGATGTGGGAGCCTCCATGAGGTGGGTTGTGTGTGTGCAGTGGAGAAAGTCTGATAAAAGTCAGCTTTGCTTGGTTCATCTGCTGCTGTATTGTGTTACTGGCTTGAGTCGTACCTGACATGTGTTCCCAGCGCAGGACCCAGATGGAAGCCTCGGATTCCTCTTACACACACACACACACACACACAGACACACACAAAGGCGCACGTGAACATGCATATGCATCTCTGCACGGAGCGTCAGCTCTGTTGGGGAAAGTATCCGTGAACTCTTATTACTGCATCTGCGTGTGGAACGTGATTCTGATTGAGGGCTCAGATTGCGTTTTCCAGCACGTCCATGTAAATCCGACCAGTGGAGCAGTGACACTGGCCCCAGTCCAAATGAGTTTATCAACGCCACATTTCTCCCCACACTGCCGTTTCCCTTGCTTCTACAAGTGTGGCACAAGTGTAATGGTCCCTGGAGAAAGGACTGGCAGGGTCATTACACGCTAACACAACTCTCCCTTTACACCTAGCTCTTGTTACTCCTCTTAAAATCACTCATCCAAGTACAGTCAACAATGACCCTGGACTCGCCGTGAATTCACATGCTGGTTTGGGAGGAGAGGCACTGACCTCACGGTGTGAGCTGCAGCTTTTATCACGGTGCTATCACACACAAACGGCAGGGCTGAGCAGCACATGAGTTGAAAGGTGTCATAGCTTACTGTGACAATCAGCAGCTCTATTTTACCTCATGACATAGTTTAGTCACTCAACAACAGCAAGCATTTCAACTGCTATTCTGTTATTATTCATTCTTAAATGTGTCCCGCTCATCATGATCGCTATTGTCCAGGTCTGTCATTCCAATGCTCACGTGAATTTGGGGTACAGGCCAAGAACCTCGCAATGACAGACAAATGGCAAGTTCACTCCGGACCTTCTTCCTGTGAAGCTCTGTTTATTACCAAATAAAAAGGAAATTCTGAAGCTTTTTTCTTTCGTACCCAGCAATGTCTACCTCCCTGCTGAGCAAATATAGACCAAACATGACTCCGGGAACTGTCTCAAACTCCCTGTTTTCATTAACAAGCGCGGCCTCACACTGAACAGAGCATCAGTGAGTGAACACAATTCAATCAGCAGTCAGATGACAGCAGGTCATGTCAGTCCTCTGGGGCCTGTCCTCCAGACTAACTGCTCTGAAGAGTGCTGCGAGTCATTTAACACAAAAGAAAAGCACCATTGCTGAAGTGCTTCTCTTGTCGGGGGGGTGGGGGGTAGGTGGGGGGAGAGACCGCTGTTTGATGAATCTGTTGGAACATTGAGTCACACTCCTGTCTGCAGCTCGCTGTAGGAGAAACCCTCACATACATGACAACTACCTAGAGTAGAGAGGAGCTCTGCAGTCACAAATGTTCGCCATGTTGTGCGCTTCATTCTCCACCCCGATTCTGGCGCTGAAACCGGACGATGTAGGAGCAACTCAGCTGATTTCAAAAGCAGAGGAAGCATCCTCGGAGGCTGAACCCGCAGCCGGGAGTCAGTTGAGGTATGTGGTGGGAGCGATGACAGCTGCTCCCCGGGGATGGATTCTGTTTCACTGCTGGTTTCCAGATCAGAAGTCGGGACAGTCTGCTTCTTTCTGGATCGACGGCTCTGTCTGAGCTTTAAAGAGCCGGCTTATGTCACTCAGGGAATATAATACAGGACATGAGGAGCGCTAATATATCCCACCTCCTCCTCCTCCTCCTTTAAGAGGGTCGTTTTATCGAGTGATACCTGAGATGTTTCCACACGGGAAGAGTGTTTTATCTGCTTAATGAATTGAAACACGCTTCTAACATTTCAGTTGGAGTCTACAATAGAGGAATCAATTTGTAAGGAGAGCCGTGCGTTGGGTTGTGTCGCCTCCCACCTAAGTGATGTAGCAGACTCCTGAGTCGGGGGAATGTGCAGTAGCTTCGCTCTGACTCTTCACAGAGCGGCTCTGTGCATCCAGCCATTTCCTGTCGACACAGGAAGCACTGCGATTGGAAACAGATTTGCCCTGACGGATGAAAGTGCTCTCAGCTGCTGCAGACGCTCGACGCAGAGAGGGACCAGCTTTGAAACTCACGCCCCCCCCCCCGCACCCCATCCTTACTGGGTGTGTGGTATTTCCTCCATTATTTCTCTTTCTTTTTCCACTCGCATATGTTTTCTCCCACTCTCGTGCAGAGCTCCAGTTTCACTGCTGTTTGGTTTGCAAATGTCAACAGAGGGGAGACGACTGCCTGCTGGAGGAGTGAGTCCAAGCTCAGCCGTTTGGAGTCTCAGTCCAAGCAGACGGAGCAGCAGAGGCCCAAACATAAATACGGCGAGGAACGTGCCGGCGCTGTGAGCTCTCAGCATGTTAAACAGAGGAACGTCCAGTCGTCGCGTGAGTGCAGACAAATGTCAGGAGGAACTCTCACGACCCGGGACTCAACCCAAACACTCTCCTTAACAGTACATGTGGAAAATCTCACCAGTCGCTCGCGAATTGTATGTACTGTTTGGGGTGGAAACAAACAACAAGACAGCAACAGACATTCGTCCCCACCATGCCTGAGACACAGACCAATCTCAAGTCCCACAAAACGCAAACGTTTTTGGTTTTTTTGGAATTGCACTGTGGCTATTCACAAAATAATAATGACCACTACACTACACATGAAAGGTCTCAAAACAGTCCTGTATTTTTCTGTCTCTTATGGGGTTCATATCCACCTATTCTTATTCCATTTGACTCCAGTTGTGAAAATCAACATGAAGGGAAACACTATAAATTAGCAAAAAACGGATTTGTCTGTGCATCAACTCTATACTGACTCAACACTGTGTGTTGTTTTCTTTTGTGGCAGAGAGATAATCAATAATCACAAAATAATAACAAATGAAAACAGGCTGAAAGTTGCATTTTCACTAAATTCTCTAAACACTTCAAAGATTCACACTATTAAACCTGACTATTGACACTAATGTGTTGATTGAATATAAGAAAAAACCTTGTCAAAGCACGATCATTGTTGTCTCTCTTAATCAGTTACTCAGTAAAGTGAACACCTGAAATGTTCCACTGACTTCACTGGTCAGTACTGACTGGCCCTCTGTGAGCGGAACAGACCAGACCAGCTGGAGAGCAGGTATCACCCAGTAGCCACCAGCATCGCTCCTCAAGGGTGCTGTAGCAGGGGTTACCATGGCGATGACCTTGAGGTCAAGGGAAGTGTGCCGGCTGCAGGACCCCCCACTGAGCAAGCGGGGTCCCAGTGGGCCCTGGAATTCTTACCTCTGGAACGACTATTGTTGACGTCTTGCTCAGCTCAATTGAGAAAATGGACCATAAAAGTCGCGCCGTGTTTTCCTTTTCACCTCAGGGCCTCCTGTCACAAGCTTTTAAGAGCCGCAGTGTTCCCATATCAGCGTCATGGATCTCTTATCCAACAATTCTGACCTGATTTTAAGGCGGCATGAAATAAATTCGCTGCGCAAACAAGATGTGGGTGGAAATGACCAGCTGTGATTCTAGTTTATTGAAAAAATTATGCCATTTATGCAAAAGAAATGAATAAACGATAGATAAATTATTATTCAATGAGCAGATCATTGTGCACCTTTCTCATTTGTCATGTAACTGTTTTTCTCTTCCAATGGAAAAGTCACACCACAAAAATGCACAACAAAATTAAATACACACAAGTTTATTTCTTAAGTAAATAAAGATGATTCAGTGGTGTAATGTACTTATATTTGACTTTTTTTTGTTAAATAGAATTTGTTAAGTTGATTTGAAATGTTGAGCTCCTAAAAATCCCATTTCCAGTCCTCTTTTGTCGTGTTGTCACCATCGGTTTGGTTGGGTTCATATTCTGAGGATAGTCTGTCCATCCTGAGTCTGAGTCAAACTGAAACCTGGTTTCTTGCTGAGAATTATTTTTGCTCGCCATAACATTGTCTTGTACATTGTCGTCTTCATTTATCTCATGATGAAAACACCTGCCATGGTGATGCGGTTTTGAGTTTCTAGATGTTATTTGTTAGCTACTTTATTGACTCTTGTGCGACTAGAGTGAGGTACACCACATCATTGAGGATATAAAAAAGTGCCTTGGTGTTTACAGAAATAATGTTGACTCTAATCCAATAAGCCCTGAGTTGAAAGCCCACATTATCCATTTAGGTCTCAAGATGTTGCAGCTCATTTCTGATTTCCTCCATGATCCTCCCGGTGTCGTGTTTCCTGATCTCCTAATCCTCAACTCGAGTGAGTTCCGTCCACATCTCCCCTGCAGGGCGCTGATCTGAACTTCATGGGGTCCTCTCTGAGCCCACCGTCTTAGTGGTCCTGCCATTGACTCACCTCCCAGGTGTTCTCTTAGCGGCTGGTATCTTAGCAACTAAAGGGGTGCAGCAGCAGCGGACAGATGGAAGTCCACAGTCAACGAAGAGCATCAGCCTGCTGCTGTGACTGTTTTCATTTTTCTGCCGCGAGGAATTCATGTTATTTGTGCTTCTCCACTGGGGTCTATTTTGGGCCTGAGAACGTCTGGATGTGTTGCTTTCTTGGCGTGGCCTTGTGATTACGTCCAGGGACAGAGCCGCAGCGAGCATCTCACCGGCTCTGAGGTCACTACAGCCAAGCCTCTCCCTCCCCTGATCAAACCAGTGAAGCAGGCGGAGGCAGAGGAAAATGGACAAGCTGGTGCTGCGTCCTTTACATCAGTCGTCATTACCGTTTTTGTTGGCCTATTTTACTGGAATGAGCTTGGTGTTTAGGTTCAGTTAAAAGGCCTATACTTGGTGTGAAACATCACTCACAACTAACAACTTGTGGTTGATAAAAAAAATATCTCGTTAATTCGAGAATTTTAGTGGTTTAATGATATAAGAATATTTGCCACAAGAAGCCACATTTTTCAATGTGAATGAATTTGGTATATGACTGAACCAAATGATGGAGCCATACATACATCTAAACACCAGAATATTGTTGATTCTGCATCAGTCTGACAACAGCACAATAAATCACCATGGTGTCTATAGTCAAGTCTTTATATCACCTGAGTTCAACTGAAGCTCTTTTCGTGTCTTAGAAATATTATATATATATATATATATATATATATATATATATATATATATATATATATATATATATATATATATATATATATATATATATATTTTTTTTTTTTTTTTTTTTTTTTTTTTATATTTATTTATTTTTATTTTTTTTCTTTTTGAAAATATATGTCAAGAGTTTCAATGTTATAAGAATTCCATTCAGAGTAGTGGAAGCCCTGGTCATTGTGTAGAGAAAAACCTCCCTGAACAAAAACAAACAGATGCTTTTGTTTGCTTTTGTTCAGGGAGGATTCCTCCATGTTTGTTGTTGTTGTTCTCATCCTAGCTGCCACGTGTCTGCTGCATCAGTGGAGCAGGAACTCCTGGGTTCCCTGTTGTCTGGAGAGCACACTGTTCAATTAAATTATCTACCTATCTATCTGTCTGTCTGTCTGTCTGTCTGTCTGTCTGTCTGTCTGTCTGTCTGTCTGTCTGTCTGTCCGTCTGTCCGTCTATCTATCTATCTATCTATCTATCTATCTATCTATCTATCTATCTATCTATCTATCTATCTATCTATCTACCTATCTATCTATCTATCTATCTATCTACCTGTCTGTCTGTCTGTCTGTCTGTCTGTCCATCTATCTATCTATCTATCCATCTATCTAGTGCCAAAGCACTGCATCATGACGTCCTGATCACCTTTCTCCATCGTGCTATCACCTTATCCTGTCCAGGCCTGTCACGCAGGTGTGAAAAGCTGAGATTTTATCCCCCTGTTGCATTCAAACACTCTTCACACCTCCATGTCAGGAGAGGGTGAGGGGGTTGGGGGGTGGGGGAGGTCCAAAACAGCTGTACTCAACTGGGATGAAGAGCCACTTATGTGTAGTTAATATGGAACTTGAATGGCTGTGGTAATATAAGGCAGGTGGGTTTCACTGAATTTGTGATTATGATGATATTATCTTTTTATTCTGTTCATTTTTTCAGCCAAACTCTATAATTCACTAGTTTAAACATGCACCGTCAATATAGTTTTTGCTTCACTCTTTTCTTCCTTTCATCATTTAATATACAAATCTATTATATTGTCACGTACAAATCTATATTTTTAATTTACTGCACATAAGGTAAAGGGGATAAAGTGCTCCGAACACGACCTAATCTGACTTTGATTCCAGAGTATTTTTACAGCCTCCACCAATAAACAGGTTCCCATATGAGAGTGCGGAAAGCCTCCCCCCTCCTCTCCCCCTCTTTTGTACTCAGCAGTCTGGTGCCAATTATCCTGATGGGACCGGTCCCGCTGTGATTACATCCCAGCCCTGAATCCACGCAGCATCAGGTGTGGGACCACAGGAAGAAGGTGAAACCAGAGCTGAGAGCCTGTGTGGAGCAGTGGCCATTCACTCAGGCCGTGCTAAATTGGAATGTAATTCCCGCCTCAGCGCCACAACAGTGCTGGCGAAGAGCTCTCGTTTCCTCGATGGCTGGCCCTGACCGCAGGAAGCCAAGTGTGTTGGAGTGTTTCTGCGGACATGTATGAGGGCAGGAGGTAAAGCTGTGTCAGCCTCCACTTTCAGGGGTAAAAGGAAGGAAGTTAAATGGGTCTCATCATGGATAGGTTTAAAAAGCAAACACACTCTCTCTCCAGAGAACGTGCCCCAAAATCCCCATAAAACTGTCACTTTCATCCAAATATGGTTGTGGTCACCTCTGGAGAAACTTTTTTGTTTTGACAAGGCGCAGTAAACGTCTGCTCGGAGGGAGGTCCTGTCCAAACTCACGGCTGTGTTTAAAAGTGGCTCTCCTTATATAGACTGAGATCATCCTTGTTCCGTTCCTCTGTCCTCCAGAGTGGTGAGGAGGGAACCCTGCTGGAGGCTCAACCCCGGGGATCAACAAGGTCATCGGCTCCAGGACAGAAGGACTGACACCCTTTTGTCTTTGTGAGAAGCCCATCCGTCCTTTGAAGGCCGCCACACTTGGTCTGTTGTGTGGCAAAATGCAGAAGGACACGTCGAGGTTTGTCACTGCCGACCTTATTGATCTTGCGCTGACCGCCGTGACATCTGCTGGACGCTAATGAGGGCAGTTTTATGTGCACAACTGTCGGCTAGTGGAGTGTCAGAGAGCTGTAAAGCTAATTGTCACAAGCCTGTCAGAGGTGACTGCAGAAAGAGCTTAACAAAGCAGCGCTTAGCATTTCTGTGAGCAGCTCCCACCACATTAAAGTTGGTCACCGACACTGGATGGGTGCAGTTTGACTGTAGCTCTGTCTCACCTGGGCTCCAGCCTGCGAGATGCTCCAGCTGTGCATCAGCCCTGACCTCCTGAGACATGCTCCTCTCGCGTATGGACACACTTTTCACTGGGAGGAAGCCGGATTACCACAGTTAGAAAACAGGGCGCATCATTATGCTCAACATTGCATACGAATCCGGAAAACTTCTGTCCGCGCTCTGCCTTCATTTCCACAAATGCATAAGCTTTGTGGTAATCCACAAGAGACAGAGAAGTCCCACTGGAAACCATGTTGTGCAGTGTTGCTGTTACCACACGATGCACAAAACCTTTTAACTCTGGGCTGCTCCCCCAGTGGACATACTGGTGAACAGCAATACCGACGTAAAGAACGCATGGGAGTATGTGATCAGTGACGGTAACACCATTTAAAACGCACAGGTACAATTTTGTAGATTAAGAGAGCATAAATGGGATTTACATTTGTCAAAAGTCTTACAACTGCACACAACTATTCATAACATTTGACATTAAAATTCAAATTTTGAACTCAGTTGTTTTTCACAATTGAATGTTGAAAACAAAAAATAAGAAAGCGTCTCGACTCAGATGATGGTGACGTAACGTTTATGTGTCAAAGGATGGAAACAATGATGGATGCCGGTAAGTATGGTAAGATGAGACTTGCTGGTAAGATGAGACTTCTGAAGTAAAAAAGTAGATCAAGGAAGTATGTGGCTGCATGTTGAAGAAACTCTCACGCCTGGAAAAGCAGGAGAAAAAAAACATAGATAGCAAAAGACATTGATTCAGCGTCGGATAGATGCTTGAATTTCAACATTAGAAAAACGTGCATTGACTCAACGTTGAATTACGTTGCATTATGGTCAGAATTGGTTGAAATTTCAATGTTGATTCAACATTGACAAGACTGCTCTGATGTGACTTCACAGTTGGTTCAGTGTCTTCTTGTTATCTGGGAAGTGAAGGAAAACCACTGATCCTCACTGGACAAAATGAAGATCTTGATGGAGGCAGGTAGCTTTCAATTTTTCGTGAAGAATCTGATGACATATATTCTGTTCCAGAGGGAAATGGAAACCTCTGTTCTCGTGACTTGAGGGGCGTCAAACATCTGACACCTAACTGTAGCATTACCCACTGACTCCTCTGAGAAAACAGGCAAGATCATCACATTTATTTGAGTATTTTTTCCCCGATTCATGGCTCTCAATTGGAGATTCGCCGCGTGTATCTTTTGACAATTCAGCCACATCTTTGTAAGATTGACTTCCACAAACCCACATCCACTGTTTTGAGTTTTGTCTTGCCTGGACCTGGACATTTTTCTTGTTTTGCGCTCGATCTTGGGCTTATGTCTGCCTCAGAACGACCCATCCGTGAGATCACTCTAGGACAAAAAACAAGTCCTGTATACATCGTAGATCTCAGGCTGGAGGGCTCACGCCACCTCAGGGTTCAGGGGTCAAGAGGAGCCACACTTCCTGTTGCCTTTGCCGTGGAACCCCTGCTGACTGCTTTACTGCGCTCTCATTGTTCAGATTTATCATTGCTGCCATTGATGTGGCCTCTCACTGAGACCATTAAAGACCAAAGAGCATCACCCCAAACCAGATGTTGGGTCCAGCCGTCTGCCACTACACAGGCAACTGTTGAGCTCGTGAAGACGGCCGAGCTCTCGGCGCCGTCATGAAACGCTTCGGCAGACCAGAGGTACTGTACATGTACACTGCATTCCACAGGCGGCTTTGATGAGAAGAGCGTGTCCCTTCAGGAAGCTCCTGTCTAACGTCACAGAGGTGGATGATGATGATGATGATGATGGGGCTCAGCATGAGACTCCATCACGTCCAAAACAGTTCACAAATGTTGCTCACATACTCCACTCAAGGCCACCTTGTTACTGGAAAGCACTTTTCCCTTAGAACGAACCTTATATATTGAGTCTCATTTTCACAACAGCGCACTGTGGGACACGTTCATAACCATCCAAAAGTCTCTGTCTGTGTTTACCGTTCTTTTGTTGGACATTAGGATCCAGCACCTACTGCGTCCTGAGGAGAAGAACAGCTTGACTTAAAAGTCACATTGAAAAGCCACGGTGACATAGTTCTGCTGGATGCTGGTTCGGTTGAATTCAGTCACGAACCAGGCTCTTGCTGGACCATGGTGGACCATGCTGAGGCTTTCTTTGGTTGACTTGACTCTAATCATCCTCAGCACTGCACAGACTGGCTGTACCGATGGTGGACTTGATCATGACTACACACCCGGACACTGGAGCTCACCTGGGGTGTGTGACCGTGGGCTGAGTGCCAAGTCATGAGGTGCAAAGGTGACAAGAGAGCGTCCGCTCAGGGTCAACACAGATCTTTCTCACTGCCGTTTCTATTCAAGTGACAACTTTCCGAGTCACTTTCTCATGGAAAGTGATCGCCTCAAGATTCCGCTGATTTTCTCTTTCTATTTTGAATGCCAGCATTTTCTGGGTCACAAGCCACTTAGGAATGGCTCCAGGGTTATTGACTGGAAGTCAAACAGATCAGTCTTCTCACATCGAGTCATTTGAGACCCGACTGTGACGTGACATTTAGATGAACAGGCATCATCTGACTATTCAAAAGCAGAGACTTTGTGGCACCTTTGATGGTCATAACGAGAGCACAGGTCGAAGAAAGTGCTCCTTATCTCAGCACCACGGTTTTTACACAACGTTACTTTGCTTTTTCACCCGACCCCCACCATTTTCGATTTCCATGGATCCTCACCGTCAGGCGTCATCAGGTGCCACAAAAATGTGCGTGAAATGGCCGATTCCGGAGCGTCTTTAGAAATGTGACATTTATGCTCCGCATGAGCAGCTTTGACAGCAGAGCCATTGTTCTGCCTCAACTCTCATCCGGTCCCAAGTCACCTTGAGTCACAGCCGAGGAGCTGTGTGGGTTCACTGGCGACATGAAATCTCCATCTCTGTTCCCTCCTCGGAACGTGTTTGGGACAGAGAGCCCACCACAACACTCGAGTACAAAGGATTCTTCGATCGCTCCAAACAGCTGGACTCTGTTCTTTGTGATCTGTTTCTCCAGAAATAGCTTGATGTGGAGCGGGGCAGCGGTGGAGCTGGTGGTGAGTCTGCTGCATGACATCAGCCCATCCCATGATGAATACCCGCTTCACCCCAGGCCTTTTCCCTCCGCTGCCTTCTGATGTCCGCAAACCAGTGAGACCACAACAGTCCACACGCTGCCAGAGCTTCAAAACAGCTATAATCATCAACGTCGTCCCGACTCTGACATGTGTAGGAGCGGCTCCTGCTGCTGGGGTCCTCGGGCGGCTCTCGATGATGCCCAGCATCATGACTGAGGTCGACCTATTTCACTTGGAAGTGGACAGTTTTTGGGCCAAAACCTGAATTAATTCCTTCAGCTATTTGGGCTTTGAACATGTGGGAAGTCAAATCCGCAGTGACGCAGTACTCAGTGAGCCATGAGATTGTTGGACACTTATCAGTTTCAGCATCTTGTTTCGAGGCGATCCCACCCTGCAGTGCATTTCTATTTGTATTGTTCTTCTATGAAAGCTGCTTTCCAGGAATTGATGCAGGCAATTGGCAGAGAGTCTGCCCCTCATCCTCCTTAACCCTTCAAACTGGACGGTTTTGTGGCTGGAATGATGCCGACCACTGGCCTTTAACCTCCCTCTAGCAGTCGTCTGCTTCAACAGTGAAATGCAGAACAGTGTCGTCGACCTTTGTGGGCGACAGCGTATTCGGTGGAAATGTGACTGAGCTACCTGCTGCTGACTGTCACCTAGTGCTGGAGTCAAGACCAGAGCAGAGACTGAGAACAGTGATGAAGGCCAAGACCAAACTGAGAACAATTTTACTAGTTTGTTCCCATGGCATCTTTTCAGTTGCAGAAAGAAGTAAATGTGCGTTTCTACACGACTAATAGACTTGTGCCTCTGCATCCTGCTGGATCTTGGTCTCTGCGTCCGCGCCACACAGTCGTGGATCAACACGATCATTACCTACCATTACCATTACATTAGTGCAATTTTTTAATTCGCAACATACTTTTATCTTAATTCTGATATTACAAACTGGGTGTCGCGCGCAAACAACCACTCCGGTTTGCATGTATCGCTGGAGGGTTTGGATTCACTTCAGCGTCATCTAAATGTATTTATTTGGAGGTTTGGGTGAAGCGTTATGAAATGTGAAAACAGGAAAACCTCAAAGTTTCAACTGAATTCAAGCCTTGGAGTAAATAGCTCACTCATGAAGACAAAAACCAAACAACAAATATAACGTTTACACGTTGGTCCGCGGAGCTGCGTCTGTGCTGATGTCACTAAATGGGAGAAGAAGACCAGTCCAGTCAGTGTCGAGTCACTTGTTCTATTGAATCGGTGTTGACAGACAGCTACTATGATAGTTCTAGATCATGTTTCTGCCCTTGTACATGCGTTGTTTGTAGACATCGAAGCTATGCCTGTTTGGCAGCATCACAGGAAAGGCAGTGAGCAAAGTGATGAACGTTCTTGGTAAACTGTGTGACCTGTGCTCCACACGTTTCGTTGAAACCGTGGGGCTTAGTGTCTTAAATAACGGCCGTCTCCATCCTCCATATTCTTTCCGTCAGTGTCAGGTTTATTGAGTTTTGGTCAAATAGTTTATTTTTGTCATGATCTTGTTGCTCTATGGACAAGTTGACTGTGTCTTTGACACTGAGTGTTGAAGTTGTGGATGGGTCCTTTGGTCAGTACAGCTAAAATGGTGGCTCTGTGAGCTTGGTGTGGCAGGAGAACCTGCCCTGGTGCATCAGCACGTTAAAAAAAAACACAACAAAGTGAGAGTGAATAATCGCTGTGCGCTGAATCCGCAGGGTTTATAGCATGGAATCCTGAAATAGCAGCCCAGATGTGTGTAAAGAGCCACAGCAGAATTGTGTGGGACCACAAACACAATTGAAGCCCAGATGGGGCCCTTCTGGTGGTTTTTGTCACTTGAAGAGGCTTTATTTTGCTGAAGACAGTGTAACGTGCTTACAGGGCTCATGAATGTGTCAAATCCAGCACTGCAGACTGGTCCATCTGCGTCGGCCTTTTCACGCTTGTGTGTGAAGCGGGATCGAACAGGTGACCTTCACATCCTGATCAGGTGATGCACGTGTGACCTGAGAAGGAGATGCCGAAACAAGTCCTAAAAGATCTGCTGGTTTTACCAACTTGGATTCATCGGGATCCTTCTTCCGTTTCCCTCCTTGGCGGCGGCTGCACGGTGGTGCAGTGGGTGGTGACATGTCACAAGGAGTCACAGGGGCAGCAGTGGAGGTGTCAGGGCTGAGCAGCACAGAGGCTCGTGTGTTGTTGGGATGTGGAGCCCTGCAGCAGCGCACGGCGCTCAGCTGGTCGCCTGTATGCCGCTCCACATCAAAGAGATCATGCTTGGGTCATTTATCACGGCAGAGCTGGCCAACGTCTCTTGTATCCCGAGGGACGGTGAAAGTTCATTCATTTGAACCTTCATAGCAAGCAAAACAAAAATGTACCTTATTTATTAATACCCTGTTTTGGTTGGCATTGATCCGCATGTTACATGGCAGATTCATAGTTTTATTTTACTTTACATTCAGCTGCTCATTTCAGGATTTGCAACAGGATCCAAATGTTTTTTTTTACATTATTAATGACACTTCACCTAAATATGTTTACTGTGTCCCAGCCCCTCCGTTCAATCACTTTTTTAATTTTGACTTTTTTTTAAATTGATCTTTGCACATCATAGAGTTGAGGAGAGGAAAGCAGTCTCTCAGGACAAAACAATTCTGCCGGCTTCATGAAGGTTAAAATGCACAGAGAGCATGTCTCGTGAAAGACGAGCAAAGTCTGAGGTTATTGAGAGAATCTTATATGTTATAACTCTAGGCATCAGACTTGAATGGGAAAAACATTCAGTACAAGAAGCACAGTGTGCAAGAAGGCAAATCACTGACGTGAGAAAAGCGTGAACAGAGCAGACCTTTTATTGGAAACTAAATCATGGTGAGCAGGAAACATTCATCTGTGTCATGTGACCAACAGTTATGGGATGGAGGAGCTTAATTGAATTTGTCTGCTGCAGTCAGATGAGACCCAGCAACTCAACAAATGACATCCTGGAGCCTTGGGTTCAGCTCAGATTTGGGAGGCGGGAGGCGGAATTTCATGGGCGCTGGAGTTAGTGGGATTTATTCAACTGTTACATCAGCATGTCAGGCCTGGCCAGCGTGACTCATGGGACTTTTCACGTCATGTGACTCAACCGGTTTGGCTCTCCTGTGGACCGTTGGACCTGTGAAAGAGTACGAATCTGGAAATTCTAGTTGGGATGTTGGCGGTTGTCAAACGAAAGTGGCGACAAATGACAAAAGGAGCCTTTCCCTGTGTTCATGTATTCATGCATTGGTCGACCACCGCGATACAATTTAAACATTTCACCATGTTCAAACACATTCTTTCTGGGATTTGAGGGTTGTGTGATTTACCAAGACTGTGTGCAACACAATATAGAGCAGCAGCAGAGACACACTTGTTTAAACCGGAGATCGTGAGCTCTCTGGGATTCTTGAGTTTGGATCCACAAAGTCGAATTAAACCTTTTCAGCACCTCAACCGTTATGACCACTGGCTGCTGCTGAAAAGACCCATTGAGTGAAACATGTAGACTTTATCACTTATCTATTATTGTACTTTATGCATGGTGGAGTTATTCGGATTATAGCAGTTAATGCACACACAATGTCTGCACCTCCATTTGAAACATTTGAAACGTTTTCTACTAGTGTATTATAAATTGTTTTGGTAAATCATCTTGTGTACACTAAATAAATACTTTATTTCCTCCTCTGTGAAGAGTTTCTCCATGAGAAAACGTCCCAAATTTCAACTGAAAGTCAACTTTATTGTCATGAAAACTGGATGCAGGACATCTGGTCCAGATGAAAGTGCAGTCCTCCCAGCACACAGTTAATAGTAAACTAGAATAAGCTATGATAGAATAGATAGACTCCACTGCAGCAGTGTGCTGTTGTCATCGTCTGCTTCTTTGTTAAGGCCCTTCTCGTCATCAATTTCCCCACTGTGGGACTGATAATGGGACCAGGAATAGTCATCTGTCCTGCAACTACAGCCGAGTTTTCCAACCCTCTTTGACAGTAGCATCTTTGAATAGGTGTTCATGGATCGTAGGTTTGTATGTCGCGTGGCTAGACACCCTCTGAGGTGGGAAGGAAAGTCAGCTGACCGGTGACAAGATGGCGGCTCGACATTTCAAGTCAATGCTTGACTCAGTCATGTGTTCTGCGCTGGACTGTCAACGGTGTTTAAAGTCAACACTAATCCAGGTGCTGCAGACGGACATCTGCTGCGGCGGTGGTCCATGTTGACGCAGCGGGGGGGGAGTGTGCGGGTCAGCAACTGAACCCTGAAGCGCTGCATTTTTACAGGTTCTGTTTTGTGTGTATTCCATTCATTCATTTGGGTGTCTCAATGATCACGTGCATGAAGCTCCCATGCCTGCCTGGCTCTCCTCCGCCGTGCGCCACGCGATCACCGTGCTGAGCTTTAGGAAACTCCGTCTCTCAGGGTCAGGACGGCGTTTCAAAATTGGGAGGTTAATCATTAGCTGGTGAGCATCTGTTTTTCATGTAGATAACTGGAGGGATCCCGGCCGCTTGCGATCAGCTCCAGCGTATTTGGAATAAATCTCTGGAGACGTAAACAAACAAGCGGAGGCGGAACGTCGGGGTTATGATTGGTGTGCAGCCGCCGCGTCTCTGGGGACCGTTGGGCTCATTTTTCTCAACTGTCTTATTTACACTGGGCTGCCTGCTCTGGCACGCATCAAGACCAGAGGTCACTAACTCGTTCCTAACAAATGATCCATAAGGCCATGAGAGACATGTGGGAAATATGGTCGGCCTCCGCAGGGAAGGACGAGCGGCCCCTTATCCTTCTGACAAGGATTCTGAGGTCGCTATTCTGGGCTGTTGAATCCAAATGCAAATGGCCACTGCATTTCTATAGCTGTCAACAGAGCGAGCATGAGACGACGGAGGAGGAGAGATGGGGGGCGTCAGCAGGAAGTCAAATGTCAGGGAAGACCAGGGAGGCAGGAAGCAGGAGACTGAGGATCTTTGAGAACACACTGTCTGTTTTGTGTCTGAGAGCAGAGAAGGATGCCATTGTGCCCATGCGAGAGTTTCTGCGCGCAACTTATCAAGCCCACCTCTCTTGACCCCGGCTTCCTGTCCACCAGTATGATCTGTGCATCATTTATCTTCTGCACGACGCCGGCCCGCTCGGATGCGTCCGGCTGTGAGAGTGGGCTTCTGTAGTACTCTGTACGCAGTAAGATAGAATGTTGGCAGGAGAAGCCGAAGCCTGTCCTGTTGGAGTCCTGATCATAAAGTTTATTCTGTCCAAAGAAGAGTGTTTGTTCGACTGAAGTGAGTTGTCAGACACGGCAT
Organism: Synchiropus splendidus; assembly: GCF_027744825.2. NCBI lineage: Eukaryota > Metazoa > Chordata > Actinopteri > Syngnathiformes > Callionymidae > Synchiropus > Synchiropus splendidus. The sequence goes on from NC_071339.1 coordinate 1,941,394, forward strand.
CTCGTGTTTGTGTGTCACAATCACTTGTGGACACTTCAACTGCAGAGGCATGAAGGAATGTGAGCTTGTCTTCGTCGCCATGTGTGGCTTTGGCTTCTTGTGTTGGGGACAAATCTCTGTGGTGTTCTGTCTGCTCTTGTCATTTTCAAACTCCACAGGCGACAGTTGCTCTCTATTTTAGCTGTGAAAGCAAAAGCAGCGCCTGCTTCATTGTCTCCAGCGGCTGCTGCTGCGTCCGAGCGCGGCCTCGATCTGGTTTCAACCAAAGGAAACGGGACTTTTATGAGTCTGTTGGAACTGCAAAAATAGAAAAGCTTTAATTGTCTCCAGAGGAACTATTGTTTTTGGCTACCGTGGCTCCCTCTGACCTCCTCTGCTCTTCATGATGCGGGAGGCTCTGCGGGGACTCATGGCTGAGATCAGTCATTATTTAGTGTCTTTCTAACTGTTGGACTGGGTGACTTGTGAACTGTAGCAGCTCATTCAAAAGCACCTGAAATGGAACTGCATGGGGTCACGATTTCAGTTTGACTGATATTATTGCCATGGTCAGTGGGGGTCCCACCAACTAGGAAAGTGCTTCGGAATAAAGTGTTGTCAATTAAATTAAATTAAATTAAATTAAATTAAATTAAATTAAATTAAATTAAATTAAATTAAATTAAATTAAATAATACAATTTTCACGACGTTTTTTTTCTGCTTCTGGTCACCTCTGTGGGTGTCTTCCTTCCTTCCTGGCTTCCTTCTCCAAAGTCGTCTCCTTGTCTCCCCTCTCTGCTTGTCTGAACCACCCGAGTCTGGCCTCACTACCTTCTCTCCACGAGCCGTCCCTCTGATAAACTCCTTTCCAATCTGGTCCTACTGAGAAGAACCTGAGCATCTTCAACTCTGACACTTCTTTTAAGTTACTAAACGAACAGTTTGCATTTGTGCATTAACACTTTGAGATAAATCGAACAAAATTCCAGATTGTTTGTCTGCTGCTGGTGTCAGTCAGCAGTCCTGACTCCACCACTGAACTGGAACAGAGTCCCGCACACTCACAGCACTACGATCGGGAAACACCGGAGAAAACGTGAACCCTTGGCAATGACAGAGCAGAGAACAACAACAAGGATGTGCAACTTAAAAACATCAGCTGAGATTAAAGTTGAAGGTGAGATGAGGTTAAAGTTGGACTGCACTCAATGCAGAAACAGTTTACCTCTCTGTAATGAAGGAAAAGAGAAGGATGTGTTTAAAAGAGAATATTATCAAGATCTGATTTACAGCACGGAACTGAGGGCTGGCTTGTTGGTGTAGCTGATGGATTGGACTGAGGAAAGAAGAGTTTCAGCAAAGGGGCCCCGTTTGGCCATGAGAAATGAAACACCGTCTCCTGGGATGTTTTCTTCAGTGTCCTTTGGTTTTGTTTTGTTTCCCATGAACCCAGTGGTCCAGGCAGAGGTCAGCCGGAAACAGCCTGCTGGATCCCCCCAAAACTGAAGAAGAGTTGGAGATAACTTTCTCAAGTCCTGCCTGTCGATACTTTGGGCCACAAGCTTAAGCTTAAAAATAAGATAAAATGATAAATGAATGAGTTTTGTGAGCCTTTTGTGTTGGACGAAAAGCGCAGCTGCAAAGTCAGATTGATTCTCATTGCACTTGAAAGATGCCGATAAAGATCTCCAATCCTTTTAAACCTGATCTTACTCTCTCTCGAGGAAATGTGTCTCCTAACACACTTCAGTAGCTTGTTGACTGTCACTTTACTGCTCAGTCCATCAATATTTATTTGCTCTGTTAGCAATAAAATGTGAGGTGGATTAGTTTTGTGAACAGCAGAAACATTCACCAGATTGGAAGTGATTTTGGCAGAGAGATCTTGAGGCCGTGCGCTGCTCGGCCGGATCATTATGAAGATGCAGTCACAACACTGACTTTGGTCTGAAGACATGAAGCTGCAGTCGCTTGAATCATGGATGAGTTCACACCTCTAAACACGTAGCTTTGTTTCTTAAATCATCTCGCTGTAGTTTCAGCAGGTTCAAACTAGCCACATTCCATCAAGTGGTCTCCAGGCCAATCCAGCCTTTTTTAATTCTATCGTTTTATATTCTGTTCCTTCCAGCTGGTGTCATGGCACGGACCGGAGGAGTTTCCCACAAAACAAAAGCTCACTCCATTATCGGAGGAATTTTCAATATGGGTTCACGCACTGTTAGAGGCAGACTTGCATCATCATGCTCAGGTGATCCTTCTTTTCCTCAGAATCACCGCACTTCCTGGTGTGGGAGCGTCAGATGCCAGTTCCCCATAATGACCACATTCGTCACGGAAACCAAGAGTCACTCTGAATGATAGGCGCATCTCCCAGGAAATAAAGCTCATGAGCGATGAGCTGGAGTAAAACAGGTCTGCTCAGGTTTGTTTGAGGGTTTCCTGTGGACTCGTAGGTCCCTCTCCTGAGACCGTATTTCCAGGTGAAGACCTGCTCCAAGGCCCTCCAGACTCACACACACCCAGAGCGGAGGACCTGTGTCAGTTGCTCTGTGGAGGTTGCACGAGAGATGAAAAGGTCTGTGATATCAGAGGGGTCAACATCCATCAGTTGCTGTGAAAACAAACACTGCTATCCATTCTACAGCCACTTGTGTAAGTCCAAGGCAGTTCTCAATAAATGCCGAGCTTCTTCCTGGAAGAGGAGCGTCATCAGTCTCAGGGTTCTAATCTCAACTTAGATGTCTATTCTTTCACTCATTGGTGCTCCAGCAAGAGGCACGAGACTCTGGATGGGTGATTCAAGCAGGCTCAAGTAACTGGAGGATGACTGTAGGATAATTCTATCGTGTGAAGTTGGGATGGAACCAAGAGTTTAGTGGAGTTATTTTACATGTTTAACGCACGACATGATCGGAGTCACCATGGTGGCCTTGTTGAAGCTTCTTCACATGAAGCTTTCATGGAAAAAAACAATCAAATCTCCAGTAACCATGAGATGATAGGTTGAAGTCTGGTGTGGAGGGTTGGTCCGCCATTTTCCTTCTCCCTCACATGCAGTCTTCCCTTGATTTGTAACAGAAGACGAGGCCTTCAGAACGTTACCAATGATTCAGAGACAATGTCCTGACTCAGCTTTTTTGTCAATGAGAAAACACAACTCAGTATGTCAGCAGCTTCCAGGTGAAGGTGGCAGCTGTAAATGTCATTATTTTTCGCTCTTCGGAGCCTCAACTGAGCAGGAAGACAGAGGTTCTGAGAGGCGGTCACTGTTGCTCGTCGGCAGCGCCTCACCTCGACACCCGTCTGAGCGCTGCAGTCAGAAACACCAGCTTGTTAGAGGACTTCTGTGGGGCGGCTCATGTCTGCTTGCCGGCCCCTCCCGCAGCTCCAGACCCATCGTCCCTCAGTGTTGGGCATCATTAGCATAGCAGTTGACCTTCCCTAATTGCTGGTGTTTGCACAACAATATGAGCTCATTTACACCCCCCTCTCTGAGTGGACCCCGCCACAGGTGTGTGGTCACACACAGCTGGTGTCCATTGAAGAAGGCGGTCTGTGAGGGCTGGCGTGTCTGAGACAGGCTCCAAGCCCGGGCCATGTGACTCCAGCGTGCGGAGGACTGGCTGCAGCCTGGTGTGGCGGGGAGCACCACAGGGGCGGAGAAGGATCGCATGAACACATCTGTTGCTATCGGACGGAACGCCACTCTTGAATTCCCTATCCTGCGCATCTCTCCCTGGTCAAGCCGACCATGATGTTCTGCACCACCAGGGTGATGTCATGTCCTGCTCCCCCAGAAATCCCTCATATGGACCCAGCCAAAAAAGCCGCCTGATTTATGAAGTGAGGTTGTGGTGTTGGATTCTTAGATGAGACCATCATAAGTTAGAGCGAGTTGAGCTTTGATACAGAGACAGGAAGGGCATAAACACCGGCTTGTAAAGAGATAAGGCCGTCTGGAGCCGCTCTCTGCTCACGGTGGCACCGTGCCGAGGCAAGACGGCTCAGACGACAAAACCTTCATATCAGTTCTGGTCTTATACATCAGCCTGTCCAGGTGCAGACAGAGCTGAGCCAAAAGACTAGCCTCTCGCTAGCAGTCATTTCATGGTGCACGATCCAGGACGCATATGCATTTTTTTGTCAGCGTCATCATTTCTGTAGCCCAGTCTCCTCTGACGTGCTAGTCTCGTAAGGTGACTGTCATTATTGTTATAATTCATATACGTTTTATTATTGTTGGTATTATTTTCCTATAGTACCTATTGAGGTGAACCTACCTGTCCGACTCCTCAGCGCTGTTGTATATGAAGCAAAGGGTGGGTTGTTTACAGTGGAGGTAAAATAACACGTAAAATAGTAAAATGACTATGGTGCTTGTAGTCTACTTATGATTTACAATGGATGACACTGTGTGTTTCTGCATTCTCTCTGGTCACGAGATTAACAGAGTGACTTTTCTCCCTGGATTGTCTTAGAGACTGGGTGAGGATTCAAGTGGGAGGGCAGACCCAGGACTCTGGCAAGCTTCAGGGGTGAAGCAAGGTTGGGCTTCTGCGCTTAAACTGCTGCCCCCACGATCCCATCAACAAAAAGGTTCACCAAACGCATGGTTGAAGCTTTTATCACTATAATCTCGACACAACACCCCAACAATTCCCAGTGGTTTATCTTAAAGTTGGATTTAAGACACTCCAAAGATGGTTCTAAAATTGGACTAAGAGCTTTGGACTTATGAGGACTGGAGGAGAACCAGGTGGAGATCACTGCTGACACCCGGGCGAAGTTGTTTTTCAGGAAGCTTCATTCCTCTTCCTCCCCTCCACCTTCCTGCCAGCTGGTGAAGTTGACGTATTGATGTTGGAGAAAGTGAAAACATCTTTTAGCAGGTTGTGTGCTTGGGCTCGGAGCTCCAGCTGAGTCCATCTGACCCGGCCACAATAGCCTCCTGACGAATGGGCCTTACCCAATACCCGCCGTGATTGGTGCGGCGTCTGCCGGGGGATCATGGGAGAGCTGCCAGGAGCCGCGCTATCTCCATAATGGCTGCTTCTTCTTATGAATTTATGAAGCCAGCAGCAAAGGTGAAGTGATCATTAGCTTATCTCTGAGCGCGTGTCACTCTGATGTATCAGCCCGGTCTTTCGTCTGGCCTCATGCCTCGCGGCTCCATTAGCCCATGTTTGCTCACACGGTTTGGTACCCCAGCAAGAGTGTTTAATGAGGGTCTGTTGGTGGGCTGCTACGCTCCGCCGAGTAAAGAGGAGAGTCAACATTGGGCCCATCTGTAAGCAGTGCTTCTGTTCACCCACATCTGCACATGTGGAATTACCTCAGCAGAGCGTTGCTGCCACAGATGGTTTCTGGCCTGTAAATATCACGGAACAGCCTGTGAGTCCGACTTCATGGAGCTCTTTCTAAAGTTGTTGGTTACAAACTGTTGTTGGCATATTGTTCTGAGTCGCTCAACCTTTCTTAGGTTCCTTCCAGACCTGGAGACCTTGAGTTTCCGACGAACAAATCCTGGAGACTGCTGTGTTGCTTCTGTTTTCCATCTGCTCCTTCACCACCACCGCATGGTTTTAGCTTCTCAGACCCAGCACAGCAACTCTTACATTGACCACTGTACGAGGTGAAAACCAATTATTTCAGAGTGCTCGGGTCACAGAAGCCAGTTCCAGTTACGTTGGAAGAAATGAGTCGGGATCAAAAAGTATCAAACGATTCCCTTACTGGAAGTCCAAATCCCCACGCTCAGTTCCCCATATGCCCCACAGGACGTGGGGACAGGTCAGTTGCGCCTCATTCAGATTGTCATTATGATGCTTCAGTTTAAACTGATTCAGATTCCTCTGTTCTTGTAGTTGTTAGTTTTATTAGTTTAATACTGTCTGGCAAGTTCAGCTTTTCGTGCAGTTGTCAATACAGTAAGGAATCAGAGCTTCTGACAGACTTTTGTCAGATTTAACTGGTCGTGATCAGAAGTACCGAACATGCGGACTCTCATATTCACGACACCAACCGGACAGAAGCACTTTGAACGAGGACTTCTTGAAACATGTTTTATTTTCTTCTTCATGTAATAAAAAAATCACAGTATATCAAAAAGTGTTCTAAAAATAAAGTGACTGAGGATCCTTCACAGGTTCACGCCCATCAGATGTATCCGATAATGTCCTTGCAGATGATGGGGTTCCGGCTCCCGGACTTCATCAGAGCTGCAAATTGGTAGAAGTCCGTATCCAGCTGGTTGATGGCCGAGTGGGACTGGTGGAAGAAGGGCACTTTGGGCTGTGAGGGGGCGACGGAACAGGAGAGTCTCTTGGAGGCGTCGTCCGTTCGGCTGGGGCGAGACGAGTCCGCGTGTCTCATTCTCACTCGCTCCTCGACGCTTCTGGAAAAGCCGGTGAGCTTCCGCTTCATGTTGATGAATAAGCCTTTTCCTAGTTTGTGCCGAGAGGGCGCCGTCGTTTCTGCGGGTTCGGGGAAATCTGGCAGGTCCATCCAGTTTTGTATGAGGTCGGCAAAGCTGTTGTCGCCCAGGACGAGAGGCTGGCGGTTGCGGCCTCCGGTCAGTAAAGAGTTGGCCCAGTCCTCGCGGTCGTTGACCTCGAAAGAGGTCCACCTCTCCAGACAGGCGTCAGAGGTAGATTTGGGGCGCGTCCTTCCACTCCATGCTCTGTTGGTGCGCAAACACGCCGAGGAAGAAACACGAACATTCCTGGTCCTCCTCAGCACGACGCCTTCATCCTGCCACGAGGCCTCCGAGTAGCCCGAGTCAAACTCCAGGCTTTTCCGACTGCTGGGCGAGCTGAGTCGTAAGGCCAGGCCGCTGCTTGAGTCATCCTCTTCATCCTCCTCTTCCTCCTCCAGCGTACTGGCCAGGCAGCAGGCGGAGTCGTAGGTGCTGGTCGTGCTGGCGCTGGACATCCTGAGGTGAAGGCATCGCTCACACCGCTGTGCTCGCTGCTGGCAGGCGCGCACCACCGCCGAGTGCCGCGCCAACGCCGGGAGCTGGCTGCTCACCGGGGACAGGGGGCTTCTGGGGGCAGGGTAGGCCTTTCGCAGGTGCTTTAGGTCCTGAAGGGACCGCATCATGTAGCGCATCTGCTGCCTGAGGCAGTCGCCCGAGTCCCGCAAGCAGAGCTGTGAGAGAAGAACAGAGTCAGAACAAGAGCGGCGCCGTCACCTTCAATAACAAACAACAGTCATCTGAGTTGTAAACTTCCACTAGCCACTTGACAACAGAAGCGGGAGACGGTGACTCGGTCTGAGGCTGCGACCAGTGACGTAATCTCACCACAGAGCAAGGCCGTCCCCAGACTTACTCAGAAGTGTGAACACCCTGGACTCTGCTGTGATTCAACCCCAGCGCCAGACAACCTTGTGACAGCCAAAGCTGCTCCGCCCTGCTTCACCACTTCACACCAAGCAGCTGCTGTGCATCAAGATTCCTCAGGCAGTAAATGCTTCGGATCGGAGGCAGAAATATGGGGGAGACGAGGCGAATGATACGCAACATAAAAAAAAAAAAGCAGCTACGGGGCGGAGCCGTCGCGGCCCATGTGGTTTTCCAACAAACCCACTCGGCCTGCTGCTTGTTTCCACCATGCCTTCTGATTGGATGGAGCCGGAGCTTCAACTCAACAAGATCATGTGACATGGTGCGTTTTAACTTTTAAGGCTGGATGCAGAGCAGCAGAAGAGGTGCAGATTCCTGCGGTGTGAAATGGCTGGGCAGCATGCAGGTCCCCATTTGAGCATGTGAGACTTTCAATGAACAACTACTGCCGTTTTCAAGCAAAGATATTCAGCCAAATCATAGAACTACTCAGCTCCCCAGTCAGCGCCGAAAGTGAAGAGCTCATTTGCTTATTCAAGACTGAGGTTTTCATCCAACAGCTGCGATCAAAGACGTCACAGCACCAGGTCGGGCATGAGGAAGCCCACTTCCCCAGTTTGTGATGGAGCTGGAATAGAGAGCCCAGTTCCAGAAGCTGACCCAGTTACAGGGAAGGTCCTGAGCCAACGTGGCTTCTCTCAGATGAAAACCAGAGGCCGCTCCACAGCTGGACTCTTCAGAGCTGCACACGCACGCCAGACTTGTCGCTGCCAAAAATCTGACTGAACTCCCCCGACAATCCAGCAGTGTTGGACTCCGTGATTCAGTCCTTCAGCGAGTGACTGTCCAGAGAAGCTCCGCTCGGCTCTGACAGAGAGGCGAGACCTGTCTGCAGCTGAGGAGCAGACAGGTTCACTCCAGTCTGCAGAGGTCACAGTCACAACAGCCGCCACTCATACCACAACTCTGACCCCTCCACTGTCCATGTGAGCGTTTGACCCTCGGCCAAGACCTCGGTTTTCCCACCAGAAATCTGCGACATGTTGCAAGACCTTGAGAAAGTGTCGGGTCATTCGGCTCAACTGAACAGACACAGCTCGCCGTTTAAAAAACAAAAAACCTTGTCCTTTAGAACCACACTTTTTTTAAAGTTTCTAGACACGTCTCACTATTTGGCAAGTGACTTCATGTGTATTTGAAAGACATTTGACATAGTTTCTGCCACTTAAACTCCCACAATATTGTCAATAAGCTATGTACTACAGTTCTCCTTATCAATAATAAGTAAGAAATTGGAGACAACATTTGTGCATGTAACAACTCATTACACACATTTAAATGGCATTTAAATGCTGTCTACACCGGGATGTTTGGCTGTTATGTAATGTGATTCATTCATGAGAAATTCATAAATGTTATGAAACGAAGACTAAACAAACAGCTAAATCTCGTGAGTCCCACTTGTCATTCAACTGTGTAAACACACTTAACTACCGCATTGTGAACCTTTGAGAAGACACTTTTCTGTGCATTACACTGCAGATCGAGAGCGTAACGGTAAAAAAAAAAAATGAATCAAAAACTCACCATGTCACTTTCCTTCATTTGCAACGTTCAAGTCCTGCGAGACGAATGGGGAAAAAAACTGTGTTTAAAAAACGCGTTTGTTTTTAACGCGGAATATTCGCATTTAGCGTCGGGACTCACCGACAAGGCGAAAGGTGAGAAAGGTCCGAGTCCAGCTCGAGTTGTCTGCCGAGTCTCAGCTGCGAGCGCGGATGTTCCGTGTGAGGCCGCGCGATTGGAACTGCGCTTTTCACCGCCGCTGGAGTCCGAGGCAGCCAATCAGAGAGCGGCAGCCTCAGCGACCGTGAACGCATCATCACCGAGGTGTGAAGCGGCTTCTCTGGTTCATTGTTGTGGTTCCCTTCATCACAGAAACACAGGCTTCAACCTGTATGGAGAGGTGAAGATGGAGTGTTGTTCTGACCAAGAATAAGACGTAATAAGAACTTCATAAAGCTTATGATATGGAGAAGAAATAACGAGTGTTTTTCTCTTCGTCTTACTACTACGAACGATTTTAAGAGCAAAGAGTATAAATAAAAAGTCGTGTATTGTCTTTGTTTTTTTATTTTTGTTACATTGGTCGCAAATGTAAATACATTTTTTTAAATGAAGGGAGAGCTTTCCTCTTTAGGAACAGTTTGGCTTCTCTGCTTTAAAATACATGAATATATTTTCATTTAAAAAGGGAAAGCTTCTTGAATTTCAATCGCAATCATTTCAATGCAAATTTCTACCTTTACAACCAAAATCATTTTTATTAAACTTGTGTCTAACCTACTGAGATGATTTACATACATAGTATTATGAGATCACAACCTTCTTCCATCTTGAGGCCGCCACATTTTGTCATGCAGGAGCCAGAAAAGATGAAATAAATCTGTCCTTTGAGTCATGCTTTAGTGGACGTGCCTGTATTTTTGGACACTGTAAACAAATGAGTTGAAAATTGACCATGCGACTGTATGTTGTGGGTTGTTCTATAAACTGTTTTCAATTCCTGTCGAACTTGATCAACACGTTAAATAAACACATGATATAAAGCCAGGTTATAGTGCGTTTTAGATGTGCATTTTCAAATATCTTGTACCTGTATGGTGAATATTGAATAATATCTAGTGAATATTGAACATAAAAAGGAAACATTAGTATGAGCCAGAAGTCAACAGGACGTCGGCCTGTCAGTCGATCACAGAGCTCCTTTTGATCAGTCATGCATGAACCGATGACAAATCCATGCCTGGACTTCATCTGGTAAAAACGAACATCATGGGATTCAAATGTTTAATATCAGCACGTCATCTGAAAACATTGATATAAAAAAGTTTGCTTCCCTCTGGTGAATGAAACTACAGAAGGCGAACACAAGTGTGGAAACTCCACGCTGCTTATTATTACACGTCAATGCGCTTACACAGTGGAATCAAAATGACAATGAGGAAGCATATGTAAAGAATGGAACAGGGGCCGGTCATCAGCCGCCGCCTTGGCCCTGGCACACCACTGTCCTGCACATGGTTTTATTTCAATCTGAAAAACCCTCTTGAATGAACCATGGCAGCGCGTTGTCGTCAAGCACGTCAACAACAGTTCAAGAATGCAAATGCGGCCGTCAGCACGGCAGCCAGCCATTGAACCTGTCTGCGCTCCAACCGTCAGCCTGGTCTGCATCTGATTCACTGTGTGAACGCTCATGCTAATCTGATCCACCGGCTCTATTCCGGGCCCCGTGGCTGATGGTTCAACATTAGCATTGGATTCATGAGCCTGGTGCAAGCCTCAACCTGCCCCGGGCTCCGTCAGGTTTGGCTCATTTCAATCTGAAAACCAGAACCGGCACATTCTTAGAGCTGCATGTGGTGTTTCCCTCATATGAGTGTTACAAGTGAGTGAGGGCCCTCTTTTAAGGAGCCCAGGGTGACAGTGTCACACCGAAATAAACCTTTTTTTAAACACAATTCATTATAAAAAACACCAGTTCTGTGCACTTTCGGTTTATTTCTGACCACGTGGAGACGCTGGTTCACGTAAATTAGACTTGAATTTTATATGAAACATTCTGGCGCCCTCTTCTGGCTTGTTCTCACACAACGGCTGTCACATGGTCCGTTCTTGTCTATTTTATTCTATTGTAGTCCGCTCAAAAGGGAAAGATAAGGACTAATAAGTAACGAATAGCTTGATGCTGATGTTTAATGAAGCCAGTAATCACCTATGTGTTTTCAGAGGAATTTTCTGACAGAATAATTGGGGATGTATTTTCACTATATAAGCTTTAAAATATGCGCTAGTTTTTGAAAATAAATAAGTAAATAATACTAAATAAATAAATTGTTTACTAATTACAGAGAAGAGAAGTCGATTTCACTGACCAACCGTCAAAAAAAGGTCAAGTCTGATCTTGAATCTCGACAATATCTGAGCACACAACAAAAGAAAGGAAGAGGAATGAATTTCCACAGTCATGTGATCGCTACTTTTATTTAAATTAAAACATACAGGCATTTATTATGAACCGAAAAACGCTAACCTTTGCTCGGAATTAGATTTATTATCAATTGCCATCAACGCTACAAGCAAGAAGGAACAAAAAGTGGGGGAAGAAAAAGGTACACGAGAGACTTGATGGTGAGAGGCACAAACAATCGGCAGCAGAAATATTTCTTTCAGAAGCGAAGGGACGTCGTAGCAATAAAACAAAAACAGAAAACATAAATATCAGCTAGAAGTCGGCAGGATGTCGGTGTGTTTTTCTCGCAGGAATGTTAGTAGATCACAGAGCTAATATTAGATGAGTCATGCAGGACGGATGGACAGCCACGTGGCCGCAGACGTGGAGAAATGAATCGTCTGTAAACATGTAACAAATCAAAGATAAATCCATGCCTGTACTTCATCTGGTAAAAACGAGCTTCATGAGATTAAAATGTTTAATATCAGCACATCATCTAACAGTCGAAAACATTGATATAAAAAAGTTTGCTTCCTCTAGTGAATGAAAACAAAGAACATGACAACAAGTGTGGATGGTCGTGGTCAGCGCCCAGAGAGAGCCAAACTGGAATCATCGGAATCCGGAGACGCGGCGGCTCCTCAGTCTCTTAGGTGTCTTTGAAAAAGAACGCAGATGGAAGCAGGAGTTGGGTTGGGCCAGTGCAGAGGTGATCTTCAGCGCCCTCGGTCTGAGGAAAGACACGCGGGTCAGCGGGGCTCGGTCACCACCGGGGTCATGACTCACCTTCAGAAGAGGCCGCAGTCCTTCAGGTTGTGCTTGATGATGACGTCGGTGACGGCGTCGAACACAAACTGCACGTTCTTGGTGTCGGTGGCGCAGGTGAAGTGGGTGTAGATCTCCTTGGTGTCCTCCTTGGAGTCCTTCTTCTTGTTTAGGTCCTCGAATTTGGTCTGGATGTAGGCCTGCGCCTCCTTGTACTCATTAGGGCCTGAGACACAATGACACGTCAGAGAAGTTCCAGAGGCACGTGGTCCTCGGACAAACACATCAGACATTCCAGTGAAACGCACCGGTGTACTCCGGGAAGCAGATCTTGAGTGGGCTGCGCGTGATCTTCTCCTCAAACAGGTCCTTCTTGTTGAGGAAGAGGATGATGGAGGTCTCGGTGAACCACTTGTTGTTGCAGATGGAGTCGAAGAGCTTCATGCTCTCGTGCATCCGGTTCTGAGCGAGACAGGACGTGAAGGACAGAACCCTACTGGACAGAACCCGAGCGAGCTCACCATCTCCTCGTCCTCGGCCAGCACCAGGTCGTAGGCACTCATGGCCACGCAGAAGATGATGGCGGTGACTCCTTCGAAACAGTGAATCCACTTTTTCCTTTCGGATCGCTGGCCGCCGACATCAAACATCCTGGATGGAGACGCATGATTTAATGGACAATGTTCAGTTGAACGCCGACACAAACATCCAACGACAAGTGTCTTGAGCTTCCATCAGAGCAGGACTGAGAGTTCCAGCTCAGGGCTCCACTCAGATGCAGCAGTGCGTTTCAGTATTCGTCTCTCACTTATCAACAACAGTTTAGACCTGAAGCTTTCACCACTGACATTTCCCTTTAATGCATAATGCTTGGGTTTCATGTAGAGCAGAGGTGGGCAGTTAAATTTCCTAAAGGGCCACATTATAAACTGTGACAGTAGTGAGGGGCCATCATGCCAAAAGGAAGGCGGCGATGACTAAGAAACATGACGGGACAAAAAAAATCTTACGTAACAAAGAACGAACCATTCAATGGAAGCAAAGATATTAAGTGCAAATATGGCATGAAACCTTTAAAATATTGCATTTATTAGGCAATTATGCAATTTAAGTTGAATATAAATAATGAAACTAGAGCAAAAATATCTATGAAATATTAAAAGGAAATTAGAATATATATTTTCAATTTTCTTTTCATGTATTTTGAGGAACAAAAAATACTCACTAAAATGGCAGATGAAAAGAAATTTAAGTCCTGAACATGTTATAATCATTCTTGAAATAGTAATGCTAAGAAAGAAACAAGACAAAAAATAGTCCGAAAAATGACTACTTATCAGTTGTATAGTTTTAGTCCGACCTCATGAGGGCCGCAAAAACACAGGAAAAGGGCCGCATATGGCCCCCGGGCCGCACTTTGCCCAGGTCTGATGTAGAGTTTGGTTATAATCCGTCACAGATGATCAAGAAAATATCCTCAATGGCATTTCATTTTTTTCTGAAATGTCATCTGAAGGTTACAAAGTACCCCTGGGTGAGGAAAATACTAGAGGGTTTAGCACCAGGTGTTCCTCCTCTACAATTTTTGTGGGGTTTTTTTTCATATACATTGAGGCTCCTGAGTTTCAGCCAACAGCATGATTCCATATTTTGTTCCCAAAGTACACACTCAGTGAAGATTCAGACGTGCTGAAGAGTTCAAACTCACCACCTCCACACAGAGTAAATAGTGTCGGGAAATTAAAAATGCCTTTTACTTTGAAAATAAGAAGCAGAAAGTTCTAGTCTACAGAACGTCGAATCCCCCACTAATGCCTCACCAAACACACAGACGCTCAGGTGGGAGGAGCTAAGATCGATGGGCCAGAGAAAAAGGAGTGTCCAGGTCTGAACAGCCAAAAGAGCAGGACGGTCTCACGACACATCACATGACCAAGTGTGTGGTAAGATGCGATCAGATTCTGAGACGCTCCGGCGCCAGTACATACTTGAAGTGCAGGTCTTTGAAGGTGAAGTGTGTCTCCACGATGCCGGTGGTCTTCACGCGAGTCCTCAGCACATCCTGCTGCGTGGGGATGTAGTCAGGCTTGGCTATTCTCTCCAGGTCGTTCAGGTAGCTGAGGAGAGGAGAAACCAGGTAAAGTTACAGCCAGACAGACTCACTAGTGGTGAACAAAGTTGAGCGTGTACAGGAGCTGGTACCACAAAACACTCTCCGTGACATCAAGATCCATTTACTCCTCTCAACAAACCAGGCTGGGCGGTTACATGTCCAACATTACAGACTGAGACTGCTATCAAACCACTTTGGTGACAATATACATATATATCTATATAAGAACAAGTAAGAACTCGTGTATGAAAAATTTTGGAGCTCTGTGATAAGAGCACAGTCTATTAATAACATGTCTATATGTGTATGTTATGTTGCTATATAACATTTTTTTTTAAATCATATTTTAGTATTATATGTTAAAATGATGGATACAATTCACATTTTAATTCCTCATAGCTGTGGGGAAACAAAAACAAAAAACAGAAACTAAAATTACGATTAAGCAAATAGAGATATTAATAATGAAAAATAAGACAATAAACAATGCATTAAAATATATTTGATTTGTTGAATTTCCCCGCTGCGGGAATTATAAAGTCCATCTAATGCAATGTAGAAATGAATAAGGTGGACGACTATCTTATCTTGTAAATACAGAAAAAAAGGAAACAAGTAAAACAAACGCGGAGTTTGAACTTGAAACAGTGACTGTTTCACCGTCGGCTTCTTAGTTGGACACCACACCAACACCTCATGGACGACTCTGGACTTGGCAGCAATGGATTTGGTGGCAGGCCTCCACCCATAACCTCTCTTTTTAATCCACTTGCAGTTTATATTTAGGCCCAGGAAGACCAGATTAAAATGGCGAGTCCTCTTTATATCAGTGCTCATTATTAACTGACTCAAACTGTTTTTTCTAGCTGGAGACAGTGCGTCGACACAAACTCAACTGCAGCCCAACGTTACCTCAGAGGACTCGGTCTGACTGGAGAGCAGACTCCAGTGAACTCACAGCACTGCACTAATCTGTGTTCAACTCAGGTTTGGATTGTGAAACTCAGACGTGAGCTCACTGCTCCTCAGTTAAACCCAAACCTGACAAGAACCTCACACCAGTCTCTGAAGAGCTCAAACCAACTGAGTTCAGTTTAGAATATAAAGATGCTAAATGTCCTCAGTGCACACATTTTACCAGACTTTAATAATGGATCACAGCACCACCTGCAGGCCAGGAGGAGTCATCTGTTTGCTCCTGATAAGGCTCAAATAATTTCTATATTTGGCCCCAAACGACAAATGATCCCGAGGTTTAATAACAAGCAACTGATTCTACGACACGCCGTGAATTCAGTGAGTGACAGTGAGTGTTTGACAAGAGCCTGGCAGGTGACTCGGCTGCTCCTGAACACACGTGCTTTCACGGTTGGGAACTCACTAGGCAGCGGAGTCGTTGATCTGATACTCTCGGGCCCGAGTGAAGCAGCTCTGGACGCCGCTGTCCGACCACAGCCGCTGGATCACCTTGGACAGCTCCTCCGGCAGCACGCCCTGCTCCTCTGCAGCGGCCGACAGAACGAAGAGTTGACGGGCGTCGTCCTGTCAGACGAGACAAGAATGTCAACCTGGACAGATGCACGGCTACATGGCGACGCTGAGGTCGAAGCCGAAGCCGAGCAACAACTACTACTGACTCAATGTTGAATTTTAAAATGCGGTTGTTTCTTCCAAAATAGAGGAAAACAAAACTGCATGGTTACACTCCATTCGATTTCCAGACGTGCCGTGTTGCTTTCCACTCTCTGCCTTCCAACTTTGAAAGCACAGACACTTACTGTGAAGAGTGCTACGTTTGATTCCATTCATCCACAGATGATTTGAAGGTTAAACCCTTCAGGAATCATTTTTCTAACACAATAATTTTGAGGCTTCCTGGGTGAACGGTGGCACAGTAGCAACGCAGCTGAGGGACAACAGGAGGTCCAAATGTAAAGTCTGCGCACTCATTTAAAGGCTTGTTGGAGGAGGAGAGGAGCGGGGGGAATATGGGACGGGGGCGTGACCTTGGTGCTGAATCTCAGAGAGGAAATGGAGCATGAAATGTCAGAGAGAGCGAGAGACACTTTTGTGCAAATTAAGATGAATAAAGGTACAGTGCCGAGTTTGGCCAGGATTCGCTGCAAATGTTTGACTGAGCTGAGTGTGTTGTGGGCAAGTATGAGGTAGAAGTGAGAGGATGTGTTGTGCAGCAGCAACCACTTGAGGGAGCAGCTGAGGAGAGAAAGAAGGCGCTGAGAGGTGACCAACACTAGAACCGGATTTCAAAGTTTCAGTTGGGATCACTGAACAGACTTCGCTTTAAACAGCACGTGCACACCAAACATGACGCTCGCTGAGAGTACTCGCTGGTTTCCTTCCAGTCACCAAGGTGACTTCCCCGCCTCTTAAACTGTGTCTAAAAAAGGAGGTCAGTCTGCTGGGGGCAGGTCTAATGTCAGTGGAAAGTCACAAGGCGGATGGCAGAGGCAGCACTGTAGCTGTTTAGCGACTGTGGAGGCGCCGGCGTCTCTCGCTCCATCAGTGAGTCCTGAATCCCTACGGCTGCTACAATCAGCTGCTCTTCCGTTTCACTTCTTCGTCGTGTTGATGCACATTCCCACTCTGCATATGTCAACATACATCTGGACTCTGATTGGGTGAGATTTTTCACCATGACACGTCCAAGCTCACTTGAAAGGCACCTGAACATGGGTTGCATCCCTGTTTCGTAGTGCAACAATTTGTCTCCGGCAATTGGGCCTCTACCTTAATAATAACTTAGTGAGCATGTCTTCGGGCTGTGGGAGGAAACCGGAGAAAACACAATATTTTGTTGCTTAAATCACGTCACGCTGCTCCAACAAGGGCAACAAACCAAGAGCCACACTGTCAAAACCCTCCCTGTAGGGAGAGCTTTCTGAGGTTGCTTGCATCTTCATTGCCAACTATAGTGTTTCTACTATAGCAGTGCAAATCATTTCTTTACCTTTCAAATACATCGGGGAAAAACTGAAGTAAAATTACAGATAAAATTGCTATACTGACACTGATACTTTCATTTTACAATGAACAGCTTTCACACCACGGTGTTTCCTCAAACCAACATGGCATGGCTGGTTGATAAAAACAAACAGAGACAAGTAAAGAGCAAAAGATGCCATCTCTCCGTTTTGATTTTGGTCATTAATATCCAAAACTAACAAACAGTCTTTTTTTTCAACATGGAGTCTATAGTGTGCCCCCTGTAAATGGAATACAGCATCTGAAAAACACATTTGAGGAAGTAGGTACCGCTCGAGCAGGGTCTTCGTAGTTGATCTTGAGATTGGCCATGGCTTTGATGATGGCCATGATGGACTGGATTGTGTTGCTGTAGACCACCGCTCTGTACTGCTTGCACTCCTCTTCTGAGTATCCATCCTCGTGAATAATCCTGAAACAGATGGAGGCAAAGTTAGAGCGTATTTTAAAATACAACTTCGTCACAACAACGTCTTTCTTGATTCTTTTACCCGTGAAGTCATTTCACAGGGACACTGGAGACTATTCTGCATTATATATCTACCAAGAAAACACTAGTTTATCTCTCTGTGTGACGTTGGCAGCAGGACACTAAGTGACTCCATAAAACCCCCAATATACAGCAGAGAGGTCTGTCTGTGATCCAGTGGTTGATGTAATTGTGAATGAATGAATATTTCAATCCTCTGATACATTGCAATCGAGTAACACATTATATGACACTTGTGTAACCATTATTTCACATAGCTTCTGAGTTGATACATTACATACAACTGACATGATGCAGAGAGTGTACTAGCTACATGAAGATGAGATGTTATTTACTCGTCCCTCTCCCTAAGACTTTGTGTGTAACTCTGCGTAAACTTGTGTCTGTTGGTTGGCCTTTATTCTGAATGTGTGTGTCTATTTGTATGGATATCCTTGTGGGGACTACTTCTTAGAGACACCTACACCTACATTTTGCTTTGCCAGTCCCTACAAGTCCAATCTTCAATTTGAGGATGAAAACTTCAAAATAACTGGGTCAGTATAAATGGGTCATTTTGGTTCAGAGTCCTGGTTCGGTTTAGGGTGAGAAGCTGGGAAAGGCATTTTGGCAATCGGAGGTCCCCACAAGAAGAGAGATACAAATGTGTCTGTGGACCTGTTTATCCTACCCTTTGTGGGGACCTGTTGGCATTGACTAAACACCGTCCTTGTGAGGACCATATGACTTTGAGGGGACATTTGGCTGGACTCCACGTGGTTAAGCCTCAATTTGAGGATGAAGACTTCAAAAATAACTGGGTTATTACAATTGAGTTTGGTTCAGAGTCCTGGTTCAGGTTAGATAGGTGTTTTGGGTGGTTAGGCTTAGGGTGAGAGGCAGGGGAAAGGGTGATGGCCATGAGAAATGAGAATCAGAATGTCCCCACAAGGACAAAAAACAAACGTGTGTGTGTTATTGCCAATCCAGGCTTAATCTCAGATGGAGCAATCATTTAAAGACACGTTATCCGCTGCGGTCCACCTTACACCCGCCGCCTCAGAAAAATACAAAAGACAGAATCAAGGCGGAGGATTTGAGTGCGGGTTATTTTTGACTGATCTGATTCAGGTTCATGTACTTATTAAATTCCATCTTCAGGGGCGTGAAACAGGATTACAGTTTTTGGCCTGCTGGGATTAATGAAGGGCAATCTGGCGTGACAATCTGGCATGTGTGCAAACATCAGAGCGCGAGGTGTTGAAGGAAAGTGGCCGCGCTTTCATCTCTTGGCTCCATGCCAGACAAACAACTGGAGCGGACTCTGAGAGCCGGGTCGCAGGTTGGATGCCTTTGTGCTCCAGGCCGGCGGGCCCAGCAAACAGAAGCTCTTCTCCCCCGACTGGTCACCCACCATCTGAATGACTGTTTGACCTTGTTCAAATGCCTGCAAGCAACTGTGAGAATGACGTGAGAAGTCACACACAGAGTGGCTTCACCTACACTTTGATGAGAGCGTTCAGGACGGAAACGCACCACTGTGACTCATATCATCTGTGTGACCTTCAATATATAAAATTATAGTTGCAAAATCTCTAGGTTTCACACATAAGGAACACCAGAGGAAGGCGAACTCAAAACACGAGCATCTTTGCGATCTATATCTGATATCTGATGATATCTATATGCGAAAAGGTAATGACTTAATAAGTATTTATTAATTGTGGAATTATCAATAAGTAGGGGTAATGCTGACACAGAACTTTTTCTATATTCATTTTTGTTTTTATTGTTTCCTCAATTTTTATTATTATTACCATTACTTTTCTTTTCCAGGTCTGGGGTTTGAAACCCAGCAACTACCTCACCCACCTCCATCTGAAATGCTTCGAACCAGACCTCAGCTGGACATATTGCACTTTGTTCATCTGGTCATCTAATATACAAATGGAACAACGATAAAAAAAAAAAAAACGAACCGATGAATGAAATTCAAAGTGTCTTTCTGACGACTGAAAAGCTCTGACAAACAAACAGCACAAGCCTGTAAGCGCTTCCTTCTCATTTGAGTATTTCATTGCTGCCAGTAAAAATAGTTTCCGCACTGAGAATAAGCCAAATGAGAAAATGCAGTAGGAGAGTGACTTGAATTAAAAACCCATCATTCACGCAGCCATTTCCTGACACATTTATGTCATCATAATTATGTTTTTTAGGGTTACTTCTCTTAGTATTACATGAGTTCTTTAAATAGCAATAAATTCAACCCCCTATAATTATTTCTGCATTTCCCTGCATCCGTTCCACCCATTTCCAGCTTATTCCTTCTTCTAAATCACAATGTGTATGTGCATGCTTTTATGGCCTCATAAGTGCAGCACCTATTCGAATAGAATTCTTTATTTATATTATATAATTCTTACATTCTATGTATTATCTATGTACTTACAACTACTTATATTTTATTTATTTATTATTTTGTCATTATATTTCTTCATATATTTTGGGTATTTATTTATTGCTATGTGTTGTGTTGTTTGATAGCTTGTTTATGTATGTTGATGCTTTGTGAACGTCTTGTCTTTAATATCGTTGGTGTGTGTCTTTTTGTCATTGGATGCTGTGACAGGTTGAACTTCCCCACTGTGGGGCTAATAAAGGTAATAATATAATATAATATAATATAATATAATATAATATAATATAATATAATATAATATAATATAATATAATATAATATAATATAATATAATATAATATAATATAATATAATATAATATAATATAATATAATGTATCATATCAACAAAAAATCAACAAAATGCACCAGCAAACATTTTTTTCATTGTTCTACTGAAGTTCTACTGAAATTATCTGATGTGATTATGTGGAGGTCAAAAATTAACCAGGAAATCACACATTTCACTTATGACTAACCTTCAGAAATGTAAATGATGAAAAAGCTGGAGTGATTCATTATCAAGAAATGTCATATTTAAGGGACCGGTTTGAGAACCAAATGCCGAACGTGAATCTGGATTTTAATCTTGGTGTGTCCCTACAACCCAGCCAGATAGAAGACGCGCACCATTTTGCCCCTGTGATCAATCCTGCTGTCAGGAACCTGAAACCTGTTGTTGCTACAGATCAATTCTTCACATGCTCTTCTATGGTGTTGTGTTGCATCAGGTACACTTTCAAATAATCTGCCGAGACTTCTGATTAATTTAGAAGATGGAAGAGATGGAAGGAAAAACAAAAGAGCGGCTCCTCACTCACTTCATCTGCTTCACAATGGTGCTCTTCCCCGACTCCCCAGCACCTGCAGAGGAACAAAAACAAGCCACGGTTAAAAATACACTCTTGCTGGATGCTAAATGTAAACAATCCCTCTCACATCTGGTCACTTGCTGTGCCCATCTTTCTAACCCTCCGTGGATTTGTTTAGACTCGGCACACGTGGAGCCTTCCATTTCCATGATGGATGGGCCTGAGCACCCATTTAGTTTTATAGCAACAACCATGACCAGTCATTTCCAACTTCGGACTTCATTTATAATCCAGTGTCATCTTCTTCTTGTGGACGCATCCCGGCCAAACTCACCACAAAGCAGCAGCTGCTGGTCTAAGTTCTTTTTCACAGCAAAGAAGATTTTAATGGAAGAATCCTGCTCTGAGAGAATATGAGCTTCTGGTATCGACTGCTATGTTTGTTCTCCGCTGCTTCAGGCTCCGCGGGGAGCTCGTGTTGCTCACACCCGCCTGAGGTGTCTTTGGTCATTGGTCCCTCCTTTTCTACTTGCCAAGTCCTTCCGAGATGGACATCAAAATACCCCACTGCAAACTAACATGCACATCTTGGGTGAAGCCCCCGAGTCAAGACACTTCCCCGGACAGCTGTCGATGAAAAACACGCTCACGTTGTAGTGGCAATCCCAGGGTTCGCCTTGAGGTCAGCATTTCTTTTTTCACACAGAGTTAGGCCACACTGAGTTAGTTACGCCCTTTGCTGCCATTTACTCCTGTAAAAACAGCCTCACAGACAGTATTTATATATATATATATGTATTTATATAGAACTATAGTATTTATATATAGAACTGCCTGCTCGGAATTTTCACTTCTTAGATCAAACTAAGTTGCAGGGAAGGATTTGTACCAGCTGCCTTTCACGTCATTGTTGCAAAGAATTTATTTTCCCTTCGGTTGAAAAAAGTGTAAAAAAAAAACAAAAAACAATGACTAATAACTTAATAAGACAATATACAACAGTTAGACAATGTATTACCCCTTCACCACTATTACGTATATATTTCTGTCAGGACAAAAAAAAGGAGATTACAATTCATTCGTGCTGACAGAGTGATGACATCACATGTGACAGAAACTGGTGTCGGTCTCTTTGGGCTTTCCTCTGAGGTGACATTTTCCTCTGGTGAGTGTTTAAAGTGTGACTCGTGTAGCCAAGAGTCTAAAGAAGGTACCACATTTTGGCAGCCTCATCATATTGCGTATCCTCACAGAGAATAATACTTTTGTATAAGTATGTAAAAGTACTGTACTTAGATTTTCCACCACATTACAACCAGCAATACACAGCCTTAATGTTGGTGTTCGGCGGGTGTTTGTTTTATAGCTGGTCAGATTAAATCATAGGTCAATAATGAATGATGCTTTTCTCTATTGAACACATCAAGTCACATTGCAACACATGTAAAAGAACCCTCTTGATGATCAGATGGACTCAAATGTGGCAATCGAGTCCTGTGACCAGAGCACGTGCCACTTCCTGTTCTCAGTCACTTTCAAGGAGGAAATGGCGGCCAGCTCGCTCGAACACACGCACGTGACGGACAGGAGCAGATCTGTCCCTTCGAAATGATCTCCACTTTTTCAACAGATGGCTTCGTTGCCCGGGGGCAAAGAGCAAGTCTGGACAGAAGAGTGGAAATTGCTGCCAAGAAAAAAATGGCTGACAAGTGATGAGGCGTTTTCAATAACACAGATTCGTGTAAACACACGAATAACTAACCTTCTGGGGAGGCACACAGCAACAGAACTGAGCACCATATCATCATTCAATTTGAAAAATCAATATGGAATGATCTAGAATTTAATAGTCAGAGACTTGCTATTCTCTTACTGTTGGGACCGTGGAACAGCCTCTCAAGGATCCACCTTGGATTTATGTTCTTCGTCGTTTTGATTGAACACAAGTTGGCAAATGATAAGATCTGGTATCCATTGGCTACTGTACAGTAAACACAAAGGCACTGAAACCAGAAAAGATGTTTATCATTTAATTAGTAAAAACCACAACTGCTTTTCCTTCCGCTGAATACAGCTCCTGTCCTCCTCACGTGCTTCGTCCATCAGAAGTTATTTCAACTTGAGCTCCACTTGGTGAGCGCACTCCCACGCCGACACACATAAATCAATGGACGTGTGAAGGTGAATGTGGCTAGTTAAAAACAAAACAAAAATCCAAAAGCCATGCAAAATATAGGCAGATGAATCTCTCAGGACATAAATGATGGGATTAAGTGGCTCAAAACAGAGGGTGAAGGACAAAGAGGCCTTCAGAAAGAGATCTTCAGAGACTGGAGCAATGTGTCACTACGTAGGCGGCAAATCATCAGTTCGGACGATTGATGCAACCTTGACACCAAGCCGGAGTCGAGTGCACGTCAATACGATTACAGCGTAAGTGCAAGCTCCCACAAGGCTTTAGAAAGCCTTCGATCACGACACATTCTTGTACCGTTTAGGCTGCGATCATTGAAAAGCTAGACGCTTGAAAGCACTTCATCAGCTCGGCTTCCTCGCGAGGAGCGCAGCTGAGCTCCGAGCAGGAGAGGCCACCAGGCCGACCAGATGGAGCTAAATTTATAATTCATGTTTACTTCTCAAACTGTGTGCTTCTGTGTCAGGGAAGAAATAAGCATGGCACAGCCCTTCAATCTTTTGTCAAGCCCAGTAACATCTGGAGCTCCAGCACTAATGGACCAGCTTATCGTGTACATCCCCTGCGACTGCGATACCAGTTTGCCTTTCCTGGTTAACCATTCCTTTGGTGGCAAACACCGTAATAAACATCCCTTTCATGTAAAAGCCACGCTGTGTTCCGTACGCCATCCTCCTAAATCCATGGAGCTCACAGACATCTGGCCAGTTACAGGTCAGAGTGGAGTTAACTGAGGCACCTGCAGCAGGGACAAACATCTGGGCATTAATGACAGCAAACAACAGCAAATATCTTCGACTGAAACTGAAATAAATCCCACAACAGGATAAAAATATTTGTGAGCAACTAAGAAGAAAGGAGACATTACTGATGTGATGAAGAGAATATTTACTTTTCAGTGAAATACGACACACTGCATTGTGTGTAACGCTGTTGATGTTCAAGAACAAGAATAAAAGATGAAAAGCAAAAGTAACAATGAAGTAAAACCGGAATCAAAACCGAGTATTTTAGCTCTTTCCTTTGCCACAGTATCTGACAGAAAAGTGATGTGATGCTGAATTTTGCAGCTTAATCCTGTCTGACCCACAAATTGACACATCTGCATTTTTGTTTTGCTGCCCCCTTGAGTTTGCTCTGCTGTACACTATTACTGCATATTGAGTTGACGTTCAGCATTCATCTTATCGAGCTCCTGCTACTTCATTCCAGGCACAAATGCAATAAAATTGCTGTCTGAATTTTAAATACGCAGTACATGACTTTAGTTCTCACATCTTGCACACACTGCTGCCAAAGTAAAGCGTAACTCAATGGATATTTGTGTATCTCATCATATAAAATGGAACTTGCACGTAGTTAAAAGGGCGTTACAGACCAACTGTTTCAAAAAACAACTATATTTCTATTGACCTCGAATAACCCCAACATTACATATTACGTAGTTTGTGCTTATCAGGGCATAAAAATGACTCAACAACTCGAGTGTCGCAAGGAGGTTTTGTAACTGATTTGTGTGTTTTGTTTGTGTTGCCTTTTTTTAGACTTGTTGAAGTGATTCTTGCTAAAACCAGGAGTTAGGAGATAGAAATTAATTTAACTGTTCATCGACCCGTTTGTCAGGAAGAAAACATCACCGGGGAATTACTAACCCTTTTCCACTTGTTAGTATAACATGAACCCACTGAGGTCTGTGATAACCATCGAGCCCAAAATAGAAGCCCATGGCCTCTCATCAAAACACACTCACACAGTGAAGACACACATTTCAGAGGAGTTCTGATGAGTGATCCCATATACGGTTAGTGATCATACACGTTCTAAGATCCACAACTTTCAGTGGCTCTGCAGCCTTTTACTACTAAGTGTCAGACCTGCAATCTACAGTAGATTAGATTTGACACTAGATTAGACTTGTTTTATTTCTTGGTGCTCAAATGGAATTTTCAGGCCGACACTGTTACACACTTTCAATGTTTGTTGCAGCCGCAGCAAGGTTTGAGGTTGTCGATAAAATATTTAAAACATTTGAAACAAATTGCAACAATTTACAGGACCAAGTAACAAAACAACAGCAACCACTATTAACATGTCCAGTGTTTTTGCTTTGCTTGTAGTGAAAAAAGAAAAAATGTCCAAACTCTAAAATATTAATCAAAAAATAACCAACAGTTCACAAAGCCAGAGCTGCTAAAAGTAAAACATTGTCCAAAAATAAGTGTGAATTTTCAAGTGAGCGGTTCATAAAGATTCAACAGGGCACTTGTTTTAATGCATCGTAACAGCTTCTTATTTCCTTCATATGAAGCTTTCACAGATCTTATTCAGCACCAATAAATAAACAAGCACACAAAGAGGAAATGGCATTTTCATAATGTTTATAGGCAGCGTCAGTCAAGATGATAACCACATTATAATCGCAATAGTAGGACAGTAACTTGTCAGAAGAAGAAGAGCAGAAAGTGAAGGCCAAACAGTGACAAAGCGTTGATGTGTGAGAGCGACTGCTGCATCACAGGCTATGAGTAACTGGAAATGCATTGCTGATGCATTATATATGTGTCCATTTCCCCCGCTCCTACTGTAAAGTAACGCAGACACGCAGAGATGTTCCCTCATGTAGCAGCACACCGGCAGTAGGAGGCAAAGAGGTCCGATGAATAATAGATTCTTTCATCAAAATATTAGCAGTGATGAGTGAAAGAAGCAGGACGCGCAGGCTAAATAAAAAAATTGAATTTTATTACACTAAACAACGAAATGCCTGAGTGAAAAACAATCATAAAAAGGTGAAGTTAACAATTGAAAATACAAGACCAAAACACATGCCTCTTAACTAAAAACATGACCACACTCCAGAAAAAGCTTAGACAGACCTGCAGTCCTTGAAAATAGTTTTCATTCAACAACAAAGGGAAGCAATTGAAGGCCTGTGAACAGCTCATGGAGTTTTAGAATTTGCTAGAAAACAGTCCGACATCGGGTCACAAACTTTGTGGTTGTGAAGATCCTTTTAACCTAACAGACGGCTATGTGTCACAAAGGCTTATGCAAGTCTTAAATTAATTATTGAGCCGCCATGTTTTCTCTTTATTTTAAATGCATCCAAAAAAAAAGTTGTTCCAGGCAGGAACGGCAAAAGATGGACTAAGGTTGACTAGCGTTTGTTTTGCTATATATATTTACTTCAGGGTTCATATAGTGGATTTATGTATGGCATTTTCAAGATTTAAAGGAGTAAAATCAACTTGTAGGTTACAGACTCAGTGTGGTCTACTGACAGTTGATCTCTCCAGTTTCTGAAAAACTGACCACATTGGTCTGTCGGCAGTTGTTGGAAAATGAGCTCCTGATCCCAGTTGCACCCCTGGCAACGTTGTTTTCAGTGGAGTAAAACAGTATTCCATGGATACTACAGGAAAAAAAACATGACTATTGAGCAGAACTTATATCTGAGTCTGAAATGTTAAGCAGTCGACCGACTTTCTGCCAGACATTTTGGCGACACCATTAAAACAGCAAATGGAACATGCATCTTTGGGCAAAAGGCAGGAGACACACAGGTTGTAGATGATATTTTAAGAAAAGTAACTTCATTTTTTTACGTTTTACTATCAATTGACGTGCTGCGTTGCGACTGTTAGTTCATATGGATTCTGCGACCTGGCCCTTGCTTTTCACCCTTTCTAGCTGATATCCTTCAAACTAAAGAAAGCAAAGTTGCAGACTCGTGTCTCTTTGCACTTTTGCAACTTAAGTCGACAGTTTAAAAAGTCACCGGCTTCTGAGTCTGGCCATGGATAATTACGCTCCACTGAAAGGCCATCGATCAAAGACCAGGCAAGGCAACCAGGCTGCTTGTGATAACTGGCCTTCTCACGGCCCGGAAATCAGATGTTGTCCTGGCCTTGAAGCTTACAAACATGAAAGGCTGCCCAGAACGCTGCAAGCAACCAAGTCAGTCCACATGCAAATAGGAGCTTACATTTTTTACAATCTTGTGACACAAAG
Source organism: Synchiropus splendidus (assembly GCF_027744825.2). Taxonomy (NCBI): domain Eukaryota; kingdom Metazoa; phylum Chordata; class Actinopteri; order Syngnathiformes; family Callionymidae; genus Synchiropus; species Synchiropus splendidus. The sequence goes on from NC_071339.1 coordinate 1,968,562, forward strand.
TCTAGGTTGTATTTTATTAATGCTGGTCGAATTGCAACAGAGTTCATATGCTTTTTTACATTTTTTCGATCTCTGAGACCAGGAACATTTTTTCCATTAGAATCAACCTTGGAAATAATGGCATTGCCACGTGTGCTAGTTTATTGACAGACACCTTTGTCCGTACTACTACGGTTGTTAAAGCAGAAAACGTTTCTGTGAAGCATGAAAAAACAAAGAGAGGAAGATAAAGAAAGCTTTGTTAGACACAAATGACTGAGAGAGGTTATGCTTTGTACAGTGTACAGTGAACCACGGTGGTATGCTTGGACACGTTAAGGTGTTTACCATATTCTATGTGTTTTCTATTGAATACATCAAGCTTAAAAAAACCCAATGAGGTGATTGATGGAAAAAAGCTTGCAAATCTGGATATACTGGAAGAAAAAAAAGCAACCACAGGAAAGAGACAGGAAGTCAATTGTGTTGCTATAGCAACCCCAACTTGCAAGTAGAGAAAAAAAGAGCCAGAGGAAATGAAAAGGAGTCAAATTAAAGGCTTCTTAACACTTCACAACATTGCTCCTGCAAGTACAGGAACACAAGCTAAAATTGCTGATGGCTTTTACTGAATAATAGCTGACTCGTCACATAGTTAGGGAGAGCGTCAAACAAATGGTACAGTATCTGGGGTGTTGAAATTCTGCTTGTTTATACAGCGCACTTGGGACAATGTGCTCTGATGAGTTTATCAAGAGCTCAGTCAATGCAGAGCAGCTGACTCCGGCTCCTGACAGAGGACGTGCCAAGATGCTCGTGGAGAACAAGCGTGTGCTCATTGATAAAGCATGTCTTTAACACTCACCCAGGAACTGCAAGTCATAATGTGACAATGTCAACATGAGTGTTATTATCATTATACAATGTGCCATTACCAAAACACCCATGATGAGGGAGACTGGTCAGGAATTTCAAGTTTAAAAAAAACTTGAGGGTAGAAACAAAAAAAATCTTGTTTGGTACATTTCACTCAGCACTTTGACCCTGATGTTCAAGCTGATGTGCTCAGATTCAACTTCAGTTTGATCAGTCTGATGTCATACATTACAATGACGTGAATAAATTACTAAACTTCTAATTTATTTTTTTTTTATCAATTCCCACATCTAGTTTTTAAGCAAATGAGTGTTACTATTATTAAAAAAAAACTGCATACAAAAAAGGTGAAAAATGTAACTATAACCATGTAAGCAGAGAATATGTTATTAACTATGTTATGTTTGATTTTATAATTCTGGATTTATTATTTACCAGTCAAACCTTGCAGGAGCCTTTGCATCTAACATCTTAGTTTGGTCTTAGCTTTATTACTAGCAACACGGTATGATCATACACGCAATTGTGTTTACACCAAATTGGCTCAATCACTTTAATGTTGCGCAGCTGTGTGGACAAAAACAAATTGTTCTCAGAGGAGATGTGTTTGTGTTTAATGGAAAAAAAACAGCCCGCAAATTCCTGCAAACAGTCAGACTGCAAAATCATTGTGAGATAAGAGAGGGCATAAATAAGGACTTACTCACTGTACACATGAATGACGCGAGCGAGCGAGGTGATTGACAACAGCTTGCTATTTTAAAAAAAAGGGGAAAAAATGTGAGAGGCTGAGGTTGCATTCATTTCGAGTCATTATTTATTTATGCAGGGTCCTTGAATGTGAGTGTGTTGAGGAAGTCTAATTTTGCTCAGTAAAAACAAATGCGTGTCTTCATGGCGTGGTGATTTTTAATAGTTCCCATTCTCTCCACGATTAATAGCCCCACTTGGGGGATGTCACTGAGTGAGTACACCGCAGGAATACGGAGCACTGAAGCCCTCACAGAGAGCTCTTTGTGTGCCCTAAACCGACATGTCTGCCCAAGTCTTGTTGTGCCTTGGATTGGCATTCTCTGCTTTTGTTTACCCCACTTCCTTTCAGGTTCCTCATTCTGCAGCTGACCAAGATTCGCGATGCTGACGGAACAAGGGTCTAGGACTCAAGGAAACACACTCTCATGCTGTGAGGCAAAACACAGCAGCCAATATAGCTGCCGCACTATCACACTATCAGAGTCAACGATAATTTCCCCCGAGTCATCAATTATTATTTTAGTCATGGATACCTGCTCTCACTACTTCCAGGCACGCACCAAATACGCTGACCCGACCACACTTTTTCAAAAGATAACTGTGTATTTTCAAGGTCAAAGGGCACCTCAGAATCTATAACCCTTTCCCATTCAGAAAAACTCACTGAGAAAGGACAAGGTTTAAAAGTAGAACCTCCAATTCTCCCGACCAATATCAATGAAATGTGATCTAGTGGTACACGATATCGTAAGGTTACATTGTGACAATATTTCCCGTTCAAGTAAAAGCTATCTCACGAGCAGAAGGCCATCAGTAAACACCTGTTTGTGACCTGTGGGGAGCCGTAATGCTCACTCACTACAGCAACTCTGCCAAAGACTGACAGGAAGGTGATCACTTAGTAACGCGTTACTACTACCATACGTGTCTTAGTATAGTAGAGCGCTGTTTTCTTACACTGCTTCCATAGTTACCATGGCTTGTTTGTCAATAAGAAAGTGTTTTTGTCACACGTAAACCCAATATGTGTCTGGTCTTGTCTCTTCAGTTGAGTGTAAGGTCACACCCTTACTGACTAATGACTGACTTTGCTAACATGGTATCATTATTGAGCAGCGAGTTTTACAAAGACACAGTTAAGTTTAGCTACTCAAATCAGTTGGTCGATCGAATATTTGTAGGAGAGAGTGAAAAACAGACACAAGTAGAAATGCCGGTCAATGACACCTTCAGTCAGCCACAATGCCAAAACAGACCTGTTTGCTTCCAAAACACACGCCTGCTTGGCTGATAATCTCCATAGAAACCAGGGAGCGGAATCCCAAAGCTATCTGGACCTTTCCACTTGCACAGTCAACAGGGGCCAACATGCAAGAAAACCGTCCAAAATGGGATCAAGAGATACAGACACGACTGAATGAACACATCAGAACCAAGATCAAGGTAGTTGTGAAACATTCTCTTGACAACACAGCCTCCTCAGACTTCAGCCCTGGGTAAAGTGGAGAGAAAAGCTGCAGATAAGGTTGCAGCACAAGTGCAAACACAGGTTGACGTTGCTCTTTATGAGATGTTTAAAAGGAAGCAAGACTCTCACATGTGTGTGTGGAAAGAAGTGAAACTTCAGTTCACAACCAGCAGAGAAGTATTTTGTTTCACAATAAAAAAAGACAATGACATTTATGTTTAGAACCATGACTAGTTGCAACCTAAAGACTCAGATTCTTTTAATATCTATACTTTTGAAAATACATCTCCCCATATTCCTAAAACATAATGTATTTTGAACAAAACAGCTCCAAAGTAGAATGAGCATTCACATCAGGGTAGTGGCAGAGCCTCCTACTTCCTTTGCAAGAACACACTTTTCTGCCATTCCACATGAATGACAGTTGCAACACGTTCAAGCTAAACTGTACCAGCCATGTGTGACTCCTTATTCCGTATAACATACCTATACACTCAATAAGGGTATAAGGGTTTCTGTTTCAAAGAATATCAACTAAGTGAACCCAGCGGGCTTTAAACACTTAAAGGTATTTAATATGTCAGTGTAAACAAGCTCTGGTCCAAACTGCTGAATCGCCAGTCCAGCTGCTTTCATGTGCATCTACGTTCAAGTTAAAAGGTCATAGGTGTTTGATCCTCAGACCAATGTCACTAACCCTAACTAACTAATCATAAGGCTGCATTTAAAAACATTGTATAGAAAAGTAAAAGCCTCATGTCACAAAAGTGTCATGGTCACAAACTATGTTCATGAAATCACATTTTAAAAACTCCTTCCACGAGAGGTTGTGGATCTAGTTAGAGCAGACATTCTGGTGGCTCTCTGTTGAGAACTTGCCGACTTCCTGACTTACAGGAAACACACTGCACGGCCAGGACCGTGCCCTTCCTGTTCCCTCCGACATTGGTACATACGTTATGACAAAACAGGTCAGACGAAACTAATGCAGTGGCTCAAGGTTTTGGTTTCAATCAGAAAACCTAGAAAGAAAGTAAAATCACTGCTACTTTGTCTGAGCTCCCCTGGACCAGCACGCACTGACTCTGAGCCAATGAAAACATCAGGGTAACACATGCGGTCACAGGGAGCTGGACTATAATGGAGACGTCAGTGTTAGCAAAACAGTCCTCCTGTAAATACAGGAAAGCTCTATTTAGGGTCCTCCCCGAGAGAAAGCATCCCCCATGCTGCGCCAGTAAAAACTTTCCATTAACCCAAGCCCTCATTTCCCCACAGTCTTGATCAAACTTGAGCGGAAAAGACAGGCCATTTTTCACAGCAGGAGTTGACTCGCTGTTAGAAAATAGTGTTGGATATCCTTTTAAGTGGCGGCCAATATGAGTGTCACCAACAGTTGGCAGTGTAAGTCTTTAAAATACATCAAAGGCCATGGATCATTCATAATCCTGCCCTGGTCTTTAACAGCTCAGCCACACAGCATAAACATGAAGATCCTGGATCTATACTTGGCACCCAGTCCTCCGCAATCGCCTGCTATGGAGCACAATCAATATGTAGATACTCAGATACTCTAAATCCTGTGTAGACAATATATCTGCCTGACAAACACGCTCCTTTACAGGCTCAATTGCTTGGAAAATACTGTGCAACCACCGAGTTCAACCCACAGTAAGTAACAAACCGCAAGTGAAAACTAGTAACGCCTTTTACCATTACATATTCATGTGACAAATGAGCACTGAAGCACTTCTGTTTTTCGTCCATTACACAACCTAACAAATAGGTTAGGTTGCTATTAGCTAATAGCTATATATATATATATATATATATATATATATATATATATATATATATATATATATATATATATATATATATATATATATACACTGTGTGTTGTGCCCCAAGGTTGAACAGATTTGCTAAAAATATGTAGGGCTGCTAATATATATATATATATATATATATATATATACACCGGATATTGTACAATGAGCACAGGCTACAAAGACATTCCCAAGCGTCTGTGTGGGGATCAACATGCTATGTACGTAAACTGTGTCTCTCATGTTCTGCTTTTATTTTGGTTTTACTTTGCACCACGTCTTCCTGTCTCCTTCCCTTTGTCTTCCCAGAGTTTCGCTCCTGGCTCACAGCTACAGCTGATATTTCACCATCAAGGCACCTGTTAAAACCCCTGGGGTGTAGCCTGCTCGATGTTGTCTCTCATTTTGTGTCTCCTAGGTGTTTGCTTCCTGGATCCTTGAGCTTTTTATAGTTAAATAATTCCGTGAGTCAGTTCTGTCTGCCATTTCTCCTCTGTTTCTCCCTGTTTACTCAGCCCTTCATGTTCCTCTGTACTGATTTGGTTTGTTATGTTTGTTATTATTTCCTCCCTATCCCCTCAAATATTTCACTGTTTGATCACCATGTTATTTTCTGTTGTATTTTAATGGACTGGACTGAACCAAGTTGGAGTCTAGCTGACGTGTGCAATTTGTTTTCTGGACTGGATTTTACCACAAGTGTGTGCTTGATAGCTGTATGTTTTTCTGTGAATTCAGAATGTTTTTTGTATCTAGATTTTATTTCCACACTTCTGTCCCTGTTTATCTCCCAGTTTACTGATGTACTTGGTTCTTCTGTCCATCTTCCTTTGTATTTCTTGAATCGATCAAATGTTGCACCTCAGTGGGTAAGTCTCTTCGTTATTGGTTACCATTCGCTCTTTGGTTCTGCCTACACCAAACCATGACACACCAGGATTCGCCTTTGCCTGGATTTTTACCTCTTAGGTTCAAGACTGTCCAGTGTAGGAGTTCTCTATAGTTCAGTCAAGTGCGACTAGCAATGACAGCGCTACTAAGGAATCCAGGGGTCTTCCACTGTGTCCTCAAAGGGCAAGAGAAGTGCAGGTTTTTGTTCCAACACATTAGCACACTAAGGTGAACCACTCAGCATCCAAATGATTTCAGCCACCTGATTGGTCAAACTATGTGCGCTGGACTGGTTGACACAAATCCCTGCACCACCCCGGCCTTTTTGAGGACACAGTTGAAGACCCCTATATATATATATATATACATATATATATATATATATATATATATATATATATATATATATATATATATATATATATATATATATGTATTTTTTTTTTTTTTTTTTTTTTTAATGTGGTCACAGTTGCTCAGCTTCCTGTAAACATTCTTCAGTCAACTGACCAAATAAGTGTCTTTTTGTTGGCTCAAACAAGACAAGTTTACATTTCTCTCTTAACATCCACAAAGAGCCCAAAAATGTTTTGCCAACCTTATACAAACACACTGTACACCTTTTGTCCAGAAGTCTGATGAATCGGAACTGCAGGCGTGCCGGCCCGATCTGGCCTAAACAGAAATAGTTAAGGCTGACCCCGGCCCCACCCTCTCTCTGTTCTCCTACTCAGTATTCGCAGCCTAAAAGGAGCCTCAGTGTGGGAGCGCACCAAACTGAGGCCCCACAGAAAACCACATAATTACAAATCACAATAAAGCCCTCAGTGATGTGTCCCTGCCAGAGGCTCAGCTGCACCCGGCTCCGCTCTCCAAATCCATTCCTTCACTTTGAGTCCCATACACCCCGCCCCTTCCCCACTTTCTTTCGGTATACTTAGCCATACCCACCTTCTTGCTCTGCCCTTTTCGCTGTGGTATATACAACTAATTCCTTTGTTTACATTGTTTGGGTGCAACTTTCCAGGACAGCCATCAGCCAGCGCTACAGAACAGCTCTTCAAATGCTCAGATTACATATCTGAAATGTACATATTTGTCATCTTTAAAAGACCATTTGTATTTGTTGAAGGACCCAGATCCACAGATGACGGTAGAAGTGATTGATGCTAGTCTGCAGGAGTGGCCTTGAGCAAGACATTAAATTCTCATGAGCCTGACTATCGCTGTTATGTAGTCGACCTCCACCCTGACCCTAGCTGAAATTGAGTACAGAGCACAATGCACCATGTTTCATATATGCTGACAAGGCTATATACTGGGAGAGGTGGCACAGGTGTTGAAACTAAACATATTTCTGAGAAAGCAACAACAGTGTTACCTCCAGAATCACTGCACTAACTTGAATAAGGTTAGGGTTGCATGTGATGGTAAGATCCAATGCTAAAGCCGACACACTTCTGAACTCTTCCAAGACCAATATGTACTCTGACTAAAATAAAATGGCAGTCCTTCATTTTAAAGGGTTTTCTTAGCGACAGGCTTATTAATGGAGCAAGACAAAGTGAATAAGGCAAGCGCGCGCCATCATTCTATCTGAAGGAAGTTTTGAGATGTAAAAAATCCAGTTTACTCCTTGACTGTTACTATTATTATTATTATTGTGTGTTTTTATTATTATGGTTATTATTATTAAAAAATGTCACGATTATTCCATCCGATTTAGTGTTATCTGGATGGATCGCATCTCAGCGGCTTCTTTTCACTGTGTAAATACTGTGACACACCTTCACCTTCACCTTTTTGCATACAACATCGCCATCATCGTGTCAACGCTAATGAATATAATGCCAATACAGGTGTGGCAGTATAGAAAAAAAATATATCAATACAAACACACCAATCTCTTCTTAAAATAGTCAGAATTGTCTAAATGTCTATGACTTAAATAAGGAATATATGGTAAACATTACAAAACTAATTTCCATGGAAGTTTGACACTCATTTGATAAAACAGACTTATACAGACAAAATATCAACCTGCTGTTCTATGAGCGCTTCACTAGATGATTTTAAAAAAACAAAACAAAACAGGGCATTAGCAGGAACTTTTTATGGCTCTACAACATTGTTTCCAATATCCTGTAATCTTGATGGGAGTGTGCACATTAAACTTTTCCTAGCACGGCCACATTGAGAGTTCCACTCCCACTGGTGTGAAAGAACTGTGTTCACTCCACAACAGTCTGAGCAAAGAAAGAGAGAAACGCTTACTTTGGTTTTGCCCAACGTATACGTTGTGATATCGTTGGCCTTATATGACACTATTGTTTAAAATCTGGGGCTCAAGCAGCAGACAACTAACACAGGATGGGTGTGTTTGTTTCCTCAACCAGATGAACAAAAGACACACGTCTACTTCTGCTTTACAGGCGGCCGGCTAAAAAAGGAAGTGCGACGAGAGGGGGGGGAACCACAATACAGGAAATGACATCAATTCCACTCTTAACAACTCGACAGTCTGAGACGATAGCTGAAATAACATTGGGGCCCATCGGCTCAGTGAATTCAGAAATGTAAATCACAACATGTAGGCCTAACATCTTATACAGGGAAAGTGAGGAGAAATGTTGGGTCTCCACAGGGACTGATAACCATGTAATGACTTGTACCCTCCAACCATCACACCTCATGGAGCCGACAGAAAAGGCTAATTAACTTCCGGAAGAGAACATGGTGGTGATGTTCTCATTTGCAAAGACGCCTACGTTTCCTTTAAGTGAAGAGTAATTACTCACTGTAAATTTTCACACGACCAAATTGACACGTTTCATTACAGTCATACTCCAGAGGTCAACGAGGGGGAGGAGGAGGGGGACGGGGGGAGAAACAGACAGGTTGAACTGGAACAGAACGTGGAGTAATGATTTTCAAAATGTCAGAACGGCCACCAATCCGGGAAGAGAATGTGAGAGCTCCTCAATTGTCAGGTGTTGACCTCAGCATCAGTATTAAGGGTTGCATCATTGAATACGGTGAGAAGGCTAATTCTACTAATGATCAACAGCCAAGACAAAAACATCACATCAACAAAAACAGACGTAAAAGCAGCTCAGAGCGGTGAGGCGATATCTTTACACCACACTTTTCGAACAGGAGCATCTCAAAGCCACCAACAGAGACAAAACAACTCTTTGTGTGACATTCTGCAGTTATTTTAGGAACATGGGAGGATTTTTAGCATGAATGTTACCAGTGCACTTTTAAAAACAGTGGATTTTCCTTTTAAAACATCCACTGTCGCTCCCTTTATAGCATCAACTAGAACACGACGATTTTTACATGCCCTTGACCAGCAACTCCTCTGTCAAAGTAGCCTGACTCCAGGATAAAATAGTAAATGCCTGTATTTACCACTGTATATTTTGCTAAGACTTACAAAATGTCTGTCTCACTGCAAACGCTACGTTTCACATTTAAATAATGACAAGGACTACAAAGGTGGCCTGTGCATCATGGCGACGACTCCGTCCCGATTCCAACTAACTCACTCACATTTCCTCTTGTTACAGACAACATTGAGCTCCCAGTTCATTCCAACACAACAGGCAAGACATTTTGGCAAACAACAAGTGATTGAAATGAAAACAAAACCCTGACCCACCCGGCACTTCAGCACAACAGGAGCGCCAGTTTCCTCAAGGTCAGACGAACTTGAGTTCAAATTTAGTTGGTGGTCTACTCCATTCTACGGTGGAACAGTTGGTTCAGACCATGACAGGCTACTCAAGAATGGCTCATTTCAACACACACATCAACATGTTTCCTATGTATGTATATGTATATGTATGTGAAATGAAAATACATTTCTCGACGTGTATCGCATCAAACCATTTTTTTAATCTAGCCTTGTGTCACCTTGTGCCCTTTGTTGTCAAAGATCAGACCCTTTTCTTAGTTTAACATCTCATCCCTATGCACAAGTTTGTTTTTTTAGACTGAAATATGTCCCAATTCCCACACTCCTCCAGGCTGTAACTAATAATGTGACAAATCATGGCCAACGAGGGCGAGGTGGGTACAACTCTGTGAAACTTCCTCACAGCATTAGAATTATGAACCAAACTCTTGAAGGCATATGTATATCCTTCACTCTATTCATTCATGTTCCTTGATTCAAACTCCCCTCCGAAGCCTCTTTATTCCTTTCCTTTAATTTACTTTTCCATTTAATGGGGAAGCAGAGCAGGAGGGGAAGGTAAACCCACTTGTGTAGAGAAAAATGACAGGATAAGATTTTATAAGACTGAGGGGAAGTAAAGTGAGCTAACATCCTGTGGTGGTGAGGAGAAGAATATGAACTGTGAGAGGGGAAGGAGAAAAAAATGGTCTACACTCCAGTTAATGGTGAAACCAGACAATGAAAGCCCCCCTCCTCCGCTTCCCCTGCAACACAAGAAGATGTAAGCATTATGAACTTTGGCTTGTGAGGTGCCTCTACCGAGGGCCATGAGCTTCAGAGCTGGAGTGTAATAAACGCAGTAATGAGGTGAAGAAGAAGTCCTGGTGTCAAATCTCATCAGCTCGATGTCAAGATGAAGCCGTGAATTCAAGCACAGTGAACACGCTGCATGTGACTATGAAACCTTACGAAGCCTAATGTTGAGTTGATTTTCTAAATATATATTTACAGGGAAACAATATAGACACAAGATTAGGACCATTTAACTCATGCCAGAATTGTTACTACTTGTGGTACAGCGACAATAAAGGTTATTCTGATCTGATCACACCTCAAGCAGCAGCTTGAATTGACCCCATTTCTTCATAGATTTTGATGTTTCCCAAAAATGTTCTTGGTCATATGAACTTAAATGTCCTATAGCCTGTATATGATGAAACGTGTTTCATTGGTAATGAACAATAGAAACCAATTTATTTAATTTCTATTTAATTTAAATGAAAACTGTACCTTTATGAAGCAAAAAGGACAGAATGGCTTCTGTATTTCACTAAATAAAGCAAGAAACTGGGAAAAGCACTTTCAAATCAATACATTGAATAAATGGAATTGAATGTCTCACACGACTACACTGTACCCAGGCACTTACATAATGGTTCGTTGACCTGTGAAAGCACGATGTAGTGACGCTCGGCAGGACAAGTTCTAATGTTATTACAAATGTTAACTATGTGTTTAAAAAAGGATGGTAGCTTTATGTTACATTAGCATGAATTCATTTCACATCATAAATGAATCTGAGTAGATTCTGGGGTTATTTTAACACTGTATTCTATAAAGGAACTCACTTCCTCTTTTAACCAGTTTAATCTAAATGTATCTTCAGATTTCCTGAGCAAGAGAAAATGCCACATTGGTAAAGTCTGTTTGAAAGGTAAGGGCAACAAGGACCACTGGCCACTGGTCCATGCTGTCAACAGCCTACCTAAACCCCTGACACCTTCCCAGCCCACTGCGGCTGACCTTCACGGCCGACCTTCGCGGCTGAGCCTCGGCCCGTCCAGACATGTCGTGACAGTTGACCTCTCTTCTCCAGTGAGCGCGACTCATTTCTCTATACTCTCAGGCGTCCTCCTCACTGATCCAGCATGTGTTGAAATTTATAAAACTTTAAGCAGGCAATGCACCTACGGCAGACAAAATGGTCTGTATATTCATCGCACAATTCAGTTGAAAATCTAAACTTCAGTATCAAGACACGGGCTGATGACCAATCACTGCCCAGATTTGGTGTAATATGGCGAAGAGAAATTCATCAACAACATTCATTTTTTAGTCCTTTTCTTCCCCCATAGCTAGTCATCTTGAAATGTGATATTAAAATGGACACACCATGAGTGACTGCTATTAACCTGACCGTATTGCTTGTCCCACAAAACATAAATTAATAAAAGACTGACACGCCATATGAAAGCGACTTGCAAGACAGGGGAAGTCGTTCTGTTGTGAATGTACCACAAGAATCACTTCTTTATCTGTCCATTTGATTCAAATTAAAGTGTTAAATTACTAGTGAGAATTAAATAAACTCAGGAAAGGTGTTGAGTTGAAAAAAAAACACATTGTGTGACATTAAACGTGCTGAACATATCAGTCAAATCTTTCCACTTCACTCCTCTGTGGCCTTGCACGAAGCTATTTTGAAACAGTTCCTCTGTCTCGGTCTGCATGAGCTGTCTGCAGGCCTTCTTGCTGCAGAGTCTGCTTCCCCCTCCTACTCTTATTTTTCACGTTTAATGGATGTGCACACACAATAAGACCAGACAGCTCGCACTGTGTCAAACATCTCCACCAAGGTAAATGCTGAAGGCTGTGGTCTTCCATCAAAAGAGTCTAAACTGCCTGGATGAAGTATTTAAGAGGAAAGAAAGATGGAAAAAACAGAGAGTAAAAAAGATATGAGAGGTGCATGTTAAGGTGGAGATCAAAAGCAGAGCAGGAGGATATGGCGATCTGTAATTCCAGTGTAGAGGATAGTGCATCCTAGTCCCCGTGGACTTGCACTGAGACAGAGAGTCTGCAGGAGCTTCATCTTCACAGCTCCCCCTATAATAGCAGGATGTTCCGTCCCTCTGCACAGTTCTGCTACATGGTGTGACACAGGGGAGAGCTTTGGATGGTGGGAGGGGACGAGGCCAATAACAGTTTACTGTACGCTCAATGGTGAACCACAGCCTAGATGGAGGGTCACGAACTTGTGGTGTTAACTGTTCTCGTTTTCAGTGCCCGAGAATAATAAACGACACAGCAGGGGGTTGTGAGATGAAAAGGATTTTGAGGTACTGAAGGAAAATCTGATCAGCTCAAAGAATATGGCTGCCAGTATATAAAGGGTACATTCTACAAGAAACTTGAATACTTGGACATTGGGTCCAAATTTTTTTACCTTACTTTGGACCTCACATCAGAAAAAAAATGGTGGACACATCATTCTCAAAACATGTTGGATATAAAGCGAACAATGTCACCTTAGATGAAAGATGTCATTGCATCCCAAAAAGGTATTAAGTCCCATTACTTTCTCCTCAAACGCTTCTTTAATTCAGCTCATTCCACGTCAAAGATATTAATGGAGGTGATGGTTGAGTCTAGTCATTAAAAAAAAAAACAAAGCAGAAGTTCAGGGCTTCAGAAACATGAGCCGCCAATCTAGACAAGTTTATTTTTTGGGGCAAGACTATATCAAACAAACACTTGAGGCAGATCTCAAGATGCAGTGGTTAACACCACTATTGTAATTGACATGGTTATTGGTCATTTAATGTCGGTCCAGCTCTGTTTTCTGTTGCTGGCTTGCAGTCGCTGAACAATTTAGCCCCAAATTTTTACTGTCAGATGGTGCTCTTGCACCTTGCTATTGCACGGCTTTGTGTATTTCCAAAGAGTAAATAATACTCTTATAATATAATAATACCCAGAATGTTGACAGTCATGTACTTGATAAGTCACTGACTAAGGAAGCATTACAATTTACAGAGCTTCTTCGTTCAAACTGATTTTAAGTGGAATATCACACATAAAATAACGCTCACTTCTTAATCCATTTTTTGTTACACCAAAATATAGTGAGTTAATAACCTAGGATAATCAAAAAAATATATATATTAATTCAATATTATGGGCCTACCACTGTGGATAAACATGTCAGCACTTTTTAAAAAGATGTTCAGGACTAAAAGCTGTACAATAAGGGTGAAATCCAATTCCTTACTTAATCCTCACTGCTTGCCACTCCAGCTCAATCCTCAATCTTAACCTGATAAAGCAACTGTTAGTGACTAAGAAATGGGAAACCCCTTAACCGTAATATGTCCTCAGACTGTAGGGGGCAGCATTGCGCAAAAGCGGTGTTAGTAAATCGCCCTTTGCACTGAACAGTCATGGTCTGAGCGGCTGCACCAAACAAATGATCAAAGAATGGGGAAAGGTGTGAGACATGGGTGGGGAAAGTCTAAATCATTTTGACTTGTGTTGGATCACTACTGTTCGGTCACCAGCAGACCGAGCAGTGAACCAGGGGGTCTGTGCTGTGGCTGCTGAAGTGCAGAACTCATTCAAGGCACTGTTCAGGCTGCTCTGCTCAGTATTGAGTTGAGCAACCACATCACACGCCGATGACTCTTTGGTGCATCGTGCAAGAAAATATAATAACATAAAATAATAATAATAGGAGTGATTAATAAATAAACAACAAGGGCTGTTCATGAATTGTTCAGTCTGAGGGCCGAGGGGAAGAAGCCGTTCTTGTGACGGGAGGTTCTGGTCTGGATCGACGGTAGTCTCCTGCCAGAGGGAAGAGGAACAAACAGTCTATGACCTGGGTGAGAAGGGTCGGCTCTGAGCCGACATACTGGTCATGAAGAGGTGGCAGTCTGCAGCCCATGCACAGCATTCAGAGCATCCCTACGGGGTAGTGTGGGGCCTCCTCAATCCTGAGGTCAGTACCGGTTAATCTCAAAATTGAGGAATATACTTTCCTCAATCTTGCCCATCAACTTGACTTCCAAAGAATCGGAACAGACCTTGCTCTTTGTGGGAGAGTGCATTTTTGCGGTTGAGGATTAAGGAAGGAACTCGAATTCACTCTAAGTATCAGAAACATCATCATGATAACAGCAAATTGTTACATAGTCTGGATTAGATTATTTTGTGCAGCCTTTCATAATGATGAAATACGCACAATGCTCCATTCAAACGTCGCCTACCTCCTGTTGTAATCGCAGCCATCCATGACCAGATATGAGGAATAAAGTGTCATTATGAAGTCTAACTCATGCCTCTCACAAACCTTATCTTCAATGTACTGCGTAGTTATACAGCTCTTTTTCAGAAAACATTTCATCGTTGATGATGAATAAAGCAGATCAGAGCAAAGTCAGGTGTCAGCAGTGGAGGCATCCTCTCCGCAGTGACAAGGCGTCTCAGCCAGTCATAAAGTGCTTCCCAATGAAACCCACCGAGTATATTTTATCTTCATATAAAACACGTCTCCTACAGACAGGAAAATGACTTTTTTCAGGATCCAAAAGCATGGAAAAGTGGGCTTGGATGCAGCCCTATAAAACCGCCTCTATTTTCTTTCTATATCGGCTCCTACATATCAAGAGGACAGCTGTGGAGAAGAGCTCACTCCACCACACACATCTGCTGCGCACAAGTCTGTCCACACGCACAAGGAGCAGATACTCTTAGACTTGTGGATCCTCGTGCACACACATTGAAAACCTGAATCATCTGTCCAACTTCCAATCAGTTAAATCACTTCTTACCGAACAAGTCAGCTGATGCACTTTAGACCTTGAGATTACATGTCAATCACACACTAGAAAGCACCCGACGAGTCAGAGCGGAAGCTTAAGTCTCAGCAGTTCGTTGTCCTCGGAGCTGCATTAACTAATGACTTTTTCTTGTGGCAGGACAAAACCATCCAACGAATCCAGAGCCTCTCTGTGTGATAATTAAATAAAAGCACTCCTCATTAAGAGGCTTGATGACAATGTTTGGCTCAAAACTTGCCTGTTAATATCTTAATTGAGTCATCCGTCATCAAGCCACATTTCACTCAGAAGTCTTCTCCAAACACAGAAGTAGGAGAGCATCCATGAAGAAATCCCTGTCAGGTTCGTATCCGAGGTTTCTGAGTTTATATTTATAAGCAGCTGGCAGCACTTCAACTGTAACTACTGAGTCACATCTTTACTGTTTTTAGCAGTGGACGTACACATTGAGCATCCAGGTTCTGCTGAACAGGAAGGCTGCAGTGGTCTGGTCGAATGGCGGTAGAATGCAGCATAACATGACTCTTTGTGAGTAGCACGACATCATGATGGATTTTGCAGGTGGTATGTCACATGTGAACACGTGAATAGGGCTGGGAATCCCAGGGGACCTCATGATATGATACGCAATTATTATCGCAACACTGTGTTGGCAGTATTCTGGCTACACGATAAGTATCCCGATACATCAGAGACGATGTGATAAATCACGACATACAGCGATACAGTCCAGACTCTCTTCAATCAACAAGCCACAGAGAAACAAGGAAGCAGATGGGAGAGTTTTGACTTTTACTGAATAGGTGACAATAAAAACGAAGTAGCAAATCCCTCGCTTCCTATGTCCGACTGGAATGTGCGGGGGACTTCAGTCACTATGAGGTTTCTTTCTGGATTTTTCCGTTAAAAACACCATGTTGTGTTAAGTGTCATGTTTCCACTTGACCTACCTTGGATCATGTGAGATTTCATCTTAAAAAAGCGACCAATGGAGGCAGTTTACATGTAGTGGAAACCCCGGGGCCTTTTAAACTATGGTCAGCCGCCACGGTCTCTGTAGCCGTCTGTCTGCTGTATCTCATGTCTCTGAACAGTTGACTTGAACTATGGAGCAGTCTGGACACAGTTCCTAGATGCTGCTGAAGAAACATTAGAAACCATCAGGTGAAGAAATGATCATGGAGTCAGAGTCTATTCTCCAAATCATGATACAAACTGTCAGTCCTTTGTCTTGTGTGATGAAAAACCTTCTCACAATTCTCTCTCCTAAAATGCTTTTTTTCCATGGCCTTACTGAAAATTTCACTCATACTTTGAGGCTTTACAATTTGTTTGATGGTCCCTAACTGACGGCGGCTCGTAGCATTAGCGCTGCCTGTGAGAGTGTGTCCGTCATCAGTGAACCCTAATGGGGACGCGGAAGAGGACGCTGCCGCCAATACCGGAGCAGAGCTCCGTCCAATAAAAAAAACAAAACAATTTTCACCATGGTGTTTCGCCGAGGTGCCAGCGCAGCGGGAGACCTGTATGTCTTGATGTGAACCAAGGCAGACGACACACTCTCCACGACTGTCACACGCGGTGTCGGCTGTCAAACGCCGCGGAGCTGGAGAGCGTGGAGCGCCGTCGTGGTCTCGTCATGCTCATGCATGCAGGCCTAATGCAGAGAGTGAGCTGCGTGTTAATCGCATTTATCAGAATTGTCATCGTGGAGAATGTGTTTGGCGGTATATTGTGTAATATAACTTATCGCCCATCCCTACTATGCATAAAGGTTGATACCATTCCATATCAAGCAGCCTAGGACGACAGTTATCTCCCGAGTGAGTTTTTGTTCCCCCGCAACATGCGAGGCTCTTTCAATCCGCAATCTGCAACTTGATCAGACCGAACCACGTTTCTCTCTTGCCTATGCCCAACAGAGGCATCGTCATTTTTCTATAGCATAAACATCAGGCATAACAAGACAAAAAGCGTTACACAAATATTTTTTGTCAATCCCAATAACACAGAAATGATTATAGTAACAACAAATCGATAGAGCAATTGCTAAGACGAGGCGAATGAAAAGCTGCAGCCATTCATATTCAGAGACGTAGTTTCATATCAGTCTGTGTTCTAATCCTCAAGGGCGACAGTATCAGAGTGACTAGGATGGGCACATGGGATAGATGGCTGAGAAGCACTGTAGGAGGCGCTGCATTACACATCACACCATCTGTAGCAGCTCAGTAGTTACACTATGATACATGTATAAATGTAAATTCTAATCTGTACGAGTCCACATTCAGGTCTGCAAAAGAAGCCCCGGCCCACTGATAAAATTATTTTACCGTGATGACGCACAAATTCATGAATCTCAAGTTGAGATTGTGCTGTCTCCTATAATTCCTCTTCAACCTCACATTATGCACCGGATGGTAATTACTGATATGAGACTTGCTGAGCAGAGCAGAGCATATAATTGTCTTCTAACCAGGGGTACGGGGTAAGGAGCAGTCTTCAAACATGCACACGCCATCACTACACTGCTTCATTTGATTTATTTTCTTTTCATTTTGGGGAGGATAGGAGAGCACATTTTTATAAAGCATTTATCTGTCACACATACATTTCATTTACAAGTGGAGAAAACTTATGTGGCTCAAAAAAAGGTTTCTATAGATCTGTTGGGTTGATGTGATTTTCTTTCAGTAGCTTCTGAATAGTGAGCCAAGAGTTTCTTTTACTCATGACAGAAACTATTTATCATTATTCTGCAGCTCATTGATTTTGTTTCAAACTTGAAGCAAAATTCCATCACAAAACCTCTTGCCAAACACCAGCAGATTTAAGAAACATGAGTAAAACTGCCTCGAGCCCATTCTTGTATTAGTTTTTCCCAAACTAAAATTTTGGAGTTTGTTATGCAGCAGTTGTGGTGGCTCCCCAAGAAAATTATGCTGAAGTAACATTGAGAATACTAATACATAACCTATGGAATGGCATTGGTGGCATTAGTACCACAGGAAGTTGCTGAAAAAGCTTGGTATGTTCAGGGCGTAGATTTGGGTGTTCCAAACCCCCCACCTCATGTCAGCTGGGAATGACTCCAGCAACTCATGGCCCTTCCTTGCCAGAACAAGCTGTGGGTGATGAATATTTCTAAATAAAGAACTGACCAAAGGAAACCCCAAAACAACATCAACAACCCATAATGTTTTGTGCCCAACTATTTAAGGAGAGGCGATGAAAGAAGCTCAACTTGTTCCTGGATTTTGGCAGGAAAATGAAAATGACCCTGGAATTTAGTTTGGAGTAGAACCATCCCGATGTTTGATAAAATAAGTAAAATGTTATTTTTCTTTCAGCAAACTTCAACAGAGAGTAATCACAGCCTTGAATGTCCAAATAAACTGAATAATTGAAGTTATTCTTAAAACTCTGTGGGAGATTTCATCCTTCTTGTCAGAATAGTGATGTGAAGTGTATCACTGGCCATAAAAGTGAGGCGTCCAGGAGAAAGACTCTCCACACTGAGCTCACACTGTTTAAAACTAGCAGCAACCATTTCTCCAACATGACTATGATTAAGCACGGGGCACGTGACATTTTCCCAACATTGGTTGGAGAGATATGAGAAGGTTCACTTATACAGACGGAAATATCAAGGCTATTTATGACTCAGTCAAATGGTGTAAAATGAAAGTATTGTGAATTAGAATTGAACTGCTATTTTTCTCATATTGAAACGACTCATGTAAGACCTGATTCCACAGGATGAAAGACGGAGTATTTTAAAACCCACCTTATAATATTGACCATTTTAATATAAATCTGAATGACATTTAGACTCAACGGTTATTTTCTCATGTCATATATTCGTTGCTTTAGTCTTCTACAGGTTAACAGCAGTTTTTTATGAAGCTCTTAGGAAAATGAATTGCGATGGACCATCAATGCTAATGAATGCTTCAGCGGGCTATAAAGGTATCGCTGTGCAGCAGCTTTAAATCCATTCATAAGAGTCAAAAAGAGCCAACTAGGTTTCCAGCTTTACAACCAAGCTGCAGTATCAAGCTGTTTTTGTATGCGCTCACATGTGTGAGCTGCTGCTCTGGGAACAGTCGGGGCTGTTCACCTCTGTCTGTTTCCAAACAGCTGCCCACTCATTATCAGCCGGGCCCACAGTCCAGCCCTGCTGAGAGGAAATGGTCCAAGCCCCACACTTCTGACAACATGTTCCACCGTTGGCTTCTCCCTTTCGCAAAATGTCAGCACATCAACACTCAGACTTTCACAAATTTCCCAGCTAAGCTCAAATGTCAACACTCTAGCTACACTCGGCCACACGTGTTTCGACCAGTGTGGCGTTTTACATCTGGCAGCTCATTCCTTAGAATCAAACTCCTCATTTCAATAGTTTGTATCACATGAAACAGTCCATGTGGCCGACCACAGCTGCTGTGACGACAACAAGAAACAGCATTTTAGATCATAATCACCGTTAATAAACAAATTTACTTGCTTATTGACTGTTATTAATCAGTAATTATTATGTGTAGCGTGAACTTGAAACTCAGCGACCATTCCTGGGTAACAACACACTAATCTGTACCTGATAATGAATAAGTACTGGCTAATGTGTTGCTAATATAAATATGAATAAGTCGTTTATTTATGGGTTTAAATCTATATATGTGTGTGTGTGTGTGTGTGTGTGTGTGCAAATCCAAAGCGCCATTTCACTTAAATATTTTGCTTTGCTATATATATATGTTTGGATTTATTGATTTATTTTTAATCTAGTAAACACAAGGTTACTTCAGCAGCATCTCATTAGGAAGTGATATTAAAATGATACATTACTGACACTCAGTCAAGGAACTACAGTACACTATACAGTAGCTCACGCAGCATCACAGTTGGGATCAGGCGGCAGATACCCATTAAACTACAGGGCACCATGGTGTAGATGGGTTTCCATGACCGGAATATAACAATTACAACTGAGGTAAAAGTATTTTTTGGAGGCTACCTTCCTGGAAATCGCTGAAATGGCAAGTTACCATTAAAAAAGACAGGATTTATTGCCCCTAAATGTGCTGCGTGGTCATCCCCAGAACAGCTCAGATGTTTGTAGCAGGAACGCTGGCAGCTGGTACGTGTGAAGTGGGGCAGTAAAAAGTTGATGCTGGCGATTATGGCATCAGTGTTGCCACGTTTGTTTTCACCAGATGGCGAGAGTCTTTAAATGGCATCGAATGAAGTCCTGACAGTGTTGCACAACTCGGGTGTAAACATTAACATGGACCTCCGGTGAGACCACACAGCGTTGTTGTTGTGGTTGTGACACTCACCCAGCAGCAGCAGCTTGACTTCCTTGGCCGCCTTCTCTCGGTCTTCTCTCAGATTCTTGTCAATCATTTTGGACCTTTCGGCCGCCGCTTTATCTTCCTGACTGACGGTGCAACCCATCGTTCCCAGTGCGCGCTTCAGGTCTGCGGCTTAGTGGGGGTTATTACCCGGAGAAAAATAGTTCTGGAAACCCTGGTTCAATGACAAGGGCTGGAGGTGAGAAAAGGCGACTTCCCTTTTCTAGACGAGAGTCGACGAAGTCCTGCTCGTCCGCCACTGGACACGGGAAGGACTACTTTTTAAAACTCCCCGAAAAAGACAGCATTGAAAACAAAAAGGCTCAGTAACATACAATGGGAAAAAAAACCTTTCAAAAGGACATGTCAAACTCAAAAAACCCACTCCGCACTACTTGAGCTGTGGCGCTAGAAACGCTCAGGAGTTGGACTCCGCCGGGTAAAAACTTTGGTTTGCTCGCTGCTCTCTTCACTGAGAGTTACCGTTACGCATTCTTTCCCAACGCCGAGACTTCTCACGCTCGTAGCCACACCCGCCGCCGCCGCCGCCGCTGTGAAGTTGCCCTCCGCCCGACACACACTGACACCGTCGTCCACTCTCCGACAACGCTGGCGGGGGCGGAACCCGCCAGCGGAAATACCGCCCCGGCGCACAGCCTCATGGGATGTGAAGTTCTCAAGCTTAAACGGCAAGAAACGCTTTGTTGACTTAATGCTAGTATGAATCGACTAATATTGAGCCCAAATCTTAGTTTACGAAGTTAGTTAGGAACGAAGGAAGAAAACGACTGCCAGTATTTAACTCCTCAGACCCATTTGTTGAGTTTTTCTTTTTGCAATTTGGGACAGGAATTACCAAGAAGGAGTCATAACAAAACTTTGTCTTGTAAGAAAAAAAAACTGCCATTGTTTGTGTTATTTATCAACAAGGCTGTCAGTATGACAAGAATGCGTCTATAGTGAAATATTTAAAACATTTCACACACACACACACATATATATGTGTATATATATATATATATATATATATATATATATATATATATATATATATATATATATATATATATATATATATATATATATATATATATATATATATATATATATCCTTTATTTAATAAACAATAATCTTGTATTGTCGTATCTTAATTCCATCACAGGAAATGTTTAGTATTTAGCCAATTTGTATTAGTAACCTCTCCCGCTAAATATACCGTAATATAGTGTAATATATATATAGTTACGATGATTATAATGATAAGTTCACAGCCGACAAAAAGAAGACAAACATTTTCATCACAGTGTTGCAAACGTTTCCTTCCTTGCGTTTCTGTCGCCACCTTCTGTAATATCGAAGATCTGCAACTTTAAAAAAAAAAAAAAAAAAAAAAAAGTCCTGCATTAAAAACACTTCCATAGACATGATAACCACACACTTTGGCACAAAAATGATACTTCAGTTGTAGTATTTTTCTTTATTGCCACATTGTTCCCAGTACAATATCTGCCAGCAACATATTAAAATATATAGAGATACATGAAAATAGACATGAATCGAAGGACAGGGTTTAAAAGCACTTTGAAAATTATTACATTTCTTTCGTTGGACTAAAACTATACTTGTTTTTTTTTTACTTTATACAAACTAGATATGCATATAGAATATAAAGGATATACACTTATATACACTATTTAAAAAATGCTGGCCAACATCAACAATATCTATGATTTGTTACCAATCAATCACACAGATTGCAATAAATCACACAAAGTAGGACACAATCTCTTATCCTCTTACATTATTATGTTTTGCTGCTTATCAATTGCAAGACTTCATCTCCATATATCTATGCAACGTTTTTCCAAAGGCAAAGATGTTGTCATACATGTATGATTGAGGTCAAACAGGAAGACAGGAAAATACAAAACCTGTATTTTTTCTTTTTTGTTTTTGTACATCAAACACTCGGTTACACACCAGTGGTAGACTTAACTGACTCCACCTGCATACAGATACACAAAGGTAACCCAGTAGCTACACAACAAAAGACTAACGTGAAGATGTCCGTTGTGAAATGCTCCTCATTAAATGACATTGAGGACTTGTGACATAAACATGAAGCCAACTGCGAAATGGCCCGACGATACCACAGATGACAAAAACTATAAAGTATATGAATACAAAAGTCAGACACTTTGATTTGATTTAGAAACAGCAACTCCATCAATAGGACACACGTAACACACATAGGTAGTAAAATCAAAATAGAGTTGTTTTCTTACGTTGATGAATCTCCAACTGTGCATGTGATTTATTAGTCGTTTTCAAACCAACAAATGATCGCAGCGACTCACAAGAACAACAACTTTCATGTTATTTCAAGTAATGTTTGCAACAACATCCATATAGTTTACCTTGAATACACTTCTGTCATTTCAATAACTGGATTAATATATATATATATTTATATATAAAACTTTTATAAAAGCATTATGACTTTAAGTCACATCAGTTAAATCTGTTAATTCCTCATTGTTTTCTGCGTCGGTTTTTAGTGTCATCGCGGCCACAGGAAGTTGTGCTTATCACAGAAAGTGCTATTGCTAACTGTACTTCTAGGTCTGACCGTTTTTGAAACAGCAGATGGTGCTTTCGAAGGCAGAAATGTTTACAGACATACACCTGTCTAGTTAAGGTTCATGAGATGACCCTGTTTTAATTACTTTGACTTAAGCCATAGCCACAACTAATCCCTGCTCATAAATGAGTAACACTAAGGAGGAAAGCCTGACCTGTATCGTCCAATTCATGAGGTCACTAAAACAGCGTTTACTCTATACTTCATGCAGACAGAAAATAATCGAATGTATTCATTTCACATGATGTGCAGTTGACTACATATAGACAAATAGTTCTTCATAAGTCTGCTACGGCATATGTATTTTAGTCACCATTCTACGCAGCATTTACAAGTGGACAGACGCGTCCTCTCAGCAGCCGACATGTCATGTCGGTTCATCCTTCCTTCACAGGGCCACACTAGTAGGACAAGTGAGCATTCATGGTTTTGGACACTGACATTATTCTGCGTCGATCTGAAGCACCTCCCTACGATACCACCGCCGTGGATTCAGGTTGACACGCTACGTTCGCACTGTAAAACACGGAGGTGGAGGCAGCAGCTTCTGACTCTATTGTGCTCTAGGTTATGCTTTTCCAAGTGGAACAGAAATGCACAGAAAGTGTCCCAATATCCACGTGTGCGAGGCCTTAGCTTAAAATGCCATCTTTGATATCATTTAATCCTCACCTGAGTAGCATTTAACAGACAAAACATCTGCTTGTTGGCAAAATGGGCTGCCTAAGAGGGGCTCTTCTAAAAAGCAGCACTGGACTGGTGGTTTACTGGCCACTTGCACCCAGCAAGGCCTCTAATCTGCCCCTTTTCTTCACACCACCGCATCATAAAAGTCCTTTTAAACTCTCTCCCTCTTTGTAAAACAAACCATTATCATGAGTGGCCGCTCGCCCTGGCTGCTGCCTCAATGCTTGCTCTTGTTCGAGAACCCATTCCCGTCCCATTAAAGACAATATAGTGACAATGTGCAGTGATGTTAATCCGGCTTTTGTTTTTTTTTTCATGCCAATTCATATGCTGTCCATTCTGTTGAAAACTGAGAGTTGAGGATATGTATGAATCTGGCGACTTATCAAAGACGCACAGCCTCACTGGCCTGGATTTGTCCGTCACGTTGCGCCAGATGAACAGTACTATGAAATGTGATACTGGCATGGTTTGTGCCGAGGCTGAGCGATGCGATACACAAATGTGTGCAGCTGAGGTTTTTGAACGGGCATCTTTCAAACGTAACACAGCAGTAACAATACGACACAGGTCATATCAAGAACAGAAAACCTGAAACTGAAGAGGGTTGTTGTCTAGTGACCACTGCTGGCTTTGCTGGAGCCTGAGGTCCAGTCGATGATGATAAAGCTCAAGCTCATGATCATGAACAGAAAGCCAATCCCAGCAAAGCACGCGGCCTGAGGAGATCGAGAGATACAGACACGTAAGACAAAAACGGAGATTTTCAAATTGTACATGCAAAACACAAATAGTAGTAAAATATCAGGGCTATAGTATAACACTACTGATGTCTCTACCACACCTCAGTCCCTGCCATAGCATGGAAGTCATGACTCGAGCAGAGATGAAAGCGAGACGGTCTGTCACTGCTCAATCTGGCACCCCAGCCTGATTTGGCACCTGGAAGTGATGTTTACTGGGGAGCACATGCGCTCATGGTTGCACCTGATCTTAGATGAACATTTGACTATGGCGTGTTGGTAGCTGGTTTGCATTGCAAGATTATAGTTTTAATTATATTTTAGTAAATCCATGATGTGGAATTCCATCATTTATAGTCGCTTAGTTTGCACACACTGAAAATGTGTATATTTAATAGTTGAAAGTACTGTGATTCTGACGTACTCCTACAATACTCCTGCACTCTTGCAAGTCATGCACTGAAGCTCAGAGCTGCTGGCAGTGTCAACTAGTTTTGTATCAGTATCATGTTATTCCATGACAGTGATCAGCGGAACCAGCCGCCCACAATGTGGGGCAGGGCCAAGGTTCTGACGCTCTGGATGTTCTCCAGCGTACTGTAGCTTTTTCAGGCAGATGTGAGCATTCATTTCATACAATACTGGTGCAGATTCAAGACACGCAGAGAGAGTCGAAGCAGAAGATTCTGACACTGAGGACAGAAACAGACTGTCAAGTGAAATAATTTTATTCCCCTGAATGTGTCTTTCTGAAGGATTCTCCCCAGGATTTTCGCCCAGTGACGGTGGGGGGGAGAAGACAAAAGCAGTTGCATGTTGAACATCTTTCACGGTCCTCCTTAACGGTCTATCTTAAAAGGCAGAGTCCTCCTTGACTGAAGGAGTGCTGTCGTTTCAAGTCGCACTTTAATAAATGGCGATAAAACCGGCAGAAGACTCTCAGCATCGAGTGAAATCCTCTGCGCTGCTAAAGGACCGCTGAGAAGCCTGTCTTCTAAGTAACCTTGCAGGCACTTATCACACAACATGCTAGTGTCCCAGCAGGCAACTTGGAATTTACACACTACTTACCAGGATTTTAGGAACTGAGCGCATCGGCTCCTCTTCTTTGGGAACAATACGAATATAGAAGATGGCAGGGAAGATGAAGATAAGGCAGGGGGCCGATGTAGCACCTGAAAATGACACCAAACTGCTCAAAGTCTTGGTCACAAATTAACACAGAATTAAACACCATAACGCCACTACAACAGCTCTGTTCACTTATGAGTTTATCCTCTAAATGTGAAAATGAAACTGCATCCATCATCCATGGAAGAACCCTTCCTGTCTGACCGTATGTCCAGAGCTTTGTCCAGGGGACGGAGCATGCTGCTCTCTCTCCCTGCTGGTGTTGGGGAGGGCATGCACACGCACTTCTGTTCAGATGCTCTCTGTGAGGGCCATGCGTCTGAAAGTGCTCAAACCGCCTGTCACCCCACTGGCCGTAGACAGTTTCCAGACCTGGCTACTGATGACCCACTATGACGCCACTCTTAAAACACAAATGGTTCTGTCCACATACCAATGATCCCAAAGATGCCAAGAATATTGGGAGCAAAGATGACCAGCATGTTGATTAACGTGAGGAGGACCATGGCGATGGCGACGTGGCGTGGCCAGTTGAAGGTTTTATTGGGGAACATCATCTGCTGGATTGCCCTCCGCACCTGCCCAAACACGGATTCATACAGGAAAGGATTCAGGCTAAAATCAAATCATTCTGCGTCCAAAAGTGCTACAGAGTCAAATCAACCCTCTATATTCAACAGCATATGCTATTTAAAATGTAGCTTTTCTTCTTAGCGTTTTCTTCCTTGTACTGGAGATGAGAGGAGCAGTCACGTTTTA
Source organism: Synchiropus splendidus (assembly GCF_027744825.2). Taxonomy (NCBI): domain Eukaryota; kingdom Metazoa; phylum Chordata; class Actinopteri; order Syngnathiformes; family Callionymidae; genus Synchiropus; species Synchiropus splendidus. Next base: position 1,994,974 of record NC_071339.1, read on the forward strand.
CTTACAGGAAAGAGAACAATGGGCACAGTGAGAGTGACAGCAGTTAGGACAGCTACACGCACACACAAAATCAGTGTGTCATATGGGTCAATGCGACTGTAGGTGTGAAGCAGCTCAGCTTCCACTTCCCCTGGAGACAGAGACAGGAAGCAGGAGAAGAAATGGTGTACATCGAACATGTGTAAGCAAAGATTTGGCCGTTCAAAAGATGAGACAAAACAGTGGTAGGTTTGTCAACTTACTAAGACTGTGGGACAAATATGTTACCTAGATATATATATATATCAAATACATGTCAATTTGCTACCGCTAGAGGGAGACAAGTGTAAATAATAAATACTACATTTGATCTACATTTGGTCTAAGAAGGTCAAAGGTATTTTCTGAAATAGTAAACATCCGTATTAAGGGGGAGAAGAAAGGTTTCAGACACATTCAAACTGGGCCTCACCGTAGAAAGTAAGGTATCCAAAAAGAGCAGCCAGAAAGTACATGATGTACATGACTGCGATGGAGATGTTGGAAACGTGCTGCATCTTTTTCTTGCTGGGACTGAAATCAGAAGACATTCGATGAGCCTTGTGCCACACACCTGAGCAGACACCCAAATTCACATGACATCACTGCATTGTTGCTCCCCACCATTCACCTCAGGGGGAAACATGCTGAGGTGAAATACTCCAAAGCATGCCAGCAGTGCTACGTTAAAGCAGTGCACGTGACTTGGTCATGACCAGCCAAACCCAAACATACTTGCGCAGCTCTGTGTAGATGGGCAGGACCTCGGGGTGGCACACAAAGGCGAAGGCCAGGATGGGAATGGTGTAGGCCGTCTGAAAATGAACCCCAACATATCACCATAGATACAGCAATGCTACCCGGGACGTGTCACCACCAGCCTCACACTTAATTGCCCATTAGTCCCCGAGACACATGACAGAGAGCCTCTTGTGTGCCTCTGATTCATTTGCTCGAGCTTTGGATTCATAAGAATGCCTTGCTTGTAAGCTGCTAGGCAGCAGCAATGTGTTTAACAGCCTGGCTAATGTCGGGGAGGTTCAGGTTTTCTACGGAGGACTTTAAATCAGAAGCACAAGTCAGCAGGGATTAACGCCCTGAGAATACCGAACGTCTCGTGTCTCAGTCCATTCCTGATGAGGTGGGGAACACTGTGACTGCGAGTACCAATTACAAAAGTCCATCACGTCAGTTCTACTTAGGTGAGATCAAGAATGATTATACTTGTGCTAGATCTGTTATTCATCTTATCTTTAAGCTCTGCTTGAAGACAAGCTTGGCCAGCTGGACATGCCTGACTCCCTCTGCAGATGGATGACAGACTTCCTGACCAGCCGGAGTCAGCGTGTGCGGCTGGGGACGACTGTCTCCGACACTCGGACCCTCAACATCGGGTCTCCTCAGGGCTGTGTTCTCTCTCTAAGGCTCTTTTATTTTATTGTATTTTATTTTATTTTATTTTATTTTATTTTATTAACAGCACTTTATTTCAAAGCACTTTCCTAGTTGGTGGAACCCGCACTGACCATGGCAATAAATTCTATTCTGATTTTGAAGACTGTTTGAAGCAGGTATGAAAAATGAAAACTACTATATGGGTATTGGACAGTATAGTTAGACTATGTTTAGATTAGATATCGAGGAGGGGTGATGTCATAGACGGACTGTAACTTAAATTTGGCTTGTGTTCAGTTATGCTGGTCTTCAGCCATGATGCAGTCCAGCCTTTCTCACTGTGAAGACTATTAAACATAGTCCACACTTTTGAAGGTCCAGTGTGTCGACAAGTCTCACAAAACAGACCCAGGCAACAAGGCAATGGTCCCAAACTTTGGGCAGCCAGTAAAAACCAAGGCTCTCCAACGTGATTTTCAAGCTTATGAGAAACAGTAATACTCGATGTTCTTAACGCGCACTCTAATACTTACTTACTCGACTAACGCATTCTCTTCTGTTTGTGGATTTAAGAAGCAGAGATTTGCTCTCATCTCATCTCAAACGCCTCAAAGCGCTCATTGTTGCTGATCAACAGCTTGATCCTCTCACGGCTCTCTCTTCAAGTGTAGGGCAGTGCTTCAAACCAAGTGTGATTTTTCATGCTCGGATCCTGTGCCGTCACTGGCAGCATGCTGATGATGAGTGTGACGCAAGTGGGGAGCTGCCACCGCTCGAGGTGGGGGGGGGGGGGGGGGCTTGTGGTCTTGCAGTCTCAGACTGTGTGCCATGCATGAACCTACTTGTGAGTTGAGGTTAGCCATTTTGGGAATGCAAGCGGGATTGTCCTCCCCTCCGGTATCTGTGGCGCTGACATTCAGCACGCTGGCAGTGCCATTCATGGCAAAGTCCACAAATGGACATGGAATGTTAAACTTCTTGTAGATCACCTAAACAGAGAGGAGAGGTTACCGAAATATTCAGCCGAGGAAGTTCACTTGCATTTGTGTACAGTGTATGTGAGAGAGAAACCGTCGCCTGGATTGAAGCTCACACAGCGAAACTAGGTCAGAGATACAGTGACAATCAACACAGTCAGTCACCGCATCACCACGGCTCCCCTTCAGAGTAAAACATCTGTGGTTTAACGTTGAATACTGTATTGCATGTCACTGAATTTACCGCAATGAGGAAGAAGACCATGCAGCTGAGGGAGAAGCCACTGGTGTATCCAAGGTAGCCTGAAAACACACAAGTGCAGTCTTGTCATGCCACTGCTCCTCAGAAACAGCATACTGTATACTGCATTTGTTCACAATGTTTCCTGAGATGAGGCTCATCGCTGCTTCCACTGGCTCACTCCCTCTCAGTAGCAGATGTCGGTCAGAGGGTCACTTCCTTCCTACAAGTGTTGCCTTTCACTTTCTGCCATCTGCCTGCTTCCGTCACTCGTCCAAGCCCCGCAATTAAAACATATTGTGTGACACTTATCGCTATAGACCCTGCGACCTTTGCATGTGTGGCTCCAAAATAGCCACAACACAAATCGATCAAGGACAGACAGTTAGGTATTCAAAGTGTCTATGTCTGCTTCTGTATATTCAGATACTGACCAACCTAGTTGCACGTTCAAAACACAAACCTTGGATTCTGCTACTGCATATTTACACCACTGGAGGAATCACTATATTAAGGAATGACAAGCTGCGTTCGGGGACAGTAAATCGATAAATCACTCAAACACAAGTGAGGTTAGTATCTCTGTAGCTCACCAAGTTGTTTCATGAGCGCCAGTGGCAAAATGACACCAACAGATACGATGATCACCAGGTAGTTTCCATTCAGATACCATTCACTGTGAAGAGGCAAGAGGACAATAGATGGACACGTGTTAGTGTGGCAGCAAAACAGTCACTATGCAATCCAAGTTGGGTCTTCATTCATATTAAATACAGCAGTGTAGTCAAGTATAAAAGCTTTGTAATAGTTGTAATATTGATGTTTCCTCGCTTGTGTCAGGGTCCTGGGGCAACCTAGAACAGCACCACATCCGAAGAATGAAGTTGTCAAGTTTGTTGGCACTTAAATCCAGCTTCCCCCTCTTTCTGGATCTCTGACATTAGACCAGGTTAAAGAAACTGTGCTGTAAAAATGTCACGCTGGGTGGAACTATTTCAATTTTTTTGGTTATATTGCTCTCCACGGTGAACATTGTAAGGTGTGCTGATCGGGTATATGAGCTGTACAGTTGGTAAAGCCTCCATTCCGCTGAAACAGAAGGTCACTTGTGTCAAGTCTGAGGCACAACCACGTCCAGGGACAAAGTAAAAAAGCTATTTTTAGCTTGACCCAGTCGGGGGTGATTAATTCCTTGTCATCTCTCAGGTGCGAGGCCCTGCAGAGTTGCAGCATCTAATGGTCCAAAAGACACAAAAAGCATGCATGTGCAGGCTACAGCTTACGTCAACGCAGAATTCAAACGCGTCTGCGCATGGCTGTGTGGAACATTTCAGCCACACAGATCGACACATTCCCAAACACATCTTCACACGCCACATGACGTGACGCACACATACACGTGCAGCCACACTGGAATACAGCCTGCCATATTCTCTTTTGTCGTGATGCTCTCACGCCATCTGGCCCGGAGCACCGGCGTGTTAGTGGGTAACACAAGACAAGTATCGCACCATCACGGATGCCTGTAACAGGGCGCATAAGAAACAACAAAGAAGAAAACAACATTCAACACGGACACAAAATGATGAACGCAATTTATTGATTGGTTTAAATAATGCATTACAAGCCGTGATGAAGTGTTACACAGATAAGAATCTGTTCGTCTTGCATTTAAACATGCACTTAACACCAATAGTGTGGGAGAAAAGGGGAATGCGTGTTAAGAAGCATTATCACCTCAAGAGATAGGTTGCTGAGGATGCAGCAAGACTAGAGCTGAGAGTCGCTGCAACACAACACATAAGCTGTGTCTTGGCTTTGGTATGTCAGCTCAACTCAGAAGCGCAAGGTGAGTGATTCAGTCACTCACCTTGCTTTATTTCAGTGCAAATCAAATATATAACGTGAGTCACTGGGGAGAGAGGCTCCAGTTTGGATGCAGGATAATGTTTGGCACGAAAGACAAAATACATGCAGGGATTTTAATAATCTAAAAGCAGAATACTCGGTGTAGCTGAGCGATGGACACTGCGACTGAACGCAGAAGAGAAGAAGCCTCACACTTCCGAGGCTAAACTGACGACTCATGACTTCATTTAAAGAAGGTTGCATGAAGTGATAGGACTTAAAAAAAATGCCCGTGAAATAGTAATGACTCGGGGTCGTGAAGTGAGATTAAAAAAGACAATATTTGATACTTGAATGACCCTCGGTGCGTTCAAATAATCTGGACACAGAGCATGAAATCCCCAAGGATAATCTGTTATCACAGATGATTACTGAGTAAAGCCTTGAAAACAGAGCGCGGAAGGAAAAGCTGTCTGAAGCAGCTATATTCTGGTCACATTTGCCACCAGACACAACCTACTTGAATATTGTGGGAGGCAAGTCCCATAATCGCCATCAAAAATTTGCTGATCGTGCTTTTGTCATTTAACTTGCAGGAAGAGCTCTAAAGCCAAATCGGTGGCTGGAACTGGAATTGGTGTTCCTGCATAACGGTGCTGTAGATCTCAATGACCTCATGTACTGATACTCACGGTTCAAATATTGATACTGAGAGAAAAAAAAAATCAATATATAAAAGTTATGTAGCCCTACTCACCACAGGATCACATACACCCTGATATTCAAGGTCGTATGTGAGATTCAACTTCAATTTGTTCACTCTGGCTCCAAAGATTAAAATCATATCAATTCATCAGATGTTTTTAACACGTCCCACCCCTAAGAAATATGTAACATGCACTGAGAGATTGGAGATTTCTTTGGTCTTTTAAAAGAAGTCACTTATTTATTGTCCAATGAAGTGGATAAATAACACAAAATAAATTCTTACCTCCGAAAATCCATGGTCACACTCTTAAATAGGGAACATGTTACCATAAATGAAGTACTTATTAGCTCGTAATTGATCATTATAAAGTACTTATAGGTGTCTTGTTATGCTTGACTACATTTTAACCAGATTGTTCATCAAAAGTTCACCCTAACCTACATCATAGTTACTGATAATTGACAGTAATTACTTTATTAATAGTTACTGCATTCCCCAATCGGACCAACGTGACCAAATGCACATCATTGTAAAGTCCACCTATCAATCTCTGAGGGAACTCAGACATGAGGCCTATAATCCAGGGATCAAAGCAAGCTCCAGTCAGGAAACAAGCAAACTTATTGTCACAGCTTGACAGTTCCAGTACAGTAAACATTTGGCAGTTGCGGCTTCCTTGCTGTGCTTTTTAGGCCTGCGTACTTCATGGCTATTGGATGTTGATGTGGTTGATGCTTGGAAGTCACGCATTAATCCCCTAGTCTTCTCAAAGTAGAGTAAGAGTCACAGAGGTATGGTGACGCTCGGAGCAGTTTTGTCCTTCGTGGCCACCTGCACGTGACAGTGATATCCTACGGTTTACGTTTGCAGTCGGGGAGTCTTGCTGTGCTTAGATAGGAGAGTCTCTCTGTGGCAGTGCTGCTCTCCTGCTCTGGGGTCACTATCACAGCTGTTCTCGCGCCAGATGTTGAGAATATATCAGGCAGGCACGGCCTGACAGGACTGTGTTAGAGCTGAGGATCTCTCACACAAGAGGATGAACTGAAGCGCTGCCCACGTCTCACTCCTTCATTACAGAAACAGATATTCTCCACCTCAAACGTTAGCAAATATACATTTGGGATCAAATTGATTCTCTGATGATGAGTTGCAAGATAAACATTAGTCTCATGTCCGGAGGCAAAGGGTGCGTCTTTAGCTTATTTGACCATCTTATTAAAGCAATCATTTAAATATCCTTATGGGATTTGCTCAGTGCTTATGGAGGTTTTCAATCAAACAATATATTTAACCATATGTAACTACAGAAGTTGATGCTTATTGGTCTTTCTAAAGTAATGTTACAAGACTCCACAGACAGCACAATTATTAGTATATGTCCTAATATTATGAGTATATGTACTAATAATAGCGCTGCTACCAAATATAAGAATTGTAAAATAGAAAATATGTTTGAGAAATACGACTTCCATCATGACAGAAAGAATGAGTATCTGAGATACATGTACGAAAATAAATCACCCTGCATACATGATGAATTCAAACCCATTTAGTCATGTGCATCATAACATAAATCAGGTTTTAACACAGGTACGCAGTAATCCAAGCGGTTTAAAATACCTTGTTCGCCCTCAATGCTCACAACACAACTGCGCATCTACGGGCCACACATCAATCTGAGATGGGTTCCGTGTGTTACTGAATCATTCTGGTTTTACTCACCCAGCGGGTTTGTCCACTCGAAGAAAGGCCTGGATGACCAGAGGAAACTCGTACTTGACTATGTACAGGTAACTGGACATGGCTGCGACACAAAGAGAAAGCAGTAAGTCACGTAAAAATAGAGACATGGACACGTTAAAATTGGGGCAGATATTGTCAAATGGACTCAAAAGTTGTTGCAAATGTTGTGTAATGCCATTCAACGATCCGGCCCTATCTTGATCATTTCACTTCCGAAGGCATTTTGTGTGAGAGGGTGAATGTGATCTCACCTCCAATGTTCTGCAGCGTGATGGCGATACCTGCCGCCATCTTCCCAGGGGTCCCAAAAGCTCTGTAGCCAAGCTGCTCGTACGCACGAATACCTGAACCACAAATGGCACATGTAGGCAGCTAAACCTGTTCAGTCATCACTGTTTCCTAAAACAAGCGCAACACGCCTACCTACAATACCAGATGACTTCAGTAGTAGATGGATAGAATATGATGAGAGGCCGGCCACCACGGTGAGAAGCGTCCTGAAACAGAAAGATGGCCATTATTGCTGACGAGTTCAAAAGCGCAGCAACACCTCTTCAGCATCTGAACACTGGAGTTCAGCTGAGCAGCTATTTATGCAGCTGGGGAAGAGAAATGCATTTCCTGGGTGCAGGGAAAGATAAAGGTCTCAGTGTCATCTTTAGCTTTGATTATTCCTCCAGCTGAGTAACCAGGCTGCCCGGTTAGCCCCTGACACTCTGGGTATACACAAACACTGCACCAGATGGACTCTTTCAAAAGACCTCTCTCTCTCTGCTGATGAGCTGGACTGATAAGTGGAGGAAAGTCCTCCGCCGTTCACCACCCCATTCTCCAGATATACACTTTCATCCTCAAGTGATTCTTCTTTCAATGATCATGTCTTCAAAAGAATCTTCTTCTGCACTGCTGCAGTGAATCAGTGAGATCACTCCAGATGATGCTGCCATGATGTTGATGTTGCTGAGATGTATTTGTGTTGCACTGTGGCAAAGGTGCAAAACAATGTGCTACACTCTTCATAGAGTAAGAGTGTAACATCACAATGAATACCACAACAGATGGACGCAAGTGGGGATACACCGATACCAGTTGTTTCCTCAACATTCTGCTGATTTTCATTTTTCCTGGTCGACACCAAACACCAACGATCACATAACTTTTCCAGGTGGATGTAAACATAGCTACACTAATAGCCATTAATACTGTATACTGTAATTTATTCTGTTTGTGGATGCCACATTTCCCACTCATTTGCCTTTCCCTCCCTCCTTCTCTGTTTGGCTTCGAAACATATCATTCAACCGTTTGTTACAACTCTTGGCTGGTTAACACTTCAGTTCTTGTTCCCTTTTTGACCCAGGGCATTGTGGAAGAATGCAGGTCCTGACTTGAGTTGGAGGGTTTAGTCAGTGGAGTGGCAGTGGACAGAAAGAACGGCTGACAGCCAGACAGACTGACACACTTGGGCCAGTGTCGATCTGCACACAGCCTTCCAGCCCACTGCATTCCAAGATCCAGTCAGCTGAGCCGTCGCTTCCTCAGCCAATCTACACTGTCTGACATGAGACATTGAGCCAGAAGCAAAAGACAGCATTTTCAGAATGAGCTGGATCAGACGTGTTCCTCAACTGCTCCATCGTGAATCAATGGCCTTCCACACTATTTGATGAATATAAACGTGCCCTATCCAGCTTATTTCAGGAATCCGTATGATCACTGTAGCAAGGTTCTTTCAATCAAATTACGTGCTGGAGAAAATAGCTTTTGTGCAATATGATTTTACTGTTCCAACTGTTCAGAGTTTGAATGCATTCATCACACGATCACACTATAGTATTGATTTATTATTAATGTTTAGATTAAGGTTTGAACTTAAAATGGCGACACGATGTATGCTTCGTTTTAAAGTGACCAAAATGTATTATAAATGCAGGTAAATTATATTATATTTTCTGATTAGGTTACATACCTTTTCTAACAACTATTAAAACTAAGCTCTTCTAAAAGAAAGTTACTGTTTCCTAAGGATGTTTTCTCTGCACAAAACTGGAAATAGAGCAGCAAAACGACGTCTTTAGCTTCTCACGGAGTTTGTTTGTTTCTGTTGTCCTGGTTTTGTGGGGCTGCCACTGAGCCCTTTTATGTCGCTCCTTTGTTTCTATTAGGAGCACGAGTTCACAGGGGCATGGCTCGTACAAATCCACAGCCTGGAGAGAAATGTGGACCACAAACATCCCTTTGATCAACATCCAGCATTTAAACCTCAGCAGCAAGACTCATTGATATTAGCGGCCTGCGTCGTAAATGTTCAAGTGTTAAGTCCCAGCGGTGTGAATGATCACATCACACTGGAGAATTCATTTCAACCCTTGCCTGGCTCGGTGTCACTGACAGCAGGTTTAAGTGACACAGCTTCAGGTGGTTCAGAGGGCAGCTTTAAAAATTGCAGTCACACAACTCGGCTCAAATTAAGAAGCTTTCGGGGATACAAAGGAAAATCCTGTAGACATGACTGCTCCAAAAGAGCCGTTCCAGTCCCTGAATCATTATGTCCTCAGGAATTTTGCAAATATCGGATAATAACCACACTATTAAAAATGCATGTAATGGGGGAAAAAACCTTTTTAGAGCAATGGCCTTGGTTCAGAAGGTCATTGTGACATCGTAAAGCGCAAGGGAGAAGCAGAAGATCAGCAGAAAACCTGGTCGAGAAAGTGCTCGATGAGGCCGGAACGTGGGAGTTGAACAAACCTATAATAAATACAGTATGCACAATTGTATGACGCCATTTAAATGATATTTGAATGCATTGTGCTGCAGATGAATTAAAGGACAGACATAAAGGGACGTCACTTGTCAGTGAGAGATCATTTGCAGCACTCAGATTAACAAGGCAGAGGCGTCATGAAAAGGGACAAGTGGATGCTACATCTCAGCAAACAACGCCGCCTCATCCCACCGATGCCTGTCCAACATTACATCAGCTGATTTTCGTCTCAAACACCTCGCAGCACGCAATGTATCGTTCAAGTGACGCATTTTGTTGTTGTTGTTGCAACTGCACAATGAAAAATCGGTGTTTACCAGAGCGATAAATGTGGATTAACGTTCTAAAAATAGATGAAAACCGGGGTTTTTATTAATCCACTGTGAGTAATTTACTAAAACATTGCAATAATTTTGCATTAGTCTTTCATTTGTCCAAAGTGCAAATCACACAATAATAGTATTTTCAATTTGACGTTTGAATACATTTTCAGTGGCCTTGGGACCTTTAAATATAGTTGCCTGATTTATATTATAGACCTGGCTTTTATGTTTAGAACCTTAAAAAGTCAGAAAAAGCCAAGACGAGCCGCAAGTTACAACTTGTGTCTCTACTTTCTTTCTGTTTTAACTGTGTGTGGGGCTTTAATAATTTGGTTCATTTATTACAGACAAAAGCAGTGAATCAATGCAAATAATTATATAAAGTTTCTGTGTACATTCTGCAATGTGATGTCATAACCAAAGCATCCATGAGGAAGGATATTAACTGAGATGAATTACAAGTAACATATCATAATATTTATCATAAATCAGCTTCATTTTTAATCAAGTTCCACCCCTTGCTTTAGCACTAGAGCTGTCTTCAGTCATTCCCAGCCACCCAGAAGCTTTAGCGTGCACCTAGCCACAGCTCATCTCCGCCATCTTTCCAATGCACCCACATGGAAGTGTGCTAGAGAGAGGGCAGGAGGAGACCAGGGGAAGGACGCCAGGATGGAGGCCATGCTTGCTGTGGGATGGAGGAGACTGGACCGGCAGCAGAGGACTGGCAGGGAGGAGCATGGAGGTCCGGCAGAGGGGAAGTGTTGTGGTAGCCAGTAGGTCTGTGCCTGAACAGGACAGGACTGGAGAATTGAATGGCTGACAGCACTGTGACGCTGAATCCTCAGCACACAATAAATCTATTCTATAGACTGTTTTTAGGATCACATTTGTTGGCGCTGCATGTCACTCACCTATCAACGTCATGGTCAGTTCTATCACTCACTAAAGGTAAGGAGGAGATGTGGAAAGGCTTCAGGAGCAGCACATGACCAAAGTGAAATTCTATTTTTTCAGAACCTCTGTATGTTGATGATGTTATTTACAGAGAGCATCCACGGCCACCTTCGATGGCATGGCGCTAATGCTGCCACAAGCTGGTTATTTTCTGCATCTGTGAGCACAAACCCCTTATATTGATTGCCTTTTCAGAAAACAGTTCATCCGTGAGTCGTAGCAGTAGGTGCACTCACGCAAACACAGGATTATAACGCAATGATGAGCAACTTCTCATAGACATTGTCAGCGGTCAAAGGGAATTGTGCATTTATTCTACAATATTAATATTGTTGGAATTGCTTGTGCTGCTAATAAAGAAGTTATTTACAGGTGGAGGAATGCTGAGTGAAGAGAGTGTGGTTGAGTGTGCGTGAGAAAGTGAGAAGTTACAGGTGCAGCACAACGGCGGGAGTCAAGCACACGGGAGGCCTGAGCAGACACTGTAACTCATTACAGGGTGCAAGGTCAGACGCAGGAGGCTGGACAGTGCCATCTTCTCCAGGGCTGGAAGGAGCTGGACCAGATAAGAGCGGCCTGGGTCCGGAGGAGGGGAGCGTGCCTGGTGGTCGTTGCCATGGTTACGTGGGAGCCGCGGCGTCAACAGCTGAGGACCAATCAGACGAGGACGGCGCCCACGTGGAGAAACTTTTGTTCTCCTCAGATAGTTTTTTGTCGCTCTACTGGACTACTGTTAAGGCTAAGTGAGATGTAGTTGCTGACCCAGAATTCTGCTTATGTATCAGACTCCTCTGTCAGGAATACATTTCTTGGTTCTTGGTTGTTCTCACGAGTAAACGGATGTGCGGGAGATACACGGGAGACATGAGCTATGTCACAAATTTACAGAGAAATTGAAATTCAACTTACAAAAAGAGCAGCACGCCAGTGTTGGCCATTGCATATGCGAGTCCCAGAATTCCGCTGCCCATGATGGCGTTTCCCAGGTTGAACACTGACATCCCAAACGAGGTTTTTCCTTCAAACTGTGAAAGAACAGAAGCAATAAAGTGAAGTGCCATGCATTCTATTGATGAATTACACATTGTCACAAGCCTCATGCTTACATCTGTGAATGTTGTCGTTTTCTTATCCTCCAGAAACTCCTGACCTTCAGTTAAACCGCCATCATTATTGGCCATTCTGTTGGGACTTCAATGGAGGAGAGGAATACATGAGGACACAGAGGAAAAACAAGTGTTGACCCAAGATTGGTATTCGCTCGACACAGGGAGACACTTTTGAACAGGGAGCACAATTAAAAATACCTTGAATCCTGGGCACTATTGGACACATTCACCATCCACAGTGAGCACAAAGTAGAAAAACAATGAAATTATCATAAGGTCTGCATGATGTAATTAGACAGCCCACTGCCAAACTGCAGCAAAAGATCAAATGTAATGAGTTTTGCACTACATCTGGCAGCATTAAATGTCTACCAACAGTAACATCACAGGTAACATAGCAGTCACAGACATATGGGAGTATTCCGTCTATGTATACAGTGTTCATGGCTCGAATATGAATACGGAAAAAGCCTCTTGGAATGGGCTGATTGACTGCCTTAAACTGCACGAACAAAAACAGGAGTAAAATTCATCTCAACCAAAAAATGTAGCTGATGACTCACTTTTCAGCGTCATCTGCTGTTTTGGCCGACGCTGTGATCTCTTCTCCTGCATCGTGTCCTTTCCCATTAGGGATGGCATTGCCCTCAGCAGGGGCACTTTCCAAAGTCTCTGCTGGCGTGTCCTCACTCATTCTTCTGTTCTTCTCCGCCTGAGCGTAAGGATGCGCTCAATGAAAATGCCAGGCCTTTGAAGCTTGTTGAATGCTCCTGTAGGGATCTACGGGATGAGAACATTAAGGCAATTAGTGTTTTTAATAAGTAGCGATAACCAGGATATTCTTCTGTTTTTCTCTGTAAATATATATTCTCCTATTTCCTATTGAAAGTCTCTATAGGAAACAAATTCCCTGCATGTTAAACACACTTGGCAATGAAGCTGATCCTGAAGGCTAAAATACAAATATGTGACTCAGAATTGATGTGTGTATATAATACCATTTGGAATCAAATAATAGAAAAACGCTAACGTATAATGTTGGCTTCATGTGAAAGCTCAGCAGTACAGCTCACTGTGGATTTTTACTGTCTCATTGCCGTCTGTCACAGTTTCCTGAGTGCAGGTCCAAGGTTGCACTACAGGGGCACGAGGTCATGCCCTCTTCTTGCCCGCAGCGTTCTGACTCACAACAGCAGCGAGTGCTGCGTGTTGGAGATGTTCCCAAAACAAACGATCATTTGGCTGCAAGCTTAAGTGTGGTGAATAAACTAAACGCTCCTTGTGTCACTGTACGCTGGACTGCAGAAAGAGCAAGGAGGTATAGAAGTTTTATATGCTTGAAATGTGAAAAATTGCAGGTGTTTACATCATAACACCTGATGATCTAGAACAGTGATTCTTAACCATAGGGCCGGGGCCCATGCTTGAGCCGCAAGCGCCTCCTTGAGGGCCACAAAAAGTTTTTTTGTTTTACACCTTCGAGAGCCTCAGTTTGAATCCCTGAGCCACGTATGGTGGCAGTAGTGAGTCAGTGAACTGACTTGACAGCTGCAAATCTGTGATAGTGACCAACTATGGAGAGGTTCTTGGAAAGAGAAAGTGATGCCACCACGCCAACAGTAAAAACTGTTCATGAAAGCAACTGCTGAAGCAGTTTTGAAAAGTAATTAGAACATTTTATAGCGATAGTTTCATTTCCAAATTATTGATATCTTCTTTGGAGTTTAAATAAAAGGTATGATTTATATTTTATGATATTTAGACATGGTTTTACCATATGTATCTTATCCAGAATTTGTTTGCATCAAGTATATTCTTTTTTTCTTTAGTCAATTGGATGAACATGACTTGCACCTGCTTCTGCTGCTGTTGGACTTTTCCATGACAAAGAAATATCTTTGCGATGATCACATGGTTTCATGTCACTTCACAAGAGTAGATCTCAAAGATTAACTAGTTTTGCAGCTTAAATAACCAAAGGTGTTTAAAATGTTTGGCAGTCGTTAATGTGCTGAATGACTGAGATAGGAAATAAATGTGTTTACATTCCCACCTCAATAAATTCAAGTTTATTTCTATTTAGTCTGTATGTGTTTTTGTTTTGTTTTACAAAAAAAAAAATACATTTGGTCCTGAAGTCAGTGACAAGAGTATGAAATAAAAACAAATCAGAGATATTATTTTGAGGCCATATTGTTCAGACCTACATACTTGGATTTGTCAAACATCTGATTCACGCAGATGACGCTATGGGCAACAAGACACAATTGGGACTATTGACCCCACTGAGAGGAGTTGAGCCAATTGTCCAATCCATCAAAGCAGCAAGGAAGCGGCCATATGTGGAGGTTTTGCAAACTTCGGGCTTAGTTGTCACATTAACAGAGAGACGTAGAGAAACAGGAAGCCAATCTGTTATTGAATTCGGCCACACAAGGATTGACGTCAATACGCTCCTTCCTTGGTGCTTTGGTGTCTTAGCTGGCCCGCTGGGCTGTGAGGCCCAAAAAGAGAAGGCCTTGTGACTTGTATCTCCTGGACGCAGTCGACTGCAGCCCGTATCTGGCGAGCTGTGAATGACCATCTATACCCTGCAGCATAAACAAGGGTGGCTGTGATGGAGAGCCGGCTGGGGGTCACACCCTGACAAACGAGTGAACCCCCAACACTGACATGTGAAGAGAAGAACCAGCTAGGACCAGCTACAAACCAGTTCTTGCTCTCTTTGTCTCGCTACTTTCTTGCTTGTCACTTTTCCTTTTTATTGAAAGGGGCTCAGGGTGGAAACAATGCTTAGGGCTTTCTGTGCAACCATTCCTGGCAGCCACTCAAATTTGTCCCTGGGACTTGATGCACTCCACTGCCTTCTATGACGCTGAGCTCTGTGCCATCGTGTCACAGCCCAGCAGATGCACCACGAGGTGCCTTATTTCTTGACTTCACCTCAGAAGATCGGTAGACCTGGATCACTAACCATCCTTCCTTGAACCCTGCAGCCCAGCAAGGATTCTCTGTGTCTCTGGGTGAAGCCCAGGCAACGTGGCTGGGCAGCAAAGCACATTGCACAATAGTGCATGTCGTGCGGTATCCTGGGAACCAGTTGGAGAACAGGAGCACTATTGTGCCAGGCATCATTATACTGCCTGGGTCCCCTTGGCTGCAGTTCGTCAGTCCACTCGAGAGGCTGAAAAGGTATTTCACTGGGCTCCAATTAAAATGACGCCACCTTGGACTGAGCAAAGGCCAGTATCCCCTCTTCATGCACAGTTGTGGAAGAGTTGCTGACAGTGGCAGTGGCCCAGCTGGAGCCTCTCAGAATGGACAAATGGCTGCGCAGAACAGTTCGCTACTCACATTGTCTCCAGATCTAGTGGAGATGGGGAGTTTGTCTTGAACAATGCATAATGATCTGATCCGGTATATGGACTTTCTTTGAACAATAAGGCTTGTTATGCCACCATACACCCACGTGAGGTTATTAAAACCTGCCAGTACATCAAAAATCAGCCAACTGCAGACCTTCAAGGCCAACTGTGGGACCAGACACGCATCATTTTGCGGATGCTCTGTGATGAACTTTGTATTGATTGTCTGCGTTGCGGACTAACTCATGTGGTGTAGGTCGACATAGAAGGAAGAAGTTCAGAAACTATTATTTTTGTAGTAACTAAATGGCAGGAACACAACCTTTGCTTTCGGAACAAACAACATCTGAAAATGGAGGCAAAGATGGCAGCAGCTGAACGCAAACAAGTGGATGCATGCAGATTTTATGGATTAGAAAATGGACACGGCACAGACAAAATGTGTAAAGCAAGAGTGAAATACTGCAGGGCAGCACCTCTTGCATTCTCACCCTGGATACCAAGAAGAGGAATCCGCTGGTTGCTTCTGCTGACAAGCAAGCAACACGCTACTGAATGACCCAACAAAACACTTCCACGCAGCTCTGGAAGGAAGAAGTTGACCAGCTCCTCCTCTTTAATGATGAAACTATTTGAAAAACTGAAAAGAAAATCATGGGGAAAACTGAACATCTCGTGGGAGGTTACAATCCTGATGACAACAGAGACAGTAAAGACTGTAGTGATGACTGTAGCCACATGTTTGCCACTAAATAAACGAAAATATGTGTACCTTTGAAGAGAATGATAGTGTTCCTTATTCCTGTTGGTTTCATGGGTCCTGGGGGGGTATTGGCCCTCAATAAATAATGATTGATATGAATTGCCTTGGTTTCAACAGTTCAGCTGTACTAACAAATAAACATGCCTTTTTTTAAAAAATAAATAAATAAAGAGCAACCACAAAATAAGTAAAAAGTTCATCATTGAACCATAAAATTGTGAAGTACCTAGATGGCACACGCCTCTCAGACTCACCGATAATAACACATAAACAAAGTTGATAAAAGATGATCACAACTTCAGAGGGACTAAATGAATGTTTCAAAGGCAGAAGCCAAGATTGAACGTGTTCAGGACATCATTCAAGACACCGTGAGTATCTGCGACTCAGCTTGTTCCCTCTGACGCCAGTGGTTCTGCTGACAGACGTCATCCTGCCAGCACTTCCTCTCATCTCTATTCCCACTAACACTTCATATATTCTTCTGTGCCTGGTGCTATTCTCAAATAAAGGAGCATGAGCCTTCGTGCGTGCGTGTGCGTGTGCGTGTGTGTAATCTCACTTATCACTTCCCTCGGCACTAGATGACACTCTCACATGACCACACTCAACTAAGCCCACTTGATGAAAGTCTCATCTTCTCGTTATCAGAAGCTTCGGCTTCACTCTGGTGTTTGATTCTTCTCCTCCTGTTTTTTTCTTTCTCACACACAAGTAGTTGATGGTTAAACTGACAGCAAATCAAGGCACACCGTAGAGCAACGACTCCCATTCATACAGAGGGTCAGGTTTGGATATCAGCTGTTTCGTCTCCATGGCAACTTGCTGGTCTGACGTGATTTTGATCCTCACATACAAGACTGTCAGAATATAATTCAGTGTAGAAGGAACATCTACACAACACGTGTTCTTATGGAAATACTGAAATACGGTCAGGATGAAACGCCTTCAGTCTCTCCATACATCCTTGCTGCGGGGTTAAAAATAGACTCCCAGCAGTCAGTAGACCTACTATTATACAAAGCTGTGTGTTGCTACCATGTCAGTGAATGTGTCGGCTGGCTCACATACACTCAGTGTATGGCGCTTTCACATCATCATCTCTTCCACTCACTACACCCCCCTGCCATTAGAAAACAGGAAGAAGACCAGATTAGCTCCCGACAGAAGGGTTTATCCGCTGGCTTTTTACGCTCAAATCCACAGCCACATTGTAAACCATTTTATTCATCTTATCTACTATTAATGGAGGAAAACAAAATCAAGCACACAAACAGCATCTAAATCTTGGATTGAATAATAAAATTATGGTAAAACATACCAATACTATGGTAAATACGTAATAATGCAACTGATTTTTAAAATCTTTTTATTTGTATTTTATGTTTTCAGTCTTGAAATACGTTACAGCACAGAAAATACATCCTGATGACAAACGACACATTCATATCTCTGAGCAAGTTTGCCAGTCATCACAAATGATAGTTTCTTCAAAAGCATGTCACAACAGCAAATTGGGGCTAAATCCTCAAAAGCACTGATGCGTCCAGCTTCTTTTAAAAGGAGTGTGTGACTCACCAGTGTGTGTGAGCTGGAGCTTTGTGAGTCAGAGAAAATGTGATTTATTTATAGCATGACACGACTCTTCCTGTCACTCTGGCTCGAAAGTGTGGACACTCCAAAATCTGGCAGCCGCGACAGCGACAACATCGGAGTCAAGGTACAGTCAGCAGTCTTGTGATAGATGAAAGTGAATGGTGGCAATTATTACCAGGATCCAGAAGCGTCCAAAAATGTGGTAAAATTGCTCAATATAAGTTGCGCATGAGATAAAAAGTCGTGGTGAAGTTAAGTCTCTAATCTTGACTTCAATAGACATGACTCAGTTTGACGTAAATCAGGTTCAAAGCTTCTCAAACTATACCGTGAGTCAGTACAGAAAGGGGCCACAGCTTGTCATTTCTCATCCAAAATGGCTGAAAACCATCTCAAAGCTGACTCTGACAACATGCATTCACAATAAACACTGACTTACAGTACATTCCATTTGATTGTAGTCAACATTCAAGGCAAATTTTCCGGCTCAATAAAGAAAACTTTAACTTATTGTAACTTTTCTGTAAGTGTAACTCCTCCAATTACACTGCCAACAAAGTCATATTGAAGGGTTAATTTTGTAATAACTTGAAGTTACAATCGTATTTTTTTCTTTTCTTGAGGAAATGCTCACGGAAACAAGTTTATAATCACATTTCTTTTCAATAAACCTGAACCTACAGCAGGTTTGCAGAATAGCAGAGACTTGAAACACTGTTTGCGAGTCACAGTGAGTCATGTGTTAAAGTTAAGGGTAAACTCAGATCTCTAAACCAGGGAGCCACCAAACTATTGGGATAGCACTCGCATGACTTATAAAACTAGCTTAGGTCATGATGGAGGACAAAACATATCGATGTGACCCCTTGGAAGAGAAATGTTCGCTATTATATTATTGATTGAAGAATAGGATGCAATCTGCTAGCTGTTGCATAATCTTCAATCTGCCCCGGTAATGAGGCCCAAAACAAGGCTCCACTCTCTCACTTTTTTCCTTCTTATCACATGCAATGGTCGAATGAGAAAGGAAGTGCATCATGTGGAGGAATGAACGCAGCCAGCTGGAAGTACAACTCTCACAGCGAGCGACCACCGTAGTGGATGTTACACTGCTGACTCTGTCACATGCCACAAGAGCGTGGAACTCCAAATCTCGGAGTGCAGTAAGCGGGCTGCGGCTCTAAGCCGCTCAGACAAGGGCCTAATGAATGGCCCAACACTGGATAATGAGGGACGAATGCAGCCCAAGCTTCAGAAGACTGAGGAATAATGACAGGCGGATGACAGGGCTATATAGCTATTCTCCCACCCTGAACAAGGTCACTCTAATCCAGAGGCTCATGCAACCAGTTACGTTGTAACTATCGACGGTGAAACTGAGAGTGTAACTAACAATACAAGAGTTGATGTGATGCTTTGTTTGGTCAGCAAACACTGTGATGAGAGACACTCCAAATCATGAAGCACTGGGCACCTGATTCACTTATTCAACACACAAATCACTCACGCTGTTTCATTCGTTGAAAAACACTGGCAGCACAAGTTCAAGGGGGGTGATATGCAAAGGATTAAACCAGTTTGACCACATGGAGACCAAAAATCTTCATCACGATCTTCTGGTTTAATACACTTGACAATGTCACAGTGGGGAGTTTCTTTCCATTCTCAGTGGGAAACAATGAACTCTTATGGCTGAACAATCCCTCCATGTTTTCTTTTCATTCCCACAAGGCTAAACCCAAAACTGAAACAGGATAAGAAAATAGTTCACATGAATGCAGGACTTTGATCAAACTAAGGAGCCGGGGAGCAGGTGTAGAGCCACACTGAAAGCCACAGATCATCTACACACATCTTTATCACTGGATGAAGCAAGTCAAAAAATATCAAAATTCCACAAACATAACAGCAGCGACTAAATGTCCAAATGCAGGCTGATCTGGAAAAGTGACGGATGAAAAGCAATAGAGAGGAGTAGCGCATTCATAACGGCAGAAGGGGCAGCGGACCAGACGTGCACGCTCATCTGTCAGGTCCAGCGGTCACCTGCACCTGCCTCATGCCCTTCAGAAGTGATCTCACTGATCAAACGACTGGTTGCCTGCCACCGGTGCCAAAAACTAAAGCTGCTCTACACACACGCAAAGACAGCCATCACAGCCATTTCTAGTCATTGAGGAGTGAATGGGAACAGATTTAATAAACACATGTTTTGCTTTTGCACTACAGCTCTTGGTTATCTCCAATTCCAACTGCGAGCTTGAAAAGTTGAGCTCTAGTCACCAGAATGTTTACAACATGTAAACATTGATCATATATTTGTGACAATATATGATTTTTTTTCTTTTTCAGTCAGAAAATTTTCAGTCAAATCTTAAGACTTAGGCTGGCACATGCAACTGTTGGGGAAAAACTCAAGCCAAATGTCAACTGTAGCAAAATGTAAAACAAAATCTCAGTACCAGTATCATACCAGCATTATATCGTATTATTGTTGCACAACACATACGCCTGGCTGCTTATGCATTAACTATTATTGTTATCTTTGAAGATCTCTTCAACTGAGTATTAAATACCACCCACTGTCCATGAACAAATTGGATGAGTGTCAGTGATGTTGTCCTGAAATTACTGAAATTAATTCTGAGGAAAATTGTTGACTTTATGTCACGTGGCAGGTCAACTTTTATTTATTGATAAATGTTGATAAAAGGCCCTCAAGAATGAAGAACTTGCCTTACGAATTGCCATGAGGCTTAAATGCATCTTCTTTAGTAACAGTGACAGTCGGACAAATGTGGTCATTTTCCAACATCAGCATCGCACCATCCAAAACGTCCCTACAGCAGCAGACGAAACACGTCGCTCCAGCTGATGCCACTGTCGGTGACGGGTGCATGTGGCCCGGGGAAATAAAAGCTAGCGCGGTTAAAAATAGAAATGTAACCTCGGCTCAAGCGCAGATGATATTATCTGGTGACCGAGTTCTCGGTGCGAGCACGGCGGCGCGGGCAATGACATTGGAAGAGTCAGCGGCAGGTGCGCGTGTGTTGATGGTGCCCGCATGAACAAAGAGCCTCGTCCTGCTGTGGCTCGTTCACATTCACGATACGGTGTCTCACCGGAGATGGGTCCGGTCCTCCGCCAACTCCAAATAGCTCCACACGGCTCTGCTGCGTCCGTCCCGCGTCCTCCTCCGTCTCTCATGTGTTTCCCACTCAGTTCTTCTGGAAATCTTCTCCAAAGTGGGACGTGAAACGCGCGCCAAGGTTCCGCCTCTCGCACGGAAAGCCACTCCAATCAAATGCGCGTCGTGTGTTTCACGCGCGGGGGGACGCCGCGGAGCACCGCCACCTGACGCCGCGTCAGTCGCCTGTGGATGGATGGCGCCGGATGAGGTATTGTCGTCATCGAGCGGTCACGAGGTCGATGCCGCCGCTTCGACGAGGCGCGCGTGCGTGCGCGGACGCCAGACGAGTGAGAGTGAATGAGCGCGAGGACGCGCCACACACGCACGCGACCGTTTATGAGCCCCGCATCGACGATGACACTAAGCGTTTGGATTAAAAGCGCGAGGTCGTAAACGTAGACAGCTACTCAGCGCCACTTTGCTTACGTCTGTATGTGCGCTTCATTTCTGGGTCACTGGCGGAGGCGATCTCATGTCACCGGTCTGTCGCCTGTTCCTGCTGGTGTTCGCCCTGGAAGCGCCTGTCACTGTAGAGTCCATGAGGGGTGAGTGATGGGAGACAACCTCAGTCACTGGTCATTTATACAATCATTCACCCAGCCTATTATGGAGCAAACGCGGCCCTTGACAGAACATATGTCTTTGGTTTATTGATATGAACAATCCAGATTGTTGTACTGAAGAATGGAATACGTTTTTGCATCATTGGTGAAAGAACTGCAAAACATTTCTGGGTACGCATGGGAAATACTTCAACGCTGAGCCGCAGGAATCATAAAACTACACTGATTTCTGTGGGAAAACAACCCAATTCGACACAACAGAGCACGGCTTAGACCTACATATCAGATAAAACAAACATCTGAAACAGAAATTAACCTTCTTAATGTTTGCGTCAACCTTCTTGTTGGGTATATTTTATAAATCACTGATTTAATAAAGCTCATGAAAAAAGGTTGACCACTCTCCTAGCTTGAACAAAGCTAAAATGAAAAGTAGTGACATTGCTCATGGGTTGGTTTTGTGAGGTGAAAAAAATATTACACCACTGTCGTGTTTTACCCACTGTGGAAGGCAGCTCTTTTCACCGTGGGAACCTAAATAAAGGCGGCAGTTGATCAAACCACTTTCAAGGCACGGGGGTGCAGGAGTACATTAAAAAAAAAAAACGTCTTGGCATTGTTTGTACTCAGCTCCCTGCCCTTAAAACAGGCTGGAAAAGCCACCTTGCGATCAATACTTGTTTCCTACCTTTTCAGAATCTTGTTACGGCGTACGGTGTGTTGCACAGGTTACCCACCATCAGTTGTACTAGTTTGGATCTTATGATGTTTGTTTGTTTTTTTATTCAATATACAAATTATTCTTACACATAAATATGACAATTCCACTTCTGTCTTTTTTGTAACACAATCGAGCAGCACATAACCAACATAACTGGCCTGTATGCGATACAGCAGTAGAAGGATTACAGAAAACAAAGGGGGCATGGAACCTCTGGGGTGGTTTGTTTCAACAACTGATCAGAGGAGATTAGAGGTGAGCCAATGGTGAGAGTTAAAAAACAGCGTGACTCACACTGCTTGTCGATTTCTCCGTGGTAACCTAATCTCCTGTTTTGTGTCATTACCTTCCATGCAAAACAGTGATTGTGTCTTCCCTTCAATCTCTCCAGCTCAACCAGAAGCTTTCTGTGATGTGCCGCCTGGGCTTCAGCGATGACCTTGTCATTTCTGAGATGATCCACTGTGGCACGGTGTGACATGCCTCGGCGCGGGAGAAGAACACATCCGATCACAGACCACTAAACCCATTCAGCTCTGCTGGAAGACGCTGCAATCCAACTCAATTACGGTCATTCATGCATTCGGGAAAGATGCTTGCTGAATGAGCGGGAAACAGCCATGCGATAATTACGTTGTTATGCAATGACCTGAGCGTTGGTTGCGGTCAGATCCGGTTCGATCCGGGCCACTTGGCCTACTTATTTTGTCATATCGTTCTGAGATAAAGAGCTAATGGACCATGTCGAGCAGCACTGATGTATGTGTACTGAAAACATGCATGAGAATGGTTATTGTGGAATAACCTTATTATCTTTTAGTTTTTTCTTTTAAGTTTAGCCTTTAATATATCTCGGTTATGTGCGTGGTCCTAAATGAGCTGTGAATCGATGTGATCAAGGTCAGCTCAGAAAGAAAAGTTGAAAATACTGACATAGTTAACATCAAAAAGGTATGTCCAAGGTATGTCATTATTATGTTATGACTACAGCAGTTTCACAGAGCGGCTGGTGGCCAGAAGATCTTTATCACACAGAGTGAGCAGTTCGTCAGAGCTCCTGCCATTTGGTTTCCACCACTGCTCTGTTTTGTCTATTTGTTTGTTTGTTTGAGAGGCATGGTTGGGAAATAGAGGGTAAAAATAACAACTTTCTTTGTAGAAAGCAAACATGGCTGCACGGAAGAAGCCTTGGAGTGGAGGACAGGGACATCCAGAACAACCTCCCATCCTCACTGTTATGGATTGCGACTCATAGCAAACCTTCACTCACTGCTCACTGTTAAACATCAGCCAATGGAAGACAAACATTGAGGTGGATGGATGTGATAAAGGAGGACACGAAGAGGAGAGGTGTCAGTCTGTAAAATGGTGAAAGCGGAGGAGGCTGACTGTATGTGCATCATACCAAAATAAAGTAAGTGCTCAGTGAGACATGACGTTCAGCTTTGACTTGCATGGTAGAAGTTATACCTTGTTTTACAAAACTTAAAGTCATGGTGCCTTGGGGAAAAGAATGAAGTGACAGTGAGCTTGAAGGACAGCATCCATACCTCTTGGCTCAAGTAACATCCCCATGGACTTCTGAAGCTCATCAAGATTATTTGGCCTCATCCTCCAATGCTCTCGCTCTGGACAGGCTCTGTAATGTACATGTCTGGGGACTGGGCGGCCCATATTGGAGCTGCAGGACCTTATCCACCAACAGCAACTATTTCCAACAGGTCCTCTTTTGTGGCAGTTTCAGCCACAGTTTAGTTTCAAAATCATGGTATACGTTGGGGACATATATTATGTGCTGTTAAGAATAAAAAGTAAGCAAGACATGTTCTATACGAATGACAGGGGTTATGCTATAATAACATGAGTTGACAACCAAACGTTACCCAAAAAACAGCCTCACATTCTGTCATTACAAGAAGCAATAACATAAACACATGTTTTCCTCTCGTCCCTGTAGCATGAAGTCGTGCATCATCCCTTCATGTGCACAACAACAGGAGTCATCATTGAAGCTATGAAACTAAAGCCGGTGCAGTCAATATCTTAAATATCCGGCTCCTCAACATCACATCAAAAAAACATGGATTTTTAACTCTTGCGACATCTAGACACACGTCAGCTGTGACTGAGAGTATAATCGTAAGCTAGTACCACCACTGGCAGGAGTAATCAGGGAGTATCTGAAGCATTTATCGCGAGGAGACATCTGTCATCCCAGTGGAAAGCTGTTTGTTGTTCTCTGCAGACTTCAATCATCCACAGAAAGGGTTCACAAAGTGTCCCCTCTTCTGCACACACAAACACATGGCCGGGCCATCCTCCTGTTCCGAACTATCAAAGAGCGGTACTGGAGTACATTCCACTCTGCGGGACAGAGAGCAGGCCCCACCTTTATTCTTCTCTGCGGGAGGAATTCCCTGAAGAAGCAGCTACGGTCTTCCTGGACGTCGAGGCCCAAGATGGGAAAGATGTAGCAGGAACAAAAGTCTGTTCAAAACTCACTCACTTAGCTGTTTTAAATGTGTCGGACAGTAATCGTTCAACACCAAAGAGAAGAAGCCAAAACAGTCGCAACTAATACAAACGCGCCGGTGCGAAAGGTAGCATGGAGCATGAGGACCACCTCGTCTAGATGTATACTGGAAAAAGAACCGGGCAGGGTAATGATCAGGTCATGTGGGAATAAAGGCGTAATAAAAAGCATCTGCGTTAGGCAGATGATGGTCTTCAGCTGGGATGTCAGAGTCCTAGCTTAGCATTCTCACGCATTATTCCCATCTGACTGCAACAGCAGACGACTGGCACCTCCGAGTCTGAGGTCCTGGTTTTCCCCAAACAAGTCATCAATAGCATGACTGTGCCCTGCATGTATTGGTTGCAATGGCAAAAATAATATTGTCTTTAATGTAACATTACTGCAGACAAGAAAAACAAAGGGGCAAGGTGAGTGAATCTAATCACACCTGAAACCTGAGATCGGTGATAGCTGTTGGGTCCACCAACGTTTATTAAGATGGCCTTGGCGATCTGGTATAGAACAGGCTGGAATCGCACGTGAAGGCAGATGGAACAGTTGTCTGAGGATGTGGTGACATTCAGCTCCACAAGTAATGATGGCCTGGGGTTGGTTCATCAGACAACCACTTTGGCTGAACTTTCAAAATATGACGTCCATAATGCCTCATTTCAAATATACCCACTTTTCATAAAACCCTGAAATTCCTTTCAGTGAACGTCTGGGTTACACGTTAGTAAGTTATTGAATTGGTTTGTCGTCTGTTTGGACAGCTGCCTGGACGGTATGAGGCCCATCTGCAGATAAGAGGGTTCTGAACACGTGCTCCGAGTCGTGGATCCACTCCCCACGGCATTGTTTCAAATATGAACGCAAACAGGATCAACAGCGCTGGATACACCAGTGAGGCTGAGTGGAGCTTCACCTCAAGCTTCTCCAGCTGTTCTCATGTGGTCAGTGCGCGGACAAGGTTATGCAACCGCATGAACAAAATGGTTAGTTGGGTTTACAGCTGTGAGTAAGTCGCTATCCAAGTTTTCTTTTTTGGATGTTGGTTCACAATGAGCACTACAGATTCATTTGTCTCTCGATTTGGTTATGATTTTGTATGGAAGCATTCTGGACTTGCCACATCTACAATATATGCTCACATTTGTACGATGGAATTAGAGCCTACAGCAGACCTGGGCAAAACTCTATAGAATTGAATTGTTCCTTGTGAGTTAAAATGAAGTGTAACTTCCTTGTATTTCTTGTCCCTTAAAATACATTGGAATTGAAAATAGATTTTGAAATGTGTGAGACAAATTGAATGAAACATAAGAGAGAATGTGTTCAAAAGTGAACAAAAACGAAATAAAGCATCACATCATGAAACAAATATACAGCAGTGTGGCCATTAGCACACAGAAGGGGTGAGCAAAACTGTTTTCCTCCACTGCAAATGTGCTCCAGAAGTTGACAGCCCCATGGTTCAATTCATACATGAGGGTCAACTCACCAAGTTTGCATCCATCACATGGACGATATTTTCCACAAGGAGGAAAGTCCTCCTTCTGATTAGTATTGCACAGTTTGAGTGTGGTCTCTTATGCAAAACAGCTTAGTCAACTGACACAGATTTTGGTAAGCTGAGCCAGTGGCACGCTGGAAGCCAGCGTCTCTTGGCAAGTGAGGCCGGTTCACAATGTGCCATAGTTTTAATGATCACACAGATCTGAACCAGCATTCGGCTCAAGGCGAGTTTCCAACCAAACAGACGACTATTTCAGAATCGGGTTTTGTTCACCTTGTGTGGCAAGGGGAATGTGTTCCATGTATTTATCGAAAACAATCGTAAATCCTATAATCCCAGCGGACGGCGTGTGAGAGAAAGAGAGCACCGGACAGTGGGGCCTGCTTTTTTAAAGGGCCAACGCCAACATAAGTACATTCAGGAGCAGATTCACTCGCACACTGTTTGCTCAGTGAGCGTTGACATGAAAACAAATTGTATAGGTGCCGGGGGATCTACGCCCGTCATCTTGGTTGTAGCATGACAGGACCGGCAATATCAGAGCACAGCGCTATATGTCGCTCCAACATGTCGCCACAGGTCATCGCAATTGACGTCAGTACACTTGATAGTGGCTCAGATCAGCATCACAACACCCATGTGGAATATGGAGAAAGGTACTGATGTCAGCAGAAAAAACTCGACATGCTTTTAAACAGGCAGGAAATAAGGGGGTGCTAGCGTGGCTCTGAAAGGGCACAGTCCCGATTCAAGAACCTTCTAACAGTTGGTGCAATTTAGTGGGGTGTCCAAAAATATACAGTGGTGGAAATCAGTTTTTGAACTCCCCAGGCATTCAACACGGTGCTAATGGCAGGACTGCTGAATATTAAGATGAGGATTTGATGCTTCGTTTATTCTTTGTTCGGTATTGAACACTTTCTCAATGTTGAGAACTGTCAGACTGAAAGTGTCAACAGGTTTTCTGCTGTAGCAGACAGTATAGTAGGATCGAAACACCAACATTTCTCCAAGACTTTTATGAAAATATTTGCGATATATATTCGCAAATATTTTACACATATAGATCCTTCTAAATTGAATTTATTTTACACTGATAAGCATTGTATCACAACTGAAACTGTCATGCCTTGACTATTTGCTATTCAGTACTAAACTGGAAGTGGAAGACAATAGAAAAGTTCTCAGTGCAGTTTATCAAACCGATTCCCAAGGTTTGGTCCACTACAACCTTTTTAAATCCAACACTGAGATTTGAGAAGTCACATGTAAAATAGTTTTCACCATCACCTTGTTTTGGTTGTCGACTTGTGAACAGAAAAAAGATGTGTTCTGAGATCCAATTCATCAAACCTCTGCCTGTACTG
The DNA here is from genome assembly GCF_027744825.2 of Synchiropus splendidus. Classification (NCBI taxonomy): domain Eukaryota; kingdom Metazoa; phylum Chordata; class Actinopteri; order Syngnathiformes; family Callionymidae; genus Synchiropus; species Synchiropus splendidus. Next base: position 2,022,657 of record NC_071339.1, read on the forward strand.
AAATTTAGAGATTGGTCCAACCACATATGAATCAGCATTGATAAACAGTGCATGTCTCAAGGCATGTCTGACAAACCAGACGGCTCTTGAGATGAGTACGTGATCCATTTGACTATGAGGATTATGATTGAATATTTTAGGCAAATATGCAAAATAAACTAAATAATTCAAAAATACAACCAGTTCAGATCAGAAAAAAACATGTTTAATTCTTCTGCTTTAATTACTTAACTCAGGGGGGAAGAAAACAATTGGTTACAGAGAAAATCCGCCTTCCTGTATTAAAAATAGAAATTTCAATTTACATATGACACAGATCCCAGACAGGTTTGAAACATGGAAAGATGTCTCACATTTCAGCTTGTCCAACTTCATCACTCTTCCATCACACGTCAGAGAATCGTGCAAACATGGCTTTACGGACAGAATCTTTGTACGAGTCGGAGGCGGAAAGTTCATAGTTGCTTCCTTTGATCCCCAAGCCTGTTCCCTTCACCCTTAATGAAGCCTGTGGAGACGTGTAGAGCCAGATCAGAGAGGCGAGCCGCCACACAGGTCAGCCCAGGTCACGTTCATCACTTGTGCTACTCACAGCGATGGGAGTGGTGATGCCCTGCTGGTGGCGCCCCAGCCCGGTGCCTTCCTGCCATCCCATAGCTTGCAACATCTTGTTCCCAATGTTATCGCTGGTTAGACCGTTTTTAGTGGGCTGTTCGTAGTTCCTGTTCGATTTGATCCAGATAACAAAGGCTTGACATCACATTTCAAAACAGACAACCGGCGCTTTGAAAAGCTGTGACACTTACACCACAGGGGCTTGAGGCTGGTGGAATTTCTTCTTCTTCTTCGAGACAGGCGGCTCAGGAATGCCATACTTCTCTCTTCGTTCTGCTGCTCTGTCTCTGTATTTGAGCTGCGGGGATGGTTTTCTTTACTTAATTCAAGATTCAGACTGCAATTTAATTTCACATACACAGCCCAATCAAAAATAAAATAAATAAATGGGTTTTAAGTGAGATGTGATGTTCTTTGCGATAACATCATCTTGTTTTTCATCACGATTCAGCCAAAATATAACTGGATATGAAAAACTGTAAACACTTCTGCCCTCTTCAGATGTCAACAACACATTAAGTTAATGGTGCAAAAGTGAAATAATTCAATAAATCAAACCATAAATACCTCAAGCTCTTTCTTCTCCATTTCCTCCAGCTCTTCTTCAGTCAGCATTGATTTCCGATGAATTTCCAGGTTTTGCTTCAAAAGACACAACCATTTAGAGTCAGGACCCCCATCCTCCCCTCCACCCAGCCATTCTCACCTTGTGAAGGTCGGACAGCTGCTGGTGACGCAGCAGGGCGTCTTTGGAGGGAAACTGCCGTCGACACAGGAGACAGACCATGTTCTTCCAGTCAGTCATCTTCTCTTCATGGTCGGCTGATCTCTCCTTCCCACCTTCATCTGGATTATGCTCCGTGTGGTGAGCTTCAGGTGGTAAGCTCTGTAATTATAGACAGGTAGATGAAGAGGAATTATGGGATTTGTTTTTATTATTAAACCTTTGGGCAGCTGGCCATGTGACAAGGGAGGCAAACAAACCTTTCCTGAAGGCTCCTGCTCAGGGACCCTGAATGGCTCGGGCGCCGATGAGGGTGTTTCAAAATACTCCATATTCTTTTAAAAAACAAATGAAAAACAACCAACATTTCCATTGAAATACATTTATTTTAAGTGAAACATCCAAACTTTTTCAGCTTGAATTACCTTTTTCTCCAACAGATAGAAGCCAGCATCAGCATCATCTTTACTGTCGTCCTGCTCGGACTCGTCAGCAGCCGGCTCGCTGATCTTCACGCTCTCTTTTCGCTTGTTGACGTTTTTGGCCCAGCGCTCCATGTCCTTCGCAATCTGAAAATGCACGAGTCATTTTTAGGGAACAACCCCTACGTCGTTGCTACCAAATGACATGGGAGACTCACCTGCTGCGCCGACTTGCTCTTCAGCTTTTCTTTCTTTCCCTTGGGCTCTTTGAGGTTGGGAGTTACTGGAGCCGATGAGCTGGTCGTGGCTGCGCCAGCTGATGCAGTGATGGAATCTGCACTTGTGTTCGACGGAACAGGCATGTAATTCTGCTTCTCACTATCCCAGTACAGATAGCATTGAGTCCCAGGGTTGTAGTAGTACTAAAACAACAGGATATCATTTGTGATGGTTAGAATGCAGACATCACTGAATGATGAGATCGCAGGGTGAGATTTGACATACTTGAGTGCTGGCGTCATAGAAAAACCCAGTCAGTGGGTCGTAATAGTAACCTGATTTCTCATCGTACTGGTATTTCGAGGTGTCCGGGAAACCTGTGCATAGCAAGAGCAGGTTTGAATCCAAATAAAATGACTTCTTTCTACCTTCTTCCTTCTGTCACTTGTTAAACATGTTCATCAACGCTTCGAATGTTTGAGGTCCATTAATAATTTTGAATGTATTATTTTTTACACAAGGCTGTGAAACAAGGACTGAAGCAAGATATTTCACTACTTTTTGTGTGATAAAGTTAGAAGTGGAAAACATGAATAGAATTCCAAATGGTTGCACATAACACGAGGTAAAGTGCATTGAGGAACTTGAGCGTAGAATTGGATGTTAGCTCACACTTTTGAAAGTGACTTTGATCTGATCGAATCGCCTCACCTGAGGTGTTGGCAGCAGGGGTCACAGTGGCAGGTGCTGATGGCAGGTGTGATCCTGACGATTGTTGCGCTGAAACCACTGGCCTGGCCACTAAATGTGGCTGGAATTCAAGGAAATACACTTGAGACGGCTCAGCTGTCTGGGTATTAAAAAAAAATTCTTTCCGTACCTGTTGGTAATTGGGGTTGCTGTTGAACAGGTGAGGTGGCTGAGAGATGACCCCACCTACGGTCGAAGGCATCACTGCGCCTGGAAAAGCTGGAGACGTTTGGCAAGCTTATTGAACGTACCCCAAAAACACCATCCGTGATTTACACCTCAGGTTACCTCCCAACAGTCCATCTCCGGTGCTTTTACTCTGCTGCTGCTGCCACGCTTCATAAGTCTGAGAGACACAAAGTTGGTCAAAAGACCGAAATGATCGATTTGATCATTTTTACCAGACTGACCTGAGTGTGCAACGCGTGTTCAGATAAGGCAGTGTTGTAAGAGGTAGCAGCAACTGGCTGTAACTGAGGAGTTAAGCACAGCTGCATCAATCTGAAGGTCCATAAAATCCATTTCAATTGTCACAGTGTTGCAGCTAGCAAGCCTCGTGTACTCAAGTGGAGAACGCAGTTTGTGTGAACACTGTCACCTAGTGCACGGAATGAAAATAGCACCAGCAGATTAAGAACACTTCAAAGACACTTCCAGACACCACTCTGCATTATATTCAGCTTTAGTTGCCATTTGTAAGGTCACAAAACAATGTTGGAATGTTGAGTCTTATTTTGAAGCACATCCTTCAAATCATTATTTTTCCTTTCAATTTTATGAGCACTGAAGCAAAACCTTTTTAATTCAGTAAAAACATTTCACGTCCTGGTGTATTTTCATTACACTTATTTTGTGTCTTTTTGAAGAATACACGAAATGAAACACACACAAAAATAAATAAATACACCAGTCAGCATGCTAAGGCTCCTCCAGCCAGAAAGCAGGTGAACTTTTCAGCTGTATTTACTTCCGTTATTAGTGTAACTTGCATAGGGCAGTGAATAAAATACTATTATCGCGTAAGTAGGTAAAAGATACCTGGCAGGACGACCACTGAGCAGCGGCAATGGCCAGGCTAGCGGCAGTACGGGTGTTATGTTTGGCCACATCGATCGGCGTGGAATCCCTAAAACAAAACATTTTATTATTTTCCAGGCAGTACATTACTTGACACTGATCCTAAAAATATTTGTACTGTTGCCGTCATTAGACAAGCACACTCACTTCCTGCAGCTCTTGGCATATTCCACACTCAGTATTTTTTCATCCAGCTGTAGAGGTGGCTGCAGGTTCTGGAGCACAGCGAGCAGCTGAGAAGCTTCCTAACAGGGACGGACAAGCAGGATGTTATCACGCGGATTTAACTCCTCAGAGGAGTGAGCCTACTTTGAAAAGTACAGAGGCCACCTACTGCAGGAGATGAAAGTTGAACAAAGGCAAACCCGCGGTTCTGGCCCGTCATCTTGTCTTTGATCAGGCGTATGTTGGTGGAGGACAAGTTACTAAACGGAGCCAAGGTGTTTAATAGTCCATTCACCGTGGAATTAGGTGCGATATTCCTGAGTATTAATGCTGAGAATGGAAAGGGAATGACAGATTTCAGTATAGTAAGCAATTAACACGAGCTATATTGCCAGATAAATCCAAAATATTACTCACTGTCGATACTAAAACCTCCTGGTCGCTGAGACTCATGTGAGCCAGTCACACCTGATGACTCATCGTCTTTGCAGGAACGATGAGGCAGAACAAAACGTTAGTGACTGACAACCATAGGATGGAAATCTTTCCCTCAGTGGAACCTTCATCCACGTCTACTTTCTTTTAGGTAAAACAGGGAGAGTTGAAATAAAGTGAAAGCAAAATTTAAATCCCTGATAGTTTGAACTCACCAGCTTTAGCAGCTCCACATCTGAAACACATCTGCCTCTTCCGAAAGTTGTACAGACAACACTGAAAAAAATTCCACAAGTTACTTCAACTTGAACAGAACGTTAATAAATTCATAACTTTTGCTGATATCGCAAAGTAAAACACATGGATATTGGGATGGAGTCAAATTGAAAAAAAAAAAAACCCACAAAACTAAATACAAAATCAAACTTTTTTTAGTTATTACAATCATTTTTGTGATGCACACAATAGGTCCCGATTAAATAAAGTGGCCGTACTTCAGAGTGGGAACATAACTCATCCATTAATAAAGTAATTCAGTGGTCATTTATTGTTGATAGTCAGTTGTTGTTAAAAGTGAACTTTGGGTGACCATTCCATAGTAAACAGCGCTCTAACAAACAAAGCCTTGCTGTTGCTGTAGTTGTTCTTTTTCTTCGTCTCATTGTTATTATTATTACTATTATTGATATATAGTAAGATGGTAATGAGTACATTATGATGACTATGGACAATACACAGATCAAAAAGTAGATGTAAACTATACATTTAATTGAAGATTTAGTTGCCAACATTGCTTTTTGTGGAACAGCATGATATACAATATGGCTATTGCTTTGAACTTTTTAAATAAATATGTGAATTTATCCATTTGTATTCATAAGATTTTCATTTGCGTCCAACGGAAGATAGCATGTGTGTCAGGAAAAAACTCACAGAATTGCAAAGCCAGTTGTCAAGCTTTTGCTTCCGGTTGCTGTACAGTGCAGAGACGCTCTTTCCTCTTATCACCAACTTGTTCTGACAAAAAAGCAAAAGGTTATTTCAGATGTTTCAAGATGGAATACAAGCGCCAGGAGTGGACCTGCTGCTAATACACCCAGAGCATGGGAACGGCTGGAATGGGAATGAAGGGCTAAGAGTGACTGCTTAAGTCCCAGAGGAAAACTGTTCACGGAGATAAATATATATAAAGCAGATGCCTTTCAAACAATTTACACGTTTTCCGGGACAGAGAGCTACCAGCTCAGTCTTGTGTCACCACTTTGAAAGCACATTAAATGGACTTCATTCTTTCACTGACAGTGGCAAGAATCCATCACTTACGTCTATAAAAACAAACATGAATTTCATTACAACTGTAAAGATTGTCTATTCAAGGATGACCAAATAATTCATACATCATTTAATATCACAATCACATTTAAACAAAAACTGATCAGTGGCCCAAAGTCATTTCAGACTTGGAGATCGTTGTGGCAACCTGATTGGTCTCCATCCAGCGAGTAGAGTCTTGCAAGTGATAAAACTCCATGAAGGCGAAACCTCTGCTTATACCTAGACAGCATTCAAATATAGACGGGAGGCGTGTTAGTCACAATTGGCTTGTTCAGTCCAACTCTGATTTAAATCCAAGGGAGGAAAATGCTTTACAATGGAAGGCAGGAGCGGTCTGTGCAGGCACAACACACTTGTTTACCTTATTATCCGGTCTCATACTCACGCTCAATGGCTTGTATCCTATCTTTAATACTTCAATACTATTTATAGTCTCATACATATTTCATAATAGGATAGGAAATAAAACAAACAACAAAATATTCAAGTGTACATTTTCCACAGACAAGCAATGCCTTTACAGTATCTACAGTCGCTGGGAAAGTCCACACAATATACAATGTGGAAGTAAAGCAATGAACAGTGAGTTAGATTTTAAAGCCAAAACCTTTTACAGAGTATTTAATCTAACAAACAAAGGAGAGAGAATATAATAAAACATTCCTTTTTTGCTTTAAAATATAAACCTTAGCGATGTCCTGAACTTTTGGCCAAGACTGGCGGCCTCCAAGAAGGAAACCAGATGTTGAGGTAACAAGGAACCATGATGAAAACAACACTCACCTTCTCTTTTGATCAAACGAACATCCACAGGCTGAGGACCCTCAAGCTGTGCAAGCGCTGAGTGGACCTAACGTAAAGAGAAGATTCAATCATAATTACACCCACGCTGATCAAATCTAGGCACTTGTTGGACACAATTTGTTGCATAAATCACATTATTGCTAAGCAAGATAAAAACAGTAGCATCTGAGCAGGAAAGTTTGCAGCATACATCATCCTCGGTGACATGGGATGGAAGGCCTTGTAGAAGAATTATCCTGCTCTCCACATCCGGGTCACGTCCATAGTCCTGCTCGGAATAATCCTCATCGTATTCATCATCAGATCTGTCGTTGACTCGATGTCTCCGATGTGTCTGTTGCAAAACAACAACAACAACATAATATGTTAACATGTTAACATGAAGTGTGAAATCATAAAACTACACGTGGGCATGCAGCAACAAATGACATTTACAAGTATTAAGTATTCTCACCTCTGGACTGTCTCTTTCTCTGTAACGGTCACTGTATCTGTCTTTCCCTCGAGCTCTCTCTCTGTCTCTGTCCCTTTCACGATCTCTATGACGATCCCCATCTCTGTCGTGGCCTCTTCCACGGTTTGTGTCATAGTCTCTGTCATAGTCTCTTTTTCTCTGCTCTCTGTGCCTATCGTCATCAGAGTGTTGATCATAATCCCTTTCCAAATCTTGGCTTGCAGTTTCACACCCGTCACGATCCAGTGTACTAGCATCCGAGTGGTGTCTTCCGCTGTATTCACTGCCAGTGAAAAAATAGAACATTTTAACAGCGTAATGAAACACAATTAATACGCATTCTTTACCGTTTGTCGTCTCTCATCATTTTGCAGAGGTTTTTAATTAAGACCCTGTGAAAAAGGAAGGTGCAAAAAAAAAATCATCATTTACTCATAAATCAAATTTTACAATTAACATTTTGACAATAACAGAAAACCTCGCAGTCACATTTTCAAAAATTGAGGTAACAGTATTGTGTAGTTAATGACATGAGCATGAATTCAGAATATCTTCGCCAATTCATGATAACAACAGGACATCAAACTATGTGAAGGTCATTTGCAAGCACAAATACTTTCACTTCGTGCCGCCGTGGTACTTAAAACAACAGAATCAGAACAATAACGAGATGATCTGAACGATCCTCGTAAAGACCGAATTTCTTTTCAGAAAACCCCTCACGGGGACTGGAAACAGCTGTTAGCTAGCGTCCCCACTCTGCCCAGCAAGACAAACTTCAACTGACTAAAATCAGTCAATGAGAACCAGCTGATAGCAAAACTTAAATACCACACTATTGTAAACAGTAGGAACCACTTGGTCGCTACAACACGATCACTTATAGCATGTTAGCAGCGCATCTGAAAGAAACAGTCGCAGACTCCACAAGGTATTCCAGCGCGGGAGATATCGAACGACTTATTTAGAATGATTGAAGGTTGCGCGAAGATTAAATAGTCTTGAAAGAACATACCTTTCTAATTGAAAAATGTGGAAAAACAGCTCCTCGTTTCAACAGTTCTTCTTCTTTTCTTTGAACAGCACCGTGCAACTCTACCGCCACCTACTGGTCGGGGCGAAAACTACATTTCTAATCGGACCGCATTGCCATGAAAAACATGTTCATTTTTGTTTACTCGATCACATCACTTGGTTAACTCGACATTTGCTACTCTTGCCTTACCCAGTAGATTCCAACTTTGGCCACGTTTGAAACGTATAATCGTAATGTTAAGTAATGTTCCCTTTAGTCCATAAGAATAAAACAAACTTACAAATATAGTATCCCCAGTTGTTATCAGTAGTTTCAGTGAGCTGCTATTCTGCTTCATTTAGAAATTCACCAGTGGAAGCAGCAACGCTGTGTACATTCATTTCACATAATGTCGAAATTGATCAAAAATATTAACTTTTTGGCCCTTGCGTCGAAGATATCTGCTCAATAATCGAAGGTTTTGCAGTAAATGTTATTGGGTGGTAGTGTTTGAGGGTTCAGGCTTTTTGAAGTGAGATGTTTTCCATTTCATGTATTAGTATATTACATACGTTTTCCCAGCTCGGCCTCCCCATCACCGCTAGGAGGCGCTGCAGTCCTTCTGCGGGAGATGTGGATGAGCTGCAGAAGCAGAATCCAGAATCGCTGTCATCCCAGTGATCAACGAAGAGCACAATGGCCTCGATTGCAAATGCGAACCGATAAATCAGATTTCACTCGTTGAGGACGAGCGCTCGTTCGGTGGCAAAGGAAACCGCGTTGGACACGTTTGAACGTCGTGCTCGCTCGGAGACGGTGATTCGGACGACCACAGGAAGGTAGCTAACAGGCTAACGCTGACGCCAGATAGAATCCACTTGAAAGCTTCAGTTCCGTGGGATGGTTTGAGAATACGTCGTCGCTTGTGACGTAGGCGTCAGCGATTACGATTTGTTCCTGTAGCACCGGCGATGGAAAGTAGATTTAACTGGCTAATAACGGAAGTACACGTCCACCTGTAATTGTGTTCGTACGAATCGTCAGCATGAGGTGGCTAATATCTCTTCCAACCCGCAGACTGTCCAACAGGCTGAATGGCTGAGCCAGAGCTACTGCTGGACTCCAACATCCGGCTCTGGGTGGTGCTGCCCATTGTCTTCATCACCTTCCTTGTGGGGGTGATCAGACACTACGTCTCTATCCTTCTACAGAGTGACAAAAAGCTAACACTAGAACAGGTCTCTGATAGGTAAGTGACTGGAAGCTTCAGGGGAAACTGGGCTGAATGCATGCCTGATGCTGTGTCTCTGATTACAGCCAGGTTCTTATTCGCAGCAGAATCCTGAGAGAAAATGGAAAATACATCCCTAAACAAGTAAGGATCCCAAATGTATTCAGCAGCTCTGACAAATGACATGGTGGTTAAAAAGTACTTGAACATATTTTTCCAAGGTATCGGCCATGTTGTTTGGCTTTGTTTGTCTCTATGGTCTTTATGTTGCTATAGCTGTGAAATAAATACTTTCAAATATTACTGATGATAGATGAGTCCACCCATAGATTTTAACAGAGATATGTTGTTTTTGTAGTCATTTTTAATGAGAAAATTCTACTTCAACAACCAAGAAGATGGCTTCTTCAAGAAGACCAAAAGGAAGGTTGTCCCACCTTCCCCAATGACAGGTAAAGCATTACATTTTATTTTTCAGTGTGACGTCCGGTTTTCTTTGTCAAAAACTTTTTATTTTGATATAGATGTTTCAAGCTGTGTTTGGAGCTAGTATATGACAGCATGGTCAACTTCCTTGAGTCTGAATGTTGGTTAGCTGGGTTTTTATGGCTTCATTGTGTTCATTTATTTAATTATACTATGAATAGAGTGGCAGTGTCTCAGCTGTGGTGCATGAACATTGCCAATTTCAAAAGATTCCTATCCTAAAACGATGCAATGCATGTAGCCAGTGTTGTCATTAATAGCTCAAACTTACATCTCTCCACAGATCCCAGCATGCTGACAGACATGATGAAAGGAAATGTCACCAACGTACTTCCAATGATCCTAATTGGTGGCTGGATTAACTGGACCTTTTCAGGATTTGTAACAAGTATGACCTTTAAAATCTAACAGTTTGTGTTGGATTTGTAATCTTGTTTGAAATCCTTTGTCTTTCAGCTAAGGTTCCTTTCCCTCTCACTCTCCGCTTCAAGCCAATGCTGCAACAAGGGATAGAGCTGCTTTCCCTGGATGCTTCCTGGTATGCAAATATACAGTCAATGTGCTTGCATTTAATTCAGTATTATGTAATCTAATCTACTTGTTTTTCATCCAGGGTCAGTTCAGCTTCATGGTATTTCCTGAATGTGTTTGGACTACGAAGCATGTACTCTCTAATCCTCGGCCAAGACAATGGTATCTACTTTTTCTCATCTGATATCTACCGTGCATGACTCATTATGTTAGCTATAATTTCAGCTTTTTCAAAACTCCAACTTCACGTTGCTTCATATTTTTGCACACACAGTCCTTGCATGATTGGCACATTGACCTGCTGTTTGGATTCACTCAAGGTGCAGATCAGTCGAGAATCATGCAGGAACAGATGAGCGGTGCAGCCATGGCCATGCCTGCAGACACAAACAAGGCCTTCAAGGTGAAAATACTCATCTTGTGGTCCGTAATCTTGCTTGGATTCAATTGTTACTCGTGTTAACTTGCCCTTCTGAACAGGCTGAATGGGAGGCCCTCGAGCTGACTGACCATCAGTGGGCGCTGGAGACCGTAGAAGAGGAACTGATGAGCAGAGAACTGGACTTTGATGGCCTGTTCAACAAGGAACTACCAAGTGGAATCTTCTGATGTGGCTCAGTGCTGGGTTCAATTCATGGTTCAAATGGGACAAATCCCTCCTGTGTTATGCAAAGTTTACATTCCTTCATTTAAGGTCCCACTTTATTTCCAGGTTGACTAATATTTCACAAATGTCCTGAAATTTCCAATTAATATTTTGCTTTCTTAGAAATGTTGACATTTGCCTGAACTGTTAAGATAATGAAGTGCTATAACTAGTGACTATTTTCAAGCTAAACTATAAAATCCATCTCTAATTATTAAGAAAAAAATAGTGTTTTACAGATTGAATGCCGCCATTTATTAGCTCCATCATGCTTAGATCAGCTGCCTGAGATTACAAGTAGAGCTCCAAGTTGTTTGCGAAGAATATGTTTCTCAGATTAGTTTATTGTGTTTTTTTGTAACGAAACTCGTGCGTTTTGTACAATATAAACCCTGTTTTCTCAAAGAAGTGGCTTCCTTTGTTCCTTTGCCTGGTGTTATTCCTACAGTATACACTGTATTTGACAAGAGAAGGATAAACTATTTGCCATCTTTTTTTCAATTTTCTTGCTAAATATATGAGTAATGTGGCTCAAAACCTGGTTGTTCTTAAGCTCGTCTGCTGTAATTTAATGCTTTGTTGAAGATCATATTTTACACATCCATTTATCACAATCTCATCTCAGGTGTATTCTTAAAGTGTTTCCCATACTTGATACTCTTTTTTTTATTAATTGATTTTACTGTCACAGGTCAGCAAAACCTGGTGGAAAAATGTTTCTTCAAGTTTCCTCGTCTAAAAATCCCACCACGTCGCGGTGCACTATTTGTATCCTCTATATCTGCTGCTCGAACCGTAGAGGAAGAACGCGGCTTCACATCCATGTGCGCGTTCACGATACCGGCACACTCACTGCATGATGGCCGAAGGAGGCGGACCCGAGTCGGCTGGCGCGGCGGACTCGGAGCCGGTAGCCGGGCAAGCGAGCAGCACCAAGGTTCAGAAACAGACCATCGGGTCGCTTTTGAAAACAGCACTCAAAAATGGCGACGAATGGTGAGACTGGTCCGCATTTCATCGATGAGCCGATTTAGCTAGCTCGCATTAGCCCACTTTCTGTTAGCACCCATAGAACAGGAAATGCTAACATGCTAATACAGGGCAACCTTCGATATCGATGAACCGAAAGCTGGCGTTCGTCAGTCTCCACCTTCGAGTTAACACGTCGGTTCTCCGTCAAACTGTCATGTGATTCTGGGTGTATTTATATGCACAATGCAGCCCGCGGAAGTTGGAGCTAATGATGTTCTCGAGTCATGAACCGAACATCCGAATAGACTGTCATGTTTGGTCTCTAGATCTCGGCTAGTCGTTATTCCAAGTGGAAGTTGGAGCAAAGTAGAGCTGGTTGTTGTTGTGGGTCGGTAAGGCCTTGGTTTCCAGTAGTACGTCCCTCTTCCAGTCCATCCGGTCCCGATGCTCGAGGAGCTGAACTCATGAATCGGGCGTGTTGACAGGACAATCCCGTAAAGCTCTGCGCAAGAGGCACGTCTGTCTCTGGACGAGATTGTTCCAACCTTCACGATACACGACTGTCAATGTGCTACTCTATCATTAGGTCAGGGGTTAATTTCATCAAGTTTTCTGAACCAGCCAGGTCCAAAGTTTCTTAGACCCGCCTTGGTCCATGAGTGATTCATGTGAAGTCAAAGTGGTGGAGTGGTGAACATGACACATGCTGGTTCACATGGGGACTACAAACAAGTTCTAAACCAGATGAAGGTCAAAGCAGCGCAAATGGGCTAAAGACATGACAAGCATATTCAATAATCTGTGGACTACAGGTATTAAAACAACACGACCAATCAAACCAGTATGTGCCCTCTGTGGTATGCTGTTGTGAGCCTGTTAGATTAGTCTTCTTGTTAAACAGATTATTTTCCGCTCTAACCATCTAAAGCAAATGGCTAACTTTAACCAGGACTCTGAAACAAGCTTTAACCCAATTATAATGACCCAGTAATTTTGATGTTAACACCTCCAAAACTATGTGGACCAGCCAAAATGTCCTCATAAGTTAAGTGTCTCAAGATTGGTCCGCACAAGAATATTACTACCGACACACGCTTGCACAAAAACATTTCCTAACTGTATTCACATTTTAGTCCTTGGGAAGTCTGAGCAGAGGAGGAGATTAACAGTCTATGAAATGCCACAATGGTCCTCATGCGCACTTCATTTTCACTCACTCTGACAAGAACTCTACCGCAGTTAGGTTTTCGGATATGATGAATGGGAATGTATATATGCCAAATCCACATGGCCCTTCGGCCACGATTCAGTTACAGTTGTTTTGTTAATTGTAATTAAATGGAATGTGACTGAATTCCTTTACTAAGCTGCTGCTTCAAAATTCCATGGCAAATGGCCGTTGGGCAGTTATATGCTAAACACAATATTAGTTTGGTGTTATGAGTTGATCTAAAGCTTCAGTGTTCTGCTCTCTTCAACCCACATTAAAACTGCTGTGTTGTCGTAGGTATCTGATTGACAGCCGCTGGTTTAAACAGTGGAAGAAGTATGTGGGCTTTGACAGCTGGGACATGTACATGGTTGGAGAACAAAGCCTCTATCCAGGGCCGATTGACAACTCTGGGCTCTTTTCAGGTAACGTGGTGTTTTGATTTAACACTGCCAAAATTCTATTGCATTCGATGAGTGTTCTGTTATGTGGGTTTCAGATCAGGAGACCCAAACTTTGAAAGAGCACCTCATTGATGAGTTGGACTATGTGCTTGTACCCACCGATGCGTGGAACAAGCTCGTCAGCTGGTACAACTGCATTGAAGGGCAGCGACCCATTGTCAGGAAGGTAGTGCCAAAATTTCTATTCCTCATTTTGATTACCATGCACTTTTCAAAAATAATCTGAAATCTGCGTTGTACAATGGAATGTAGAACAGATGTTGCGACACGCAGGGTCTTTCTCAGTGAAAAATGAAATTGATTCAGCAATAAAATGCTCCAAACGAACTATATTTCAAACTGTTTTTATTTGTTTTATTTGCATTAAAACCAGTTGAAGCATTCAGCGCATCCCTCTATATCCCTGTCATGGTAGGTTGTTGAACATGGCATGTTCGTCAAGCACTGTAAGGTGGAGGTCTATCTGTTGGAGTTGAACCTGTGTGAGAACGATAACATGGAGAATGTCATCACACGACACTTCAGTAAAGCTGATACCATTGGTAAGAAACAGCCACAACTGTGTGGTTTTAAACCTGATATAACATTTTTGTTGTATTTTTTGAATCCACAGATATGATAGAAAAAGAAACAAGGTTGCTGTTCAACATTCCAGCTGACCAGGAAACCAGATTATGGAATAAATACATGACAAACACCTACGAGCAGCTCAGTAAGCCAGACAGTACAGTTCAAGATGCTGGGCTCTTCCAAGGCCAGGTAACGTTGTAATTAATGCTGTAAATTCCTGAGAATTGCATTGCTCTGTCATTTTTCGTGACCTGTTCAATTATTGTTTAGCTTGGCTGTCAGGTTGTCTTGTATCATACGTCTGTATTGCTCCAGTATTGAGGAGTTTAAATTAAATATTGGTTTACATTATCAATTTTAAAAAATATTCTATTGTCCATTGTATAATCCTGCTGTTAGTAGAATAACAACGTATGCATTTTTGTTTGTGGTGTGATATGAGGGCTTTTATGACCAACTCCTTGATGATTTATTCTGTCATCCCGAGTTTGTAGGTGGCAAGTTGTGTGTTTTTGAGGAATTGAAATTAAACCGTGCCTTTCTGGAACTCCTACTTCAGTTTCTCGTTGCCGCAGTGAAGTGTTGCCATTGACAAGTCTAACCATAGAAACCTACCCAGGAGAAACATGATCCCAGTTTGATCTCTGCTTGTTTTCCCACAGGTACTTGTGATTGAGAGGAAGAATGAGGATGGCACTTGGCCCAGACAAACATCCCATTCCAAGTAAGCTGAAACTTTTGTTTCAGGAAATGCTACTTGACATATGAAATTATATGTTTGCTGTTGTTGGGTTGTGTCTTCTAAACGATTTGTAAAACCTGTTTAAAGGGTGATATTTATTTATTTAAAATACTCCAGTATTTTAGAGATCTGGCAAATGTCTCCCACTGTTTCAGGGGTAATGGTTTTTTTTCTACATCTAATAATGTTGACAGAGATGATTGCAATGTCTGCTTGAAGAAAGGGAAACTATTTCCTTGGACAGTTGAGCCTTTGAGAGCTATATCTACTGAGA
This sequence comes from Synchiropus splendidus, assembly GCF_027744825.2. Taxonomy (NCBI): domain Eukaryota; kingdom Metazoa; phylum Chordata; class Actinopteri; order Syngnathiformes; family Callionymidae; genus Synchiropus; species Synchiropus splendidus. The sequence goes on from NC_071339.1 coordinate 2,037,798, forward strand.
GTAGTGAAAAAGTGATGATTTTAAAATGTGATTATTTTAACTAGTGTGGGAATAAAGGGTGATAAGCCGGCGAGGTGATGCACGCATGGAAAATAGAATGTTTTGTTGAGATGAGCCAAACAAATAATCAGTATGAATCGTTTCTGAAACAAATGATCCCTCTGTTTTCAGATCAGCCTCAGCTTCCTCCAGAAGTTTAACCACAGCTCCAAAGCTCTCCTCCAACTCAGCAGCAAGTATCTCCTCAACTGTAACCAACGGAGACAACGGCTGTGGCCCTGGCTACTCTCTCAACAACAGCACTTCCTCTGGTAACAGGTAAAGAATTCTTGCTTTTCTGTGAAAACTAGAAACCCAAAATTCTATTTTTAAAGCAACACAACACAGATATTGTAAATTGTTTTATTTACGTAAACATTGTAGGAGACTTAATACAAACCAAATATTAGGTTGTGTCCTGTCAAGAGTGTGTTACGTTCTTCTTCCTGTTTTACTGAATGCTCAACATGGCAGGTTATTAAGTGTTTCAATATTTAATCAGTGAGTCCAGTAAGTGGTGCTTCCTCCCACTCAAGGATGTTAACAGTAATCTCTTCCAGCAGGTTAGGAAGCTACAACTCCTACAGTTCATCCTACAACTACAGGGAGTCGAATTCTCAGCCCGGCCTATGTGGTCTCAGTAATTTGGGCAACACATGCTTCATGAACTCTGCCCTCCAGGTAAAGATGTCTAACAGAAATGAAAGGAAATCAATGTTTACAATAAGTGTTGCTTTCGTCTTCCCTGCTTATGTAACCGATGTTTGTTTCTCACAGTGCCTGAGCAACGCCTCCCCGCTCACAGACTACTTCCTCAATGACCAGTATGAGGCAGAGATTAATAGAGAAAACCCTCTGGGAATGAGAGGCGAGATTGCAGAGGCCTATGCAGATCTTGTGAAGCAGATGTGGCTGAGCCGCAGCAGCTATGTTGCCCCAAGAACTTTTAAGGTGAGAGAATAGTTAGTGTTTGGAAAAACCGGCCACATTTTATTGTTTGATTCTTGTTTTGCTCTGCAGACCCAGGTGGGACGTTTTGCTCCCCAGTTTTCAGGATACCAGCAGCAGGACTCCCAAGAGCTCTTGGCTTTCTTGCTAGACGGACTTCATGAGGACCTGAATCGAGTGAAGAAGAAGCCCTACTTGGTCCTGAGAGACGCGGAGGGCCGTCCAGATGAGGTAAAGCTCCCCCGATCTTACATCTCCACGATCTTTGTCTACCGAGATTGCGTCTAATACAACTTTAAAATTGCAGATTGTCGCCAAGGAAGCTTGGACCAACCATCGTTTGCGCAACGACTCCATTATAGTCGATATTTTCCATGGCCTATTCAAATCCACTTTGGTGTGTCCAGAGTGCTTTAAGGTCTCAGTGACCTTTGATCCATTCTGCTACCTCACATTGCCTCTGCCCATGAAGAAAGATCGCACGATGGAGGTCTTTTTGGTGCGAGCCGACCCTCAGTCAAAACCCACACAGGTGAGATGTTTGTGCTCTGCCATTATCGATCTACCCTGTGCATGTGCTTAATGCTGCTTTCTTCTTCAACCCCAGTATCGGGTTGTAGTCAACAAACTGGGTACAGTGACGGACCTGTGCTGCGCCTTGTCGCGATTTTGTGGAATACCCCCTGAAAATGTAGGTGCTGTTCTTCGGACTGTTTTTCATAGTTTAAAATGTGCTGAATGCATTCTTATCTTTCATTTCAGATGGTGGTAGCTGATGTTTATAACCATAGGTTCCATAAACTTTACAAACGAGATGACGCCTTGAACCAAATTATGGAGAAAGATGACATCTTTGTGTATGTACTATGCACAACATTGAGAGCTGTCCATGTCACTGGTGGGCACATTATTCAAGTTCTTCTGTTGTCTGCAGTTATGAGGTTCAGGAGGAGGACAGTGAGAAGATGAACTTGCCTGTCTACTTCAGAGAGCGACATTCCAAACACACGGGAAGCTCCACTAGCACCATGCTGTTTGGTCAGCCTTTACTCATAACGGTGCCCAAGCAAAACCTCACTGCAGACGCTCTTTATGAAAAGATCCTTGAGAGAATTGGGTGAGCAAAACCTTTGAATTTTTTCCTGGAATGCCTGTTGACATTGACTGGATAGAAAGCATCACTGCAGGCCACGCCAGATACCAATGTGAACATACATTTGCCTTTTATCAGAGTCCTTTCAAATTCTGATCGATCAATAATTGATTGATCCCTTCTGATGCCACATCGTCAGCCCTCTCTGCAACCTTTGCATATTGATAAAGCTTTGCCTTTTTCCACCTTCTTTTCAGGCGCTATGTGAAACGCCCGCAGAGCGAAAGCAAAGCGTCTGCTTCAGCCTCGTCCGCCAGCTGCAGCCAGGCTGCCGAATGTCCTGTGTCGTCCAACCACGATGGCGCTGGCAGCCCTGTGTCTGAAGGGGCTTCATGCAGTTCCAGCTGCAGCAACCTCAACTCACAGACATGCAACGAAACAAATGGGCTGTGTGATGGTGAGTTTGTGTTGTTCATTGACAAGTCCCCACAGTAAATAACATGAATTCACTTTTTGTTTGTGTGTTTAGGTGAAGAGGAAGCAATGGACCACCAAGTAAGTCCAAATCCTGATGAGGGCCAGTCTGAAGAAGAAGATGAAGAGACGTCTGAGTTGGAAAATGGCTCCAAAAGCAGCGCACCTAAGCCAAGCTCTTTACCAGACAAGCTCTTCTCCTTCAGCATTGTCAACTCTTACGGAACAGCCAACATCAGCCCGCTGCCTTGTGATGGAAATGTCCTCAAGCTTAATCGTTGGTCTTATTTCGATTCTTCTATTAGATTTCTGCGTGAGCCACTTTTTGCTGACGCAGAACTATCGACGTTTTCTTTCTCCAGCACATTCCACCGTGGCTATCGATTGGGACACGGAGTCGAAGAAGCTGTGTTATAATGAACAGGAAGCAGAGGTGGGCATGTTTGTTCTCTCATGAGTAGCACAAGTGGCTCTGCACACAGCCGTCAGTGCCATTTGTGTTTTGTTCTAGGCTTATGACACGCACGACAGCATGCACCAGTCCCAGAAAAAGAAGGGCACCGTGGCTTTGAGGGAATGTATCGAGCTTTTCACCACCATGGAGACTCTTGGCGAATATGATCCATGGTACCTGACTTAAAAGTGCATCAGTGGACTCTGTTGCCATCGTGTCTAAGTGTCTCACTCTTTCAGGTATTGTCCCACCTGTAAAAAACACCAGCAGGCAACGAAAAAGTTTGACTTGTGGTCGCTCCCTCGCATTCTGGTCGTTCATCTGAAGCGCTTCTCTTACAATCGCTGCTGGCGAGACAAGCTGGACACAGTGGTGGACTTTCCCATCAGGTATGCAGACACTGGGGTGCATCAGGGCTTCCGCCACCACACAAAATGATGACGAAACCTCATGTGAGCAAAGTATTTAAACAAAGTGGAAACATCAAAACAAACAAAACAAAATGACTGAAGCTGTTGCTTGTGCATTCCCGACCAGACAGACTGGACTGGAGAGAGATTTACTTTACTCATGATTAAAAAGTGAGCTTTTTATCGTCACCAATTCAGGAAATGTCAAAACTGTCCCCTCTGCTTCCTTGTTTCTCTGTCACCTATTGATTGGCTTTGTGTTTTGTTTTTGTTCCAATCCCAGTGTAAACCCTGTGCATGGTCCATTAGCCCATAGTTATTGAAACAGTAAATGAAATGAGACGATTTTGTCATTAAATTTGAATGAATTAATGTTGCAAAGGTGGCTGTATTCACAATAGCATGGTGATTACACCACAAGTAGTTTTTTTTTTTTTTTCTTAGAGTCCCACGGGTCACATTCAGTACTTATTTGGACCAAACGTTGGCCACATACTATGGCACGCACTGCATATGGTTTCACACTCAAAGTTATTACATGCATGTTAAAGACATAAAGACATGTTCCTAGTTTGGGTCAAACACACAACAGTTTCATTTTTTTTAAGTAACGGCAGTGGATCTGTACAAAACTGCAAACTTTGCAGAGGAAGCTGCAGCATACATGAATGTCTGCTCACAGCAGCCCAGCACCCCTGCAGATCTTCAGTGCTGGTTTGTGTCCTCAAATCGCTGGAGCCACCCGGTGGGGATTCACCTGGGTACAACTAGATAAACGTGCGTGGCGTGAGCTGCGTGTTTATCTTGCTCTGACAGTCGTGACCATAACTGCTGAGGTGCAAACGACAGTTGTCAGGTCTGTTATTTTGGTGAAAAAGTAAACGGCAACCCAGCTTTTCCGATTCATTTCAGTCAGCAATTTGACTTGTTGTCATTCTGCCCGACATAAGTTGTATTTCTGATGCTGAGTAAATGGTCTTCTGGCCTAAAATGCTGTCCAATTTGTCAATTTGATTTCTGTAGTCTGTGTTCTGTAAAAAAAAAAAAACAGACACACATATTATTTTATTTATATATATATATATATATATATATATATATATATATATATATATATATATATAGAGAGAGAGAGAGAGCTGTTGTTGTTATTTTGCTCTTTCCTCTGGTTACTGAAGCCATTTTGTTTTCATCGCTCAGGGATCTGGACATGTCGGAGTTTGTGTGCGACCCAAAGGCCGAGCCGTACATCTACGACCTGGTCGCTGTGTCAAACCACTATGGAGGATTGGGAGGAGGTCACTGTAAGTATCTCTGCGTGGATTTGCGACTCCGAGTTCACTCAAAGAACTAAGAACTACAATGTTCACCGCCCTCTGCTGCAGACACGGCCTACGGCAAGAATAAAGTGGACGGACAGTGGTACTACTTTGACGACAGCTGTGTCACGTCTTCGTCCGAGGACCAGATTGTGGTAAGCAAATGCTCAGTGCTTCATTCGAACGCTTCAGGATGGAAGCTGAATAATGATGTCAGCAAATTGTCTTTTCAGACACAATGGTGTGGCTGTGTTTGTAACCCCCGATTATACACTTGGTTTACTGTTATTGGTTCATAGATGAATAATAATGTAGCCGACATTCGTTGGTCTCTCTTAAATACTTTGTACTGACAAGAGGGGAACATCGTTGCAGAGGCTGTCGAATTTCTTGTTCTAACATCTAATTCTCTTTCTCTGCTTCTATTAAACTGAACATGAAGATTTTTTCCTCACTTTTTTTAAAAGCCAACTTTCATTCGTTCGACTTCCTTATTTAGTGCTGTGTAAAGGAAGTGCCCAGTTGCAACACTGCTCACGGTTGCAAACAGACGGGCTTTTGTCAATTTCCCTCTTTTCCCGTCAACAGTGAACGTGCCTCTTGTGCCTCGGGTGTCGTGTGACAACAGCGTGTCTATGGCAATTTAATCCTCGTCCTTTCTTTCAGACTAAAGCGGCCTACGTGCTGTTTTATCAGCGCCAAGAGAAGAAAGAGTCCTCCAAACCTCAGCCGTCTGCCTCTTTGGGTGGAGATCCAGAGGCAGCAGAGGACCACATGGACACAAACTGAGGAGCATTGATGTGACACGCACTGAAGCGAAGTGGAGACAAAAAATGTGACAGAAGACTGGAATGAAAGCGACTAAACGGACTTCATCCACATTTTATTTGACTGGCGTCTCCGACTTGGGAGTCTTCTTCCCTTCAGCGGGAGATCCTGGCGTGGAACAAAATGTTCTAGATTTTCTCACTGGATGCACAGAATGTTAGCCATTCACACAAACATGTACATAAATATTTCTTTTGGCCACTAAGAAAAAAACAAGTCTTTCTTTTTTAAAAAAAAAAAAAAAAAAGCCAAATGCACATCATGTTCAACCAAAGTGTTCGGAGTTATTTATGGTGGTCAAATGTACAAACTTTAAAAGAGTAGGATACTATGTGCCTAGATGAATCGATAAGAATCTGTTCTGAGAGATCCAAACCTGAAACGGAATCATGAATAAATAAAGATAACTCTGGGACCTAATCTATCCTGTGTTCAGTGACTCGATGTGCCACTGTACACGCGAGTGAAGCCTCCTCACCCCTGTGCAGCTCTACATTAAATGTAGGCAGCGCCCTCTGAGCTAACTGCTCTCCCTGAGCTCAGATGGCGAGACATCTTTTTGTAATCGTGGCCTTCAAATTCCTGCCACCTGACGTCACCTGGATGCGCATAGATTTCTCCGTGAATTTACAATCTTTCTTCGTCGAGGTGTTTCAGAGTGGGAGGGTTGCGCTCACTTTTCGATCATTACAGTGTGTTGTGTCTGCTTGTATGGACGCCTGGCTATCCTGCAACAGCTTGTCCTTATTAGTCTTGTTGATGCTGCTCTGTAACAACACGGCCAGTGAAGAAAATAAACTCGTGTACAACTTTACTCATGGCCCTCTCGTACTTTGGAGGAGTGATGGCACAAGGTATTGCCGCAGAGTGCTTGTGTTTTCCATCGCCATGGCAGCAGGTCGGCTCTAAATACCACGCCAGGTTTGTTCGTGGGCTTGAAGATGAGTACTAACAAGTGTTCTCAAAGAAAGTGGAGTAATCCTGATGCTGTCATGTTGCAATTCAACACGTGCCCAGAGGGGCCGAACATGGGCCCTCAGGCCTCCCAGCACCCAGGTATGACAGTAAACTGTGTGTCCTGAGCCAAGTTCCTCTTGCTTTTTGTCATTTGTGAATGAGAAATGGGCAAAGCTCCCATCATTTCACACCAGTCCAGACACTCAAACTATAACAGAAACTCTCGGAGCCTTATTTCACAGACTGAGTGCCAGCATCAGGAAGACACACTCAGCAAGTGCCAACAAGCAGTCCAGATCTGAATCACACAGTGGTTGTGAAATACACAGTCCAAGTCACGCCTCTTCTAATGACACTGCACAACACCTTGCATTTATGGACACACAAACAGTTATTTTTGAGCCGCCACTCCTGTATTTTCCCACTCAATGAAGTGACCTGATGCTTCTTTCTTCAGTTGACAAGTGTGGGGTCGGACTTTGTCTTGCTTCACTCTAACTTCCAATGACACGTCTCAGGATATGACCATGAAGCTATGTCAAGTTTTGAGGTTAAATTCTGTGATCCACTTTCAGTGCATCCTCCGTGTGACATCGTTGGGCGACAGTAACGTTTGCAACATATCAGCCTACACGCACCGGTTGAACAAGGCCTTCCTCGTAAACATCTGGGTCCTTATCGTCAAAGATCGTCGCATGCTTCACTGAAAACAAATAGTTTGACTGAATGCTTTCAGAATATTTGTACGAAAGTATCAACCCCTGTGTGTTGTTTTCCTTCGCCTCAGTGACACTTGAGAGTGACCTCCCACTTTAGTAAAGTCAAGTTCAGTCAAATGTGAGAATCCAGGACCAATTCCAGAACCGTCCTCTCGAACACCACCGAGGCGTTCCTCCCTCTTTATTGACAACTGTGTTACCGAGTTTGCTCATAGAATTTGACAACAAAAGTAAAAGACCAAATGGATGTTTTGAGTAAAATGATTTATTGGGATAAAGCACACAGCAGTGCCATCATGCAACACTGACTCGGGCAGGCTCCGTCTCTCACGGGACATCAGGCGACCTCCTCACAGGCTTGGTTTCTGAGGGAACCTTCAAACAGTGAAAGCACAGAGAACAGACAGTGTTGGCAGGAGAGCACAGCTGCCGCGCCACTCAGCCACAGCTACTTGGCCTGGCTGAGGAGCGTCTTGATGTCGCCCTCGATGTCGCTGGTGAGGAACTTCTTGCTGTAGCGCTTGAAGGGCGTTCCGTCCGAGCTGATGAGGAACTTCTCGAAGTTCCAGGACACGTCGTTCCTGCAGACGGGACTCCAGATGACGGACTTGGGGTCGCTCATCAGAGAGGACGGGTCGTCGCTGGGGGACGGCAAGCTCTCCCTCAGGAACGTAAACAGTGGATGTGCCTCCTTCCCGTTCACGTCCGTTTTCTCCAGCAGCTGGAACTTGGGCTCGAAGCCATTACCAGGCCGGATGTGCTTCAGGGACAGGAGGATTTCTTCGTTCCTGCCGTTCTCCTGCGTGATGACACCAAGGAATGAACACGCTGGAGGCCAGATGGCTACTTCATATAAACCACCTGCAGCCTTCCCTTCCATATTCAACATACAACTGACTGATATCAAGCCAAATCAAAAGCGTAATGACTGGTGAACCGCGTCAGAAAACAGACCCAGATCAGTATCCAGGTCAGTTATCTCAGGGAATAGCGTAAATATGTGCTGAATACAACTTTTAAAAATAAATAAAAAAGTTCACTTCTGGTTCACTGCCAAAGTAATGTGTTTTTATAATAATAAATGTAATATTTATAAATGATATATAAAATCTTGAAACCAAAAATACACTATCAGTGGTTTAAAAATGCTCTTCACTAAAGAGCGGTCCAGAACAGAGAAGGGTCGGGTGTCACAAGATTTAGCCTCACTTCACTTGATGTGAACCACCTCATGCCAAGTGCAACTGTCTTGCTGATAAAAGATTGTTGTAGGGACCAACTCAGCCATCACTTGATATATTTCATAACAAGAGAGGAAAACAAGGAAGGAAAAAAACGTCACAGAGATTCAAGAGAAGAGCAAAAACAACCATGTAAATATGGACTGCTGAATACGCTTAAAGTGAGTGTTGAAGTTCCGGATGGAAGTTGTTGAGTAAACACGCTCATCAACAAGTCTGAGCCAACATGTCCAAACAGCCTGAACCACCGTGCGTCAAAGAGGAAGAACAACGGTGACCGGTTTGACTTCCTGCCTTTGAGCATGAAGGCATCCGATTAGCAGTAACGCCTCAATGAAGGCAGACATGTTTGCTATACATTAAGTTAATGTGTAACTTCTTGTGCAAATGCCATTAACACGTCGGTGTCACGGCGTTGTGAAATCTGCATTTTCTTTCTCAAGAGTTTGGCAATTTTTTAAGTGACAGCAACTTGTCATATTTTAAGGAAGCTGAACAGATTTTTGACACAGATATTGAAGACGAAAAACGTGTATTACATTAGATGAGCATCTGAATGATGACTTTTTTTCTTTTTGCCTGATCCCATCACTCATCGAGCAACAGGCTGCAACAGTGTGTTTGGCGCTCACCTGATGGCCGAACTGGTTGCAGGGAACCCCGAGGATGACGAGCCCCTTGCTGGCGTAGCGCTCGTGGAGCTCGTTCATCTGGGTGTAATCCCTGGTGGTCGTGCCTCAGAGGGACGCCACGTTCTCGATCAGGACCACTTTGCCTCGCAGGGTGGAGAACTTGAAGGCCTCTCCGCTGAGGAGTTGGCCAGTGAGCTCGTAGAAGCGCTTCGACATGGTGACACCGCTGCGTTCACTCGGAGGAGTCAGAGAGGTTTGGCAGCTGAAGCCGAGCGACTCTCGAGGTGCGCCAGAGACCACAGCGGCACTTCAAGATAAGTCCCTCCCTGAACTCACGTCTTCGTTTCAACGAGGCGCTGAACGAGCCTGAATGACTGAGAAGTTCACTTTAATTTTTAAAACCAAACAATCTAGATTGGTAGCCTCCGTTATTCTGCTTAAGTTATACATGTATGTCAGCTTTGATCGTCTTAAATAATTAATAAATAATCATAATAAACATTGTGTCACATAAGATATGTAACTTTATTTAAAATATTATATTATATTATATTATATTATATTATATTATATTATATTATATTATATTATATTATATTATATTATATTATATTATTATTAACAAACTCCATCATTCGAGGAACCAAGACATGTAGTTACAAACAAAATCTATGCTCGATTAAGTTTCTCACAGTCTAAACAGAATGAATTTCATTATTGAAAGTTGATTTTGGCATCTCAGCGGTTTGTGATGAAATGGTACTTATCACCTTTCAACTGCACCTGACTGGAGCAGCTGTTTTTGGTCTGTGCGCGCTACATTATCAGGGTGGTTTCGGAAGTGATCTAGGATTTCATGCACTTCAAATTACAGTTGCATTTATTTTTTGGCCCAACTCTGATTATTTCCAACTCTTGCAGGACACGTGAAATGAGCGGGTGGCTCCGAAACAGCTCATCTGTTGGACAATAAAGGTCATAAGAAGTTACATCAATGATGATAAAGTTGGTTTAAAGGACCTTCAGAGAGGTTTCTCTTTGAAAAACACCCCTCTCTGCTACATAGGAATGTCCTTTATAAGATTTGCTGGCGCCTTGTGAAACACCTACTGCTGCAGTCAGCGAAGGAAGTTGGAGATCAAGTCATCCTCATGACACGTTGGGTAAAAGAACCGTTTAAAAAAGTTTCTCCTAAATCAAACCACTTTGCGTTCTTGGGTTGATCAGTGTAATTATGTGTTTTTTTTGGTGGTTGTGATATAAGTAAAAACCTGGGCTGCGCTGAAGCCGCGACGCAGCTTTGTCAACACCTTATTCTTTGTTACGACTGCGCACTTAAAAACACACATGAGCGTGTTCGTTTAATAGTGCGGCGTGTCACGTTAAGGCCACCTTCACAACAAGTCTCATACACCGCCCAGTAACTATATCTCTGTCAAAGAAACAAACTATCCGCTGACGCCTCACTTAGAGCCCGACTGCAACTCCTGAACCGCATTACAGAATAATATAAATCTGTCAGACACATCGTATAAAATACACCCGAGAGTCAAATATTACAATTTAAGCGATGATTAATCATAAACTCTTATTAACTGCGAGGAACTTCTCACATTTAAATGGCTTTCATTCGACTATGCGTCACTGAAGTTGCAGACGGTTCCTTGGTGACGACAGCGGTTCATTGGCGCGGAATTGTGTTTTGTAATGTTGGACAGCGGGACCTCGAATGAGCGAAAGGTTGACTGTGGAACCGACTGTTCTGTCTTTACTTTACCGCTGTGGGCCAAGTCACCCCACTGTGACGACATCTTTTTTGTGTAGCAAAGTGTATTGAACTCGTGATTCGTGTTCTGTACCTGTTCACAGTAGGAGTGTACTGACCTGCGTGCTAACGTTGGTGTTTCTTGCCTCCTTCTCTCACCTGTTAAACCAGATGATGCGAAAAAAGAAGCGTTCGTCTGCAGCTAACGAGGACCCAGCAACCGCCTTAGCCACCAGTAAGTTAAATGAGAGCTTTACTTGTGTTCCCCCCCCTCTCCAGATCAACAGACATCACAACTCCTTCAAGAAATAGACGTTAAATAAATGCTTCTGTCCACGTCACAGTTCACACATATGTGGTGGTTATCTTAAATATTTGCACTGACAGAGATGTGTATTGTGCATTTCCAGAGCCAAAGAAGAGTCGTGCCACTGCTCGACAGACCAAAGATGCCCCAGAGGAAACAGTGGGCGGTGTTTTTGCCTCTTTTCTCCGAGAGGCTGGTGTCACGCTGAAGCAAGGAGGGACGCCCAATGAGATTTGTGAGTTGTCAGGTCTCACCGCCTCCCAAGCTTTGTGACCCAACTTGACCACATGAACTGTCCCTTTGAAATCGTGTACTTCCTCGTGAACCTGAGCATCTTTAAATCAGAGCTACTCTCTGCCACAGCAGTGATTTTCTCCTCTCACAAATGACCTGTCACCTGTCTCCACCTGTTCCTCCCTGCCTGCTCTCTCTCTGTGTTCTTTTGTTCCTCACATTTTTAAACATGGGTGACCTTGTAATGTAAAACGGTTCATTTGTATCTGCAGCTGTGGACCAAGTTATTTTGCAAAAAAGGATCCAGCAAAAACTACAAAAGAGTCCGCGGTACCCTGGTGTGAGTATTGAAATTGTATTTTAATCAACCTACTAAAGAAACTTGAGCTACCTGTTTTTAACACCGTTCAGATAATTCAAGAATTTATTTCGGGATTGGAGTCTTACATCGAGGACCTGGAGAGGTTCAGAAACTGTCTCCTCCCGTGTGCTCCACGATTGCCGGATGGAGAGTCAAGGTGAGGGTTTAAAAAAGCTGTCTGTTTCGTGTTTGTGCTCAACTACAGTGAACTTGTACCAAGGACACATCACTTTCATGTTTGTTTTTGTTGCAGTTGTGTCAGCTCCTTTCAGGAGAGTCTGCTTCGCATGCTTTTAGGCATCGAGTTGTTACAGGTATGTTTGACCTCTCATTACATGACAACCTTGAAAAACAGATGAAAATGCCTTCCTTATTCTGCCATATTTAACATAAACATTTGTTTATTTCATCCAGACTCTGATCATAAACACTTTACTTGAGAAAATCCCGGAGTTTATGCTTGATGGGTACGTATTCCTGAGTCAATTTAAATTAATTTTCTCAGCCACAACATGAACATGTGCTGCATTACTGTGGCTAATATGTCGACTGAGGACAACAGTACATCCCATGTGTGCGATGCTTCCCAAAAATGCCATATTGTATTATGTTGCTGCCGTAATGGCTTATTGGACTCGATTTGGACTTATGAGTAGCCAATATTTATTGAGATTCTGTTGCTTCTATCTAAGTTTTTGTTTATTCAGACCAACTCTCAAAATTATATTTTAATTTACTTGTGCCTGAAATTGGAGTGTTTTAGGCTTAAATGTTGTGCTGATTATGACTTAGTCTTTGTTGCAATATTTGTACCATGGATTGACCGCCAGATAAAGCCTGGGCTTCATTGAGTTCCTCAGTCTCCTGTAAGGCATGAGAAACATGCAACTGTGTGTGTTCTGATTTGACAGCGTGTTGTGCTATATGCTAATGGATTTTGTTTCTTCAGTACTGGTGATTTGGGTCTCAGCATTCCCCGTATAATTATAAACCAACTGAAATGGCTGGACCGAGTGATGGACAGCAAGGTAGTCATCACATGATGACATCATGATACTTACTAGTCAACCTGGGCTGTTCTCATTGACTCCGGCTCTCTTGACAGCAACTGGCCGCCAAGCTGATGGAGCTACTCTCCGTGGCTCCAGTGGACGTGCAGTGTGACATAATCACCAGTCTGCCTGAAATTCTGGAAGATTCTCAGCACAATGATATTGCGAGAGAGCTCAAGTATGTTTGTTTTATCTGCTGCTTTGCTGTTGATCATGTGCCGTCTGCTCCTGTGTCTCAGCCCCTTGTGTTTGCAGTGTTTTGCTGAAGGAGAACACACAGCTGACTGTCCCCATCCTTGATGCGCTCTCCAGCCTGAGCCTCAGTTCATTGTTACTCACTGAGGTAGCTGACCCTCAAATGCAAATTGTTTCTGTAGTTCTTCCTGAAAATCAATCAGTTAAGTGAAGCAATATTGATTTTAGGTTCGTGAATCTGTTATGGCCACTTTGTCTGCTGTTCGACTGCAAGATCTTCCTGTGGTGGTGAAGTTCATTCTGCACTCACTCTCATCTTCCGACGCATTTGAGGTGAGGTTTTTCCATATATGAAGGTGCCAACCTTCTTGTCTGGCAGCTGTCTATTTTAGGGAATTAGAAGCACTCCCTTGTTATTCCTGTCATTTTTAGCTGCACAATATGTGGTAGTTACTACACAAATGTTCTACAGTAGATATACAACAGCATTAATCAGAAGCCCCATTTGAAATAGTGAAATAATAAATGATACAAATAAAATGTCTAATGCGTTTATTTGTTTTTATTTCTCATTATTGATGTTTTTTATATGGTTAACTTCATGTAAATTATCTGCAGTAGTAAATAAATGATATCCAGTAGTTGTTTAAAATTCATATGATTTTTGGAATGATGGTTGTAAAACTGTTCAGTTGGTGATTTTAGTTTGTCGTTTTCTCTGTGGTCAGGTGGTAGCTAATCTGCGTAAGAAGCTACAGCTGGATGAGTGTGTGCTCCCCCCAGGCTTGCAAGCATCCCAAAACAAACTGAAGGGCAAAGCAGCTCAAGGGTAAGATAACAGGAGGATGAGACTAACATTTACTCTTAAGATAAGGCTGATTGGAATCGTGATCTCATTGGTGAATGTGTCATCGTCTTGGTTCCGGACCAGTTCCTCACAGTTCAACACTGATGGCAGCCAAGATGTAGTTGCGCTGTTAGTAGACGCCATCAAGTCAGCAGTGCGATTCCAGAAATCCACATCCGAGGCATGGATCAAGGTGTCACATATTTTTAACAAATTCTTGAACTTTTTTTTTCCCACTTGTTATTTTCATTTCTTCATTTTCTTTTTCAAAGGCAATCGAGTCTGTCGAGGAAGCAGAAGACCACAAGGTGAGTGCTTCTCACTTACAAGTTTTTGTCACTTCATTCTGTGATGCACCACTGCTGTGTCTAATCCTCAAAAGTTTGTTTAGGCATACGCTCCGTGGAGATGGCCAAACTGTTACAGTGTTGCCATACAATACGTAAATAACACCAGATAAGCCTCACCCTCACATAGCTCAGTCTATGTGACTCTATGAGTTAATAACATGTTGATAAAAATGCATGCAAACAAGTGTGAAAAACAACTGATATCAATTGAAGAATCGAGGAATTACGGTCAAGTGCCACAACGATAGAGTGGATGATCTGACTATCAAGTTCAAAGGTCATACCTACTTCTTTACACGGCACTACTGACCAAAGTGTAACCATCAAAATCTCTCTCTCGGCTTGTTGCTTTAAAATGAAACACTTTTTTAAAAATATTTTGTATTCATTCTTGTTTGTGCCATCCCTACTTTATTCTTCATTGGATTTCAAAGGTTTTTATACTAGGTTTTTTTTTTTCCATACAACAAAAGAACATTCACAGGAACTACTACTTAAAGGTTGTACTATGAGTGATTCACATGGCAGCTGCATTACTTAAAACATCTGAATTTGGAATTAAAGTAATGAGTAACAAAAACATTTTGGCTAGGACAGGACTAACAGGAAATATATGAACAAGTTGGGTTCATAGATCGTAGCTTTCATGATTCAAACTGAAGGCGACCTTCCTTTCTGATCACTGATGAGCCTCTTGCCGATCAAGGTCATAGATCTGCTGGTGCTCTTCATCCTTCACTCCACCAATGCCAACCAGAGCCGGAAGGGAGCAGAGCGATTGCTGAAAGTCAAAGTTCGGACTGGGTTAATCCTAGAGGGCTTGCTCCAGAAGACGTTCAAGAACAATGCCACGGTGGGTCCGAGTTACTTGGGTTGAGTTTAAATATGTTGTTTGTCTGTTCAACCTCTGCTTGTTCTGCAGGTCCTGCGTGCGTACTTTCCCTCCATCCTGGCTCTGGCTCAGAGCTTGCTGCGCTCACCCGATCCTTGTGTGGGCCCCTTTGGTGGTCTGATGTATCGACACTCCTTTTGTACCTTTGATTCATACTGCCAGCAGGTAGTGATTGAGATATTTCGGAAACATGTTTTGCTTTATCAGATCCACATGTCTGATTTGTGCTGATTTACAGGAGGTGGTGGGTTCTCTGGTGACCCATGTGTGCAGTGGAGTGGCCAGTGAGGTGGACATGGCTCTGGAGCTACTCTGCGGCCTGGTCACAGACAAGCCCTCTGACATGGCGTCTTATGTTGTTTTTGTCAAGGTAGGCTGGTCTTTACGTGGTGACCTCAGAAATGTATTTTTTACCGTACAGTGAAAGCAATGTACTTAATCTGATATGCTATTACACGTTTGACTCTTCACTCAGTTTCACTACGAGGGTTTGTCTTCATCACACAGGGAATATTAGACTACATGGACAACCTCACCCCGCAGCAGATCCGCACGCTGTTCCACCTTCTAAGCCGATTAGCTTTTGGGGAACAACAGGGATCTCATATCCAGGTGTATAATCTAAGCTTTATTAGGTCCAGTGATGTTTCTTTTTTCATATGACGCTCATTAAACTGGCTGCTGCGCTGCCCTACAGGATGACATGCACATCGTGATCCGGAAACAGCTCTCCAGCACCGTCCCCAAGTACAAGCGCATTGGTATCATTGGTGCTGTTATGATTGTGGGCAGCATGGGGACCCTCAGGTGAAGGCTGGTACTGGGCTGCTTACATAAAGCCTGTCACTAATCTGTCATGATGTGTGTCCCGTTACAGGCAAAAAGAGAAGGGGACTCAAAAAGGGGCTTTATCGCCAGACACAGTCAGACAGGTGTGTTGGAAGCAAGATGATAGAAATGAGACGTTTGTGAAATGAATTGTCTTGACCAAAGTGGAGCGGGTTATTGGCTGCTTTTAATGATGGAAGATTGATAAAATAATGAAGTCACATGACAGAGGTAGATCCTGCTTTTGGGGTTTTGATATACTAACAAGGGCTTTGTTGCAACGTGACTGACCAAGTACCACATTTTTTTTTAATGTCGTTGCATATAAATCAAATTTTATATTCATTATCGAGTAGCGATTGATGTATAAAATGCTACAACCTGATACTGGATCAAAATCTCCCCATATTTTCCTCAAACGTAAGTCGTTCTTCTCATTACCACGCTCCCGTCCAGTAATCGCCCTTTAAGACTATTTTCCACAGTTTAAATTAGCATTAAATTTGCTGTCATTTTACTCCCTTTTTTATTCTCAGCATCTATCATCATGTTATTTTCTCATCGTATTGGATATTGTACGTAACAATTTCATGCTTTTTAAAATTTCTCTTTCATGTTGTTGATGTAATAGCAATATCAATCAATATTAATATACTACTACTAACTTAATTTTGTCATCACTATCATTAATTCTATTCATTTTTTTGGCTGAAACATATGGCATAACAATGTGATTGCATAATATGAAATGAATATGTACTTTACTTTACCAATATTAATGTGTCGTATAATGGTTTTATCAATCAGTACTAGTTTTATGAACTTGGATTCTTATCTTTTAATATCTTTGAAACACTCCTTTCATTTATTTTTTCCATCCAAACAGACCACGTGGTTTTTGTACTTGACTGACTCTATACCTCTGATTGTCTGGAGAGAGCTTTGGCTTTGTTTCTGAACGTATTTGAAATCCTCAGGTGTCTGCCCTGTTAGATTTGGTTCACTCCAGCAGTGAAAGTTCACCTGAAGCTTCGGCTCTGTATTATGATGAGCTGGCAAACCTGATACTGACCTGTGACCTAGACCGACAAGTCCAAGTAAGTGTTAAAAATGGATTTAGATGAGTGATCCTTACCTCTGCATACGTTGTTTCCTTGCCACAGCAAACCTTTCATTTACTTTTTCGGTCTACAGGAAAAGATTGCACTCAGTGTTCTGGATAGCTTCCAGGATGACTTTGTCGTGGATCTTGGGCCTGAAATCTCAGGGTTAGTTCCAGACACGTGGTGACAGAGAACTCCTCATTCAGGGTGAGATATTTATTTGAGCTTTATTTTTTTAAGGTCCTTCCCATTTCCTGCCAAGGTGATGTATAACCTGGATGAAGATGATAGTCAAGGTGGCATCGCCATAAACCTGCTGCCACTTCTCACTCGAGACATTCAGATGAAAGCCGAGCAGCAGAGTGAGAAGAGGACGGAAAAAAAGTCAGTAACTAAACTCATAAAATAATTGGGTCACCCTTAAGACTGGGGAACATATATTACATTAATAAACTACTTATTTATGTGTTTTAGCAGCATATTAGCCCCAAATTGTGGCGTACTGATTAGCACCTTAAGCGTATTTATTGACTTGGAATGGCCTCTGAAAGGTCACTCTCAACAAAACAATTACTGATTATGAAAATAAATAAGCAAATAATTAGCTTATGAATAGCTGATATGTGTTCCCCAGTCAAAAGTGCTACCTATTATTGGATACCTGTAGTATTGATCAAAACATTTTTGTCATTTATCATAATCGTATAAGGAACTTTGGGTTTTTAACACTTACATTTTGTCTTAGCAGGAGAGTCTCGCCTCTCTGTCTGTCCCCTTTTTTCCGGCTGCTACGTCTGTGTGAGGAAAAGCAGCACCAGGGAGACCTGGAGGAAATTGACGCCTTGTTGGGTGAGAGTCCATCGGTCCATGGTTTCCGTGGGTCATTTTTATTGATATATATTATACATGAGTCTCCCTAGGTTTGCCATACGTGTCTGAGTCACATGTTAAGATGATATAGAGGCGCAGTCACAAGGTGGGGAATGTGATCAGTTCGAGGGGACTGGGTTGTGACTTCAGTGCGTTGAAGTTGAAATAAAAATCCAATATAAATGAAGTGCTACGATTCTGCCTCTCCAAGCCCTCATGTTGAATTTCCTCTGACTAAAGACCTGGCCCACTGCTGGTTGGCCTACTTACTAACGTGACTTTGTAGGCGGGTGGAAGTCGCTTTGGTTTGTGGTTCACTCTGGCTTTTAGTGTGAAGTAGCGTTACACAGAAATAAGATATGTTTTCCCTTGAGTTGATAGAGATTGCACATCACACGATAACCTTTGTAAATAGTGACAACGTTCTTCAACTGTTAGTATGTTGGCTCCAACATGAGATCCTCTGCGTTCATCATATAATCGATCTGTCATCTGATCTGATTGATGCTGTTGACAACCACAATGGAGAAACAGATGTGTAGTATACTGTAGATATATAACTGTAATGAAGAGAAACCAAACATCACAGTTCAAACCCCAGATGTTTGACTGTAGGTGTGTTGTTACAACCTTGTATATTACAATCGCTTGTTTTGACACCAGGAACATGATGGGAAAGTATGTTTTAACAGTGCAACCTTGAAATACCTCCATCACTGTAACTGTATCAGATTCTGTGCTAACTATCAAGTGTAACTGACTAAAGGTCCTCCAAGTGACAGACTTCATTTCTACATCTTGTATAACTGGCTAGTATGTGTTTGAACACTGTCAAGATTTAGAATTCATCAGAAATTGAAAAAGTCAAGTTCAAATGTTTCTCTGCTTAGAACGTATTCAAAGAATGTATCAAATTCAGTTTTGGAGAGGCGTGGATGTGCCACTGGGCCAACACCTGTTCTGTGTGTCATCTTGAGGATGGACTGGCCGACGGTTGCTGCTCAATATGACACAGATGTCAACTGAACAGGTCTCCTCTGCTGTTTAAATGATTTATTTGTCTTGGCTTTGCAGCTTGGCTGATGAAAGCCGAGAAGTGATTAAGTTGGGGGGGGCAGACTGCAGCCCTGAAGTGTGAATTAAAATTAGTTTGCCTAAAATCACCGCAATAATTGACTGAGAGATACTTAAGGCAATAATTGGAAGATGAATTAAGCATCATGGTTTGGGGCTTTATGTCTGTTAATGAGAGTTGTTTCAGTCTCTGGAATTAAGAATTTGTCACTCCGACCAAGACAACTTTCCCAAACAGGCTTGCGGTCTTCATTTCCTTTTTCATATTTACATACAGTTCCACAGGCTCTAATATGTTTTTGCTCTACAGGCTGCCCACTGATCTTAATGGACATGGATGTTGTCGACAAAATGGAGAGCCTGTCGAAGTCAGAAAGAGAGTTTACCTGTGCCTTGCTGTTTCATACCATCAACTGGTTCAGAGAGGTTACTGCGCTGAATTTCAATCATCTCATCCTCAGGTCACAGATCAATAGGAAATGCAGTAACCCACTGTTTTCTTAGGTGGTGAACGCCTTCTGTCGACAAAAGGAAACTGAGATGAAAATGAAAGTGATCACACGTCTGCAGAACATCACGTATCTCCAGACGCTCCTGGAAAAAGCTTTGCTTGGTGAGATGTTTACAGGTCATGGGCAATTGCATTCCCACTCTCCTTCAGTGAAAAAGATGAAACAAAATGCTGATGCTGCTCCAGGCATTCCTGGCTTTATTCCGCCGGTGGCCAACTTTGATGGTGACAGCAGTGACATCATTTTACCGAATTCATCTCTTCCTGCTAGCAAGGCCAAGAAAGGCAAGTGTGCACTGCAGAGCACTGATGTTTTCAAGATTAAAACAAGTATGAAATGATTTGAAGATGGACGAGGGAGGAAGAGGAAGGCCTCGCCTAAAAACACTTCTGGAAGCACTTCTCAGCTTGAAGAGGAAATGGAGGTGGAGGACAGTCACCAGCTGGTGAGACCCCACTGCTCTTGACTTCTGGTTCACAAGACGTCAGTTAAGTTTTTCTCTTGCAGGAACCCTGCGAGAAAGGGAACGAGAAAGAGAAGGAGAACAAGCAAGTAGTCAACATGGGACCGTACCGGCAGTTCTTTAGGGAACTTGACATGGAGGTTCTCAGTGTGCTGCAGTGTGGCCTGCTGTCACGATCTGTGTTGGATTCTGAGCTTCACACAAAGGTACAAAGCACCCACAAGGAAGAGTCAGGATCATACACTCATCGACAATCGCACAGGTGCAGGAAGATGTGCTTCTGGGTCCTGCTGAACTGGTCTTCTTGCTGGACGATATGCTACGAAAACTGGAGTTCTGTCTGACTGCCACTCCTGCCAAAAGAGTCCCCTTCCTCAAGGTGATTGCTAAACACAGTGATGGGAATAGAGATGCTTTGTACGGAACTTGGTAAAAATGAAGGCAAGGATGTTGCAGCACCACACATCCATGTGGCCCAGTTTGCCGCTGAACACTCTCTAAACAAGGATAAGTTGAGTTCAGTGATTAGTTAAAAGTGTTAGGTTAAATGAGCTCTCTGTTGGACACATATCGGGCGTTCACTCACAAAGTAAGTGATACACACTGCAAATAATGTGGTTCTTAACATGATAAAAATGATCTTGGATTAAGCCTGAATTACTTGGTGTTTTCAAGCCCAGCCTTGTCTTTTTGTCTGTAATAGACAGGCAATCTTAAAATAAAGTAAATAACTGTTGTGTTCATAACTGGTATGATATTTTGCATCGCTGCCATAAACCACCCCACCCATCAAACATTTGACCCATTTTGTGGCTGTTAAAAGTTAGAATCTGAGCAAAATCCTCTTTATTTTCTGATGTTTTGTGCTTAAATCTAGTATACTAAACTGATTCCTGGGTTGCCAAAGTTACAGTTTAAGTAATAGCAACTTAAAATCCACATTGTTTTCTCATTTTACGGCCCCGTGGCTACATCTCAATCCCAGATATGCTGATCTTAATTCAAGAAATCTTGTCAAGTGAAATGATCTTGCTGCATGGGCAGATAGTTTCACTGGTTGACTCGGACTTTGAGTGTCTTCCTCTTGTTTTTAGATGTCCATTTTTGCATTGCATAAAAAAAATCCATGGTTTTTCAATTAATCTGCTTATTTAATAATTTGCTATTCAGGCTCGGGTCGACAGAAGTATTGGCTTCTCCCACCTGCAGCAGCGCAGTACCAAGGATATCGCTTCTTTCTGCGTTCAGCTGCTGCCAGCTCTTTGCTCACATCTGGAAAATTGCCACAATTTCTTTCAGGTAAAAAAAAAACAAAACCAAAAACCTGACGGTTTTTCATGATCTGCTTTGTCTGTGAACATTTTGGCTGCAGACGCTGTTGTCAGAAAACAACGGTGTCGTTGATGGACCTGCCACGGATGTTGAAGAACACAAGCTGATGTCTTCAGCCTACCAGCTGCTCCTTCAGGTCCTAAATACCTCTTTCAGTTGGTGAGGAAAAGTGCTACACATTTATTTATTTTCTCAGTTAAGCAATGGCTTATTCGCAGCACTACTGGTTTATAGGTCTGGCTTCAGCCACCCAGGGCAGCGGGGCTTACTTAAGAAGGCTCTGGCTGTTCTAGCTGGCAGGATAAAAGAGAGAAGTGCTGAGCCAAATCTGGAGCAGCTTGTGAAGTGAGTACTGGAAGCGATCAGATGGGAGATGAAATATTTAAGTGAAGCTCACTAATGATATGTGCTGCTGGCTCTTACACGTGGTAAAACGGTGTGGATGATTAAAAAAAAGTGTCTTGTATAATGTGTCTTTTTATAAATGTATCATTGTTCTCCTGCATTAGACACAGCTTTGAGTACCTGTTGAACTTCCGCGACACCATCCCGAACCTGAGCACGGCAGTGTGCCTCTCCCAGCTTCTGTCTACTGTCTCTGAGAAAGGAGGAAGCCCTGCCTCCTTCAGATTGCAACTTGGTAAGTCCTGGATTGTTAAATGTGAATCCATGTTTTGACTGTCTAACTTGGACTGATATGATGATTGTTGCTGTGTTTTGCCAAGCGTCTCTTGCGCAGAGTTTCCTGAGCCAAGCTTGGGTGACGCCCAGTGGGGAGAAGGAGCGAGGGAACAAGTTCAATGAAGCACTACATGCTGTTCTGAGGTATGTTCTGAGTGTTAACCATGTGTTGTTGTTCAGTTGTGTTGGAGTAGCTAAACTTCAGACGGACACTGTGTCTGCAAACTGCTGTGAACTGTCTGATGAGGACATCCTTAATGTTTCCACTGTATTCAGCACCTACCTGGAACATGTCGAAGATGTCATGAATGCCATAGAGGAGATTTCTGGGGAAGGAATTTCTGAGATTATTAACGCTTCGAAAGACGAGAGCTCCACGACCTGGCCGACTCTCAGCAGGTTGAGTATTCATTTTCATCATCATCACTACAGTGGTTGTTTCGCAGTTGTCATTGTTTATGTCCTTACAGACAAACCTTCCTAGTATTCTACAAGGTCTTGATGGCAGAGCTGGATAAAGCAGTCCGCAAGATCCCTCCAGGAAAAATAAGTGACACCCCTCAGGTCTGCCACTAGAGGTCATAACAGTTGGATTTTTTTTAATTTGTGCAGTCTCAAAACAATTCCTGGAGTTGGTGCAAAGCAAATTTACAAACTCTGAAAACACATTGACAAACTTGCAAATACAAACACAAGTTAAAAAATTGTTTAATAGTAAAGAAGTTTGTAAATTTGTTTTTTTCCTCGTGAGTCAAAGGTCATTCAGGATATCTTTAGTGTGTGTTCCTCCAAATGTTTTCATCTGTTCCTCTAGGTTCAGAGTGAGAAGCTGCTCACCTGGAACATAGCCGTCAGAGATTTTCATGTCCTGGTCAACTTAGTGAAGGTACGTCTACAGCTATCCGCCATGATGAAGCTGTTTGGATCATCCACCCCCCTAAATACTCTCTGACTTCACCTCGCAGGTCTTTGACTCGAGGCCGGTGCTTAATGTGTGCCTCAAGGTATATTTGCTGTGACTGTGAATGTTTCTTCTTCTCAGTAGATGTTGTTTTACCGAGTGTTTTCTTTCGCAGTATGGCCGTCTCTTTCTGGAGTCGTTCCTGAAATTGGGAATGCCGTTGCTTGACTACAGTTTCAAAAGACACAAGGTACAATAATGTGCTTTTACATCAGGCAGGCTTGTGTAATTACTATAGTAGGATGTTTTAGTTTTGACCTTGGTGGCAAAAAAACTAATTCAGCAGTCCCTTCAGCATTGGCAGTTTGTGTTTCATTGGTCATTTTGAAACCCAGTCACTGCCAGCAGCTCTGATGGATGGGACCATGCATCGCACTGGTGGGGCACAGATAACTCTCTCTAACATGATGATACCCAGTTATGCCTCTCGTACCAGCCATCTTGTTTCTAGTGAAATCTGATGAAATTACTTCAGAGCCCTTTTTTGTAACAGTGGCAGGATGCGGTGTAGCAAACCCACCAGTGCGAGCGCTGCCTCAAATATCGAAACTTGGAGGCTTTGACCCGCTTCCTCGGATGAAAAGCTGCTGATGCTTTTAGCTTAGACTGTGCTACAAAATATCCAAATCTAGCTCCAGTTTGCCACGTGCACTTTGTATGTTTGGATTCATTCATGAGCACTTTGATGTTTCATATAATAAGTGCATCAGGAGTAACGGTGGTTTGTGCTGCACCTCTTGGTGCTGCTGAGTGCACGTTTCTTGTTTGTAATTGTTATATTTTCTTCGTTTATTTGTACGTTTTAAATGCTTTTTGCCCCAAGTTTTGTTTATTTCTGACACAGATAGACCTGTCATGGACTGCAACCATGTTTTTTTTTTTGATGTCACTCACAGTTTTTTCATTTCATTTGCCTCTCAGGAGGACATCCAAAGTTTGCTGAAGACCTTCCAGCTCAGCACCAGGCAGCTGCATCACTTGTGTGGACATTCTAAGGTAAGGAATGTCTGCTTCAGGAACCGGGAAATTACGTGAAAAAACGTGCCTGAAGATAATTCTGTTGAACTGACCAGTGCCATTCTAACAGTCAAAATATTTACAGATAAATAAACAATATTAGCTGAGGGTTTTCATCTTTAAACACCTGAAATGGGAACAGAAAGGTTGAAATGTCACGAGCTAAACAGGCAGGGCTTGAATGAGGGGAGTAATGGCCCGAAAATAACCTCATGATGTATCACACAGATTCACCAGGACACCAGCCTGACCAACCATGTGCCAGCTTTGAAGAAAAGTCTGGAGCTATTCATTTACAGAGTGAAGGCCATGCTGACCCTCAACAACTGCCAGGAGGCATTTTGGATGGGCAACCTCAAGAATCGCAACCTGAAGGTCAGCATTTTTGCTTCAGTTTTGGTCCTGGACTCATGAACCTTTTGTCCTGTAGGGAGAGGAGATTCTTTCCCAGAGTGCACAAGCAAGCGATGAGGAAGAGGATGAGGAAGGCCGACCTGCAATTCCTGCTCAGGATCAGTCAGAGGACGAGGTAGTCGCCAGTGTTATGTTGGTTGCAGAGTATGACAGTCGAACAAATGGGAGAGACGGAAACAGTCTTCTAATGTCAATGCAACTGTGAATACATGACACACTTGGCTAAATTGGACAAAATGGAAAATAAAGTGCCATCTTTAGTGAGTCACATGAGGAAGTCATTATTGTTTTAGCTGGATTTTGTTTGTGCTTTCCATTAATGCCTTTTTCATCGGATGTTTTGCCTTCTACGCATTAGATGATGGGTTAATGTGCAATGCTGCTGAGGCAGTTTCATAATGGGGAAAATAGTTTTTGGCACAAGCGTAGTTTAGTCAACGTACTATACATTGTCGTACTGCCTCTGCTCTTTGGTCAATGAACTTCAGTGCAGGTTGCTTTAGGTTCAGCGCTAACAGTAGGGCTGATAAGATAACTGGTCTGTGTCCAGCTAATGATTAGTGGACAGCAGGTGGAATCATTTTCTCGAGTTTTCCCTTCATTTTTTTTTCTTTATTTTTTGGGGGGGTAGGTGGGATCCCTGAGCGTGTGAAAAAGGCCGTTTTAATTCATGTCTTTCTCTCCTGCTGGCCCAGGACAGTGACGCTGACGGAAACAACCGGGTGACCGAAGAGGCAGATGGTGCACTGGATTCATCTGATGACTCTGACTGACACTGTCAGAGACACAAAGGTTGTCTTGAGATTTATAAAGGTTCAATAATGTTGACGCAGTCAATGGCTGGATTTTAAAGCAGTACATCATTTCATTTTAAGTAAACTCAAACTATTAATTCAATTACTGAAAAAAAAGATGACAATGTCGTAGCAGCTTTCAGCTCACAGCCCTGGTACATGTACACGCTCACATATGAGATATGGACACGGATATGATCTGCCCATTTGCAAGTGAAAACTACAAGCAAATTCTGTAATTGATTTGACTCGCTCCTGTTCTTTTCCTTACAATGAGATTCTCTTGACAAAAACAACATTCTGGTGAATTTGTTGCCCAAGACTGAACACTGAGGTCTTTGTTCCAAGTAAAGCTGAGGGAAAGTAGCAGCTGTGATTAGAGCGATCTCTTGATAAACCCCCTCTGCTCTTTGATGCTGAGTTACATGAACACATTAAAGCCTTCGCTCTGCAGCGTCTCCTGGATTTGCTTTATAGATATGAGAAATGTTTCAGGTTAGGCCGTCGAGCTAATGTTCACCGTGTTGCATCAGTTAGGATTCAGATGTTTCCAACTGTTGCGTAAGTGTTTCACAAGTCGGTTCGCGAGTAAACAAGTCTATTTTGTTGCCATTGTCGGCATTAAAATATCTGTGAAAACAATTATGCAACAGAAGGACACACAGAAACATCAACCGTGGTCATAATTCTGTTTGTATTAAATGTGTTCTTGTTCATTTAATTACTTCAATGAGTAACGTCTTCAGTCGCTACTACGTTCAGGTCCTAAAATTCTGCGAATAACTGTTAACACAAAAAAGTGACAATGCTCTGGGTAAAATCAGATCAGAAATGGAGATGATTATTGAAGGGGTTTCAAGTCACATTTATTGTTTTCAGTCACGAAGACCGAGGGGAGATTTACTGCTGAGCTCAGTGATGTCAGCAAGGTGGCAACACTAGAAAGGCAATCGAACAGCAACTAGGAAGGCAGAGAGGCAATGCGTACCTCCATGCAATGTCATTGTCCAAACAGAGAGAGGCGCTTTGACCAACAATGACTTAATGCTGCTCAGTAATGCAATCTATGGAGCATTTCGTTAAAAATAAAAACCATCCTCTGCAATCTAGCATCAATCTAAGAGCCGCCAAAATGAATGAAACACTTTACTTTAATAACTGTACGATATGACACACATTCTAATTTACTTTAATATAGTGTTGTATTGCTTGTACAGGCATTTGCTTTGTAGTTATTGTTCTCTTTAAAGGCATTTCATTCCTATACTGATAGTTTTTTTTTACCCTTAATATTTTCAGCACAACATAATATATTCAACATTATTCATGAGTTCTGACTTCTTGAGATTGAAATTGTTTTATTATTATTACTACTACTACTAAGTTTATACGATCTACACTTTATATTTGAAGAGAAAAAGTGATGAGGTGAGTCCAGGTGAGTTGAGTGTTATTAGTGGAACAGTCGCCAGACACAATGGAATAAACATCCAGATTATACCTTATTTTTGAACTCATTTATCCCCCAGTTAACGCGCTTATAGCAACTGGCTGTTGACAAACACGTGTTTATCTGACCAAGTACAATCACAGCAATAACTGAACTTCTAAAAAGTGCTTTTTAGAACACCGTTTTCTTTTTCTTTATTTTTGTAACAGTCCCGAGTCAAATGCATATACACTTAATACTGGAGTGAGATACATGGGCACCGGCAGTAAACACTGCTCTCTCCACATGATACATGAATCGAACACTTGGTGTGAAAAGATGCGCAAGTCCTCTTGACGTCACACCGAATAAGACAAAATAAATCACAGACCTCACGGGTTTGTGTTCTCGGACTGTTGTCAGTCAACGCAGCGCAATGAAAGAGGGGTGGGCCGCGCTCTTGGCACTAACGGAATTGACTTTACTCAACATGTAGGTTTGTAATAGCGCGACAATACAAACCTTTTCATGTTTACTTCACCAAACGATCATCATGAAAAGTGTTGCCGCTACCAGTGATTGATAAAGACATGGACCTGCCCACTGCACCCCTCTTCCAGATACGAATGGTCCATCCCGGAAGTGAGTCGACTGTTACAGTAAACAAACCGTTTTCTCTGACAACTTGAACGAGCTTCTCCTTTTCTCTGTCGGCTTTTTGTGGTAATAAAATCCTAGAGAACATTAACATTTACAACACCACCGGCGTCTCTGACCTCGTGGGGGATACTTCGACTTGTTAGCTGGTTCCAAGTACTTTGACATTGCCTCACCATGTCAGATTTAATTCTGCTTCTGCTCATCGTCGTCCTGCTGGTGTGTTTGCTGCTGACTCTCGGGGGCTTCTTCATTTACTCGGGGCTCCTGGCTGACGTGGACATCAAAACTGGACCACCTCCAATCAAGAATGTCACCATCGCTTACAAGTTCCGTGAAGGGTCCTACAAGGATTGTGGCGCAACCTTCACGGAAGCCTGCAGCATTGCGCCCCAGCAGAAAACCATCGGCGTCTTCTACGATGACCCCAAGCAGGTGAGATGACCCCGCGTGACCCCGTGGCATGACCTCAAAACTCGGTGTACTTTGTCGCTCGGTGTTTCCTGATAAGATATGACATTTACATGACACTTTTGTGCGTGGAGCAGTGCGGGCTGTGATGGTGGTCCCTCATTTACAAGCAAGGGGCCAAAGGGCACAAAAAAAGTGAGCATCTCCAACCGGGAGGAGGCCCTGGGGCCCACCCAGGACACGCTGAAGAGTTTGAGACTCTCACCTGGAACTGGTCAACTTTTCCTCCTGAAGAGCTGAGGACATTAAAATCTGAGGTTACAGTCTCAGATGGAGCGCAGATACTGTTTTAAAGTGACATTACTTCCACTTATTATGGAAATTCCTGTGAACAGCAAACAAACTGCACAGAAATGATATAGGCAGCAATCGCGCTGCTTGTGTTTTAATGAATCTTATTTCAGTGCTTGAATCCAGTAGCGTCAGAGCAGGTTCTTCTGTGCCCTGTGAGATTGTTGTGTCTACATGTGGATTAGATTTATATGTAGAGTAGTTGCCTGTAAGTTGGGGTTTGGTCGGAGTATTTTCTAGTGGTATGGAACCAAAAACTCTTTCGCGTTGGTGCATGTTTGTAGGAAAATAAATGGTGTAAGATAAGGAAACCAGTCTCACTTGCGAGAACAAAGTCAAAAGTGTTGGCGGTAATTATGGTATATGGTAGTTGTGCAGAAAAAGTGGTCTTCACGTCTGAGTGGTTCTCCAGGCTGTTTACTGCTTCTTGCCCCAGCTAGCTGGGATAGACTCTGTCCCTCCACGACCCCGTGGAAGCAGATGAGTTTCCACATTTCCAGGTAGATGGAGAGCCAGTGCCTGCAGGAGCGGTTTTTGCTTTGGCTCTCAGTTCTGTTCATGAGTAGCTGTCAGCCGAGCAGCTGAGGAGTGAGGGAGTGGGCTGGCTTTATTGTGTGCAGGAACAACGTGTCGCACCATTTTTATTTTTACTTTACAGCATGTAGCATGTGGCCAAAGTGAATCAGTCTGCCTTGAAACCTAATATGAACCTATTCTGGAGCTGTAGAAGAGCAGTCGCACAGAGGTTTTTTAAGTGATTTAATCCTCTCATTTCAAAGGTTTTGAGGAATATGATCATCAGTTCTCACTTTAATGTGGAACACTGGACATTACGCTCAGAGCCGCCGTCGTCTGCCTCTTTAAAGGCCCGACCGCTCAGGAAAGCCGCCGTCTGCTCAGACTGAGGCTGGATGATGAAACCAGTCAGCTGTTCAATGCCACGTTGCACTGTTGATATTTCCCCCTCTCATCTGTGGCTCCTGGGCGTTTCATCACTTGTTGGCATCTGACTTGGATCTGGTTTGAACTAAAATGGCTTATTACCGCATCATCACTGAAGCATGAAGGAAGTCAGGCTGAACCACCGCAGGTTTAGTTCTGCACGAACGAAAACGACTCTCTGAAGTGACTTTTTCTTAGGTAAAACCTAAAAGAAGAACCTCTGTTCTGTGACTCGAGAAAACGGGCAATAGCTTTAGCAGCTGTGGTCACCGTATTAGAAGTTTAAAATGGAGAGAACTCGCTCAGCCTGAGCCACAGTCCATGCTCAAATGAACCTGCAGGGTAAAACTCTTCATGCTGCTTCCTCATCTAAGCCCTGTTGCACTGCCAAACTATCGCCACCTCTGTTTTGTCCACATCAGATCTGTTGTGAAGTGGAACGTTTCCCAGGCTCCTGCTGACTCAGACATTTTTAACATTCTAGCTACCAGCAGCAGATGAACAGTTGCAACAGCAACTGTGGCTGTTCCAATTGGCTTCTACTGTATTTTGAGTGACACATCATCTAAATGTGGGGTGGTTTTCTGTGATATGCTCAGCATAAAGGCGGATCTTATGTCAACATCAGAAATATTCCACTCCAGCTGCAGGCGTGGCGTTGTGTGCTAAAGGCTTGTATCCATATAATACTGACAAACCTGCTCGCTGTGTAGTGTAGTTTTCCTGTTCATTTTTTACTTCTTCCATCACATTAAGGAGGCATCGTAGCTGTCACTCATAGAAGAACTCCAGGTGTTTGACTAGAACTCCAGGTGTTACTCATCTGTGTTACAAAACTCTTTTTAGCCGACAATATGAATATGTAGAGGAAGAATCTGCTCTTGAGATTCATGTTTTATGAACACTTAATGGGGACTTATATTATACTGTGTGATAAAATACAACAGTGAATGTAATATAATTCATTAGTCAAATAAAAGATAATGAGTTGATGTAAATAATAAGCCGCATTCATCTTCTGTTCTCTTTATGGGGGACATTATTCTGTGTGCTACATTACACAATGGCATTCCATGAGCAAAACTTCCACGGTGAGGGAGACTGAATGGACGGGAAATTTCACTTTACAGAAAGAAAGATTGTGTGTAAAGACTTTTAAATTTGATCATTCCGGTGTCAAATATTGAAATGTAATTATTGCAATGAATTCATGATAAACCTAGATAAAAACATAGTCCCAACTAAAGAGGACTATCAGTGGGATGAAGAAAAGTGTGTAAGCATGAGGTCAAGTCTATTGTCTCCCATGATTCGACCTCAGTTTTCTTACCCTCTGGTATCCAACTTATGACCGTATGAATCATCCGAACACAGCACGCTACAAGCTCAGTTGTGTTTCAATAAGTCTTTGGTTTGGTGATGATGTCAGGAAACGGCTTTGAATGGCTTGTTGTTTTTTTTTTAAAGAAAGGTTTGTGGTTAATGTGAAGGATCAACGGTTTGGTTTCGTGTCTTGTCACCTGAGAACAGGGTGGGTGGATTTACGAATTGAGTCTGCACTTGTTTGTTTTTGCGTAGTTCTACCCAAGAATCACCTTCATTCTCCGCACAGATATAACGTCTCCATCAGGTGGAAGTCAAGAGAGCAGCATGACCAGAAGCAGATTTGTCATCATCAAGCTGCAAAGTGATCTGTGAAGAAAAACGTGTTAAATAAGAAACTAGATCATCTTCCTCAGGATAGTGTCAGCGCTTCGCTGTGATACAGAGAGCAGCTGTGTCCTCTGTCTTCTGCTGATCCGGACCAGTTTTTCCATAACTTTTTTAAATGGCCTCCTTTGTGCAGAGGCAGACTGTGAGTCATCCAGTGGGAAAGTGTGGCTGGAGGCCCTGCGGGCTCCTATTAAAACTCCGTGGTGAGTCGGCTTGAGGAGAAGCCATGAAAAGGTTGTCTCAGCGGAACTGCGTTCACACAGATATTCCAGGCGGTTTACGTCCTCACTCCTCTGACTCATGACTGGAAGAACATACGGTGTAATAAAGCATTTGCCTAGAGCGTCGTCCAGGGTGTCCGGGACTGATAGAAATGTGCTTTTAAAGTACGATTGTCGGTTCATTTCTACGTATATTTGACGGTACAACAGCATCAAGTGTGTCTCCCTGTCTAGTCAGCAAACTTTATTGTTGCGGCCACTAGATGGCAGCACCGGCGTTTGTAATCCGAAGACCCGCCTGCGTGTCACTTCTACCGAACGTCTTCAAAGATGAGTATGGGACTGTCAAAAACTCTATTTTACTAAACCCTGATTCACTTGTAATGGCGACGTGTAATGCATGTCTGTAATGATTTACTTTTTTTTTTTACATAATTTCCACAGACTTGACTCTCCTTCTGTGATTTCCTCTGTTGGTCTGATGCACGGTGGAAGGCTCTGCTCTGTCCTGCCCTTGACCCCGGGGTCAGGACTGTAGAGCGTTGGGCTCCCGCCACCTGTCTCCACCTCTTCATTCTGACCAGCACGTTGATCAATTCATTGTTTTATCCACTGGAGTTGTTGCTCCTTGACTGTCTGGACTCCACCAGGCCTAACTAGTATATAATGCTGACTGCGGCCCTTTTCCCGTCAGAGGAGGAGGATGCAGCTGTGTGAGTTCAGTGGTCTCAGTTAAAGGTTAGAAGTCTGAAAGGAAGCAAGCGTGTGGAAGTGGTTCCTGTCGTTGCTCATTCATGCACACGCGAGCTTGCGAGACTCCACTGTTTGCCACAGAGACCCTGAGGAATTAAACATTTTTGCTCACTGTTGCTGTGATATCAGGCTTAGTCAAGTGGATGCCGACCCTTTAAACTTAGTTTATTGCGACATTTTCCGCTTCTTGGTTGCAGCTGGAGGGTGTATAACGGAGGGGCCTTCGTCACGATACCGGGCGGTGGAGGCCGGTGGGCGTGTCTGTGCTAACAGTAAACAATCTGAGTGCCAAGACGGATGTCCTTTTGTTGCCTAGGTGGCATTTACGTGCTTCACTGAGGCCCTGCGTTGGAGACACGCGCAGATTTGCGGCAGGCAATGTAAACCCGCTCACCTCGCATCCTCTCCATTTCCATCTCTGTTTGATATTTTGTCGCCGGCCCACTCAGGGCGTCCGTGACAAGCAGGGGAGAATGAAATGTCCTGTGTAGACATACGTGGGCTGGCGGAGGAGAGCGGACGTCGATTGATTCGGACTCACCTTGAGAGCCTCGCCGCGCTCCGATCCATCAGTCAGAATTTCTGATCAGGCCGCTGCGCACCACTCGCGGTCTCAGCCAGATTTATTAGCATTTCACCGCCGCGTGTCGGCTGATACATATGAAAGGGCAGCTTCTGGCAAGGATGTTGTGCTTGGCTATAAAATGAGCAATAAACACACTTGCTCTCTGAAGTCTGGCTCCACGAG
The DNA here is from genome assembly GCF_027744825.2 of Synchiropus splendidus. Taxonomy (NCBI): domain Eukaryota; kingdom Metazoa; phylum Chordata; class Actinopteri; order Syngnathiformes; family Callionymidae; genus Synchiropus; species Synchiropus splendidus. The sequence goes on from NC_071339.1 coordinate 2,070,189, forward strand.
TCTTCAGGTCGATGTTTTTGAGGACAGGTGACACACGGGCTCAGTTCATGCTGATGGACTGTGTCAATAGAAAAATGCTTGACTCTTTTCACCAGCGGCCGCGTATTCCAGTGGCTTTTTTCGGCTTCCTCGACGCGGTGGCCGTTCAGCTGTCCCATTAGAGAAGATCAGCATCTCACCCAGACATCTGGCTGCTCAGGTGCCACACTCTGTCCAGCTGGCCCAGGAGCCAACAAGCACTTCCAGCACCGGAGCCAAGTAAAAGCCGCGCTCTGCTTCCGGCGCTTTGCTTATCGGTGCCAGTAATTATACATGCCAGAACTCCCAGGATGCCATGTGTAATTACCAGCCTGGTCTGAGCACAGCCTTAAGGGACGGGTCCTGATGGAAGGGATCATCAGCCTGGTGTTTAATCACCACGCCGGGGATGTAGTCTCACTCAGTCGGCCGAGCGCATCTGAGGCATATCAATCTCATGGCGTGTGGTGACACGTACTCTCAATGCTTCCTCAGTTATCTGAACTGGGATTTGCTCCAGTTTCTTATGGACCTTGTAACTGCATGATACGAAACAGCATTTGTTTGTTTTGGTCCATGTACTGTTGTGCGTCTCTAAACTTGCTCCACTGGTCCTGTAAAGCACAGTTGAAGCTCTTATTGACTCACCGACGTCATCCGATACCAGGCGCTTATTTTGCCAGTGGACTTGGCTGTTAGCTTCATCTGCATGTTCGGAGCTTGTGATTTGATTTGGATTCTACAGGTTGCCATTGGACTCAGTATCGATTCAGTTTGATTCTATTTCAAAGGCTTTGATGTCAGTTCAGTAAGGAGTAGAAAAACAGTGAGAGTATCTTGTTTGATATTTCATGTCCATGTCAACGTTGGTGGCATGTCACCTCATGTATTGAGCCGTAGAAAATCTGAAAAGATGACGCTAAGATTTAGCCACCGAGTCTGATCACGTCTCCCAGGTTTATATGCAGTGCAATGAGTAGTTCCCTTCCGTGGTGAGAGGTGGCGCGGTGAGCTCTTCGGTCCTTCTGCTTCCCCTGACCATAGAGGCAGATCAATGGCAGCTGACAGGTAGCGAGGAGCCGTTTCAGACTGTTCTATGGAACTGTGTAGACAGTGATGGTGCTGACTGATGCACTGGTTTCACTTCAGCGAGCGATGGTTCAACGCCGTCACCATGTCATCATCCTCAACACCAGGTTTTACATGCGCAAGTTTCTCAATACAATTAGATACTGTGGAGACTCTGTTGTCTACCGATCACATAAAGGATAGATGTCGGGTAACCAAAGCACATAGCCGTGCTTTTGATCACTTTGTAAGGAAGACAAACTTCATTAGGTTACACACACCACATCTCATTGTATATGAGGTTATGAGACATCACTAGATCATGAGTCTCAGCTGAAGCCGCACATCAGTCCACTCATAGTCCAGCTACGGGCCGCATGCTGTCTTAGCCCAGCTATGGGCTATGTGCTAGCTGAGCCCAGCTACTGGCTACATGCTAGCTTAGTCTGGCTACTGGTGACATGCTAGCTTAGTCCAGCTACTGGCTACATGCTAGCTTAGTCCAGCTACTGGCTACATGCCAGCTTAGTCCAGCTACTGGCTACATGCTAGCTTAGTCCAGCTACTGGCTACATCCTCGGTTAGTGCAGCTACTGGCTACATGCTAGCTTAGTCTGGCTACTGGTGACATGCTAGCTTAGTCCAGCTACTGGCTACATGCTAGCTTAGTCCAGCTACTGGCTACATGCTAGCTTAGTCCACATACTGGCTACATGCTAGCTTAGTCCAGCTACTGGCTACATGCTAGATTAGTCCAGCTACTAGCTACATGCTAGCTTAGTCCACATACTGGCTACGTGCTAGCTTAGCCCCGCTACTGGCTACATGCTAGCTTAGTCCAGCTACTGGCTACTTCCTAGCTTGGTTTGTCTTTTTTTCAAAGCCAGACTAATGCAATAATCCTGTTTTCTGAGCCGTCATGTAACGGCAGTCAGTGATTTGAAAAATGATGACTGTCCCGCTCGAGTTTGTTGGTCATGTTTTTTGCTTCTTGCAGAGCTGTTTACTTCAGCAAGCTTGGGTTTTGTATTGCTGTTCTTCATGCTCTGGTGCTTTGTGGTCCAGTGAGGTTCCAAATTTGCAGAATTATTGACTGCACCACAGCGAAAGGCTGAAGTTGCCCTTTTGGTTATGAAGAGATGGTCATAATAACTCGCTTTCAAAGTCCGATATTTGTGATGTCTAGCTTCATAAATGATGGTTCAGGTCAGAGCGGCTTTTGAATACATCATTTTATGTCTGTGTTTATAATGAACCGAAAATTCAGCCTCAGAAAAAATGACTTGTAGCACCAAAATAAAACACTACTGGGCTGCTTTCTCCGTCTTTGCTATGACTATCCTCAGGCTTGGACCGAGACCATGACTCCCTATTGATGACGATGATTCAGGAGGTGATTGCAGTATCATTGGAGCCGTTCTCAGGAGAATATCAACCACCACCGGAATCTAGAAGTGACACTTATGCAAGCTGACGTCCTGCTAGTTGTTGGGACTGCAGATCCAACATTCGCCACCGTGACGCAATGCCACAGGTGTGTTGGTGAATGCTGCTCAGTGGTGCTGTGGTTGCCTCTCCGTCAGTGGGCTCAAATGATGGGATGTGACTTGAGAAATTATGTGAATAATTGTGTGTGTCTTTCTTTTTTTAATTTTTATTTTGTCTTTTTCAAACTGGTCTCCACAACATTAGTGAGAAGGTGGATGCATTTCTCTTTAGAAAAGAGCTTTTGTTTCCTATATTTAAAATCGGTACTGATGCTTTGTTTTCATGCAATTTATTTTATCAATGTATTTGTTCTGTGTTTTCCCTGACAGTTTATTCAGTGACCTCTCACTCTGAGGCTGGTTTTCCCAGACAGCTGCCTTGCTCCATTTGTGATGAGGAACTAGAGCTTTGTGATTATAGGAACGTATGAGCGATGGAACCAAATCTAACTGCCTATTTAACTCATTAATACAGGTAATTTAAAAACAAATTCCTTCTGTGCTAAATCAGCTGGTGAGTAAAACTATATGAACTAAAACTAACTTAACTAACATGAACTAGGACAGAATTTGCCTTGCGCAAAGCTGCTCGTATCCACCAACATGTTCTTTCATTTCTTTTTCTAACCCAATATTATTGCCCAACTCAGATTTTATCGGCATAACTCATGCTCATAATATTCAGGATGCAATGCGCGCAGTCGTGCAGCAGGTGGCAGTAGCGTCACAGAGCTTCTAGTACAGACACACAGGGAAGGTGAAGAAGAGGCTGCGCTCACAAAATGAGAGGAAGGATAAATACACATATTGATATTGTAGTCTCATGGTTGTGCTTCCTCGAGTAAAACTAACATACATCCCATTTCCAACTACCCCTGAAAGTTTAGAGTAGGTGGCCTTTATTATCCCCACAGTGGGGTGTAACTGAGATATGCGTCTCCTTTCTGTTTGTTGAGTTATACAAGGCTTTTATTGACATTATGTTTAGCATGGTTATGTTCGTCAACAGCATAACACAGAAACAAACAGACCAGACTTTGTAAGAGGCAGCATGCAGTGGAGTCTCTAAAGTAAATCAACTTTGGTTCCAGGCTCAGACCTGAGGAGTCCAGAAGGCAGCAGAGCCAGTTTGATCAATCCCCTGTCAGAAGATGACGCCCCGCCTTCCTCTTCATCACAGTTGTCGTCTGCATTGTTGTTCTTTATGAAGACAACACTTTCTTCGCCGCTGTTACGTGTGGTTATAGATACATAATAAACAAGCATGTATACAGCTCCATCAGTTTGATCTGCTCTAGGAGCTGCAGTACAGAAGAACAAGACGAAAGTGGTGGCTCCAGTGGCTCCTGAGTGATGTGCATCATTTCAAGAGAGAAAGTTTTCTTGTGATCTTTCACTGGTAATCGCCGCTAATTATGCCGCGCACTTGGTTTAATTGGTGGCTTGGCCGCTGCCTTTTAATGGGCTTGTAGATGGTTCTTTGTCAGACTCTTGGTAATGAGCCTGTCTTTAAGCCTCTGCTGAAGGAAGAAAGTCTCTTCCAGTCTACTGGCGCAGCAGGGAGGAGGTGGCGGGCCGAGAGCTGCAGAGATGAGGAGAGTAAATCCTCATCACCTGTCCACTAATAAAGAGTTACCTCCATCATACGCAGCTTTTTATTGTTGGAGAGCCCTCAGCGTCGCAGAAGCCCTTGTAGCCTGCAGGAAAGAATTGCTTTTAGAATGACTTTTTCCCCTCAAATGCTCACCGGAGACATGGCTTAAGGGAATCAGGTGGAGATGAGTGGAGCACCGTTTCAGTGGTGAAGCCCTTCTCCATCCCCTCGGCTGACTGGTTTTGCTGCAGTGTTGATGGCTATCTGACGGAGAAAACTCTTCACTTTTCATTCATCGTGCCTCTTTTCAATGTCTGAGGCGAATCCCAAATAATAACACGCCGGCAGTGGTGAGACGTGAGTGTTGTCAACACAAAGCTCTGCTGCTCTCCTCAACCGCCTCGGAGTCTCTCCACCTTTGGCGGAAAGAAACAAAGCAGCTGGCAGAAGACAAGTCAGGTGATTGAGGCTCTTCTCTCCCGTAATTGCCTGTGGTCTCTTGGGTGTCTTGTTCGGATGAGCAGAGAAGAAATTGGATGCGTTCAGAGCGGCGGTGTGGGGTGATATCATTAGAGCTGGCTAACACACTTTAGTATATCCTGGCGTCGAAGGACGGCTCCCGGCTTGGATATAGTTATTGAATAAACCTGTAGTTGTTGATGCATGAGCTGATTTTCTTAACAGCTTTTATGCTGATGACTGAATGGTATTTCATTGAGTTGAAAAAAATGCTGCATAAGTGGTTGAGGGTTGAGCCTGGTTAGTGAACGGTTTTAACTGAAGAGTAAGCAAACAAAAAGCCGACAGCAGAGCAGCTTTTCCTTCGCGTTGCAGCGCGGCTCGGTGGAAAAGAGGCGAGAACGTGTGAAGTGAAATGGACAAGAGGGGGTTGCGCTGTTTGGATGTGATAATTACGCAAGGATTCCGAGGACATGAAGATGAGTGTGGCGGGCTCCCATCTGTGTCCCCTCAGCACTAACTCATCACAGACGGCGGCTGTCACACAGAACCAACCCACAGCAGGTGCTGAGGATTGGACTCTTGGATTCACCAGATACTAATCGCCCGTACAGTGGGGGAAATGGTTCTCTGACTCCCCGCTGGATCGCCCTCTTTCCCCACCGAAATTAACTCATTTATGTGTTTGCAAAAAACGTTCTATAGTTGCGAAATCACTCAGTTCACTTGAAGAGAGATGTTAAAAATAAGAAAGAATAACTGGCTACTGATTTGATTTAAATCTTGTGGCTACTAGAGAAGTTACAGGTGCAAAGGGTCCAAAATGTTGTGCACTTTCTGGAGTGAAAGAAGTGTTCAACCCCATACGTCTCACCCAGAACTCACTCTGTCACTGGCTGCCAGTGTGACACACAGCCAGTTGCCAATGTGTGTGGGGCAGCGAGGATTCAGTGTCTCAGTGTTAGGTCTGCACGATTCAGGGGAAAATATGAATCACAGTTTTTTAGCTAAGAACCGATTTCAAGTTTATTGAACGCATAAACCATGACAAAACAGTTGCAGCACCAAACATATGATGTTTGAGGTGCTGATAAAGATTTGTGGCGTGACTTTGTGTTGCTAAGACGAGTGAAAAACACATCCAGTTTGAATCCAAAATACAGCCACACAACTGAAGGCGAGCCTTTTTTTCAGAACAAGTTTGTTTTGAGTCTGTTCGGTGGGCTGGGTCGCCTTACTAGTTCCCAGTTTGTCATCCATATTCCTTCAGTGTGTATCCTGTCGCTGAGCTTGCCAGTCAATCAGGTGTTCACGTCGCGGGTGAAACACGTGACTACAAGGCGCGTCGTCACTGGCTGAAGGTGAAGCCATGAGCATCGTGGGAACTCAGAAAGTAGTGGCCTGCAGCGCCGCTTGGGAGCCTAAAAACTCACAAAGGGAAGTAGCATTTGTGATGCAAATCCAGTCGGGTTGTAAATTAAATGCAAATCGAAATAAAGTGAAAATTAAACCAGACACTGAGGATGAATCGAAATCCTTATCATGCAGGCCTTCTCAGTGTCCGAGTCACATCGGTGAAACCGTCAGAAGATATCGGGTAGGAGATTGTAGGCTGTCTTGGTTAGAAGGTGAGAGGCGTTGACTCCATCACAGTCACCTGTCGAAAGTGCCGTGCAAGATCCCAACAATGCGCATGAGACAGAAATGAGAGCAGCATAACCCGACTGATGGGACGTGATCTGATGGTGGTCCATGGCTGGTGCCTGTCAAGAGTGTTTAGTTATGAACTGGTGAGGTCAGCAGGTGGCAGCAGGGGCGACTGAGTCATGTGGTTCAAGTCTCGGTGAGGAGCGGCGGAATCAAAGGGTTTGTTTATTGGGTCTCATTGTCATTTATAATGGAGCATGTTGTGGTGTCTGTAGCCGTATCAATTGTATGATGTACTCTCAGAGACTGTGGAGACAGATGTGAGAGGGAGGTTTCATTTTTGTGTGTGTGACTGACAGGTGACGGTGATGGTCTTCGCATCTGCACGGCAGCCGCACCGTCAGGAAAGAAACAGAGAAATGATTGCTGAGAACTAGTCAGACATTGCTGTCAGCACCTGCCTGGTGAAAAGAAAAGCTATGAAAAATTCAGCGCCACGGCTTCACCCCTGCTCCCGTGCACGCCGCCGATCACAGCGCAACAGCACGTTCTCTTGAATTTGTCATTCGTAATTGGAAGGAGAGGATGAGGCATTCATCCAGTTGGAATCACGGTCTTCACCCCGACCTGCCTCATATGTGGCCTGACTCCTGTGTGTCGAGACAAGCATGTTGGCTGCAGTTTGATGTGGATGTGCGGCGTCTCCACATGTTAGTATCAGAGCTGTGTTTTTGCATACTGTGCTGATGCCATGCTAAATCATGAAGCCAGGTTGAGTATTTTCAGAGCTCAAACAACAGTATTGGATGGGACTGGAGAGTCGAATGTGGCTGTTGACTATACAGAGCGCTACTGTATCCTGTTGCAGCAGTGTCTTCTGTCCACGGAACTGTTTACTCTGCATCGCTGTTTACATTACAATAGTTTATATCATAGTTATATCATAGTTTTTTTGCACATTACATTGTCACCTTACACTCCTAGTTGCATTCATTATGAACATGACACTGTTTCTTTAATTTGTATTATTTACGGTTCCTTCCCCGCCATTGTGCTGTTAAGCTATTTACATTGTGCATAGCATTATAGTATTTTATACATGGTTTAATGTCGTATATGTCCCCGTACAAGCCGCCAAGTAATGACATTTCAATCCTCTGTATGTAATGCGTACGGTAGAATTGACAATAAAAGCTTAACTTACCTTAACCTCCTGTCGTCACAGGAGCCTCCGAGACTGTGTCAACTTCCGCTGATGATCGCGTCGTGTCTGTAGCATTTGTAGCAATCTAAAAAATATTGAGAATCCGAAAAATCACCCTTTTTTAAAATGCAATATCAAGTCATCGTTTCTAGTGTTACCATCAACTTAACTTCCGTGGTCATACAAATCGTTCAGCTGTTGTCTTCTCGTGTGCCTGCTGGTCAATATAACTTCCAGCTACCACTGCATCATATACATGGGTGTCTTCCAAAATGGAAACCTCAGACATGCGGCAATAACGCCCCTCTTTTTCTCTCAGAGGCCGGCTGACAAGTGCCGCTACATCGTTGGAAGCATCCTGTGTGAGGGAGAAGACCAGCCGGACCAGGAAATGCAGAAGCTCTACGAGAAATTTGGCTTCAAGGTGTTTTCCCTTCCTGAAGTGACCCACGCGGTGACCACCACCTTCCCCTGCAACACCTCTCTGTCGCATGTAGTGGCTTCATACAGGGTCTACCCCAAACTTGGCTCTTACATCGAGGTAAGTGCCCCGAAATGCAGCTGATGTCTTCTCTCCCGGACTGTCCATCGTTTTCTTTTATGGCCAGCTGCATTCACTGTTTTGGTGAGGTGGCTCTGGTTTGTTGACATCATACCATACATTGGTACGTGTAAGTATGTGGATGCTCTTGGTGATGCACACTTTCACGGGTGGCTTCAGTGGAGTTGGGTATATTTAATACTGAAGGTATAGGTACACATTCAACTCCTTTTTGTCACACTTTAGGTTAGGGAACATTTACTGCCATGAAATGATTTATTTGCATGTGTATCTGCTGCATATTAGCCTGTACTGAATCATGAAATGGTACTTATTAGTATCTTGTGAAGCCTGACTAAGTAGTACCCAGGAATGGTCACCACTCTGAACACCATCACACTTACTGATTATTGACTGTAAATAGTTGATTAATAGTTAATGTGTGTTCCCCAACCCAAAGTGCTACCATTATTTCAAAGTTATTATCAGAGAGAAGTCACACCTATATTTGCTTTTAAAACATCTCGATTTCCGCACTCATTTGTCCATTTCAGGCTGTTATTTTATTGCATATATTTTAATTCTCCGCTCTTCTTGTATAACATCGCTTCCATATTTATTCAACTAAATGTAGGCGATGTGCGACTAAATGTAGATTGGGGCGATGTGGTTCAGCTGTGTTGAAGAGGTCCCACCCGAAGACCATCATACCACCTGTCTGTCAAAACTCAGGACAGGGGTTCAGGGCAGGAAATTGACTTCCACAATAAGAGCAGGTGGCAGGAACATGGTTATCAAAAACCCCCAACCAATTCTGTCTTCTATTTGTCTTGCAATCTAAACTAAATATATGTGTATATCATTGCTTTACATTAAAAATTCCTTATGGTCTTCAAAGAAGTAATTCCATTGTGAGCGACAGTTGGCGCTTGCTCTCACAGGAGTGCGATGTAACTGTGTCTAGTATCTGGGTGTGTCATGCTAGATGGAGTCACCGCCGCGGCGGCTGTACGCTGGCAGCTGTCTGGTGGAGCCGCAGGTTGAGGAGATGCTCCTCCATATTAGAGCCGCTAATTCCACACCAACATTCAGTTGGAATATGTGAGCGAAGAGTGCATTCCGGAGAGAGCCAGGTTAATAAATAATGGAGTTTGGTTTCGACAGGCTGACTTTGGAGGGTGCGACGTGCCACTGTGGGGAATGTGTGCGCATACAGTGTGTATGATTAATAGAGTAGGCCTGCTGTGGTCGTGGGAATTCAGATGGGGAACCACTGGATGACGTAGTGTACTGTGGAAGTGTTGAATCTCAGTGAACAACTGACACCATTAAGCCAACCCCAGAAGCAAATCATGTCACTGCGCTTTCAAGGTTAATGTGTTCTTTAAATCGCAGTCAGATGAGTTGGAAATCTCCACAGCTCGTACAGATGGTGGCGCTTGCAGTGTCACGTTCTTGGAAAGAAAGGACCCTTTATTGTTGGAGTGCTTCCCTGGTTGTTTATTGAATTATAAGAATATATTTTGGGTCTTATCTTTTGTGCTCCTGTTTATATTTTCTGCTAACCCAGTTTGATTTGTAGAAAAACTAGTGATTTAATGTGTTTTCTTATGTAGTTTAAGTCTGAAATGTCTGTGATCTGCTGCTATCGCATGGGAACTGGTGATGTGATGTGTCTATACCCAACGTGTTGAATTTCCATCAGGGCCAGTACAATTCACTCCAAGCGGCTGTTAAGTTCTAGGCAGAGTTACCTGTCTGTAAGCCTCAGTCAGTGTCTCGTGGTGGTTAAATAAATAAATACATTGATTGACGCGTATATTTTGTCGTGGCAATATTAAATATTGATAATTCTCCCCAGATTGAATATTAATAATATCATTTCTTCCACATTTTGACAGGGCCAATGACTTGTGTTTCTGGGTAAACAGAACAAGAGCGTCTCTTGATAGTAGAAGTTAAGAAATACGCTCAACGGAGCACATTATTTTGTGATATGGTGAACCTGACAAACACTGATGTGCATTTTTTTGAGAACCTCCTCCTGTCACCTGGCGTGATAACATTTGTTTGGTTTGTCCGTGTTCACATTAGCTTGAAAAGTTGGGGATGAATTTGGACGAACCCTTCAGGAAATGTGGGACCATGATTCTGTTTTGGGAGTGAGTCGTATCACCAGCTTGTTCCAGGAAGGTTCAGTACTCCATGAACTGCCTGTATATGACTCAGTGTCTATGGATATGTATTTGACTCCTTGGCCATGCAAATGTTTATAAGTGGCAAAACTGCTCATCTGAGAGAGTGTGACACTGAAAATCTGAAGGTTCAATCCCAGGTTTTGGCAGTCACTTGGGATTATTTTGTAATTGGTTTCATTTGCACCTGTGATCTCATTAATCCACTGCTTGGCGGAGGTTAGCTTTAATAGGGATATTTAATTTTGCATCAAACCAATCTGAATATGAATCAGAATAGCACCCACGTATCGGAATTAGAATCATGTAGGAGGAAAGCACATCATCCCAGCCCTTCAGAAGACGACTGAGCCACTTTGGAACATTGTATTCCTGGAGTCTTTTTTTCCCCGTGCTCCATTGGGTTCCCCGTCACCTTATCGGCCTTCGGTGTGGTGCTCCTTGCAGCTGTAGCTTTTGCGTTCATGTAGCGGTGGCGGCCATGTCCCATTTAATGAAACAGCATGTATCAGAAGAGCGAATGAGCCAATTCACTTGGCCCTGGGTAGAAGCAATAACAAGGTGCATCATAATGTTCTGCCGCCTGAAGGGATTGAGTTCAGACGCGTTTGATCTTTGTGATGGTACACAAACACCAGGTTGTTACTTTGGTGGCTACCTGAAACTCAATGAGATGTGATGCTGATAGCTCCGCTCGAATTATCAAAGCACTTATCTGGAACAAGCCTTGAGCATCGGAATCATGTTTTGAATCATTTATAGCGGTCGATATCACCGCGCTTTGCTTGTTTCTGGTCATGTCTCTGGGTGTTTACTGCGCAAAGTTTGAGGAGATACTGCACAGAAGAATAAAAGAACAAAGCATTTTTGCATAAATAGCACTAAAGGATCAAATCAAAGTGCCTTTTTTTAATCTTTGATGCAAGTTAGAGGGGAAAATACAGAAACAGACCAAGCAAAATGTGGCTCAGCTTTGGTTAGGAATCAAACAAAGCTGGAGTAATGACAGACTAGTGACTGACCCATCCACATAACTGCTTGTATACACACAGAAATGTAGCTCAACCATTTGTTTTTTTTAACACATTATTGACGCTAACTCACAAATGTGTCACTCACTTTTTCTTTCCTAAAAATACAAACCTTTTCCTTACCTCGGCGTACACTGGCCGGCGTGTGTCAGACATCAGTGCGGTTTTGCGACGGCCGCTGCAGTCTGCCTCTGCAAAATTAAAAATACGACTCCAAGTTTATTTCTGCTTCAGAAGCACAGCGGGGTCGTTGACTGTCACTGGAGTTGATATTGATCCTGATAGAAGTTTTCACCGGAGGCAGATGCATGTTTGCAGCATTGTTTGCTTACTCACGTGTGGTGTATCTTTCTGGTGTCTACATGTGTTTTGTTTCTTTCATCCTCCACCCACGCCAAGTTTGTTTTTTGGTTGGATAGTTTTACAAAAATATATTACTAGTGTTTTTTTCACATCATGTGGACTGATCATTGAAGCAAAGTAAGATTTGTTATGTTTTACTACCTCAGAGTTGCTCTCATCCATCAACGTTTGACTTGAATGTAGTTTTACAATGTCAGTACATTTACATTTGTGTGTGTCATATTCTACTTTTGTTTTTTGGTGTTGAAAGTGTGCTCAAAGCTTCCACAAATGTTGCTCAGATGCCGAAACAACGCCAAGGCGTTATCATCACAAATTGTGTTGTTGCAATTGTGTCTTGCTTTACATGAATGAGTGAGTACATTAACACCCATGGAGTGAATGTCACCCGGGTTTGTAAAACCACAGCACAAGAGAGCACCTTCCGAGTTGCATTGTGTTGGCTGGTGTGAAGTGGTGTTTGGTCTGGTGGCTGTGACCGACGCACAGTCACCAGCAAACAGATTCTGAAGCGTCACCTCATGGAGGGATGATGCCCGGCCCACGGGCAGATGGAGACGCGTGGAAGGTGCGGGTGGGGTTTCCGCTCGCTGCGATCCCCTCTACATCTTTAATGTCGGCTCTTCCCCAGCTTCTTGGCTTGTGCGTGGGTTTCGTGCAGCATTGCAGGGGTTGTTTTTACAATTTGACTGGAGCGCAGAAGGCAAACAGCGATCCAATAAGTCAGTGCCAGTTCGTCAACGTGCTATTTTCTCTTGTGGTTGAATCTCATTTCTGGGCAGGTGCTTCAGCTCGACATCAGACCTGTATTATGAACACTGCTGCTCTTCAGCGTGGGATTGTCCAATTCTCCTTATTGTTTGACTATTTTTATGACCTCGGGGCCGGAAACGATCGCCTTCATCCATGGCAATGTGTTGTGTTTGCAGTTGGTTTGAGTTACTTTCGCAGTAGCCTGGGGAGAAAACTCTGGGTGTGAGTTGCTGCGTGCTATATTTAGATCCCAATGACGCTGATGACAGTTTCATCACATCTTCCTTTCCTCTCCTACAAAGAGTTTGCCGTGATCCGTTGAAGCTCTGTTCACCCTCTGCGTTTCCCTCCGAAGTTCACACTTTTTTCTGTAATCTGCTCTCGTTGATCTGAGCCTTCTCAGTCATTTATATGAGCTTTTTTTGTCTAAACAAGAGACGTATTGACGGAGTGATGTGTTGAATATTTATATTGTCACAGGACAGGATAAAAAAAAAAGATAGCTATATAGCCATTGAAGGTTTGGCATCTGTTCCCGGTGTTGAGTTTTTGGGACAGCAAACGGTCAAACTGCCTCTTACATTCAGTTTTTGGCTTCCCTGTTGCTCTGACAGGAGGGTTCTTGTCATTATGCGCCTCTTCCATGAATCAAGACATTTAGATGATTGTATTTTTGTTCCCCCTCTTGTCCTCCGCTCAAGTCTTGCCGGGACAAACTGGCCATGACCTCATGGCTAGACGCTCCAAGGGTCGCATTTGTCCTGATGCTGGAGCAGATTATTGGCTGGCTCTGGCAGCTCAGTCTGCATGAGGTTCAGTGGTGACACGTCCACTGGAGTGGCCTTGAGATTTCAGTAGCTACCTCACCTTCCTGTGGTGGGATGTTACTTTCAGAGCAGCAGCAGCTTAAAGCTGTTGATGCCGTCACCTAAAACTGGAAACTAGTTTCATTATTTATGGCCATCAGTTCATAACTCATTCCGTCAGTCAATACGTTGCCATCAGTTGTTGAGCGCGACTATAGATCTTGTATTGAGTGACTGGCTGCTTCTGATTGGTTGACATACTGACATGACCAAGTGCCATTGATGTTTTGGAGCCGGACAGACTGCAGAGACAGACGGGACATTCTGTGTCAGCAGCTGTTTTGTTGTATCACAGTGTTTTAGGCTCATGACGGATTTTAATTTGCGTTGTTACTCATAAGTCTGGGGTTAATTTTGCTTTTTGTGAGTTAAAAACTAGCAGAAACCTATTGAATTTAATCTTTTCTGAGTACAGAATTCTCATGTACTGCACTTGGGTGGAGCATTAAATATAAACCTTTCTATAGGTTTTTTTTGTGCATTTTAGCTTGTGAAAGATGAAACATAATGAATATGATTTTTTAATAGTTTAAGAAATCAAGACTATGAAGGAAGAAAAAATATATATACTGTTAAAAAATATTGATTTAAAAGAATTTGAATGATTTTGAAAAGTTCACTCTATTTTTCAGTTAAGCTAAATATTAGGGACAAGACAAAGTATGATGTTTTAAAGAGACAGCAGCTATAGAGAAATAAAATCAAATGAACTAAGTTATGTCCTATTGACTGCAGTACTATTAAATGTGTGGAATGAATATATATATATATATATATGTGTGTGTGTGTGTGTGTGTGTATTCTTGTTTTTTATTTTATCTATTTTCTTTTGTATTTTCTTGTATAGATTCACACACAACACACACTCTCTTCTCTCTACTCTCTTCATCACACAGCAGGGGAGATTTATTAACTTGATTTCACCTTATTGCATCAAAGACAGGAGAACCTCTCTGACCTTTGTGTGGGAGTTTATGGTCTCGGAGAAACGATCCCTCAGAGCAACTTTGCTCCTGCCTGTGCCGTTTCCCCCTGGTTTCCTAGCACCTTCCAGAATTACGAGTCCAAGGTTATTGGTGACTGTGAATTCATGGTTGTAATCGAAGGGTGATCAGACTGAAGGGACGCGCCCACCCAGTTTGGAATGGCTTTGGCCACCTACTACAGCTGACAATAAGTAGTAGAAGAATATTGAGGGCCGCGAGACGCTCACTTTTAATGCATGAGCCACGTATGTGAGTCAGTGAATTGACTTGACAGCTGCAAATCTGTGATAGTGACCAACTATGGAGAAGTTCTTGGAAAGACACAATGATGAAGAACATGATACCACCACCCCAGAACAGTATAAACTGTTCATTAAAGCACCTGGTGAAGCAGTTTTGAAAATAAACTAGAATTTTATGGTGATGTTTACGCTTTACTTTTATCTTCTTCGGAGTTTAAATTCAATATATTATTTTTATTTTATGATATTTAGACATGGTTTTATCATATTTATTCTATTCAGTTCTTACAATTTTCTGAACCGTTGTCATCATTTTTTGTTCTTTTTTTTCTTTTTTGACGTTCTCTAAATTTGATGAATGTGACTCACACCTGGTTCTGCTGCTACCTCGACTTTGACAATTCAGACAATGACAAGTAAATATCTCCACGATGATCACATGGTTTCATGTCAAGCTTTTGGTTTGTTTACGTGTGAGTAGATTAAATATGGTTATTGATCTCAATAGAAATCAAGAGTCATGAATCAGTGCTATTCCTTGAATGGGCCCCGGGTCCATTTGTTCTGGGAAAGGTGGGCCCCGAGATCTGAAAGAACCATAAAAGCACAACTTTTTTATTTCTTCACCTTGAACCGAATGTTTCTATCCAGACTTTCAATCCCAGCACAATCATTACTCAGGTTATGAGCATTCAATCTTTACGTTGTGCAGATTTGTGAATGTGGCTTTGTATGCTGTGGATCTGCACGTATGTGTTCAGCCATGCAGTGGGTGACGGCGCCTTGCTCAATGACACAAATATAACACTGGCATCCTTGGTGTGTCTCCTGAGCCACGACAAAAGCCGTGTTTATATAATATACACAGCGCTGTATCCGGGGATGGTTTCAGGTGGTTTTGTAAACAGTGCGTTTTATGTAGACCTGAAAATCTGTCCTCGCAGCTA
Organism: Synchiropus splendidus; assembly: GCF_027744825.2. Lineage (NCBI taxonomy): Eukaryota > Metazoa > Chordata > Actinopteri > Syngnathiformes > Callionymidae > Synchiropus > Synchiropus splendidus. The sequence continues at coordinate 2,085,590 of NC_071339.1, forward strand.
GTTTGAAAATGCATACATTTTCTGATAATGATGGCTTGCGTGCGTCAGTGTGTTGATTCGTCTGTGATTCGATCTCATTGCGAGTGCTTCTTTCTTTTCTGAAAGTGCAGGAAAGGCCCAAAGAATCATCGGTTGCCATCTGTCGTGTGTTTGAATAATGCTCATGTGTCATTATTTTTTGCTGTGTAACCAGAGCTAATGTTTCAGATGCTTTGAAAAGATGTTGTCTATTCTAAGTTGTTGTTGTTTTTTTTTGCCCTAATCTTGCCCAAAGCAGTGGCTCGGACTCAACAGTCTGAGCTAGAAACAATGACTGGGGTCACTGAATGAACATGTAAGCACTCAGCAGCAATTGACCAGTCAGCGTAACGGAGGCGTGGCTAGGAGAGCAACAGAGATCCCTGAAGAAACGATAAATTTCCACAGAACATGACTAAAGATTTATGGAGTATTTTATGAGAGGAAACTTTATCTTTAGTGCTCCAACAGGACTCATTGTCCTAGTCCCCGAAATGAGTGATATATTCTCCAGAGGTGCCGTGTGAATGGTTGTGCCCTGTAAAGGGAAATGGAATGATCGAAGGGTGCCACATGGGAAATGTCACAGGGATAAACACAGCATAATATTCTGTTATTAAATGTCGAAAAGGCTTCACAAATATTTGATTATTTAACGCCAAAGCTACTCGAGTAGATAGGAGAACCACAAGAATGGTAGCTGCCTTTGAAACTGCCTCGGCAGCGTTGGAAAATATTTGCCCGTCTGCTGATATTATTGTGCAAATGAAAGCTAGAATATATTTTTAGCTGATGCTGTTGGTAAAACGTTTTTTTCCTCCCTCAACTCATAATGGCGTTTTGAACCTGAGTGAACTGGCTTGATGGCTGAGATCGCAATCACATTTCTCAAAGATTGTTTTCCAAAAACAGAGTCGCCTCCTCTGTGACCCATGACCCTGAAATACCTCTGTCTCTGAGGTATTGATTCTGGGGACGACCAAGGTGAAGCTTTGCCTTGGATGAACTTGAGTGGGACCTCTCCAGAATCGGGTCATTTGTGAAGTGGACTTTCCAAGTGACACATCTAAATTTACATTTGGCTTTATCCAAACTGTTTTTGCCCTGGGGCATTCTTTTATATCTCCCAAAGTTCTTTGCATAAAACTGAAATGTTTGTGTAGGTTGAGCTTTTGTACATAACAGTATGTAATTTCTCATCACATTTGACTTTAAGTTCTGCCTCTTTCCCACTGATTCTACAGTTCCTTACAGTTTCTTAGTGGATAATACAGACCCAAACAAAGCTTCACCGCTGAAAACAGCGACCGGACTGTGTGTTACTTTGTCAGCACATTAGCCGTCTTAAGAATCACCAAAGGAAAAAGGTTCTATTCTTCCCCCTCTGAACAGCATGTGTCACTGCGACTGTTGCCACAGAGAGTTGTGATCCGTCGTCTCCCTGTAGACTCGGTTTGTCACAGCAGCAGCTGTGGTGAGAACCGTCTCTGCGCTAAAGAGAGCTATTGCGCCGTCTCTCATGAAAAGAGACAAGGCATCAGTGGTTTGTAGCGCTGAGGAGACGGGAGAAGTACTCCATCAGGCAAATATTGATTGTTTACTTTCTCCCTGGTGGATAAATGTTGCAGCGCCACGTACCTAAATATTTGCTTTGATTTGTGATCAGAAAGTGATGCACAATCTGACTTAATTCTAAACCTGTGTGTCGCCGTTGATGCACCTTGTGTTGTAGATATATTGGATTTATTGGAGACATGAGTAGATCAATATAATAAACTGTCCTATTTGCGTCCTATACAAGGCTTCAGAGTCTTGTTGCTGTGTCAATATGTCCGTCAGACGTTGCCTCAACAGTCTCCTCTACCTTTACGTAGCTTGTTCAAGAGGCACCTGTCCTCTTCAAGTCTGGTTGTCTTTCTCTTCGGCCCCAGCCCACCTAGCCACACTGGCACTCCACTGGGGGTCAGCTGGGCTCTCCCAGCTCCGGTCTGTGAATATTTATGCTCCCAGTCAAGTCCCATAAATTTCCACGAATTCACTCAATTGCTAAGCTGAGTTTCTCATGCAAATTGACCAGAAACTTACTGGAAATTTACTGGAAACGTTCTGACCCTCTGCAAACCCAGGGGTGTTGCCCCGATTACATAGGAAGATGATGACGTAATGTTATTATGGACTTATATATGGAGCCTTTAGTGAGGCCCTGTCCTTCCCCCTGTCTAATGCCAATGCAAAATAATATATTTCAAGTTTTCTTACTGAAAAAAAAAAGTTTGTTTTCAGTTCACATTTTATTTAAATAAATCACCAGCATTTTCTCTTTTTTTTTGTGTCGTATGTATTTTTTTCAGAATTTAATGCGGTCCTATAAACCATATTTACATCTCAAAATATGACTGCTTCAAGAGCACGAGCTCTCATCTAAACCAGCGGGCTAGTATATACCGACTCTGGCTTGGCTGAATTTGTGTCAGATATTTTTGGGTTGCAAAAAACAACAGTATCGTATTTATTACCCTGCTGAACGACTCTGAACGACAAACTTTACTGTAAAGTAAGACATTCCAAGCAGAAAGGCACCTGGCTAGTGTAGATTCAGAACAAGTCTGTGACGAATGATTCAAAAGATTCGTGTCCCAAATGGAAATCTTTGAACACCTCAAGTAAGCGTGAAATCACTTCAGAATTTTTTGGGTTCTTTTGCAGAGAAGCTGAAACTGAGAAGAACGTAGCTGCTTGATGGTGGTGGTAATGCTTCCTTTCGTCAGTGTTGCAGATGAGCACGTCTGTTGTCTGTTCGAGGTAGCGTGGTGAATTCCTGCTTAGCCATGGCCTTCCCTTCCTACGTTCGATGCCAGGCATTGGCAGACACATAAATGCATTGGATTAACATGTGTGTACATTTATTTTTAAATAAGAGTGGGAGAGCGAGCGACGTATATCAGGACTGGCAGGGCGCAGGCTACACGATGGCAGCAAATGGATTGTAAGCGCATTTGTCTCTCCTGAAAGGTGCCGCTGATTGTGGAGGCGGCTTAGTGCGCTCGCACCTAATTCCATCAAGTCGGCGGCTAATATGATCTGCATTACCGCAGCGATTGTTGATATGGACGATTGTATCAGTGGGGTGAGCATTGAAGTGTGAGGACGTCACCAGTTTCAGAATCAGAATCAAATTTATTGCCATGGTCAGTGGGGAGCCCACTAACTAGGAAAGTGTTTTGGAATAACGTGCTGTCAAAATGTAACTAAATAATAAAATAAAATAAAGTAAAAATAAATAAATAAAATAAAATAACAACAAGGCTGATCACGAATTCAACAGTCTGATGGCCGAGGGGAAGAAGCTGTTCCTGTGACGGGAGGTTCTGGTCTGGATGGACCGTAGCCTCCTGCCAGAGGGAAGAGGAACAAACAGTCCATGTCCAGGGTGAGAAGGGTCGGCTCTGATTCCACCTGCACGTCTCTGGGTCCTGGAGACATACAGGTCCTGAAGAGGTGGCAGGCTGCAACCGATCACCTTCTCAGCAGAACGCACGAGGCGCTCTTGTCCCTGGAGGTGGCGCTGTTGTACCAGACGGTGATAGAGGAGGTGAGGATGGACTGGATGATGGCTGTGTAGAACTCCACCAGCAACTTCGTCAGCAATAGTTTTCGTAGCTGCCTCAGGAAGAACATTCTCTGCTGGGCCTTCCTGATGAGGGACCTGATGGTTGGCTCCCATTTGAGGTCCTCAGTGATGGTGGTTCCTAGGAAGCAGAAGGAGTCTACAATAGGAATGGGTGAACCAGCCAACATTAGAGGGGACAGAGAAACTGTGACTCTCCTGAAGTCTATGACCATCTCCACTGTCTTCTGGGCGTTGAGCTCCAGGTTGTTGTGGCTGCACCAGGACACCAGCCGCTCCACCTCCCTCCTGTTAGATGACTCATCTCCATCTGAGATGAGCCCGATGATGGTGGTGTCGTCCGCAAACTTGATCAGCTTCACGGACTCGTGGCTGGAGGTGCAGCAGTTAGTGTATAGGGAGAAGAGCCATGGAGAGAGAACACAGCCCTGAGGAGACCCGATGTTGAGGGTCCGAGTGTCGGAGACAGTCGTCCCCAGCCGCACACGCTGACTCTGTCTGGTCAGGAAGTCTGTAATCCATCTGCAGAGGGAGTCAGGCACGTCCAGCTGGCGAATGTTGTCTTCAAGCAGAGCTGGAAGAATCGTGTTAAAGGCAGAGCTGAAGTCGACCAGTCCAGTTTGCTGGTTGTTCTACAGAAACGTGATCGATTTCAGTGAATGCAGGACAGGAACCTGTTTCAGGCCATTCCATGTAACTGACTGACCTGCAGGTGTAGAGAATGACTCCGGACTCATGGCGTGAAGTGTCTCAGATTTCACTTGTTTCTCTGAGGCCGCTGTCAGACCAATCTGAGTGAAAACATAGTTTTAAAATAGAGTTTAGACACAGAAAGAAATGTCAAATATGGGGGTGGGGTAGATTTACAGGAGAGGATTAGGGCCAGTGAAGCCTAACAAATTGGCAGAATTCTGACTTTAAAGTTTGAATTTTGACTTCTTTAAAGTGACTTTATCTCCGAATTCATACTTTTTTTCACAAAATTCTGACTTTAATGTCAGAAGATTAAAGTCAGAATTAAGTGAGAATTGGAGAATTCTGAGAAAAAAGTCAGAATTCTCACTTTAAAGTCCGAATTCTGAGATTAAATTCACTCAGAATTCTGCCAATTTTTTATTTATTTTTTCTTCACTGGACCTAACCCTCGTCCGTACAGACTCCTAGCGAGTCTATTGCATCAGATTTCTGATTCCATCAGCAGTGAAGATCCACGTAAGATGCAAGGAGACATGGATGCAATCCTCCTTTTACTCTTTAGCACCCTTAAACAGTTTTGTAATCCAAAATATTGACCTGCTAATTCAAACCCAACCCGCATTATGGTTATTTATTTATGGGTGCGGAGTGACGACAGACATGAATTATTTGTTTGTTTGCTCTGTGGCCTTTAAGTGGAGCAATAATGCACTCAACTGGGCAATTAGACGCCTGAGGATTGGTGAGTGCTCCTCTTCCCGACTTTCTCAACAGCCACTTGCTCCAAATGAAGGGGGGAAACAGCCTTTTAGCTCTTTTAATTATTTTGCAATTGCTTTACACACTAAACAAGACGCTTGTTTTATCTGCCTGTTGACCCAGTGGGACAAGTTTTCCTCTTCATGGTTGAACTGCTGCTGTTTTTGTTTGAGTGCCATGTAAAATATTATGAACATCAAATGTAGGTTTCCTGGTTTATTGTTAGAGGCAGATGTGTAATGACACTCACTGCTCGGAGGCTGCATAATAATTAATACTGCGCTATTGTTATGGTCAGGAGTGCATCTGTTCATGTGCTTCCTATTTAATAACAATAAGAATTGCCTCTGCGGAATTTAATGATGGCTTAAGTTAGGACATCGTGTGCACTTTTGCTCCTTGGTAAGTGGATTGCCATCGTATTGATGATGTCAGCAAAAAAGAAAAAAACATTATTATAATATTCCATCTTCAAATCAAACCAAATCCATGAACCCCATGGGTTGTTTTTTCCCCTCCCCTTATACACGACCAGTTATGTCCTTCTTAGTGAAAACCTAAGCACCTTCAGCACTGTGCTTTGAAGTCAGCTTCTTGTTCTCATATATCCGCGCAGGTCTCACCATGGCCTTGCAAGGCTTCCTTTTCACTAGTTGCCACTCTCCTCTTACAACACCCATGAATGTTTTTCTTCTGCAATTTACATTTGTGAGGTCTCAGAAGTTAATCTCCTATTCAGAATACCTTCCATGTGTTGTGCATTTGATATTGTCCTTAAGTGTGATATGACTTTCAATATATGCTATGTGGTGAGGTTCCCAGGAATTTCATGTCTGAAAGGTCTTTGGCACCCTCTAAACTGTAAAACCTGAGAAACTTAAGACCGTTTCCTCCTATCTGATAAGTGCCTGTTTATTTTGTTTTATTTTATTTGTTAGTATTTATCTGATATGTATTTATTTTGGACATATAGTTTTTGTTTTTGAAAACCAGAGGCTTCGGACTGAAATTTTGTTGCCATAAGACAGTGATATGTTTTAGTGCGATGACAATAAAGAAAGTCTCATGCAGGCGCCGTGTTTGTTTACATGGTCATCTCGTGAAGGGTCGTGACACTTGCAGGACGGACGGAAGCGTTGGGGTGTCTGACACTGAGGAAAACTCGGATAAGCTCCAAACTTTAAACAATTGTTTACAAAACGAAGTCATAACCTTTACATCTGAGTTTTGGTTTTTTTTTTTTGGCACAACGCGATCTTGGCGAACTACATGGGGCTTTGGGTGGGGAATTAATGTGAGCAAAATATAAGGGGTGTAAAAGTGTAACGGGGATCAAAATATGGTTCTATAGTGGGGGCGTGGCCCTGTTTCAAGATCCCAGCTGAAAGCCTGAGAGGGTTTGAGTTTTGCTGTCCTGACTGTATGACATGCCTTTGTTTGATGCAATAGCAATATTTGATTGTATTTACAAGGTTATTACCTCAGTAACATATTGGATAAGGTCAAAATATAAAACAGACATTCCCGCCCTCATCTGGACTCTATTGAAGTGGTTGATTTAGTGGATTGCCCTAGTATTTTGATCGCTAATCGACGGGTGATATTTTCATGATCAGCATGCCTCTGGTCGCGTATGAGTAATTGATACATGCCACTACTGCCCCTGGAGCACAACCACGGCCTCAGCTTGTCGTCGCTCTCCGGGGTTGGCTGTCATTTTCTTGTTTATCTGCAGGGAATGGGAACATCGGAAGCAGCAGGAAAGGTTAACGTTACACAGAGACGATGTCAAGTGTGAGATGGAGCCGAGCAGCTCCCTGAAGCCCCGAGAGTCAAATGATTAAAATTGGTGTTCCACATTTAATCTACTACCTTTATAGCTGAGGATGTACGCGTCCTTTTTTCCTTTGCTGCTCTGCCCTTTATGTGGAGGGGGAGTCGGAGAACCTGACACAAACATGGGAATATAATCCTAAAGACAGTTTAAAAATGAAGGCAGAGCAAGCAAAAGCAGCTTCACCTTTCGTGGTCGCTCCACTTGTTTTCCCTTCTGGAGTGAAGTGAACTGGAATTCTGAGGATGAGGTCATGATGAGGTTTATGTTAACTATATCTGTGACGTTGCGGTGATTTTATTTACAATTACATTGCATTGTAGCTCAAACTAATGAGTCAGCGTCGGCGGAATGCTGTAGCCGTGTGCCGTACAAAGTGGTGATGCATGAGGACCCACTGACCACGGTGCGACTGCGAGCGCTCCTGACAACATGCGCTGTCGTGACAGCGGAACGAGAACTTAATGTCAACTGCGAGCTTCCACTGCATCATTTGTTGACTAATCGACCCTGTGACCCGAGTTCTCTCCTGGATGCCGAATAAGAGCCTGAGCTCCTGTGAACTGAAGCGCAGGCGACCAACAGGGGAACTCAATTAGTTAATGCCATTCAGGAAGCCGCCGCTCAGAGAGGAGCAAAGTAGAGTGTGAAATACGACAAACATCTCGCTGGCGCCGAGCAGCGTGGCCAGAGGTGATGGAAGGCGACCGAGCGCACTGAGGAGAAGATGGTCAGCAGGCAGTGGGACACGCAGAGCGCCACGTGGTGGCTGGACATTTCACTCGTCGCCTTTGTGAATATTGATGGAGCGGGTCAAAGAACCGTCAGCGCATCGCTCTGCTGCATTTTCACCAGCACAGAAACGATATTACCTTAATAAATGAGAAACCTTTACATCTGATTTAATATTAGCATATGAAAGCAGCTTTGAAAAAAACAGCCTCCCTCAAGCCAAACGCCTCTTTAATCTCCCCTACTGGGTTTCATTTGCTTCATTTCGCTTTAATGGACGAAGGACAGCAATGAATGTCCGCGACAATGAGAGTGAATTAACACAGTTTGTGTGTGAGCGTGCGGATTCCATCTCGTCCTGACTGTGCACTTTGTTTTGCCGCTGCACTAGTGCCTGTTTCTGTTGACCGACAGACCTCCGTTCAACAGATGGAACCGAGCATAGTTTTGTATCTGAGCGTTTCATTCAGCCGATGATCAGCCTCCTGTTATTGATGTCAGCAGACAAATGTCCTCTGCTCTCATTTATCACTCCGCTGTCATCGCCACAACCTCCGCCATGAAGAAAACTTCAATATGGATCTTCACTCCCCTGAGAGCTGCCGCTAGCTGAGTGTTCTCCACATTTCCACGTCTGGATTTTTCTTTTTCATATTCTGCCTGTGATGAAGAGGAGTCGTTTCTCTGGTTCCTGTGCTAGGCTTAGGACACATCTCACTTTTATGATCTGTTATCCATTAACATTCCTTCCAGATGGGTTTTGCTTTTCTGTGCCTACAGGCATCTCTACAGATATATTCCTGTTTACGCCTTTCAAATGAGCGCCTTTCAAACATCTCCCTTCAAACATTGCCACCTGATGATTTTGAGTTTTTCACACGAGTGGGTGAGGAGTTAGTGAAGTCCTCAGAATCGTCATGCTCTTCACGTTGGATTCCACCGTGCAGGGGTATTGGATTAGGTGAACTGAACAGCCCTCATGTGTTTTTGAGTGAGCTTCTTGTTGGTAAATGAATCATTTGCGGTGCAATAACACCGTCAGTACCTGGTGAAAAGTTTGGAATTGAGAAGTTGTCCGATGCTTCAGGGAGCACCTTGCCTCCCTGCTGAGATGTTAAGCAGGGAGAGCTGTCGGTTCAGCTGGAAGGGGGCAGCGTTGGAAAGTGTTCTGCAGCCACTGTGAAACTGAAACCGCTTTCTCTGTGAGTCACTTTGAAATGTAACTCAAAGTCAGGAGGATGCTTGGGGGAGCTTGAGGTTGAACCTGCATTGCAGATAATATTGGAAGAGCTTTTTTGTTTCAGCGAATATCACTGTAGCTTTAATAGCTTATTCATATTTCAATTTCATCTCTAGTTTTGCTCTGACCTCATGAGGGCCGGATAAAAACGGCTTGCACGTGGCCCCCGGGCCGCGCTTTTCCCACCTGCTTTGATATGTAAAATTGCTCCAATGACTTAACTCAAGTAGTAAAGACTGGCATGCGAGGAATCTGAATGACTTGAGTCATGATGGCAACTCACTGAAACGGTTCCTTTAAATGACAAATGGTCGACACTTGGAAGGACAGCAACTGTCTGAAGTGTCATTCCAGTGTCCGGCATCACAACTGCAGACATCTGTGGCTTCTGTTTGACAGGACGCACACAACTTTTTCTTGTCCCCAGTCAAAGGAACATAGCGGTCACAACATGGTCACACTTCTTGTTCGGAAGATGTGCATCGTCGAACCTCAGATTCACTCAAAATAGCGGCACATTGCGATCATGGGGAACAAAGGCAAAACTTTCAAAATGATTCTGTCTGGCCATTAGATGAGTCATCTAAGTGGTGATGTTAGTGTACAAAACGTGGAACAATAGGAGAGCAAGAAGTCGTGTTGTGTTTATATGAGGGGTGAAACGGTATCAGTCCGGCTGGGGACTCGTGCTTGTTAGATGAAGCGTGTGCCATATGATGTTTCGCTGCCTTGGGATGTACGATTCAGTGCTGGTGAGTCACGTCTTCATATTAATTGAGGAGAAAAAAACGCTAATCCTCTGCCACTTCATTTTCCACCTCCGTAAATATCCAGTGTTTCTCTTTGTTTCTCAACCCGCATGTGTTAATGGAATTAAGACGCCTTGTGTTCCAACACCCCCTCACTCTCACTGATCTGGCAACATGGCTTGATGTTCCTGCATCTGCTGGAAGTAGGACACTTTTCTACTTTGTTCTCTGTGAACATAGCTGCCAAAAAATTGCAAATGGGGAGTTCTTAAGATGTGAGATGACTCATGGCGTGTTTACCGTCTGAATGGCGAGAAATAACGGCAATATTAGCATCATGAAATTGTGTTTTATTTGGTTTAATTACAGCGAATGATGTGAGCCCTTAAGCTTTAAATGAAGCCGCCACCACATTTGCTAGATGGGTTTTATTTGTACCGTTGGAATTGTGTTTCACGAGTGTGAGTCTTAAAGTGTTTATGCATTCGTCTCTTTACACTTTCAGCGAACTCTTGTACTTCCAAGGGCATTCGCTTGTTGCCATAGCAACCGACTAAATTATGTCAGATGCATATAGCGACGGTACAATGTGACTGAGTAGATGTTGGCAGGAAGTTGACAAGAGAGAGATTCTCTGCTGTAAATGACTTGCAAATTGCAGCAGATGTTAAAGTTGCCATCATTAAACCCCACCAGCTATCTTTTTTTTTAACCACAACTTGAGTGAAATAGCTGAACTTTCATGTAAAGTTTGAACTTGGAAACCACTTGGCAAACTTGTAGCTAGCAGGCTATCTGCCACAATCGCTGACTTTCCACGTCAACAAAAGCAGTTCATATTTAGAATGAAAGCATCACAGCTTTGATATTGGAGTCTGCTTCACGTCAAAATGTTGACACCACAACACGACATTTGTCTTTTTATGATGATTTTATGACATGAAAGTTCTGTCCTTTTAGCTTTAGCTTCCTCTTTCTCACTTTTCTTCCGTTATGATTTTTGCTTTTACTCATTCATGGTGTCCTGCTCTCAGTCTTGTTCAGTTTGGCTTATAAATATTCATTTGCACAAAAAATATATATATATTTTAAATAATTTTGTAGATATTTTTTCACATTTTTTGGAATGTATCTATTTATTTTTTTATTTTGTATATTGTTTTAAGAATAAATTATCTGGACAGAGTTTTGTAATTGAGATGATCATGGCCAGTTCATTTAGTCAAGATACCGTTGTAAAGGTGATGTAAGTTTACTCAGTCGTGCTGATTGACTCATGAGCAGACCACACACACACACACACACACACACACACACACACACTGGTGCTCACAGCAGATCAATATGGCATGCAGAAGACAGTCTGGCCTCCTCAGTCAAAAAGCAGCGTGTTTTCTTCCCTTATGTTTTGAGACTGTGGACTGCCACTGACTGCTTATTCTGACGTTGAGACACTGTCCCACGGACCTGTCATTTTGGAGACGCTATCAGGCTGACGTCAGTGTTGTAAGTCCCACTGATGGAACAAGTTGTGGCTGACGGTCCCTTCCTCAATGCTGCCGTGTTAGAGCTGTTGCTGTTTGTTCTTCTCCCTACGACTTCTCATCCAGCATCGGCCCGTGATATCACACTGTTACACCTCATGCATTTAAAAAGAGCACCCAAAATTTCAGCCACTAAATAATGTATGTGTAATTCATGCAGAGTGACAGCACCTGACCTTTCACACATCTCCCTCAGGGCGGCTGGCAAATGGGCTGTTTTTGTGAAACGCCGTCTCCACCTCGGCGGTGCTGAGAGCTCTTCACTTTATTGCCTCATTCACACGTTTAGACACAGATGGGGCCACTCGGCTCATTAGTGGTAATTCAGTGTTTCGAATGTTGTGCTGTGAAACCTCAACGTACTCTTCGCAGTCGTGACCTTTTCACCTCTTAGCAAAACTGTTTCCCTTGCTGCCCCACCTCCTCACACAGCCTGGCCTGTTTGTTTTGCTGTGCAGTTGGGATTTGATGGAGTTGCCATCTGCCTCTTGGGGTTGGCTTGTGCAGTTTCAAGATATTTTTTATGCTACAAAAAAGCTCCAATTGTTTTGGCCACAGCTACAACTCAAAATATTTTTTTGTTGCAGAAATAGCAAGACCTACCGTCACAAAACGAGGACAACATGAAATGTCCAATTGGTACACGCGATTTGCACTATTCCCTATTGTGTAGTGCGCCTCCTGTGGCACTCCTCCCAACTACGGTGGCCTTAGCAGGACATGAAGCAAATCTCACTTCTCCTAAATAACATGAATTCATGCCAGTGTAACAAAGTAACTTCTCCTACTCTGGTTTAATCATATTGAACCACAGTTTATCGACAAGTTTTGTTTGTTTTTGTGGGGATGTTACATTCTACAGTACTTGAGAAAGTTTTCTATCAGCTGACTGGCTTGTGCGTTTTAAGTTTGCGTCTGTAACTTTCATCAAACCGGCCGAACAAAGACAAAAAGTCTTTTGTTTATCACCAAGACGTGTTTCTGAGCCTAACTGTAGTCAAGCCAACTGTTATTCTTTTTTTCATTCTCAAATCTAATCTATTCTAAGTCACACCTACATGTCAAAACACAGATGGAGGTGTGGCCCATGTGCTTTCAAGCGTGTTTATAAAAACACAGAAGATGGAGAACTACACAAACATGTTGAGCAAACCGTGAACTGCATCGGTGCTTGCTGCGGGCCAATGGGGTATTATTCTACTGTAGGTCACACTTACCTGCAAAAAGCCAGAGACTGACAACAGACTTGTGTCATACAATGTTCTTGTTCGTAATCGGTCCATTTCAGGCATTGTATCAACCAACAGATCAGGATTGTTGCTGTGAATCGCCAACATCTCGGGTGAAAGACTGACGTCCGGGGAAATGACATCATTGTCTAATAAAATTGGGGATGGGTTGTAAATACTAAGACGCAAAACCAGCATAGTTCAGTTTCAAATCTACTCTGGAACTAAAGCAGGTTGCATTTCTGTGTTGGCACCTCTGAAGAGAGGTTCACCATGTTTATGTTCTGTTGTTGTTGTTGTGTATCAGACAGTCTAATGGACCTGTGTTTGAAACAGATAAGTAGTTGAAGAGGAGAAAGCTTTCAGTTGGTCTTGGATTATTCTTTAGTTAAATTCACTGATGGTTGAAAAAGTCCAGGAAGTTTGACTCCTGGCAGGGTCAGCCTGGGATGAAAGCGACTTAGAGCTGTGGTCCAGAACTATCCGCGGAGAGCAGCCTGATTGGTGTTCTGTCCCGGAGGGTTGAGTCCAGAAAGCTTTTCTGATGAGGATTTTCCTCTGCTATTTAAATAGTAATTTGGACTCGCTGAGGTGTGGCTAAACTGAATGAGATTTAGGAAAGCAGGTGAAGCAGAGTGAAGTTCCAGTGGAGCAGTGAAATGTGTCCCTTTCACACTTAACAGGCGATTCAGTTAAAAGACACCCTGCACTGACGTACCTTCTTGTTTCTCTATTACTGTCCTTTACGACACACGTTTTCCAGTTGTTTTTCTATTGCTCAACAACTCTGTATTTATAAACTTAGATGGAAGTGCATGGCCAGTTGTATGATTCCTTTGTTTGTCCCAAAACGGAACTTTCTTTTCTCCCTTATATGTGGTTCCATGCCAAACCTGCTTCCTGGACCAGCTGAAGTCTGTGTGGATTCAACTCCAGCTCCCTTATTTGGCACACCATACTTAAAACATGGCAGCCTGAAACTGAACCGCATATTCTTTTCCCGTCAGAAGTTCAGAGGAGCTGATTGAAAAAGGAGACTCACCCACTTGGATTTGGGGCGGCAGGCCGTTCCATGTTGAAGCTGCTAGCGATTAAATTGGAGAGCGATGAGATGAGATTCCAGTGAACTGCAGCCAGCTTGTCGTCCGCGCTGAGCCAGCCGGCCAGCCTAATGAGGGATCCAACGACATGAGTACCCTGTTGTTTCGAGCTTCTTCAGCAGCCCACTGCTCCACTGGCCCACCAGGAAATCTCCCACTACTCCAGATGGCCTGTCTGCTTTTGACTGCCAAGAGTTATGCAAGCTTAATTTAGAATTTCTAAACAACCAAATGTGGATGCAAATCTCTGCTTCCTCCTCTCATTTTTCAGACAGACAAATATACTGTACATTCAAATATCCTCTGTTATTACAGTCTAAATGTTTTAAAAATATTTTTAAAAAGAACTTCTTTACGCCTCCCAAATGGACGGTAAAGGAACAACCAAAATACTTGTACAGATTTTACATCACCTTATTAAATTGTAATATTTGCATGTGCCTGTTCTTTATTATCTTGTGACTATTTGCGTTCACAATTTTTGCTTTCTTCAGTTGTGACAATTCACAGTAATACAACAAAGACACATAAGAAACGACTTCTACAAGGCTATCTGACTTCAGCCTCACTCTTACTTGAACATTGCATATTAATCAGCTGTCATTTTATTCTAATACCAAAGTGTTATTATCATTGTCTTTCAGACATGCTTTCAAAATACGGTTATGGCCTGCTTAGGCCGGGAGTGAATCCTGGGCCGTGGACTGTTACAGGTTGTGTGTGTCTGATGGCAGAGTCAGGCCTGTTGCTCCTGATCTCTTGCTGCCTAAACCAGGGAGAGATATGACCTTTCATGTCTCACTCATTGTGTGTCTATGAAGGAGTGGTTGTGTTTCAGGGTTCTTCAATCATTTTGTTTAGTGTGTCCCTCTGAGAAGCCTCATTGTCACAGGGGTGACTGGAACCCATTATAGTTCATTGCCACCCTGTCACTGCTTGGACCACGTCCCTAGTTTGTTTTTTTTTTTCCAAACCTTACATCACTTGTGTATGTTGTTGCCGCAGTGATATTGGAAATAAAGCCCCATCTTTGTAATAAGGCGCTCCAACAACCTCCAGAGGCTTGAAGAAGGCAGTCAGTGGTTTGTGGCTCACATGGATGTCACGTGGTGAAGTTTGGCTTCCTCAAGAAAGCAGCTGTTTGGAAGGGATAATGCTGGGGGGAATTGCGGCTCCGTACACATCCGAGCTCTGTCAGCAGCATGCTTGCTAATTGTTGCCATTAGGCCGCTGCTCCAGCATGCTGAGTCAGCTGGAATAGACGGCAGCCTGCGGTCGCTCCATAAACAGCAGCCACTTGACCAAAACTCGCCGTCATTCCAGTGAGGTGTCTCTTTCCAGCCTTCCATTGGGAGAGAATGAGGTCGGCGCTCTTCTCCTCCTGACCCTCTGACCCTGACAGCGGTGGTTATCATGGAAGTGGATTGTTTTCCTCCTTAATTACTGGCTGTTCTTACACTTGATGGATGGTCTAAAATGCAATTCATTTGTTATTCAGCAGCGTGCTGCACTATAATTAGCTTGTGGTCCAACGGCTGCTTTGAGAATTATGCTCGTAGAGATGGCTGTCAAACTGGCGGATATTCAGCGCGTTACCACATGAGCACATTAGGCAACGCTGCTGTGAAAAATGGAGAGTGACTGGAGGAAAGTAGAGGTTTGTCATGCAGTTGTATATTAAACATGGATGGTTGTGGTTGTCTATCCTCACATTATCTTGTCTGACATGTTTGAGAGGAGGCACAGCAGCTGGTGGGAGGAACACAACTCATCCAAGGTGAATCGAAAATCACAGTTGGAGTGAGAGTGGGGGGGGGTGGTGTGTGAGGAGGTGGGGGAAGCCGGTGGTGCTGGGGAAAGTGAGAGTTCCGGAGCCAGAGGGTGCGCGGCGTAGGTGGGCCTGGCTGTTTCCAGCAGGTCGTCCTGGAAACAGGAAGAGAAAGAGGACAAAAAGTTTCCCTGAAATATTGAACCATCGATAACTTGATGGTCAAGGTGATAGACGAGGCTTCTTAAGGTAAGTGATCGGCAGAACTGTTGCGATCTGTGTGGAAAAGAGTCATTTCTGATGGTAGGAACGTCTTGAGATGGTGCGTCCACTCGTGGGGAAAAACCGCATGAATAGATGGAATCTGGAACTGATCCTCTATTCAGGACACAGAAATCCTTTTTTTCACTTGCGCAAATTATACAACCAAATGTGGTTATGTAATCTCAGTTACACATGTGTTGCCGTAAATGTACTGTTAACTCATGTGTGTACCAGCAGCATATATGCTGGTAATTAAACTGATGCGTGTCCCATTACACCTAGCGATATGTTGTCAGTGAAAGTTCACTCTAGAGAATGTAATTACTCATTAGTTATTTATTAATATTTATTGAATGGTTATGAAACCCCTCTTGCCGAAGGTCAGGAAGTGTTTTGCCGAACCTCTTATTTGGGTCAGACAATTAACCTAGAGAGACTGTTCCCCACCTTACAGGTCAATAATAACAGTGTAATAACAACAAGTTTTTGCCACATCTTAACAGAGAAAAGAATGGATCAACAGATATGCAATTCTCGGAAGGATGGTGGAAATGACTGATATACTCATGACAGGAAGCGTTCTGAAAGTGTCTTAAATTTCTGAAATGAATGCAGTCATATGATACAATGCAAGCCGGTATTTTATTTGAGATTCAAACTGGTTCAGTCTAGTGTGGGATTCCACTGATAAATGTCTCCCTTTTATAAACATTCCCTTTGGATAGTTATGGTTATTAGACCATGGGTGGAAAAATATCCTCAGTGGTTTTGCCTACACCTCTGTAGATCTGTCTGTCATTCTTTGTATTGTATTTATCACGCCTCTTTTGTGTAACATACGTTCTCCAGATGTTTTTTTCATTGTTTCTCAGCAAGGCTCAGTGGATTTTACTGGCCTTTTGGCTCTCCCTGAAACGGCTTTATCACCAGTCGTGCTAGTGACTGGTTGCGTATTACCATCGTGGAGCATCAGCCCTGGAAACATCAACTCTCTCCATCGTAACCATATTTTATCCCATTAATTGGCCCTTATCGGACCTTTCGATCTTTGACATTTGACTCCGGGGTTGAGATCTCAATTGAAGGGGGACTGCTCTCTTCCTCATTGTTGAGATAAATGAATCGCCTCTCAGAGACGCACTTCCATTTCCTTCTCATCACATGGTGGGTTGCTGAATGTTGGCCGCCACTAATTGATGGCAAACGTCTCTACGGTTTTCACTAATGGCCTCGTTCTTTCACTGGAGAACACTGAGCTTCTTAAAGCCGAATCTCACCGGCACATCTCACGCTATTTTTCTCCAGAGAATGATCTACTTTCAAAGTACAGTGATAGTCATTTTTTAAGTAGTTGATCATGCCAGTCGCTGACTTTGCCGTTCTTGTACACGACTGAGCCAGGAGTGGCAGAAGAGTCCTGTTTTTGTTGTTTTAAGTTTAGTAATGGAATTGATATTTCAGGTGAAGTGCAAATGTTATGACTTAAATGATAACTTGCAGTCATGCTTTCTCATATGAGCATGGGAGAGGTTTCATGTTTTCTTCTCTTACTAACCGGGTATTCAGTTTCACAATGTATGATTTAGTTATGTCATCGCTTCGTTTGTCAGGGTCAATGGTGTTAATCTTGATGTATTACTCTTGGCCTCCGCACAGGAGGTTATGTTTTCAATCGTGTTGTTTTGAAGATTTGTCTGTGTGCAAAATAACTGGAAGAGACAATACACACGACAATGGGACAAAACTGAAATAGTAGTAATAACAATAATAAATGACACAAAACAAGATCAAAATAAATAAAATCAATCGAATAATGGCCAAACTTTTGAATAGAACTAAAATATAGATAAAATATAGCGATGTAATCACCTTTTACTGAACGTTTGAATAGAACTAAAAACTTTTGAATAGAATTGAAATATAGATTAGCAGCAATGGCTTTTCCATGGTTTGTTGTTGAAGTCGCCTCGCACAACTAATGTATAGTTCAGTAAAAGGTGTTGTGGATTACATTCATGCATGTAAGACTGGAGTGTGGATTTCTGACTTGCGTGGCTCCAGCTCTCCAGATCTGATACACAACTTGATCGAAAATGGCGCCTGTAACTGTCCCTATTTTACCGTGTCGGCTTTCCAGGACTGTTTTGCTTCCCATGCTTCATCCTTCCATCACTCCTGGAACATGAAGAAGCCAGCAGTCCTGGCTGCCATGTTTGCTGTGCCTCTCTGAGTATAGCCAACCACAGACTTCGATAAGGATTCTTCTCTTACTTCTTACCGGTTGGCTCCACTACAAGACAATGTCACCTGACCTATACTTCTGTCATCTGTTTTTGTTTAAACTGGTTTTTGATCTAGTAGATACTGTACTTTAGACACATTTCTGAGAGGTTCTTTAGATTGATATGTCTTTAACAAAGAAAGACACAAATTCAGGACCAGCCAAACTACATGGTGTTTAAAGGGGCTAATGTGATCAAGCTGCTCTTCTTGCCTCTCACCATGTGTCCATCTCCACCAGATCAATTGTGAAAGACCCCTGGAGACCACAACTCCTGCCGACAGACTCGCTGTACTCAGAGCTCATCAAGTGTCCTATTATTGATTGCCAGGGTGCACAGAGAGGTTACAGCGAGCACACCACCCAGCCTTCCGCTTTCCCTTGCCCTGGTTGGTGAACCTTCAGCTCAGCCTTCGACCAGATCATGGAGCTTGTGCCAGATGTGGAACGTCTGGCCTTGTTGAGACAGATGATGGAAATGGCTTTGTTGCCGCCTGGATGGAAGGCTCTATTCTCAGAGAGTGTGTGACCACCAGGGACGGTCAGAATTGGACACCTCTGTAGAGGTGCAAAGTGGACTTTTTGTCTGGTTCCAGACATATGAGGGCTGGAGAAGGTGATCGTGGGTGTGAGGATGCTGCAGTGGTTCCGTGGGAATAAATAGACCCGAGGAAGATGCGAACCACAGGGGGACTCTTTCCAATTGTCACCAAGAGTTGTCCCCATCTTTGTCTTAATTTCCCGTGTTCTGTCGGTGGCCCAGTGTGAGAAGTGACCCGGCCATAAATCAGTGTGCGCATCAGTGAGAGAGAGAGAGTGTGTCTCCGTTAATACCATCGTGACTGTAAATGCAGCACGGATTGAACATTCGCTCTCATTATTCACCTCCACACCTCAGCTGCCTCTCACAGCTCTCTCCTGAGTGGGGGTGTAATGTCACCCATTCTTACAAGAAAACAAAATCTTCCATCTTATCAGGAGGATTTTCTTCTAGGGGCTGTTTCATGGAGAAACTAAAGCCTGTTGTTTTCCACCAAATACTCACATAGATCAGCTGGTACATTCCTAACTGGTGGTGTGTCAGACAGGAAGGATTTGTGATGTTCCATCTGAAACACTCACACTCAGGTGAGTCAGTCAGGGATGATCTTGTTCCCACTTATGTACCAGCAGCAACAGCTGAGGATTAACCCTCTTGATCCGAATCTATCTAGTCGCTATCTGTGCCGTGCTGCATACTGATTTAATAGCTCTCTTGTCTGTCATGCAAACCATCCTCAGCTAACCTGGGTGAGCCCGCAGCCAGACCTCCGGCTGCCTTCTGTGGACTTATATTGGGGTTTTTATACTTATTTTTGTTTACCTCCTCCGAGCGTTCCTCCCAGGGCACCGCTGGTACCAGCACAACAGGTTGCTTCATCTCCTCAGAAAAAAATGAAACTGATCATATCTGCCACGGTGATGTAACTGAAACATGCTGAGGGAACTTGAACTTGAGCTGCTTTCCAAGACTTTCCACTCATACCTGACAGACAGGGGCTGGAGAGTCTTGCTCGAGAGAACCCCAGCCATTTCCCCTGCCTGGCGTCCTGTTTCTGACGTGTCCATAACATCCTCTTGCATTCAAATAAGTCAAGAATAGTGGTCTCAGAAGTGAGAAATGGCGCCACTGCAGCAGCAGGTAGAGGAAGTTATGACCGTATCTTACCTCCAAGCATGGACAAAGCTTTGACTCGGACTCCCATTCTGTGTC
The DNA here is from genome assembly GCF_027744825.2 of Synchiropus splendidus. Taxonomy (NCBI): domain Eukaryota; kingdom Metazoa; phylum Chordata; class Actinopteri; order Syngnathiformes; family Callionymidae; genus Synchiropus; species Synchiropus splendidus. Next base: position 2,105,185 of record NC_071339.1, read on the forward strand.
AAAGACCAACTATTTTCAGATGTACTTTTGCGTCCATGTTGACAAAATCAGGTGTCCATGAGTCAGGTGTGCCAGTGGAATCATACGTGTCCTTACTGTGTGACGGCCACATGCGTGAGTTGTCGAAGTCACCATCCTTGACTGAAGCGTCGTTTTCAGCTTTTTGCATGCCAAGTGGCACAACACAGGCTACAGAGTGAAAGTAGTGCCATCCCATGGCCAGCTCTAATCCCAACCACCATCTTGTTTTTTTATGTGACACGCAGCCCACTGTGTCGGGATCTGCTGTGGAAGGCAATTGAACGTTTAATGCCCCAACACGTGACACGACTTCGGCATCACTGTGGGATGCAAAAGTCCGCATGACAATAGTCTCTATTTGACACCTCAGGAGTGAGAAGGTGTTGCCTTGGGAAAGTAAAGTCTGGCTTTGCTGCGACTGTCGCACCTTGCATAAGCAGTGGAACAGCGACCTTGTGGTTGTAGCCTGCTGGACTCTACACTGTATGTCATTTACCTTTTTTTTGTATTTGTAGCATCGGATTTTCCAACTGTGTGTACATCTTATCCAGAGCTTCCTTGGAAAATCAAACTGAACTTTACACTCGGGTATAATGCCTTTTTGTCTGTTTACGTTCACGTTTGTTGCACATTTTTATTGCCGTCTGCTTTTGAACGGTTTCTACCTGTCGCGTTGGTCTTAAATAAAAAGTACATCAGAAACCTTTAGTGACTGCTGACCTGATGTGTTTATAATAGATAAAGCTTAAAGCTTTTGTTTATTGCTGAAAACACAGCTCTGAAATTATGCTTCCACAAAATATAAACGCGACACTCATGAGTCATTTGAATACAAATATTGCCGCAATTGGTGACTCTGTGAGTTTCCACCAGATGTAACAGGACTCCAGTCGAGTTCATGCGACATGAAACATGTTTAAAGCAGACTAAAAATGAATAAAGAAATGAATCAGTCATCATTTATGTCTGACAGAACTGAAACATATATAAAACAATATTAGGAGCAGAAACTACAGAGTACCTGTGGCTCCTCTTGTGAGCTTATAGTTGGCCAGGATAACGTCCACATTGCTCAAGGACAACGTCTGCCTCTTGTTTTCCTCCTATCTTCTTCTTGACATGAACCGTCTTCAAAACCCGACTTTGAATCTCTTGCTCTTCCACTGACCTGCAATCTCCTTGGACGGAAGCTCGAGTGTGAGTCCTCCATTCTGCTCTCCTAATAGACCACTGCTCTGAGGTTGGCCAGGCATGAAAGGAATTATTGAAAAACAACTCTCAATGAAGCGAGGAATGGTTTCTTCCACGCTGCAAATCTTCACTCATATTCCTGAAGCGGCGAAAGTGTTCCATTAATTCAAGGCATTTTAATTTCATGTTCGAGTGTCTTGTCGAGTTTTGACGGGCGGCAGTTTCAGTGTGTCGTCTGGATTCACTGTACAAGGCTATGTGCAACAGGTTTTCCTGTTTCTCCTCTTGCTGTCCTTCATTCTGTGTATCTGTTATGACTGAGCAAGGCGCTACATTTGCATTAGACATGAGCAAATGCATTAGTGCATTTGAGCATTTTAACGGCTGATTCTGAAGAGCTGACTTCACTTCTGGATCCTTGACGTTTGCTGCTGTTTGATTGTTTGACCGGAGACAGCTGACCCTGTGAGAGGGATCCTGCTCTGGCCAGCAGCCAGAACACTCACTCAGCTGGAAGCAGACGTTATAAAGACGAAGATGCATCTTTAATCTGACGCCACGCTGACACTGACGCATGACACATGAAAAATGAGACTTGCGTGGACATCTGCAAAATCAAAGAGATGGTTGTTAGACGGCCGCCACATATGTGATAGTTAGAAGACACACACGCGTGTGGAGTCGAGCTCTCCTGCCATTGGTTTGACCCAGATACACTGCGGCCATGTTTAGGTGCGTTAACTGAGGCAGTAAATCAAACTGGGGTGTTATTTTCTGTGCATAGTGCTGGAAGGACTGTCCTCACAGAAAGGCGCACCATGAAGAGCTTTTTCAATCTGTCTCTCTGAAAACACGTATTTCTCTCTGGTGATTTTAGAGTTACATGAAAAAGAAAATCTTTCAAAACATCCGTTGTCACATTGATAGTAAATGAGTCAGGATCTCAGCCATGGATGTTATGGTCATCATTCCCAGAGAAAGAGTGTTTTTCTATTGTTCCATCCTTGTCACCAATTGTCCTGGATGTGTCTCACTTGAGGTGTTGAGAGGAGACCCTGGCAGGACTCGGTAGTCCTGGTAGCGCCTTGGTATTCACCCACAGAAGCTCCAGCAGGTTCCTAAGGAGAGGGAGGTCTACGCTTCAATGGCCCTCTGTATTGTAGACAGAGTGAGCGACAACAGCGTAGTTAGTTGTTACGAGACACAAGGAAATGAAACAATCGAACACAAACACCATAATCACATAATCTAGGCCGCCAAGTGACCAAGTTCATGTAGAACTATTGTACCATTAATTGACTGAGTGAAATTTGGTGGCAGGCCTGGTAAGGCCATGATGCTCGGTGGAAACTGTGCGTTCGTCTGACCAACGTACCACTGACCAAAAACTGGTGCATTGAGTGTCTGTTAATTCTGTCATATGGACTTGTTCACCTAATTCCCGCCTCCCTCCCTTTCCACCATCACCGTGGCCTCTGTATCATGAATAAAAGAAGAAGGATGTTCAGTCCTTAAGAGGTCTTCTGCCATTCTTACGCAACATGGCTGTTGGAAGAGTGGAGCTGCTGGTGATTCGGCGGTGTGTTTAGTGCATAAGCACTTGAACTTAACATGCGAGCACCTGCATACTAACAACCAGTGTGTTGTAGTGCAGGGGTGGACAGAGGCTGAGAGCCATATTGTTTTCTGTGTTTCTGAACAGAGCCACATGCTACAAACACGTCAGGCTGTGAGGCTTCACCTGAACAGCTGGTCAGCACAGCGGTGAAAGCTCATCCCTGTGTGTCACAAGGTTGCTGGTTCGTGTCTGGCGTACGTCTCTGGTGCATGTATTTTTAAAATTCCTCCATTTTACCGAGATCCTAGCTGTGTAGATAGAAATGTGGCCGCCATTGACTTGACATCTCTATTTTTGGACCTGGCTACTGCCACCAATAACGTGGCCCCGGTCTGTGTGTGTGTGAGCCACGCCGCAGACCGGAGCGTCTCATCTTCACCCCGCTGACTTCACAATGATCAACAATGAATCACAGGTGAAGCACATGCCAGACCTTTAGTTTAGGGAGGACAAAGTGAAACGTGCAACTAAATCATCGTGTTGATCGTGGATCTGATGACGCGCCAAGTCTTGACTCACACCGCCATTTAACGTGCTCCAAGCCCCCCAAAGTCTTTGAACAATATTTTGACATTTCACTGGAATGGCTCTTACTTTTTTGTCTTATTTCCTGTGTAAACAGTCATCTCAACAGCAACTTGACCAAAATCGCAGCCAGTTCAGCAGCTCTTTTGGTGAAGAGCCGCTGATGCATGACCCCCAGAGAAACACCTTGGTTTGTGTGTGAAGACTGTTTTTGGATGGATGCTTGCTGGAATGGAAGATGATGTAGCCCATCAAAAAACTTGACTTAACTCAAATTATGCAAAGGATAGAAGAGGTTGAATTGAGTTTTTCATGTTTGACTCTCTGTTCCCAGGGTGGCTGTGTAAGTGAGCCCGTCTCTGATGTGGTGGAGACTCTTGTTTAGCCAGAGACAGCCTCATTTCTGGCCTGTGTTTCCAGCCAGAGCACACGCTCGGCGTCTGCAGCCCTGCAGATAGAAAAATTGGTTAAGAGCCTGCATGTTGATGTCCGAAGAGGCTCCAGGGAGACAGACAGCCTCCAATCATCGGCAGGCAAATAACAGACAGGGCAGAGGTGCTAATAAGACATGGTGCATGTTGTGTAATTGAAACATATCTGCCGGGAGGAGCTGTGATGATGACAGGGCGCTTAATCCACCTCCAATGTATTCACCTCCCTGGTGGCCTGACGGCCGCTCCGTCTGCTTTAAACACAGCAGCCTGCTCATGCAAACATGAAGACGTACCTCAACTGAATTTGTAGGCGTAAAAATCATCTTCATTTGTCTTCATCCAGGTGTAGCCCGCCGTGGCATTTGCTGAAGTCTGGTGAGGATCTGCAACTGTGCGTTAAACATTCAAATGAATGGAATGTGACGTGTGCAGAGGAATTATATAATGCAGTCATCCAAAATGATTTAAGCATCTTCCTTCAGCCGTGTCGGGGGGAAGTGGAGAACGACATCATCTCCTCAGTTGGTGACGGATCTTCATGCAGGGTTTCAGAGGGGGCTTCCTTTGTGATCCGTGTGTGATGATGAAAATAGCCGGGCGATGTTTGTGCTGGAGACGAGGAAAGTGTCTGAGAGATCATTACCAACAAGTCTGTGCAATAAGAAGGTGAGCGTGAGTGGTGGGATCTGTGTCTCGTGCAGTTTCTCCTTCCCTCCCTGGCTGCCTGACAGTATCCCTTGGAGACTTTTCTTGTGTGTGTGTGTGTGTGTGTGTGTGTGCGTGCCCACACGGTAGTGAACTATCTTTGTCTTGATTTTGCAGCTCATTATCGAGGCAGGTTCAAGGAGATGGGGACTCATTTGCATAGGCAGCCCCGCGGCTGGAGCCTCTGTGTGTGTGTCGCAGCCAGGTGATTCATACCAGCTCCCACAGCCTTATTTTGCTCCAGATTAGATTAAAACCGACCCATCTGCCCGGAACACCACGACCCAGAAGGGAAGGAGTCGGACAGATGCCGTCCAACATGCCTCCGACACACACAGGATACGCCACAGGACGACTTGTGAAGCCGTGTGGTTTCTCTGAAGCCGAGTGTTCAGGAAGAACATTCAGGGTGTTGGACTCATACCAGACGGGAAGGGAAGTTCTTGGTAATGAATCGACAAAAATCATTTGTGTTGAACACGGAACATGTTCTCATCCTCATTTTAATGGTTTATAAGGACTAAATGGAGAATCCTGAGAAGCTCACATGCCAAGGCTGATGATATTATATTCCACCGAATGATTTATGCCTCACAGTCCAGACTTAGATGTGTGCAGTTGTTGCTGCTTTAGAGAACTTCATGGGAAGTGCTTCAGGTCAGCCCACATGAGGACTTTTCTGCAGTGAAGCACTGTTTTTCAGGTTTTCAGGCTTCATTTTTGGCCAGCTGGCGAAATTCCTTCCTCTGTATCCTGCATGTACAAATGGACTTCAAGCAATATTTCGTATTTGCCTCTGCACTTCCTTTGTTTGACCTCATTAACTCACGTGCTGTGTGGATCACACTCTTTTATATCTACTGAAAAGCTGATGTCAAAGTCACAGCACTGCACAACAAAACCATCTAGGAATGTTATTGAAGTATTTTTATTTTTATTTTATTTTATTTTATTTTATTTTATTTTATTTTATTTTATTTTATTTTATTTTATTTTCTGCAACAATTTCAATGTATTGATTGATTTTTCAAGATTATATTTACATTTTCTCTTCCTTTCTTTTCCCAAATATATGTATATTTTTATAGCATCATTTTGTATAGAATACATTCATATTTTCTATTTCCTTGCATTGTTTATTTATTTACTGTATTTGTAGTGTCCCTACTATTTTTCCGTATTAAAAAATCAAAACAAAATATTAGAATATTTCCCCACATTATGAATGTTTCCTACTCTTCACAAACCATAATCCATTGATCAACTTCGTGACAGCCCCTCAGGGCAGTGCCAGTACATATACAATGAGACCCCATGGAAAATGCAAGTTCTCACATGTGATTTATGCGTATGTAAAAAGCTAGTTTCTGTGAAACACTGACTCACACACACACGCAGTATTGTAAGCTTTATATCAAGGCTGTTACATTTTCATTTCATATAAAAAGACTCCCCTCCTGCATCTGTTTCTTCAAGCTTCACTCAGCCCGCAGCTTCTGCCACATTAATTCCTGCATCCCTTGTATAGCTCATGCCGTAAAAGCATGAAATAAATGTATGCAAAGTTAATGTTGTCTTTAGAGAAGTGATGGTATAATATTTATAAACTCCTCACATCGGACTCACCACTGGAGAGACCGCAGATGTGGAGGGTCATACAAGATTCATCGACTTCCTTTAGAGGAACTTTGTTCATATTAATGTGTCAGAGAGACCGTGTCAGCATTGTGTGGTCACTTATGAAGCCAACGTCATGTTTGGAATCTTCACATAAACATGTACTGTGCGTTGCTACTACAGTAAGACCACTAGAATTGGACTGATATTCTTGTGAATTCATTTTCTCAACGGATATTTCAGTCATAAAGGTCACAGTATGTGGTGGGAAAAAGAAGCCTGAGTGCAGGTGCAATACAGGTGGTGTTGTTTGGGTTGGTGCAAAAACCTGTCCCAAGGTTTTGGTGATTGAACTTTAAAAACATGCCAGCAACCACCGAGGTGCTAAGTCTCCACCTGGTCTCCTCTCTTCCAGGAGCGGAAGCTGTGTGCCTTTCCCTTCATTGAGATCTGCGGCGCGGCCGTCACCAGCTACATGGCTCCTCTCTCCCGACAGACAGATTTCTTTGTCCCAGAAATGAAGGACGAGGTGAAGACTGAAGTGAAAGAAGAAGAGTCTGATGACGACAGAGGGACTGACATCACAGGTGAGGTTTAATTCTCACCAGGACGTGCTGAAACGGCATGAAAACAGTCACTTATTTCCCCATAATTTTCCTCCTGTTTCCTTATAAAATTAGAATAGAATATTTCAGTTGAATCCACTTGTGTTTCTATTTAAATATAGCAGTTTATGTAAGTATTTTTTCGCGGTGCATTTCCAGCAGTCATCTGCAGTTGCATAAATATTAAAAAATGCATGACATACAAGAAAGGTCACGGTCCTTCCCCTCTACCGCAGTCGGACATGTTTTGCTCTTAAGATGCAGCACAAGCGATAAAACGGAGGATCCGTTTAGCACTGCAACAACCTGGAGACCTGTGGCATCGCGTGAAGTGGGACACACAATGTGCGTTAAAATGTAGAGCTTTGGATATTTAGCGCTGGCGTCTCCGCTCAGCTGCTGCCGCCGCCGCCACTCTTGTCAGAGAAGAATGTGCCTGCCCTGGTGTTGTTTGTCACCAGGACCGTGCCCCTCCTGCACAGCCCTCATCACTCAGACGTGGATCTATGAGGCCGTGTAATTGTTCTGTCAGCCAGAGTGTGTGTCTTCATGTGCAGTGTCATGTCTGCTGCTGTTACTCTTTCAAACTTATGGGACCTGTGGGCTTGTTGAAGGGTTGAATTTGTCATTGTCCTGTTCACTTGAGAAGGTGAATGATGCGAGGCTGATGGGATGTGGGGACTTTACCTCTGTGCTGAGTCAATAGTTGCCAATTGTATTCTCAAATAGAGAGGGATTTTGACGGATCCAGTCGCCAACAACATTGTGGACTGTGATGATAAACAACTCTTTGCTCCGTTGAGCTTATTTACCTGGACTCAGACGTGACCGAACCTTGCGTCATGTCCTCCTCCTGTCATTTCCAGCAGGCTGCTCTGCAACAACAGTAAACACAGCAGCGTTTGTGGCTCCAGCGTTCACCTGTCAACTGGTCTTCTGATGAAAAATGTTTCTGACTGCATGCGGCGATGATGTCATCCATCTTGACGTTGTTCTTCTGTGTTAAACAGTTTGTGAAATATTTGAAGAACATCCCTCTCCTCCTTTTATTTCTTTATTTTTTATTCCATGGGAGCGGCGTGCACCGACTTGGGAGCATAACAAGCGTAGTAAGTTTAAAGAATCGTGAATTTGTCCTGGCCTTGGGGGCCTTTCTTCACGCGTCCTCGAAGATGGGTTTAAATCGCTGAAATTTGTCCACCACAGCATCAGTGTTGAATCCATCACGATAACTAATGAACATGACTGATGCATGTTTTGACGTTGACTATTCGTCATTTAACGCCTGCGCGGCGCATTTGTCCGTGTCACGGTCGGTTAACTGACTGTCTCTTCCTGGGACAGAACCACAGTTGCATGCTAAGTGTCTCCCAACATTATGTAAATCTTCACTGTTCAAGGCTTTCTGGCAGAAATGTTTGAAATACGCTCGGTCAGTGACGCACTGCCACTCGCACCAGACTTGTTTCTGAGATGATCGCTGGGAATATGATACATATTTGTGGACTACTATCATAAAGATGCTGAAGTTATCAACTATCACCATTGATCTGCCTTCTTCCTGTCACATTAGCCACAGACCACTAGTGTCTGCTGCTCCATTACATCAAGTATAATGAAATGCAAATGACCGTGAGGCTTGTGTAACACCACAGCATACAGAAATACAATAATCTATGCAGCAACCTAGTAGCATTTAGCAGGTACAAAGCACATTTTACTGTGTGACATCTGGAGTGTAGCACTCCTTGACAGTGTTTTCTATACGCTGATCCAGCCGCGGGCACATTTTGGCAGAGGGTGTTATATTTTTCCTGAAAGTTTGAAAGAGTTTTTACGCAGATTTTCTTTCAAAGTGGTTACACAACTCAACTCTGTCGTTGTGTGTTTGAGTGTCCTGCACCTTGTTCCCTCCTAGTGTTACTAGAAATACGATTGAAAAAGTCAGGGGAAGTTTTCTGTGGGTAAGTCATGAAAACAAGGTTATTGCTAGTTGGATCCGGGCGAGCACCTTAGCGTCAATGCTAATCCAAGAACACGCAGTGTTGCTGTTTTTAAAAACGACTATAGTAAACTACTTTTCCGACCCATCCCCTCGGATGCGGCATCAATTTTTCACCAGTGTTTAGGCGCTTCCTGTCACCACTTCCTCAACATGCACTCTCCGATTCCTCCACCTCAGCACCAGCTCTTTTTAATCACCTTCTCTTCTTCATACAAGTTGAAGAAGAAGAAGAGACACCTTCTTAGCTGCACTAATCATCCCAATGGGCCCAATTACGCAAATAGTTTGGGTTAATGTTATCTGAAAGATTTTTGTTGGCAGATGACATTGTGACCTGTGGTGAGAGCAGGGAGCCAGTGGAAGATCAGCCAGAGAGGTGGAGGTTTGCCTTAGAAAGGAGAGGAATGAAGGTTAGCAGCAGTAAGAGGTAATCCATGTGTGTGAATGAGAGGGAGCCGAGTGGACAGGTGAAGTTTCAGGATGCAGAGATAAAGAAGGTGGAGGGTTTGAAGTACTGAGGCTCAACTATCCAGGGCCATGGAGGGTGTGAGAGGGAGGTGAAGAAGCGGGTGCAGGCAGGATGGAATCATTGGAGAAAAGTGTCAGGTGTGATGTGTGACAAAAGGATGAGAGGGAAAGTGTCCAGAAGGCTGGTGAGGCCAGCAACGTTGTATGGTCTGGAAACAGTGGCACTGAGGAGAAGACAGGAGGCCAAGCTGGAGGTAGCAGAGATGAAGATGCTGAGCTTCTCTCTGGGAGTGAGAGCAGGATGATGATAGGATCAGAGGGACAGCACATGTGCTCAGGTGTTTAGCAGACCAAGTCAGAGAGGCTGGATGGAGATGGTTTGGACATGGACAGAGGAGAGAGAGAGAGAGAGAGCCAGTGCATTGGTAGATGAAGATGTTGAGATGTTGGAACTGCCAGGCAGAAGGTGGAGAGGAAGGTCACAGAGGAGATTGATGGCGGTGGTGAAGGAGGACATGAGGTTTGAGAGAAGAGGAAGCAGAGGACAGGGGGAGATGGAGGAGGATGGTCATCCCTGAAGGGAGAAGCCCAATGAAGTTATCTGAAAGATGTTATGAGCACAGCTCACTTCAGCGTGGCTGCTGAAATCTGCACGTGGGTGCAACAGTTGTGAGGCTGAATTGTTATCAGTGGCCAATGACGTAGTCTCAGCACAGCAGAGTACTGAGTTTGTTCTCTACTTTAATGGTGTCACATCTGCTCCACGTCCCACTGACGCCCCCAGATCAGGTCTGTCTGGACCTGTTTGCCCATCAACACATGGGCGCTCATAAATAGACAAAAGCCTAATGGACTTCTCAGCTATTGTGGTCTGCTGTGCCGACAAGATCCGATCTGCTGGACGTGATAATGAGATGGGAAAGAGATGAGGTTGGAATGAATGAAATGGAAAGCGAGAGTGTGGCCGAGCGCTCTGGGATGTCGTCTTCATTGTGTTTGGCTCCCTTATGACTCGTTTAGCGCAAACACTCTTTGATATATAGATGAGATTTGTTTGCAGCGTGACCAGCCCCTGGAAAGAGCTCGGGCCATCGTGTTTGAGTCTGGCGGTGCCGTCTGGATTCAAGATCATCCCCGACTTTACGGATGAGCTGAAGAGGGAATATCTGCGGAAAACGCTTAGACCAGACCTGGGCAAAGTGTGGCCCGGGTGCCCGATGCGGCCCTTTGACTGCCTTTATGTGGCCCTCTTTGAGTCAGGGTAAAACTATAAAAGTGTTATAATCTCTGATATTTTCATCGTGTGCTGTTGTTTTTTGTTCATTATGATGCAACTGAAACATAACGTTCTTGTTTGATTATTTTACTTAATTCCGTTGGATATTTCAGGAGTATTTCTTGTCCCTTAAAACACATCAGAATTGAAAATTGATTGAAATGTATGAGGCACATTGAGAATCTTTAAATGGAATGTGCTTTAAATGGAAATAAAACACCACAATTTCTACGCATTTTTAAAGTGTAATTTTATCATCGCACATGATTTTTTATTTTCAACTTCCTCCGACCCTCCTTACCCTGTTTTTGGCAAACACAAATGGCACGTGAGTCAGTCGGGATCCCTGCTGACAGGGCTCCAAACTTTGTTGGGCATCACATGACACAAATGTTTTTTCCCCTTACGGCCAGTTACTTTCTATTTTCAGGTTTCTTGAATGACTAACACTGGAAATGGAATACGCTGCTTATGACTATTGACTTGTAAATGCTGAGTCACTTTTCAATGGGGATGGATTCTTTGAGTGCTCTAACCCACAGTCCTGTTCTGAGGGTTACTACTGTTACTGAGTAGTAACAGTAGTAACTACTGTTACTACTCAGTAGTTACAGTCGTTACATTTCCTATGGGAAATATCCGTACCGTCGGATGCGCCTTGGCATTCGACGAGTTACCTCTCCAGGGTGTCCATTGCGTCTTGCCTAGTGTGTGTGGCCCTGGCTGTGGAACCTTGTAACCCCCGCTTTCCAGAGCAGGCACTCGTGAGGCTTTGAGACACTTTCTTGAAGCGTGACTTCTGGATTTGCGCTCTCTTCTCATTGCAGGTGCCGACTCCCACAGCGATGTGAGCTCAGTGAGTGGCGGCCTGCCCTGGGACAGCAGAGAAACCTCCCTAGCTGCCTCCACCGCGGCTTCACTGGCCTCCTCGCTCCCTCTGCGGGACGTAATGGACGCCAGCGAGGACTCGAAGCCCAGAGACCTCGCGGACAGGAGCTCCAACGAGTCTATGGGCAGCGGCTCGTCTTTTGAAGAGCTAGACATGGATCAGGATGAGGACGGAGGGGAGAGGGAAGGTGGAGAAGAGGAGGACGTCCCCGAGGCTGAGGATGGAGGGAGAGAAGCCGCTCAAGTGTTTGCTGACAAGGAGGAGCCCGTGGGGGATGGAGAGGAATAACCAGGTTGGGGGAGATAAGGAGCGGAGTGGAGCGCAGCCGGCGTGTCCGTCGCTGTTTTGATGGTTATCTGTCGTGTAATCGTGTTGGTGGATCTTTGCCTGACCAGCGTTTGCACTTTTAATTCTCCTCTTCAAGCCTGTACCTTTCCTTTCTTTCAATGAATAACAAGCCCTGAGCCTTTGCTAAACACACAACTGGACAGAAGAGCTGGGAGTCGCAGCTCCAGCTGAGCGGCAGGATTTTATATCGTCCCTTCATCGCGATGACATTCCTTCAGATTAGCAGCTCCACTGTTGACGTGGAACCTCTCATTAAAGACACTTGACACCAGCCGTCGTCTGGTTTCACCTATTTATATTGTGCCCATTTCAGAAGTGTGTGTGTGTGTTTGATGTCTGGATATTCAGTACTGGAGTAAAACCTGCAGGAATCACTTCCTCCCTCGTTGTTTGTTGACTCACTGACGTGCTTTCGGAATTCCCTCCTTATTCCAGGGTTCCCGAGAGGACGGTGGTTTCAAGACGCAGGAAGGAAAAGTCACGTAGTGATGGTTCTTCATCACTTCAGCTGGAACCTGTTGTGCTCTGACTTGGTTATGTCAAGGTCTGAACGCCCCACATTCTCTCCAGGCATCAACGAATCCATCCTCTCTTTTCTCATGTTCATCTCCCCAACACCATGTCACTACTGCGCTTAGTCCTTACACCTTTCTTCCCTAATGTTCCCTGCCTACAAATATGGTTTCATTATTGCATGTGATTTAATAATAACCGTTGACAAACTGGACAAAACGGAGGCTCCTTCACCGATGAACAGGCGGAGTGTGGGCTTGTGGTTCGGACACATCCAAGGGAGCTGACGTGCCTCTGTCAGGACTTCATGTGCCCTGAACTGGTCCTTCCAGATGTAACCACACCTTCAGGTCCTCTCCATTTTGGGGGGGCATTTCCCATCTGGGTTTGCTGCGTCAAGTCATCCTCCCCCAGTGCTCTTCATGTCCTTCAACCTCCTCACTTTCCCGTCTGTTGCTCTTTCACCCAGTTCCTGCAGCATCTCCACCGAGCTTCTTCCAGCTTGTTCCCTGATTCCTCTGCCCCCCTGTCCAAAACATTAGGCCTCCATTACTCCCTCCGAACATTTCTTCATGAACTGTCCCTGCGAGATACTTTTTTTTTTTTATGAATGAATATTTATTTAAATCCTACACAAACACACATTTCAAAAAGTTTAGTTATTTTTCTTTCTTTTACCAGACATTGTTGGATACGCTGCCAGTACAAATGCTGATCACAGACCTGGTCAAAGTGCGGCCCGGGGGCCATATACGGCCCATTACCTGTGTTATCGTGGCCCGTTTGATATTTGATATTTCTTCCTTTTTTTGTTCTTTCTCTTTCAGTCACCACCACCAGTTTTCCTTGTTCCTCCAAGTACATTGAAGGAATACTGAAAATATATTTTGAAACAAATAAATTGTTACAATTTTTTATCTTGAATGTCTAGTCCACAGTTGATTTATACTCAAATTAAGTGCATATTAAGTGACATATTTAAATAGGCTTTGTGCCATATTTACACTTGTTAATGTCCTTAGTTACATTTCATCTTCTCAGGTTCATTTTGTCCTCCAGTATAATTTCTTTTGATATTTTTCCGGTTTTTGTTGTCATCGCTGCCTGTCTTTTGGCATGTTGGCCCCTCACGGCCGTTACAGTTGCTAATGTGGCCCTTAAGGAAATGTAGTTGCCAACCTCTGCTTCAAATAAGTCAACTCAACCCAACCCAATAGAAAACCTCTGCTTCCTGTCTCTGTGGCAGGGCGACTGTCTCTGAGGATCACATCGCATCAGGTCCCACTAGTGTCCGACGAAGCTTCCCTGTCACTCTTCTGTCACAGCTCACCCCTCTCAGTTGTCTTCACCTGCGCCACCTCGCCTGCGATCTCCTCTTCACCTCCCTTGAACACTGTTACTCAGTAGACACATTTAGAATCCAATATGAGTCTCTGGACTGTTCCCTAGTGACTGCACAGGAGCTTGGTAACCATAGAGACGCTGACCCCTCTCTGAATTGGGAGAAGCCCGTCAAGATGCCTGTTGGATGCCGCCCTGGTAGAGTGTCTCGGGCAGGTCCAACTCTGAGGAAGCCCTAGAGCAGGGGTGGGCGCAGGTGTTTGTTCCAACCAATAAAGCACACACAGTTGTTTTCAACCTCACTGCGTTCATTGAAAAAAATCCAGAGCCACAACAACAGCGGAGCCTCAGCCAAAAAGCAATTTTGCTTAGTTACATGTAGGAAATCCCTTTTAATCTGACACTTGCCATTTTGTCATGCTATTTGTAGGAACAAATTACAGAACATGTATTAGTAAAAATAACTGTCAATTTTATCACAATGTCTTTTGCATGATTTTATGCTAGTTTCTGGAATTTACATTTTTGACAACAACAACAACAACAAACATGGAGGAATCATCCCTGAACAAAAACAAACAGATGCTTTTGGATGTTTTTCACTACACAATGTCCAGGGTTTCCACTACTCTGAATGGACTTGAAATTCTTATAAAATTGAAATTGTTATACAAATATTTTCAAGACATTAAAAGAGCTTCAGTTGAAATAAGGTGATATAAAAACTTGAATATAGCCACGATCTTGATTTATTGTGCTGGTGTCAAACTGATGCAAAAGAAACAATAGTTTGTTGTTAAGTTTTATATATATATATAGACAATGATGCTTGTGCTTGTCAGTGTTTAAAATATATACACATATATGTGTATATACATATATATATATATATATATATATATATGTATATATGTATGTTCTTTTAAACACTGACGAGCACAAGCATCATTGTCTATATATATATATATATATATATATATATATATGTGTGTGTGTGTGTGTATATGTATGTTCTTTTAAACACTGACGAGCACAAGCGTCATTGTCTGTCGGTAACAAGATCAAAAGCACGTCGCCGTCCTGCTGTCACACTAGTTGTCTTCAAGCTTCAGCTGGAAAGAACCAGAAGACTCTTTTCCATTTAAAAAGCATCTCTGCTGGAAACTTTAATTTCAGGTTTTATCAGAGGAAAAGACAGTGTATCTGCTCTTCACTGGGCAAATTGTGGTTCTATTATTTTGTCCTGTCAGAGCGGCAGAAGTGTAATTTGAGGCAGGAGGCAGCATCCACGCCGCGCTGCAGCGATTGATGGCGCCGTGAGTGTTTTAAGAACTTATGAATTCATCTTTAGAAGAGGCCTTTATCATTGTTTCCGCAGGCAGGGCTTTGTCTCAGTTGGGGCCTAGAAGAACAAGGAGCCTTCAGTGAACAGATGGTGGCGACGTCCATCAGGAACGTGAATGTGGAAGTGCAGGTGCGCGATGTAAACGCTCCACAATGGTTTCTCAAATAATGGCGGGGTTATTAAAAGGCAGTCACCTTGGCTGTGTCCGCTGTGTGAGTGAGCGCCGTGACATTTCTTGTTGTGGGGCGTGTGCAGCGCAGGAAGAAGCTTCCAGCAGGCGTCGGCTGTTTGATGGACACGTGTGGTTTTAATGAGCCTCATGACCTATGAGTTCAGATGTTTCCCCCAAATCACTCCGGTCGGCATGGTAACATTCCAGCATGAACAATGTCTTTTTCTCTGCCGCTTGTTCTCAGGGCAACAATAGTTGCCTTGAACCAAAGAAGAAAAAGCAGGAACATCAGAGCAAAAAACGCTGATTAAAAATGGAGTTCAATGATAGTATCAATTGGAAGTGAGGACTTTTCTGCGGTTCAGGTCTTCACTTGAATTTCAACCCACCCACTCAGCTCCTGTTCACTAGGGCTCTTCTGTTTGGAGGATCTTTGTTGAGGTTCCCTCGTGTTCTCAAAGTGCAATGACCACAATAGAGTCGACATCAGAGTGAAAACAAGCCAGAAAAGTAGTGGCAGATACTGAGGGCACGAGAACGTGCTGACAGCAACATGATAAAAAGTGATTCAAGACAGTGTAGCAGGGTTAAACCCGAGAGTTGCTGCACAACAAAGCGAGACAGCGAAACACACACATCCGTCATGGAGGACACATGCTTCTCGCTGTTGGACACGAGAGAAGCTTGGAGTTTGAGTAATGTGGGGAGTGATCAACTCAACAATGGTGAGCGACGAAAGTGGCTGAATGGTGAATGTGGTGAATATTCACTCGACCATCCGGAGGGAGGAGGCACAGGCACATGCCGCGATCGGTGCCGAGGCATCAGGTCCGATCTTCTTATTAGCTTCTAGCCAAGTGTTCAGTCCTGTGGACGGTACAGTGCAATGAAGTGCTGATACTGTGTAGTTTTGCTGCACAGAACGACATACTTCGCACCTCTGCCCTGGACATGACATCATGTTATGTTAGTGGTGACTGACTGAGGAAGAAAGTTCATCTGTTATTAATCTTAATGGGACCAGTCAACTATTAATGTAATGAATTAATCCAAAATGAATCTCTCGAAGCCCCAAACCCTGGGAAGTAGCTTTAAAAATAGAATATTCAACACACATTTTCCATGTGTTGTCTGATGTGTGTTCTCCGACTGACTTCAGGTAAAACAGTGATATTACACGGTAATTCATTGCATCTTGCTCAATACTCACTCAATAATTCAGGTCCCTTTTATTAACTATGATACCAGAAAGATAAGTCTTATCACATGTGTTGTGTCACACTCTTTATATTCTTTGCATTAAAACAACTTTTGGCTTCGTTGCATTTAAACTTTGCATTATTGACCGTAAAATACACAGTTTTTCACATAGTGCGATGAAGTAGACAAATATAGACACATCAAAAGCCTAACATGACACATGTATGATCTTATGCTCATTGTGTCAACAATCATAAATTGTTTATGTTCGACAGCCTAAATTCTTTTTTTTTTTTTATTACTTTTTATACTATACAACTTTAACTCAGACTAATCTTTCTATTACGAAACATACTGAACATATTGTTTATGATGTAATAACATCTAAGAAAGTAAACCGGAAAACTGTTTTATGAAAAAGGCGTCATTAAATAAATGACAGTTGGATTTGTGTGTCAATATTGTGGAGTTGTAACGCAAACTAAGAGCGCATGTATCCGGGTCTCTATCTTCTGCTCTCCGCACAGAAGTCATTTCCTCCAAATTCCTGGCAAAAGTCCAGGGCTGGTGTGTGTTCTCCATCAGGTGTTTCATATCTTCCGGATTGTGCCGTCACATACAGAGGTGAGAAGTATCGGCAGGGACAGACGTCCTCTCTGCAGGCCTGTAGTTTGTTGTTCAGAGCGTGGAAGCAGCTGCCTCCTTCTCCGACTTCATGAAGGACGGGTCCTTGTGGGGGCCATTCGCTCAGGTTGTTGCTTCCCTGTGATGTTGAGTGTGACTGGTCAGAGAGGAACCAGTAGGGGAGCCAAACGTGTTTAGACTCTTGCCCATTGCTTGTTTGGATCTGCTTCAGGCGCCATCTGGGACCGACCTCACACTCTGTGTCACAGCGTGTTGGACGATCCCAGATACGTCTCAGAAGATAAGCAGCGTCTCCCAAGACTTGTGCTGTGAATAAATGCCCTCCTGACATGAACAAATAGGGGGCGACTCCGCACTCCTCTCCTCACATGCGAGCAGACAGTTTTCCAAGGCAGCTGGAGGAAAATCATTCATTTTTCAAGGCTCCAAAACAAATGTGATATGATACCATGAGACAGAATTCAGCCAGGATTCTCCTCGCAGACCCCTGAGAGAGGAAGGAGGGGGGTGGGCTTCTCTTGCTGCGCTTTTTTTTTATCACCAACAACAGAACATTTTCTTGACTCTCCTCTTTCATTCATCTTTGAGGAGCCTGTCCGTCGATTTTCTGACAATGTAGTGGGCGTGAGGGCGGCTTGCATTGCGAGAGGTGTCAGAGTCACCAGAGCCTGCAGAAATCTGCCGCGGTTTCTGGTTCAGAACCAGGGACAGCTCCCGGCACCCTCAAACTTCAGCCTCCTCCGCTGCGCCCAACTCTCGACATGTGGAGGATCGGAACCGCGGACCGTCCCCGCACAGGTAGGAGATGCCGTCCCTCCGCTCTTTCGCGCGGTTGTTGTCAACTTCTCGCAGCTTGAAAGGATGAACAAGTGGCTTTGGACGGTTCATAAATGCCGCGGGAACGTTGAAAGTCGGAGCGTGTAAAGTGATGGAATGGTCGACCGGAGCGCGAGGCTTTTACGCGTGCGATTCTCTTCGTGGTGCGATAAAAACACAACAACGCGCGACCAGGGAGAACATTTTTGAACTGCTTTGGGAAAAACAACATAATGGAAATGAATCCGTACCTCATTCCCTCCATTTGAACAAATTGTCTGGATATTTATTTAAGGTATTTGCGCGTTCCTCCGGTCACATTTCTGCTCCCGTATCTATCTATCTATCTATCTATCGATCTATCTGTCTATCTATCTATCTATCTATCTATCTATCTATCTATCTATCTATCCATCCATCCATCCATCCATCCATCCATCTATCCATCTATCTATCTATCTATCTATCTATCTATCTATCTATCTATCTATCTATCTATCTATCTATCTATCTATCTATCTATCTATCTATCTATCTATCTATCTATCTATCTATCTATCTATCTGTCTGTCTGTCTGTCTGTCTGTCTGTCTGTCTGTCTGTCTGTCTGTCTGTCTGTCTGTCAATACATTAACGTAAAATCAATAAATAAAATGCCATTAAAATATTGAGAAAAAACAACAGGACAATGTGGCAAAAAAAGGTAAAAACACTGCTTATTTATATGCATTATTTGAAAATAAAAATAAAACAAGTTGTATATTGATCATATTCCGAACTTGCTATTACAGTTTTCCGAGGCCCCTCGATGGAGTCATGGCCACTGTAATAATCAATCCTTGTGATTTGTAGATCAGTTAAATGCAACATTTCAGATCATTTCAAATCCATCATTTCAGATGCTTGTCAAGTCCTACAGTGCCGTGGGGGACAGGGATTTTGTGCCTGCGTCACATGTCTGTGGGTTCTTGTCCAGAGCTGCACCCCGACCTGACAGTCACAGTTGGTTCAGCCTTAAGATGGCGCTCATTTCTCCACCCTGCCAGAAGTGTTTTCGGCCGTGATACTCTTGGCTGATGTGCTGTGCAACACGTGATCATTTTGCTTGGACTTTGTGGGGAGTACGTGGACCTTTGAAAACGCAGGCTCTTGATAACACACTCCGGAGTTGATTGAAGGGTTGCGTGTGCCATAACTCCGTTTCACATATGCTGCTCATGATTCTTTAAGTGAGTTCACTGTGGCCTTTCAAGGCATGAAACAGTTTTATCTCACACTGGCTGTGTACTATATGTGGATAAATCAATATAATACACTTAAAATGCAATAAAAACACACTCAATTGTTGGTCCTATTTCACGAGTCGAGTTAACTATTCTTTCAGTGACTTTTGGTACGGTGACGTTAAGTGCTTACCAACTCTGACTAGAACTGCCCCTAAAAGCTCTGTATATGGGAAATGTCAACCTTTCCTGGAGTCTTTGATGTGGATGGAAGATGCTTCCGATGGCCCTCCATCCCACTCCTGACACCACTTGTCGGGTAGCGTGGAGTACACCTGTCCAGATCTGGCCTTTTGCACTAGTGTTTGGAAAAAAACTCCAGTGGGAAATTACTTTCCTCCTGTCACCGCATGCATTATGGGTGAACAAACCTTTTGTTTGTCATGTTATTCGTTCAGATAGAATTCATTCAATTCACAGAGAGACTGTCTTTGTGTGAACAATTCATGGCCTCAGCCTCTCCCCCTAAACCTAACCATCCAAGACAAACAGCTAACCTGAACCAGGACTCTGAACCAACGCTAAACCTTATTATAATGGTGTAGTTATTTGGAAGTTTAACCTGTGTGGGGACCAGCAAAAATGCCCCCACAAAGTAAAATGTCCTCACCAGCATGTGTTTGTTCCAAGAATTGGTCCTCACAAGGATAGCTAAACAGATACACAGACATAGACCCCACTATTACTACTTGGCAGTTTAAAAAAGATAAGGCATAAAAAGCATTTCAAAAGGACTTGGAAGGTTACCTGACTTTCTTTAACTTGTTTAAATGAAACACAAGTGCATTTCTTCAGAAGCTCAAACAACTGTCCATTGTGTGTCACACAGATCTGTACCACTACATCTCCCAGTTTTATCTCTCCAGCAAATGTGCCTGTTTTTTTCTTTTCTTTTCGATGTCACTTTTGCGACTATTAATAGTGCGGATGGTGACGCTGCTGATGAGCTGGACATTATCGTTTTTCTGCCACTGCAGAACCATCAAGTCAGGATTTACTCTGGATATGATGATGTTTTTGTCTTTAGTTCAGCTGCTGCTTATTTCCGTCCACGTCAGGGAAAACTGGCTTTACTCAACCGGACTTTGTTCCGTGTTGGAGGCAGGTTTGGTGCCGCGAAACTGTGGCACCTGATTTTCTGAAACCTGTTTTGGTAAAACAAAAGCTTGTGCCGGGTTATGTAAAAAGTGCATTACTCCAAAAATAAATTGCAGTTATCTTCAATATGTTGGGAAAAATACTGACAACACAAAGAGCATCTTAATGTGAAATTGAATAGGAGCAGGTGAGCGACTCGTATCCTGAAGATCAGTGCCACCGACATATGTGGATCTTCATCTATGGCTTCACTTGCCGTCTGATGTGGCCTCCTCCACTTCGCTTGACAATAAAAACGGACTTTGGTTTCCTAAATTCTGCCCCCACTAAAGTAAACTACAAAGTACTGTCTTACAAACCAATATATTCCAAGGGCTAAAGACGAACCTCATGACCAGAATGAGACTTGAGTGAAGCCTATATTTCTGACGGCGGAGATGCGCAGCTGGCTGCTGGAAGGCTGATGAGATTCTGATAGGAAGGTTGTTTGGATCAATTTTCCAACTGCTGGAATATTCAGAGTCGCATGAGAGCGCAGCATGGAGAAGTGATCCTCATCTAGGTGTCATGTTTAATTCAGAAAGTTGTTTTCCACCTTGTTATTCAGCCATTTTTCACCTTTTTAGCCGCGTCAAATAATAAAGTCGCTGCCAACTCCTGAGAGAAGCGACTCAAATTTGTGTCTCTAAAAATAGTGTTCTAAACACGGCAAACCCTTCGCCGCGTCCTTTGAACACAGATTTGGGCACAGATTGCTGAAACAAAAAAAAGAACTAAACAGAAAAACAGCAGTTTGTGTTAAGAGATTATTGAAATTATGATCTGGGCGAATGTTTAAGCGCAGGTTTCCAGCTGTAAATCTGACCCCAGCGATGGGCCTGCCAGGTTTAACACCAGGTTTAACTACTTCACAGATTGATTTTTTTTTTCCGGGAGGAAGATTTAAGCATTTGCTTACTCAAGTGAAATCATGAGGAAGCCATTAATGATGTGCGCATGCATGTGCGACTTCCCGCCCTGACAGTCGGGCCTGGCTTCTGCGGGGAGGGACTTTCCTGCGCTGAGTAACACTGAACTTTCCTCGACTCTTCCAGCTGGATTAAATGAATAAATGATGACATAGTGGCACAGGTTGTCCATACGCCGTCACACGGGCTCAAACTCTCTCATGTTGAAATTCTTAAATGTATTGTTACATTTCGTGTTTGACCTCGGCAAGTATTTGCTTTTGAAACGCCAATTGATTTTGACAAGAAAAGACAAATTTCTTGAAGGCACTTTAAGTTCTCAGTGGAGCACCGCGACGATGAATAATGCAAAAATAGAGTAAAAGGCGCCACACATCCATCATGCATCCGGAGCAACCCCGACTGCTGCTGCAGTGATCTCTGCCAGGATGAATGTTTGATGAGGGAGGAGTCATGAGGCTCTGCAGCAGCAGGAGGGGGCGGAGCCAGGGAATCCCCTTCCAGCGTAGGAGCAGCGTAAACCAGCTGAACCGCTGGATTATTGAGGGTTTGGGCAGGACTTCATGTCCGGCAGATTTGATAGGATCATTTTATGCCACGAAACAAACTGTGATCAAAACGTCATTTCAACCTGAGCCGCCGTGGATCCCATGGCTGTCCGCGTGACAGATGCTTCCCATCGCTCAACAACATCTAAAGCTCCGACCATACATGACTTCAAGATCGTAACAGGAAATATCTGCACAAAGAGCTGAGCTTATGTGAAGCTTCATGAAACTATGGAGACTGTGGTGCTTGATCCTACTGGGTGAGAAGAAAAGGAGACGTCTCAGCAGTTGGAAACAGCAGTTGTTGTTCACTAAAAAAGTTACTCCGATTCCTCACTGGACATGAAAGAGTCAGTCGTTTGTGATTCGGAAACATAAAATCAGAAACACAATCACGTTCAGGTCAAAAACAAAAACCGAGCAATAGACGTCAAAACAAAGGTCTGTAGCAAAGAGGCAGGTGTTTGTGGGTTTGGATTGGACTTCATTGTCACATCCATGCTGAAGTTGAGTCGGAACTTCACCGGAGCAAAGATGGCGCTCTGGGCCGTCGTGTAACCGTGGTCAGTGCCACCAGAACCGGAGGTGTAGACGCAGACTAGATCTCACGTGAGCTGAAACTTCTGAATCACACCATTAATATGGTTCTAATCTCCGGCTGCTCTTCTCTCCTGGATCGCTGGTTGCTGCGGCGACCTTCTTAGCAAAGGTCGCCGTGATTCATTATGCTGCGTGCTACCTTTTTTTAACTGATATTACTGTGGTGGCTGTGAAGGAGCCAGTCAATCATCCCTGCAACCGGAGCACCAGCTCCACTAAGTGATTTTTAAGCAGCATCCGTGTGAAACTGCGCACCGTTACGACCTGCAAATGAGCTGCAAGCCATTTGTGTTCAACAACAGTTGCGCATCCCATCCATCTGCCCTAAGTAGACGTCTATATGCACAGTGAATGAGTCATCCGGAGTCCTTGGGCATGTTTCAGTGAAAACATCCGGCGTGAAGAATCCACGTCCATTGCTTTCTGAGCAGATTCAGGATTGAAGAATACTTGAAATTAGTCAGGCCAGATGGCACCACGAGCCTCATGGGTTTTTTGATCTTATCTGAAGTAAAATGAATAATGTAGACTGCATTACTGTCTGTAGCATCACTTACACTGTAACTATTATTACGTTACTGTTCAAGAAATCACTTCCTCTGTTTTTGTCAAGGTGACTTTTTCAACGTTTTAATTATTTTTTTCTTGTTAACAATTTGCTGAGGTCAACGTCTCCTAACTTATTTGAATTTTTATTTTTAATAAAATGTGTGTGTGTGAGGGAGAAGGCCATAACCTCATCGTTTCTCTGCTGGAAACAGGGATCCCCACTACCTTCAGAAAGTCCTTCCACCTCCCCCCCGGATCAGTCGCAGATGACCTCCACTCACCTCAGTGGTGGAATTACCATGCTAATGCTCTCCCCGGGGCAACTGAGTGTCATGGCAAAAATGCATCTTTTTTCTTTTCTTTTTTTGGAACAGAAGCCGGTTATGGTCCCCTGGATGCCTTCCACCCACCTCCTCCCTTCCTGTCTGCATGCATCTGCCACCTTTTGATTCCGGCGCTCCGCTCACTCCTCTCGCTGTCTGGTGCAAGAAGGAGGCAGATTTCATAGCGTTGAATTAAAAAAGACCATCTGGTGGAGAGAAGACGTTTGAATAAGAGGGAAATTACAGGCGAGGTGGCGCTCAGACTCTGCAGCCTTTTACTGCGAATGTGTCAATATTTGAATCCCACGTCACTTTAAATAGCCGTATTCACACTTCAAGCCGCTTCTTTTAAGCTTAGCTTGAAAACAAATGCTGTTTTATAAGTTAGGTTAGTTGGATAACAATGATTTATTTCTTTTTATGTGTGTGTGTGTGTGTGTCATGTCAGTCAATGGTGACCATGACTGAATCTCTCGTGTGTCCCAGCATGCATTGCACGACTCACGAGCCAAACTCTTTGCTTTTTGTTGAGTGATGTGGTGGTTCGTCCACACAGTGGTGATATTTGCAGAGAATCCGTGACATTATTTCAGTGATTTTGAGTCATATTTCTCCATGTTTCAGGGCTTAAGCTGGAATTTTGCGGGGACACACGCTGCCCCTGGAGCATTTTATCTACATTGCACCTCACTTTCTCGGGTGTGGTAAGATTAGATTAAATCACCTTTATAATTAATAATGTTAAATAAAAACAGTGTTTCTTTATTAATAAATGAGAATGAAAAATTCCAAAAATAAAAGTCTGTCAAAAGTGATCACTTTTATGATCTATCTATCTATCTATCTATCTATCTATCTATCTATCTATCTATCTATCTATCTATCTATCTATCTATCTATCTATCTATCTATCTATCTATTATCTATCTATCTATCTATCTATCGATCTATCTATCTATCTATCTATCTATCTATCTATCTATCTATCTATCTATCTATCTATCTATCTATCTATCTATCTATCTATCGATCTATCATCTATCTATCTATCTATCTATCTATCTATCTATCTATCTATCTATTATCTATCTATCTATCTATCTATCGATCTATCATCTATCTATCTATCTATCTATCTATCTATCTATCTATCTATCTATCTATCTATCTGTCTATCTATCTGTCTCTCTTTCTTTTTATCTATCTATCTATCTATCCATCTATCCATCCATCCATCTATTTATCTATCTATCTATCATCATCTATCTATCTATCTATCTATCTATCTATCTATCTATCTATCCATCTATCCATCTATCCATCCATCCATCTATTTATCTATCTATCTATCATCATCTATCTATCTATCTATCTATCTATCTATCTATCTATCCATCTATCTATCCATCTATCCATCTATCCATCCATCCATCTATTTATCTATCTATCTATCATCATCTATCTATCTATCTATCTGTCTCTCTTTCTTTTTATCTATCTATCTATCTATCTATCTATCTATCTATATAGATAGATAGATAGATAGATATAGATAGTTATCACATTGCATATATAGTGAATTGAAAAGTACATACAATCTTCAGGCGGTGAAACAATTGGTGAATCTGTGATAGTACTGATAGTTGTTGTACTCGACAGTTTCGTTGACACAGTTGGAGACAGTGGACGACATCTTCACTCAGTAGCAGCTGACTGCACTGTGGTGTGTTCAGGACAAACAGGGAACAAATCACATCCTGTAGCGGTTCAATATTTGACGTGAAAATGAAGCCACTGCTTTTGTGACACGTCAGGTATCTGTATTATGAGCGAAAGGTGCACATCAGATGTCAAAGCTCCAGGCATGCTGAGCTCTACTTATTGGATACAGAGTATTTTTCTGTCCTGATATTTCTAACCTGCATCATGAATACGCATTGCAAAATAAAATACTCTCCGAATGGCGAGTGTTCTGCGCCTCTGCACTGATAACAGCCAGTATAAAGTGACTGGGAGCCAGAGGAGTCCCCTGGGCTTTGTGTTTGACAGGCTTAAAACACATGAAAAACCTCCATGACTATGTGCGGAAGAGCTCTCTTTCAACCGCATTTACGTGGTGCAGGGTGGTGAGATGGAGGCCTCTGTTGTGAGATGGATGTTCCGGGTGCAGAGTGACAATGTGATACCCAGAAATCCTTTTGTCACCGCGCCCTCCAGAGGCCGTGTGCTTAAAAGCTTTGCCGGTTATTGGAGGCTTGTCTTCCTGCAGAAACAGGTCCAAGATAAACACGTCTCACCGGCGGGGACTTGAGATGGACTCAAGATCTCAGTCAGGTGGGGTGGGCGGGCTATTTTTGGACTTGGACTTGTTGACTTGAAGGAACAAGTGTTTGACATTCTGGCACATGCTTGAGTCAGCGTGTTTTAAAGTGCTTCCTCCAGATGCTGCTGCATGTGCGGCATGTGTCACTCGCAAGCGGAGCTTGATCCACTTAGCCACCGTGGCTTCAGTGGGCATTTTTTAAACATGAGGAGCCCGTGCTTGGGTTCACAGTGCACACTTCCGCTTTTCCCAGGGGGCCGCACAGCATGCATGGCCAGACAGGCCCACTTGTCCCGGTCTGCATCGCACTTCACTCTCTCCATCTACTGGCAAGTTTCCATGGAAACAACAGGGAGAGACGGTGGGATAGAGACAGAGAACCCCCCAAAGAACCTGGTCTGCAGTCTGACTCCCGAGCCCGGCTCTCTGTAATTGGCGTCTCCGTGTTGGGGCGTTGCAGAGGGAAAGGTGTTTGTTTCTCCACGTCGAGCGCCTGATATGAAACTAAAGACACGAGACCAACCACTCCACTCAATAATTTACTCCAACAAACGTCACCCACGCTCCACCTCCTGCTTAATCAAGCCTCAGGGATTTGACGGCATTCGCACTGAGCCTGAACAATAACCTCGCGCCTCCGCTGCTGCCGGCTGATAAACCAATCACGTCGGCTTCTATTCCACGCGCGAGTGGACGCGAACGCAGATCAGCTTGTTCATCTCTGATGTCAGATTGAGAACGAACACACGGAAGTATAAATATCAACACTATAGAAGGGTGGAAGCTCGGGAGGTCGTGTTTTGAAGTGCACCTGAGCAACAGAACCCTCACCATCAGGGGGAGGAGCGACGCGGGGCTTTATAAGGTTGTGAGATTCACCACCACACCACGGTGACGGAGGCAGGGCCTGGGCCGGAGTCACACGCGCTTCAGGAGAGAAAGCCTTTGACATCTTGACTTTGGGAATGTGGACGCTCAACATGAGAAGTGGTCTTCTTCAGTCATGTGTTCATGTCTGGAATGAGTTGAACGTTTGTGTTGAAATGACTGGGGTCAAACTGTCCATACAAGACAACAATATCCACAAAGGCAGCAGTGTTTTGTGAATAAAGCAAGTGAGGCAAGTCAAAGTATTTACAGAACAATCTAAAGGAACAACATAAACACAGCGTCTCAGTTTCTATCTATGTGTCTGAAAACCATCTTTGGCTTTGCATCTCATACCAGGTGCGGCTTTGCCTGGTCCTCAATGACCAGAAAAGGCAGGGTGTTTGGTGATTTGCTGAGTTTCCTCACTGTAGCTTTGTCTCACCGCTCAGTAGATCCAGCACTAACTGTCTTTGTTGACTGAGATTTGTTGTTTTGAAAGAGTTGACAGTGGTTAGTGAGATCAGTTTAGTCTAGTTTTAAGCCACGCCAAAAACCATGTCCCGTTCTGCTTGTTTTGATGTTTGAGTTTGTGTTTATTTTTTATTTCTTGCAAAGCATTTTAGTCTTGTTTTTATTTGTCAACTACTGTTTGATCCACATTTAAGCAGTTTTCCTCAGTGTAACTTTGGTGCTGTCTCATGGGAAACATTAACTGTGGTCCATGCGTTACTTATTGAATGTTTACATATCGCCTTCCTTTGCAATTGCGTACTTGCGCCACACTGACGTGTGTTTGCTACGGTCCAGGTCCTCAACAGAAAGCATCTTGGGAGAGTTCAGGCATTCTACTGGGACCAGTATGGTTCACTGATACTTACTGCAAACACATTGAGCATAGTTATATGGCTAGTAATGACTGAGTTATTTCACATGAAAAATAAAATTTGATTCATCATCAAGTTAAAATAGTTCAGTCATTGGAAGCTACATGAGAATTAACCAACGAATCCATTCAATTGGTGATTTGCTCAGGGATTTTTCAGTTGATCTCACTTTTTTCATGAATATGCTAGAGATTCTCAGAGAAGTGATGCAGTCAACCCTCAACCCTGGCGCATCATTAAATATGGTTCCGGTTCAAGCTTCAGGTCGTTCTACTCAAGGGAGAAAAGATCTTGGAATAATGGTTTCAGGCATTTTATGAATCAATGTCCTCAAGATTCAGAACAATGTTGCGTTTTATTTAAACCCAGCCCTCATCAGAATAGACACTTCCAGTCATGTACGTAGTAAATGAAAGGTTTTGCAACATTTTTATCATTGTGTGGTTCCATGTGGATTTAGGACGGGCCGAGCTCCATTCTGAACCAACTAGAAACTGGAAAACACTCACTGGAGTAAATCAACTTTTGTGTGACTGTGATGACAAAACGTACCATTTCCATTCCTTCTTTGGAATTCTTTGTAAAGCTTGGTAAAGAGGGCGTCACTAGTGAGTCCTAGGGACATGACTCCTGACTCTCGTTCCTGGTTCAGGAAATAGTTCATGATGTGAGGCAGCACAGCTGGAATCACAGATGTTGTCCTGTTGGTTTTCTTCAATGAAGTCTTGTGAAAATCCTTTTCCAGTTTGCCTCTCACGAGCGCTTGGCCTCAGAGAGCTTGTGCACCTCCTCTTCACTGAAGTCCACGACAATACCAGACCTCTTGGCGTGTTTTGCATATGTGATTCACTTGATTCGAAGGTGAAGTCTGATGAAAGACTGAATTTCCCTGCGAAGCCTTGCTTATGTCGGAGGTGAGCGTCCGCTCTCCCTCGCGCCTCACATGCTGAAACAAAGAGACAATTGTGACTCAGACTGGATTTCTCTCTGCTTGATCTGCAGGCTGTAATCTACAAAAGCAGTGAGGAAGGCCGACGTCGCTGGAGCTTTAAATGGCCTCGGTCAGGATGAAAGCACCGCTGCTCTGAGATCTGGTGCTGCCACGTCCCATTGTTCCTGGCCTCGGCCCGTCGTCATCAAAAGCTGCGCGGAAAGAAGGCCAGGCCTCGGAACCTCACGCGGGGATATGTCGCAGGGGAGACCCCCGGTGTTGGGGCTTGCCCCTCGGCCCCGACCTCTCCCACTGTCCCGCCTGAGCTTCCTCTTCATCTGTGCGTCGCTCTTCGCCCGGACTCCCCAGGGTTTACCTGTGGTGGGCTATAACACCGACTCCAAGAGGGAGATCACGCTGGAGGGCGACTTGATGATTGGTGGCTTGTTCCCCGTGCACCAAAAGGGGGAGGGGTCGGAGGACTGCGGCAAGATCAACGCCCAGCGAGGGATCCAGAGACTGGAGGCCATGTTGATGGCTCTGGATGAGATCAACAGAGACGAGCGCATCTTGCCCGGCATCACTTTGGGAGCTCACATCCAGGACACTTGCTCCAAGGACACGTACGCTCTGGAGCAGTCGCTGGAGTTTGTCAGGGCCTCGCTCACCAAAGTGGATGACAGCGAATACACGTGTCCGGACGGCTCCTACGCCATCCACGACGAGGTCCCGCTCGCCATCTCCGGGGTGATAGGAGGCTCCTACAGTGACGTCTCCATCCAGGTCAGTTCAGAACCCGCACGCAGCAGAGCCTGGGCAGCTCGCCCCTTTCACAGTTCCCCAGTTCAGAGAAACTTTTCTGCCACTTCAACATCACTTCATAAGCAAGCAGTTTTCGGCATGACTCAAAACCCAGTGTAGACCAACAACAAGGCCTATTTTACAGGAAATGATTGGCTTTTAAAACACCTGTTTTTCGAATCAACTCCTGAGAGAGAAAGGAGATGAAGATTGATGATCATTTAGCTGCCCATTTAGACCTCAGCACCATGTGCAATTACCTCTTGTGAGATGTTAACACACAGATTCAACGAGGATCGGTTCCACATGGAGGATCTGTTTACCTGACTGTCTGTGTACTTGGCTGATCTAATTTAGAAGAGCTCTCTCTCTTCTGATCATGTTCAACCGGGCGCTGGCTCCGTCAGAAGCCCAGCGGCTACAGGCGCTGTGTTCTGGACCGGCGGCTTCCTCCTGGCTCAGTCCAGTTGGAGGCTTTGCTAGCTGGCTCCTGAAATGTCTGATGAAGTTCTGTGTCCATGAACATGTGTGCGTGTGAAGGCTTTGACAACATGAACGTCAGGCCGAGGACACGGCGAAGCGTAAGAGGCCTTGTGTTCCAGATGTCCACCTGATGGTGGGAAAAATCCCATTTTGTTCTGACCTCAAATACTAACAAGCTTGTCGGAAGGTAGAGCGCCGTCGCAACATTCTATCTGAAACCTCGCTGTGTTGTGGTAGACTTGTGTTACCAAACCTCCCCTAACCCTGTTTAACATGCTGAGTGAAGATAAACACACAGACACTTCATCGGCACTGAAGGTGAACGTGCTGCTAATGTTCCACTAGCTGTCCAAACAGCAGCAGTGGGGAACAACAGCATTTCTGTAACGCTACATTCCCCTCTGTGCTTCTGTCACTCTTGGCACTTGAAAATGGACATCTAAAAACAACCTGAAAAGGCTCATTCTAAGTCACAATGTACGTGAAATAAGTGAAATGAGCTGTCCATGCAGACAAATATTTTCACTTTACAAGATTTCTTGAATTAAGCTCAGCATATGTAGGAATGAGATCTATCCAGGGGGACGTACAATGAGCCAAAAATGTTGGTATTACTTGAAAACGTAACTTTTGACAGCCCAAAAATTAATATAATATACTACATTTAAGCAAACAATAGCAGAAGATATGTGGCTTTAAGACAATTTTGCTGAGATTGTAGCGTTTAACAGTCCCAAAATAGGTGACATAAATTACTGTTTGATGAGTTATAATATGGCTGTTTATAATATCATGCCAGTTATTAATAGAACAGTTATTGACCTCATTTTAAGATTTCCTGTCTATTAAAGACAAGGCTGTGCTTGACTAAAGTTTTCCTGAAAAGTTTTAACGGCAGAAATAATAAATTCATGGCTAAAAAAGATAAATGATGGAAGACATCTAAACACAGTCTCTCATGGTTGTGTGCTGCACGCGCACGTGCGCGGTGGCGAGCGTGACCCAGCACGGGTGGGATGAGGCAGCATTGCGTTCCATCTTCTGCCAGCCAGATTATACGCACATCAGGCCGCAGTGTTTTGAACATCTGACAGGTCGCCTTCGAACAATTTTCCTCCATCAAAAACCTGCCCACGTCGCGTCATGATTTTGTCATTTGAGGGCCATGTTTAGCTCGCCGCAGCCACGTTATCTTGATAGAAAAAGGGGGCATCAGCGGAATAGTTTGTCTTCGTTGGTGACCAAGCTTGAGTAGAGTTTTGACAGCATCGTATAAGAGGCAGTTAGTGAATGACAAGAAAGCTAAATATTTGTACATGGCACCTGTGGAGGCCAGAAGTGAAGAGGTTTTAGCAGAATCCCAAGGTGTTCCCACAAGTGATGGGTCCCGCAACAGCGATGCGCTGGTGTAGCTACCAAATGTGTCCTACCTGCCGCGGCGTGATGACGTCACATCCGGCATATACAATATCTTTTTTTTTTTGATGTTTTAATGAGCCAGAGGAAATTGAAATAAAGGATTTCAAGGCGCGTTCTACCACATGCGTAGCATTTATTCCCATAAGATACGATGTTTGTCATTGAATTGTTTACGAAGTTTATGTCTGTTCTTCTCCGCAGTCTGCGGATTAA
Source organism: Synchiropus splendidus (assembly GCF_027744825.2). Taxonomy (NCBI): domain Eukaryota; kingdom Metazoa; phylum Chordata; class Actinopteri; order Syngnathiformes; family Callionymidae; genus Synchiropus; species Synchiropus splendidus. The sequence goes on from NC_071339.1 coordinate 2,136,212, forward strand.
CACGTCGTGACGCTTCGTGATAGGCTGACATGTGCGGGTTGTTGTTTTGACTTTATATCTCACAAAAATCACAGACCCCATAGTAGTCACTTATACACCCATAGATACATTTTTATTCATCTACCAGGGACAATATGCACCTATCTTTCTCCCCTGCCAAATCGGTCCTACTGAGCTTCTGTTTTTCTTGAGTTTGGCCTCCTGCCTCCAGTAGATTCACTGCTCCCGCCTGCACTTGAGAACCGACTCCCCAAAAAAGACAGCCCCAGCAGGGGATACTGTGTGAGAGGACGGACATCTTTATATGTCCTGGACAGTCAGCAGACGCGCCGTATAGTTGCAAGATAAATGTTTTGCTGACAGAGCAACATCCAGCAAGGCAGTGATCCATTATCCAGGTAGGTTGCTCGGGGGACTGCGATGCTGGGGCCTGATTCAGAGCAGCCTCGCCAGATCACCGGTGAGCGGGACAGTTTGGAAATAAGGAACTTGATAAACGAGCAGTAATTCTAGTGAAATCTCGTACCTGGGGCTCCTCAGAGAATGCCCTTGTCTGCTGGTAATTTATGGCCGTTCTATTACCAGCTCCAGGTCCGAGGTCTGGCACAGCTCCTCGCTGAATCTTCCCCATCCGCAGCGGTGCGCCACAGGACACTCTTCTCCATCTGACTGTGAATAACTCCTCATTGTCATGCAGTTCAGTGGGATCTCATTTCTTCTCACGCCCTGCTAGTGAAGGTGGACAACTGCACCAGCTGAACTGTTTCACGGCTTCTTCGACTGCGATGGACCGGCTTGACTCCTTCCCTTTAAATCACGCAACAATCCCAGGCAAGCCCAAATTCAGGAGCTTGCACGGCGCTTCTTAGCAACAGCATTGTTGAATAATGCTTGGAAATGAATAAGTGAATGCTCAACAATATTTTGTATGAAGCCCAGTCAGTTGAATCGCAACACGTAATCTTTTAGCAGCAAAACTGGACAGTAGGGAATCGCTGCATCTAAAGAAGCCCAGCTACAAATGTGAAGCCTGATGTAGTGGCTGCTATATAGACACCTGTAACTTCAGTCTAAGCTATATTTGTTTCTAAATTTTCAGGAAATAGAGGTTGAAAATCGCCACCCGGTTGAGGCCCTTTAAAGAAGTGGTTTTAATGTTGAATATTTCATTGTTGCACCTCCTCCTGCTACAATCACTGCATCCCTGGAAGCACAACTACACATACTCACTGCTCAGATGCATCTGCATTTTCCCTCCTCTCAGGACCATCTAAACTACATGTTAACACTATAAACTGCTCACTACACTGCAGCAACAGGTCCATGCTTATTGTACCTTTGTAAGACAGGAACCATCTGAGTGGTGGTTGATGAATCAATTTGTGGATATTTTAATTTGGACAAACAGTATGGCGCGCATTTCCTCACTTGCTCTGCTGATCGACTGATATCTGTTGATGCCACCAACATACTGAAGCATGGCGACAGAGCTTATCTGACTGTTACCAAAATAGCTCTTGAAGTTTCAACAAAAATTTCCAAAAAATGGAACTAGGAGTTCCAGAATGCTACTGCCACCTTCTTCTGTCCAACTGAGTCCATCGACAGGAGGTCTGACCTCTGTGAACTGATTCCATTTCACTGAAATTATTTCATTATTTTTAACTTCATTTCTATATATTACAGCACTACACTTATTTCCTCACTTAATTTTTAAGTTTATTTTTGTTTTTTAAACTGAATCCCGCCCTAAAATGTCCAGTGCAGTAAAACGTCATGAGATTTTTAAAGCGAGAGCGCCACCTAGTGAGCACTAAAAATGGGGCCAGTGTTTCGTGGGGCCTCACCAGTCCATCAGTACCAGCGCTGAGGTTGCCTTGTGGCTTTTACACCACAACAGGGAACAAAAATGCATGTGTACCAAATGAAAATGGCAGAAGTCTGAGCTGCAAGAAGGTGGCAATGATTCACGCGACACACATAGGCCTGTTCCTCCAGGGTCTTATCCTGCCGTATCCTTTCACTTCCACAGGATTCATCTCCTGCCAGGGGACATGTGTTCCTGCGTTAAAGGCCTCCACATCCTTTTATTCTGAGGCTTTCGAATTAGAGACACATATTTCACCCGAGTAGCTGAACCATTGTGAAAGAACTAGACTCATGGTTTAGCCCCTATTACCATGGATACAGGATGGAACATGGTGAACAGGCGGGTGGTGAGAACACGGAGTGCCGTCTAAATCCATCACAATACAGCAGCGTGTCGCTGTGCTGCTGGTTTTTGTGATGTGACATTCACAGATATGGAGGCGGATCTGGCAGCGCAGCCAACCGTGCTGGCGTTCATGGGCACAGGCTGAGCGAAGTGTGGAGGCGAACTTCTGTGACACCATCACAGACAAGCTCCTGTCTCTCCCATCTGCCGTCGCAGTCCAGCCGCTGACTCTCTCGGAGGAGGCGTGTCGCATCTGATATGGATGCATTAAGACCTGAGATTGAGTCACCGGCCATCAAAAAGTATTAATATCGTTTTGACGGTCAGGGACTGTGAAGCTGTCGCATGTTGCGGCCACCGCCGTCTGCATTTTTCTAATGAATTCCAACTGACTCACATGGCATCTAAGCTGACTGGCTAGAGACCTTGGAATGGCAGGTTCACATCTTTATTCATGTGTGACACTCAACAAGCTGCCGCTGCGGCAACATATCGAGCAGAATTTGTTGGATTCACGCTGAATCTGAATCAGTATCAGCTTTATTACTGAGGTCAGTGAGGATCCCACCAGCTAGGAAAGTGCTTTGGTACATCGTGCTGTAATGAACAAAACAAAACTATAGAATAAAAAATATATTAATAATAAAAAAAACCCAATAACAATCGAGGCAACTGAGAAATAAATAAACCACAAACTACAAAGGCTGTTCTGACGGCCGCAGGGAAGAAGCTGTTCTTGTGACGGGAGGTTCTGGTCTGGCTTGACCGCAGCCTCCTGCCAGTCCATGACCAGGGTGAGAAGGGTCGGCTCTGATCCGACCGAAGACGCATTAATTACATGAACATGCGAGTATAATCCAGCAGCTGATACATTTCGGAGGGATGTTTGTGCCCAATCTGCGAGCACATCTCTTGCATGGGTCAAGCTTGGACCTTATCGGACCTCCGTGCCGTGCAGATTCGTCTGCTCCCCAAACCCATGCTGCAAACCATGAAACCCATATTGAGTCATTTAAAAAGGTGCATTTCACACACGCAAACCTCTAAATGGTTTGCACCATTTAACACGTGCCATTTTTGTACATTATTATCAGTGACTCCATCGGACTGTGTTGAATGATATTTATCTCATTCAGACTTTCTGCTGTCAATGTCACGAATCAAGGGAACGAGGGAGCAAAGCCACGTATTGAGGACGTGGCGCTGGACCCAAGTGCGAGTGGTGAAGGTTACAGTGAAGCAGGAGCGAGTAAGAAATAATATTTAATAATTAAACAGACATCAAAAACACAACAGAAAGCGTCACCGAACCAGGAGAAACTAAGCAAAAACTGAATGTACAACGAACCGAGAATAAACTACAAAAGAAAACAGGAAACGCATGGAAACTGGGAGAAACAAAACACTAAACTCAGGCACCAGGGTTTAACACAGTAATCAAAAACAAGCTAGCTCACAGAACGAGAGACCAAAACAAGGAGAGCGACGAGAACCAGGAGTTACCACGGGGAACAAGAGTCCAAAATTCAGGAACAAGAGGAATAGTCACAGGGAACACAATGAGAGAGTCCAAGGAACTGGAAAGAGACGATCTGGCACACGTTGCTGGAGTCCACATGTTTAAGTACTTAGTTGATTAGGGGTTCATTGGCAGGAAGGGAGGCGGAAGAAACCAAAACATCACTCAAGGGACAAAACAGGAGCAGAGTCATGACAGTACCCCCCCCCTTTAAGAACACCTCCAGGTGTTCCACCCGGTCAGGGACGGACGGTCGTCGAAGACGAGGGGAGGAGGAGACCCGCTGGAGCGACTGGAAGAGCCCAGCTGCAGCGACCCGGAAGGCAAGCTGGGGTCCTGAGGAGGTGGCGGGTGGGAAGCCACGCTGGGGTCTTCGGGAGGCGGCGGCGGCTTGGGAGCCGCGCTGGAGCCCTCGGGAGGCTGCGGTGGCGGCTTGGGAGCCGCGCTGGAGCCGTCAGGAGGCGACGGAAAAACACAGAAATCACTGACGGAAAGCTCGGGTTCTGGGGCCAGGACGGGAACAGAAATAGTTTGCTCCAAGAAACAGAGGACGGGCAGAGGAAGCAAGTGGAGCACCGGACAGATCAGAGCAGGGGAAAAGCGTGTGCCAGAGGAACAGGAAGGGAGGTGGAAGAAACCAAAACATGACTCAAGGGACAAAACAGGAGCAGAGTCATGATTGTGTATTTCATCATCATGTATTTAAATTTGACCAATCTTGTGCATGAAAAATAATGGGAATTTTTTTTTAAATAGTGCCATAAGATGATTCACTTTTATTAATTGTTTGGAATAAAAACTGCAAATACGAGAAGAATTGAATGTCAAGCCCTCAAGCGAGAGAGCTCCAATATTGCAGTCAATATTGACAAATAAATTCTTTCAGATGTCTACTTTCTTCATTGGATTCTCGTGTTGGGTAGAGAGGCTCCGCTGTGAGGAGAATATTAAGGGGATATGAAGCTTTTAAGAAGCTCAAGGCTTTCACGTCTATCAGCAACTTACAAAAGTATTAATGGAATTTCGCGCTGGCAGACCAACCTCTGGAGCGTCTGCACACAAGGACACACACTTGACAGGAACAATAATGATGAAACGTATCGGTAAAGTCATGCAGAGGAAATTCATTATTCATGGATAAAAGTAAAGACCGCGCTCCTGAAATCCTGAATAATTCATATGTGATTGGATTATTTAGTGGCTTGGCAGAGCCCACTGTTTGTGCACGTGCTGTACATATCACCGTCTTGTCACAGAGTCATTGAAGGTTTCCCTGCGTGTGATATAAATAATAGCTCACTCTTGATGTTTCTTTTCTATCCCCACTTCCCTGCTGCTGCTGCACATCTGTGACACTATAGTGCAGCTGACCAGTGACATATAGAGACGAGACAGAAGGGGGTGGAAAACTGAAGGCGTCTCGTGTTGAGCTCTGAAAGGTTGCGGGAACTTCACCAGCTGGACCTGACAGAAAAAAAACCCAAACATTCCTCATCCTGGCCGGATGCTTTTCACTGTTGCCGGGCAACACTAACCAATAACTGGCCAATTAAGAAAGTAGGGACACAGTTTTGGACGTCTTTCCGTGTGTCCTTTGGATAGAAAAATGCTAAATGAAGCAAAGGGCCATCGCTGTGGGAATTCAGTGCTATTACTGGAGAAGCACAATGAGTCAGTCCTCTGGGAAAAGTAGAGGAACATTTCATGTAGAAAAATCCAGGAAACAGGCCTGATGTGCTCAGAAATGGACGTCTCTTCTGAGTCAGTGCGTTGGTCACACACATACATATTTATAACGTCTCATTATGTGTCCAATAGGACTGTCTCACAAAGCTATGTTTGCCTTAAACTGAGAAGAAAGGAAACGGTGAGGGACAGAAGATCCAGTCGTGAAGTTGTGGAGGAGGGTGTTGTCACATTTGTTGATGCTGCACTTGAGTACAGTAATACGTCTACTTTATGTTACGACACTGCAATGAAAATGCAACTTGGGTCTTTGTTTTAATGCTCGTGTTTTGCAGAGTTATGCATGTATAACTTAGTCATGTTGCAGCGAGGCGACATCGCAACAAAGAACAAAGACGCAGAAGGCATTTTTATTACAGATTCTATATATTATTTACAGACTATAAACCACTACTTCTTCCACAGACTCTGAACCCTGCGTCTTAAACAACAATGCGGCTAATGTATGGATTATTACGGGCCAAGTTATTGAGCCTCCACAGCCAAATCTGTCTCGCTTACCGAGTGCGGGACGATGACCACACATCCGGCATGTGCAATATCTTTGTTTGAAATGTTTTAATGAGCCAGAGAAAGTTTGATGGCACCACATGCAGAACATTTATTTCCATGGAATACAATGTTTGTCATCGGATCGTCTGCGAAGTTTATGTCCGTTCTTCTCTGCTGTCTGCGGAACAGCGCACTGTGATTGGCTGACATGTACGGAGCATTGCTTTTATTTGACATCACACAAAAAAACAACATACTGGGAGGTGAATGTGGAAATCCCAGGATGGTAGCTGAAGGGAACGCCTCAGCCTCTGAATGGCAACAATCGCTCTCCTCTGATTGGTCATTTCGTTTGGCCGCGAAAACGCAATCGTACGTTCAGCGCAGGCTAAACATCTGAGGTAAATACCTGAGCGTCATCTCACCAAGGGCTGAACAACTGAGGTAAGTAGCTTAGCAGAGGCAAATGTTTTAAGACAAGTTGTCCATTATTTAGCAAAATAACTCGATTTGAAATTGGTTCGGGGGAGGTGAGGCATTCTAGCCAATCAGAGGGCAACATACCTTCCTCTACTTACCTGGGATTCACAGACTGGAAGTGATGCCACGTATGCTCGGGCGTTTTTAAGGCAATTCACAGGATTGACTGACCTTTTTACGGTGTAAATTGCACCGCTGTACTGGCAGGTGATAGACCAGTGCATGCACAGGACGTATGTCCCTCTTTAATCTAGTGGGTGTGGCTTATATTGAGGAGCTCAATAGCCCACAAATTATGGTACATGTAACGCCCTGAGCATTTTTTGGTCTTAAAGACATCAATTTGTCATCTAATGGTCCAAAGACGTATCTGCTAAAATTGGTCTACCTGTGGTCTAAAAGTGAAAGTTTGTCGACGAGCGTCTACAACCACTGATATATGTCCATTTAACCTAAATCCTAAATTTTAGCCAAACATTTACATTAATAGATGTATAAAGCACCTTCTAGAATTATACTCAACATGTATGGGAAAGGACGTCTAGGCTAAAGTCACTCTACCATTGGTCTAAAAGTGAAAGTTCATTCGACATCTAAGTGAAGACTAGACGTCGAATGAACGTCTGACAGTCGTCTTTCGTTGCTTCACACTGGATGAAGGCAATTTAAATCACCATCTATCAAATGTGAAAGTGGGGAGTAAAATCTTCTGAACAACTTGATGCTTTGTCATGTTTTTTGGACACTGAAATCACATGGTTTTGCCTTGCATCTCTCTTAACCAACTACAGCGGTACCTCGGTTTTCAAATGTCCTGGACAAATCGGAGTTCAAACAAAAATTGCGAGATTTTTTTGCTTCGGATTTCGAACAAAAATCCAGAACTCGAACTCCCCCGAAAAAAGCTGGAAAAACATAACGTGCGCGGACCGATCAGCTGACCCATGAGGCACTTTGTTATTGTGTATAACGCAGCCTCTGTATGAAGACGTGTCCCGTTAGCTCCATTTACTGACTGTTCTTCATATTGAGGTGTAAAACCTTTCCTGTCTCCGCACTGGTCCGTGGTAGAGTGTCACAGGGGGAGGTGCTGGAGGTAGGCTGGAGCTGGGACAGGGATGAGGCCAGTCTGGGACAGAGCGTGACTTGGTTTATGACTTTGTCACAGCCAAACTGCACAGAAGCGCACATTCAGAGCTGGACACGCACCGGGCACCTCTTCACTTCTGGAGAGACCTCACTCACTCGGCAACCCCTCCCACATGCAGCGGCCACACACATAGAGGAACAGCCACCTGCAGCACACACTCTACATTCACTCCTACAAAAGACTATTTTAAGGCTTGGAACGCATTGTTTCTTTTTCCATTCATTGTAATGGGAAAAGTCAATTCAGATTTCCAACAATTCGCTTCTGGAACGGCCGTCTGGAATGGATTGTGGTCGAGAACCGAGGTACCACTATATCAGGCATGCAACTTTGAATTTAACCTGCAATTCTGCCCCCTAGTGTGTGAACTGCTGAGCCAGCTGCGAATTATACTTACTGAATCATTGAAGACCAGAAGAAGAAGAAGAGGAAGCCTTGCAGTCTTGCAGTGTTTGCACGGGCGGATGTACAGCTCTAACGTTTACATTCTGGTCAGAGCTACAAAACAGTCGGCTTCAGAAGTCAAATCCCAGAAAACCCCCTCAGCATCTTCCCTTCAGGAGCCCCGCAGCTTTTCCAGCTGCCTGTGTGTCAAAACACAGAGAGGGAGGCGGATTGTGTCAACACTCCTTAAAGTGAACGAAACTGTCTACGACAGCGATTCATGGCTGATTAATAAGTTATTTAAAGCTTCCTAGATCAGTCAGCATCTCTCCAGCAAATCATCCTCAAGGAATTTGAATAATCCACTCGCTCCATTCAGCGGCTCCTGCGCACGAGCTTCTACACAAAGGCAGCTTTTTTCCAATGTATTTTCAGATGTAACCAGTGATGTTACATACCATAACATTGATCATACTCTAACGTTCATTTCCCCCTTAAAACATTGTGACAGGAATGGTGATATAATGATGTGAATGATGAAAACACACTTTGAATTCAGTGCGTCAGAGGTGTCTGAAAATGAAACCGGCGCTGGTATAAACCAAATTTGAGTTGGCATTCCCACGGCTGATCCCACTTCCCTGAGGCATCCACCGAACCGCCCGAAGCAAAAGCCAATCAGGCACAGCTTCTGCAGCTGATGAACGGTGTCGCAACAGAGACAGAACAGATTACTCAGAAAGTTTCATCATCCTTTGATTTTCAGCCCTGAACCCCTGCCTCTCTTCATCGTCCTCCTTCCAAAGGGGAACTTGGTTCTCCCCACGCTCTGTTAATGCATGCGCTCTTGTCAAGGTTGTGTCATTGAGAGTGCTGAGTTCCCCAAACTGGGCTGGAAGCCATTCCCAAAACTTCACACAAACACGTATTCAGAGTATTATTTAGCAAGTATTCAAACAGTGTTATCTTCAGGGTTTTAGCCATTCAATAGTCTATGGAAGACCCATATTTAACATTGATTTTAGGAAGGATCAGATCAGGGTTTTTGCTGCCATTCACCGATACTGATCACATGGATTGACAGATGACACCTTTGTGTAGATGATGTGAAAAAATGAATCATGAAATCATTTTAATTCAGACATGTTTTCATATACCAAAAAATAAAAAAACCTTTGTCAAAAGGTCAACTGAAAAACATTTATTTTCAATGTGAGACATCACAGTGTGGTGAATCTCTGGAGACTTTGCTGTGTCTGTGAAATCTTTATATACTGGCCGCTTGTAGTGGGAGTCCAAGGCAGAGAGCACTGCATCTATGAAAGTTTTCACTCCGGACGTTTTCAAAAGTTCCAGTTTCAGGTGGCTAACGAACACTGACTCCAAAACTCCAAAACAGCGACAGATTCGGCCGTTTCCATCTGTACGACACCTGATCATCTAGCTCAGTGAAGTCAATGATCATTTTTTGGCAATGGCAGGTAGTGATAGGCATTCACCGCTGATATCGGCCGATCATGAACGGTGACCGATTGATCGCAGCATCCCTAACTGATTTTCAGGCTTGTAGCTCACGCGCCCTTCCTTCTCTCTCGCAGGTGGCCAACCTGCTGCGACTCTTCCAGATCCCTCAGATCAGCTATGCGTCCACCAGTGCCAAACTCAGCGACAAAACCCGCTACGACTACTTTGCCCGGACGGTGCCGCCGGACTTCTACCAAGCCAAAGCCATGGCTGAAATCCTGCGCTACTTCAACTGGACTTACGTGTCCACTGTGGCCTCGGAGGGCGACTATGGTGAAACCGGCATTGACGCTTTTCAGCAGGAAGCTCGAGCGCGTCACATCTGCATCGCCACCTCGGCCAAGGTCAGCCGCTCCATGAGCCGCTGGAGTTATGAAAACGTGATCCGCTCCCTGCAGCAGAAGTCCAATGCCAAGGTGGTCATCCTGTTCACCCGCAGCGAGGATGCCCGCGAGCTTCTGGTGGCTGCCAACCGCATGAACGTCACCTTCACCTGGGTGGCCAGCGACGGCTGGGGGGCCCAGGAGAGCGTGGTGAGAGGCAGTGAAGCGGTGGCAGATGGGGCGTTTACCATCGAGCTTGCCTCCTACCAAATCCCACACTTCAACAACTACTTCACGTCCCTGCACCCCTACAATAACACCCGAAACCCATGGTTCAGAGAGTTTTGGGAGAACCAGTTCCAGTGCAGCCTCCATGACTTGGGCTGCGGGAAATACTCGCTACGGGAGGCGCCATTCCAACCTGAATCCAAGATCATGTTTGTGGTCAACGCGGTCTACGCCATGGCGACTGCGTTGCACAACATGAGGCAGGCCTTGTGTCCGAACTCCACCAAGGTGTGCGACGCCCTTAAACCTGGAAACGGCAGGAAGTTTTACCGGGACTACATTCTTAAAGTCAAGTTTGAAGGTAAGAAATCTATTATTCCTCAAAAGCCCGACCTGCTTTACCTGGCTCATCACTGGTGTTAGCATCAACTCTCCTGTCCTGTGCCACAAAGTGCACTTACTTCACAGTTGTCTCATGATGTCAGTTCAGACTTCTCAAGCCTCGTTTCCAACAGATGCACTTACTGTTGTGCGTGCCAATTTACTCCAGATGTGTCTCTGTTGCTTACCGACAGCCAGTTGGGCCTCACAAAGTCTCACAGCGTGAGTCAAGTTTGTGCTGCACGTCTTCCCCCTCGCACACTGAACTGAATCAATCTGTTGGAGCTCCAAGTTCTGACACAATTAGAAACCTCATGCTGTTGTGGAGGGCTGTGGCAGCACAGGGGCGCAGCTGGGGTGAACTGGCATGTAGATTTGGATGGCTGTGAGCAGTACTCTCTTCGGTGTCAGCGCATCCGGTCAGTTGTTTCTTTCACCATGAACAGACTCAACATCTCCTACATGAGAGCCTTTTGGTTTGGGCAGGTATCATGCAATGCGATATGTCGCCTGATACAGGGCTGATACAACACATTGCGATACTGCTTCAACAATATATTGTTTTTCATTTTATTTGGGAAAATCAGACAATGTAGTACAATATGATGTGCATGAAATCAAGTGTATTGTTTCAGTTAAATGTAGCACACCTACAGGGGAATGAGTCGCTCCTTCAATCAACAAAAAAGCGTAGAAAATTAAATGTAGTTGTAAACACGTCACAAATGCAGCAGCATTTCCAAGTATCTATGTATTAGGTGACTCAAAATATCAAGACAATATCATACAGTTATGACCCAAGTATTGCGATATTTCAGTAAAAAGATGGATGCAATATTGTGTTTTGATATTTACTTACGACCGAGCAACATATATATTCTGTATCAGGGGTCACCAACTTTTTTGCAGAATATATATGAATATATGAAAACCTAATGAGTCTAAACGCACCAGGGAAGACTGACTTTGGCGTCACTCTGGACGAGTCCACTTCAAAACAGTTGCTGTTTGACAACTTGGGAGTGTGAATGCTTTGGTCTTCACGATTCCACCTTTATTATTGCAACTGTGTTTTAAAACTATGGAAGCAATTAAAGGAATTCTAACAGTCGTTTTTTCTTCCTTCCTCTCAGCACCATTTCGTCCACCAGACACGGAGAACATTGTCCGCTTCGACACCTTCGGCGACAGCCTCGGCCGTTACAACATATTCCACTACCACAAGGAGGGAGGGCGCTACGTTTACCGCAAAGTAGGCTACTGGGCTCAGAGTCTGTCGCTGAACACCAGCCTGATCCCCTGGCCAGGTCACGTCGCTCCCACCTCCCAGTGTAGCGACCCCTGTAAGAAGAATGAGGTGAAGAACATGCAACCTGGGGATGTGTGCTGCTGGATCTGCATCCCCTGTCAGGCCTACCAGTACCTCCAGGACGAGTTCACCTGTGCTGACTGCAGCTTCGGCCAGTGGCCTCTGGCGAACCTCACCGGCTGTTACGACCTACCTGAGGAGTACATTCGCTGGGAAGATGCCTGGGCCATTGGACCTGTCACCATTTCCTGCTTAGGAATGATGTGCACTTTCTTTGTCATTGGCCTCTTTGTCAAGCACAACGAGACGCCCGTTGTTAAAGCCAGTGGACGTGAACTCTCGTACATTCTTCTCCTGGGAGTGCTGATGTGTTACAGCATGACCTTCATCTACATCGCCAAGCCCTCCACTGCAGTTTGCACTCTGCGCAGGCTTGGCCTGGGAACTTCCTTCGCCGTGTGCTATTCAGCGCTGCTGACAAAGACCAATCGCATCGCGCGGATCTTCAGTGGGGTGAAAGACGGAGCCCAGCGGCCTCGCTTCATCAGCCCCGCCTCCCAGGTCGCCATCTGCGGGGCTCTGATATCCTGCCAGCTGGTGGTGGTGGTGGTGTGGCTTCTGATCGAGACACCAGGCGTGAGGAAGGAGGTGAACCCGGAGAAAAGAGACGTGGTCACCCTCAAGTGTAACAGCAAGGATTCCAGCATGCTGGTGTCGCTCACCTACAACTGCATCCTCATCATCCTCTGCACGTTTTATGCCTTCAAGACCCGGAAATGCCCCGAAAACTTTAATGAGGCAAAGTTCATCGGGTTCACCATGTACACCACCTGCATCATCTGGCTGGCCTTTCAACCCATATTCTACGTGACTGCCAGCGACTACAGGGTGAGTCGCGGCCGCTCAGAATGACTCGCACGCGGCTCATTTCAGGGATTTACATGAACTGCTCAGTGACCTTTGACAGGAGGCATATTCGCTGTTGTTAGTTGGCGTCACTAGATGGCGCTGTTTTGACAGGCTTGTCGGAGGTATCTTTGGCGTTTCAATTCTAATGGAGTCAAATGTTTCCCCTCCTATACAACGTGCCACTCAGAGGGGTTGGGCTCAGGACAGTGCCTCCAAGAGGGCGCCTTGAACACCACATGATCGTTTGTGTTGCAATGTGGATGTGCAATGACACGACTATTCAGGGTGAAAGGAGCACTTTGGTACCAGGTAGTGATGTGTTCATGAGGCATCATGAAACAGTGTCCTGTTTTTCAGAGCTCAGTTGGGGGGGGGGCGCTCTTGGTTTCTACATGATGTGAGGTGCCATTGAAATGGTTGATCCTAGAGCAGATAATAGAATAAGCTGCTTCATCATCAGGCTACACCATGGAAGGTGAAGCGTGCTTGGGTTGAACGTCTAACCTGTCTACATATTACGCTGGAAGGCTGGCAACAGCGTCTCTCTGGGACACACACGTTCAAGTGTAATGAGTTGATGCATGCTGACTGAAACATACCATTCACAAGACAAGCAAATATCTAGGTGAATCAGCGAAATAAAGAGATAAAACACAAAGATAAACTGACTTTATTAGACAAAATGGCAGGTCATCTAACACTTATCAAACCTGAATGTATCGACAGCATGAACGATGTGTGGAATTTCCTCCTTCAGGAAGTTAGCACTGACTGCTTGGAAAGGGCATCAAGACTGTGGCAGCAGAAACGCTGTGACCATGCAGTGAAAAAAAGAAGGCTGTGGTCGTGTTTTGTTGTGTGGACTGGAGTGTGAACGGGGTGTTCGGTTCCAGCTGTGCTGTGCTCTGTCCTGGGACTGTTGCAGTGCTCTGAGGACTGCTTTCTCCAGACACTTCTGATGGACACACAAACCTCAGCACCCTCCATATGTTCCCATCCTGACAGCGTATTACTCAGCGTCACTCTTACATGTGCTCATCACATGAAATGTAAACCTCCTGTAAGGCGTCACTACTCAACGACCACAGAAAACCATCAGTTGCTTCACAGTTTAACACACAATACTCTAACACTTAGATATGAGCTGACAAATTTACAACCACATGCAAGTGCTTCCTAAAGAGACATACCTTTCATGCTATGCCAGTCTCATGGACTCATTACCTTCATTTGAGCTAGCAAGAGACGCCAGGCGCCCATCGCATGGCGCCCATCGCATGGCGCCCATCGCATGGCTGCCCACATGATCCCAGTCCACAGCTCTCAACACGTGCCTTATTTTACATATGTGCTAGGCAACAGAGTTGGCAGGACGCCTGTGGGTTCCTCAGCCAGGGATGTGGATCGCTCTGATATTTCCATCTAATCTACAGCTGTTGATGAAGTTGGAATCTGGCAGGTTATTAAAAGTTCAGGTCAACGCCTTCTGCTGAACCGCCATCTTCAATATTAGCCTCTTTATGTTGACCCAGCAGACATATTTTCAACCACCACATCACTGGCTGGACGCGCGCATTCAACACGTAACAATAAATATTCACGCGTCAGACAAATGTCCATAATTTGATGTGAGGAATCATTACATTTATATTCACATCAGAACGACTGCACTCATCAAGGAGTGCACCAGTCTAATATTTTCTTCACTTATCATTATAATTGAACCCAATTTTAACAGTTTTGGTGTCTACTATGCTCCTGTTCAGACACGGTCAAAGTGCGGCCCAAGGCCCATATGCGGCCCAATGTCTGAATTTTCGTGGCCCATTTGACATCAGACTAAAACTATGACTAATATGTCCTAGCCTAACATTTCTTCCTTTTTTATTGGCCATTTTTGTATTTTTCTTCTTGATTTATAGTCAAATTACGCTTCTTAAAGAAAATGTGGGTGGTATGACAACATTAAATCACTAACAATTAGAACGTGTTGACCATCGACCAACCAGAGGAGATCACATAAATTCACTCACATTCTCTCTATACACTATAGATCTATGCTGATGCATCAACTCGTCCGTCACTCGCTGCAGTGCCCTTCTTCCCTCTCAGCAAAGAAGCCAGTCAAATGTGTAACTGAGTTGTTTTTAAACCTGAGGCACCTCTAACATGAGCACACACCTTCACGACTGAACTGTGGGAGTGGTGCTCGTCAGATCTGCAACACCAAAGACTGTCAGCACCGCAGTGCTAACAGAGCTAACAGTGCTAACAGAGCTAACGGCTTACGAGACGTCGCCCTTCCACACTTTAAAATACCAAAGTTTGTTGTGAGGTTTAGAAGTTAGCTAAAAACTAAATGCAGAACCAAACAAATTTCCCCCAAAATGTGCAGAGAGAAATGATTATTGTAGTTATAAAGCAAGCTGAGGCAAACAACAAAAGATTTGTCTGGAAATTCCCCGAACTAGAATAAAGTTCTTTGGCCTAAATTGTCAGATTTCTGTTCCTTTTTTTTTTACCTGAAAATTGCATGTTAGTCTCTAAAATGCATGTGAGGTGGTGATAAAATGTAAATAGTTAAAATAAATACATAAATCACGATATATATTTGCCATATTACCCAGCCCTTTCTGGAGTCATTTCTAAACAAATACATTTTCTGCATTTCGTTTCTGCAAATACGCCAAAATAGCCGAGAGTCAGTGGCTAAAAAATCACACAAATTCATTGGGATTTTCAACAGGACCCTGGACTAAGCACAGTTGTGCTTTGGCTGAGGTTCCTGTGGTGATATGCCTCCAGATTTTTTTCAATGAACAGTCGTCACACATGATGCACAGGTTTGACTGGGACAAATTCCCAAATATTTCCTTGCCAAGTTCCATCCGCGACCACCGAGGCTTCCCTGCGCTCATCTTCTCCCGGCGTCTTCTACTCCAGAGCCCCCACTTTGGTGAGGTTGGATGAGGTGTGTAATCCTGGAACAGGATGAGGGGTCTCCCTGAAGTAGCACTTAGTGCAGAGGATTAGCAAACAGAACAATACAAGCTTCACTGCTAAGATTAAACCGAGCCCCATAGTAACTGGGCAGTCACCGGGAGATGAGGACAGGAAGTGTACGATTCACTTCCAGCCCTCATTGATCACTAAAGCAAGTGGGAGTTTTGAGTCTTGGAAGGTGAAGGTGGCTTCCGTTCAAGCTTCCACTGCAGGAGTAAGATGAAGGCCAATAAAGAAAGTCTCATTTCTGCTCCCGGCTCCCCGCAGCAATAAAGCCACCAGGAGACATTATTTATATATGGAGGCGGCGCGGGATGCATGAAATAAGACAAGGGCCGACCACACAGCCAGGAGAGAAGCCTCTGTGCTTTCATGTTTTTCCAGCCCAGCTGACGACCAATGAGAAAATGTGCCACTGCACTTCCAGAGCTCCATCTGGTGAATCCCGGAAACAGTGCCGGAACAGGTCACCCGGCTCATGTTAAACAGGACTTGAGTTGGAGACTTTATATTTTATGTACAGTAAACAAGGCCTGCATGGCAGGCGTCACTGGTCATTTCCAGAATGTAATGGCCACCGCAGATGTCCTCGTCTTCCTCACTGTATGACGCAAATCTGGCCATCAATCGTGACGCCAGCTGAGTTCAAAGCCCCATCCAGAGCTCCGACCACGTTGGAAATGAAAGCCTCTCTGCATTAGCATTCAGGGAGACGGCTCACAACTTTTGATTGACGAGGCAGAGAATACATCGTTTCCCACCTCTGCTTTGCAGCTGAATGTGTTACTGACCTCATTCCCGCTCCGATCACTGGCCTGGATCCAGAACTGCATCTCTTCTTAGTAAACAACAGAGACTGTTTCGCCGTTCAAACACCTTCAAATGCTGGGATTTTCACAGAAGTTGAGTGGGTGTTTGGACGCCCAGACACTGAAAGATATTAGCATAATGATCGATAGTGTGAATCAACCAGTCAATCATTTGAAAATCTCTCAATTTATCAGACATGTTTCTTAGTTTTTTTGATTGCTTCAAGTTAGGGTGGGCCATATTTTTAATATGTATAAAATAAATGTCAAATACAGTTAAGGTCTCGACCTCAGTTTCAACATGATGACAACAATATTATCAAAACTTACTATTGAGAAACAGCTATGATGATGAAGCCATGTCAGTCAGGAGCACGGCAAATTCACCCGTCACTCACATCAATAACTCACGCCGTCTATTGCCTTTTTATCCCTTGATGAGGTGCATGGATTGACTATGTGTCCAGGGGTTGGAGGTCAGCAGCTACAGTAGAGTTTACAGTGGAGGGTGTTTGTGTCGGACCACTCTCGGTTGGGCGTTGCATGGGAACACGAAAAGTAAAGGAAACTCTTACATATTATGGCCTGGCATCGTTGTTTTGAGAGTCAAAAAGGTTCGGGAATCCCTGGCGTACACTGTCTCCTCTGTCCCAGCAGCTCATGTTACACCGAGGGTGGTGATTGGCTGATTTGATTTTGAGATTTTTGTGATTAGGGTGAACGCATGTCCTGAAATATCAAACTGTTCTGGGTACAAGGGCGGCACCGAGTCCTCCTCTGAGCTGTCTGGAGTGAAAGAAGGCAACTCATTCACGTTTGATGATGTTTGTGACTCAAATGACACAAACCCTGACCTTTCTTTGTATTGTCCTGTGTGGGGACCTCGCATTTGCCGTCATGCTTCCCCCAGTCTCTCACCCTTAACCTACCCATCCCAAACAAATGGATAACCTCCACCAAACTGAAACCCAATTACAATGACTGTTGTTTTGAAGTTTCCACCCTTAAATTCATTGCTGCGTTCTTAAATGTCTTGAGAAGTTGTCAATTGAAAATTGTGTCCCCTGCTGCAGGTGCAAACCACCACCATGTGCATTTCCGTCAGCCTAAGTGGGTCGGTGGTTCTGGGCTGCCTCTTCGCTCCCAAGGTCCACATCATCCTGTTCCAGCCTCAGAAGAATGTCTGCACCCTGAGAGTGGCCACGACGCGCTTCAGTGTCACCACCGGCCCCGGATCCAGTCTCTCGCAAGGTACTACTGCGATGACATCACAGTCAAGATGGTTAAGTCCCAAAACTCCCACAGACAGTGATGTCATGCAAACAGCCTGAATGGAGTCTCCTATACTTTTCTCTTCTGTTCATAATTCTAAGATTGACTATCTTCTGCAGAGTCGACTGGAGGGTGAATGGTTGTTTCATGTCCAACAGCTTCCATTTGACCGACTCTGCTTGTCTGTCTTTGTGCAGCGTCTGCCTCCAATGTGGTTCCAACAGTGTGTAACGGACGAGAGGTGGTTGACTCAACGACGTCCTCCTTGTGAAGGTCACATGCTTTCCTCTGCTGACCTTTGTAAACAGAAATATACCTGTGATCACTAGTTCAGGTGTTTCAGATATTTAAGAGGATAATTGTTCTGGCGTTGTTGTCCTCCAAGTGCAGTGAGTGCAGTGTCTCTGTTCTTTTTTATATTTGGTTCTTTGATATCATATTGAGATTTTAAATGAGATGAAGCTGCATACAGTATTTGCCCTTGTTTTTTTTTTTTAGAGATTCTTCTTGCGATGTCGGAGTAAATGATAGTGAGTCTGTTCAAGGTGATGTATACGAGCGTTTTTATTGTAGATCTTGGTGAACCAGTTTGTGCTTTCTTGTAATTTATGTAAATAAAATGTGTTTTTTATCCATGACAAATCTGCTGTCTGGCGTTTTATGTAGCTGTCAGATTAAGCTGAGCGTTGCTGGATGAAACATGGGTTGTTTATGGGACACAGATGATGCCAGAGACTCTCGCTTAGTGCTGAGCTTAATGTCTTCCATTCTACACACAGGAACAACATAGAAAGTGAAAATCATAAATTATCAGACGTTTAAAAAATATCCAACCCGCCCCAAAAAAGACATGTAAATAGTACGTTTGAATGGAAAATAATATCTGCCTGATCAAGTGTATGATTTGCAGACTAGAAACTCACGATAATAGTGATAAATATTGCGCAGTTTTTGCTCCACATCATGTTAGAGTCGTTCAGACGCTGGTGAGCAGGTGGGACCAATATGATCAAACACTGCCCTCTTGTGTCCGACCTCGTGAGTCTGCCTGTGTATATTTTTAATCCCATTTTAGAACTTGTTTTTCCACTTACTGAGTCAGCGAATTAGCAGCATTATATGCGGAAATTCCCAAGTGTTAGAATTGCTTAATATTGTGTGACCACAATACTGGAATCATAAGAGAATCCACATGCAATATATATTATTATATATATGATATTCTCAAATCGGACTCAATAAAGGAGATGGGCGTCTATTCTTTTCTTTGTTCCTTCTTTTGTGACGCTCTTTTGTTGACGTCACAATTGACAGGTTCTCTAATACGCATAATAAAATGGTTAATTCGATAACATTGTTTCAATAGAGATATAAGCGCACGCACATAATTTCATGAGGTTTTTCCAATAATAAAATACAATATTGCTATATCTGTCTTTCGTTGCTGCAGTTCCACAGTGTCACCAGAGGGTGGCTGTATAGGCGAGGTGGAACAGATGAGCCGCAGCAGACGACAGTGAAGAAGCGTTTCCAGTATAGCTCCTCCCCCTTTTCATGTCAATATCAAAACTTCCCCAAAATTGTCTTCTGACACGCAGTTGCCTCCTGTCGTCGCACTGGTTCACGAGCTCGTCTGTTCGCTTCTTTTCCCGACCGAAGTGTAAAGGTAAGCTGTCACCCGACAGACGTCGTTCAGGTTAAACCAGGAAGGGTGGAGACTGCTTTATTCTGTTGACACCGAGAAGGAATTTCCTATAGAAAGCGCTTGTTAACTACTCAGCGCTGTGTGGGATTATTTTGTAATAGTCTTCCATTTAATTCGATCGTGGACTTGGATGTGTGGTTTCGACTTGCCTGGACTTGTTCGGCCTGCCCACGTGACCACTGTCATGTCTGCAGGAACTCAATGGCACGGAAGAGACGAGCCGCCGCCGCCGCTGCTACTGCTGCCACCAAAGCCGGTGGCAAGAAGGTCAAACAAGAGCCTGTGACGAGCAAACCAAAAGATGCCTTCACGTCTACCAAAGAGGCCCTGCTGGCCGCGGGGCCACAAGCGAAGGGCAAGAGGAAGATGGACGATCACTGCGCACTCCCGAGCTCCACCGAGGTCAGACGTCAAACGTCAGAGTTCGCGCGTCCAAATGTGTTGTCATGCTGCCATGTGTTGCCCCCAGGTCCACGAAGACTACGACTGTATGCTCAATCAGACCAACATTGGAAACAACAACAACAAGTTTTATGTCATTCAAGTCCTCAAAGACCAAAAGTCCTTCTACACGTGGAACAGATGGGGCCGTGTGGTGAGTCTACAGAGGGTTATTAATGTTGCTTGGATGGAGGACAATGATCTGAATAAAACCAAACAATGCCACGGTAATATACCACTGACTTGACACAGACACAGAGACAGAGATTATGAACGTCGTCATTGTCCATAAGCAGATCATGGCATCATCTTTTGTTGTTGTCCATGTCTTTATTGCATACTAATGACATAATAATCAGTAATATAATAATAATAAGTCCCTAATTGTTGATCATTTGTTTATTATCTATGTATTATTGTGTAACGTATGTATGTAGCTGGACTTATATTATTTTTTTCTATATTGTGGGCATTATTTGATTTAGCTTTATGTTTTTATGTGTGCTGATGCTTTGTGGACGCTTTTGATATGTGTGTCTTTAATGTCTTTGGTATGTGTCATCGGCTGCTGTGGCATGTTGAATTTTCCCCACTGGGGGACTAATAAAGGCCATTTAATCTAATCAAATCTAAACACTTGTAATTGGTCTACAGGGCGAAAACGGACAAAGCAAACTAAGTCCCTTTGACAATGTTGCCAATGCCATCAAGGACTTTGAAAAAAAGTTCAAAGACAAGACCCAGAACAACTGGAACGATCGTGAGAATTTTGTGTCTCACCCACGCAAGTACACCCTTATAGAGGTGGACGGGGACCAGGATGCAGAAGTCAAGGTGACTCCTATTCCCTTTGTAGTTTGGGCAAGGATGGATCCTTTGTTCTAAAGTCGGCAAATGTAAAACACTTCACGCAATCCCACTAATGACAGCACTTTCGTTTTTTGAATATATTTTAGGTGGATTCTGTGGACGGGAAAGTGTCGACCCCACGAGAATATCTGCCCTGCACACTTGACAAAGCCACACAGAAGCTCATTGAGCTCATATTTAACAACGACATGTTCAAGGAAGCCATGGAACACATGAACCTAGGTAGGTGTGGCCCAAACAAAGCAGCCCTCAGGAGCACGACAGCGGCAGCAAGACACTTGACTTTGAAAGAATGAACTAAAGGGAAGTGAAGTGAACTTGACTCCTCCTATACAGCGGTATGCTCAAGCCAACTATTGCAAACAGAGATACAGAAACTGCAGTGGCAAGTGTGATCAATCGTGTGATCAATGACAGCCTTTGTGTTCTTGCTAAATAAATAAAGGGCTCCTGTGAAAAATGTCAACCATTATAAAATGGAACGACCATCAACCCATCAACATTTTATTTCAGGGCTTGGTAATATTCATTTTGTGTTGGCATACTTTCAACCTGACAAGTGTATTGTTTACTTTTCTGATTTCTTTTGTCTCATCTGTAGCTGTTGACTCACTTTGTGACACACAATCTTTTGACCAACAAACCAAACCGACACCTTATTCAGACTTGGCCCTGCGTTCTTGAAAACAAATTGACATTGTAAAACATTATTTTCCATAAATCATCCTCTTTCCCAGTGACAACTCTGACTGTGCTGAGCAGGAATCACAACAATGTCAAAACATAAGTCGTGATTTAGCATGAATTTCTATTCACCATATTTGATATTATTGTGATCTGATGTGCTTTGTCTCTCTGTGACCAGACATCAAGAAGATGCCGTTGGGTAAACTCAGCAAGATGCAGATTGCTAAAGGCTTCGAGGTTCTGGAGGAGATTGAGGCGGCTATGAACCAAAAAAGCAACGCAGCTAAACTGGAAGAGCTGTCATCCAAGTTCTTCACCACCATCCCACATAATTTTGGGCGCAGGATTCCGCCCACCATCAAAACTGCTGAGACTGTGAGAAGTAAAAAAGAGATGCTCTTGGTATGTGTCGTTTCTTCTCGGGCAACAAACATTCAGTATTTTTATTTTGTCAAGCAGTTTACAAGATGTGTGTAGCTATGTCTGTGCTTTTCTTTTGGATCGATTGACAAATTTTAACTTTGCTAAAACTCTCTGAAATTTAGGGAGCGATGCAGATCACTGGTGGGATTGAGGGATTCTTTATTAGAAGAGCACTCTCCAAGTGCCTGACATGTTCTAACTGCTCATGTCTAATGTGGTCACATTGCATGCCCCTCCTCTCGGCTCTTCAGATCCAGTCCTACCTAACAGTGCCACTCTTTGCCCGGGACACCTTTTGTTGAATCTTGCTTTGTTTTGTTGAATCTCCTGTGCAGATATTGGCCGACATCGAGATCGCACAGACCCTGAAAACTGAAACCGAGAAGGCCCAGGAAGGGAAGGTAGAGACTGTTCCTCACCCTCTTGACCAGGACTACACGTCTCTAAAATGCCAGCTGACTCTGATGGACAGAAGTACAGAAATATTCAAGGTAAAGTCAAATGTACTGTTGTCAGCCATCACACTTATCACTGCTTCCTTTCATTTGCAGATTATAGAGAAGTATCTGACGCAAACTGCATGTGCCTATAATAAAACCAAGATTGTCAATGTGTGGGAAGTGGATCGTGAGCTGGAGGTAGGGCTCGGATATCTTACATGTGATGAACAAACCCACCAACTGGCTTCTGACTGTGGCAGGGAGATCGCTTCTTGGAGCACGAGGAGCTGGAGAACCGTCGCCTGCTCTGGCACGGCACCAACATCGCGGTGGTGGCCGCCATCCTCAAAAGTGGCCTGAGAATTATGCCTCACTCTGGGGGACGTGTTGGTCGTGGGATCTACTTTGCATCTGAAAATGCCAAGTCAGCAGGTTATGGTGAGTCAGCCTGCCATTATCCCGAGTTGCAATTCAGTCTGTCATTTGACTCGCGCTCGCTGTTTCAGTCCGCACCTCTAAAAACACTGGCGTGATGTTTCTGAGTGAGGTCGCCCTTGGCAAAGAGTATACCATCACTCGAGACAACAGTTCCTTGAAAAAGGCTCCCAATGGCTTCAACAGTGTGGTGGCACGAGGATCCTGGGAGCCAGGTGCGATGAACTCATCCTTTATCTTTTAGTTTTATTGAGCTAAAGCCTCTTGTGAATGTGTCAGTGTTAAATCTATTCTGAATCTGTCTCCATCCGACTTTGATTCCAGATCCCACTCAGGACACCTTCATCACCCTGGAAAATAAGCAGGTAGCGGTGCCGCAGGGCAAGGCCATTGCCCAGCCTCAGTACTCCGACAGTCACTTCAGCAACAGTGAGTATCTCATCTACCAAGAGAGCCAGTGTCGCCTTCGCTACCTGCTGGAGCTCCACATGTAGTGCCGAGTCACGGAGAGATCAAGTCCTTCTACGTACTTTGATTCATAAGTCATTTCTCCTCCTCCTTACTAACGGTTGCATCGTTCAAAACTGGTGCTTGATACACTTCACTTTAGGTCTCTATTTATTGAGCTGCTCGATGCCTTTGCTGTCTTCACTGCACTTTTCCCAGATCCATATGCGCCTTCTTGAAGAACGACAGCATGCCAGTGCAAATCACTAGTCGCCCTTGAATGTCATTGTTGCTCTATGCATAGGTTTACAGGCTCCAATGCACTTTTAAATGTCTTTTAATGGCAAAGGTATATTAGTGTACACGCTTCTATTGGAGAGTAAGTGTGAACATTTGGGGTGGGGATGTATTGAAACCGACCAACTCCCTGTGGAACACTGTTGCCCAGCATCTTTGCACTAGAAACTCTGTTTTAATTAAAGGAAATTGTGCCTCCACTTTGTGGCATTGTCTTTCATTAAGAGTGGATTCACCGTCTCGAGTCCTGCTCTCACGCGGCTCTGAGCTGACATGAGCCATGTACTACCCCTGGGATTCAACCATCTTGCAGAAGGTTCATTCAGTCGTTGGATTTGGTTAGAAAAAAAATTATTAAGTCCCAATCTTCACACAAAACTGGTCACTTTGAATGGCAACAGTTTGAGCTGTAGAAATGTTGTTTACAAGTCCACTGCTTAAAATTGTTGTTTTACCAATGTCTCATTGTCATTCAACTCCAGATCTGGGATCATGCCACTCATGTGTGAACATTGGGTAGTAAGTAAGGTAGAAGTATCCGATGTAGTGTACGTGCTGTAGTGTGTCGTGGGTGTTGCTTGTTTGACACGTTTCAACAAGACGACTTCTGGCGGTCAACATCCATCCACGGCCTTCGATGTCACCTGACCCACTGAGCACCTGGGGGATCACCTCGGCCAACCCCAACCAGAAACCTGTCTTGCTGCAAGAGGGGGCTGCAGTGACTCAAGACATTATTCAGAGACAAATCTGCTCAGTTGGACTGCAAAACCAATCTTTTCATGCATTGGCAGAGATGACTCCAGGTCTTGGTTCGCTCTCTCCGTTTGTCTGTTCAGTTGTGGATGATAACCTGACGTTGGACTAGACGAAGCCCCCTGAGTCTTTAGGAAGGCCTGCCAAACCTTGCGGTCCTCGATGATCAGAGACCACGGTAACAGAATGCTGTGGAGCCGGAACACGTGGACGACCATGAGGTTGGCATTCTGGAGGGCAGACGGAAGTTTATCCATGGGGGCGAAGTGAGCCATCTTAGAAAATCTGTCGACGATAGTCGTACTTGCGGATGGAGGTAAGTCGGTGACGAAGTCAACAGCATTGTGGGACCATGGGAAGAAGCAGCAGTTCAGGACCAGCGGGAGGACGGTGGGAGGACTTGGATCTCCAACACGGCCCTCTCCACGTCCCAACAGGCCGCTCTGATGGTGCAGGAGCTGGGGAGGATAGTGTCAGGCGTCTCTCCTGTAGAGGGGTGCTCATGAAGCCGTGAGAGAGCATCAGGTTTCATGCTGCGACTCCCTCTTCTGTAAGTTACCGCAAATCAGAATCTTCCAAGGAACAGGGCCCACTGGCCCTCTGGAGGTAAGTGAGGTTTTTATGTGGGGGAGCACCATGAAAGGACCCTCTGCCCCTGCCACTGCCCCTGCTCATCTGTCCGGTTCGTCGTCAATCCTTCTGGTCATTTCTCAGCCAATTGTGAAGGTAAGCTGTCATGTGGGGAAATGTTTTGGTTGAAACCAGCAAAGGTGGGGACTACTTTCATTCAGATTAACGCTTAAGCTATTGTGCTAAAAATGTGTTAAAGGGTCCCGGTTGTGTTTTTTTGTATTCAAATCTCACATACAGTAATCATATGTAAAATTTCGAAAGTGGCAGCGATCCTCAAAAGTGGTCTGAGAATTACGTCTCACTCTGGGGGTCGTGTTGGTCGTGGGATCTACTTTGCATCTGAATTCACATCATTGGCAGCTTATGGGGCGTCAGCAGGTGAATATCACTAGTTTTTCTACCTCAAGTTTTGGCTATTTGGGGTTGTTTTAATCCTTCCTATTGTTTCTGCCTCCTCTTTTAGGCCACTCTCCAAATAATACCTGCATGATGTTTCTGTGTGGGGTCGCCCTAGGTAGAGAATACACCATCACCGAACCTGACTTTACCTTCAATCAGGCGCCTCCCCATTACGACAGCGTGGTGGCACGAGGACGACAGGAGCCAGGTGCTATGAACTTCTTTACTATTTCTTTTGGTTAGTGTGCTTGATTTGTCCTGGGCCTCCGTATCAGCTGGAGCGGTAATATGCACTTTCCGGTGACAACTCTTGATGTCTGACACGTTTACCATTTTCATTTACAAAAAGACGTGTATTGAACACACAGATAATAAAGTATATGATATTAAAGCAAGTACATTAGCTACCTCCTTAGCCACAGCGTGTGTTTTGAAAGCTTTTGATGAACATAAACATAAATCATGTGCTCGCCTGCAGTTTAAAGTGAAAATGCTTTGCTGTTTGTGCATTCAATGTAAAACTTGCTGTTAATAGTTTTGCAAAATGACATCTGAAAAGTGACATCACTGGGATGCAGCAAACAGTGAACAAACTTCTGAATGTTTCATTTGCGTTGTTGTGTATGTATTAGTATTAAACATAACAGATGAAAGAAAATTGCAGCTTAAGCTTAGGCTCAGCCATTTGTTTTGGATGGTTAGGTTTAGGAGGTCACCGCAAAGATAGCGAAACAAACGCGCGTGTGAGACATCACAGCCAACAGTGATGACCGATAAGCAAATACAGTTTACCGGTAGTTCAGGTCATAACATCATGAATCATAATTCATGATCATGGATCTAATGATGATCGAAGTCATGACTGAAAACTGAGTCAAATACATTCATACGTCTTAGTTTCTCTGTTACTACTACTATTGAGAAATTCATGCAATAAAAATATGTTCACAATCACGATCATGATCTGCCTTTCACACAGCGCCCTCTGTCTCGAGACAAAGAGCGTTTGGCTCCGTGAACACAAGCCAGTCGGGTTTTGGCCACGGACATGATCCCGGCTGCAGAGCTGCACCTTGTCTCGGGAAACGCTCCACGGGGGATGAGCTTCTGGCCTCAGGCGACTTGGTGCGAGACACCAGAAACTCAACACAAACATGATAGATTTAAAGGGTATGATCGCGGTCTGGGCAGACAACATTGTTCAAAAACAACTTTGCAAACTCCCTGAACACTGAGATGTGCAGCCCGGAGCTGCAGGAGAGAGGCCTCGCGATATGTGCGGGTGTTTTTACCTTTATTAGACTGATAAACACCTGATTGTATTGACAGAGAGATTTGCTTAGATGAATCATGCTGCGCTCTACAGTAACTGTTTTCACTGCTGTGGTCTCACAACTGTCTGCATGAGGACAGTGAAGAGGAAAGACGCTGGTTTTCCCCAAGTTACTGAAGATCACCAGACTATTCATTGATCAGTTCTGACGTTGGACTTCACTCACCAAAATCTTCTCGATCATCAGTATTCTCTCTCACTGTGTTAACCCGTGGTTCCCATAACAGAAAAGGTTCCTATGTACAAAAGCAGCTATTGTAGAAGTAAGCTTTCATAAAGCTGCTTACACAAGCCACTGGAGACTAGTGAATTGGATGGAATTGGGTCAGTCAGACTGAGTTTGCAAAGGCCACGTTTTAAATGTAGCGTCATGGAAATGTCACTTCAGATCCGGCTCAGGACGTCTCCATCACGCTGGACAATAAGGATGTCGTGGTTATTTGTTAACCTTCTCTAACCAAAAATCAAAGACCTGCATTTAGTCTCCGACACCTCCTCCACTCCAACACCATGGTTGACTGTTCATCTATTAAATGAGAAACAAGAACAACAGCATGCCTTTGCAAATATCTCATCACCTTGACATATTCCTCTTTGAAAGTTTTGGCTAGATTTGTGTGGTTGCAATACACGTGTCAGGGTCCTGGCTCAGAGCAGCGCTGCAGACGTGTTGTCATCTGGTCGCGTAAAGCATCCAGTGAAAATCTTAGCTGGCTTTGCCTCACAATCTTCTCAACCTTGTCAAATATATAAGCCCATACAGTGTAGTACAGTGATGGACATGCCGTCCTGCACGGCAGCAACAGGTGGTCACTAGGACCCAGGAGGGACGGAGCTCTGGATGAGACAGTGTCCGTCTGTTTTGAAGAAGACAATCAGAGGCAACACAATGTGTGACAGTCACGGACGCACACGGCACGAGACACAGATGACAGTGTTGGCAGAGGAGCGCGGCGAGGAAGGACGCGGCTTCTGCACTCAGTGAGAAACACCAGTTTTTTAAAAAAAGACAGCCTCGGCTGGAGAAAGGCATCAGGAGTTCCTCATGGATCTGGACTTGAGTCACTGATTTTTTTTTCACTTCTGTTTTCTAAATATGACGGACTCTACTGGAAACTGTCTCAAAACTTCACAAGCTGATGAAAACTGTTGGATATGAAGTTGGCCACAAGTGAGGATCCTTGGTATGAAATCTTTAAAATCAATATTCAAAAATAAACATTTTTCATATATGCTCCTTATGTCACTGCTTCAGTCCAACTGAGACGATGGCCTTTCTTTTATTATTATTGATTTTAGAAATCATGTATAGAGAGAACTCATTCATTTCTTTTTGATGGATTCTTTGAATGCTAGTTTGAACAGTAGTTAAAATGTCCTACATATCATACTGCTTTCCCCATAGTTTCCATGACATTCACCACTTGAAAAAAATCTTCAAATATGAATGATTTATACTGACAATCTTTGAACAAAACATTAGAGTTCTACAATATTTCCCTCTGTAATGACTTCTACGTTATTTGTTATCAAATATATTTTTTAATCTTTGGTTCCATCCATTTTAGTTGAGTTAAAACGACCTTTCATTTAGTCCACATGTGAGGTGGCACATACAAACACTGCACAGTGGTATCAGGAAAAAAAAGTCTACTATTATCTACTATTGTCGATTTGATATGAACTGAATGCCTCCTTTGACTTGGGATGGTTGGTCTCATAACCTTCGCCACAGTGACTGTCACTGTCACATCCATGTGATCTGCTTCCTCCACACAGGCTGCCCAGAAATGACGGCTTCTGACAATGGCTGAGGAGTTTGGCCCCATGATTTCACCGGTGCCAAATCTCACCTCCGTCCCGCCGACTGTCCCTGCGGACGTGGGTGTGGTCACCAGCTCCCAGTCCCAACTCAAAGATCTCGTGGGGTTGTTCTGCATGGTGACCCTGAACCTCATCGCGTTGTTGGCCAACGCGGGCGTGATGGTGGCCATCGCTCGCGCACCTCACATGAAGAGGTTTGCCTTTGTCTGCCACCTCTGCGCCGTGGACCTGCTGTGCGCCATCCTCCTCATGCCGCTGGGGATCATCTCCAGCTCTCCGTTCTTCGGGACCGTGGCGTTTACGGTTCTGGAGTGCCAGGTTTACATTTTCGTGAATGTTTTCCTCATCTGCCTGTCCATCCTGACCATCACAGCCATCAGCGTGGAGCGATACTTTTACATCGTGCATCCCATGAGGTATGAAGTCCGGATGACCATCAACCTGGCCATCGGGGCGATGGTCCTGATTTGGTTGAAGTCGCTCCTCTTGGCTCTGGTCACGCTGTTTGGCTGGCCGGCGTATGGTCCTCAGAGCTCCATCGCTGCGAGTCACTGCTCCCTCCACGCCAGTCACAGCCGCCTCAGGAGAGAGTTTGCCGTGCTCTTCAGCGTGGTGTGTTTCCTGGTTCCTGCAGGGGTCATATTTGCCGTCTACTGTGCCGTGTACAGGGTGGCTCGCTCCGCAGCCCTGCAGCAGGTCCCTGCTGTGCAGGCCTCAGCTAAGGACCGCAGTGACTCTGTGCAAAGCAACACTAGCCAAACAGTTCCACAAAGACTGTCCCCTGAAAGGACCTTTGGCGGGGGCAAGGCAGCGCTCACCCTGGTCTTCATCGTCGGCCAGTTCATGGTGTGTTGGTTGCCCTACTTCGTCTTCCATCTGCAAATGTCTCTGACTGGCTCCATGCAGAGCCCCGGGGATTTGGAGGAGGCAGTGAACTGGTTGGCCTTTTCCTCTTTCGCAGTCAACCCCTTCTTCTACGGCCTGCTGAACCGACAGATTCGAGATGAGCTCGTGAAGTTCCGCCGCTGCTGCGTGACTCAGCCGCTGGAGATTGGGGCGTCCAGCCATGAGGGTTCCCTGCAGGAGAACTTCCTACAGTTCATCCAGAGAACCACCGGCTCCAGCCCCAGGAACACTCTGGACCACCGAGCTAAGATCCCGGGCCAAATATCCGAGGAACACGAGTAACTACTTTGTCTGGTTTCTGTTTTGCACCAATGAAATGCTTTCAAGAGGAACATATTCATAATGGTGCGGTCTGTTGCAGCCTGAGGTGTAGCTGAGACCTCCTCACCCAAGATCGAGTCAAGACTAGGGACCAGGATCAGATCATTTCAAGATCGGGAGTTTGAGGACTGGAGGCTGAGTCAAGGCCCAACAGGGACGAAACCAAACCTATTTGTCAGACAGAACACCACTGAAATAAGTCAACTCAGTGCCGACCCACATTATTAATACTTTCCATTTTCATTTAGTGTAGAATGTTTGTCTTTTTCAACTTCAGTTTTAAAGTGGATTGGCTTGTTTTAATATGTTTCAGTTTTGTTTTTGTCATTTTTTCCTTCCATATGGGTTGTTGGAACCAGATTGAAATAGGTCACAAAAATAGTGCTAAAGAAATAAGAACTCAACAAACTTGCCCACCGTCGCGTTAGGCAGCGTTGTAAGGTCAGTTTGTCAACTCAGCCACGCCAAAATCAATAGATTCTAAATCATCTCAAAATGCTTCTCTGTGAAGAAAATAAAGACGAAAACTTGGTTTTTACCTTGTTTTGATTAGTTTTGTAAACAGACAATGCAGTTCCAGTTAGTTATCGTTGAAAAGAATAACCTTGGTTCCAACCCCCAACAGTGTGAAATACAGATATCTGTTTGAGATTTACTCTTGGAATTAAACAAGGTTCAGTACATGGGGTACGAAGGTAAGCATTCAGCTGATGGGTTTTCAGAAACACAATACGCACTACTTAGATGGCTCTCACGCACTGCAGCATCAGTCTGTGGTAACAAGTGTTGAATTCATTCTCGTATTTTGGATCACAAGGTCACAAAGGTGCAATACCCCAGAAAACCTTTGTGATATTTCACTTGTCTCTGTGGAATATCATTTTTATTGCATTCAAAATTCAGTCACGTGATCTAGAATACAGCGCAGTCACTTATATTTATGTTTAAAAGTGCAGTTGTCATCAATAAATTGTAACAATGTATCAGAACGTTTTGGGTTTTTTTTACATAAAAAAAAACGTGACCTACATTTATTAAAATTCCTGACCATATTTACTCAGAGGTATAAACCTTTGGCTGCGACCATTGTGGGACTTGCTGTATGAGAGGTGGGAGGGACGTTTCATCTGTCATCATGCGTTTATCTGGTCTGCGGCAGGTTAGACAGAGTCGCTGGTGACATGTCAGTGAGTGATCCCGCCTGCGTCTCATGTGCAGCTCACAGGCTGAATGCCCTGCTCGTCGGTCACCTTGGATATTGATTGAGCCTGTGAGTCACATAGCAACAAGGGCTACTTAACTGGCCTTGACTCAGACAGCCTGGTCCGATAATGTGTGAGATGAATACACAGCAAGAGTGTTTGTAACACGATGCCTTGTTGTTATGGCCTGCTCTCTCACTGGGTTGTGGTGGGAATCAGGAAAACAAAGTGCTATTTTATGGCCTCAGTTGTTTGTATGAGTCTTTTACAAACACAGCATAGCGCTGTCACACAAAACACCCCTTTTTGCTTTATGCCTGACCGGCGTTTACGACAGAGTTACGCAACACTGTCACCTTTGACCTCAAGTCTTTATCAGCTGTCTGTGCAAAGATACAAGACGATCGATAGACACACAGTCAGTGTAGTTGCAGAATCAAACCCAAAGACAATAATGTCACATCACAGCCTTGTAATCCCCTGAAGAGGATCGCACTGCTGGTTATATCGGCATTTCCAGCACATATGATCATTAGATAAAACTAACCAAATCATTTTGCATTTTGCAATTCGCTCTGCCTGTCAAAAAAATCTGACTTTATAGGGATATAAGCAATGCAATGCACTTTGCAATACACAGCAGAATATTTAATAGCTCCTTAAATATCTTTATTTTTCGTATATGTTTGTGAAATCGTGTATTGAAAAGGACGCTCTTCTTCACATCACTGTTGAGCGCAGTGTCCAGCAGGCACCGCTGTTCACCATCCTATTCACAGAGAAGCCACAGTTAGGTGGGACGCGGATTCATAACCTGACGACTCTTCGCTTCCAAACCGACGGATAAAGTCCAGCGCTACCAGTGTCTGCGGCAACATGAGCGCGCCGCCAGCCCGGCACGCGCTCTCTGTTCAGCCGTTGCTGCCAAGATGTCGCTGAATACATGTTTATAGTTCAGCAACATTTCCCTATTTATTTGGAGTCGGTGTCATGAGTCATGCGTTCTGATCGTGCTTTTATAGCCATGTTTATACGATCCAACGATGGCAGCATTTTAATAAGCTTCACTGAAAGCTGTTAAACTGGTCTGTACTTTCATGCGATATTGCCACCGTCCACGCAAAGGAACCGCAATCCTCAAGCAAATAAGTTCACTTTCTGCGGCTGACAACAAGTGACGTCAAACAGCGCCACCCGCCGACGAAAAGTCGTAACCGTAAGGAGAATTGGATGTGGTTTGAATGTGGTTGAAGACAGCTAAAATATCCCAAAAGAAAAAAGAAACTCAAACTTCTATTCAGATTTGTGTGAACAACACGCTTGATTTGAACGTTCTATAGAGGGATGTGTTCATTCTGACGGAAGCAACTTGACTGAACTTTTGTTTTAAAAGAGTGAGCCACCTAATATTTGTGGTCAGTGTCAGTGTTGGGAGCACGCTTGACTAGAATAAAAGGCGTGATGATCAGACGTTGTGTCCCGGCGGCTCTCTGCCTGGCGTCATATAGAGGCTTTTCACAGCGTGTCACCACCATGCCTCATCCAACCCTGAAGCCGCCATGCTGGACATACTCTTTGTAAACATCCCCATAGACTGTGACTGGAGTGCGATGGAAAAACGTGAAAAACAGATTTCAAAAACAGAAATTCTCGTCGAAACGAGTTGGGAGTGATAGGACATCCAGAGATGATTTATTAATGAACGATTAATGAACAGGAAAATGCACGACACGTGGAGAAGCTGAGCTTTATTGGTGGTGCAGACCCATGTGAGTTGGCTCCGTCGTCGTGGGTGAACGACGATCCAGACACTCTGCCGTCGGTGACCTATCCTGATATCGTCAACGACCTGTTTTTTCGCCTATTCCATCCACCGCCGAGGACCTGAACTGTCACCGGAGTTCAGAGGCGTATAGAGGGTTTTCACAGCGCGTCATCAAAACCAGGAGCCGCCATGTTGGGGATACTCACTGCTCAGCGCAGAGCGGTACTGAAGGCGATTTTGCAGCGTGTCCTTGAAAAATGGTGAATTACGGTTGTATTTTGGGTCGTACGAATTGTTCAGATCGTGAAAAACATCCAAAAGTGATGACAGGTGTCGGAAGAAAGGAGGCGCTTGTGGTTAGTGAAGCTGAACCAGGACCTCTGTGGCAAAACTGTGGATAACATCCGAATATTGTGCTCATTAAAAACAGAAAACGTATAGCCTGAATGACTGTACATTGCAATACAATGGTAATTTGCACCTTATTGCCGTGGAAGCGAATACACAGAAGTTATATCAGAACATGTTTATTGATGCCAACCCACAGTTTTCAGAACGTTCCCTTAAAAAGATATATCTCTTTATCTCTCTCACACACACACACATGCACACTCATCAAAATATTTAAATACGTCACATTCTCATATAAGTTGCAAATGTCGATTACTCAGCATAACAGTTCAGAACTAAGGGTTTCATCCGAGGTGATGCCTTTTAACTCAACAAACATCGGGGCCAGATCGCAGCCATGTTCCTGGACAAGGTGACATTTGTCAGGGAGCGAGTCATTAGTGGCCTGTGGAGGGGCCGAAGACATTCCACGAGCGGCAACAAGGTGGTCATCTGTGGGCTATGTTTCACCTGAGTGACGATGACCATCCCACTGAGGTCACAGAAGTTGAGGCTGATATGTTTTGGCTGCTGCAAATTCATGTGCCAGTAGACACTTGTAAGCTCATAAATGTCATGCTGCTTTCCTACTCCATTTTGTTTCAATTCATCCCAAAGCACAGCGATTCACTTCATGATAATTCAATAACCAGTAACATCGAAGTCTTTGAAAAGATGTCGGATGTTGTTGTTTGTGTTGACAGGGTTTTGGGAGAGTCAAGTGGCAGAGGGAGGCGGGAGTTCCATTTCCAGGTGAAAGGTCGGTGGGCTCCGACTGTCACTGCCTGATGTGGTCCGCTGGAACTTCCGGGACTGACACCGCAAATTGCGCATGTTTTCCCAACTGACGTTTACTGGTAAGCGCATGCGTCCATGGTTATATCGTGCACACGTTTTTTTTTACTTTTAAAATTTTGTACTTCTACAGTCTAGATTAAGGTTTAGGGTCCGGTCTGTGCAGTTTGGCTCCGACAAAGAAATAAACCAAAGTAACGCTTGTTTACCGTAAACCGCTTCGTCTGTAACTTCCTGCTCCAGAAACGTGAAAGGGCAAAAACGAGTTTACTACTTCACCTCACCTGTGACAAGAACAACAAAATCACTAGCACTGACCTCCAGTGGTCATGTTTATAAATACAGTTTGCGCCTCACTGTTCACAACACAGACGTGTCTTTTGACACGATCTGAATTTGGAGAGGCTCAAACTCAGCTGTGTCCTCAGCTCACATTTGAAGATGAGTTGGCAGAAACCCTGTCATCAGTGAGGGTTTCGCTGGGCCTCTCAGCAGCAGGTCGCTCGGGCAAATATGCTCGAGATCAAGGCTGCGTCGCATGACACTCGGGAGCGTGTTGGAGAAACTTGCCTGGGTGTGTGGCGCTTCTCCCCGCGACACCTTCTCATCAACATGCACCAGCCTCGTAGATCATGTAGCGCAGCACGCTGGTTACTGTAAACAGCACCTTCTTCAGCTGTGATGGACTTTTGCCTCGTCTCCATCCAGGAGGCCAAAAGCAAATTGGAGCCAAACCGGATCTGGCAGCAGTTTTCAGTATGTAAATTCCATACATGCAGGGCGGTTCATTTCTATTCCGCTTGACGGTTTATGAAAGCTGACACGCACGTCAGGCTGCTTCCTCTGCAGTGATGATGCTTCCATTTCTTCTGCTGCTCATTAACATCAACGCACAACAATGGCCGTAGCAACGGTGATGTTGTCCTCGACAACGTCAGCCTGCAGTCTGTGTGCCGCTGTGACAGACCGTTATTCGTGGCATTGAAGATGAAAGGAGTGAACTTTACAAGATAATGTCAGCTGGTCGGCGAAGGGACTCGGCCGCCAGCCTCGACAGGGAGGGCTGTTCACTCTTGGTCCAGCGAGGGCGCTCCTGAGGGGGCTCCTGAGGGATGACGCATTCGCACAGACATTTCAGCAGGTCCAAGTCCAGTGCATCAAAGTGAAGTCGACGAATACTCCAGGCCTTTTGTCCTGGTCTGTTAACTAGAGACATCAGCACCGCCGGATCACTGAGATCGAACCCATAGATGTTTGTTTAAAAAGTGTCTGAAGACAGTTTTCAGCAACACCAAGGGAGTCGACGTAGACGCCCTCTGCATGAGCCTAAATTTAGGTCTGCGCACCCACTTGGACGCCATGTTCCTACATTAAATGGAGAGCAGGAGGCGGCTCGGATGATTGCAGTGACACCCGTCGACACAGATATGCTCGCTGTGACTCGCTGCCGAGCTATTCCTGTCTGCCTGCACAAATGACTGGCCTGCACTCTTCCCACTGCCACTCCTGAGATACTCCTCTGATAGGGCTGGCTCCCCATCACATGCCCTCTGAGCCCATTCCACCCCACCGCGAAACCCACTTCACCACGCCCTGCCACACCGTCACCCAGCAGGGAATCAGGGAAATCCGTCCCGTCCCGTTCCTCTGCTCTTGCTCCTCTCCTTGCTGTCTGCAGCCAGTGAAACTGGAGGGAATTGTGGGATTATGTTCGACAAATAACAAACTTTAAATGTTTAAATGTTAAATGTAACTTTAAATGGGCTCCCCGCGTGACTGAGGAACTTCCTTGTTATGACTGTAGTTATGAAAACATGAAGTCAAGAATAGAATTACACATCGTGTTTCCATTCCAGTCTCACAGGGAAAGCGCTGCTATCGCTTCACAGCTGCATGATGCACCAGCAGCAAATGCATCTGCGAATAAACACCACCGGCATGTTTGCCAGACATTCAATATACAAGGAAAACATCATGGACATTTGGGTGGTTTTCATAAACCATTCAGCGCTCCATATTTTCACCAGTTAATGTGGGTGCCAGTAACATCTTTCACCAGGTTCTAATCTCAATCTTTACTTCTGGAGCGTTTTGAGCAAACACAAGTTGCCCTGGGTGCAAGGGGCGGAGTCACAAATCTCTCTGTGGAGAAAAAAAAAGAGTAGCAGAGTAGCAGCGTAGCAACCACCAACCAGAAATATAGCAGAGTCATTGGAGAAAGCTGGACACTTTCTTCCCTCACACTTCTTCATTGGCCCTGCAGTTCCGTCATCACTTGGTGGTGAAGCTGATGTGCACTGCTCTCTGAGGACAGGTTTGGACAACCCCAATTTTTCTCCTCCACAGTGGACACTGATATTTTCCTCAAAAGTGAATGAAGAGTCGTCAAGAATTGGTCACAAACCAATGAGGGAACAGCCTCGGGTCACTATATATATATATATATATATATATATATATATATATATATGGTGTGTGTGTGTGTGTGGCTGTTGGATTCCAAAGAGCAATTTTTAATGTTCTGATTTACAGCGCTGACATCCGGATCTCTGGTTCCAACACTGTGACTGTATGTCAGTGAGGTCACCTAAGTTCCTGAGCCTTGCTGAAGCCGTCTGGAGAAGAACAGGTGCACTCATAAGTGTCTCTGATTCCTTCTTTATTAACATCTTCCATATGAAGACGCAATGTTTTGAAGTATATTTGGACCAGCAGGGTGTGTTTGCCTGCTCGTGAGCTTCAGCAGTTGGAAGTTTGTGCCAGAGTGCAAACTCTGCCCAGTTCACCCACAACTCTGTGTGAAATGTGACACAACCCCGGCTCTCCTTTACGGCAGGCTTTTTCTGTCCGTGTGCACGGCAGCGCGTGTGTGTGTGTGTGAGCATGTGCGTGAGCTCGGGGCGGGTGTGGGTGTTGGACCAGGCCTTCACTTTTACCAGGGCACTGGCAGCTGCCGTCCACTGGCACGTCAGCAGGACGTAGAGCGCAGCAGCGGAGCGTGGTGTCTATCCTCCCGTCCAGGACTTGTTGCCCCACCATGGCAGACCAGTACGAGTACAACACCAACGAGGAGAAGATTGTGAAGGACAGCCACACCAAGGAGATCGATCTCATTAACCGGGACCCCAAGCAGATCAATGAGGACGTGGTGAAGGTTTGTGCAGGCCGAAGCGTGTGGCCCCTTTTTTCAATGGGAAACAGTAATGTGAAAGGAAAGACGGCCCATCTCAGAATAGATTGCTATTCTCGTGCACGGCATAATATTTATTCTGGGAATGGCGTGGAAGAATGTGAATTTGATACAGTCGTGTTTTATTTAAGTGTTTATCTTCTGATAGTTACTGTGCATCACCGGCAAACTTTCACTTTCTTAAGCAACCGACTGAATGTTGACAGCCCTGTGAGTCCAGTGGGCTGCCAGCAGGAATAATTCATCAGCCATGAGGAGGCCCGCTGTCTGGATGGATCCGCTCGGAATGACGTACACGCCCTGGTTATTTTTAAATCAGGAGATGAATCTATAGCAGCAGGGATTTGTCTGCGCTTCTATATCCTTCTGTTTCTTCCAAAGTGGCACCTGTTTTTATTTGTCTGAAATCCCTGATAGAGAATCTCATGTATTACCTGACAGTTCCCACCGCCGGAGATAAAAAGCAGCTCTCATCCGGCTATACGTTCAGGCAGGAAATGGACATGGAGAGTCATTACACTGCGCTTTGATCCTATCCAGTGATCCAGACGGAAAACAGTTGTCAGACGGGCAGGGTGTCAGCCGCCCTGGATAACTGCAGAAGGATGAGAATGACAAGACAGTCGTGAGGAGTCGGGGGGAGATGGAGGAAGGAATTAGAAAAAGATGGAAAGCCGTGGAGCTGCTTTTGTGTGGCGGTTGTTATCTGTGTTACGGTCAAAACTCCCTGGGTTTCCTGGGAGTAGTGATGAAGCTTCATGAAGCCGTTTACTCGCTGCTGTCGGCTCTAGAATCACTGGATTTTCAATGGAGCCTCACGTCATTTTTAACCCAAGAGCGCCCCCCACTGAGCCATGAAAATGAGGATACTGTTTCATGAAGCCTCATGAACGCATCACTAACTGGGAGCAGAGAAATATCTATTCAGTGACTGTGGATTCCCAACATATGTGAGATGCTACATGCCTCCAGGGGTCCTGTTTCACAGTGCAGCCATGTCTCATTCCAGGTGGAGTTTGAGGACGTCATTGCCGAGCCCGATGGGACACACAGCCTGGACGGTGTCTGGAAACTCAGCTACACCACCTTTACCGTCTCCAAGTACTGGTGCTACCGCATCCTGTCGGCCATCTTCGGCATCCCTGTGGCCCTGCTGTGGGGCTTCCTGTTCGCCTGCATCTCCTTCTGCCACATCTGGGCCGTGGTTCCCTGCATCAA
The DNA here is from genome assembly GCF_027744825.2 of Synchiropus splendidus. Classification (NCBI taxonomy): domain Eukaryota; kingdom Metazoa; phylum Chordata; class Actinopteri; order Syngnathiformes; family Callionymidae; genus Synchiropus; species Synchiropus splendidus. Next base: position 2,174,433 of record NC_071339.1, read on the forward strand.
GAGCTGCCTCATCGAGTCCCAGTGCATCAGCCGCATCTACTCCCTCATCATCCAGACCTTCTGCGACCCCTTCTTCGAAGCCCTGGGCAAGATCTTCAGCAGTGTGCGGGTGGCGCTTCGGAAAGAGGTCTAAGAGCCGGCGCTGTGGTGGATCATGGAAAGACCAGTGGCATCTTTGCAGTCACCTGAAGTCGATCCTGGCATCTCACTTACTCCTCCCGACACTTCAACTTACAGCCCGCTACTCCCCACCCGCCTTCTTTGGAGCCCTGACGTGGCCTGAGTGCCTTTCTCCAGCAGAAGCCCTGCGACAGCTGCACTATAGGCAGCTCAGCCACTCCCTCGGCTCCTCTGCCAGAGCGAAGGGGCCACACCGCGAAGAGGAACTGTCTTTCCCACCACAGCTGCCGTGTGGACAATGATGCCTGGTGATTCTCACACATTCAACACTGCTGTCTACGTCACAAACGATCTGGCACATCTGTCAACTGCAACGTGGAGATTTTTTATGCTTTCAGTCAATAGCACCTTTGTTAGGAATTCGGTAAAATATGAACAATAATATAAACACTGACAAACCTTATATATATATTAAAGATTTGACTGTTCAATGACTTCTCTTTTCTGTTTTTTAATGTTGGGGGTCTTTATGTGACAAAGTCTTGAGGTGTCTGCTGTACCACTGCCACGACTGGGTTTCAAAAAACAAAGACATGAAAAGGAATATGAGGTGAATCCTTCTTATTTTTTTCAACTAAAAGGAAACTTCTGAAAAAAAATCTATTAATAGATTATTGAAAAAAAATACTTACCACCAGCATTCAACATAATTTGCTTGAAACAAGCAGCAGCACTTTCTGTGGAATCCCAGCAGAAGTCAAGGTGGCTTTCCCATGAGCAGATTGTTTTAGTTCTTGCTTTATTGTGCTTCAAATGATATACAAGAGAATCTGTAGTTGGGTGTTTATTGCGAGTTCAGTTGCCTCATTGTTATAAATGTCAAAAGCAAATCGTCCCTAAAACTCACCTCAGAATTTCTCAGTAAATAAAAGACTGTTTCCAGTCTCCCTGCATGCTGAACACTCTGGTTTCCTCCCACAGTCCAGCACAATACAGGGGTGATTGCAGACAGGGAGCTGGTGTGTGTGTGTGGCTGTCTCCATGCCTTTCACCCCAATTAGCATTGATGGACTCCAGCTCCGTCAGAACCAGCAGGAAATGAAATATTCCTGAGAGCAGCTCCCTAATGGACACAAATGACAGCGGTAATTAAATGGCTGGTTAGTATTACAGACCTATCTATCTATCTATCTATCTATCTATCTATCTATCTATCTATCTATCTATCTATCTATCATCTATCTATCTATCTATCTATCTATCTATCTGTCTGTCTGTCTGTCTGTCTGTCTGTCTGTCTGTCTACTATCTATCCATCCATTCGTCCATCTGTCTATCTAACTATCTATCATCTATCTATCATCTATCTATCTATCTATCTATCTATCTATCTATCTATCTATCTATCTATCATCTATCCATCTATCTATCTATCTATCTATCTATCTATCTATCTATCTATCTATCTATCTATCTATCTATCTATCTATCTGTCTGTCTATCTATCTATCTATCTATCTATCTATCTATCTATCTATCTATCTATCTATCTATCTATCTATCTATCTATCTATCTATCTATCTATCTATCTATCTATCATCTATCTATCTATCCATTTATCTATCTGTTGTGATTCAACTGAAACATAACTTTCTTGTTTGATTATTTTTCTTGGTCATGTAAAATACATCAGAATTGAAAAGGGATTTTGAAATGAATGAGAGACATTGAGGATCTTTAAATGGAATGTGGTTTGAATGAAATAAAACTCAAGATTTCTGCACATTTTTGAAGTGCAATTTCATCATGGCACATGATGTCATCACTTGAGTTTGATTTTCACTTTTCTCTTGCCCTCCTTCTCCTGGGTTCCACAGCTCCTCTCAAAAGGAAATTGAATGGCCCACCTCTGCTCTCTCACTATTTGCTCTTCATATGGCAGATGACGCCTGGACATATAAATGACCATCAAAAACAACCACGCCATTCCTGGAGAACAGCAGTGGCCGCTTTGTTCCGGACAAATATTGATATGAATAATGATCGATCAACAAGCCGCGCAGACACCAGTGTCAACAAGTGCAATGTTGAGCTGATTCAGACCAGCTGCTTTGTTCATTTATAGCCAGTACAGGGGTGAGAAACGCCTGATGTGCTGCCTTTAGTTTATGGTGCCAACAGGAATGTAGGCAAAGATAAGAGCATTAGCTCCTGTCAGGTGTTGAGTTGCATTCATCGTAATAGGGGGAGCTCGGTCTGCAAGCAGGGCTCAGGGGCTGGAGCGGAACAGGACGTTCACAGAGAGAACGTGCTGCCAAACTTTGAAGGAACGCGAGACGGTACATATCACAATATGCAGTTTTGATCTTTATCACATGATGACATGATTTATATACATATATATATATATATATATGTTTTCATGACTGGCTTTTTGTTATACTGACCCCAAACCAGTTTGATGTTCCGGCAGTCTTCCCTTGCGTGCCTTTTTTTTTTTTTTTTTTTATTAAACGTGACAGTAAATAATCACATCAAAACTATTGATAAATAACACAAAGCCTATCCTAACAAGCCAAAGTACAACTGTCCTTTGAAGTCATCATTCTTTCCATGGAAAAACATCTCTGTAGAGACCTATTGAATAGTGTAGGATGTGTTTGTTAAGTTGAAGTTTTGAAACTACTTATAAACAGCACTGTTCTAGACAATCTCCTGTGCCTTTGACACGTAAGCGTCAGAGGTGGGATACAGTCCAACAAGAACCCCTGAGTGAAGTCACAGCGGCGACCCGAACCTTGTTTAATGTGCAGATTATTGGTCCGATTATTCCAGATCTTTTCAGTAACTTGCAAATTGTCCAGTACACAAACGCAACAGTGAACAAACAATAGAGTAAACATTGAAATGAATGGTGCGTTAATAAGTAGCTGAATAAATGTTGCTGTGACCATCACCATAACAATATTATTATTAAACTCCTTGAATTTACATCAGCTGTTTATTTAAAAAACAACAACAACATATCTTTACATAAAGCCATATCTCAGTGACATGGATGCCAACATCTGTAATAAGCAGCATGTTACATTTATTTACAACAATGTGGTGACAGGCTGGGTTAAATGCTGACAGTGCTTTTAAACATACTTTATTATTCTCACACGCAACAGCATATACAGCATATATGAGCACGGTTGGTGTCAGCACTAGTGATGGGCTGGTGAGGCTTCATGAGGCAGTTTACTCGTTTTCAGAGCCCACTAGATGCTGCTCTCTGCTCTAGAATCAGTGGATTTGAAGAACCACTTCCATGGAACCTCACATCATGTTTAAACCAAGAGCGCCCCCCACTGAGCTCTGACAATGAGGACACTGTTTCATGAAGCCTCATAGACACATCACAAGTAAGCATGTTATTCTATAGAGAAACAGAAGAAGAACACAACATCCAACACAAATTGTTTGTTATCAACTTGGTCCTTATCATAAAATATTGCACCCAAATGTACAATCATTTTTGTTCCACAGTTTAATGGATTTGAATCCTGAAGGGTTGAACTTCGGCCGTCGCAGCGATCATGTGGTGGAAGTCTGTGTGACGCTCCGCTGACTGCTGGAGGTCTTGAAAGCAAAGGTGGAAGAGTTGCTCTTGTGGCTGGAGTCAAACTCACGCTCGCACCGGCACTGGGACGACTTGAGGTAGCGAGCGGAACAGCAGAGAAAACTCTGCCGGAGATCCTGGAAAAGGTGGCCGGCGAAGCACATGTAGATCCAGGGGTTGCAGCAGCTGTTGAGGCTGGCCAGGAGCATGGAGATGATGAAGGGCATGGCTGCAGAGCACAAGCAGAGCATTATAAGAGGGGGCTCTGTGATCTTAGCTGTATCTTGAAAAAAGTACATGTGTTTTTTTCATTAAAATGGTGGTCACCGACCAGAAATAGAGGTCGGGGGTGATAACTGACTGACCTTCCAGAACTCTAACTTAATGTTTGGAACCTGAGATTAATATAATTTTGCTACGGAAAATTAAAAATAACGCACCTTCACTTTTCACTTAAGCTCACATTCGTGTTTCTCTCATTTTATTTTATAATATTTTTAGTGACATGTTCATGAGGCTTCATGAAACAGTGTCGTCATTGTCAGAGGTCAATAGGGGGCGCTCTAGGTTTAAGCATGATGTGAGGTTCCACTGAAATGGTTGTTGAAATCCACTGATTCTACAGTAGATAGCGCCATCTGGTGGGCTCTGAAGCTGAGTAAACTGCTTCATGAAGCCTCATCACTAAATGTTTTCCCAATGGTGCCCAACACCACAAAAAGAAAACCCACTGTGTTTTTATCTCACAGGTCACTAAAGATTTGTCGGATTTTAATTTGGCATGTCGAATGGCTGTGTTCATATAAAAACACAAGCCTGTTGCTCTCACTGCTCTCACACTGTCATTATTATTTGCCTCATTCAGTTCACCGCCCTTCTTTTTTCATCTCTATTTTTCCTTTTATTGACTATTTTTCATTGTAATTAACAACAATCTGGGACGAACATTTGCATCCGAGTCTAACTTAAACACATTTACACTATCTGTGTTTTTTTCTGATACTTATGAGCATGGCACAATAAGTTTCAGTTAATTTAGAAAAGGTACATTGACTTTAGATGAACCCAACTTTACAAATTTAAATTAAAATCTTCAGTCATTCAAGTCATTTTTTTCTCATTGAAGATGATTTTTCCATCAAAAGTGATGGACGGACCATGTTGTTCCACTCATGACCGGCCAGATAAATGTGATGGCAACACTTTCAATACTACAGTCACCTTTATATGAACAGGGCCTCGTTTGGATTCCATGTTTTATACATGAAAAAATGACTTTATTTTACAAACGCAGTGTCAATGTTCAAACAAATATATGTTCGAACATTTTTAAGGTGATGAATGACAAGAGCCGTTTCCCAGACAACAGATGTAGACGTGGCCTGGCTCCCACCCAAGACGTTTTTCGCACCACACAGTCATGAATGACATTTCCACAACAATCCTACTGACATTTGGTCAATGAGTTTCTGATTCTCGCGTCCTGTGTTTAACCCCCTGGCAGTGATTGCTCACTTGCTCGCCCCCCTTCCTCCGGTCTCCATTCGACGCCAAAGGAGCTGGAGGAGTGCCAGGTCTCATCCAGGACAATTGCATTGCTAATTGCTAGCTTGTCCGTGTCAGAAAAGCCAATAATGTCTTGACTTCAAACACGCGACTTGTAGTCTGTGACTTTGTCCCAGAGTGAGGCAAAGATGAGCCGGTGGTGAAGTGAGTGGAGTGGAGTGAGGAGGTTCTTATTTTGCGACAGCTCCAGAGATATGCTGCCGTGGTCCTTGTAAAGAATGAATATCACGCTGTCAGAATCGCTGCTTCAGTTAATCTTTTGGCTGTTAGTCTGACTGGATCCCTCATGGCTCATGGTTTCATGCCTCATCAGCTGAAGCCACCTCATGGGTCATTGGCTCTCTCCGACACACATAACCATTAGGAACCAGTGGCTGATCTACCCTCCATGATTCAAAGGTGTGTGCCTGTCTTACTATGGTTGGCCACGACGGAAAAACTTTCCAGGGCATCAACAAGGGAGCTGACACAACATCGGCATCTTAAGCGATAGATTTGGAGCACTGTCATTTCCCGACTGTAATGCTTTTTCCTCGCGGTCCGAACCCTGCGGCTTATACAAGATATGGATGCTTCCAGGCTAAGGAGCGTCATGCTGCCAAATATTCAGCCTGGTCACATCAAACCGATGAAATCACAGGCGTTATATTGACCTTGATGTGCTCAAAATGCACTGTATTTGCCAGAAGCAGCAGCTGAGACCAACTGTGGTGTCGAAACCTCACGGGCGAACACTTTAATGTTAGTAAAAGATGTGAGGAGTTGGTGATTCAGAAGTTCAGTGCATCGGCCAGTTTGTTTCACGGGTAACTCTCCATGCTGGAGCCCGTTTTCCAAACTAGTTTAGAAGTGATCCCCATGCATTTTAAGCCGTGTGCACCACTGACCTTCTCAACACTCAAGTGAGAGGAAAATGACTAGGCAGCAGACAAAACATAGAAGGCGGAGAGGACCCAAAGATCTGTCTGCAAGAAACCATAGCAATCCTGGCAACACCCAGGAGGTGAAACAAGACAAAAAAAAACCAAGGCTTTATTTATCTGAAGCTGCCGACATATTTAGTCTGTGGGGTTTTTGCCTTTGTAGATATTCATCAGGAGAGTTTTCTTGAAATATGGCTCTGACTCAGTACTGGCAGCCGATGAGAGTCTGAGTTCTGGTTTGACCTTCTGGAGTCTGCCCTGCGATAAGTGCATCTATCTTTCTCCGACGAGACACACCAGTGACGTCGCTGTGACGTGGGAACAGTAGACGTCAATGTCTGCACACTGGTGTCTGCATTACAAATCTGGACATGAAACCTGATGAAACATGATGCCTTGACTGTCCTGACGGGGGACTTTCATGGACTATAAGGACAGGGCCGCTCGCTTTCTTTCGCCGGCTGTCCACTTGTAGTTACAAGAGTCTTAAATAAAAGCCATACGTGCCTGCCAGCCAAATATTGTCTTTGCTAATATAAGCGTTATGTCATTGAATTCTTCATTTGAAGTTTCATTTACTAATTAAAAAGGTTTTATTTTGTTTTTTATTTTCAATCCAGAAGAGAGTGAGTTTTTTTTTTGCGCTGCCGTGTGTGTCGTCCATTGAAGACAAAACGAAAACGGTTTTATTCAGAAACCTAATAGCTGCTTTCTAATCCAGCACTTGACACACTATGGATCTGGCATCCCAAGATCTTTTCACTGAATACAAACCATAGAACAAGTGGTTATCTTCCCAGGACCAGTAGTGGAGGCTCTGTCAGAGTAGTGCGCATGCTTCATAGAACTACAGTTGTCTTCGGTAACCCTGAGTTTTCCACTGCCCTAGAAGTATAGGAGTCCTATACGTACTTACAGTGAAAGAGCTACAGCTTAACTTATACTTTTTTTTTTTTGAGACTGAACCAAATTCCAGTATGAACGTAACACATGCAATTCCCAAATGTTTTTATTAATTCATGTTCGAGAACTGAAACCAAATTTACAGCAACAAAAAGTGACCAATTCAACGAAGACAAAGATTGAATGGTGTCCGATTGTAATCCCAATTTTCACACAAGTCTGGTTGGTTTCTGGCTGTCTGTGTCAAAGAGAACAAAGACGAACCAAAACCTTCCAAAATGATTCAGTCTGACCATAAACATGTCAAATTTACAGGGCCAAATTTAGTTCAGTATGATTTTCTTGGTGTGTTGAATGTCAATAAACTGTTTAAATAACTAGTGTCTGCAGTTGTTTTATATATATAAATACAGATTCATCAAAAGAGGCATTTTAAAAACAATAAAGCCATATTGCTTAGAACTACTTCAGCTTATTACATCACTACTACCACATGTGGAAGTGGTCTGCTCCCCATTCCTCATCTGAGAGATGTACCCAAGTCTTTGTTTAAAAAAAAAAAAAAAACAAACTAAGAAATTGACCCCAAATCCACTACTCCAAATACATGCATTTTCTTTTTACACAAACGTTGCCTCCAAACATCTACCACCGAATCCATTTTAAACCCAGACCAATGAAGGAGAGAACCACATTCTCACATATTTCTTCAAAGCGCATTTAAATCTTGTAAATTGCACAGAAACAAACAGAGCAATACTTGTCCTGACTCATAAATTATCTGCACTTCAATTAGAAGTATATGAAATACTTTGGTTCAGGGGTCTAAAATTCACAAAACCCCTAATGTAAGTAAGTATTCCGCATCCAGAGTAAGCTCAATACTTCAGGGAAGGTGAAGAAGAGAAAGCATTGATGTGTCTATGAGGCTTCATGAAACAGTGTCCTCATTGTCAGAGTTCAGTGGGGGGCGCTCTTGGTTTAGAGGTTCCATCGAAATGGTGGTTCAAATCAAATGATTCTAGAGCAGAGAGCGCCATCTAGTGGGCTCAGAAAATGAGTAGGCTGCTTCATGAAGCCTCATCAGCCCATCACTAGAGGAAAAGATGGCGATGAGTGGGATCAGAGTATCCCCTGCTTTATCTATCATTAACTGTACTGAGCTAGTCCAGCTTCAGATGAAACACTGTTGCTTTTCATTTGAATTTAATACCCATGCTCCTTGCCATGATGCTGCAGACGTCTTGTCAAGGCCGAACCAAGTGCTCAAGGCGATGAAATGGCCTCAAGTGCCGTACAAATTTGCTCACAGACTGCATTCGCCTGCAAAGTCTTCTGCGCAGTCCTTTCACACCAGAGACAAAAGTGTCTTATCTTAGTATGCGGCAGGGAGCTCAGGGTCTTTCGCCAAACGTCTTGTAGATGCAGATAAAACAAATGAGCACTGCTGCGCTCTAAATGATTGATGTGCATCATTAATGGTAATTATTCCTGCGTATGCCAGAAAAAAATGGATCAACTTTGTCTGTTTTCTTGTCTCTGTTTAACTGTTTCAAATCATGCTTCACAACAAAGCCTCAGCATTAGGTCAGTGCTTCTCAACTCTGTAAATAGTATTGTTTGTCTATAAAAGTGCGCCTCTGCATAACGTTGTTTACAGTAAAGAAAAGAATTAATAAGGTACTATAGATCAACTTACAATGAAGAATGACTTTATTAACATTGTTTATGTCTATAACAGAAAAGATTTAAAGTCAATTTGCCTAAAATAAAAAAAAAAAACCATGAGCGGATGTGCACTTTATTGGACGTCACGTTGAGGTGATAATAAGTGAGAGGATATTGTTATCTCCATAATACTATCATGTAAATATGAACTGTCCACATCTGTTTTATCGGTCGGGTTCTTCCACCGGTGTACATGAGAAGACACTTTGTTTTGCTGAGAAGATAGAATCCATGAGAACAAGGGGAGTCTAGATAAAACCTTTTACATGCACCAAGCAGCTCTCTGTCCTGGTCAGAATTCACTTTGCTGCGACTCTAATCGGTCTTTATAACAGCACACACAGGTCACACTCCAGTCCTATCTCTGGTACACAAACACAGGCACGTGCGTCGGGCAATTCTGGCCTTTCCGAGAGTTATTCACGTGGAGCCCAGCCAGCAGACAGCAGCCGCCTTCTCCTCCAACATCACCGCTCTCAATGTAAAAACAACTCAATCAATGCTTCCCAAATGTGGAGTCGGTCGTTCTTTTGCTAACAAAACCACTGCCAAGTTGTTCATAACGTCACTGCGTAAGAGCCGTGTGAGTGTTTTGACCGCCTCCCAAGTGTAAATATCTGGTGTGAACAATACAGGATGGTCGCCTCACATCCAGTCAGCTGGAAGCTTTCACATCAACCTTCCAAAAAAACAAAAGTCCAGCAGCGCGGTTGCCACATCAAAGTCTGTTTAAACTCCTGGTACCAGGTTACATCCTGATGTTATTGTCTTCTCACTCGCAGTGATGCCGTTTGTTTGACTTGAAGCTATTTTGGAGGCTGGAGGAAATCGTGATGTAAGATGTTTAGTGGGGAACTAGGACATGAAAACACTGAAAAAACACAGATGTAATGACATGAAGCTCGATTTTAGCATCACACATTTGCTCCTTTTGGATCTTTATTATTATATAAATGAGTTTAAATCTGACATGTAAACAAAGGGGTGTTAAAAATAGGAGCCCACCATCCCAGAGAGGGTGACGTCTGTGCAGTCGTGCTGCGTGTGTTTGTGCACGGCTGTGGTCATTAGCAGCAGGCGGGCCCGCTGAGGCGGCACATACAGTAGCTTGGTGGCCTATAGCGGCTAAATGTCAACGAGGCGCTCGGCCGTGGCCTCCAGCGCACATGAAGACGCGGCGCTGCCTCAGACTAATGTGATCAGTGATTAGCTGTCAGTCTTTATGCAGCCAGAGGAGGATCACAGGAAACTTCCGGCACTCGAATCTTCTTGCCAAGTCACGTTTGTCACGGCTGCCCTGCAATACGTCAGCAGAGAATAGCCGCTTGAATGTCAGAGGTCAAAGGTGGCACGGTCTGTGTTTATTTATCTCGAAATGATCTCACTTCTTTTAACATCAGCATTTTGTTCAGCAGTGGTTTGATGATGATCATTTCATGAAAATCATATTTTGAACTCTTATTTTTACTGTTTTATCTTAAAAGGATTGTGAAGAAAAGTGCTCATCAAAACACGTCACTCACTTCCATGATGCTATGATTTTGTCAAAAACTTTTGAGCCTCCTCTTAGTGTTTTATTGCAGGTTCCACCTGATAAACCCACAGTATATCAGGTGTCTTATGGTGGAAGTGAAGATCGCCCTTCTCCTAACAAGCATGGCCACCATAATGGCCTTTTTATGGAAGGACTCATCCATGTAAATGCCCTACTTTCTGGATGCTCACCCTTCTGTGGTGTTTGTTTACCATTATTCACTCATCTTTTTATATGCCGCTGTGATGCTGACGCTTTAAAAAGCATCACATTTTCAGTAGAACCAGAGATTTTCCTTTGCTCCAGAGATTACAACTTGCTCCATTTAAATTGTCTCCTTATATGGACATAGCTGAAATGAATAAAAGTTCAATTTAATATATTCAGATTTACAAAACACCCTTTTCACTTTTATCTCCATCAATATTTTAGTCGCGGCAATAGCCATTTCTAACTGTTTCAGCTGTATGGCGGGTTGTACATTGGCGCACCTGCGCGCCCCCGAGCGTCCACCTACCCTCCCGCGGCGCAGCTGGATCCCACGCAGACCACATTTGGACCGAGAAGAAGGGGGTCCAGCAGATGACGTAGACGACCACTATGACGAAAGTCATTTTCACGGTGGTGATTTTGGCTTTGGAGATGAGCTTGACGCTGCTCACCCGCGCCAGCGAGTTGCCTTTGGAGGTCTTGGGCGTGAGGCTGAGGCACTGCTCCCTGCGGGTCTTGAGCTTAAAGTTCTGCCAGATTTTGAAACTGATCAGCCCGTAGCAGATGCTGAGGATGGCCACGGGGATGATGTAGATGGTGAGGCTGATCCAGGTGATGTAGGCTTTGGCGCCCCAGGGCGTCAGGAAGTCAGCCCAGCAGTCGTAGACCCCCGAGCCGGACGCGCCCACCTCTCTGAGGGAGAAGATGAACATTTGCGGGACGCTGAAGAGCAGACTGAGAGCCCACGAGCACACCACGTAGACGCGGTCCTTCCTGCGGTGCAAGGAGCGCAGAGGCTGGCAGATGGCCAGACATCTGTCCACGGACATCAGCACCAGCATGTAGGTGGAGGCGAACATGCCCACCACCTGCAGGTACTTCACCAGCCTGCACAGCAGGTCCGGTCCGTAGAAGCGGAAAGTGATGTCCCAGATAAGTTGGGGGAGAACTTGAAACACGGCCACCACCAGGTCAGCGATGCTCAGGTGCTTCATGAAGTAGTACATGCGGGACTGGCTGTGTTTGGCGGTGCGCACGGCCAGCAGGACGCACAGGTTCCCGGCCAGCGCCAGCAGCAGCACCAGAGCCAGCACCGTCACCTCCACTTTGGCCACCTCCTCGTTGCGCTTCAGGGGGTTCGTCTGGTTGCCAGCCGTTCCGTTCAGCGGACTCGCGTTGCGCCAGGAATCGTTCAGGTGCCAAAAGTCGCTGTCGTTCGAGGTGAGGTCCATGGCTGCGGTCTGCTCCTCTGCAGTTGGAGAAGGTCCGCAGGTCCAGCGCAGGAGGCACACACTCAGATCATCCTTTAAAAGTCATTCAAACACGTACATTCGCCTGGATGAATCCACCGTCACGTGTTGCCGTGGACGCAAAAACAAGAATGTTGAAAAAAAAAAAAAAAAAAAAAAGAAAAATAATTATTGTGAATAAAAATTCATATTAATAAATGCCGCATGTTCTTGGATCCTCCGAGGCAGTTAGAGCGTCTTCAAAAAGGTTCCATTCAAGAAGCCAAATATGGTTAAGAGTTACTGGAACTCACTTTCAATGAAGCAAATGAGACAAAAAACATAACGCCGAAATAATGGAGTTACATTTGGAAGCTCCGCCATCATCCTCGGTGAGAATAAGAATGACCAGCAGCGCAGCCTGTCACCCCCGCTCCACTGCTCTTTCCCCCTCAGAGGCGCAGGTAACGCTCGGACAACTAGGTGGCGGTGTGCGCCGTTTCCAATGATGGAGGCGCCCCGGTGCCGTGAAGTGGGAGCCCGAGATCACGACCCAGTCCGTCTGCGCTGATACTGGTTCATGAGAGGTGGAGCTATAGGATGTTCTGACAGACAGTAGGAGCTTCACACACAAGAGAGTAGATACAACTATGAGAAGATGGAGATGCCTTTGTGGTTTTATTTTATTTTATTTTATTTTGAAGCACTTTCCCAGTTGGTGGAACCCCCACTGAGCGTGGCAATAAATTCTATTTTGATTCTGATTCTGATTTTAAAAAATAACTTTATTGATCTGACCTGGACCAAAGGAAGAGCTGCAGCCCCAGAGCTTCCTGTCAACTCACTTTTGTGCACCGTGTTGTGCAAAAGTCAGTAAGATAATGAAATTCAGAGGTAAAAAAATGTACTTTTAAATCTTATGCGTGTCAACATTTGATGATTGAACAAACAGGTCCGAATACAGATTGAAGTGTGAGCTTTGTACCGTGGAAGGCAGGAGAGGAAGACGCTGTTGAAATAGGCGGTGAGCTGAGTTGCTGTTTTAAGTGTGATGCCAGCAAGAAAAAGCACTGTATATGGAGAAGTAAGTATAAAGATAACACTTAAACACTGTCTCAAATCCAAAATGTCAGAAATGTTTTGGACTTTGTAGTTGACATACCTCTGTAATTTACAAATGAAATGTCGACATGTGATGCATAGGCACCAGTGACAGGTCGAAACAGTTGCTGGCAAATGCAGATGCCATCAGTTTCTCTGTCTTGAGAGCACATATGTTTCTCATAAATCACCGTGAACATGTGCAGCTTCACCGTCCATGTCTTAAGAGTGGCGTGAGTGTGGATGATGCACAGGGAGCCTCGCTGTTTGAACTGTCAACGAGAAATAAATGTGTCACCAGAGAAGGTCTGTGTGCAGATCCTGTTCAATACAGTGGGATCGTGATGTGCTGCGCTGCTCCTGCAGAATGCTGCTTCCCATCGAGCAGCTCCCGCTTCATCTGCAGAGAGGCTGGGAGAGTGGTTCAGTGTGGAGGCACGGTGTTGTCAGTCGTCCCTTTCCAGCCATTTGAATTGGACTTTCATTGTACCTACATGAAATGAAGGATTCCTAAACACCTCAGTGAGTTGCTCACATTACTGGAGTTTAGCTGAACACATGATGAAAGTTGGATGGAGAGTCAAGTGAGAGTACACTGAGGCTTCATGAAGCAGTTTACTCAGCTTCAGAGCCCACTAGATGGCGCTATCTGCTCTGGAATCTGTGGATTTGCACAACCATTTCAATGGAACCTCACATCATGTTTAAAACAAGAGCGCCCCCCACTGAGCTCTGACAATGAGGACACTGTTTCATGAAGCCTCTGAAACACATCACTAGTGTTCACTCTGCATCCTTAATATCCCGTATCAAAAAGAGACTATAAAACTCAGACATGCTACAGTGAATCAAGTCTCTAGTCAAAGTTCACAAGTCAACCACTACATACAGTACAGGTGTACCCTAGTGATGTGAGGCTTCATGAAACAGTGTCCTCATTGTCAGAGCTCAGTGGGGGGGGGGGCGCTCTTGGCTTAGAAAGGATGTGAGGTTTCATTGAAATGGTTGTTCAAATCCACAGATTCAAGAGTAAGTAGCGCCATCTAGTGGGCTCAGCCCATCACTAGTGCTGACACCATTAATCCACTAGCGAAAGCTAAAACACAAGAGAACTAGACGACCAAAGAACTTGTTACAGGACAACATTGACTATGTACTGGTAAACCCATTAGGTGGCATTTTGGGGTTTGAAAGTACATTTAAAAGTGTCTTTAGATGTAGAAGTCTGATCACTAGTCTGAGGCTTGAACTAGTGAGTGTGTTGGGCTTCACCAGGTGACTAGCTACATAGTGTGTGTGAGTAGTTACCGGGCTAAACTTAACTTAACATGGATGACACGACTCTGTCACAAGTCACCTCAAAACACCTCAAGTTCAGGTGGTGAGGGAGGTGTAAAGTCAAGTCCGTCGTCTCCAAGAGCCGATTGATGTTGAGATTAGTTCCAGAGCTTCACAACAAAGATGAACTACACAGACAGATCTATTGTGAACAGTCCAGGCAGGTGACCTGAGAAAACTGCTCGAGCCTGCTAGATTTTATTTATCTGTTTTTAAATCCAACCCTCTTTCTTCAGACTCTCCCCTGAAGCCACACCTCCAGAACTTCAAAAATATTTTTTGAGACCAGGTCACAGCATTGAGACGCAAATCATCATGAGGAGAACAACTTCCACCTTCTCACCTTCAGAACCTCTACAATCTAATCCTGAGACGTCTGTGCCGTGGTGGAACCTGCGTCTCGTGATGGCCATGAAAACAAAACTGTATCACTAATAACGGCGGCTGAAACGGAAGGCGTGTGACTAACGTTGTAGATGGAATGGCATCCGACCGACGACCCGGTCACACCTTCACTCTGGTGTCGCGGACTCCATCAGTCACACGGCGGACTGACGCGACCCAAGTATCCTCCAGAGGAGCAGCACAATGACACCTCTCTGTCTGTATCTTTATGATCCGGCTGCAGAGGTGTGGGAGGAGATTACGCAGGTGGTGATGTGGTGTTAGAAGCATTTCCTCCAGGTGCTTCTGTTTCCACTGCTTTGTCAGAAATGTTGGCTTTCAGTGATCTGTCTCAGTGAAATCAATAGGATGAACAGAATGAGGAGGCACAACAGAAAGTGTCTGGCTGTCACCGTCACCACAGCAGGAGAAATACAGGCAGGAGCAGAACTTCACTGACGGTGCGGTGTGATGCCCGTGTTAATGGCCCAGTGCGAGATTCCAGGGCTTACTCCCACAAGATTTATCTTCTCGGACGCTTTTCCCTGCCAGGTGCAAAAGCCAGGAGCCAAGGAAATGAAATAATAATGTGGCTGTCATTGACGTGTCGAGGCTGCAGATCAATAGGAGCCACCTCTTCGCCCACACCGGCCTCAGAAGCAGCGCGCCGCGCCGCGACCGTTGGGTTTCCTGCAGAGCACGCAGAATCAACCTCCCCTGTGGGAAAGGCCTGTGGTTCCACCTTCGCCACAGTTCTTCCATACTTCTGTGGCTTTGGGGTTGGAAAAAACCAAATCCACTGGAATTTAAAATGATAAACATGACGACTGCAGAGGATGAGGAGTTAATGGAAAGTCAAAGGACAAGGAAAAGAGACAAACGGTCATTCAGGAAACCGAATGATGTGCCCATGAGAACCTGGCCTGGGAACATGAGCTGAGCTCACTGGTGGGATGCTGCCTGCGTCTCTTGGTTTATACTCACATGCCTCCTCAGTCTTATGTAATGACTCCTTCACTGATTTACTTTTTCGCCGATTTTGGCTTTTACATGAGAATAGTGGACAACAGGACCCATACATACGTTTAAACGACAAAATATTGTTTATTTTGCATCAGCTTGACAATGGCACCATAATTCACCATGGTGACTATATTCTAGTTTTTATATCACCTTATTTCAACTAAGGCTCTTTTAATGTCTTGAAAACATTTGTTAGTGGAAACTCTGGCCATCGTGTAGTGAAAAACATTACTGAGCAAAAGCATTAACACATTAAACATCTAACAGTTGAAGTGGCATTTCAAGTACTTTCCAGAACAGTCCTCTTTTGAAACGTTAGATAAATGACCAACAATTCCACGTGAGGCATTTCTACCAGGACTTGAAGCGCAAACCGCTCCAGTGGTTTTGGTGCTTGCTGCAACATGCTTTACATTCAGGTGGTATCGTCGGCTTGATGCGCTTCGGTGGGATGCAAATTCCTTTTTGCACAAAACCGCGTTCTTATCAAGGCTTCCATCAGGCAGTTTCTTAAAATGAAACGTACCCCCCATAACTCCAAGTAACGTATTCTCAGCGGATTCCTCCATGTTTGTTGTTGTTGTTCTCATCCAGCTGCCACGTGTCTGGTGCATCAGTGGGATCAGTATTTTAACATGTTTTTTTGTTGTAATTATTATATTAATTATTTATATAATAATAATTATATATGAATTATAATTAATCGTAAAAGTCAAATATATGTATGTAGAAAACAAACACAGTATGTTTCATACATTTACACATAATGCAGTCACAATAGAGCAACTTAACACAGTGACCTAAATGAGCAACTGAAAGGTCTACAGCGCAGATCATTAAGCACAAAGGTTCCCTTCACATTCCCTGGTTGTTTCCAGCCCGTTGAAGTGCTATTGAGCAGCACAGAAACAAATGGAGCGTTCCATTTCCATTTCCTGTCCAGCTGATTTAGTTGTCTTCATCGAGAGCTGGTCAAAGTCACCAAGCAGGAGGCTGTTTGGACTTCTATGGTGCGGTCTCCTGTGAGGTGAGGACAACACGGACATGAGCAACTCCAGTTTGGCCACTTGTCACGGGCTCTGTCTTTGGCCTGTCAGGGGTTCAGATGCACCAAAGAAGGCATCTTCAGATGACTTCCTGTTGGGTCAGACTGGGTACGGTAGCACGGTCCGTTCTCTGTCAGGTTTAGTCTCAAACATGTTCAAATCCTATCAGAATATGGAGCCAAATTTCAGCGTAAAGATTGTTTATACGGGTCTTTACTCTTGACAGCCTGCATCCGTCCTGTTCTGCGAACGTGGTAGGATCAGAGCCGATCCACAAGTGCGTTAGTTGCTTCCGTCAGCATCTGATGGTCACAGCCAGACATGAACATTAACCTAAAAGTGTTCCAGCGTTGCGCTCCAGTTCCCCCTCTTCGCACTCCACAGCAGCCCCAGACAGCGCTGAATCGTCATATGTCCTTAATCTAGTTAGGCAAATTGAAATTCTTTTGGGAAGCGAAAACCAGAATGTACAGTTTTCAATTAGAAGATGGAGGACGTTTGATGGAAAATGCCTCCATACTTGGCAAAGGTCATTTCAAGTCTGTAATTGAATTACTCCTTCGATTCCTGTTTACTTCTCTCGGCTGCCAATCTCCATCTGTTTTTTAACAGAATGCGAACACTTTTATTGCCTGGTTAACTTTTCATCCCTCAAAGGAACTTGCTAGTTGCACATTGTTCTTGCATGCGCTGTATGTGATAAACAACCGTGAAAGCAGACTGGGCAGGAATACGTCGGAGAGGAGAAGCAGGGAATGGCGACGTCTTATTTCTAGCTAGAAAGAGCGACTCAGCCTCAGTCTCTTTTTTACTCCTGAGTTGGTGCTGGAGTCCCTCTGGTAGTGGCGAGCAAAATCTGGCCTGGAAACAGATGGAAAACATGATCGTCCCGATATTAGCGGGAGCAGCTGAGGAAGAGCTTTTTCAAGGACGTAACAAGACTTGAGACCACAGGCAGGAGATTCCATGACACGGAGGAGCAGCTCCTCCTTCGCTAGAATCCACAAGAATCTCCAGTAATTATGAAAGAACACGTAACGGCTAATCATCGGTCTTGTGGCAGATGCCTCTTTGTTGTTGTGGCGTCGCCTCACGTCCTGTGTAAATGAGCCGGTTGCATCTTTTGAGATGGCATTTCCAGCATGCGATGCTGTGCTTGTCATTACAGAGAGGTTGAAGAGGCAGATGAGGAAGATGAGGAAGATCCTAACCATCTTCGTCAGAGGAGCACTCTGGACTGCAGACTGGTTTGGAACCGTGCTCCTGAGGTTTGGCCAGATGGTGGCGACACCACAGATCCATGACGGTGCAGACTGAGCATGGGACAAAGGTCCATCTTTCTTTGTGTGACATTGTGAGCGCAGGGTTCTTTCGATCAACGCTGGTGGGAATTACTGTACTATTACTTTCAAAGACTGAAGCAACACTGAACATTGTCTGTCGCTACTGAAGATGAAGGAATCTGCAGTTAAACTTCTTATTTAAGACCAGTTGGTAATAAAGAAGCGTGACAGCAGGACAAAACGTATCAGTAATTCTGAATGAATCAGAAGAGAGACATTTGTAGGAATAAACTTATCATTGTCAGTTAAAGCAGCTGTCTTTAGTTTCTATTGAACTAGTTTTTGTCCTCAGTGTCAGCAACAGAATCTTCTGCTTCAGCTTGACCTGTTCTTCATATATATTCCTAAAAATAAAAATAAAAATAAAAATGAGCTGCTAAAGAATTATGAATTATAGAAATCCAGAAGGTTGGATGCGTATTCGGGGCTTCATCTGTCTCGAAGCAGTTCAAAACACAAGAAATGCTGTGTCAGCAGAGCCCAGGGAAACCACGGTGATCATCTACGGTGGGTCGGGCTGGAAGAGGACAAGAAAATAGAAGAAATAATTGAAGAAGAAAATGAGCCACCTTCTAAAGGAAAAACAAGGCATCAGGTTGAACATTTCTAAGTCATTATCCAGGACAGTAAACAGCAGGAAAAGTCCGTCATACTGTGACTGGGGTATTATCACTAGGACAACAACTCTTTACAATACATTTGAAATCAAATCGCTCGAGTGGTAAACTGGTCAGCTCCATCCAGTTGGATGGTCTGTATCAGATGTGTTTCATCCAGTGATTTTCCAATTCCCCACAGACCACTCAGAATACAGCAACCCTTATTTGGGTGTTTTGCTCATGATACAAAAATACGTGTCTCGCCAAAGCAAATCGTTGCCCTTATTCAGAAAGTCCTCTTCTGAACAGTATCATGTCTGAAGGCTTGTGCACTGCTCGTGGCTGCTTCCTCCAGAATGGCACCAATGTGCCGCAGATCACCGAGGACAGATTCTTGTGGTTGTCTGTTGATTACATTCTGTCCAGGAGCAAAAGAAAACGTTCCCCTCTGATGTCAGCGCACCCAGTGCCGCGGCGTAGGAATCCCACTCCCCATCTGATTCCAGTTGTTCAGCAGTTCCCGCTGACTTTCCCACAGATATCGGGGGCTTTACATTGACAGAGCCAATTAGAGACAAGGTTAAGACCTGATCCCCTTATGAAGGGAGACGCAGAGGATCTGCCCGCTAATGCTTTCGGATGCTGGTCTGCCGAGTTCTCAGGCCTCTAGCTCTCGCTGTGATACGGTGATGCGCGCTGCATGTCAATAGCAGGCTCAGTGGGTTCATGACATGCTGTGCGTTCAGAAGCCATTCAAAGGATGAAATCATCGCAGAGCCACGCCAGTCACTCTGGGTTCTTCTTGTTTATTCATGCAAGTGCACGGCCAATAGATGTGCGCAGTACAACAGCAGTAGTACACGCCCAAGTTAGGAAAGACTACTGAAAAGTTGCTGGTGTGGTCACACAACACACTAGTTTTGTTGGTTTGTTTTATGTTCATTTTTGTTGTCTATTTATTTTACTCATGGACGCTTGATTTTTAGCTTGTCATAACATACATACAATGTAAGATAAGTAAGTAGTGGAGCCAGAAATTGGGGAGACTCAGGTGACAGCACTGCTGGGTGGCAATAATCCTTGAGGTCCACATGACATTGATACAAGTGACTTTTCTTTGTTGTTTGTTTTAGCTCAATGCGACATATTAAGGCAAATAAAGGCAGCAAACTCACTGAATAGAACTGTGAATTTAACTGTGAATTGAATAGAATGACTAGAAAGGAACAGTGCTGGAGTGAGTTTTGGAGTGAGGTCCACATGACATTGATAACAGTGATTTTTCATTGTTGGTTTGGGATGCATTTCTAACCCAAAGTCAGTTGGAAAATCTCAGCCAATCAATATATTGATGGACCTAAAGTAGCCTGTTCCCACCCTGGCTTCTGGTTCTGGCATTTTTGTTTTGTTGCGTTTCGTTTCGTTGCGTTAAGTTTCGTAGCGTAAAGTTTCGTAGCGTAGCGTAGCGTTTCGTAGCGTAGCGTTTCGTAGCGTAGCGTTTCGTAGCGTAGCGTTTCGTAGTGTAGCGCTTCGTAGCATTTCGTTGCGTTGCGTTATATGCGCAGCATATTAAGGCAAATAAACAATGCAAATTCACATGTGGACACACATTTAACTAGTTATTCAACGTGTGAATGAATGCAGACGGAAAATGTGTGGAGGAAACAACAAAGTGAAAATGACAAGCCACAACACGTAGTGTTTTATATAGGCATTTAAAGTCACATAAAAAAGTCGCCTTTGGAATCGCTTCATATGACTTTGTGAGTTGAATAGGATGACTTGAAAGGAACAGTGCTGGAGTGAGTTTTGTCAAAGCAGTTTTCAGAGATGACACCCAGGGTGTCCTCACAATCACCCTCTTGGGGTGTCACACGGTGTGAAGCGATCAATGTAAACAAGAGCTTGAATCAGTCAGACTCGAGACACATCTCACACAAGCCCAGACCTCTTCAGGTGGGCCTCGCTCCCGAGGGAAGGCGCCTTCATTACAGGACGCCTTCCTTTTTGCTTTTTTCTTTCTGCCATTTTCCGTCGTAAAAGGTCTGCCTCTGAAAACAATAACAGGATGTGACCTCCTGCAGCACTCGCGGAAAAGATCAGAATATGTGCGCTTTCAAGAAAGTCTGCTTCCACAATAACAACTCCATTTAGAGACTAAACGCAGCTCTGTGGGTTGGAGATTTCAAGGGCTTAGCTGCATAGTACCACCGCACATTGCTTGACTAATAATGGATTAAGACGTATCACTTCTGCTGCCTACATTGACACAAGACGAGGAAAAACATTCATACATGGCTACTTACTAGAAAAAAATCACCATCAATGCTACAACCAATGGGTTTTTTTCTGTCTTTTTTATTACTACTCTTGGCTCTCAGTGGGAGAAGTGTACAATCTATTCTAAATTTCATGTGACGGATATTTTAGCAGCTTTTGTAAGAGGCTAGTGTAATGTGTTTGTTTGTTTTTCCTAAAAGTAATTACATTTTGGTTACTGATTCGAGTGATACTGCTGTGTTTTGTTGCCCAAAAACATGCAGTGTTTAGGTCATGAAAGCTATAAACAGAAAACCCTTCCTGACACCTCAGGACATGTGATTCACCAGTTGCCTCGCGGCCACGAACCGAGCACGGATGGAAGTGCATCTTTTTTAGCTGGAAATACAGCCAATATATGTGGTTTTCTTTTGCTATCATTATGA
This sequence comes from Synchiropus splendidus, assembly GCF_027744825.2. NCBI lineage: Eukaryota > Metazoa > Chordata > Actinopteri > Syngnathiformes > Callionymidae > Synchiropus > Synchiropus splendidus. Next base: position 2,195,790 of record NC_071339.1, read on the forward strand.
CCACTTATTACTTTGTAAATGGATGTAATCAATGATGCGGTACAATAACTTTCTCAAAGACTATTTGGTAGTTTGACTACGTTTCCAAGGTTCTATGAACACTGGTTAAGGTGAAGGTCTCGATCACTTGGGGTCGGAACTGTCGCTCATCCACATCAGACGGTTCCCATCGAGGGTAGGAGACCACGCCCCCTAGAGGAGACCCCTGGGGCTGGAGATCTCTTGGTTGTCCCTGAATGCATCAGTATCGAGGGTGAACAGCAAGTGGGATTTAAACACTCAGTTTCACTGGTCTTTCATTCGAGTCATAAATCAAAGCCGTCATACTGTGAGTGAAGCTGAATTCATTTGTGCTGCTGTAGCATAAATTGCTCAAATAGATTTCTGAAAAAAAGCATGTTTTATGATTGACATTTTTTTTTTTTACCTTAAATCCTTTTTTTAATGCAGGCCAACCCTGAAGTCTGTGAAGAGGAAACGTGAGCTCAGAGATTGACTCTTGGTTGTTGGGTTCTGACCCTCGACTTGAGTGGGTTGCGTGGTGACAGTGGAGCAGCAGTGACGCCTGATCTATCTGCTGGTGGTGAACACAAATGTGCCCGGGGTGAGGATATATACCGTGAAACAGACGGCAACTGTGACTCCATTCAATTCAAGATTAAGGGAGGAATAAGCAGAAGGAAAAAGAGCTCAGTGATGTTGAGTGACTGGCAGCGGGAGAGCGATGGGACTGAGGACACAGAGGAGGAGAATGATTGGCCGAGAGCTCGGGCTAAAGCGGCACACACTTCGACAGTGGATCAGACTCTGTGTTCCTCCATTAGTCTTACGGGAGTAAACACAGTTCTGACTGTACGTCTGCCCAGAATGCCATGCTGCCAAACATGCAAGTACAAATAACGGCCCCACTTTCTTTCTTAGGAATGTGCCGGAGCAGATATTGAAAAATGAGACCTGTCACTCAAGTCTAAATCTCTGCAGGAGTCTGTTTGCTTTTGGTGGAAAATGTTCGAGACAAACAAACCATCTTGCCTCTCGTTTCACGCTTTCAACTCCGTCTCCTTCTGCCGCTTCTCCAAGGGAAGGTCGGGGGGGCAGCAACCGGCATCAAGAGACCCACACTTGCTTCTCTGAGGAGCTCCTCTGGAGCAATGCACTGGGTTCCACAGGCCAAGCGAGAACCATCTCCCCTGGGCTCATTCCATTTGGGCACGATCCTGACAAGACGCCCCAACCACCTCAGTCAGCGGCTCCCTGGGAAAGGCATGCAAGCACGTCAGGACCTCCTGGCTGCGAGGCACTAACCACTGCAGTCGTGCTGCCTCATTAAGATTCTCCAGAGAATATTCTATGAATTATTGAAACAGTAATTGATTGGCAGGAAACAAGTCAGCAACTAGCAATGACTGAATCACTGCTGCTCTTATTGTCCGACCAGCTGCAGCTCTCAGATCAGTTGTTGAGTAATGCCAACACCAGGTCGGAGGCACCTCTGGCGCCCAGCGATAGGCGACACTTGGTTACTGGCCTTTACGGTTTTATCAGGACAAGCAGCCCAGCAGGGAGCAGCGCGTGCTGCAGGAGAATCAGCCGTGTTTGAAGAAGTGCTCGCTCACCTCTCACAGCCCATTACCTCCAACCTCAGCTGCCGGCCACTGGACTGTTTATTCCTGGTGCCGGTGTGTGTGTGTCTGCCGCCTCCAAGGTGAGCTCTGGGAATTTCAAGCGTTGCTACCTCGACAAGGAAAAGTGCCTCGCTGGCTGAGCTACGACCCCCCCACCTTCACCCCCTCCGCTCCAGCTCCTGTTACCTACGTAATTGATGCGGGATTAATTTAGCCAGCAGCTACTAAATCACAGTCTTTTGGACGGCAACTCTGAGCGTCATCTGTGAACCAGATGTGCTGGTGTCTGGAGGACATGTCAATGCATCAAAAAATGTATATTTCTTCAGCACAAGAAAACGTGAAGTGAGGGCTCAAGGAACTACATCACCTGAGAATGTGAAGCTTTATTTTATGCAAACACCAGGGATATATTTTATTGACTACTAATGCTGCTGCTGCTGCTCAAACTACTACTATGAGTACGAGTAGTTTCACTCATTCCTCAAAGGTGAGATGATTTCAGTAAAGTCCTCAAGTCTAAATGAGTGAAAAAAATCAGATCAGCGTTTATTAAAGTAAATTTTGTCTCTTCTTGAGGCCTCCTCGTGGCATTCTGTATTTTAATAATGCTGCATGTTTAGCGTCCAAACATTTGGAGGAGAGTGGAGTGCCAGGAGGAAACCCACAAAAACACTGGGAGGAGCCCACGTCAACTGGAAACCATGGACCTCCTGGCTGTGAGGCTGCAGAGCTACGCCACAATATATCATAGTTATTATTAATATTTGTGGATCATTTAAGTCACTGACATCTATAAGAGCGAGGGAGACACCTCAGTTCATCTTTAGGCTAATAAAAGAAATCCGGCACTGCGAAGCAAAATACCATTAAATATAATGAGATGTTGAGGTTGTTATTCCTTCATCTTCATATTTTCACACGTAGCAACCCCAAAAAACTCGTGGCGCAGCGGAAAGAATGAGCCTTTCAGGTTTCAGAACTCATCCAGGCACAAAAGGGCAGCGCGGATGATCCGGTGCAAACAGAATGTGCTGGAGTGCTAATGGCGGCGTTGGCAGCAGGTGTGCAGGGCGATGTGTCGCGCTGGAGTGGCGCGCACGGAGGCGAGCGTCGATCGGGGACAAAAGTCAGCGGGAAACAGAAGGATAATTGTCTGCTCCTGCCGCAGCGCTGTCTTGTCTTTTGTTATTACTTCACGCAGCAAACAGAAGAGACTGAGAATCAAGCGTTTTTCTTGCTCGCACTTCAGATGGTTTCTGACCTCGCGAAGAGGTTCAACAAACCTGAGGCACACATACATTTGCATACATCAAACACGCAGCCACACTGAGTGGTTTGTCAGTTGGCTAGTCAGCGCACCGCCTCGGCCACACGTCGCAGGCATCGATCATTGGTGACAGCCAGGAAATGTTTCCACGACGCAAACCTGTCACCCGGAAAAAGGTCCCTCGCTGTGGAGGATCTATCATGTTACCAGTCTGCTAAAGTCGAGCACAGTGTCGTGAAACTCTCTTCTTCTCATGTACTGTGTTGGTCTGTCTTCACATTATGCACAGCCTGCAAATGCTCTTCAAAATCCAAACAGACTTCTGTCTGGACCTAAGGAAGAGTAAAATCATGTCTCTTTTGGCGACAGTCATCCGACCTTTTGTCCTGCCTTGCCGGCCCACAACAAAGTGAATAACTCCACTGAGTTGAAGCGAAGGATAATCCTCTTAACAAGGCAAACCTTCATTATTAACCAGGTCTTCTGAGGAGACGGTGGAGGATTAGCCTCGCGTTGCTTTACTGTCACGCTTTTCATTCACGCTACTTTGGAGAGGAAACCGTCGGACGGCTTGGCCGAGGCGACTTATCGACGACGCCTCCCTGATGAGGAACTCCAGGCATGGACGGCCGAGAGGAGGCCAGGGAAAGGGAAGTCAGGGCCGCTTCGCTCCGGCCGCTGCCGCCTCGACCCAACCAAGGCTTTCCAAATAAAACTCAAGCAAAGTTTGGAGGATGATATTCAGTAGGTTCAATTGCGAAGAAGAAAGGTAAAGCAACTGGATGTCCTGCAGCTCGTCCCAGTTGGCCACAGAGTGGGAGGAAATTAGTGCTTAAATGCACTCAAACTAAAGGAGGCAATCAGAGGATGAAGTGAAAACCAACCTGAATTTCTGAGTAAGAGGCTCCTCTAGTGTCCATCCGGCCGTTAGCTCACCGTCAAAGTCTCTTATCTCTCACAACTCAGCAGAGTATAAAAAGCGAAATACAGTCTTGCACAGTACAGTCGTCCCTCATCTCCAGACTAGTGAGCTGGAGTCCACGCAGCCTCCTGTCAGCCATGAGCCACGGTGAAACCAAGTGCCAGTCACAGGGAGTGCATCTGGTGGAGATGGATTCAAGAGACTCACAGTACACGCCATGAATGCTAACCATTTCAAATGTCAGATGGAAGTCAAGCAGTGACGTTGTTGAGTGCTTCACCATAACTTCTGATTCTGTTCATTCATAAAACTTTATTCCTCACATCGACCCTGCTCATTAACGGATGACGCCACTGCGGGCACTCAGCACCCACACAGTCAGGAAGCACGTCATCATCTTTATACTGAAAAGTTCAGCCACCTGAGTGATGTGTCGGTGACCACACAAGAACCTTGCACACTTTCTGCCCATCACGCCCCCATGACACCCTCACGCTTCCTTTTCCAGTCGGTATTACTGCCTTCCTCCACCCTGGCGCTTCCCGACCTGGAGACCTGGGACGAGTTCTGGACCACAGGCGAAACGTCCGAGGCCAAAGGGAATTAAAAAAAATCGGATTTATTGTATTGTATTTTTTTCAAAATATTATATTATTTTAAAATATTATTTTCACACAAAAACAAATGTTTGCTTTGATATTATTTTCCAATTTTGATTTGAATACACAGAATTAAAATGGTGGATTATTTATGTCTTGACTGACTTGTTTGTAATTGACTTTTTGAGCCTGCAGATGAATGCCAGATCACATCTCTGGTAACTCTGTTCCATCACACATGCATCGACGCGCCACTCTTAAGTTGTTGTAGCATTAGAGGGAGGCATTTTAAACTGGCACAGCCGAGGGAGGCTCACGATTCCATCATACATTAGAGAGGGATGTGAAAATGGCAAGCCACAATCTACAGCATCACAACACAGAAGACCATATATAGGCAGCCGTGCACTCGCTGACACGTGGATCATTTCTAATATACTGAGCATATTCAGGGTAGTTACAGGGCCGCGCCGAGCCGCGCACGTCGGCAGGTTTGAGTCAAAAGGTGAAGCGCAATGGACCGATCAGCAAAAAATATCATTGCCTTTACGTGTTCTGTATTCAAGTATGTCTGCTGCCAAAGCTCTCACTCTAAATAACAGTCAGCGACATATGGATGTATTTCCATTCTGGATCTGCCAAGTGAGCGACTAAACATCCCGTCAACAGAGAGAATGATTCTGCAGAAGGAAAGAAAAAATCCACTTACTTCAGGTTGGTTTTACATATAAATCTTAAATATTGCTGAAGGTTTGTTGACACAGATGGGACTCTCAAAATTTGTAGGAGTCAAGTTGAACCTAAACTCAACCCAACGTGAGCACATAGATGAAGAGGTGTTGGGTTCTGTCACACTGTTGATGGCAAAAGCAAACACTTGGATTGATACGGCGCTTTCCGACAGAGACCATGATCCATCCATACCTCATTCACCTGGGTCAGACCTGGCAGAATCCAGACCACCATCATGATGATTCATACACATTTACACCAGGCTAGGTGGGAAAGGTGTCTTGCTCAAGGGCACCACGGCAGCAACAGGGATGAAGTGCCCAGCTTCAGGTAAAGGCAAGACCAGGAATGGTGCCGCTTTTGGGATCAGGAAACCACCCGAGCCTGAGTGCAGGTGCTTACGGACATGAATCGTAGTCTGTCTTTTGGACTGAGGGAGGAAACTGGAGTGCTCGAGGACACCCAGAACCCAATCCAGAGGCGCCAACCACTCCCAGGTGAATGACCAGAGAGAAAGGGAGCTCCTGGTCTTTCGAGAAATGAGTCAAGCTAAACAGGGGAAGTGCAGTAATGATTCCAAAATGTCTTCCTAACTTCATTTACATTGACTTTATTTGTCTTTTTTGTTAACTATAACAGGCTGTAATTACTAACCTGCACATGTATCCAGCCGAGCAGAATTTTTTTGCGGCATGTTTGGACAGCAGTTTCCAAGACTAGCACCCCATGTTTCACAGTCAAGTCGATTTAATGGATCGTCGGCTGCCAAGATGAGAGGAGCTCCCGCGGAGCGTTCGATCGTCACGCCCTCACGTACGGAGTCAGTTCAGCGCCACCTGATTCAGTCCATGGTTTGCAAGTCGACCACAGATTCAATCTGCTCCGCGTCACACGTGTATCCGACAAGTCTCATAAGCTAGTGAACGTTGACAGTGTCCAAGTGTTATGATAAACAGTTGCTCAGAGTGAGTGGTTGTGTTTTTAAATAATAAGGGAAAAGTAATATATTTTTTAAACTGAATAAATGTCGTGATTTAGTTTATTTTATGATGAGATTTTATTACAGAAAATGAATACATAAGTCAACAAATCTGACAGTTCTGAGGATGACTTCCACCTTGTTTATCATTAAGTCAGTTTTGTTTTGTTTTTTTTCTTGTTTTTCTTGCTTGTGTGGTTTGCCCCAAGGCACTCCTATTTCCTCCCACGGTCCGAAAACATGCCGCTGTTAATTGATGGCTCATGAAGGTCTATCGATGTGAGAGTGTGTTGTAGGATGCTTGTGGAAACACAGCTCCTCAAAATAAATAAATAAAATATATTTGGTAAAAAAAGCAAATGTGTAATTAAGTGTCTTCTATCGATCAAAATATTACCATAAAAACCCATAATTCTGTCACCATAGTATTTGGAACTTAAATATACCTTGTAAAATTATATTGTCAATCTTGAAACAAAATGTATAAAAAAAATCATAAAAAATCGATTTAAAAAATCATATTTTAAACATTGTGGCCTTAATAATAATATAATAAGTTGCAATATTGAGTCATGACAAATGATTTTAACTGGGTTCCTATAGTCAGCCACGTAACGTATGACCTTTAGTGAGGTGGGAGGCTGTGGGGACCACAGTCCTGCTCTCTCTCAGAGAGTTGTGTGTGTGAAGGCGAGACTGAGAGCTGACCGGGGCGTCCAGCCACCATGACTTGAACCCACCTGAAGGTAAGCACAACTGCACGTGCCTTATCTGTCACAAAGACTCCACGTCCGTGTTTGTCACTGACCAAAGCAAATGCAGACAGACGAGCTTCCAGCTGATCAGTGCATGACGCGCACACCTTACTGTGTTTGTCTTCCAGATGGCGATGGGGCGACGTCTGCTGCCGCAGCTCACAACACTAACTGTGTTTGATTTTATTTGTGATTTCATTTCCTGCCTGTCCATGAGGAGATCCATCCAAACAATGTTTAGTGGCTGCTCTGCATGTATCAAAACATGATCTGTCTGCAAGTGACACCAGTCATTTCCACCAGGATGAAACCAGAGATCAGAGTGAAATAAGATCTATTGGAGGCTGAAGTGCATGAGCGCAGACATCACTAAGTGCATCGTATTTAATTCTTCCACACTACATCTCGACCCTCCGTTTCATTTGAGGACGCTGTGGAAAAGGGAGCGTAGAATGTGATTAAGGCCTATTGAATCGTGTGACAATCGATGAGAGGAAAACCCTAATTATCTTTATGAAACGCGACCATTAGATGTGCGAGGAAAGGATGAGGATGGGTAAACAAGGATGAAAAATAAGGCACTGAATACAAGGGTGGAAAACTCATTAATGAAGTTCGGGAGGATGAGACAACAGAAGCAGCAGAAGAAACTAGAAGGAAAATCTTGAAGCGGCCGTCATGGCTGCCACAGAACATGGTGTTTTGAGAATACTAAAGCCACTTCTTTTATTTAGTAAGAGTTGAGCACTGTAAAGTTACTTTTTTGTATGGCAGTGAGAGTAAGGAGCTGATAAAAGACTCATTAGTGTCATTTTTTTAGCTTGGACTTCTGTAGCAAACGTCACTGACGGCCATAAACTCTGGGTCGAGACTGAAAGAATGAAGACAGATTGCTGGTTGTGATGAACCTTCAAAGAAGGTTGGGGATCTCGCATGGTTGTAATATTAGTAAATAATATATAATAGTAAAAGGAGGCTGAGTTTGGCTGTTGGATTTGCACACAGGACCAGCCTGGCTGCCCCTCACCCCCACCAGCTCGCAGCTCCATCCACCAGACACCAGCAACGGAACATAAACATTCAAGGTTCTATTTTGACTTTTGGTTTCATGACGTCTGATGGCACAGCAACAGAGAGCAATCCCTCCACTAGTACTACAAGTCCCATGCTGTACTGCAACAGTTGAAAACCTCACAGCAGCAGAGTGAAATCTGCATTCCCAGTTAAACAAAGTCAGCTTCAGAAGACAAAGACGAATCCCCAACTTTGATTATTTCTCATCAGCTCCCTCTGACTGAGTTTCACCTCTCTGTAAGGAATGTAGGAATGAAGCGACTGTTTTGCATGAAAGACAATTCCTTTAGTGATGAATGTATAAATTCCACAGCATGAACTGAAGAACTGTTTTCCTAAGATCAAGCTAAAGCGGTTCCTCCTTTAAATACTGCAGACAGTGGGAAGACAAGTGGCGCAGCGAGAGCGTGATGAATCAGCCTGGTTTATCTTACATCTCTTGGTCTTTCAGACGAAGACACACACACACAAATCCATTTGGAAGACATGAATTCAAATCCCTGTCTTTCTTTCTCTGCGCACCTGAATCCACACAGCATACGTGTTCGTGGTGAGCAAGTTGGTGGTTCAAGTGCTTGTAGCGTCGCTGAAATATTAAAAACATCCAGACTAAATAATTCTGCATTTCCACAAGCCCTTTTCTCACGTGAGATCCATCCATAATTTGCCTCTCTCTGAGTCCCTCGATGCCTAACATGTCCAATTGGCATCACAGACAAGGTGAGCACGAACTATGTTCTATATTTACTGGTCAGACCAACTTCGAACGGCCAAATTAAGTTGGAGACTTTCCTCCACCAGATCTTCTGGGGTGAGAGCAAGGCATTCCCATGAGTACAAGAAGACCATGGAGGGTAGAGGAGCAATAGCTCTCTTCCAGATGATGCACGTGGTATTTTCTACCATGGTAGAGGGTAGGAACATCAAGTAAACTGCAACATCAGCAAGTTTCCCTCTGTGGATTTGCCTGTCCATGTGAGGAGTGAGCCCCTCCTTCAGAAGGAGCACTTGAAGAAGCTTGGGATCTTGTCCATGAACCGTGGGGGAACCCTCTTGGAAGCTGGAGGAACACAGGCCATTACGCCACCAAGTTAGTGTGAGACCCATGAGACGGTTAGCACAGAGATGGCCTGAACATTGATGCTGAGGAAGGCCAGAGCCAAAGAGAAATAAATAAATGAATAAAGACCAGAAAATACGTATTTATCTGATGCTTCTTTCTCCTCTCAGAGAGATTGAGAAGCTTTAAGTCGACAGGCGGATCACGAATGTCAGACATTGACGCAGAACTGAAAAGCAAGTCCATAATTCATGAGTCGCAAATGTTGGATTCATAGGGACCGAAAGTGCTCCATTAGCGTCCTCACACAGCAGAGCGAGAATCCTGGAAGGAGGAAACTGGCAGAGTTACTGCAACATTATTTCATAAAGTTGCCTTTGATGCAGCGATAGGGGCTTTAAAAGTTGGACAGGAGAGCAGCCGGAGTGAAAAGGCCAAAAAGGCCACCAAGAGAATGTTTTTCTGGGATCGAGCGAGTTATAGATTCTGAACTCTCAAGTCAAAACCCATCCTTATAATGCTGGGGATCAATTACACCAGGACAATATCAGAACTTTACTGATGCACCAACACCTCTGTGGTCTCTCCAGCCCCATGTTACACTTTAAAACAAAGGACTGTGCTGTCTCTTAGTGACACAACTAAGACCAATGATGTCACTGGGACAGTAAAGATCACAGTCACCTTTGATGAGCCACCCCCTCACCTCCCCCCTCTTCCTCTTGACATCATGGAGCAAGACGTGCGCACTCAGTTCAGGAGGCTGAACCTTCGGAAGGCGGCAGGTCCGGACAGAGTTTCCCCTGCCATCCTGAATCATTGTGCTGCTGAGCTGGCTCCAGTGTTCACGGACATCTTCAATGCTTCCTTGGTGTCCTGTCATGTTCCTGCCTGCTTTAAGTCCTCCACTATCATCCCTGTTCCCAAGAAGGCCAGGATCACAGGACTGAATGACTACAGACCGGTGGCACTGACGTCTGTGGTCATGAAGTCCTTTGAGCGCCTGGTTCTCTCTCACCTGAAATCTCTCACTGCTTCTCACCTGGACTCATTGCAGTTTGCCTACAGAGCCAACAGATCTGTGGACGATGCAGTGAACCAGGCCCTTCATTTCGTTCTGGAGCATCTGGACTCCCCAGGAACCTATGCCAGGATCCTGTTTGTGGACTTCAGCTCTGCCTTTAATACAATTCTTCCAACTCTGCTTGAAGACAAGCTTCGCCAGCTGGACGTGCCTGACTCCCTCTGCAGATGGATTACAGACTTCCTGACCAGCCGAAGTCAGCGTGTGCGGCTGGGGACGACTGTCTCTGACACTCGGACCCTCAACATTGGGTCTCCTCAGGGCTGTGTTCTCTCTCCATGGCTCTTCTCCCTGTACACTAACTGCTGCACCTCCAGCCACGAGTCCGTGAAGCTGATCAAGTTTGCGGACGACACCACCATCATCGGGCTCATCTCAGATGGAGATGAGTCGGCTTACAGGAGGGAGGTGGAGCGGCTGGTGTCCTGGTGCAGCAACAACAACCTGGAGCTCAACGCTCAGAAGACAGTGGAGATGATCATGGACTTCAGGAGAGTAACAGCTCCTCTGCCCCCTCTCATGTTGGCTGGTTTATCCATTCCTATTGTGGACTCCTTCTGCTTCCTGGGAACCACCATCACTGAGGACCTCAAATGGGAGTCAACCATCAGGTCCCTCATCAGGAAGGCCCAGCAGAGAATGTTCTTTCTGAGGCAGCTACGAAAACTACGACTGCCGACGAAGTTGCTGGTGGAGTTCTACACGGCCATCATCCAGTCCATCCTCACCTCCTCTATCACCGTCTGGTACAGCAGCGCCACCTCCAGGGACAAGAGCAGACTGCAGCGCATCGTACGTTCTGCTGAGAAGGTGATCGGTTGCAGCCTGCCACCTCTTCATGACCTGTATGTCTCTAGGACCCAGAGACGTGCAGGTCGGATCAGAGCCGACCCTTCTCACCCTGGACATAGACTGTTTGTTCCTCTTCCCTCTGGCAGGAGGCTACGGTCCATCCAGACCAGAACCTCCCGTCACAGGAACAGCTTCTTTCCCTCGGCCGTCAGACTGTTAAATTCATGAACAGCCTTGTTGTAATGTTATTCTATTTATTTTATTTTATTTGTTTTTTGATGCACTTTATTCCAAGGCACTTTCCTAGTCAGAGGGCTCCCCACTGACCATGGCAATAAATCTGATTCTGATTCTGATTCTGATTCTGATTCTGATGCACTCGGTTAAATACAGATCAAAACCTTCACAGCTCAATCAGGGGGCTGTTAATGTCAAATGCATTTGATTGAAATCACTTGTTTTTAAAATGCAATCTCAGGTAAACTGTGCTGCACAACACTTGTGGATCTCTAGTGGTTCAGTGGATCTAGTCAATGATCCTTGAGGTGGCTTGTGGTGTGCCCCAGGGCTCAGTCTCAGGACCTATCATCCTCTGCTTCTGTGAGTGAAGCGCAGGCTTGAGCTAGGATTTTGAAACAGGCGTCCAAAGCTCCGCCCCCAGCCCACTCCCCTCCAGACACGCCCAGTCAACAACTTGCTTTGTAAAAAAGAAACTGTAAACATCTATTTGGACAAATATAACATTTTTTTTTACATATAAAAACAAAGATCTGAGCCAAACAATGGTGAACAGTGATGAACTCCTGTACCACCTGTTGCCATGGTGACACTTTCAGATGCAAGATTCTCCTGGGCAGCTGTTTTACTCAGATGACCCTGATACATTAAAAATAGATATTTTTATAATGATTCTTTCTCTTAGTACACTCTAAATGTCTACAGTTTTGTTTGTCTTCTTTCATATATTAAGGCAATATAAGTAACAGTTCTATCAGCCGTGCATCTGTTTTCTCAATGCCACACATTTAAACATTCATTCATGCAGTATACATATATATATATATATATGTATATATATATATGTATACAGTGGTACCTGGGTTCTCGACCACAATCCGTTCCATACAGTCATTCGAGAAGCGATTTGTTCGAAATCTGAATCGATTTTTTCCATTACAATTAATGGAAAAAGAAATAATGCGGCTGCAGGTGCGCTGTTCCTCTATGTGTGTGGCCGCTGCATGTGGGAGGGGTTGCCGAGTGAGTGACGTCTCTCCAGAAGTGAAGAGGTGCCCGGTGCGTGTCCAGCTCTGAATGTGCGCTTCTGTGCAGTTTGGCTGTGACAAAGTCATAAACCAAGTCACGCTCTGTCCCAGACTGGCCTCATCCCTGTCCCAGCTCCAGCCCACAACAGGACATCAAACCCTGGAGTGAGCGCTCCAGCCTCGAAGGTGTGGAGAGCGAGCATTTGTATAACTCTTTTCATGGAACCAGTGTAACGACAGTACGAGTAGGGCGTTACACAGGCACCGATGACCGGACATTTAGAGCGCGCAGCTGAGAAAAACTGGGCGTCCGTTTTTTCCGCAGGACGCCCTGACGCCCTCCAAGCTAAAAGCTTGGTGAAGGGTGCAACAATGCTGCCCACTGGGCTCCCTAACTGCCTGTTTCTTTTAAAGCGTACTTCACTTTGCAAACTCTGGAAAAGCTGACTTTTTTTCCCTCAGAGCTTGGAAACTTCTTGTACCAGCAACCTTTGTTGGACTGTGGGGCCGCCCTGTACATGAAGCATGCTGTCTCTGAGGTTTGCTGCTGCTTGATGCTCCTCCGTGAGCTGTACATGCGAGAGGGCTGGCTGTCCTTAAATGTTCGCAGGTGAACCAGGTGATGCAGAGGCTCGCAAAAAGTTGCAAAGAAGAGAAAGAGAACATAGCAGTGGATGCAGCAGCGGTGTTCACAGTGTCCTGTCATCATCATCATCGTCGTCGTCGCTCAACACATGAGGAAGAATGTTACCAGTGATTCAGATAAACATGTGAATAAAGTGATGTAAAAGTAATGGACTGGTGCCTGGTGACGTCATGGAGTACGATACACATCAGACAAGTGAATTTACTCCTATCTGCAACTTTAATGAAGTGTAAATATTAAAATGGTTAAAAATGTTTCACAGTTTAAACATAGCAATAGAAAAATCAACTCCATAAATTTATTTTATTTTCATGTGTCCGAGCTTGGCAAAATAGATCAAACTAGAGTTGTCATTTTCTTTCTTTTGGTTTGGTTTCCTTATCTCATTTTTTATTTCTTCCCCTTTTTAACAACCTTTTTGGGGGAGGAAATAGAGTTGGCCTGACAGAAATGTTTTATTGTTGATGAAGAATTTATGACAATGAAAATGCTGTTCGTATTTACAACACTTCAAATCAAAATAAAGCTAAATAGTGAATGCTAAAAAGACTGACATCTGTCGTATGATGTCATCTGCTTACAGTTTTAAAATGGATTATATTTTGGAACAAATAACACTTGCTTTTTCTGTTTCTATGTTTATCACTCACAAAGCTGCAGGTAAGGAACCGGCATTTCAATGGCACGTGTGGCACGAGTTTGTCCTCACTGTTGTCTGAACTGTGATGGAGTGTAAAGAGACTATTCAGTCGCTGAATTAATATGATTTAAATGTTTGGTTTTGGTTTAGATGTGACAAAAGCGTTTATGTGTGCTAGCATTTGTTTTTAATAATTCAAAATAGATAAACGTGTATTTCTTTTATATATATATATATATATATATATATATATATATATATATATATATATATATATATATATATATATAAATTCATGTCAATATTTGTGCGAAACATTAGGAAAATACGAAATGCTAATCTTGTGGTTCCTGATCATGGACACAGAAAAAACACTGAACTAAATAAACTAAAATGTTGAAAACAAATTCACCCTTCGTCACTCACATACACGCATCCCTGACCTCTTGGATTCATATTTGGAGTCTGGATATTGAGCAATCAGGCTGGAGCAAAGAAACATTCTCAGTATGATGTTTGATAATGGTTAATTTGTGGGCTGCATTCATGCAAAAACTGTTCAACCAAATAACCAATTACAGGTGAGTCATTTGCTGCCAAAACCCTTTTTGTCTTCCGTCCAGCCACTGATGAGCAGCTCAATTATGAGTGGATGAGTCCACACAGCTAAAAAGACAAACTGATGGAGGCCATTTTCCAGATCAACTAATATTCTGCTGGAATAACCATTGCAGCCGACAGAATGTTTGATTCATGCTCTGCATTCAAACTTCCACCTCCAACTGTGACAAAGCAGGAGAGTCACACAACAGGACGGCGGACGATGGATCGCCCTCCTGGTTGATCCTGAGCAGAAATGCCCCCGAGTCACGTCCAGTTGCAGAGCTACTGGAATCTTTACAGCCAACTTACACGAAGGAAGTGGCTCTGACTAGGGAGCTGTCCGAGTCGTGAGGCGTAACTGAAACTGTGATGCCCAAGATGAGAGGCGGCGTGTTCTGTTTGACATCTACATTCTTTTTAAATACTCACACTGTTGCCAGGGAGGGATGTTGTTCTTGAGGCTGCCCAACCTGACCGGAGGACACAACAAGCAATGGACTGACAGTTCCCTCCCAGCTCATCATGGCCTGCCAGAGGAGAAATGTCCACAGAGAGGATCATAACATGCATGACCTGTCAAACCGCACCAACATTCTGACCCGAGAATACACAGTCAGACGGTATTGGAGCCTCAAGGTGGCACATCCGGCTGGTCCCGACTCCACTTTCAAGATCAACCAAACAACAACTTCTCTTTGCTGTCTTCACCTTCACCCATTTCTAACGTTCCATGTCTCTCCTCAGCACTACCACTTTCAAAGGTACATTCACACCAAGTGCCACTTGTTGCTACTCACACCTAAGCAGTCGCTGGTTTCTAGCCACCTAAGCTAAGTCCCCAAGCTTCTCAAATTGTGGTTAAAAATAGTTCAATCTGTTGCGGCGGCATATTAGAGGAGAGTCAACATGGCAGATCAGAAAGGCAGAATCTTTGTCTGCTGGGGAGGTACGTTAAGAGCAAGAAGCTTTGGACAGCAGCGCCGCTATCAGTACCTTCAACTTCAGTTTCTCCTCCCTCCACACACCATTGTTACATCTGGTATCGGATTGGAAGACGTGCCGCAACTTGTCGCCAATTGATGGAACTAATGTTTCCTGAAACTTGTTGCTTCAAACACATCGACGCTGCCACCTGGTGGCCCCAAACGTGTCACATATGTGCCATATTGCAGCGCAACAGTCGGACGAAATCCACCTTTACATTGATTTGACATGTGAATTAGTTGGTTTTATGGCCTAATCTGTGTTGGGTGTGAAGACGCCTCTCTGCCTCTAAACCTGACGTCATGACAGTAGGGAGGCTCCGATCGGGACTTTTGCTGCCGATCATCAATTCCGATCACATGAAAAATTAATTTGTGATCAAAATGATGAAACTGTCTGTGTGCATGACGTGAAAAAATGAACCTTTAGATCATTTGAATTCAGACACATTTTTATATACCTCTTCAAAGAGGAAAAAAATATAAAAAACCTTGCAGAATCCAGCAACTGTTAATTCGATGTGAGATGTCGCAGTATGGCGACTCTCTAGAGACTTTGCTGCGTCTGTGAAATATTGACATACTAGCCGCTTGTTGTGGGACAGAGAGCACTGCATTCATGAAAGACTCCACAAGTTTCAGACTCAGGTGGATAACAAACGCTGCACCCGACTCCAAAACGGTCCTCCTGAGAAACACTGCTTATCTAGCTCGGTGAAATGAATGATTATTTCTTGGGCAATTAGCTTAGCGTGCCGAATGTCGCGCTCAGACCAGCGGGTGTTGCTAAGCATCAGCTGCTTTGGAACCAGCGGTCTCACTTTCATGAGCCCAGAAAACTCTCCGTGCTCCGTCAAGATGGAGCTTTAAATGGCGTGTTTAATTTGAAGGCGCTTCCCTGCGCACCATTGTCTCGTGCATGTGCTGCAGGATGCAAACTTGACAGCAGGGCTTCATCAGAACGCCGGGTGTCACACGTGATCGATTGTTGTGATCGGCATTCACCGGTCACGCTGATATCGGCCGATCATGATGGGTGGCCGATCGATCGGAGCATCTCTACATGGCAGGTGTCACAACAGTCCTGTGAAGGATCAGACTTTTCTACCCTGCCTGCACTCTCTTCTTCACCTCCCTCTATGACATTTTCTCATATCAAATCTGTAGCAACAGACCCACAGTAATTATGATATTTATAATGGATATTTGTTGCTCAACAGTTCCCAACATTAGTTTGACTAACTGCACGGTGGCTGTCTGCACTCGCCCCGATGTCTTGAGCTGGACACATGCTGCAACATATCAAGCGCCGAGTGCCCCATCTGCCGAGTCATGAGTCACCTGCAGTCCTGCAGCAGCATCCATTATCAAGAGAGATTCATTTGTGTGTCGTTAACGGTGGTAAACATCAATGTCACGCTGTGCACGGAGGTTTGTCCCCCCGCGACACGTCTGGCTAACAGACGAGACAGCGGGACGACTCCTCCGTCTCTAGGGAACAATGTCATTTATAAGCATTTGACTTGATGAGATGCACAGCATTCAGCGGGGATGTTGCCTTTCCTCCCATCCAATGATGCTGTTTACAATCCCCCTGAGGATTTAAAGTGCCCCGCTCTATTAAGACCAGTTAGTCTGTGTTCATTTGAGACCCACGACTATCCATCAGAGGTCCATATCGAGACAGCTGAAGATTCATAAACCACTCATAAAGCAGATTAGCCAGAGTGAATGATGCATGGCGGTCATACAAGGGAAAACACACGCCCTCTCACGGGTGAAAGACTGGTGAATGTTTCAGATGAGTGAAGTCGTCTCTTCAAACTCCCTTTGGAAGGGGAATCTCGCAGCATAGCTCCACAGCAGCGAGTTCATGGATCAAGTCTTCGCAGAAAACACCCAGCAAAAACAAGTGAATTTGCAGTCACACACCAGCAAGAGGCAGTAAAATGAAATTTGGCCTCTGGATGAACAGCTGTTTCCCGTTCCAGCAAATGCGTGTGGTGCAGAAGCGGGAACACATTAGTGGTCCTCACATGCTTCGTATGTCAGAAATGATCTGCGGACGTGTGGAGGAAAACCAAGACAGTCCCCTCCACAGCTGGAGAATCACGGCCTGTGACGCTTTTGTTGGTGCTAGAACATGGCTGTTCCTCCACGTGAAAACCCAAACACCGTCTTAACTCAGTTTATCATTATTAGCTTCTCCCTTTTTATGTTGAAGTCAAGTCAAGTCGACTGAGGAAAGCTGCCTCAACGATCTCGCAGATCAATGGTCACGACCCACAGCTGGCGAGCACAGGTGATCAAACATTGAGAGCTTTGCCTCTTAGCTCAGCTCAGCCCACCCTTGCACAGCCATGGCAGTGACCTCAAGCTATCTTGTGAGGTCACTCCCAATATACTCCAGAAAGGATCTCATTTGCTCCAGCTGACTACAGCCCAGCGGCCGAGGCTACGTTGTGCAGTCAACGTGTCCATTTTCCGCTCCTGGCTCAGCTCTCAGCCTCAGATGTGCGTCACAGTGTTTATGAAGTGCTTTGTGATTACATTAGGGTGACTGCTGGTGTAATGCGCTTCAATCCATGTTATGTGTCGACTGAATGTGATTTCATCTCACGAGTGCATATGCTACGTTGAGTCCGTGCAGTAGTGTTGGACATCGGAGACGCTGTGTTCTCCGGGCCTCCACTCCCTCGCCATCCAAAATCTTCAGCATCATCCTCATGGTCTCCTGAGAAACTAATTTACTAGGAGATTTTTTTAACTCTTCTTAATAGTTTTTTTCTTCTTAATGTGACCCTAATACCAATACTTTTTATTTACTTTTTCAGCAGGAGCAGCATTTTCTTCCCAGTCATGTGTTGCACGTTGAAGAACTCTACTGCCACCTGCTGTCTGCGCGTTGGAATGAGAGACATTTCAAATGCTAAGAAGGCATCTTATTCAGATTTGACAATAAGAATTGATTTTTCTTTTAATACAATATGGGTGCACATTAGTTGGTTAGCTGATGTTTAGTAGAAGTTTTGTTAATTGTATCTATTTTCATGTTGCATGATGCTGTTCATTGCATATACATCATTGCATCATAATAACTCCCAAAAAGCCGACAGTGACTACAACCAAAAACACGTCTATCATTTCACTGAAACTTGGTAAAAATGCTTTAAAGTAGAAATCCAATATGGGAGAACAAGAAGCACGGAGGACGACATCAGAGTTGTGCGTGTGGCGTTCACCATCTGCGCTTGTGTATCCGTGGCTGTCCTTCAGGGCAGCTGTTGGAAAAGTCCCTTTATATATTTATCTATTTGAGCAGTGCTACGATCATTTGTAATAAGGTTTATAGCCGCATTATTGCAGTATTCAGCCCCCTTGTGCACAAACAAATAACTTCTCTAATGTCCTTCCAAAACTGGAATAAATGATGCGAACTCGAGTTTGCGTATCAGCAAAGTCGAGCAAATGCTATTGAGACCATGAAATTGCTTTTTCAAGGCAACAAACCAAAAGACTCCTGATGGCTGTTTTGACAAAAACATTATATTAACCGTAGAAATCTGCTTTCTATGATGTTTTGCAGAAGCACATCTGCCCTCGGGAGTACGAGCTGATGCCTCCGAGTTAACCAACATGAAAGGGTCAGGAGATATTTGGAACTGGAGGAGGTCTCAGAGATGGAGAGTGAAATCCCATGACATTCACCCAGGAGGCTTTCGTTACAGGAAGACATGTTTGGATGTCCTGATGTTTTCAATTTCCTGCTGACTTTCTGTGTATTTGTTTTTTATTTAACCCCCATTTCTCTGTGCCCGTCCCATAAGACCAGACAAACAATAAGAACAGGTTCTGACAGCCACCATGGAGGGAGGTGGGCGGACAGGGGAGGGGGCAGGAGATAAGTTTAATATATGAGCTCATGCCGCACAGAAGCCGCGGCTCAGCCGTTTGTCACGAGCCAAGTGCTGCCAACTGCAGGGTGGAGATTTGCTCATTTTAGAATCTTTTCACGAAGCCACCGCGAGGAGTCCGTATCTTGTCAATATGCTGGTGATAGTTCCATACAGCCAATTTGGTTTCCATGGAAACCTAAGGGTGCGCAGGAGTGACCCGCACTTGTCCTGTGTAGGAAAGTGGAACGGTGTTTTCCTGTCGGATCATTCATCATCATGCATAGCTGGTTTACCTTACTGATCCTGAAGCACAAAACAAAAGTACGGAGGATTTGTTTTGGAATACACATCAACTATCAACGGCATGAGGACACAAGAACCTGAGGCTGGGATCACAGGACTAACTCCACTTAGAAGAGCCCAGCTCCCAACACAGAGGTGCCTCAGGCTGGATTCCGACCAGGGACCAGGGACACGTCGGTGCATGACAACCTGCGTCTTAATTCAGATAGATTCTGATATACCATACCGGTATTTTTATAATGATTCCTTCCATTATTACAAGCAAAATCTCTACAGTTTTGTTCACCTTCTTCCATACATTCATGCAAGATAAGCAAAAAAAATGTCATTTTGCTCTCCAGACAACAGGGAACCTTTGTCAGTGCAGGAGTTCCTGCTCCACTGATCCCACTGATGCAGCAGACACGTGGCAGCTAGGATGAGAACAACAACAACAAACACGGAGGAATCAACCCTGAACCAAAGCAAACAAAAGCATCTGTTTGTTTTTGTTCAGGGAGGTTTTTTGCTACACAATGTCCAGGGTTTCCACCACTCTGAACGGACTTGAAATCCTTATAAAATTGAAATTCTTATACAAATATTTTCAAGACATTAAAAGAGCTTTAGTTTAAATAAGGTGATATAAAAACTTGATGTAAAGTTTGCATCCTGCAGCACATGCACGTTACGATATTTAAAACAGCAACAACATTGACGAAGCACGGAGTTCTCTGGTGCTCATGAAGGTGAAACTGCAGGAACCAGCGGACACTTGCCGGTGTGAGCGTGACGTTCGGAACGCTAAGCATATTGCCCTTCATTTCCCGAGCCAGATGAGCAGCCTTTCTCGGGTGTTGTTTTAAGACAGAATGGACCGAATCCACTGCTGTTTTCTGTGTGTCAGATGCAGCGTTCTTTGGCCACCTGAATCTGAAACTTTTGCAAATGTCCAGAGTGGGAACCTCATAAAAGAAGACAGCTGCTTCTGGTGAGTGCTCTCCCTGTCTCTCGGAGCATCCCTCATTTTTACAATATTGCCCTCATCCCCACATCAAACCATTGACAGCATGGCCGTTCTATTTACCTTTAAAGCAAACTGCACATTAAATTGCACTGTTTTCGGCGGCGTGTCCGCAGCTCTTCCAACAGAGACGATCTACTGGAGTATGAAAACGGAGCATTTTGAACACTTCAAATGTAAATAAGATGGGAGGAGTTCATGAGTCAGTCTCCATGCTGGACCCCGTTTTCCAAACTAGAACTAGATGATGACTAGAAGTGATCCTCGTGCATTTTCTGCGGCACAGACAGCAACAGTGCACCCGCAACTTATAGACCGGTGCGGCTTATGTACGAAAAAGATCTATTTTCCTGCTTACATTTTGTGGGTGTGGCTAACATTCCGGTGCGCTCTATAGTGCGGATACTTTGGGTCCTACTGACACACATGTACATGTATATACGGACAACTACGAAACCCCTGCAGCAGAATGTTTGCAAAAGTTTCGCCACTAAATGCTAACCTGCTAAACGGCTGCAAACTGTGATATAAACCAGCGCTACAGGTGGAATATCATTACAGTATGGAGCGTTCAAGTAGCGAAACATGGTACCGTTTGATAAAATTGCCGAACTCCGTACCCATCCCAGGCTGAGACGCCTCTGGTCACCCACCAGAGTGACAGACGCTCAGATGGGTGGAGGCCCAGGGCAGAATACTCCTGAAACATAATAGATTCTCAGTCAATGAGTGAGGAGCCACGATGGTCTCACACGAGGGTGAGAAGCGATGACATCACTGCAGAGGGAGGAGTCATCAGAGGGTTTGACGGGAGAAAAGAAATGTACTTGACCTCTGATTAACCTCGCCAGGAACTCATTAGTCCCAGTGTCTCTGAAAGTGACATGTGCTCAGCTAACAAGGGCTGACGAAAGCGCTGTCTGAAAATGATTAAAGTGAAAAGGTTCCCCTGGTACTTCATTTGTCAAACCTATTGAATGCAGAGTTAAACAAGCAAATTCAGCAAAGCTCTGTATTTCACAGCAAGGTCACCTCTCTGGCTCGCGGCGTAAATACACCAAAGATAAATACACTCCAGTCTATCTCAATGACTTGACTTATACAAGATGTTCTTAAGTGAACAAGCAGACCGACTCGCAAGTCACCACACGAGCTGATGGCCCATTCGGATCTCTCAATGTCAGAGAGATAAAGGTGGCCTTGTCATTCAATACAGCAAGCTTTCAGGGGGCAGCTCGGCTTTGGACATAAAACAAGGCGGATAAAAAGCATTTCCTCCAGTGGCGGATCAGGAAATCTTGATCAAGAAAAAGATGGATCAGCATCAGAGCAAAAACAGGGTCCAAACACTCCCAAGGAACAGATGATCACCTACTGAACCACCACTTTCTGTCACACATGGGTTGCTCGGAGACAATAGCGTTGAACACGTCACTTCTGGAATCCAATTCTCAGGCTGCTGACCCAACTTCATTATTGGGTTTGTGCTATCAGACCTATTTACGACTGACCAATAAGGAGACTAGCGAACATGTTAGTGAAGTTATGATGAAAGGAAACAAGGTGTGAAATAATAATAACATATGGATAACATATCTAGAGTGTCATAAATAGCGTAAAGAGAGAGATGGCGATCTTCAGCCATGTTTGTTCACATCCGCCCGAATTTGTGAATCCCAGGATGGTAGGGGATGGCAGAGCCTTCCTCGCCTTCTGATTGGCTAGAATAGCTCCCCTCTGATAGGCTATTTCATTTGTCCATGAAAACGTCATCTCAGGTTCAGGGCAGGCAAAACATCTAAGGTAAATAGTTGAGTCATCATGTCACCGGGAGCTGGGCAACTGAGGTCCGTAGCTGAGCAGAGGCAAATACATGTCAATTCTTCAACAAAATACCTCATGTTGATCAAGGTTAGGGTGAGAGGAGGACAGGCATTCTAGCCAATCAGAAGCAAGGAAGGCGGTACCTTCCCCTTCGAACATGGGATTCGCCCTGTTCAGTGCTTGTGCGCTTCACTAGTGAGTTACACTTGTCTATTATGTATTCCAGTGATGGGAATTTGGACATTTATTAAGGACAGTTCATGTTTGAATCGTGACCGTTGGCAGCAATACTTGTGGGCAGACGCGAGCGTTTGGCGTCACACCTGACTTCATGTGATGCCGCACATGCTGCGGAGGGGGAGGGGTGAAGGGAGGCTCCGGAGATTGGAGGGAATCTGCGGGAAAGTTGAGGGGATTGGACACAACTGAAGTGCCACGCAGAACTCGCTGGGATTGGTTGAAATTGTTGATAACATAAAGATTCCAAATCCCCTCAAAATGCTTCTTCATGAACTAAATAAAGGACAATTTCACTGCCGTTTTCATTTTTTCTATCATTTTCAGTTAGTTTTAAGAAAAATGTTTGCTTTCACTTTTATTTCAGTTCAGGAAAAGGATGTACAATTCTGGTTTTGTTTTTCTTTGTGAGTTTTGGACACCTATAATAGCCTTGGTTCTGAGTGCAACTCGCGTCTTCTAAATTCACAATAACTCAATTGGAGACGGATGTACTCCGTCTGGACTTCCTGGCCAATAAATATGAATCTGTTCGGCCGGTCACTTGTGTCCAACTTGCGTGACTGTTTTACATAGGCGAGTGAGGCCAGTGCTGAGTCACAAGGATTTGTCTGCCAGGCTTTTGAAATGTCACATCAGCCAGTTGGAGGCGCTGACTGGGAGAATCAATCAGACCCTGTTTGACATTCTGAATCCAAACTTCCCTGCTGTTAGACACATGTCACCGTGCAGCAGAATGCGAGTGCCAGCACAAGCAACGTGGAGAGTGGTAAACCGCCGGCTCACAGCGCTGTGCTGCTTCACTCTTTCGTGGCAGAAACAAACAACTCTCACTTGTGTCCAACAGCTCATCATTTGAGAGCAAAAGAGGGCGTGGCTGCCGGTGAGGGATCTGAAGGAGCGTCATTATCACGTCAGCGCAGTCGTGCATCTCAGTGTGGTGACCTCCCCCGCAGCCGGCATCTTCATATCGGAGCAAGCTACTGAACCGTGAGGCAAAAGGGAAGTGAGGGAACGACGTGCATTTCTCAGGATTCAAGTGGCAGCCTGGATGAAACCTAATTTGAGCGGGTGAGTGCAGCATCTCTTGATGCCTCCATCAGGCGCCGCCACAGTCTCTGTGCGAGCTACGACAAACCTTCATGTGCTGTCGCCAGAACGGCAGAGATAATGTTGCACTTTAACAGAGGAATTGCACTCCTCCTCCGTGGACATGGAGAAGCATGTGCAGCTACTTTTCATTTCGCTTCCTTCAACAGTCCAGGGCCTCCGGTGTCTGGTGCACGTACACACACACACACACCACAACACACCGCAGTAGTGCAACTCTCTAAGTGAGTGAATGATAACCCAAACCAGAGCCAGGTGAAGCGTGGCCCGGGTGCCAATCGCTGCCCTTTGCCAGAGTTTACGTGGTCCTCAAGTAAGAGTGAAACTAAGAAAGTGATAGAAGAATTTACTTTTCTCTATTTTGGGCCACTGTTTTCCCCACCATTTCCTGCATGAATTACATCACGCAGGTTGACAACTATTGCTTTTTTCATTTATTGACCTTGTGTCAAAAATGACCTGCCCTTCTGACACATACAACTCCACTGCACTGTAACATCCGACCTACGACCTGCTCAACTTACGTCCAGCCGTTCTTACAACCACGGCCAGCAGATGCTTTTTTTTATTTTTTAGTCAATGTCTGGCACCGGAGCATGTAGCAGCCCGGCAACGCGTACGACAGTTATGGCAGCACAGTATCCCAGCATCTCACTCTCACACAGCCATAGTGTGTGTGTGTGTATATATATATATATATATATATATATATATATATATATATATATATATATATATATATATAGTTAATCATAAAGTGTACATTAAACAAAGTATAATATATTCATGACGTGATCACACTTCTTCACATTTGCAGCATAATTTTTCTTATTTATTTACACATTTATTTTTCACATAATTTTTTTCTTCCTCAGCAGTTCATCAGTTCTGATGAAAGTCTTGTGGCCCCTCACAACAGTCCCAGTATATTATGACCCCAGTCCCAACTGTGAATCAGTTGGAAAGTAGTACTATGTATCTGCTAAAAAGGAAGGGGCGGGGTCGAGGGCGGAGCTATTCAAATGTCCCAGTAAAGGTCAAGCTGAATAGTTGCTTTGTTGATCAAGAAATTTGAAGGGTGTGGGATATAAAATGACAAGCCTCACTGTACACACTGCCAAACAATCACACACGTGAGGAAAGTATTTCAGGCCTTCTTCCTGTATGTGGAGGCTAAAAGCACCTTTTTATTGTGAGTTTGCTTTCAAGTTTGGAAGGGCAAAAATGACAAGGTGACAAACGGCTGCTGAATTAAATCACTTGTGTGTACTTCAGTGCAGGTTGTGTTTCTCTGACGTCAAAGGGAAGATTTACTTAACATGGCAAACAGTTTCTCCGAAAAAAAACCCTTTTAATATTCAGGGTCACAACGCCGAGACGCTCCGCCCGACAGCAAAAACAAAAACCTCTTCATCTTGTTAGACACATTTTGGCTTTTCATTATTTGGCCAACAAAGTTTCCCAAGTGAAAGTTTGTGGTACCAGAAGAAAAGCACTTTCAAGTAGTTTTAGTGGGATGAAAAAGCCCAAACACTGTGTGTTTACATTTAGCTAATTCCTGTGACATTGTTACTAAAATGAAAAAAAAAACGGACGGAAAATCACATGGAAACAGAAGGAAGTTGTTGCTGAGAGTCTCCACGGTCTGATGGACGCTTGCGATTGGACAAACGTTTGGCTAAGACTTGCCAATTGGTCGTGAGCCAGCATGGAAAAGTTGCACGTGGAACCACGTGTACTTGCGTTGACACATATCGAGTAAAGCCTCATAAGGTAGGATGCGCAGCTGGATCTGTTGTGGCAGCCAAACAAAACCAACCTTAAACCAAAGCATCAGCAACAAGTGACGGGCTCAGGCTCCCTCCAGTCAAAGGTCAGCTGCGTCGCTCAGCGAATACCCAAGTGAGTTTCCACTGGGGCTTAAAGGTTCACGGGATCATATTGAGATCTGAACCATCATTATCGAGTCGGTATCCAGATGCATTCAACATTCACGTTATTATCACTCTTATCACTCACTCATCCTGCATGTAAAACGACGGTAGTTTGCCCTTCACACCTGACCAAGGTCATTCCCTGCCTGCTCTGGATTGACAGCTAAAGCCAGCAAGTGGCAACCGAACAACTTCCTGCATCATCTTGTATCACGTTTAAAAAAAAAAAAGTTTGCAATAGACCCATATTATCTTATCATTGTTTCGATCAACTTTGGTTCATATCGTTCAACTCTAGCTCCCACTGCATCTTTGTTTCGGAACTTTTGAATCAAACATGAAGGGATGACCCCCCCCCCCTCTACCCCGGGGCCACGCGTGACCGGCGGTATATTATATTTATGGTTCAATAAAGCCACCACAACAAGTCAGCCTCCTCCATCTTCACTGATCTTGAGTCTACCATCCTCATTTCCTGCATCCATGAACCTCTTGGGTTTCCTTCCTCTCACATATCACTATCTCCATCCTTCATGTCATGGAACATCTATACATGACGTGATGTGCTTATTAACGTCTATCAGCCATCTTAATTCCAGTATATTAAAAAAAAAGGCCCCATAATGCACTGCAACAGATAAAGCAATGACCTGACACTTTGGGAAAAAGGACCTGATGGTGTCCACTGGAACTATGGAATATTTTTAAACCAATTTTGACAACTGAATCAACTTCGACTGAATCAAACGTGTTAACTTCCAATAATTGACGTTCACAGTGTTCCAGACTGAGACCGAGGCCTTTAGAGCGACTCACCAAGACCAAGTCATTTGGTAGCTAATAATAGCCATAAACGTGGAGCCAAAAAGGGGACAAGCATGGACATGCTAGTTGGAATCCATTTCCCAAATTCCTCTTATTGTAGGGTTTGATATGTCTCTACATGGGCAGAGCGCTCGCAGTACATTGCTAAACAGCGGCCAAATAAAATACGTGACTGACACCACTGAGCGATTTCATCGACACGTCAGAATAATTCATCTGGCAGCGGAGAAACACTGAATGGCATAGATGGAAACATTCCTGTTAAGATTTGGACGGCTTCGTAAATCACCAGCTCATTGGAAGAAAATCTGAAAAGTTTGGATTAGACTATGAAAAAGCGTGTAATTGAAGCCCTGCGGCTTGACACGGAGGTCAGCTACTTTCCTGGTTGGAACAATTGGACTGAGCATCCACCGTGACATTGCAACCCGCAGCGGAGAAACACCAAGCGAGGTTTCACAGAACTTCCAGACTTGGGAATAAAAACAGATGCGGCGACTTGAAAAGCGATCGCTGTCAGAGATGAGGCTTCTACATTTGCCTTGGCTCGTGCTGGACACGACAAATTTCATTTTCACGGCGACCACAGACAAAGATGAACGTGTCATCTGTGCGCATCAAAACCCTCCTGCGTCTGTGCCTCAGCTGAGACTCTGAATTCTCTGGTTCTTGACTAACAAACGTCAAGAGTCTTGGCAGAGGAGATAAGACGTCCCACTCGTCGGACAAGGAGACAGCGAATCTTGTTCCTGTCCAGTTGGAGATGTTTGCACTCAGATTTGGGTCAGTGCTTATTCCCCCGTGAAACCATCCGTATAAACACCACATCCATTTGCCAAGTGTTTATTCACTTGCACAAGTCTATTGAATTAGTCAGGAGCTGGTTTGTTTACTTCCACGTCGCCGTAAATCACCAACCAAAAGGACATACGAAGGAATAATAAAGGATTTAAATGAAAGATTTGGATTTATACGAGGTCGAAGCTTTGTAATAATTTTCGATTCAAAAAAAGAATGGAATTGACCAAGGCCAAAGGTTCAAAAAGCCAATCCCATCTGACACTATTAACAGGCAGCAGGTCCACAGAACAGATGTGTAAGTGTTCAGTCACACCACACACCTGACTCTCAAATGGACCATGTCACAGCAGTCACTGCCTCTGAGCGTTTACCATCAGTGGTTGTCACAGCAAGTCCTCCTTAAACTACCTTGACCTGCCTGCCTGGTCATGCTAATCCTTCTCGTATATATATCGCAGCGGTGTGGACAATCCGCCAGGTATCAGGCATAACTGGAGCAAGTCTGGCCCTTGACTTTAATTCCATCAGCACTGCAGAAACAGGAAATGTAAAAGGCACAAATATCTAATAATTAAACAAAAAAGACCACCACATTTCCAGGAGGCTTTTTTTTAAAGCTGCCTGCCCCACTAATTCAAGTGTCTTTTAAAAATGATGAAACAAAAAAATAGTACGATACTTGTGTAATGTTGCGTCAATAATGCAGCTGGAATATCACAATTCTTCATTGTGTAATAGTGTCTTGGTATTTTAAGCCGGGTGTATCAATATAGAATACACATAGATGCTTCAACATGCAGCTGCATATGTGACAGTAAACTAACATTTTCTTTTTATTCCCTGGAGTTATTTTGTTTTATTCCTCCTCATGGCTGCTGCCACCTGCTGTCTTCTTGAGCTAATTGCTATCAACTATACATTAAATGCTAAAAAAAAACAATATTGGTACCATTAAAGCAGGTCAATGATACTGTGGGGGAAAAAAAAAACACAAAATGAATGTATATAAGCAGCTTGGAAGTTTTAATAACAAATGCGTTCAACAAGCGAGGACTCATGTCATCTCCATCTAGGATTAAAAGGACAAAAGCAAAGAAACGATGAACTGCCGTGTGAGGGTTGCTGCATGACGTGCTTGGCTCTAATAGTGAAAGGTGGCTAAAACTCAAAAACAGCTTGATATACATGGACATAAATCCTGCATAACTAACATGAATGCATATCAAAATGACACCTGGATGCAATATACAGAATGTTCTCTCCACCAACAGCCTCCATCCGTCTTTACGTTTTACGACTGCGCTTCCCACGGACAGAAGACGGCGTTGCTTCGGCCCCTCCGGAGTTGAAAGCTCGCTTTTGGCCGGCGGTCTGGTCAGTGGCACTAAAGGACATGTTCAAAAGGCACCTATTAGTCATTTGTCAGTTGTGAAATGCTTCATAAATGACGTCAGCAGGATGAGACGACTTGCTTATGTATCAGACTGTAAACTGACACATGACCTAAGTATGTGTGAGTCATTTCCAAATATTCAAGCGTAAATGGAAATCTCTAAAGTTTACTTCCACAAAGCGTCACCATCGGAGGAACACAGATTTCTCAGTAGCGATTGGAAGCAGCGGCACACGCCTGACGCATCAGCCACATTATTAATACACACAGCAGCACATTCCCAGCCAATACTCTCAGCACATGTGGCAAATCAAAACTGTAACAGACCATTAGCCGGCAGCACCGGAACCAATTACAACTATTAACAAAATGGTGGTGGAATTCAACAGAGAACAGGGAAAACAAGTCGGCAGCCTCCATCTAATGAATGCATATTGTGATGATGATGGTGGGGCGACGGGAAATGGTGGCACTTTATCTTGCACAACAGGCTCTGCTCCGACTGTGTGTTATTGAAAACAACATGTAAATGTCTCACCTCAACACACCACCATCCGCCACAGTTTGAAGACAGTGGAGCAACACTGGCCCTCTCTAGACTCTCACATGATATGTGTTCATTGCTGTTTTTTTCTTCTTCAGCAGATTGATTCTGAGACATTAGCTTATGACGACTTACCTGAATGGCACTTCATGCCAACAGTACTGCCTCTGCGATCTTGTAAGGAAAACGATGACAACAGCAGGGAACCACTCACACTTATGGAACTAAAGGCCAGTGAAGAACACCTGAACACAACAGCCCATTGACGGCTTCAGTTTGTATCCTTCTATACTGTCGACTTAATTCAAGGGTTCTGATAAACTATGTATAACTTCTAGATTCATTCATAGATACACTGAATTTATGAGTGGATACGGGCCACATAACTGGTAAAGAGGAGCAAATCATTTAAACACGACAGGCCCTGCACATGAAAACACATGATCCAGCACCTCAGTAAAAAGCACTGGCTTTCAAATCAAACATATTTGGATTGCAACGATTGGTGCATTGACCGAAGCAAACCGCATCATCTGCGAAAAAAGCAGACAGAAACGGTTCAAGTGAAGTAAGATTAGAAGAAGTCGAGCAGCTTTGGTGGGGAAACGATCCCAGCAAGGCGCAACATCCTGCAACTTCTGCTGGAAAATGAGGTAATATGTGCTCTGCAGTGAAACCAGCGCAGAGTGGAGATCTTCAGGGGACGTCGTCGATCACAGAGCCTGATATACATTTGCATTCCAATGAATAATATGAGGATTTGTCACCATCTGATAAACACATCGCAAAAGACCAGCTAGCTTAGCCAGGGAGCTCATTTCACAAGTTTATAAAAATGCAGCACACAATTCCGTCAATAAAACTCATGAAGTCCTGACGGGGAATCAAACTCAAGTTGCCTATGCAGCGCATTTGCAGCATTATGACAACAATCCAATAGCCAATTACGCATCTTCACGGAGGCACAAAGGGCTCCTAAAGTGGGGTTTAGTTTCACCAGCATCAGTGGATGACCTGGCATAAACGGCGCTCCACGCTCCTCCGCAGAGTGGCCCGATACCTCATCTGGGAAACAACAGGGGCCTGTCGTTTGCAACTCACATATGGAATCCATAAAGGTTCAACACGATGGCTCCACACAGCTAATTATGGCAAAGATGAAGATCGCCCTCCAGCAAGCGACAAGGTCCCATGTCTCTCTACAGAGAATGCATGGAAAAACAAAATTCCAGTGCAAGAATTTGGGTCAGACGTCCACGTGCAGCGAGTGAAATATTTTCTGACAGCACTGGAGCCAGCCGCAGACACGTTCAGTGATTCTTCTGTCATATGACTTTTCTGCTTTCAAATGCTGCGTACAGGTTTCATACTGAGTAGCAGACATTGGCTACTACACGCCACAAATAACATTCTAAAATCCTATGGAAGTGAAACATGACCTATTCTTCAGTGACACGTTTACAGACATGAGCTAAGAGAGAACTTTCACTGCCATTTTACTGCCTTATGCTTGAAGTGGCTTCTGCAACATGGTCCAAACCTAGTAGCCCAGACTTAAGTAAATCCACCATG
Organism: Synchiropus splendidus; assembly: GCF_027744825.2. Taxonomy (NCBI): domain Eukaryota; kingdom Metazoa; phylum Chordata; class Actinopteri; order Syngnathiformes; family Callionymidae; genus Synchiropus; species Synchiropus splendidus. The sequence goes on from NC_071339.1 coordinate 2,226,261, forward strand.
TATATCTGATTTGTTGAGTTGCATTTTATGGAAGCTCATGAGGGTTTGGCAGATTCACAAGAAAGCACTTTCTTTAAGGCAAACAATCCTGAATACCATGAAATGCCTTCTATTTTTTTATGGATCTATACTGCTCCGTGGTGTGTGTATAGACATAAACACACAAAGATTTTTAAGGATTGGTTTCCCAAAGAAATGGGAAAAACAATCCTTAAAAACCTGTTTCATTTTTCATTTCAATAAAGAAGTAAGGAAAGGTGGTATAGAATGTAGAAGCAGGGTTTTTCTTTCAGCAAATTAAAGAGTATCTCAGGAGCTCGCTTAAATGCACACAGACCTGGAAAGCTCATCTGCTCTTTGTGTTTCAGTGATGTTTACTAGCCGCAGTTAAATCTCCCCTAATGGTCAGGAAAAGCACAGGGATGACATTCAGAAAGCATCCTCAGGGATAGCATGCAACCCCCTACCAGACTTACCAGAAGGGAACATGTGTCCTTTGTTAATGGAAAAACAAATGAACAAAAAAACAGAAGGATGAAATAAGGTTAGAATGGACATAAGATAAGATATATTGAGTGTGTAAGTCAAAGGCAACATTCCCCTCCGGATCAGAGGACTTAAACTCTTTTCATGTACAGAGCAGCAGAGCTAGTGTCAAGCATTAGGATTGATGTGGATGAGGTGTTTATGAGTCAAACCACGTCATAATTGAAATGGATTGTGATAGCATGCATGCAAATGAAAACATACCTATGTATTGAAGGGTCTGGGCCAAAAATATCAGATATCGAGCTGCAGAGAGAAAACACAGACGGTCAGAGGAATTACATCAAGATAAGAGAAATATAAACGAACAGGGCTGCGCTAAAACTTCTGAGTATACGCAACCATCTCAGAGTCAAAACTCAGGAAGGACCTTTTCAACTATTACAAAGGTTTCTTATTAAACAACCACAGATGAACTACAGGGAGAAATCCACCTATAAAATGAAGAACGTCACTTAGCTGCAAAACCATTTTAGGCAGGTAATACAGACACAGCATCATGACGGATGCACAGAAGAGCACACAGGCAGAGAAAATCCGTCCAACAAAAACACTTTGAACGACATGACATGACTCTTATGTGGATCTCACCTGCTAATAGAAATGTCACTACTTGCAGGGCTGGCAGGCAAATCGTTCCCTGAAGCAGACGGCACAACATTAACTTCTTCATCTTCCATCTCCACAGGTGGCCAACCTATCGACTCGGAAACGTCTAAGAGAGAGAAGGATGCCTGATTCCTCTGGCTGGAGCACATGAGGGGTCTTCACAGTTCTGCACTACCTGCTGATTGTGCCTCAGGAACATCATCTCTTCCCTCTATGACTTCCTGTTTGATGACAGTCTGCTTGGCGGAATCTAGCCGTCCACGAACTTGTGCAATAAGTCGGGAAAAGTCGCTGCTGTGCTGCTTCCCTGAGGAAACATTGAGGGAGAGTCAGAAGAATTGAGAAAATGTGTGCACCACAGGCAGAGCTGCTGCACACACCATTGCACCATCAGTGTGGAGATTGTAATTACACAAAGTAATTGGCCATTTACACAGTCTATAAAGTCGACTCAGACTATCACCAACATAAGTAAGCACTTCTATGTGACGGCGAGTCCCTCACCGCAGTGAACCAACTGCATTCAGCACAACAAACACTGTCCACCTATTCGGGGCGTGGAGTGGGTCCATGAGGCGCCCAGACTATTCTCATAGTGCTGCTATCCCCACCGTCTGCTCATTCAACATGCTGGCAGTGTGACTCATAGACATCCTGCGCCGATAAATCAAGAGATTATCACAGTGCTGGAGCTATTTTTAGAAGCCACAACCTTGGGTGACTCACAAGTTTTTTTTTCTTCTGAGTAACCCGTCACAACTTATTAATTCTGCTTCACTACAACAAAATTCCAGATGTGTCACAATAGTGATAACATCAAGTGACCATTGATCCCATTAGGACTTTGAATCCGGAGTCGAACACGGACCAACAAATCCAGTAATTGTTTGACATTCACTCGGCTCCAGTCTGGTAATCTCACACATAAAACAATAAGGCAGTTTTGACTTAACACTTTTGAGCATTTAAGACTTTTAACAGCAACAGGATTTACCATTGCTACACTGTAGCACAAATCCCTGGAGCACAAAGAGCAGCACTATTGTTGCAGATCTGGACAGACTTGTATTCTTCAGAAATCCTGACTCTGACTGACCTCTGGCCAGAAGGGTGCACCTGGATAACCTCAGGAGGAAGTTGTCCAGGTGACCTGCAGTCTTGACGCCAAACCACCTGACAGGCTGATCCATTCACCACCCAATCACCAGGAGAACATTTCCAAAAGAACCAAAAGTAATGCAACTATCTTTCCATATTTTCGTTCATAATAATTTGCACATAATAAAGTAAGAAAGATGGCTTTGCATTAATCCAGGAAGCCCTTGGGGAAAAGTAAAATACATTGGTGATGCACAAAAACCTACATACATCATGCTGTTTTTAAAAAATGTCAAAAATGTTTGCAGATATTTCCCTTCAGACTAAGAGCATTGTCTGCTTATTGACCAGCTGTCCTTCTGAAGACAGAAGTGAATGCATCTCATGGGAACCATTTCCAGTGGCATGAAAAACAAAATGCGAGAGTCCACCTGTGAACAGAGCCAGCAAGATGGAAAGGCATAGAGCCATCAGGAATACACTATGTAGCATTCAAACTAAAGAACACCCACAACTAAAGAAAGAAGTAGAATTCAATTCAATTCATTTCATTTCATTTGTCAAGTAAAATGAACCTGATGGCCCCCAAAAGCCAGCAACGTAAAAGATACCCAAGTACCTTTATCAATAGAATTCAACCCACTAAAGTGAACATTGATGCTATTAAAAAGGACATCAACTTTCACTAAATAAATGTACACACATAATCATTGCTTGTATTTCAGTAAAAAAAAGGATTATAAATAGCGCTAAATTATTTTTAAAAAGAGATGAATTAAAATAGGTTGACTTACTATAGTTTGAATGCCATTCTTCAATCTCCCTCTCAGACTGCTTCTTCGAGGGTTTTAGCACCTGCAACAGGTTGAAAACACCTTTGATGAATAGATGAAGGGAAACATGACAACGATAATAAAGCTGGCCTCGGCTGCCTTGACTCTCTTAATTGGCCGCCGACTCAAGGTCAACAGTATAATTAAATGTTCGTCTTCCAGCTCTTCGCAGAAGCACTCACAGGTTTGGTTTTCCCTTGCAGTCGGGTTCGGATCTTCTCACTGGCTTCAATCTCTTTGGCGATTTCTTCAGCTGCAGACGGAAAAGACAATTACTTGCAGAGACTGGCATTTTGGCTGTCAGCGCCTTGGCATTTAGCACCAGGGGAGCAACTCGAGACTGCCTGGTGGTTTGAAAAGCAGCCGTGGCAATGACTGTCAAACTTCTAAACAACAGTTTAACACTTCACATTTAAGTACAGCAAAACACGCTGAGCCGTACAGCAAATGATATTAAGGACCATGTAAAACAAGTCACACAGGAGAATTTCACGGTATGTGAAAGTTGAACAACTCTGTGGGAGCTCTCTGGGGGCCTTCAATCAATTCAGTATTTCAGAAACTACGGCTGGCTTGAAGGAGAACAGCTGAACCAAAGAGGATATAAGTGCAGCCGCAACTTCATTAGAGATCAGTACCTACAAAGGAGCAGGCCAGCCTCGGTCAGCTCTGGTTTTGCTTTCACAATTGCATTGAACAGATGAAAATAAAATATGTCCAATTTTCACTGTGAACGATGGGGAGGAATCACAGAGCAAAGGAGCCATGCATTTTAATTGCTGCGATTGAAGCAGCATTTTGTGTTTCCTACCTGATTTGGGATTAAGGGCGTCACACTCTGCATTGTAAAAATGCACAAACTCCTTGTGCTTTTTGATCATCTGGTCTCTGGACCCCTGCACTGAGAGATGGCACTGCCTCAGTTTCCTTTTCAGCTCAGACGTAGAAAGCAGGGTGTAGACCAGCTTCCCCATCGGCTGTCGGCTTTTTCCCAAAGAGCTGCAACAAGACATTGGTTAATATGGCAATGCAGCACACATTAAACAACATAGTGGAATTGCTGCAAAAACACATCAAATAAAAGACATATCCATTTAAAACAGACGCACATTTGTGAGCATTATGCTGCTGTGCTTGAAGAAAATGTGCCATTTTATTTAGTTCAGACGCAGAAGAATCAATTCCCATGCAGGCTGGTGAGCCAGAAGACAACAGAGCCACAGCATACACCCTCCCTCATTCATCAAAGTGACACGAAGGTCTGCTCCAGATTCTGCTCTCTGCTGTCTGACGAACACCCAGAATAATTAACAGCAAATCAAGTGGCCTGAGTGGGAGGTAATCAGAAGGGAGAAGTGACAGAGACAAACATGAAGCTTGTTTGTCCTGCACACCCTTTGTTTGGGGATTTTATACCCAGCTTCTATTGTGGTAAACTAGGGTGCAGCCCCGGGACTACTTAACATCCTCCTCACTCTTTGCAGATAACACAATAAAAATCATAATAATTATAATAATCTTCTGAAGTGGGGATGGAGATTCATAGTTCAGAGATTGATATTCTTTTTTTTTTGTAGCATTGAGGTGGTTCACTGAGCGTTCACCGAGTTGGTGGGTTTCTCCTAAAAATGCTTCTACCACGTTGGTCAGATTGTGTTTAACCTTCAAATGCAACAGCACAAGTTAAAAACCAGCCACGCTTCGCTTCAAAAGCACTACTTCCTCTTGCTCTGCATAGTAAATATAGATCTGAATCAATTCACATTTGGTTTAGCATTGGATAAAAGCTCTTACACCGCCCTTGCTCATTTCCAAGGGCACTATGACTGCATTGAGTGTCACTGTCCCTCTGTTCCTTCTTTCAATTTGACAAAACTGGGACAGGCAGCACAGAAACTCATCACCAAAGACTGACATTACACAAGTACAGCACACCTATGCTTCTTCAGACACACAGGGAAAAGCTACAGCTATGGCAGCAAATATCCAATACACCAATTAAGCATCATCTCGTACTGACACACATCAAAAGCAAACATTCATGATCTACAATCTTCAAGTGTTACCTCCTCAGGCTCTCCTTCTTCTCCCCACTGGCGAGACAAACATCTAGATGCTTGTTGATAAAGCGCGACGACACGCTCACCGAGCACACAGGGCACTCCACTGGAGAAAAAGAAGGATATTTTACAGCATGTCAACTTGGAAGCAAAAGATGCCAGATAAACAGAAAAGGCTTGCCAGCAATAGTGGTGCTAAAACTGTGATTTCATAAATCCATGACTTAAATATAACACGTAATCGGAGGAACAGCCATCTTCGACAGGAGCTTGCCATCTCAAGCTTTGGCTTATTATCCTTAAGTGGTGCATTATCACCATTCTAGTACTTGAGTGCCGTGTGACTCGGAGTTATCCTGAATGATCTTGAACCTAATTTGAAGCCCTCGATTCTCTGACAAGCAGAGCCACTCAGCGAGTGCAATTTCTGCATTCCTTTAAGTGCTTCTTATATCTGCACAGCCTGTAGAAAAAGAGTTCAATCAAATGTGGAGGTTGACATGTAGCACCGCTGCATGACAAGTTAGTGGGTCCACTGAACAAGTCTTACCTTTAATGATCAGCTTGGTGTCGCTACATGGTGTGGAGGTGGGCACCAGTTCTTCCAGAGTGCTGTTGAACAGCGGCACCTTTTCCTGTTTCACTGACACAGCCCCACTCGACGATTGCTCTTCTTCATCTGGTTCCTTCTTCACTTGGACCGGCTCATCTCGAGGACCGGATCTGTGATCTGAATTCCTTTCTCCTGTCACTTTAACTGGTGATGCTTTTACTCTCTTCTGGAAAAACTGACTCAAAGCCGGGCTGTTACACTTCTGGACTTTGTTTCTCGGAGTTTTGCACTTGACAAACGAGGAAGGAGTCTTGGGCGATATCGGAGGGGACTCCAAGTTTGCTTTTGACAGTTGCTGCCTGATGGGCCAAAGGAAGAGCATGATGAGAATGTGCAACTTCACTCAACACATGTACACAAGCAACCAGCACTTCAATATAAATGCATGGATTACATGCTCAAAGCAAGCTGACTTTAAAGTAACAGACTCATTTTGCGAGTGACTGAGGAAGGCTTAGTTAAAAGAAATAAACAGCAATGGCAGCTCCAACACTTGTCCTTTTCCGTGTAGGGAGACACTTGGTCTGCAGTCTGACTGGTGTGGAAAACAAACAAATTGCAGCAGGGCCATTACACGGCAATAAAATGGAACCAATGAGCTGTGCAATTCACCACTTTCCATATTTAAAACCGTATATTTGGGCTCAATGTTCACTTTAGAAAAGATTTGTGCTTCCTCACGGACAAGGATTGAATAATAATTATCACCTGAACAAATAGCATACAGTCCCAGGAAAAACATAGGCAGTGAGCTGGGCATAAAGTGGTTAGAATGAAATCCTGCACCTCCATCTTTGACATTTTGCTCAGTTCACTTTTCCTAAATGTAACCATCTTTTGTGAGAACCAAAACTAAGCCAACAGCGGCATTTACATAGCTAAATATTTTGAATGAACCTCTCTAAATGTTACTCTGGGATGCTCCAGACAGAGTCCTATTACACAAACGGCTCTCGCGTTTACAGACGTTGGTTGAACTTTGTGCACCATTTGCCTCATCTGAGCAAATGTTACTGTTGGCCCATGTATCATTAGGCCCTTCTTTATACCACTGCACATGGCTTCTGTCAGTTGCTAACCCGGGATGATTGAGACCAAACACAAGACCATTAGAACGGCAATTTGGTAAACAATGGAAAACTAGAATCATTGTAAAGGTCAACCACGTAATGCAAGTTTGCCAAAGTATGTTAAGTACTGTGATTCACAGTGTTTATCTCATCACTCAATCTTCCCATATCTGACAAACTAAAACACCACATGTCAATATGTTTTTGTCTGACTGAACCTCGGCTGGAAGGAGATCAGGGAGTAGAAGTGAATACACGCGCGCACACACACACAGACAATTTATTATTCAGGAGCAGGAAGCGGACTCGAGCTATTTATAATTAATGGACCAAGTGTTTCCTGGAGTGGGAAAAGAAAGTGTGAAGCATTTGCACTAAGTGAGGAACAGTCTTTAAAAGCCTCAGCAAGCACAAACAGGCCTAAAACGTAAAACATGCCTGACACGATCAATGGTAATTACATGTCCTAATTGAATTTCAATTGCCACAGCATTGACTTTCTTTTTACTCAAAACAGGACCTATCAGTCGGCAGCAATTTGATGGAAAAGAACCCACAGAAGCAACAGATAACACCAAGCTGGGGTGGGAATCACATCGCACCTCACCATGCAACGGTGTGAGATGATACCATGTGACATGACGCACGACACATGATCAATACATTGTAATATAATAATTACATTAAAATAATAATTTTATTTAAAATAATGATGTATAACAAAACAAAACAAATGTTTTAATGTCTCTTGTGCAACACGTCTGCCGCTGGAGTCAATCCAAGTCAAAAGGCCACATTGGATAACACAAACGCACGGACAGACGCACGGATCGGTCTGATAAAACCAACTCTCACTCAGTAACCATTAATGTCACGATTGAGATTTGCCAGTTACTTGGTGGGATCCTCATTGACCTTGGCAATAAAGCTGATTCTGATTCTGAAAAGTGCTCCACGCTGCTTTGTGTTACATGTATAGGAGAGATGACGGTAATTGTATTTTATAGTGTTTTCACTGGGTCAGGGGCGACCAAAGACTTGAACATGGCGACCGGACCAGGTGTTAGTCCAAGAAAACGGTTTGTGTGGAGAAGGCTTCATCAGTTCCAGTGAGCTACAGAGAAGCCCAGACTCATAAAGGTGAAGACAGTAATGAGCAATGTAATTTATGAGTAACAGGTACACAGTGCAGGTGTGGTTAATGACAACAGCCGGAGCCCGTGCGGGTCTATGACGGTAACAAGGGCTGTGTTTCCACAAAATGAATGGGCAGGCTGTACACGGTCGGGATGGTGGGGAAGTAATTCGATGTGATAAATACACAGGTGTGAATAACGGAAAGCTAGGGAGGACGTACAAGACAAGACAGTGTTGTTTGAGGCTGAAAAACAGTGCCTCAACCCTCCTCCCCTGTTTAGGGAGGAATTTTCAACTTAAACAAAGATGACTTCTTTAACTCCTCCTTGGCAAAAAGTGCTGTTTGTCCCTGAGGTGCAAATGGACCGCTGAGTTTTGTTGGCGAGGAACTGGCTCTCCTCTGTTAAGCCATTTGTTTATGGAGATGTTTTCTGTTTCTCTATCCAATTTATTCTCAATGGCGGGAGAAGGATTTTCTTCGATAGTCTGTTGGTAAGAATTTCACCTTTTCTTAGCTACCACTCTACTTTACACCTCTGTAACTGCATCTTTACAGTCAACATCAAACCTACCGCTCGGAAGGCAGTGTGATTATATGTTGCCAACTCATTACACTGCAAACAATGACTCATGTTGACAACATGATACATCTAAGACGTAGTTTCCATTAATATTACTTTCACTTATTCACTATAACAAAGACCTGTTTTCAACAGGGCTTAAAGTGGAAAGATGTTTTTGCAGGACTCATGCTGACAGTTCCCGAGCTAAATTTGAAGAGGACTCAGTTATCAACATCAGGTTCTCTGAACTGGTCTTGGACAACAGGAAATTAAAAAAACAGAGGAAAGTGCTTCAACCGTTTTCCCACAGATGGTTATCAGAAGGGTTTGACAGACTTAATAACAAACAAAATCGATGGGTAAGTTGGGCATGAGGACACGTTGTTTGGAGGTGCTCGTGAGCAGCACTGATATCAGACTAGATATGTACGCGGTACTTGTGCATCTATAAAGATAACACAAAAGCATCAGAATGGAGTAAAACATTTGTGAGCAAAATGGATACTTAAACAGAGAGACAACACACACTTCCAGCACAACATGCTGTCAACCCAGGTTCCCACAACATTACAGAAGTCTACAAAAATTCATCAGAGGGATTTGCTTATAGATGACTACAAGTCTTTGTCCAGCTCTTGAATAGTTCTGTCTAAGAGACAGGGATGGAACCAGACAACCTGGAAGATGCACATTACCTTTCCCGGGCTGTGCTCAGTGAGAAGGTAATGTGAGGTAATGCTTGACAGTGAAATTATGCTGGCCATTTTTCAGTTGAGGTGCACTGATATGAACACTGCCTTTTCTCGTGGCTTCAGGCTTTGAGAGCCCCAATGGCCTCCAAACAAAGCACAGCAGTTTGGCAGTGAAACTCATTAACAAAACAAATCTGATTAACGGTTACTGTCAATGCCAAGAGACCATTCAAAGCTATAAAAAGGGTTTGTTCCAAGGCTGCTGCACATGCATTACGGTCACTGGACCGTGTCTTCCTGTGTTTTCCAATGCATTTCACTTCAGTCTGAAGACAGAACTACACTTGATGAACCTTTATATTCACCATTATCTTTACCATATTCACCATTATTCATGCTTTCTTTGATGATGTGACATTTGACAATGTTTGGGCTCATGAGAATTTGATGGTTAAAAGTGAATCATCTGCACCCCCCTGTCCATGTGCCTCCAGAAAACGGCAACAAGTCTGTTAATATCCTGAGGGACGAAAGGTCAATTGAGAGAGCGGACCGTCACTAAAAGTGGGAAATTTGCTGAAAAGAATCTCCAAAAAAAGGCATTGAACTAACTCATAGAACGCTACATTTATAACAATGGCCGTGTGACTGTGTTTTGGAAATGATACGCAGCATCACGACAGCTTGTTCCAGACATGGTATATAACTTAATATATTTCATTTGAAGACTCAACAATTTTCCGTAACAGTGGAATTTCAGGACATACGACACACTCTCTGCTGGGACAAATCAAATTTTAACAACCCATGTATTTTCTATGTAATAGCTTTAGACGTGGGTCGCGTTGCTTACAGTAAAGACTGCCCTCAGCTGAAGATAAGAATCTACAACAGATTCCCTGAAAATAATTCATTTCACAGAGCATGGCTGCCTACACTTTGATTACTGGGTTTTGCTACAAGTGAAGCACGGAAACAAATGACAAGCTACGGATGAACACCTGAAACTATGCCACGAACAAAAAGTATGAGATTACTGAAAAGATGTTTTTTTTTTAAGTTTCAAAATAGCCAACCCTTTTACTTGGATTACTGCTTTGCACTCGCTTTGCACAGCTTTCTAGCAATGAGCTTCGTGAATGGTTTTCCAACAGGTGACTGCACCATGAAGCTCATTGAGAAGGCCAAGGGATTTTTTTCTCTGCTACATGATTCCATACATCCCGTTTCATTTGATATGGACAAAATTCCACATGTCAATATTGCTCACCTGATACCTTGATTGATCGAGACGATATAGGACAGCCAAGATCGGCTGAGTGTCAGAGCGGTCACAGTTGGAGCGATCAAAATTGGCCAACAGCGAAACTTGGAAAGAAGCTGATGTTCCTCTAACTTGACCACAAACCTTCTCCTGCATGGCCGCAATTTCTCTCATTACATTCTTCATAAACGGGGTGGTGGAATTGTAACAGGCAATGGAACTAGTTTGTCGCACTGTTTCGCTTCACCGCCATTTTTGCGAAGCGCGACCTGCACAACACCTCGCTCTACTCTGTGACTTCATTTTCAAATAAAAAAAAAAAAATCTCCATATTATGCAGTAGGACTTTTTTTGGCCATTAAATCAGTTCAACGTGCAGACTCCACACCGACAGTAGGCACCGCACTCATGTTCATACTCTCCGCTCTGTGTGTGCGAGTGTCTGTCTCACTTGCTGCACTCCCTCCAAGTTGGTTGTTATTGGCTGATTTCAGCTGTAAATCAACAGCAAATTTGAAAGGAGGTTTGTGGTTGGCTGGCCTTATCTGCGCACGAAGGGCTGGCGCTGCAGTAACGTTCGAGTGGAAGAAGATTTGATATTGTTGTTTTTGTGATGTTAATGTTGTGAATGTTTTGAATTTTTCATGTCGCGATATAGACACGATAGCAACATATCGTTCAGCTCTAATGTAGAGGTTACCGTGCAGCTTGAAACTGTGCGACGAGGTCGTCCAGCAGGCGGTTGTTCCTTAAGTCTTGTTCATTTGCCGACTAAGAAAACAAAGCAGATGATGGTGAAGTAGTTGATTATATTTTTACACAGCAGAAGACTTCAAATACACCAATAACGTTTGATGTGTGATGAAGTTTTATCACATACTTTTAGCACAGTCTGAATCAAAAATACTAGTCAATTGTACTTACTGTATTGCAAACTGGACATTGTAATTTGTAGGACAGAAACCTCCTGATGCAGAGAGAACAAACTACAAAAGAGATTAAAAGCAAGCTTTAGTTGAAAAAAAAAAAATCACTTGGGAGTGGCTCATCTTAAATGAACAGTCCATGTCACAAAAGAAAAGTGAGTCAAAAATGTCATGTGGCATCACTTACAGTTGTGTGAGCACTTGGTGATCATTGCGATGTTGAAGAATTCAAAGCAAATTGGGCATCGCAGCATAGAATCGATGGGCTGCAGAGGAGGAGAAAAAAAAAACAGTCATCCATCAGTTTACAGTTCAACTACTTCAGCTAACGAGTAGTCAGACGTGGTTTGAGAACATTCATTTAAAATGTCACAAACAGATAACAACGTTACGTCATATATAGTATAGAGACACGGACAGATCTGCTGCATGTTCTCTGTATAATACATGATAATACAGGACTCGGAGAAGGAAGGTCGCTACACCGTCGAACTACCGACGCTATTAGCTTCATATCGAGCACCAGGTGAAACAGTGACTGGCTGACACGCTTTAACTGTAATAAAATAAAGAGTGTCGACGATATATGGTTTAGTATGTAGGACAAAAGATGACAGTTAGCTGTTGTTGTTAGCAACCAGATGCTAACAATCCACCGCAGCACCATAACATTGACTAAAGGTAAAAATAAGCGAGATATATTACCTTCAGACACGCGAGGGTCGGTGGTAAGTCCGCTTCGATCTCAGGAGGCATGTTTCCCTAAGAGATCAAACAAATCAAGCGCGTTCAGTTCAGAAAACTTGTGTAACAGCTCCCGCGCAGCTTCATGACGGGCTGACGTCATATGACCACTTCCGCTCGCTGCGCGTTTCTGGCGTGTGTCACATGACTTACGTCCGTGCGTAAGAAAATCGCGCTTCACCAATCGATTTGATTTTCACCCAAAACAGAAGAAACGTACGGAGCTATAAACGCTTATTAATAATAATAATAATAATAATAATACGGTGTGGCAAAAGCAAGAGCAGGCGATGAGACGGCAAACTTCCAACAACTTTATTTACTCCAGAACAGAACTCACTCCCCTCCCCTCACAGTCAATATATACATCACCACGCCCCATACCCATAAACCATCTGGGTGAGAGAACACACCCCTTAATGTACACCACAACGGTTTGATTCCCAGAAACTTTTGTAGCCGTAGAGCCATAGAAGCAACGTCCATGTGACGTTCATTAGTTCATATTTTGACAGCAGTTTTTGCTTGACATTTGAGATATATATACACTTATTACCTTATTAAAATGACTAGTTAGTTTGTTGCTTAGATTAGATTAGGATGTGACTTCACGTTTGAATCGTTTGAAATAATGATGCTGCAAACGTGACACGGATCTTGAAGGGAAGAAAGCGTGAAAAGACAACTACACTGAAGCAAATATTTTTACATCATGGCAGACACTATCCTCTGACGCTTTTGTGAAGATGTGCGTGCGTGTGTGTCTCACAACCAAAACATTCCATGCACACAACGTCAACAAATCCCATTTAGTGTGAGATTTCAAACTGGCTCAAGGTCAAATTTAAAAGACTTACACCAAATCAATTGGACGTACAAACTTCATTATTCACATTTCTGCGTGTATTTATTTAATGATAGCCTGTGTGTATTAGTGTTTTGATAAATATTTCAATATAAAATGAATATGACACTCCTGCCATCCCACAGTTGGTGCGGCATCCAGTGTGCTCAACCAAGGAGAGGACGAGTGTCAAGTGGTCCAAATCTGCTGTCAGACTGTGAGTGCCCCTGCAGATGACACCTCTGTGATGGCAATTTGATCCGACATGAGGCTGCTCACTGCCAGCTCCCCTCCTGGGCATCGAGCTGCTCTCAGCTAGACAAGTTATTTGACAAGTTAATGCTTGGTAAACAATGAGGAGTGGCCTCGAGCTGAGTCTTAGTTACTGGAAAGAGGACAAAGTTAGTTCTTCTGTGTTTATAAATAAAGAATAAAAAATAGAATGTGGCAGATAAGCTGTATATTATATATATATATTGAGATTGAAGGGAATAAATACTGAATGTTGTTATCCACCATGCAGCTCATTCTAACTTGACCATCACTCTTTGAGACAATCTTTGAAGTATCAATAAATATTGACATTTTACAATTAGACAGTTATATCCTGCAATAGATGACAAAACACTAATAAATGCTGCTTCATTTTCAAGACAAATACAGAACTTTTAAACAGCAAGATCATCAAAAAGCTATTCTATATAATAGATATGACTTTGTTACTTGTGTAATGTAGCAATAATTACGAAGTTGGGACAAGTGAAAACCATTGAAAAAAAAAAAGTAAAAAAAAAAAATGAATTGAAATCTGCGGCTCCATTGGGTCTGGGCTCAGATGAAAATGGGTCGGGGCCAGAGTCAGCGAGCATGTGAGCTGGATTAGAAGGATTCTCATCCCCTTATCATTTTCAGTCATATCGAATGTTTTTAAACCCATTAGATTAAAGCGCAGCGTCATGTCATCCATAATTAAAACTGTTCGAGCTTGAACACTTGTAGAGGAGGTCAACATTAACAAAAAAAGGGAGTTGTGGAAGACAAAACTGCTCATGTTTACGTGTACCAGCAGCAGCCGTTCTGGGGTTCCATCTGAAATCTCTGGCACGAAGCATGAATTCATATGTTTTCACCACTGGCTGAGATGAAGCCGCCCTCAACACTCTGGATGACACCGCGACGGTACCGAGCAGCACAAGTGAGAATGAGTTCCACTTGGCCTTCACAGCATGACTCAACAATTTGTGCCACCCAGACACTTCTGCGGCAGAAATGTGATATGAACTCGTCACAGTCAAACACGTTTTTAATCATCGCCTTTTTTGGGGGGTGAAATTTTCAATTTTTTGTTTTTGTTCCCCGTCTTGTTCAGTCATCTAACTGTTTCACATTGTATGACGAGCAACTGTGCGCCCTTGCTCAGAAAAAAAACATCTTTTTATCCATCCAAATACAGTCAATTATCGAGTCAAGAAAAATAATTTAAAAGATTATTGAAATGAAATGACTTCTGAGGAGGAAGGACAAATTTCAAAGTGGATAATCAGGCTGAAGAATGTGATTCATGAATTCACCTTGAATGTGGTGTTACAGAAGTCCAGAACTGTCAGCCAGACAATGAAGATGAGCTTCGTGTGTCAGAGGCTTCATGAAACACTGTCCTCATTGTCAGAGCTCAGTGGGGGGCGCTCTTGGTTTAAACATGATGTGAGGTTCCATTGAAATGGTTCTGCAAAACCAGTGCTTCCAGAGCAGATAGCGCCATCTGTTGACTGATGTTTGATGAGTGCTTCCATTGTCGGGATGGGACACGACTCCTCCTCTCCGGTGTCGGCCATCTTGCTTGACATTTTCTTGCATATACAACAGCACAAATGACACACTTGCATTAACCGTAGCGACTAATGCTCTACTTTCCCACCATGAACAGCTTTTAAACTGTGTTATTCGCAGGGTACGTTGCTCCTTTGCTCGCTGCAGAAGCTCACCTTCACTTCTGTTGAGAATAGAATGCATTTAATACGGGATGATGGTGATGTCACTGAAAGACAAGGAGCCAGATCTCTCAGATGATGGATGCAAAAGTGCTGCATACAAGTCTGAACTGGCGTTTTTGGATCTGGGATTAAGAACGCATTATCTGTCGAGGGTGAATCACACAACACACATCACAGAATATCTGCTTTTTAAATTTCGCTTCTAAATGCCACATCAGGTAAAACCATTAACAACAGAGTTCATGATGAATACGCCTCTAATCTGCAAACAAAATCATGAATCATGGGTTTAAAAGCTTCTCTGTAATAACTTCAGATGGAGTCTTACCAAAAATGTTTTTTTCTGAATCCAGCCCTCTGTGGAGAGTTTATTTCACATTTGGAACACAGGAACATTTCATTTTTTAATACTCGTGAAAGTAATTACATGCTGTAATATGCAACATGTCGTTCTCAATGTCATCCTGGTTACCTGTTGCAGGTTTTCTCATACTGCGGCTATTTACCCTGCATCTGTTTGAGCCTGGAACTTTAAAATGCAGGGTCCAAGCAGAGTCTTTTATGCTCATCTGCAGAGCAGTGTGTATTCATGATGTGGTCGTGCCAAGGTACATCTGTAACCCCGTGAAAAACAACATGACTATACATTTGGAAGCAAGTAGGACAAACATGTAGATGACTCAAAAGAGTCAGAGTCACGGTGTTTTATTGGGCAGGGAATATTGTTTAAAGCTTGTGAGTCTGTTCCATGTTGACAGGACAAATAAAGAAGCGCCACGCATGGTGATTTTTATTTTGTTCATGATGTGTCATAATTTTGTCCTGACACGTTCATCGCTCTTCTCATGAAACCTGGTGCTGCTGTTGCACTGTAATGTAAACAAAGGTTCCAGAAGAGAAGCTCGGATATCACTCAACAAAACAGGCCGTGAAATGTCCCCTGAATATGAAAACAAACGTGCATCAAGTGGACAGAACGCTGGAGTTGTGATTCAGCGATAATCATGGGGTGTCAGGCAGGAAATGGGGCACAAAGAAGAAAAAAAACTCAAGAAATTACACACGACGTCAAGGTGGAACTCAAATGAAAATCAAATCACGTCACGTCACGTCACTGTTTAAGCGGACAGGACAACATTATTTGTGCATCTATACGAAGTTTGTTGTTTATTTTTTCGTCGATCAGTGCTTTTTTTTTTATGTGACATCACGTTGTGTAATGTGGTTCAATGGAAATGTTGAACTGAAAACTGTTATGTATATATATACACACACACACATATATTTCTTATTTATTTATTTTTTAATTCATCTGCATTATTTCTGTGAATTTATTTTAGATCAAAATCAATGAACTGTCCAAGTCCCGCCCCCTAGAAATACTATCATAAAAAAACAACCAAAATCGTGAAGTAGTTGAACATATAGTGCAGCATGGGAAAATTCAAAAAAGAGTCATCAAAAATATTCTGTGTCTTAAACAGAATATTCAACTATTGGACTTTGATAGCACAGAAATGATCATTTTTAAATGATAATAAACGTTGCTCCTAGCAAATCTTAATTTCAAATCTTAATTCAAATGGATCACCTGGGAACCGGCATGTCCTCATTTTCCAGCTCCATGGATCTCATGGTCGTCTCCTGGTATCTTCATCAGGCGAAACCCTTCCCCTCCACAGATCAACGGTTCTGTCATGTCTGAGCGATAAACACAGCTTTTAATTAACAGGTATAGCTGGAATCGACACAATTCAGTTGGGTAGGAAACCGGTGGGCCATTATTTCCTGCAGGAAACCCAACAATAAAAACGTCTGCCAGAGAAGCACAGGCCTCTGGAAGTGTTCAGTTTCCCAACTCTGCGCCCGGTCAACCTTGACTGCTCCAAAAGCTGCGCCCACTCCATCACGATTCTGGAGGACCAGTCCTCATCCCTCTCTCCCAGGAGGTTCATCTCAAGCCTGGTCTGCAGCACCAACCGTCAGACCTCCGCAGCACAGCCCGAATGCTGGAATCTGAATCTGAACAATCCGCTGTTCAGCTTTTATCATTGTTGTATTGTTGCGGCATTTACTCTCTTAACTCACCAGTGCGTTACTCCCTTTCTGTTTTTCATTTTCTGAATTTTAATTCCAACTTCACCGCCTTAAGGAACTGTTTGTGTGATGGACAGAGCACAGAAATGATAACATGATGGGTGAATGAGTGCAGCAAATTCAGGAGGCTTCCCAACCCCAGGCTCGCCGGAGCTAATCCTGCTGCAATGTAAAGCAGTTGCATGAGAGCGAAATCCCTGATGGTCAAGTCCCAAGCTCAACTTGGAATCCCTGGAGTCTACAGATGCATACATGGCGGCCATGTCTCCACGAGCACCTGCAAATCTGCCCATGAGTCATGGCTCTCACGTCTGGCTCGAACTCTGCTAATAAGAACAAACAGAGGAATCCGGAGATGAAGCTGCTGCTACACCACGAGCTGGAACAGACTTGTCTGACGCCGGCGGCCACACGCTGCTTCCATGATTATTGTTTGGACATCCTCATTTCATTTCCTCCCCCTCTGAGTTAAAGACTCGCGAGGAGGTCGCTGAAGCGGTTGTTCTGTCGCAGGCTGGTGAAAGTGTGACGCGTCTCTGCTGCAGTAGAAGGTTCAACAGACTCGGAGTGGCTGATCCTCAGATGTCTTCTTCGCTGCTTTAGCTCTTTCACCCCCACTGCATTAAGCTACTTGGAAATCCACACTGAGTCAAGCACCGCAGGTTTTCTGTCTGTGAAGTTTCGCCCCTCCAACCGTCACTATCCTCTCAAGGATCAACAGCACGGCTGCGATCAGAGAAGATGAAGTCACGCGGGTGTGGCGGCTTGCAGTGGAGATCTCCGTAAAGCAGCAGTATTGATGGTTCGACCTAAGATATTGAGCGACCGCGGGACTCAGACACATCCCTGACACTCAGAAGGAAAGGAAAAGCTTCATCATTTATTCTGTTGTTGACAGCCCTCTCCTTCAGCATCAAGGCCGTCAGACGGAAACTTCTCTCGCATTCAGACACGTCGACGGGATCATCGGAAAAGGCACAAATCCAATTTTCAGTGATGGAAAGGCAGGGAGGACTTTATAATTAATGTGAATTAAAAGATTTACAAGGGGCTCATAACGGAGTCAGCAGTGTTGCAGTGGAACTGTTGATGACAGGACACAAAAAAGCAGATGTGAACCAAAGAAAATAAATCTTTGTTTTTCCCTTTAAACTAGTGATGTGCTGGTGAGGCTTCATGAAGCAGTTTACTCATTTTCAGAGCCCACTAGATGGCGCTCTAGAATCAGTGGATTTGAATTTCAATGCAACCTCACATCATGTTTAAACCAAGAGCGCCCCCCACTGAGCTCTGACAATGAGGACACTGTTTCATGAAGCCTCATAAACACATCACTACCTGAAACCTTTTCTCGAAATAAGCCCCGGTCTTTTACAAGGCGAGGAAGGCCGCAGAGACCACGGATGAATGGGACTCTCAGATTACTAACAGTTATGATATGATCTCTGAGTGTGACCCACTGACAAGGTCTGGGACATGAGCAGGAAGAGTGACAGGCAGCGAGGACGCTGCTTCCTTCTGAGGAATGAGCTGACCTGAAAGGCAGAAAGAGAACAACCGCAGATACAAACATGAGTGGCAGGGCCACCTGATCATGCGTTGCAGGTAGGAGGCCCTGCGGCAGACCCAAGCCATGCTGGAGATAGATTCTAACCAAGTTTTCCAGGGAACACTTCAGCAGGAGAGAAAAATCTGGGCTTCTTTGCATCAAGTGCTGCCCCCACAACAAGCAATGGATGGATGAAGAGTTGGATTTCACCTCCTCTGGACCCAAAAAAAACTTTCGAAGAAGCCAGTCAAACTCTAAGTACAGTAACTCGTGAGGATAGTCCTCTTCAAACCTGAGGTTCCACCATCTCAGCAGCGAGAACAAAAAAGGCAAAGCAAGCACCAGGTTTGTTGTGACGCCTAAACAACAAGTCTGACCTTATAAAATCCACTAAGGTTTCAATCACTGCTCTTTAAATTGTGGCCAGTCGCCACTGGCAAAAAAAAAGCTGCAGTTGGAGCTTGACTACGGAGTACGGAGGCCTGGAAGTGACATGCATGACTTTATTTTATTTTTTTGCTCGAAGAGACGATTACTTCCTGTAACCACTATGTCTCCCATGGCTTTGTAACCGTAACTGCAAGTCGGAATATTGCCGACAGCAAAGTCTGTGCGCTTTTAACACTCTGGTCAAGTGCCTTCTATTCAAAATAATACCACATGTGGCATGCATGCCTTTATTTTATTTTCTCCCGAGATAACAGTTATCTCGAGATAATTTGTATCTCAAGATAAGTTTTATCTCGGGATAAAAAAAAAATAAAGTCATGCATGTCGCTTCAAGGGACACGTAATATGTATTGCTTAGCCACATATCCTATTATTTTGAGTAGAAAGCACTTGATCAGAGTGTTAAAAGCGCACATGCGCTGACATTTACGGTCGTATCTTGAGATAAAAATTAGACTACTATCTTGAGATAAGAATTATCTCGTGATAATGTGTATCTCGAGAGACGCATTATCACAGGATAATTTTTATCTCAAGATAGTTGTTATCTCGGGAAAAAAGAATATAAAGTCATGCATGGCACATCCCAAAAAAATAAACACCTGCATGTCCCTTCCAGGGCTCCGTACCTGACACCGTCGAATCCTTGTCTTCCGTGATAAAACGCAACATGTTGCAGAGTTGCGGTTGTGTCCAACAGGGATTTCTCACCTGGAACAAACTGAATTGTGTCTCCGTGCGCGCAACGTCTTGCACTTTGACTGCTGAACCTGAAAGAGACGCCATCGTCTCATTGATGCACCAAGTCTCTCAGGTCAGGTGACTTGAACCCATGGCAGCTTTTCTCCACAGCGCGCCCAGTCGGCTCGTCAGGCTGCTGCAGTTTCGCCATCTGGTGGACAAAGACTGAACTGCACCGTTCATTTTGGTCGAGTGCCGTTCAGACAAGTTCCATTTTAATTACTATGAAACA
This sequence comes from Synchiropus splendidus, assembly GCF_027744825.2. Lineage (NCBI taxonomy): Eukaryota > Metazoa > Chordata > Actinopteri > Syngnathiformes > Callionymidae > Synchiropus > Synchiropus splendidus. The sequence goes on from NC_071339.1 coordinate 2,246,323, forward strand.
GTCTCGAGGGATTTCAGAACGAACGAAGTACTTTTCAGTTTAACCGCGTTCCAATTCAGGTTTGCATGAACATAAAGTGGATGAAGCTGCGGTGATAGTGACGGATCTTTGAGACGTGAACCTTTTATGCAGTTTTATATCTGTGTACCATAGTGACCCGGGCACTGCTGAGCACAATAAACATGTCTGTAATGGCTTCGCCATCATGCCCTTTCCTCTGATTTTCTCCTTTCTATAAGCGTGTTTCGAAGAAAAGGTTGTTGTCATTTTGAACCAGGACAATGTACTTAGAGACCGGAGGCCAAAATGGTCAAACATGCAATTCAGACATAATGGCAGGACACAGGTTTGTGATGGTGCAACAGTGATGAATCAGGAAATCGTCATCCACGTCTGTCAGCTGAGAAAACAAACAGTGTAGAGCAAGAAGAGCTGCAGCCACCCACCACAGACGGAGGAAAACTACACATTACATTCAGAACTGTTTCAAAATGTGTGATTAATTCACCATTCATCGCGAGTTAAAAGCGATGATTTTACTTTTAGTCCTTCGCCGCAGCACAATGGACGGACACAGTATACAGTATATTTCAACATACGCACACATTAGTCTATAATAACAGGCGATTTTTCCTTGATTTTTTTTAAACATAACATGAAATATATTATATTTATATTGTTTTGTTTTGCTTTTTGTTGTGTTTTTTTTTTTTTTTTTTTTATTAAACAATGCAGGATTTTAATTCTGGTCCACTGTTGCTGTATAGAAACGTAGGACTCAGCCGTATGGATCATTAATGGTTTTATTGGGTGCAGGACTCTTTTAAACATCCAGTCAGTGGAATGGAGCACATTATTACATCACAGGGTTTTAACCAACCGGTCACCAAACAGCACCACTAACGATAAGAGAGAAGGCCGCAGCAGCCAACGCTCTCAAAACACTGTCCCTTTTTCAGTCTCCTCGCCTCTGAGAAAGCGACAAGACGGATCCAAAACATCTTCTCAGTCCAGTTTCTTTGCACGAGCAAGAGGAGACAGCAAGAGTTCACGGCTCAACCACAGCACGGGAAGGTCACAAATGAGAAGTGAAGGAAATATTCGGAGCTCGTCCGCAGTCGATTTGGTGTCGCAGCGGCTCCTCACAAATCACCCACACACCCGACACTCCAGTGAGACTCACTTGTGGATCAACATCTTTTTTTTTCTTACATGAATGAGGAGTCACAATTGAAAAACAAAACGATTAAAAAAAAACCAAAGCATCATCAGTTTGTTATAAACATGAGAAAACTCCCAAACTCAAATATAAAAAATCAGGTATAAATTGTTGTGCTCAAAAGGCACTGAGTTTCCTGCAACACTTCTCGTGTCAATAAATAAAACAGTCTAAATACATTTATGCATGATTCCTTGCTGGAGCATGTGCTTGGTTCATATTTTCACCACTTATAAACGGACACAGTTCAGGCTGCTGTTCCCACACAATCCAGCGGGTGGAGCCAGAGGACCGTGTGACTTTCTGCACTCTCGTATGGAACTCGCACGTATTCTAGAGCTTGAATAAATGGTTGAGTTTTTTGATGCTTTCTTTCCTAGGATCACCTCCAGTAGGAGTAACCCACAGGAGCAGCCTGGTGGTCTTGTTTTGAAACCAATTTAAGTGTAATTGTTGAACAGGAAATGAAACCATGATAAAAGTCCAATAGTATTTCTTAAGCATTTTTGCAAAAGGGAGACTTCATGCTCTATCCAACACCTGTTCATCATTCCCATCGGTTATATATATATGTGTGTGTCAAGAGTCCAATATTTGTGCATTTTTCTTTTCAACCAAGGCAAGGCACCACATACTGCTATTGTTGCACGAGTCAGGTATCACAGCGCGAGGACATGCACAGGCTCTTTGGGATGCCGATGAGGAGATATGCATACAGTCACACACACTGGCACATGGACCTCCAACGTCAGAATACAATCAGAGTATGTGGGGAACAGAAACAAACCCAAGTGACTTGACAACAACTCCACAGGCTCCTGGATGAGTTTCACATTTTTTTAAACACCTAGTTCATCACTATTTATCGTACAATCAACAACCTTAATATGACTTTTTTTTTTTTTTTTTTTTTGTACAGTTCGGTCAACAGCGCCGAAGGTAGAGGAGCTGGAATCTAGTCCTCACAATTCACAGAAAGTATAGGCGACGTGTGGTTGGGTCTATTCAAGTACCGTTTTGTCTATTTCTGCTGTACACCATCAACATTAAAATCTCACCAGCTGTTGTTTATGTACAGATTCACCACAGGATTTCAGCCACGAGCAGGAAAGTTTGTGTTTGGTTTTCCCACGCAGAACAGCAAGGTTTATCCTGGAGGCTGTCAGACTCGCACAGTTTGAGTCAGATTTCCTCTGGATGTTTTGGAGACTTTAATCCCACGCTTGTTTTTTTTTTTTTTAATTTATTTATTAACGTCTTGATCAAATGCCAGAAAGGCTTTGATGCTGCCTTCATTTGGAGATGTTTACTAACCGTAAGACAAATAAGACTTAGGTAAATTCCTTCGCATCTGAAGCATTGCCTTGATTGATTTAGTCTCACCGGGCCCTCTCAAAGCTGTCATCGTGTTTGGACTATACAAAGAAAAGCAGAAACAAATTCCAGTGAAGCCACAGTGTGGCCCCTATACTAAGCAGAGTTGATGTTACTGGAGCGGCTGTAGTGCTGGGCGGCACGGCCGGGACGCTCACAAGTCTATTGAAGGTGTAGGTCCATGCATATTCAGTCTGTTGCTCTTTGCCATCTACTTTTTAGGCTTCCTGCTAGTGATGTGTTCATGAGGCTTCATGAAACAGTGTCCTCATTGCCAGAGCGTGAACATGATGTGAGGTTCCATTGAAATGTTTGTTCAATCCACGGATTCTAGAGCAGATAGCGCCATCTAGCGGGCTCTGAAAATGACTAAACTGCTTCATGAAGCCTCATCAGCTCATCACCACTTCGAGGGCAGCTAGGGGGGCCACATGGGGCCCTCATCAAGTCAGATCCCAACTATGAAAGAAATGATGCTTTGATCATTCATTGCTATTTGAATAAAAAGAAGTTATCTTCTAGGTTCAATTTTATTCATGTATTTTCCCCCTGCAGTAGTTAAGCTGAAATGTTACGTTAACGTAATTTGACAATATTTTTTGTCCCTCAAATTAAAATAAAATAAACCTAGTCAAACATTGCTTTAGGAGGCTGCTTTCACTTGAATCTAGTGTCTTCAAATTAGTTTATTACAATCAGACTCAGGTTGGTCATCTGATCCAGTTCTATTTAAGGCCGCTCAAACTTCACTTGTCTCAAAATGGACCCAAATTATGAGGTTTTTTTGGGCTGGGTGTCCGGACACTGTCATCAGGGAGAATCACAGAGCAGATCTGCAACTGCTGCTCGTGCAGACCCGGGAAGAAGGGAGCATCGGCCTCCAGGCAGAAGGAAGTCTGGGCTCCTTTGCTTTGACCGCTGCTCCTGAGATCTGACTTCTATCTCAGCGGATGAACCTGCTGTCTTCGGGGAGCCATTTTACATAAATGTAAGAGCTATTTTTCTGGGGGGGGGGGTCTGCTAATGTGGCTTCAGCAATTCACATTCACATACAAAGATCGAGGGAACAGGCCTAATAAATTCAGAGACTTTGAGAAAGCAGCAAATGTTCTGAGCACACAAGACTGCAGAAGTCACAGTGAGAACCTGCCACAAGCACAATATGCATAGCTGGATATGAACTCCCACCTGATCCGGCGAACCACCCAGCACTACCTGAATGTCTTCGGCTGTCAAGTTAAGGCAAGTTATCAAGTCAACATCACCAGGACGTAATACAATACAAACTCCAGACACACAACTATTGCTACACTTGCATTGAGATCGTCGGTTTAAAAAAAGACAGCGAGAGAGACGTCACCTGCTTCAGTGTAAATTGAGGTAAGAGTGAAAAACAGATAAGTCTGTCTGAAAGAGAGTGAAGCATTGTGCTATCACACCTCTACAGCTTCTTCTTCCCCCCCACTGCATCGCCATAGCAACACGCTTCAGAAGCTTCCTGAACGTAAGAATTAACTCAGGCAGAAAAGAGAGAGATAAATCCCTATCTCCCGGTTGCACATCAGCAAACACTCCCAGCAGCTCTGTCTTCACTGGGGAAGCTCTAAATCCTGAGCCCCTCAAACAACCAGCGTGTGATTGACAGTTTTCTTCAGGCAGAAACTATGGAAACTCATACAGCTCCTCTCTTGATCATGCATGAGACCTGTGATCCCTGGAGTGCTGTTTGAACACATCTCCCTGAGGTGCACGTGTGGATTCGTCCGGATGCTCAACAACTGCACGGTATATTAAAAATAAAAGTTCATTTGAGTCTTATTTACAGCCTACAGCTTCCACCTTTGCTACATGGTTCCAGACTTGTCGGCAGAATCGCCGGCCAGACTGGATCCAGCTGCTGTGCTGCTGTTAGGGAACATCTTGTCAGTGGGAGTTACAGCCGGACTGCCCACGCCAGAAGAACTGGAGCTGCTGGAGCGGTGCTGGGTGGGAGCGGGGCGCACGGGCCGCATGGGCGGAGGGCGAAGCTGCGCTCCGGCCATGCGAGCCGACAGGGCAGGTTTGAAGGTGGTCATCATCTCGGAGGTGGAGCTGCTGCTGCGACGCATGGCTGCGTCCGGGTCACGGATCATGATGGTGTGCAGGGGGCTGCCGGGCTCGGAGCTGACTGGGTTCTTGATGGGCTCCAGGGTGTCCAGCACCACGTCGGGAGCCTGTTTGACCGTGTTCTGACGTTCCAGCTCACGCAGCTCGTGGAGAGCCGTAGTCATGGTCTTCTCTATGTCCTAGGAGAAGAAGTGCAAACGTCATGTGGCTGTAAACAATACTTCATCGTGATACACCATTTTATATCGATGATGATGAGGAAGAGGAGCAGGAAGAGATGATGGTGGCACTGATGATGAGGAAGATGGTGATGAGGATGATGGTGATGATGATGAGGAAGATAGTGATGAGGATGATGGTGATGATGATGAGGAAGATAGTGATGAGGAGGATGGTGTTGATGATGAAGGATGATGATGCTGAAGATGATGATGAGGAAGAGGAGGAAGAGATGATGGTGGCACTGATGATGAGGAAGATGGTGATGAGGATGATGGTGATGATGATGAGGAGGAAGATCATGCGATGATGAAGGATAATGATGATGAAGATGACATTGATGATGAGGAGGAAGACAGTGATGAAGATGAGGATGATGATGCAATGATGAAGCATAATGACGGTGAAGATGACAGAGATGAGGATGAGGAAGACAGTGATGAAGATGAGGATGACGATGATGCGATGATGAAGCATAAGGATGGTGAAGATGACAGAGATGATGAGGAAGAAGACAGTGATGAAGATGAGGATGATGATGATGCGATGATGAAGCATAATGACGGTGAAGATGACAGAGATGAGGATGAGGAAGACAGTGATGAAGATGAGGATGAGGAGGATGATGCGATGATGAAGCATAATGATGGTGAAGATGACATTGATGATGATGTGGAAGATAGTGATGAGGATGACGATGATGCGATGATGAAGCATAATGATGGTGAAGATGACATTGATGATGATGTGGAAGACAGAGATGAGGATGAGGAGGATGATGCGATGATGAAGCATAATGATGGTGAAGATGACAGAGATGAGGATGAGGAAGACAGTGATGAAGATGAGGATGAGGCGGATGATGCGATGATGAAGCATAATGATGGTGAAGATGACAGTGATGAGGATGAGGAAGATAGTGATGAGGATGATGATGATGCAATGATGAATTAGACGGCGACGAAGCCCGTGGAGGTCTTACCTCAGCTAAGGCCTCTGTCTCCAGCGACTTGTGGTCCCCCAGACTGCTGTGTCGAGGGCCCGCGGGCACCGGCCTCAGGGTGTAGCCCTCAGGGTGGCCCTTCCTCTCAGAGTAATTGATGCATCCTGCACTACCAAAGGTCCCGAAGCGCCTCTTCTCTGGACTTTCCACGCGACCTTTGCTGATGGACACTTTGTGGGGGCTGCCGGGACAGGCCGCAGCCCGGGGTGGCGTGTCGGCGCCTCTAGTGGGGCTCTGGGTGTCCGGTCCGCTGCGACGGCGAGGGACAGCTGCTCCATCAGAGCGTAGTCTGACCCTTGAAAAAGATCTGGTGAGTTAAACAGCAAAACCACGGGCCTCGACAGAGCAGGTAAAAGTGTATTCACCGTCCCAGCAAGCTGTAATCCGAGGGTTCACATGGTGACGGGGCATCGTGTTTGGAGGAGGTTTTATCGTCCAGTAACGGGCCGCTGCTCGCTTCACTTTCTGCCTTCTGGCTGAGGCTATCTGAGAAAGCATCATCCCTGAGAGAGCAACAGGATGTCAGGAGACCCACAGCACAGCAGCTTCAGTGCCTGAGTCTGAGAGAGGAACGTACAAGTCTTGAACGACGATGTACTGGTGAGGGATGAGGCCGTCCACGCCGTTGTGCCGCCCCTCCCACCAGTCCTCAGAAGCTCGGTGGTACAGCAGCAGAGACGCGCCTTTCTTGAAGGACACTTCCCTTGGACTTCGACCCACGTAGTCAAATTTGGCAATTGCTTCAATCTGCTCAACCTCTGGAAGTATAAAAATGTCGGGCTAGCGATGCATTTTTTAGGATTCAATTCTGAATATAGTTCTGATATTTTTAGGACTCAATTCTGAATATAGTTCTGATATTTTTAGGACTCAATTCTGAATATAGTAACTGAAAGTGCCGCAACATTCACTCACACGGAAGTATATAGACAACCTGCTCTATCAACATCAGCTCAGATCCTGAGAGGCACAAAACCGTGAAGAAGACACTACGATTATTACATTTAAGATCAGAACACTAACATTTCTGATTTCTACCAACTGCTCTCTGTACCGGTCCACGGTGTAGATCATGAAACGTCCGCCAGAGGTCAGTAGCTGTCGCATGAAAATGCAACTCGGTGCAGGAATCCATCCCTTCATATGTTGGATGTATGCACACCTTGTGGACACAATTGTGGCAACACTGACGATTTCTTCTATGTTTAGTTTAGCCTGCCTTGGCCTGCCACCCTTCTAAACCATGGCAAAACATCATAGTTCACTAGTGAGGCCTCATCGAACAGAATAATTGTATTTGACAAAGCTAAATTATTACACTCGGTCTACATATGGTTAGGTTTGCACAAAAGGCGGCAGATATTTGTGTTATATTCCACCACACGCCCAGAAAACAAGTGCTTGTGATTAGTCCAATAACAGGAAGTGTGGATTTCTTCCTCCTCGCCTTAGTATCTGTAGTGCCACCAGCCTCCAAAATATATATTAAAAAAAAAAAACGATGGTAAGATATTGAAATAACTTCAGGGGTTTTCGATGGCTACTGAAAGAATTCTCGCTGTACAAGCCAGCGGCCATGAGAGCTGACTGACAGCGCTGTATTCATCATGGTCAAGCTAAAAAGACATCGATTACCAAAGCACATTCATTCCACAAGACAAATGTCAGGAGCCGATGAAAAGATCCAACTAGTACTTGAACTTTTGGACTAAAACATTTGGAGCCACGTGCTGTCAGCGTGAAATAACTATCAAGTTCCAACTGAGTCCATCACGAACACCAGTCTGTTTGATCCAAAAGATCATAATCTCCGCCTTATATTTGCACTGCAAGTAAAATAACAAAGAGAAGGTCTGAATGAACAGACTACACACTGCACAGTTGTGTTCAATGCAGCCTCGCTGACGGCTCCTGTGAGGTTTGACCATGTTTTGGCTTCTCCATCTCCCCAACACTCACAACACGGAGAGAAAACACAGCACAAAGAAGCAGATCCCTGGAGAACTGCTGACTAACGGCTGAACAAAGAGGCGGTGGAGGAGCAGGGAAGTGTGCGAGCACAATCAAAGGAGCCTTCGTGTGCCAGCAGCAGAACTGAACCTGTCCAGCTTCAAGTATGAACCCAGCCTCCGCCTCCAACAAAAACACTTATTGGCTTTCATGTTGCTGACACGCCATGAAATCGGTCAGTCGGCACCTCCGGCGCTTTCTTTCAAGATGATGCGTCGCACAACAAGTCAAATCCATGTGTTTTCTCGCCAAACAGTTTTAAGGAAAGAGCAGCCAGCAGAAGCAAAACACTATTCGATTCCTCCTGTTCTGACTTCTGAGCTGATGAGAGTTAGGCACCATTTTATGATAGTTAGTATGTGGCTTCTAGAAGTCAGGTAATTACTGAAGATAAGGAACATGACCAACCACTGCGCTGACATCTGAGTCAGATGACATGTAATAGCAATGAGCCAACATCTGAAATTAATTATTATTAAAATTGCACACCATGGCGGGTTCCAAAAAAAAGTCTATCTCATCTAATCTTAAAGACATGTAAGACCTTGGTGATATTAAACAGTGTCACGTCTGTATGCCTATTATTATTATTATTATTATTGAATTTCCCCACTCTGGAACTAATAAACAAATAGAATTATTATTGTTTTTTCTGGGTTTTATTGAAATGATGTTTTGACTGACTATGTTTTGCCTAAAAATGATCAAACTGACAGCATTATTATATACAACAAAATAGCAATTAATATTATAAGATAATACTAACAATTTTACATATCAATAGTAACACAGGAGAAGACCTAATCGAGAGGAAGAGCAGCACAGCACAGGTGATTCAGAAAATGTAAAAGAGTTGAATGGCACACTTCAGTTAAACAAGTATCTGGATGTCAGTTACTAAGAAACTCCAATAGTTACTACCCCGCTGTGTAAATGCAATTTGCCTTCAGCACTTCACATAAAGAAGTAAAAAAAAATAGTGGAGCTTCACATCAATCTGACCTTCATCACTGGTGTGTGGTTCTGTGCCGTTGTCAGCCTCATCAATGGTTCCAGGTTCACTGTGGGGGCTGTCACTGCAGAAGCAAGCAAGAAGGCTAAGTTGGCGACTGAAGGTGAGTGGGTCAGGCTGCGTTAATGATCTGTTGCATCGATAACAAAAACCATTTCCGTTCGACCTCTATTGAGACTCGTTTGGAATGGAATGTGACTGACAGGAACATGTGAGCGGACGTGCAGTGATAACAACTGTGAGCACAGAGTGTAATAGTGGGACAACACGGCGTCGTGAGATCATCTCAGAGGCGTCCATCTCACCAGTACTCTTCTCCTCCAGTCATGCACTTCTCATACACTGGGCCGTCCAGCTCCCGCTGACTGGGGAAGATGACCTCATGGTGGATGATGATGGTCTTGATGACCTCGTTGACATGAGCCTGACACGCGACGGGATCCTGGCCGTCAGGGATGGGCATCAGGGTGGGGCCGAAGCAGATGGCCAAGTTGTACGGGTCCATCATGTTTTCGTCACTGTACTGGGACAGGCTGAAGCACACACAGGATTGGTTGGCTATTCTCACCAAAGCTTCCGCTGAATATTCGTATTGGACTAAGTCTGTTTCCAGGTTAGATCAACTTTCTTTCCTGTTTCTGAGTTATTATCAAATGAATTATAGTCTTTATAGTCTGTGAATGTGAATTGCATGGCATTAACTTCCCCTTGTTTCCAAAGGTTTTTTTTCCCCTGCAGTTCTATATGTATTTGGTTTACAGAGTTTTGGATTCTCTCAGGAGAAACTCCAGATCAGACACTGTGTGACCACTTTTCGACAACATCCACATCGTTGAGGTCAGCAGTGACCACGTTATGATGCATTTAAACGCTGGCCTTCCCACACACCAGAATATGTCAATTCCTCCTACTGTGGTCTGTTATGATTACAGAAGTGATGGTATTTCTGTTCTGTTCTGAGTTAAAAAAGGAACACTCTTTCCTATCCGGGACCTAATGTTCACTGCAGACGTGCTGTTTCCTGTTAAAAAGTTAAAATAAAATGTACAGTTGCAACACCAGATGGGAGGGACGCTCAAACAGGACAGCGAGAGACTGAAACAACATAAAAAGAGTCAAAATAAAACAACAAAACTTAAAGACAAATCTGTTAAAATACAGAATTATCATTTTCATGTAGTAATATAATGTATTGTATAATGTATTAATAGAAAAGTGAAGCACACTTTTCTCCACAACCATTGGTGGTACGTGGACACAAATTTAATTGTGTTTCGACATTTCTTCTTAAACGATATTTTGTGATCATATTTGCAATTGTAAAACTTCGGTTTGATCTTGAAGTCCACCACAAGGTGTCACTATGTCTCGATGATAGTCACAAATGGAACTAACCTTGAAAGGTAGAGTAAGGTTTTTCTAGTCATCTGCTTTTAATTCTTCCTCACCATTCCTCACTCGGAATCAACTTCAGGTCAATAAATGGGTCTGAGCTGCTCAGGAGCTCAAATGTGTTCACCAGATACACCGGATCACAGCCCTTTGTATTGAGGGGGTAAAGTGAGCCATCTGCAGCCGCTGCTGGGAGGGCGACTCAGGCTGCTAAGCCGTTCACAAGAAAGCCAAAACAAGGAATGGAGAAAGAGCTCAAGGGATGTGAGGTGACAAGCAAAGTCAGTGATCCGGTGTGGATGACACTAACTGTGCCATATAACTGCAGGACGTGTTCCTAAATCCAACTTAACATCATCTGTTATCAGAGGGCAGGAATACGACTTGGAGTACAGGAGAGGCTGAACTTGAAAACACTGAACAAGTGTGTATAACCACATGGCAGGTGGCTTTGAGGCACTCACTGGTTAAGAAAAGCAAACAGGTATCTCATGACGATGATGACGGTTCGAGGAAGAGTCACGGTAATCTGCTGGATGTGATGCGCTCGCTCAGCTCCAGACTCCAGCTCTGCCAAAAAACAACAGCACTGTGATGGGAGCAAGAATGAACTAAAGGTAAAAACATGGCAGAGATGTTTGACCTGAACCCAAACTGTTTCTTATGGTACTCACTGATGGTGGAAATGAAGTCCAGGAAACGCTCCTTGGGGAAAAGCGGGTTCTCCAGTCCTCTAAAATAAAGCTTGAGAACTCCAGCCACAGAGTTGATGTCATGGTCATTCTGGTCATCGATTAATGGATCTTCACCTAGTCACAAAAGAGTCACCACGCTTTAGCGATAGTCAGTTATTAGAGGTTGTTAGGTGGATGGCTAACATTTCGGGTGAGGTTAATGTTTAGCAACAGTGCTAACATGACTAAATCAAAACCAAACTCAGTCACTACATTTGTTTAATGGAACCAGGATGAACGAGCCACAAATACATGCATATTATATGCATTACTTTTTATTGAACTGTGTTTCTGTTTCCATTGAAGTAAGCACTAAATAGGATTACTGACAACTTAAATCCAGTCCTAAAATAAGGTGATAAAGCACATGCAAAATGAAGAAAAAATAATGGACAATTTTTATTTTATATTAAATCTGGTGCAACAGTTGATGGAATTCAACGGTTGCAGCAGGTTTTTAAAAGGACACTTACCCCTCTCAAATGAGTTTTTAATATCATTGACCTCCACCTGAGATCCTGGCACTCGGAAAATGCCTTGTTGCTGCAATCCTGGAATCAAAACAACAATATTAATCTGAGGCTACAGTAGTTCCACAAGCAGCTCTTCCAGCTGAGCAGGAAATGCAATCTCGCCGTAAAGAGAGACGCTTCCTCGGCGGGAGAAGGCCCCTCATGAGGCTGCAGCATGTGGTTCCACTTAAACTGCTCCTAATCAGTTTTCTGGAGTTTCATTAGGTCCAGATCCAGGAGAGAGGCCTGCAGGCTACGGCAATGAGCTCAGGACAGATGTGAAGGTAGACTGGGAGGATGTATGAAGGAAAAAAAGGACTGGGGGGAGCTTTACTGACTAAACAAAGACCAAGGGGACTTTGAAAACTCTCCGCGTGTGAGCCATTGTTATGAGCTTGTCAAATCACTTTCGTGCAGCCGAACAGAGTGGGTCAGTCTGTGTGCCAGCGGCGAGCCGTGGAAATAAACAGTCTTCCCACAATCTCTCACCAGAACCAAACGTGTCGTCAGTGATGGCGTGCTTCAACTTTCAGCACTCTCACCGTATAGATTGATGTATCGGACGCAGCTCTCGACCACCAGCGGGATGGGTTGACCCGAGTCCTGACCACAGGGAACAGACCATTACAGATGCAAGCAACACTGGCTAGACAAGCTACACTGGTCGGTTCATTTCTTCATGTCAGAAAAGGGCAGCTTTAGGAGGCCAAATTGGATTAATAACAAGATTATTATACAACGTAACTGAATTATTATTAGACTAAGGCAAAACTCTTCCTGATCTCTCCATCTTTCCTCATGACATATATTGAAGTTCATCTTCTTAAAGCACAATATTAACAGTAATTTATCCTAACACCAATGGTATTTTATGAGTGGGACTGCACCGATATTTTATGTGCACTATATGGATATTCATGAACTAAATATACAGATATGTTTGTGTTGTATTAAGGCATCTTGAATTTGAATTGACTTCGACCACTCGTTCATTATAATAAAAAACTTGAGCAATCTAAAGGCCTAACAGGACAGACTTTATAACAATAAGCCAGTTTTCATTCACATATTACGCTATGTTTTCCACATTTCCTTAAAATAATGGCTCTTGTCAGCTGCAATACACAACAACTTATTGTGTCATCGCTCCTGTATCAGCATAGGTATCTTAACTCCAGGCTGTAGCCGATACAAAGCCCTAATGTTTACTATACGTTCATTGACAGTACTTTTTCATTTTTATTTTTTATCGCTAAATAAGAGCAGGTTTTGAACTGTTGGGAACAATTGTGATAGTGAGGAGCATCGAGCCGGATTGCAACAGGCTTTAGTAAGTCACTTGGAAGCAGCAATGAGCACGTGAATGCCATCTCCAGAGCATTAGAATTTTCGGCTCATGCAGCAGAGGTACCTGGACACGTGTACGGGCATTCCTTCTTCCTCTGGAGAAACCAGCAAAGTATAGAGAAGCAGCGGAGAAGGGGCAGAGAAGCACAGGGTTAGCAAAGGAGGAAGGGTCCCTCTGGAGGGAGGAGAAGGCTCAGCAGTGAAAGTTAGGAGCAGTGAGGGGGCAGAGCTGACTCACTGCTGCCACCTGTCTTTAAATCAATACGTGACTCAGTGAGAGAGCAAGCGCGTTGTGTTCTGGAGCGACAGTGGACTGCTGTAAAACCGCAGAGGAGGAGGAGGATTAGAGGTTAAGTAAAGGTGTGATGTCACGATTAAGGGCAGCTGGAGAACCGTGTGGAACAGATTAAGGCTCAAGCGAGGTGAGGAATGAAAAGATCCTGATCCACCAGTTTAGCCACACACCCCCAGCAGAGGCGGGTACCTTGATGAAGGTCTCCAAATTGCCGTTAAACAGCTTATGGTTATACGAGGAGCGAGGCCTAGGCTTCCGCATTTTCTGTGGTTTTGGGGGAAGGATTGGGGGCCTAGAAAATCAGGGACAAAAGGAACAAAAACACCCAAATCTGTCAACTCAAGGATGCAAAACCAGAGTGGTGGAGTAAATGATACCCTACAATAGGCTAGGAGGCATTCCATTAATAATTAACAGTGTCTGGTTTTTAATTACCAACTGCCTTATAAATAATGCAACCTGAATCCAACTCAAAACAATGAACAGTTCTTTCATTGGACCAAGTTCCTAGAAACAGGACTCATATCCCTCATTATTCTTACATGTAGACCGTGTGCAAATCTGGAAAAGGCTTGAATAAATAATGGACTTTCCAGTTCTTTATTCAATTAAAACAACTGCAGCATCAATGTGATCTGAAATGAAAGCAAAGGGAAACAAACGTCTGATATTGAAAGGCTAAATCTGGCCTGACAAGACCCCAGGCATCACTTGTTATAGCCTGCTCCAGCAGCTTGTTTATTCACTCCTCTCTCACTCGGAGCAGCACTGTAGATGCTGCAGTGATGAATGATCGAGTATGAGATGAGCTACTTGTGTGTAACTGTGGGGGCAAGAGACAATGGACTCATTTGGGCGACATAAAGAGCAGAATAACTGAACTGTGGTTTATCTTTTTTTCACACTAGATTGCACTTGTAGTTTGAAGAAATGTACAAGTTGTTAAGTGAATGTGACTCCAAACAGCACTGGGACAATGTCGAAGTATCACAATGTCAAATCAACAGCCTTCTTATTGTTTTACTGTGTCCTGTTGTTCTGGAAACGGTGTCCATTATCTCATCAATTAATTATTCAAACATGTGCAGCTAATTGAATGTATGAAAGACATTCATACCTCGTGGTTCCACATTCAGCTCGCTCCCCTGCGGACACAAACACACACAAGGGAAACGTTATTTATTCGCCTTATTGTGTGCTCTACACAGCGCGCGGCTCTTCTGAGAGACAACATGACGATTGAGGGAGATGAATGGAGCAGTGCAAAAGGGCTTTCATTGGTCAAAGACTGCCGAGCAGTTGTCGGCCCAACCTCAGGGGACACGCAGGGCCACAGACCTCGTCTCAGAGTGAAGAAAGGAGGACTGGAGGGAGCAGGGTGGGTGGGTGGGTGTGGTGGAGGGCGGGGTCAAACACTGGTGAGTCTGGGCTGCTTCATTGAACCTTTTGTTATCATTCAGACAACACACAGCCAGTTACGGTGGCGCTCAGTCAGCATTTTTCTACTGGATGTTGGAGGAAGTCAGAAGGACCATTTTGTGATAGTGATAAAGAGAGAAAGGTAACAATCTGGAAGCAGATAAAGAGAGTTGCTCAGGTCCATTTGCAGGTGAGTTCAGCAAGGCAACGTCAAGGTATCAAAAGTGCTCACTGTCTATTTTCAGCGAAAACACACATGGCCCTTTGCATTTAGGAGACCACCGCTCAGAATCACTATACATCACAGGCACAGCTCTAAATATGATCATTTTACATTTATATTTACATTCAAATGTGCAAATACAGGGCAGGTATTTGGACATTTAAGTGTCAAAGCTATTACAGTGGGCCACTATAAAGCCTCATAGCAGCTGGCAGGAGTGAGTTCTGCTGGCCTTCTGAGGTGCACTGTGGAGCGATGTGCACTAAATGTGCTCCGGTGCACAACATGGAGCGGTCGGTCAGCACAATAGAAGATGACCTGTAGGTCGGACAGCAGCCTTCTCTCAGGCACCACCTTCAGCTGCACTTCAACAATCTCACTGGCCTTTCTGATGTTGACCAATCAGAGACTCATCCTGAGCATCCTCTGTCTTCAGTGACCTCAAAATGATATCAGGGCTGTGGCCCTTCTTATGGAGGACCTCAGTGTTCTGACATCGCAAACACTGAGCAGCAGACTCAGATTGGTTTGTGAAGCCACTAGGCGTGTGAACTTGGACTGATCCAGACAAGACTCATGATGAACTCTGCATTCCATTCAGTTTGAAAAGCAGCTGAGAACGAAGCAGAGTGGAGGCTGCAAGAGAAGACCACAGTTGGTTTGTATAAATCAGTCATCTTAAATGACACAAAAGGAAAATGCAATTTGGTGGCCATGGTCCGCCTCTTCTGCTCCACACACACAACTGCACATACATCTTTTAGAGTGAAGTCCCGGTCTAATGAGCACAAGACCGCTTTGATTGATCTGCGGAATAATTAAAGAGTGTGTGTGGAACCTGGAGACGCCATATGCTGCCTTCATACAAACACTTCTGCTCCACTGTGAGTACAAACAAACACGTGTCCTGAGATGCACGTGAGTGTTTACAAGTGGGCTTGGTTAGACTCTCCCGGGGATCAGAGCGGCAATTTGGACTCATTTAGGCCTGACACCCGCATGGATATTAGGATTTACATGAGCAGGGGAAGTGCAACACACACACACACACACACCAACGTAGTACATTACAGCCTCATTTACACCATGCAAAAATCTACTGTTTTAAAATGAAAATCTTATCATTTTGTTATGCCTAAATAAAGGGGATGCTGTAAAAAATATGCTATTATAATTAGTGGTGGGACTTTAAAGAGTTAAATACGATTAATTAATTACAACATTATTACAATTATTACATAAAAAATGTAAATTAATTTAATTCAATAGTGTGCTCTGCAGACAACAGGGAACCTTTGTCAGTGCAGGAGTTCCTGCTCCACTGATCCCACTGATGCACAAGACACGTGGCAGCCAGGATGAGAACAACAACAACAAACATGGAGGAATCAACCCTGAACAAAAGCAAACAAAAGCATCTGTTTGCTTTGGTTCAGGGATGTTTTTCACTGCACAATGGCCTGGGTTTCACTACTCTGAATGGACCTGAAATTCTTATACAATTGAAATTGTTATACAAATATTTTCAAGACATTAAAAGAGCTTCAGTTTTAATACGTTTACTGTATATAAAACTTGAATATAGACACCATGGTGATTTATTGTGCTATTGTCTAACTGATGCAGAATAAACAATATTCTGTTGTTGTTGTTTAACTGTATGTATGGGTCCATCATTTCATTCAGTAATATACCAAATTCATTCAAATTGAAGAATGTGGCTTCTTGTGGCAAATATTCTTATCCCATTAAACTGCGTCTAATTCTTTTTATCGAATCCCACCCCAGATTATTATACAAACATGTTTTGTAAATATGTGATAGAGATTTGGATTTCCAGTTGAGCGTGGCAGTGTAAGAAAGGGAGGACGTGAAGTGGCATTTATGTGATTACCATCTGCACACACACACACACACCACTGACTATCACTGGAATTTTAAAGAGCCAGAGTAAACGTTGCAGAGGAAGAAGCCTCTGCGAGTGCGCTGCAGGGACTCAGCTGCATGCAGGAGACGCCCCCTCCGATTAGGCCAGACCTGGATGCAGCAGCAGCTGCAGGGATGAGCCGGCGCCGGTGATTGATTGGGTGCAAAGTATTCACGGCTGAGGTGACCAGGGGAGCGACGGGGAAGGAGCCAGCCTGGAAGCCTTTCAAACCGCGGTAATCTAAACCTTCCCTGAGGCCGAGGCGCTTAAAGACCAAGAAGATAATGCTTAATCCATTAGAGTTAATAAGAATAGATGGGTATGATTTGGCCGGTGATGGATGACCATTTCAATATTAAGGTCCCTCTCAGCCTATTATTAGATAAGACCGTCACCACTGTGACCTTTCAAGAAAGAGATTGAAAGAAGGAGGGTCAGTGTTGGAGGTTCAAAGTAAGTTCCCATTACGGTTTCAACTGAACAGGATTTCTCACCTTCACCCAGCGTCTGTTTCAGCAAATCGTGTTTGGCCTGGAGCTTAATTATGAGGTTACTGCCATTCAGGTACTCCTTGAATTTCTAGACAGGAAGGATATTAGGGAATGAGAGAACCAATGTAGCATGAAGCAATTTCAACCAATTGATGTGTCTGAAAATGGACATGCACTCACCGAGAAGTAAAAGGTTTCTGTCTCTTGCTGATTGGCGCGCCTCTTCGCCACATTCAGCTTGCTCATGTACGACTCGGAGGCCACAGACTTGATGGATTCAGTGGAGCGACTGTGCTGGAACGCGTCCGACACATCAAAGTCCTCCACTGTCAGCATGTCCTGAAGCGTCTGCATCGTGGCGTCCAAGGTCTTCCTCACCTACAAGAGACAAGACAACGACGGAAAAAAAGCGTTGCAGAGCGAGCGTTTCTTTTCAACTTTAAGTAGGGAAGTGTGGAATATTGAATCTAAGAACAGTTATGAAATATTAATGAATATTATGAAGCTCAAAATAATTTGCGTAGGGCAGAAACAGAAATACATAAACGGACATAAACTGAGCAAAACAGACCAAACTATGCAGCCTCTAGTAAGTCACGGTCAAACTTAAATCCTCATGAGGAAAAACTCAAAAAGTTAGCCACATACAAAGTCTACAATAAATCAATAATGTGAAAATAAAAATAGTTGAAATTAAAAATGAAATTAAGACTAAATTATGTTGAAAAAAAATTAAATAATTAAAATAAACAATTAATAATTTATAATATATTATAATTAATTAATTATTAAAATATAAAAGAGTTTTGTTTTTTTTTAAGATCAGACCTGGTAAACCCCCTCCACCTGCTTTTCTACTGAACAGACGAGTTCAACCAAAACGCTTTCAGTCACAAGTGGAGGGTTTTGAAAACTTAAACTTGTAAAAAGGACTAAAAAAGGTGATTCATTAATGTGCATTTTGGGCTCACGGAGGGCGAAGGTCACCAGAGAGTAATGGCGGCAGCAGCAGATGGTGAAGTGGATGTCTGTGAAAGCTCTGGGGAGCAGGAGGCTTCCAGACTGGGTGTGTCGTCCTGGGGGTGATCATGCTGAACATAAATCCTCACCTCTTCATTCTCAATCTTCAGTGTAGCCAAGCGAGACTGCAGTTGGTGGTAACGCATCAGCAGCTCCGTCTGAACCGGCTGCTGAGCGCTTACCTGGCACACCTGGGGAGGGAGAGTCCGGCGACTGAGTCATGACCTGTGCGCGGCAACTGATCACACACGCTCCTCATATTTAGATAAAGTCACCTCATCTCCCATGTGTGGTAGATACTCAAAGCGCATTGGAGGGCAGAACACCTGGTTATGCATATCCATGATCTTATGCTTGTCACTACGAGAGTCCAGGTTGTCCACCGCATTCTCGATGACATCAAGTCCCTCGTGGCGGGACGTCTCCAAGTTATACTCTGCTGATAAGTAAGTCCTGAGGGTCCGTGCCAGGCTGGCATGGTAACCAAGGTCACAGCACTGGGGAGAGCAAACAGACGTTACACAGCCGCCGGGAAATTATTCTGAAAGAAACATCTTCATTTGTCCGGCATTTGCCCACGTTATTTGAAACAAACTTTATTAATATCACGCCTCTCATACAGCACAAATAGGTGGGAGGTAGAAAACACAGTAACATTTCACTTATAGGACTCAGCTATAACTCGTTACTAGTACTTTCATAAGACAAAGTGCATTTATGATGCTGAATAGAACACAAGGTGTATAAAACATCATAAGTAGTGAATTTAACTTAATGTAGTCATAAAGACACAAGAACCCTTAACCATGACCCAAACAACTATGAACCTAACCATGCAGTATAATATTATCAGATATGGGATGAGATAACACCATTCTTTCAAATGTTGCCAGTTATAATGCTTAAAAAACTTATAGCGAATGCAGTAGTAATGCATAACCCGAAAAGACTATTACAATGAGGAATCATTAAGGACACTTGAACCAAAAAAGAGAATAATATAAACATATTGTTAGTATAATATAGTATCTATTAACCAGTGTACTCCGAGAGGAAACCGCAGTTCCCAGAGTAAAGCCAAGCAACCACACTGAAACCTATATATTCCACCCAGACTGATGGTAAAACGTCTCACAGTCCGTCTTCATATTTGGTGCGACAAAAGTAACTAACAAGCCTTCAAACATTTAGAACATCTATTCAAACAGCTCTTGAAGATGATCACAGAAAAGGCCAGTTGAGGACAACAAGGATATTTCGCAAAAAAAAACTGTATTGTGCAGGTCTGATCTTAACGTGCAAGTACAGTAATTTAGATACAAATCTGTCTCTCAGTTCCTCATTACTGAACACAAAAACCTCTTCCTCTGAGTGGAAGTATAATCCCTCCCACAGCACCTGGATCTCTTTCCCTCAAAACAAAAACAAACATTAATATCTTGAAGAGTCAACACACATCACTTCAGTCTCAATCCAGGAGTCACAGCTCTCAAGTTAACTCTTAAAGAAACATTTCTGAATCACTCCATCTCTACGCCGAGCTCTGGATCCTGGACTGGATTCCAAATTACACACCACGACAGGTTTCCTTTCAAAAATAGCTGAGTTTTAAAAAGGAATTAAAGGAGCCGGCACCGTAGGACACCAGGGATAATTACAGAGTCTCATCACATCACGCTGTACAAACTAACCTAATTAAGCAGAGGGCGGCGGTGAGACGGTTTAAAAGTGAGCTGGAGGCATCTGACAGCTCTTTTGAATCACTAGTAAACACAGCCAGGAAGCTATCGCTGTGCTTCATACGCATGCAGTCAGAGGGCTGCAGTGGAGTGAAGGCAGAGAATCAGTCTCCTTTATCTGCTCATCATAGTGGAGATCATTACATTCTGCTCATCGTAATGCAAACATCTGTTATCGATGATGGTTATCAATACATATGAAAAAGCACAACGAAGGAAAGAGCAAGTGCTTCATTGGTCATTTTGAATTCAACAAAATGTATCAACAACATTTCAGCTATTCCAGCTGCAAATCTCAGTGTTTTTAACAGCAACGTACTTAGTTATTATGATGTTTCTTTTGGGATTTTTCCGCGAAAACCATCATATTCATGTCCACCTCTATGATGTGTGATATCCATTTGTTTCGATGTTTCCTCTTCGTTTTAATGCATCTGATCACGTGAGCGAGATCTTTAAAAAGAGATCATTTTCCTGAAGGCATGGTGGCTCCGACTTAAGCTGTGGCAGGAACCCTGAATCAACTTTGTTCTTACATTGAAAGAAACGTCCTGAGACCTTCTCATGGTGGCTGCTCATCGGTATGAGTTTTCCTTTAAGAGACTGAGTATGAGTTTATGCAGTTTCTTAGTTTGTTTGCGTTAAGTTGCTTCTAATAGCTTTGTTGGTCTACTGCCACATATTGGCATTTTTAAGACCTTCAGTCTGCTCTCTTCACTCTATGACATACAATTTTGTGAGGACCGTTGCACAAAACCACATTCTTAAAAGCCTGAAGGTGAGCTCTTCGGATGAAGCACTAAATGGCAACGTCCCTAAACCAGGAGATTTTGCAAATGTCATTTGAGAAGTGCTGCAGGCAGTGCAGTGCAGGCGCACGTTTCCCTCTTCTCCAGAAGTGACTGCCAGCTCTTGACAGGACACAGACAAGTCAGTGGAAAGACGTTTGGCTTGATGTTGTGCTTCCATTGGTTTAAGGGGCTGAACTTGATAAAAAACAATCAAATTGAACCAGGGTTTTATAATATATAATTAATCGTGATTAAATGGACTTTTATATTTAAACTTTAGCAGAAAATAAAAAACACTACTTGATATTATTTTATTTTGTTCATGACAGCACTTGATTCCACAGCACTTTCCTAGATGGTGGGACCTTCACTGACCCTGGCAATAAAGTTGATTCTGATTCCGATTCTTCGGAGAATGGTTTCATTTAAGTTGAATCTGCACAGATAAGCTTAAAGGTCAGTGTGGAAGTGCTCCATTCATTTCCCTGGGAAGGGAAGTTCCTACACAAGTCATCTGCGTTATCTAGACTGATTCATTGTTTTTGTCTGTAATAGATTCATCTAAATTAATCTCCTGATGGCATCATATTCATATCACATTCAATTCACTGGACATGGGACGGAAACATTTTGACAAATGCGGCTGAGGAAAACACTTGATATGTTTGGTTTGACTTGTGGTCTGTGTCGATGTGACACCATTAATGAAGCCCTGTGTCCTCGGTCGCAGGACTCCCTTCCAAACTGGCCACGCTAACAATCTCTTGCAGTGTTGTCCACAGAGACAGCGGCTCCATGGTGGACACACAAAAATACTGAATAGCAGCAGTTCACTCTTAATAACGTTCTATTTACAGCAGAGCAGCAGGACTCAACAGAATGGGGCGGAAGGTACACTGTCCACACATATATCCACTAGCTGAACTTGCATATTCCAACACCACAGGTTTCCTACCGATGATTTATCTCCATCCCATAATAGCACTAGGCTTTTAAGCAAGCAGGGCACCTCGATATGCCTGTACAGAAAATTAGACTACTGGCAGAACACCCCCAAAACAGCCGGTTTCTTCAACAGAGTCAGGCAACAATCTATGGTTTCCCTTCAGAACAGTAACCATTTACCGTCACCGTCATGCAACCGTTTTCTTGAGCTCAAAGGTGTGAAAACCGTTGCAACCAAAGCTAGTGCATGCATGTCTTGCACAAAGGTACCAAAGAATAACAAATTTGAAGGAGAAAACCGTAATGCAAAGAGGTAATAGAGAGTGTGTTATTAAAGTCCTAAACTTTTTTCATCAACGATGACATCAAACCTGGCTGCATTTCCCAAATTTTGCACCTCAAAATGCAGGAAACTGTGCTCCAGAACTATGGAACCATGATTTTGAATGCACAGAATGCCCACAGAGAAATCCAAATAAAAAATACATATATTTTTAACGCAAAGAAAAAATCCACCTCACTTTTGTTTTGCCTGTTCAGAGTCAATTCAAAATGGATCCATTCACTGCTTCCTGTGTTCAAAATAAACGTCTACTCAGACCAATAAGTTTGTTGTTATTAAGTTGTCAGTGGAACAGAACACCCTTGCTAATCCAAAACAGGCTCTTCAACTGACACGTAAGTTATACAGTGAAGACACGTGAAGATCTATAGTTCCCACGTGCCTCCGATGGACTGGACAAGGCTGGGCATCAGAAAACATGGCAAGCTATGACAGGATATATAGTGTGTGGTCAGTAACTAAATCGATCCTACTGCCAGCAGGACAGTTCGCAGTAGAGAAGGGTGACTGAGCTGCAAAAATTTGGCATGGTAGGGTGCCTGTGATACACACGCTTCAGGAGTTCAAATCATCTAACTGGGATCTAATCTTATCCCACCTGACCTGGAAAATGTGCACGTTAGAGTGGCAAATGTAATACAGTGTGGTGTATGACCTGCAGGGCAAATAAACCAGGCTTGTGTTGCCAAGGAAAACAGATCTTAAAAAAACATTCTGCAGCCAACCCCCCACAAAATGTTTCTCTTAACTAAGAGACGTGAACGGCATTAGTTTCAGGCAGCAAGACTAGCTGTGACCAGCATTGTGTTCTACAAAAATACAGTTGTGACAACGGGAGACATGTCCAGAAAAACAAAGATGGAACACCCAACAGCCAGAGAGAAGAATTCATGCTTCGTCTGTTTGACAAGTTCTTTCATCAGTATGTGTGCGTGTCTGCAGAGAGGCGGGTGGTCGGTCACCTGGGGCTGAAAGACCAGCGCCAGCTTCATTACTGCATCCATGGCTGCACTCGCTCGGCTCACCAGCTGACTTCCACCAACTTCCTTCATTTTACTCCCTTTTGATCAGAATTTGTGGTCGTGTGGCAAAGTTGGAAGCACAACCACCAGAGTGTGTGATGACATTTACAAGGGGGGACAGTATTTTTGGCAGAAAATGGCAGGGAGAACCAATTATCAGAGACTGGAGTTTTTTCGTGACTATTTCAGGAAGCCTACATTTGACTCAAAATCGTCCATGCATAGTTACCCCGGTGACAGGCAGCAACATGAGCGAAACATCAGTATGCGTAAATAAAGACGACGTAAGGTTCTGTAACGTAGACGTTCTGTTCTAACTGGTGAGTTAACAAAGGAATTACATTGAAGAATTTACACCCTAATATAAACATGGTCACATTTCAAGGAGCTCAGAAGGCTTTAACCTCCTTTACCAAAACATTTTGTTGATATTTGATTTTATATTTTAGATAGAGTCAAAGACAATTTGCCACTACCAACAGTGCAAGTGCTGGTCTAAGCAGAATTTATATATATACACAAACAGTATATAGCAGCGAGGGGGTCATGTTTGGTTGCAGGTGCCTTTGGAGTGAGTGTACGTTTAGCAAGCTGTCTTTGCTGTCTTGGGGTCCATTGGGGTTTTGTAAGTGCTGATGTTGTCTTTATTCATCGACTTCTTATGGAAAAAAAAGGCTTTGAACAAACTGATAGCCTCATCCTACACAAAATCTTGAAAAATCGGGTATAATAACGTGTTTTGAGCTGCAGGTGAGTATTTCATTGGACTCCAAGAACACATACGTGATTTAACACTGAAAATAACAGCAAAAGCAGGTTGAAGTTTGAATACACGGTGCAACTAGTTCTGCAGCAGACTGGTGATTATTGGGGCGCACAAGGCTGAGGACAGTTATCAGGAGTCACGTGAACTGATGGTGACGGAGAAGCGACACAGCTGCGATTTTGAATCAACATCAGCAAAGCCAGACACACGTCTCGAGTACTTACGTCGATCATGTCGGAAACATCGTGGATGTAATATTTTGCAACAACAGCATTCGTCGCTGCCAGGTTCAATAAATAGTCATTCCGGGCCTTTGTGCATTTCAGCTTATTCTCAGAGTACTTGGCTTGTCTCTGGAGGGACAGAGAAAGGAGAGTGCAGATGAAAAACGAGGGGAACGGCCAAAAACAAGCAGTGCAGAAGCTTTCGGTGTGTGTTTAGGAAGCTGCAGCTTGGGGACCGAAAGACACAGCGATGACAAAAACATTTGCACAGTGAGACTTAAGCAACGCAGCCTCCGGATATTAGTGTGATAAGTAATGCGAAGACTTATTCTGTACATAAATAAAGTGAGCTGCTGTGGATGGCATAGATCATTTATACTGTAACAGGATTTGATCATCCAGATTATGAATCTCTCAGGTTTTTGTTTTTACCTGCACATTTATTGCTTTTATTCTGCTGAGCAAGGGCCATGAAAGCCAGTTCAAATCTCCGTGCATGCCTGTGAGCACATTAATATTCTTGTTTGGACCAATCTCTGAAATTGTTGAAGAGACACATGGGTCCAAAACTTCAGCCTTCAATATATGTGTCATTAACTGAATTGACAATAGCACAACACACAAAAAAAACATCTTAAAATGGAGCTATAATCATCCATGTTCTGTGCTCTGTTGCACTCAAGGCCCAGGGGCCAAATCCAGCCCCTCCACCCTGCAAGTACTGTACATTTATGTGGTACGAGAGCATTAAAATCAATTAAAATAAAATAAATAACTTAAATCCAATGCTAATCAAAATCGAAATCAAAACCATAACATCACATCTACATTTTTTTTTTATTAAAATAACATTCAACCAGTTGCGAACTTCAAGGTGTCAGGTTAGAAAGATTCCTCCAAATCCCATCATCCTCACCTTCTCTTTCATCTTCTCGATCTTCCTTGTTGTGCTGCGCCGTGGGGGTCTGTCCTCATGGCGGAGGAGGTTGACATTCAGATCTCCAGACTTGAAGAATTGCTTCTCCTCCTGTTTCTCAGCATCTTTCAACTTGCTCTCAGCACTGATGCTCTCTGTGTGGTACATGTGGTACGTCTTCATCACCTGTAAGACAATAAGCTCGGCTCATCATCATATATCTACCACCAGTTCAATATAGGGAGAATACTATCGATAAAACACTGGGCCACTCTTTCACACTGCACCTCAATGGATATAAAGATGACAACAACTGCAACCTGCCTTGACAACGTTCCCCTTCCATTCAGTTCAAGACCATTAGCTTGCAGAGTCTTCCTCACGCTGCCCAGCACTTTATGCTAATTCTTACACGGCAAACACAAAGCTACAGACACTAGAAAAACTGCTGTTCTCACTCACCGCCACAACGTAACCCCAAAATAAGCTGACAGAACACAATCTGTGACATTAACAGCACAACAACGCTTGACTGAGTGCAATCTTCTTCTGCTGCTGCCGAGAAGATACAGAGCAGTACAGCGCCACTAACAGGACTGGCATGTGTACTACATCAAGTTGAAAATGAAAAATCCCCCCGGACCATCACATAACAATTTTCTGACACATTAAAAGGAAGAAAAAAAACGAGGTTAAACAAAGTGGGCCTTTGACATCGTGGTAAACATAATACTGATGCAAAAGAGTGAATACAAGTAAGTATGAAGAACAGAAAAGGACATAAATGACAAACGTATTTGACCACAGGACTCAAACACATTCATCACCTTATTAGCAGTGCAAAATCTAGTTCATTGCTAAAAAAAAGTCATTATAATTTCAAAGTAATGTCCATTTTTCAACAACGTACTGCTCCAAGAATCTAGAGGCTGCAACCTTAACCCATGTCAGATGTCTGTCCCCTCCCTGCGGACCTGTAAATGAGTGTCCAGATGTGCTTCTTCAAACACCATAAAGTCTTTTAAAGCTTCCCAGAACCCCCAATAAGACTGTGATGAAGGAAGCAATGGCTGCTTGTTGTACCCATGATGCTTTAAATTAGATTTGATATCTATTATTTGTCCCACAGCAATGATGATGCGATGACTTCAGAAGACATTATGTTCCCATGCCTCCGATCATAAGCATTCAAACTGAGCTTAATGAAGCAGTCTATTTTCCGAGTGACAGCAGCGACAATACAGCCACGGCACCAGTGGGGAAATAAATGAAGGTGTCGCAACCGCTGCCGTGACCAAGAACCAGCAGATGTTTGCAGGAAGCCTGAAGCTTAGGCAGCCAACACAGGAGGTGGTGTGTTTAGTTGTGCGCTCTGACA
The DNA here is from genome assembly GCF_027744825.2 of Synchiropus splendidus. Taxonomy (NCBI): domain Eukaryota; kingdom Metazoa; phylum Chordata; class Actinopteri; order Syngnathiformes; family Callionymidae; genus Synchiropus; species Synchiropus splendidus. Next base: position 2,272,750 of record NC_071339.1, read on the forward strand.
GCTTTGAGCCATTTCCTCCTAAGACGACTCTGAGCTGGTGAATGGCCTCCAATAGGGAACGTTTCCTTCTTAATAAATGCAAAGTCGAGTGTATATATTTCTGCCTAAATCCCAACAAAGCCACGTATGTGTGTGCGGAGGGTTTAAGATGAAGTTGCAAATCTCTCTGGAGAGCTTCGCTATACAGTACATTATACAAAACATACAGTATATATGCCAAATATAGGTGGCAACCTCGCTTGCTGGAAATCACTTCCCTCCGTCGACAACACTCACAAAAGATATCTGGAAAATGGGTTACCTGATACCTTTAGATGAGGACCTTCAATGGCCATGTTTTCCATTACATTCATTGATGCTGTAGTGGGGTGTGATGTCCACTTTGAGACCAAACCTCTTTTAAACTTTCCTAACATTTGACTAAAATAAAAAGATGAACTTCTTTATATCACTGAAGAATCACGATCAGCTCAAGTAAATTTCACAACTCAAATATCTGAAATGCAAACTTCTCATTTCCTGAGCAACAAAAGACATTACCCTTATCAAAGGCCAAAACTTCGGTTTGGTTTGACGGACCTGCTGCCCTGAGAGTACTTTTTTTTCACAAGTGAGAAGAACACCAGACAGAGAACATGAGAACAAAGTACACGATCAGGAGATAAGATAAAAGCCAGAGTGCAAAAAAGATATTAAATCAGTGTAACAGGAAATTAAAACCCTTTGACGATACAAGATCTACAGATTTTTGCTTATATTAAAGGTTTAGCTGGGAGAAAATGATTTTAAGAATAATGTCTCACACGTTTCAGCTCAGACTGAGAAACAGCCAGAGTTTCAAATGGGATTTCACAGTTCCACTCAGCCAAGGAAAGTGAAGTTCCCAGAAGGCAACAGGCATTTGACCACGCTATTGATTTAGCCATATCTGGATAATAAAACACTAACAAGATTGCAGACATAAAAGAGTGTTTTTATTACCTCAGTATGTGGGTCATTGAGGGGAGGATTCCCACAAGAGTCGTGAGTGAAATACTACTTTGAACCTGCTGGCAATCATGAACTACAGAGAGGACTGTGGACTGGACGGTTTCTGCCAAGTTACTGGCCCAGTGATGAGTCACATTTCCTTCAATAATCTTGTGTATGAAAATGTCGCGAGACATGTCACTAAAACAATCAGCAGCCTGTCTTACTCGTCCAAAACAGCAAAACGTCCCCAGTAGCTTCGGAGTATGCAAGTAAAGTATGCGAGTGAAGTCAAGTACAGTAGAAATGGCCACACACCACAAGACAAAACAGAAGAGAAGTGAAGGGAGGCAAAACATATACTGAACAAAAAAGCAAAATAAATAACATTGAGTAGAATCTGATCACTACTCTGTGTGAACATGAAGTCTTACGTACAGTGTAGAGTTCATTGGTGACCTTAACCAGTTCCTCGTGCATCTGTATTCCTATGTCTTTGCTCTGAAACACAAAAGGCAAACAAGTTAGGGGGTTCGTAAATGCCACACGACATAGGGGCCAGTATGTTACGAGGACAGAGCGTACAATTTAAAACAGGATGGTGTTGGTGTTGAAGCTCGCCAACCACATAGCATCAAAACGGTTGGGCCCCACTTAGACAGGGGTTTGACCGGGCAGAACCCAGTTGGGCCACAGTCGCGCCCCGCTTGGACTAGCCCTGGAGCAGGGAGAGCCCCAGATGGGCCCCGACTGAGGTGTAGCTGGTGCCCAGATGGGGCCGGGATGGATGTGGGAGAGCTGACATGGGCCCCACTCTGCCCACACTTGGGCTGGGGCTCAACCAGGAAGTTGGGCTCGGTGAGGCTGAGCTGGAACAGCCCAGGTGAGCCTAACATGCGCTGCGGCAGGTCGAGAAAAAACACTTTTAATTTTGTCAATGGAGAGTCAAGAGGTCAAACCGCTGCTAAAACAACATCCAATTAAGAGCAAATACATCCAGCGCAGGCAGAGCAGCCACCACGGTACAGAGATCTGCTGTTTTTCATGGATTTCAGACATTAAATCCAACTAAAACAAGCATCAGAGGGATGTCATAAATAGGGGGATCCTCCGAGGATTGGAGCAGCTGGTGAATGGTGCTTGTACGCATCAGTGGTTCTGAGAGGAGCCAGACTGCAGCATGTACTGCAGAGGCTGCAGGGAAGCGTGGCGGGTTCAGAGAGAGCAAGCAAATATGATGTAATACGCTGCAATAGCTCCGCCGGGTCAGATAAGAAGCTTTTCAGAAACATCAAGTGAATACAACCATTAACCACTGGTTTCATTTTTAAGAGTCCTCAATAGTAGAGTCAGTCTGGGAATGGAAAAGAGTATTTTACACTGTACGTTTAGTGCATACAAACATCAGCATATTATTGATCAATATGAATTGCATATGAATATTAACGCTTTTACCTTCCTGTCATTAGCTACATGTCCATTTTATTAAATTCAAGTATAACATTGTATCATCCTGACCTTACGTCACATAAGTGAAATGTTCACCACATGCAGTGCAGAATTACCCAGACGTGCCTTTCGTTTCCGAAGACACTTGGACTTCAAAAAGCAAGCACAAAACTGAACTTGATTTCAACAAAAGGGATTTGGAAGAGCACGTCAAGGGCAGTGTGTAAGGACATCCAGCTTTCTTTGCACGCAGCAGTTTACTCATTATTTGACAATAAGAGCAGTAGCCTACGGCATCTTACACTTGTGTGTGTGTGTGGGTGTGTGTAGTTTAGCGAGTCAAACAACAAACAAACCTTTCTAATTAAAATTTTTCTCCCACTCAACAGGTCCAGTAGCAATGTAGAAACAATTAGGCACGTCACGTTTGGGCGAAAAAAGGCACAATGTAAACAGTGCAGCCATAAGTTCCGACCTACCACACCCAACATAACTGCATCACTTACAGCAATTTCCTTGTTATTCTCTAGAAAACACCTGTGAAAGCAGAAAATAAGGCGTGGAAGCGAACGCTCCTTTCTAAAAAAATATAATTACCTGTACCAACTTTCTCTAACCACTTCTTTTTCTTGGTTTTCATGCAGTCACAGGTCAGATTGGATTTAAATAAATAAAACATCCTGTTTTACAACTGTGGACACAGGCAGGCAACAGGCACCATGAGACTTATGGGGTTATGGCAACGTTCTGTGCCATAACCCCCCCGTGTTTGTATAAGACCTCAGTCATCTGTGCTATGTGCTGAGAAGGAGCCAAAGTTTACCGTCGACTCCTGTGACAATTTTCTACCTGGATGGTAACACCATTAAATTATCATCACTACCACAGGTTCTGTTTTCCGGGGCACAGAGAAGATGGTAAATAACCAATAAAGCTCCTCAAGTTAACAACCTCTATAGTGTAAAATATATTCACTAGTGCATGTACAGTACTTCTGAACACTGTACGCCTCATACAATGTGCTAATGTAACCGATGTGCTGAAGGCCAGATGACGGGAAAACAATCTAGAATTGAGATTTTTATACACAGAACCAACTTTATAATGCATATTTCATGTTTCAAAATTCACATTCATCACACTTTTTCTTTTTCCATTTTGCCATTTTTCTTTATTTCAACAATTTTTACTTTAATTCATGATAGTGTTGTCATTTTCATTGACCTCAAAATAGTCACCGCGTACTGGCAAACAAATGAAGAAATAGAAGCCTCTCACAAAGCCTCCAGTTCCATAAAACACTCATTGAACATGGATTTACTGAAGACGGGCAACGGCTCGCTCCACTCCTTGGAGCAAGACAGATTTATGGTAAACAAACTGACCTTTTTAAACATGCGTATGACGTCCTCGCCGATCTGAGCCAGTCGGACGATGACATTGTTGGTGTAGATGTCACTGAGAGTAGCATGGTCCCGACTCTCCCGTCTTGTCTGGTTCAGCACCAAGTACCAGCAGTTAACTGAGGACAAGAGATGCTGGTCTTTCCTGGGAAACGAGAGAGATCACAATTGAATGAGAATTCAACCAACAATTCAGCTTCACACTAACAGATAACATTTCAATTAAGCACAGTCGGGTCCTGCCATGTTGATCCTTCCCGAACCACCTGCTCACTCAAGTTCTGTGGACACAGAAGCAAACAGAGACAGACAATCCCATCAAACCCCTTTATGAGTCTGGGTTCCGTCTGAGCCGTGATCAATCAACTAAGCCAGCGGAAAAGAGGAAGAGAGAGAGAGCGAGAGAGAGAGAGAGAGAGGCGTATGGGAGCGAGAAGGAAGAGAAGCAGAGCAGTGCGGAGGATAGAATTTCACTGGAGAACACAATGGATAAGATGAAGCAACATCAAAGGAGCCCTTATGGAGGTTTCCATAATGCAAATCGCAGCTAATGAACAGATCGCTCGTAAAACTGCTTTCACTGCCGTTTCTTCAGCAGGCTGCTGCCCTGCACACATCAAAGATCCAGGCATTCGCTGGCCTTCACCTTGTTACGAACCAGGGCCTCAGCCATTTTGGAACATGAACTCATACGCTGGGTTTGTTCAATGAATTGTATTTCAATCCAGTCCACGATTGTGGCTACACTGACTACACTGCCGATATCTGTTTGTAGCCCAGGTTCCACATTTAACAAAGCAGCATGTGACTGCAACATGTCAATCATTGATTTGTTCTCAGCCCCCACTGTGGCATATGCAAAGCAGCCACTTAAACAACCGGTTCAACCGTTGCCATCCATTATTAGTCACATTCAATTCACAGGGTTATGATGGTATGACACGTCGGGGGAAATAGAGAGGGACATTAAGACTTTTGTTTGTGCTCTGTAAATGTTTGTTGCATCTCATATTTACAGTCGACATAAATAAAAAAAACATACAGCAGTCTGACATCATCACCAGCGGCCGCCACGAGTCGATCGGATACTTAAACCTGTACACCTCATATGGCAGAGGCGTGATCAACATTTGAGCTCTACAAAACTATTGCTGGCACTGACAAACCAATGCAGCATCAAGTTAGTAACGTGTTAATTTGTCCAGCCTTAGTACATGCAACACACACATCGATCCTCTCTACTTACGCTAGCTTATTTCCTGTGTAGTCCCCGCATTAACCAAATGCCTTTGGGTATAGCTGTCTTTGGATGGCTCCATGCCATCAGTGTTTACACACAGGATGTATCATTAGCATGCAGGAGGCAGGAGACAGGCCCTAAGCCTTTCTTGAAGAGGAGGAGACTGAAGCTTTCTGGCATCCCATTACATCTGTCTTGTCAGGTAGAGCGCTGACTGATCGTCCCCGTGGCTTTCAAAGCTCCCAGCCAACACCTCTGAGGTACACAGAGCCAGATTTTATAATACTCTGAAGTTAAATGGCATCAATTCAAAATTAGCATGGGACTCACACCACAAAAATCCACTGTCTTTCTTGAGTTAAATAATTGATTACACCGCACTGCGTATGCACATTCCCAGGCACCGTACATTTTTTCACCGACAGAGATATTATCTAATGTCGTACACGCTGTCTCATAGACATACAGGATTCATTGACCGTACCGAAACCTTTGTGATCAACAGCTTTACTACTTAACCAAAGCTGTGCAGCAACAGAGAACATCTGATCGGTCAGACACACAGGATATGGGCCAGAATCTATTAGGACTGGGACAGTATGTCTCTGTCCTGAGTCGTTTATATGGGTGCCAATTCGATTTATATTGAGATTTTGATTGGCTGCAATTCAACTACTACTGCTATTTGAATTTCATTTCCTTATAACAGCAAAAGTTGAATCATACAATTCTAGTCATGATATACCAGGGACTGTTACAAAAAACAACGCATTCAAGGTTTCCCACAGAAAAATGTATGGTTAAGGTGATGACCTTGGAGGCATTTGTGTATTTACAAGGAGTGCAATATAAATATACAAAGCCCTTCTTGTGCAATAACAAGGTAGAAGAACACCTGATATCTGTAAAATTTGGGGGCTAAACCGTTTCAGTGATTGACAGTGTGTGTCATCATAGTCCTCTGTGGAGGCGCAACAGTCGAAAACACAGCTGAAGAATTAAATTAAACACACAAAGATTGATCAATGCTCACATGCAAACCGATCCAGCGAGAGTTGAGGGTCGTGCCAAGATGAAGCCACGAGAACCAAATCATCTGGCTGATCTACAGGTCACCAAAGAGCAAACCCTCCCCACCAGAGCTGTGTCTCCAAATCCTATCCATGTAAACCAAAAACAGGACTGGAGACAAACCCTGGTGGAGACCAACCCCCACTGCAAACACATCGGACTTGCACCCAAGGGTCTGGACACAACTACACTCCGGGAAGACAGAGATTGAACCACCCTCATCAATGATCAACCTAGCTTCATGAAAAGTTTTGCTTTCAACACACAGAACCCACAATAATGTTTGTCCCACTGCTCTGGTCGTGGTTGAACTGAGAGACACCCTTTAATCACACTAGCTGTGAGTCAATTTGTGTGAGCAGGATTTTCTGAAGCAAGAGCACACTTGTGTGTTCCATGCAGGCGTCTAATCCTCTTCACACTGGCTGTGCCTTATCAATGAAAGAGATGAGAGAGGGAAAACCCAACGCCGTTCAGAAGAAGAGTGGGCGCACACCTCCTCAGCTTTGGTGGCCGTTACATTGTTGACTTTCACTGCATTCACAGTGCCAACGTTTAAGAACTGACAGCTGCTGAAGCAGAGAGGAACACACATGAAAGAAGAGAAACGGCCAATCGCACTTTCATCGGTTGGATTTATTGTTTTCACAACAGCAGGTCATGCTCCGCCAAACCACAGAAGAGAGATGGATCTTTCACCAATAAAAAAAAGAAAGTGCTCATGCTCTTAACATGTGGCGGCCTTTCAAGGAAAACAGAGGGTTTTTTTCTAAAACAGCCTCAGTGACCATTTCTTTTTGCATTTTAAATTGCTCCCTGATGTTTGCCTGATTTCTGGGAACACTCCACATATCAGACCAAAGTATCGAGACCTGTGATTAATGTCAACAGTAGAGCTGGCTGTTTAATCAAGGTGCGCTTCTGGTTAATTGCAACAGCTGACACTAAAAGATTAGCGTTGGAGGGAAGTCTGAATGTAGATTTGAATGTTCCACCCTGAAAAACGTTAAGTCCTGAGGCATGTTCAATGCACATTTCTAACATGTAGAATCACAAGAGTGTCATGAACAAGAAGATAAGAAACTATCAAATGACTCAAATATGGCACTACTTTATGGTGCGAGACTGTGTTGATATTTGAAGTCCACTACATCAATATTTAGTCAATAAATGCTTGGAAATATTAGTGCTTCAGAGTTCATTGAAGCTTCCAGCCAGGGGTCGGCAGCTAGTCATTCGACTTCCCCAGTCAACAACTTGTAGTAGACAACCAGATCGAAAGCACTGAAGCACAGACAGAACATTCAACAATATGATGGTTGAAGGTGTGACACCCACAGCATTCAGTCAATTGGAAGATGTGTGTCTACAAATATTACAATATATATTGACATACTTGCAGGATCGCAAGTGATATTGTGATATTTCATACTGTCAGTGCTGGATTCACACCAGATTCCTGCAAATGCACAGATTTTATCCCTTTGCATACCAGGCACCAATTTATTTTTTTCGAGATTATTATTTTTCATTGTAACCTTTCACACCTGCAACATTATTTCGCTATAAAAAACGGACTGTGGTTGATTCCTCCAATGTGTTGCTTGCTATGACTACACATCCGACCATGATGTAAATGAAAATCCCATGATAATAAGGTCATTTCTTGCTGTTTATTCACACCAGTATCAGTGTGCAAGAGAAAAGTAAGAAGAAAAAGTAAGAAGTAAAAGATGACATCATAAAGCTTGTCCCCTCACAAACCACTATTGACAATGATTGTGCAAGATCTGTGGTATTTATTTCCGTTATCAGAAGCTGTTCACTGAAACCAACGCTGGCTTCAAGTCAAAACTTAGGTCAGACCTTCAGACGGTCACTCCCAGGACTCCAGCTCAAGCTAAGCACATTACTGGTCATAAAACATCAACAGACTATCCCAACAAGAAATGTATCTGGAAGCTTTTGTACACCTCCAGGGCTCGTGGACAGTGAGAAATGAGCTGATGCAGTATATCATGGTCAAAACGCAGAAAGACCTTTTGGGGCTCGTTTTTTACTGTGGCATACAGGAGGTAAACTAGAGGAGCAAAATGATCCTGGGAGCCGCGGTGTAGCTGCAGTGGCTGTAAATCACTTTGGCATCCGGCTTGCTAATGAATCTGCACTGGAAGATTCCAGCCAACGGGGCTGTGATCCAGCACATATGGAGTCTGCACTGGCCACAGTCCATTGGGTTTTACTGCCCCGATGATCACTCCAGAATAATAATAAGTAACGAAAACTCTGGCCAGCATTAGGTCAAGAAGACTTCAACACAACCCAGCTTGGACAAACTATGGCAAAGCATCTGAAAGATGGAAGGAAAAATAAACCTTTGTTTGTTCATAAACAACAGCAAAAAGTGTTTTCTGACAGGAGGGGAACGATGGCATGAGTGATCTCCCAACAGACAGGTGTGCTCTCCACAGAAGCCTTTTAACTTGTTGGGCAGTTTTATCTGATTGAGTGGTTTTAGTGAATGTGTATTAATAACACGATTAAAGTTGCAAACGTTTAAAGTAGCACTGTGGCCAAATATCAACGGGGGCAACAACATTTGAGCAGCAGGGATTTCCCCACCTTCCCTTTCTTCTACTACTTCAGCTTTTACTGGCAAACCACCATGGAGAACAGAGTCACAATATGGTCACTATTCAGCAAGGGAAAGTTACAAAGGACCGTGCATTGCAGGTAGCTCAGGCAGGGCTGTTTCCATTGGTCCCTTCTGTATTTTAGGACAATCCATAAATATAGCTCCGATATTGAAGTAATACAAAAATAAAATTCAGCTGTTCTTGATATTCTAACACAAACACAGTGTGCATCATCATCCATTTTAACAGATGGCTCATACAAAATATATATGTTATGACAGCATCAATGGTTGTGGTGCATTATAAGGATGATTAACAGGAGTGCTCTCCACCAGTCATAAAAATAGACATCATGGAATTATGTTGGGGGCATAATATCAGGAATGGATGATCATCATGTCACCCACAGATTATTTTGTATTTGTGTTCTTTGTTATTAGTTATTTGCAACATGTATATATAAGGTAGAATCCCTTTATGTTGAATGACAGCACAAATTCAGAGCTAGAAGCAAACACCACAGTTCGACATCAGCACATCATGCTGCGAGGACCACCAAGCTTTGTGTCAAGTGTAATTGTATCTGTAATAGTCTCTGAGGATTGTTGTTTTTGCTAGCACACGTCAGTGTGGAAGAGATCAGTCCTACAGTCTAAAGGTTAAGCCAGCGTGTCGCAGCAGCAGAGTGTCTGTCTACTGTCAGGCGATATGGACACACAGGACTTGTAACTTGGACCTGCTCGCACAGCTGGACACAATTATCCCCCACTAAAAGACATCCACACCCATTTTTCAGATGTAAACAAATGTTATTTTATAGTGGGAATGTTAAACAATCCAAAAAATGATCTACTTTTGCATATTCTAGAACCTTCTTTTTTTGTTTTCTATAATTGTGTGAAGACATTTTGAGTGCCAAAACGTATGGCAGCACAACTAGAGGATTCGCAAACAAAACGTTAGGTTGAAATATATGGTTCAAACAATGAGGGGGAATACGAGCCATTCATTAAAAATCCTTGACCTGTTTCAGGTCCTGTTGTCGCAACAAACTGAATTCATTTGATGAAATTGATGGGATATTTAATACGGATGAAAATGTCAAAGTGTCTCCCAACTTTATTTAAACTAATTTGATAATTCCTGGTGGAGGTTTTCAATGGTTTCTTCGAGTCATGAGTGTAACATTACTAGTACAACTTTGTATTGTTGTTATTCACTGCCCTTTCATTTGATCCTGTTTGAAAAAAGATATTTCAAAACAGTTGGACATTCCTTTCAAATTTGAATATTTTCATGCTCTACAGAGATTGACTTACTTGAACTGCTGATGCTCCCTGGAGCTACGGATTTTGGAGGAGAACCTTTCAGCCAGCTTCTCTAAACTCCGAGAATATTCCAGATCAATCTCGGCCTTACGCCGAAAGAACTCCTGCAGGTCCTGGAGCAGTTGGATGCGAGACTCAGACTGTTGCTCCAGGCATTTGAACTGCTCCACGAGCTGGTTTCGAATCTCTGCAGGGCAAGACACATGGATCACAGGGTCAATGAAACATGAAATATACATACAGTTTAATGACCAACACTGGTTAATAAAGGCCTTCACTGTAAGCATGCACAAAAAAAGCACAAAAAAAAATTCAGAATATGAGTATTTTTCCGACCAACTTCCAAGTATCCTACTGCATGCAATAGTCCATGCATTTTCTACAGTGTATCCCAGGTTAGGTCAGAGGTGCAGCAGCCGAAGTAGAGAAACTTCACTGAAATATTGAGCAGCAAAACACTATAAAACTTCATGCTCATCTTATCAGATGCACATAAGTCAGTTGCACAACCAAAGGATTAGCTGCATAAGCAGCACCATTTCTAGTCCTGAAAATCAAGGTAGATTTTATTCTCTGACAATCAGAGTGAATATGTTGTAAAAAGCAGAAGAGGAACAAAGCAATGTTTGTGCTGCTTAACAATGTCGCATTCAGTGGCATAGAATGCTGTGTGACTTCTACAGAAGAAGAGGAAGTTCTAAACCAACAAGCATTTGAAAGGACCACAATGTTTTGATCATGGATTTAGATCTGAGTCAGGTCTCTTTAAACTGTTCCCCCAGACAGAATGAAAGAATTTTGTACAATGTGAGAGTCAGAAATACAGTTAGACATATCGCCGCATTCTTCAGGAAAGTGTTAGACATCTAGGTATTTATACCACAGAATGTAATGTAATGTGATGTACTCATACAGTTGTTTCCCAACGACAAATTCATCCATTCACTCTACATATGAGTGTCATCCGTGGGCAAAATAGTACTTCATCAGTGGCCCATATGTTTTCTGCGTTCATCACTGTATCTCCAGAAAGCCACCTTCTTTTCATGTTGTTGTCTGGGAACCTCAGTGAGAGGACGCCATTAGACTGTAACTATTTGTTCAAAGTAACTCAAAAGAAAGGGGTTACTTGTGAGTGTAAATTGATTAAGAAGAAGCGCCAAATTGAAGCAGAATAAACAAGGGTCCAAACATTCATTCACTGTCAGCAGCATCAACCAGTGTGGCAGAGTTGCACTGAGTGAGACTCAGCAGTCCATCACAGACAGGCGCCCAGTTACATACAGTAACCTCATATACAGTCTAGTGTAAGAGTTAGAGATTACTTCAGCTGATTTTTCTTACCATTTTCTGACCATGAGGGTTAGTACTGCATCTACAACAGAATGTTCCCCACAAGCTTATACTAAATTTTAAATAAGAAGGGGGTATCACTTCCTGGTAAAAACGAATCTGGAGACATCAGCTGAATTTAACAAACCCATATTCAGTAATGTGATATGAAGTCAAGTCTGCAAGTCAACTGTTGTCAATTGTTAGTCACAACAAGACTTAAGGATGCTACTAACAAATCTGCATTAGAAAAGCTGAGGAGAGTTTGGATATTGAATATTCTAACCACAAAAGCCTGACACTATTATTAATTTGTCTTTTGTACATTGAATTGCTATGATACACATCCTTTGTTGTGATGAAAACAAGCCTCTACTACACAGACCGTGAAAACCACTACGGACAAACAATAATCCACAGCTAAAATGACTTGCTTGTACAACTGAGCCTGCTTGGAGAAAAAATTCTCGCTCTCAATTTGTCACCATAACAAGCACACGACTGGTGCGCGTGACCTACATTTGAAAACCCCTCCTGGTCAGGCAGAGCTGTGGCTGCTGGTTCAGAGTTCACAATGGTGAAAGATGAAAGTCTAAAGTAGTCATTGACTCCCCATGAGCTTTACACTTGGCACTCTTTCCTCTTGCGGGTTCCTGCCGTGGCGTTGTTTTGGGCTTCTTCAGAGAACATGTGGTGGCTACACTGTGTGTACGATGTTGGCTGTGATATGTTATCCGCAAGCTTTTATAGGGCGCTAAGCTCATGTGGGATTTGGGGGACGTCCATGGATAAAAGAAAGGGCTGCAATAGTGGTTTACCGCAGAGGGAAACTTGCTGCCTGTGGCTGAGGACGCCACGAAGAGAAAGGACTCCCTGGGAGAACATCACAGTCTGACTTCAAATGACAAGCAGGCTTAGCTTCAAGAGGCACTAGATACAAATGAAGCATCACAATTAGGGATGAGAGATTTAAAGATGACTGCATCCAGATATGAGATTTCAAGACGTTAATTTCGCAACCTGAATTTCCCCCACTCACATGACTGTAAAGCTACGGCAATGGCAAACATTTCTACAACTGAGAGCAACCAAACAAGAGCTAAGGCCAGCCAGCGGCAGACACCCGACTTTCTACGTCCTTTTGTTTGTTTGTTTTTATTTGAAGTTTTCTTTGGGATTTTTTTTACTTGGTGTTCACATGTCTGTATGACTGAAGAACAAAAGGGGAAAAACCGATTTCAAATATATCAAATAGACTATAGTTGTTTTATCAAGAAACAACAAACTTCAATTGGTGGTTGGTCAATTTGGACTTTTTCAGCTAAATTGAAATTTCCTCTTCTTAGACATTGCAATGCCTGATGCAGTAAAGTAAATATATAATAATAAGTAATACAGGAATAATATCAAAACTAATATGAAAGCAATCGATTCAAACTGATATTGGAAAAAAAGAGAGACAATGGACTGAGGTCAATAGAGGAGAAGAAGAGAGAAGGCTGAGAAGGACAATCTGTGACATCTATAGTGAAAGCTTCAGAGGAGAGTTGACGTGTTGATGTACAATTCTGCGACTGATAAAAAGGCAGAAGGCATGGTTAAAATATGCATGAGAGAAAAACAGTTTTTCCTTGGGGAAAATGAGTGTACCAGAGGGACATCTGTGGAGAAGTGTGAAGACCAGGAATTGGTTCAAAGTGTTGCAGTTAGAATCAAGTCATTCAAAATCTCAGGTGGAATATTAGAGCGCTCCTCATATCACTCAGCACAAAGGTACTCACAAACCAAAGTCATCAACAACATCCCGTCCTCAGCGCTACCACAAAAACCAAGTTCAAATGAAATCAGCCAGAGAGCAATGATCTTCCTCCACGCAGACCACAACTCTCTATATGAATGAGCAACCCCGTAGTGACTCCACTAATTCAGGTTCCAGTCACTGAACTCATCTGGCGCTTGACTGTAGTGCTCTAATCCCTCAATGATGTATGCAATATTGGCTCTTGGCGGGCGGGCCCCTGAGGTCGGGGCCACTGCTCCTCCGTCTCCTGCTGCCTAATTGGCCTCTAACGGTGCAGCACATGCACACGGAGATAAGACAACAGGGCCACAGAACAAAAATCAATAGCCTTAAAGACAAGAACCGACGGTGCATCCAGCAACAAGGTGACAGCTGTCAATCGGGTAATCTGGGTAATCAGATTTTCTCCTGGACCATCTCTCAAAGGGAAGCAAAGATGGTTCGCACCAAAGAGTCCAGCCACAGTTAAAGCAGCATGCCGTCATTTGTTTTTGGCTCCGCCACTGGTTACTTAGTGTAATAGCCAAGAGTCGTGAGAACCGTGTCACCACCACCTGTTTGGCATTCAACAGTTAAACATTGTGTCACCAGTGGCAACATACACTACGCATGAACGGTATACTCGCAAAGCAAATTCTAGATTTTTTGTTTGTGACGTCAGGCATCGGGCTCTGTCTGAGACAGACAAGGCAGTGACGTCCGTCCACACGGATACACTGACCCAGTCTTTATCCGATCCAGGAGCCAGTTTCAAAAACAGATATTGTGACCTACGACACAGAACCTGTGCAGACACCACTTGTCCCAGTGTACAGGGCCCAAATTTATTGTACTCTTTGTTTAATAAAATGGCCAGCGGAGAGTAGCGTGTTGCCTGTCTATATATAAAATAAAGTATCTTTACAGCATTTGATGAGACAGCAAGGATCAGTAAAGGCAATTAATGACTTACAAGTGCAAGAGTCACATCCCTATTTCAATATCTATATTGGTAGAATGATGCATGTGCAGAACATTGCAGTGTTTGTTTTCATCATTACTTGATGTTGGACCTATTCAGAAGTGACGTTACAAATTCTTGTGCATTTTTAGAATTCAAAAACCTTTCTATGGCGTAGATTGCACCGCTGCACCTGGGGTTTATAGACCAGAGTTGCTTCTGTGTGAACAAATTCTATTTTCTTCTTTCATTTAGGAGGCTTAGTGCGCTTTTATAGTACGGAAATTACAGTAGTAGCTATACCGTTCAACAGTCACGTATGTCATTTACACAACCTAATGCTGCAGTATACTACAGTATATTACTATACCTGTAAGTAAAACATATTATTATGTAAATAGGTGAAGTCAAGAGAATAATTCAATGTACTCTGTACTTGCAGAGTAACATCGTGGTCTAATGAAGCAATATTAGCTGTCTCAAACATGTTAGATCAACAGAAGCACAGTGAGAAAACCAACGTTAGGGCTTTCTGAGATGACACTATGAACCCCACAAAATACAAGGGATAACATCATGGCAGCCCTGTGTTTGTCGAATGCTGATTGTAGATGGATCCATCAGGTACAAGCCAAAAAAAACAGGGTCACACCCTTCAAAGTAACTGTCCATCATTGCAGCATTCAAGGATGATTCTCTGCAGCACCAGCCTGAGCGAAGTTGCCATGGCAACACAGGCGCGCGCGAGATGAGAGGGAGCCGCTTCTTGGCGAGGATGTGAGAGCGTTATATAGGTGGATGGTGGCGACACTGATGGCTGAGGCATACGGAGGGAGGCCAAGGTGAAGATGTGACATTTTAAACACACAGCTTTTCCTTGTTTTGACAGGATTTTAACGGCAAAAACAAGTTTTGTTTTAAACACTCAATGAGTCAAGGCAAAGGCAAACCCCTAAGTAGGCTATCATTAAGGCCATCCAAATTAGAAGCCTGTGCTACTTTCACTTCAAGTGGTTTTGGGATTCAATTACTGCAAATAGGTGCGTTCTAATTATGTGACCGGTTCATGAGATAATCTTCCAGGTCTTTGCAGTGTCAACTTCGTGAATCACTTTATGGAGAACCTTCTTTTTACCTTGTGATTTAGACTTCCCGTCATCCCACATTCAAACATGTAACTTACTCTCACTAAATCCTCATGGTAGACGGGGAAAAAAGCCAATTTCTACTGAACCCGGTGGATGTCAATTTTGACCCCGATGCTGATTTTAATTCACAAGAACACTGCTTTAAGACGATGGGACTCACCAGCAATGAATTGCGATCACAGTCGAACAGTCTTCAAATGAGACTGTGATGTAGCTGGCACTGATTCATTCACAGAAGAGCACGATCATCTCTGTAAATGGTCTTTTATCAACTCAGTCAATTCCAGCACAAAGATCAATGGACTGTTTTTTTTTCTTTTTGATAAATAGCTGGGTCTCTGCTGAGACAGAAAACGCTTTATTCATGATGCGACAGAAGCGTTCATCTCACAGAGTTCACAGCAAGCCAACAGCTATTTCAGATAACTTTCACTTGACAGATGTCTTGTCCTTAACAGATCTGCCTGCACATACATCTTCTGTCGTCAGTGCCACAATAGATCCTAGCTATAATGCTCGCTCATTTGTTTTGACAATTAAGCAGCATGTGCATGTGAGTTACCATTACACCAGTTGGTGTGTTTCTACAGCACATGAACGCTGTGACCTTAAAAATACAATCCATTTAAACAGCACACACACTATTCTGCTACAGTCTGTGGAAGCAGCATTCTTCTTTCAATTTACAACTTGTCACATTTAAACACCAAACTCGCACAACTGCAGAGAGATATTAGCCATCTCCCAACAGAGGATTCAGACGTATTAGTGTGACGTGTCCAGACCAGGGCATGCAGAGACCAAGACCAAATTGAAAACAGTAGCATTAGGTAGTGACCAGAGTTACTGGACTGCAGATAAAACCAGCCATTTTTCTTCTCCCCGGGTAAGTCTCACTTAGTGACAGGGCTGGAAGTCCACTCTACCCTGCTTCTCCACACACCAGAGGATAGTAGAGATGGCTCAAGAATCTACAGTAGATTCATTTCAATCAGCCTTCTATTGACATGTTCTACTGGGAGGAGGCCATGAGGCAGACCCAGGACACACTGGAGAGATGACAGCTCTGGTTGACCTGGGACCATCTCAACATCTGGAGATGGTTTCTGGGCAGAAGGAAGTCTCAGGCTCTTTGGCTGCTGTCCACACCAACCAGCCTTGATGGAAGAATGGTTAAGGTGAGAGCTGAGCACCAATGAAATAAATGGATGATCATTTAAATAGACTCCATGTGAACGAACAAGCAAAAAAATAGAGTAGAAATCCAAGTTGAAAGTTCTGCTTGACCTCGACAGTGACAAACAATCCTCCCAGCTGCATATGGTAGAATAACTAAGATTCTCCACCCTTCCCCTGTTGTCAAGGCGTTATTTCCTGTCAACTGTTTTGGACACTTTTCTTTTTGCATCACAGACAAATTCTGTTGAAATGTCACTTTTGAATGGTTCCTGAGGCTAGAATGAAATGTGATGTCAGAATGCTCACTTCATCGCACGGGTATGTGGCCATCTATATAAGATCACTCGATCTCACTCAAGATCAATGATTCACACAAGCCAAATAAGGTCATGTCTGTTGTTTGTGTCATGTGGCGTGGGTGTGTTGTGTCAGCCTGGGTAATGGATGGTGTGATAATTTCCTCTGAAAACTGTTTTGCTTGTGAAGTGGCAGCACAGACGGCAACTGCGTCAAAATATTTCCGATCTTGAAAAGGCTGCATGGGGAACATGAATTGTTTGTTTTTAGAGAAGGTACTAATCTTACATATTTGAAGAAAAGAATAAAATGTAGCACAAACTGAAGCCTTTTGACTCAGCTCTTTTTCGCAGCATGTGCTTAAGAGCTTACCAATGACGCCTTTAGAATTAGGAGTGCAAGAAAACAGCAACAACAATAACAATTCATGTGATACACACATAGTTATTTTGTATTCTTGCACTGAATTGTCGCTTCCAAATGCTCGATGGCTGCAAGCAGTCAAGCAGGCAACTGCCACCTTCAGCTACACTCCAATAAGATAACTCGGAAGTTCGATGTTGGAGTTGGGAGTGATGTCACAGCCAAGTTCAACACATTTCTTCTATCACTGAACTCGGAAAGCTAGCAGACAGCATTCATCTCATGCATGCCTTGTCCGGATATGTGCTCCGTTAGCAAGTAAGAAAAGCATCGAATGAAGAGGAAGCACAAGTGCACAGAATGTATTTGTTTCTTTAATCGTAGTAGTTCAACTAGGAAATCGTACCGCAGGTGATGTAAGTGGGAATTTCCGAGTTCCAAGCACAAGTGGAACACACCCATTAAATCTCATTTAATAGTTGCCAGACAAGTGTCATTTTTAGGTGCATATAAGACGTTTCACAATGATGCAACCGCAGGTATATTTCATGAACTAGTGACTTGTGTCATTTTTTCCTGAGCAGACAGACTGCAGCCTTGAAGCACATTGCACAAGATGTTTTCGGTTTTGTTTTTCTTTCAATACGATGCCTCATGTTTGTATAGTATCACCCTTCTTTTAATTAACTGAGCTGCTAGGTAAGTATTAAACAGCCCAACAATGTATCACTATAAAACGCCTGTCATGACACCAGGCTTCTCGTCTGGGGATACATCACAGTTATAGTCAGCCAGCGACCGGATGGGGAGCAATTTTTGCTGAGTCTGTTCCAGTGAGATTTACAGTGTGCCCCTGTGTCTTGATCTCCCGAAGCTCACCACAAACACTGAAGGCCTGTTCGTGTCAGTGAGGGTCATATGATAAACACACACATCAGACAGCTTTACGTCAGCCTGGATTTTCTTCACACACTTCTGCGTGTTCATTCAGGAGGATGATAAGCACTATATTTTAAATACCCTTTTTCAATCAAATAGATTGCTCAAATAGAGCCCAATGGACAAGCAGTGACTTCCTGACAGCGATATTTCCAACCTCAAGTGCAAATGCCAAGCAGCTGCCGGTGGTGGTTAAACCAGGGAGTCACACTTCACACGTTGCCTAAACCTTTTAAAGCCCACAAACATTAAAGTGCAGAACCCAGAGTACTTATCTACAAAAACACAGTCCAAAACCAGTGCGGATCTGGGCATTCAGCGTCCCTTTTGACATGCTAATGCAGGACGTGGCAGCTGAACAGCATGACTAAAGCGAACATCACTTCCCGTTTTCACAAAGGGACCTCCGCTTTGGCATCAGCCTCAAGGGTTATCAAAAATGTGTATTTTATTACAACGCTGAGTCGGGCGCTCATGTTGCCTTGGCGTCTCTGTCATTTTTCAAAAAAGACTGTATTCAGTTTGTCTGCTAGAATCAAGTCATTTTTTACGTGGTCTCTTTAACAGCCCTCATAAATAATGAAGCAACACAAGCATCTTGATCTGACCCAGTCAATGACACTGATGATGTGGCCCCTTCTGCCACCAAGACATGCCCATTAAGCATTGAGCAATAACTCAACGTAAGACAGGTGCAATTTCCAATCTGAATTTCATTATGTCTGACTCGCAGCATTGAACAAGAGAAAACATGGAGTGAGGCTGGTGTCAAAACCTCATATTCTAAGCAGCTGCAGATGAGAATCCAGCCATGTTCTCCATAAATTAACAGCCTTCATGCACACACACTTCAAGGGCAAGGTGTAACGCAAACATGGGCAGACAGGCTCTGGCACTGAAACAGGAGCATTAGTCCCACAACACAGTTGGATCCCAGATGAATAATTGATGCTTGAATTATCAAAACATGTCCTGGAGTAAATTTGAAGGCAGCTGGGCAACAAAGACATGTTTACATTTCAGTTTTTCTTTTTCACTTGAATGTAAACCGTCACACCTGAAACATCTAAAGGTCTGGCCCATGACCAGGGGAAGAAGTCCCTGAGGGGTATCGTGAGTGAAACCACTCTGAATAGGAGCCGGAGTAATGGGTCCGATGTCTTGTAACTGAACTCAGCACCATTTCGGAGGACGCCGGCTGAAGATCAGGCCTCTGTTTGTGTTCTCAATCCAGCTCTTAATTCCAACGCTGCAGAGCCGAACATGTGTCTCAGCACTGGCTGCCTTAGCTGGGGATTTGTTATTCATGTCTATGATGTCCTTCCATAGTGCTTCAATATGGCCAGCCTTCTGCTCCCGTCTCCATGACTGACAGCATCCAGAACTTGACCCTAACTGAGTGCAGAATTGAATAAACGCTGTACATCACCATCTAATGTTCAAGCTGTCTCTGAGCCTGGTGTCACTTGTTTTCAGTGGGTGTCATGTACCACATTTATTAGATCAAGATTGCCGTTTAACACACTACTAGCACACTACACACCACAACGTGTAAAAATTGCACAACATAAAACAGCATCAACGTGATGAGGTTTCTTTTTTTTTTCTAACCCTACTTCCTTTGTTCTTGTTGAACAAGTCATGCTGGGTCAATAACAGTATGTACAGTACCTGATGTCAACAATACTATCAATCACTGCGTGCAGTGAGGTGCAAATGCTACACCACTATAATAATCTTTTAATTTGTAATACTGGCAATAATAGATGTCATTCTTCAAAACACTCAGGACATAACTACATTTACTTTTGTGAGTGGATCACTCACTTTAATGTATTTATAATGCAGATTCCAGACTGGTCCATTTGTCTTGGTTTGTTTGTTTACTTCAATAGAAGTCAATAATACTAAATAATTCACATTGTGGTGCTCACAAGTCTTGGATAATGAGCAGCAAGAATATCAGAATGAGTCAAGAGAATGCAGTGTTACTGAAGTATAACATAAAATATGACTTATCACAGTGTTGCTTCAAACAAAAATGATTCCCTGCTTTTGATTGAAAACAGGAAACTTGGGCGTCTATAAAGGTGTAGGTTAATGCTGGGGGAACTATCTGAAATACTGAGTTGAATAAAAGATTTGATGGAGATTCTGAAAGGGACTTGAACTCACTTACAGGTAAAGACAGCACGTAACCCGATGAAGGCAGAGAGCAGAAACACTACACAAGGCGACTGTCAATGAGCTAAAGACAAAAAAAACGTGAGCGGATTAGATGAAGGGGGTTGCCATGGGAGACACTGTGTAAAAGTGTGATGGTAACCTGTCACCTGCACAGGTAGAGAGCTACAACACAATCATATCACAGGCGACAGAGGAAGCCCAAAAATGTGACCCCAGGGGGGTGTAGTCCAGCTGCACAGACTCTCTCCATGACAGCAGTGTGAGTAGTGGGTGCAGCCTGGTGCTCTGGTCTTGGCATGGCTCATATGTCAGCTGGATCACAAGTGTAAATGCTGCTGTTATTGTGATTATCATCATTAAAATTGGTTGTAAATCTGTTTTCATCTGCAGTGACGGAAACGGAGAACCGGCAGAGAGAATGAGCAGTGGAGTGGGTCGCACCTTTTACTTGGGTCTCATAGTCTGCAATGATTTCTTTGTCTTTCTTGAATTTGGTGGATGACATGGTTCCTCAGCTTGGTGCGGTGAGCCCGGGTAGATCGTGGACTCAGTGGAGGGGGGTCTCCGGTGGTGATCCCCGCTTTGTACCGTGCAAGCCCTTTCTCCTCCAGTCCTCCCAGCGCGCTCTGGCTCCCGTTTCCAGAGAAAAACAAAAGCTCTTGTATCCCAGCAATGGGATGTCGCGGGACTCAGGGAGAGGACATCGCCCGCGCCTGAGATCTCTCGGGTTCAGTGTTGACAGAAGCTCCAGTCCTCCTCACTGGTGACACCGGAGAAACAAAAGACAGGACCGAGCTACAACTCCAGCACAACCACGACTCAGTGACCGCAGCAGCCCGCGACGGAAGACTGGAAGAGCTCGAGCTGTGGATCTTCAGGGAGCCAAATGAACAGATGTGGCCGCGTAACGGAGCTGGAAGAGAGAAACCATCCGTCTGACAAATCACGCTGCAGGGAAACAGGAATTTAAAAGGTGTCACGTGAGCCTCACACAGGGACGGGCGCGCGGACGGACGCGCGCTCTTCTTCAGTCACGTGATCCAACACCAACCTCCGTTCACCTGTTTTTTTTTCTGCTTTAGCAAAACATACAGTAGGTCCACAAACACACACACACCGCAACAAAACACGACAGAGAGCCAAACATCTTCACATGCAAAACCACATGCATCAGACGCACAAACACACATTTTCATACTGTAGAAAGTGTACACGCACAGAACTCACGCATGTCATCGAGTACATTGATGTACACATAATAGCGAACACATACACAATATCATTATCCAATGCACACATAACTTAAACACACACACAACCAGCAAACACAAAAAATAACATAATAATAATAATATCATCAAACATTGTGGTAAACAACAACAAGGACTTTGATTTTTTTTAAAAAGTCCTTAAAAACACAAAGATTCCCCATATACCCAGGGTAGACAAGCAGGGTGCAACACTACTGAAAATCATAATTTGCGTACTGAACAGACACCATTACTACACTAAACTACACAAGTATCTTCTAAATACAGTAGCATTGATGATCTATAGTACAAAGTTATGTGGCACTCAGCTTTTCAGTACATTAAAAAAGACAGACACAGACAGCAACACTACACAAACACAGTCACTCTAACAAATAGGAACTAATAGCTAATAAACTCACAACCGTAACAGTACTAGTACATGCAGTATTTGTAACTCCTTTTGCTGAAGGGTTTCCTCCAAAGTGAGGTTGTATGATATGATTTAGTTTGTTCAATCTTGAGGATTTTAAGATATCCAAGTGTTGTTATTTAATGCCTGGCCTTTTCACATGTGTAGAAACACCATTTTGGTTTCATCCATGTAAATGGTGTTGACAGCGACTGGCAGGATGTAAGAGGCAGAGGCCAAAAGACAAACTGGGACCTCCTGCATCAAATGCCTTGTGGCATCATGTCGGTGTGAGCCCTTTGTCAGGCGCGATGCATCACCACCACTCTCAAGTGATTCCTCAGGAGAACAGACATTCCTGCTGAGCTTCTGCTGGAGGGTCAGAGTGACAGCATTTGTTTGTGTTTACCACAGAGGAACCCACAGAAGCAAAGCGCTGCCGCTGAATCATCCCTCTCATAATCCATCTGTTTCCCAACTCTATTTCTGTCACCCATCTCAGAGGGGAAGCCCGGGAAGAAAACACTTTTTACCCCTCGCCATAGGTATCTGCTGCTCGGATACATTGTCAGAAAGCTCTTTTTATTTCAATAGTTTCTCATCAAACGCATTGCTAATATATCACATTTAACTTGACTTCAAAAGTGTCCCATTTTCCACTCACAACAATCCAAAAGTGAGTTTGGAAACTCTAAGGTTTCCTGCTCCCTATAGTCCAGAATGAGGCAGGGCAAATCAATCACCTCAAGAGAGTGTTCAGGGCAAATGAGTTTACCTCCTGTCTTTGTGTGATGAATGTGGCTCATTAGATTGATGTAAAATATCAGCATGATGGATAGTAAGGCGGTTCTTCTTTTCACGTAGCTGCCCATGCAAAGTAATGCTGCAGGGGTTTGACAGAGCAGTGTGGGCTCACTATTTAAAAGCAAGTCTTTGTTGGTACATCTCTGTGTGGCCCTCTCTGAAACTTGATCACAGTGAATGCCAATGAGCAAGGCAGCGTTGTAAGACACACGCACCACACAGTCAATGCCACTGAACGTGATCAAATAATATCAGACTAACGTTACATGATAGCGCCCTCTGCTGATCAATTTTGTCTATAGCTGCTATTGAGTCCTTTGCGTCGACTCGAAGAGCAAAACCGGATCAAGTTCATGCTTGTGGAGCGCAGATTCCTGTCTGGGCTGCATGCTTTCAAAATAACGTTATAATGCGATGTACATAGCCACTATAAATACATGTCTAGGGATATTTTTTACAAACATGTGTTGATTTGTCTGAAATGACATAATTGATTTCTTTTCTGACGTTGGTTTTACGGAATAAGGACACAAATTAGTTGGTGTTTGGTTTGCTTTGGAGGGCTTATACCGGAAGTGGCCGTTTGCATTGCGGGTGTGATCCATGCAGCCTCCTCGTGTTTGACAGTTCACTCCAGCCAACTTTGTAAAATAGCTTGCCAAAGGTTTGTTGACATCTTGGTCGCTACAAACGGTGACTGACTATCAGAGAATATGTCCGAATGTTCACCGTTAACAATGATAACTCGCATGATGCACAAATTCACGGTGCTAAAGCTAACTTTAGCCGGTTTTGGCAACCGGTAGCTCCATCAACGTTGAGTGTTTCCGTTTCTTAAAAAGCTTCGTCATCGTCGTAGCGTCGCGTTTGCTATGTTGCACTTCCTGTGGTCGTCTGCTGTGAATGCAGTCCATGTATAATGTTTTTTAGGTCAGATATTGATCATTTTCTCTTCATTTGGTCTCCTTCAGTCGCAGCTAACCCAGGCGTGAGGCAGGTAAAGGACAAAGCCTGCGGACAATGACTTGCCCTGAATCTGGACTTGGAGACCTGCCCTCCTCCGACTCCGCACCTGGAGACACGAGTCGCTCTGACGCAGATGAAACCATCATCACTGTGACCATTGGAGCCACTGTGCCCACTGGCTTTGAGCACACCGCTGCAGAGGAGGTCAAGGAGAAGATTGGTGTGGACGCTCGAGTCAGCAAAGACCGAGGCCGTATTTACTTTCCTATCACCACTGACAAACTGTTTCAGGTATGACCTTTATTGTTCGTGCAGCCAGAAGTCAGGCAGAGCAGGATTATGACTTTGGCGCTTTCCTTTTCCAGGTGCACCTCCTGAGGTCTGTGGACAACCTGTTCGTCGTGGTCGATGTGTTTGATCAGTACCAGTTCAAGAGTTCAAAGGTAATTATCACTGCCCCAACTTGAAGTCGTTATTTATCCACTGTATATTTAAGATTCAAATAATTAAGTGAAAGCATCTAGAGAACGTGTGTGAGGCAGTTTCATAGGCGCTCGGAGCGGTACACGCGGTGTCCGCCTTCATCGTCAGCACGCTGGCTCCACCCTTGTCTGGGGAAGTCCATCATGCAGGTGGCGCTCGACTGCACCCAGTAATCTCAAGCACTGCTTCTTGGGATTGTGTATATGTGTCTCATTGAAGTGTCAAACCTGTTAGTGCTTGTTGGTGTAGTTAAATGTTTAGATTTTAAATATTCACCGTTTTAAATTCAATGGTCTATAGCAGTGATTCTTAACCATTTTTTGTTTTATACCTTTGTTTGCTGCAAGACACTCAGTTTTAATGCATCAGCCACATATGGTGGCACTAGTCTGTCACTGAATTGACTTTACAGCTGCAAATCTGTGATAGTTAACAACTATGGAGAAGTTCTTGGAAAGAGAAAATGATAAATAAAGGGATGTCACCCCCTCAACAGTAAAAACTGTTGTGGGGGTGTTTTGGAAATTAATTAGAATATTTCATGGCTTTACTTTCATTTACACTGTGCTTATATCTTATGATATTTAGACATGGTTTCATTCTATTTATTTTATTCAGAATTTTAAACAGTTTTTACCAATGTCCTCAACAGTTTGCATCATGTGTATTTTTTCTTTTTTTTTTTTTTCTTGAGTAAATTTGATGAACATGACTGGTTGAACATGATGAACATGACACCTGGTTCTGCTGCTGGATGGACTTGTCTATGACAAATGTTGTGACATTGTGGTTTCATGTCATTTCACAAGGTTTTGGTTTGTTTACATGTCTGGTTATTGAACACACATGAGTAGTAATGAATCAGTTCTTTTGGTTGAATGGGCCCCAGACCCTTTTCTTCTGGAAAAGGATGGTCCCCGAGATCAGAAATGTTAAGAAGCCCTCTTCTAGAGAGACAACTGTTTTGCATTGCTGTCCAAAATAATGGACCTTCCATCAGTAATCCTTGAGAAGGGGATATAGCAATAATTGTTTGTTTCCCTGAACATTTCAACACCTTAAAATTGCCATTCTTTATTTCAACAGGAGGAGACGTTGGCTGATCTTCAGCAGCTTGCATCCAAACTTCCGTGGAATAGTGCTCTGAAGGTGTGGGAACTGAATCGCTCTTTTAAAAAGAAAAAAAGTCAGCGCAAAGGAGGAAATGGCACCAAGGTCAAGTCAAACAGCGAGTTAATGGACTCAGCTGCGAGTGGCAGCGAGCAGCTGGAGCAGCCACAGGTACCTGTGGAAGAAGACGGTCAGAAAGGAAGCACGTCTGACGTGGAGATGATCACGTTTGAGACAGAGGAAGCAGCTCCGGAGGCCAAAATCCTCAAATTTCGCGTGACGTGCAGCAGGGCCGGTGACAAGCACAGCTTCTCCTCGAATGAGGCGGCAAGAGATTTTGGTGGAGCTGTGCAAGAATTTTTCCAGTGGAAAGCAGACATGACGAAGTTTGACGTTGAGGTAATGGCACCTGTTCTAACAAGAAGTGTGGCAACCAACAACTAAAAACATCAAGGCAGACAAGTTTTCAAGTGTTAATGGAGATTGAAATTGAAATTTAGTTTTGAAATTACCTCTTGAAAAATAACTTCCTTGAAATTACTGAAATTGATGAATTTACTTAAAGAGTAGCAGGTCCCTTGTTTTAAGAACAGCTCAACCTGTGATCACATTAATACTGGTTTCTTGTATTTTAGGTTTTATTAAATATACACAATGAAGAGGTAGTGGTGGGCATCGCACTGACTGAGGAGAGTCTGCACCGGAGAAACATCAGCCACTTTGGTCCCACTACTCTCCGCTCCACTCTGTGTTACGGCATGCTCAGGTAACATTCATTTAGCTTGTATAAAACCAACTACCAATAATGGAAGCCCATTCCCAACAGGTATAACAAGAAGACTTTTATATCACTCGCTTGTCAATCGTACAATAACTCTCCCATTCCATCTAAAAGGAGCAGAGAGGAATAAATCTCATCGATTATGCTCCATTTGGAGTGTTTTGTCTTCAAAATTGAGCAGTAATGAGATATGCCGAGGGACCTTCAGTCGATATCACATTTTTGTTATAGGATTATCAGTCTCATTAATAATATTCATGGTTGCTAAGGCTCTTTAGAGTGACTTTCATCCACCTGAGCTGCTCATCTGTTCAGGAGACAATTAGATTGGTGAGCAAAGCGTAAGCTTGGTTTAGTCTTCTGCATTAGTCTGAGCTCAGCTAAACTTGTGTTTTTCGTCATCACGAAATGTGACTTCAAAATCATTTATTCCTTTAATTACCTAATTATTTTGATTTATTTCTTGTAATTTTATTATCAATTTTTCCATATGATTGGTGCCAAACACCACTAAAAATACTGATTTATTTTATTTTATCACTGCAAATAAACATTCGGATTCTGATTTATTCTCATCTGGAATCCTCCCCTCCCCTTGCTTGCTAAAGCACTCATTTCTTTGACAGAAAGCTTTGACATCACTTGTGTTCAGTTCAAAATGCTAAAGTGGGTGTTAAGAAAAGGTCAAATTTTTACGAACAAAGGTGTTTTAAGTCTTTTTTTAAGAATGATTGACTGACTTGTCGTCACGCTGGACGGTCGCCAAGTGCCTGAGAAGAATGAGGACCTTTTAATGGCATTTCTTAGATCCGAACCGCATATTTACCTCTGAGCAGTTGAAAACAAGTGTTTATTTTACACCCTGCGCAAGATTAGATGGGATTAACGCTTAATACCGTTTACAACTAGTTGCCAACAACTCAGAGTTAAAAACAGAAATGAAAGCTTTACTGAATTTCTGGAGTTCTTTCTTGAGAACGAGGCAATACTAATCTTTCCATTGCGTAGAGCGTTTAAAGACGTAGAGGTTAAAGGTTAAAGCGATTCAAAAGAAAGTTACAATTCGGAAAGTGGAGTTGTGTTAAGGTAAAGAATGTGATTAAAATGTTTCAACACTTATTCTAGCTCTTAAATTGCTAATTTTAGAACTCGTCATCAAAAAGGAATATTCATAAGAAAGAAAAAAACTTACTCATCGCACATAACAATGAACTTCTTGTGCTTTCATTTTTGAGCAGGTTGTGCAAACCCCAAACGTCTGATGTCATTCTCGATCCGATGTGTGGGACGGGAGCTATTCCTCTAGAGGTGATGTGTTTCTTGCTATTGAGAATTGAGGCGCAGTTTACAGTGTTTTACATTTGAAATATTTAACTGACACTGCAACCTTTCTTGTCACCAGGGGGCGATAGAGTTTTCAAGTTCGTATTACATTGCTGGGGACAACAATGATATGGCAGTCAACCGTACTGTCAACAACGTGTGCCACATCCAAAAAAGGATGGCTGAGAAGAGCAGGTGAAATTGGGCTGCTTCAAAACTGGGTTAGACAGACGTATGATGGGGGTGACGATAAGTTAGTGTATGTATGCACCACATTTGGAAACACTATACAATTTTGTTGAGTGCAAGTTCACTTATTGTAATCTGTCTGTCAGTCATGACTCTGTGATTGTCTTGTTTTCCACTCAGCCACTCAGGGTTGCCCATTGACACAGTGCAGTGGGATTTGTGTAACTTGCCTGTACGGAGCAGCTCAGTCGACATCATCGTCACTGACATGCCCTTCGGGAAGAGGTACAACCCTATGTTTTTATTACTTAAAAAGCACTGAATAATGCAGCAGGTAATAAAATAATTGAAAGTCTGCGTAGTTGATAATATCGATGATGTTTGTGCTGCTGAAATTAATAAACATAGGATGGGATCACGAAAGAAGAACTGGGATCTGTACCCTGCCTGCCTGAGAGAAATGGCACGAGTCTGCAGACCTGGCTCAGGAAAGGCTGCTCTGTTGACTCAGGACAAGAAATGCTTTGCCAAGGTAAGACTACAGTGACATCTGAGCTTTCCCTAACAGCAGAATAAGTTCCCACTCCGTTCCAATCATTTGGAAGGAGAAGGGAAACATTAGCATAATCCACCAGCTATCTGACATCATGGTGTGCAATGGGGCTCCACCATGCGATGTCAACACACACACAATATTCCATCCTTTGGTTATATATATTGTCAGATATGTTGCTTCAGCTGCCTCAGCCCAGGTTGTTTTAGTTGACATGAGCTGACCTCAATAACAGGCCAGTTTGGGGCTGAAACACAAATTGTAGCACACACCTCCAGGTGTTGACATGTTCTTCTGGTTAAATGTGTCTGCCAGCCTGTGCACACAGCAAGTCTTTGTCTTTTTCACAGGAGTTGGCACTTGTTCTTGGAGACATTTAGCTGGCGTCTCATGTGTTTGGCAGAAGACACTTTATCTAACCGGTTTCTTGTATCTAGGTCAATGGTGTTTTTGTTTAGAAGTTTGCGGAAGTCGTTTTTAACGCAGCAACGTTTTCCAGTGAGACGGGTGAAGACCACTCGATGTTGGAAGAGTGGCGGCGCAGTTATATCGGTCAGGCGAGGAGTGGCCTGAGGCTCTAATTGAACTTAGCCTTTCACATCCAAAACCTTACCGTTTTCCCCGAAGCATTTTATCAGCGTACGATCCCTGTTCACGTGAGGCAAGGGAATGTTTGAAACATCTACACCCTCTCCAGAGTGATTCCTTTTGCACACCTTAGTGATTTTGTATTGAAGGCGTAGTTGACCTTATTTTCCCCACACGTGTCTGTCACGTGTCTGTCAGCCTGTCATTTCAAATACTTTTGTGGGTTTGTTCAAATGTCTGTAGTGACAACCGCATGTTTGTGTTTATCCCAGCCAAGTGTAGGTTTAAAAACAATGGTGTTTGATCCAGTTTTTATGAGGCAGTTTACATAAAGGAAACGGAATTAAGGGCTGCAACATGTGTTGGCCAACAATGGACTACATTAAACAAGCAGTCAATATCATAATAGAGACGAGGGTGTGCGTCTCATTGTGTGAGTGTTTATTGATCTGTTCAGGCGTTAACTGGATTCTTTTTGTTTGCGTGTGCCCTATAAAAGATGTCATTAAACCAGAGGTGTGTGCCCATGTGCGTCATGTTTGACTGCAACTTTCTGCCTTCTTCCTTTTTTTGTATTTTTTACAATTATTTTGTATTATTAGTTTTGTATATTAATTATATTAAATTTGTATATTAGTATTTATTGTGATGTTTTCATGTTTCCTTAAGGATACATGAAATATTTCAATTTATGATAAAGGACACAAGAAATATATATGAGTATATATTGTATCTTATTTATCTAATCTGAAATAGTCCAATTGGTGGGAAGTTTTTGACGGAACAGGTTTGGTTTCGATGAGATGAGGAACTGTTTTACCTGACAGTGGGGCTGACAAACAAACCGCTGTTGTTCCAACCAAACGGACAGCACCAGATAAGGGTCCTCAAACTGCTGATTGGTTCATCTGTGTTCTTGATCGGTTGGAAGACAAACCCGCCACCAACACAGTTTGGCACCTCTGGTTCCGGTGCTCAGTCGGTTGCTTTGCATTTACCAGCAATCTGAATTTTCTCCCACTGAAGATCCAGTCTGAAGTCCTGCTCTGGTAGAAACCCGACATGCTCGCGGTCATGCTTGTGCTCATGCAAGTCACGTGACTTGTGATGAGGCAATGGAAGGTGTTCTCATTCAATTTCTGCTGCTTGGCTCTGCCTGTGTCCGGGAGGAACTCCTGTGCTACTGCCACCTGCTGATCATTTGAGGTCGTATTCCCCACCCTCTAGTTCACAGCCACAAGTAAATGTTTGTATGAAGGATGAAGGAGGTGTCATTCACGGCACATGTTTCCAATAACGTCTTGACTGAGGTTGAACTGCATCACGGCGGGATATAATATGCATCCCAGGTGCTCACCAGTATCTCTGGGTGTGATTGCTGTGTTCTCAGGCCGTCTCCAGGATGGGTGGACTGTGGAGGAAAGTGCTCACTGTTTGGGTCAACGTTGGGGGTTTACATGCCGGCGTTTACCTCCTCCAGCGGACCTGCGGCGTGTTTGGCCAAACTCCTGAAGATGTGTACCAGTCACGCCAAAGCCTTCAGACGCAGGAGGAGAAGAAAAGTGCTGCGGAGAGCTCCTAATTCAAATGTTTGCTTCCACCAATATTTAGATTTTCTCCAGTGGTGACTCAACAATCGTTTTATTTCAAGTCCATTACGTGCTGCTGCGTCACTGCGTTCATTTGCTCTAAATAATAAACAATTGACTAGTCTGAGCACCAAACTGTGCTGAAGTTGTGACTCAAGAAAGGACTTTCATTCTTAGAGTGAATGTTCCCAAAAGACATTGATGGACACTTTGTTGGATGAAAAACTCGTCTCAGACTATTTGAATGTGTTACGATTGAATCAGCTCCAGTTACAAAGAGGAAATGTCCGTTGATAATTCTTGGGTTTCTTCAGAAGAACTGAGGATCCCAGTGGGTGTGGGGTTTTTTCCCCATCTTCTGTTTACCTGAGTCATTGGGTGATGCGCTCATTGATTTGTGTGAGATGTGTAGGTGAGCAGTTGCTTCACAGGGCCGTCGTCCAACTTCCTGGCCTGAGCTTGCCTCCAACCCTTGACATCCCGTAACATGAGACCGCCTCAAGTCATGCTGTCATTACTCAGCCAGCCAGAAGTTGTCTAGGATTCAAGCCTGTTGTTTATCTACGTGATTACACTGAAGAATGAGTCTGCAGTTTCAGTGACGCGCCTCTATTTACATTCAGTTGGGTTGTTTTTGGAGAGAGTCCAGCCTGGAATTAGATCTTAGCATCTCAACCATCATGTGGGCGCAGCTCCATTTCAGTGACGATCATACCGCTCTAGACCACCTCTAGTCGTGGGCCGACTGTTTTCAGTGGTGTCTGAAAGACTATATGTGAAACTACATTTGTGGTGTTCTTCAAGGTACTATTTTAGTGACGTTCCATCTACATGATGCATTCAGTTGAAATCGTCCAGCAGCCCTCAAAAGGATTTTCAAGGTGTGTCTTGATGATGTCACCAGCTGGATGGCACAAAGTTCCCCTCAACTGAGCCGCTCACGTATTAGTCGTTCCTTCACCATACTCTCCACGCCTCCGGTGTCTCAATACATGACTCCTATAGCCCAAAATTTCTTGTCTCTTCGCTTTCATTTGACCTTGACTTTAAGAAAAAACAGACCAGTCCTGTTTGCTTCCATTAACACTGATATATAAAATGAAACCCATACTCCAATATGGACTGGTGCGACTCCCCTCCAACCACTTCAGAACTCAGCAGTGAGGCTTCTAACTGGCTTTAACAGATGATGTCGACCCCCACAAGGCAGCTACACTCCTCAGAACCTCAGGTGCATCCTGGCTTGTGGGCGACCCGGCCATCTCTCACTCTGGGTCCCTCGCCTCTGGAGCAGCCTGCCAGAGGAGATCGGGAGCACGACATGAAACTCACTATATAGACTTCCTCATTTTCCTCATTTATGTTTCTGTTTTGTTTGTAAAGCACTTTGTGACAGGTGTTCTGAAAGTTACTATATAAGTTATTATTCTTATTGTTGTTGTTATTGTTATTGTTGTTATTGTCATCATCTTCATCTTGTTCAGATGTCCAGGTGAGTTTCTACTGCATCCAGTAGAGACACGCATAATATACGACCACCTGAGTGAGGAAATAGGATTATTATTATTGTTTTCTTTTTATTATTGTTGTTATTGCTGTTGTTATTGTTATTATTTCAATGTGTTTGGGATCACTGGGGAGAACTTTGAAGCCAGTTATTAAACCATTAAAAGTTATCATCACCATCATCATGTTATTATCGAAACAGGCTGAAACATGATCTGGTCCTCAGAGGAGTGTTCATTGCTGGAGTACTTGATGTGAAGCGTTTTCCAACTGTAGCCAGATGAAATCATGACTCTACACTCCATATGATTTTGAGGTAAACATACAGATGTGTTTGTCTACTTGACGTCACTCACCTTTGTCGGTGCGTTCTCTGATCAAGTTTCCAAAAGGAAGCGCAAGGTTCTGGTGACGTCACGTCGTGGCTTTAAAAGCTCAGGGGAAACGGGGAGTGCGCACTGGTCGAGGAGGAAACCCAACGCGAGATGATCTGGACCGTTTTGCTGCTCGCTCTCGTCTTGCTGCTCTGCTTCATCGTCCCGCGTCGAACCAGGTGCGTCTCCCCTCGTGACTGATGTCACCACTGTCTGAACTGTTTACTGTCAGTGTCAGTGAATGCGAGGCGCGGTGCGATGACCATTCATTGTCGCTTAGTTGTAGTTGAACATGTATATGAAACGGGGTTTTTAGAACGCTTGGTCAATGCAAGACATTATCTAAAAAAAAAAAAAAAAGCATTTCTTTTCAATAAAGCATGTGATCTGCTTTCTCTCTTTTCAATGTCAATTTCGATTTTTACAATGAATCAGCCTTAACTATGAGCAGATTTTATTTCCAAATGTATTCTCATTTCTCAAGCAGCCTCTGATTTTTTTAAATACATTTTGTTATAGTTGTTTGTTTTAGTTGGTCTGAGTGTATTTTTTTTTAGCAGAAAGTATGATTTTAGGATTTATCATATTATTATTATTATTATTGTGATCACCCAACACAACTTTCTGATTTCATACTTTGACTACATTTATCTCTTTACAGTTTATGCAAACATCATTCGTACTAGTCAGAACGCTGCTTGACTTTATGATAACCTGCAGCCTTGACATTCAACATAAGGTGACCAAGTCGATTCTGCTTCAGATCCAAGACCGAGCCTCCACTGGACAAAGGAGTTGTCCCGTGGTTGGGACATGCCCTGGAATTTGGAAAAGATGCTTCCAAGTTCTTGGCGAGAATGAGGCAGAAACATGGAGACATTTTCACGGTAAACAATAATGGAAATGCAAACGTGAACTTTACACTGCAGGTCATTCAAACTGCGTCTCAATTTCACATGTAAGGTCTGCGTTGCTGGACATTATGTGACGGTGCTTCTTGATCCGCACTCGTACGACGCTGTCCTCAACGATTCTGGCTCGCTGGACTTCACACGCTACGCTGAGGTGCTCATGGACCGGATCTTCAACCTGCGACTCTCACACCAACTGACAGCCAAAGCAAAAGTGATCATGAAACAGTAGGTCTTCTCCACATTAACTGGAATGTTAAACTGAAAGCAAACAATTTCTTGTTAGCGCTGTTCGCCAGATGAGATGGTTGAAATTTGGGGTGAAACATTTGCAGGGTTGGGGACACCTTAGCTTCACATATTTAAATTTCAGGTATGCCACTTCATTTACGTCTTTAATACTAAAGTTAGAAAAGTAACCTTTGTTGACAACCTGTGTTGGACCATGATCAAATTAAAAGTCACGTGGTTTTGACTCCGGGTCATGACCGATGGAACTAGATAAAGAGCACAAGCATTTAGAATGTCAGAGAAGTTTGGTCAACAGGTTCATCTAAGTCCAACTGGCTGAGGTTTTTCTGGATGGTCCAGCCAGGAGGAAACTATACGTTCAGATAATGCAGGTTCCACACTCAACACCTGAATGTAAAAGCTCTATATTGTTGCATAAACCAGGTCTAGGAGACTAGAAAAGCCTCACTGTAGCAACAGTTGTCTACACTGAGCCGCACTGAACCAAATACTCGCTGTAAATTTGATCCAGACCATTTGTTCTCAGCTGACACATCAACCTTGTTTCCCTCATTTATGTTCAATGGTCTGCAGCATCCTGCTCCGATTTCATCTGAATAAAGGCTCTTAAGTTTCCCCAGCTTTTTATGGTGTCGCTCACAGATGTGCTTGAGATAATCCTCGTGTTACCTGACACAGAATGAGGGTTGGGCAATTACAGAAATGGTGTGTTAGTGGTCAATCCGACAGCGTTTGACGTGACAGCTAACACGATCGGCTGTGACTTGCAGACACTTCCAGGGCATGAACTTTGCCTCGCTAAACGCCATGATGCGCAAACACCTGCGGGCATTGCTGACGGCGGAGATGCCTGAGAACGAGAAAGACTGGAAAGAGGACGGCCTGTTCAACTTCTCCTACCGCGTCCTGTTTAAGTAAGAAATCTCCACCTCCCACGCACACGTTTTCACACACAAAGCATGTGTTGATGTCAGAGGCATTCGGTTAAACAGTTTACACGCCAGCCGGTCCTGCGGCACTTTGTTAGTAAACCGGAGGAGAAAAACCTCCTCTTGTGTTCCCTGTAACGTAAATGTTTGGGGAAGTCTTTCCGGTTCTGCTCAGAAGTAAAATAATGAAATGACAGGACGGGCAGGACACACACTCACTGCATCAGAACTTTCTGTTGAACTTTTCTTTCTACATGATAACGACATGTACAGACCTTCACATGCACCATTGTTCCCATTTATTTTCCGATCAGACACACTTAAATATGATATCATAAGCAGGCCTCTCTGTCTATCTGCTTACAGCTGAAGATTAAACAAAAAAAAACATATACATACAGTGTCCATCAATCCTTCCACTTCCTTTCACTTAAGTGCAGTAACCTTGATGGCATTTCAAGGTCACCTCAGACACTAGCTCAGCTTGTCCTGCGTCTCCTCCTAGTCGCGTGAGAGTTGGTATCCAGGAGACCACCGTGACTAGCTTCTTTTGATGAAGACAATCTTCTGTGGGAGAGACTAGTCGGCTGCTACTCTTTTGGTTTCCTAGTAAATGGAGGGCTCTGCTCATTGAATGAGCTGATATGTGTGTCAATCCCATGCTCCAACTTTCCCTCACCGTGGTAGACCAAACCAACTGGGGGTAGGACAACATGCCCAGCCCACTGTTGATGCGCAGCAGCAATCCTGGAACCACTGGTTCAGACATGCCACAGCTGGGGGTCTTGGTTTAATGGAGCCAACACCTCCAGCAAAAGCCATGAGAATCTTGAGTTGCCAAAAGCCCATTAAGTCTTGCTCAACCGAGGCAAAGATCTTATCGTGTATCAGTGAAAGAGATTCAGGACCAAGACTCGGCACCTCACCTTCTGGCACAAACATGCTCGTTTCCCATTTGAGTGTTTACCATGGCAACGGAGCAGCCGTGTGACCTGAAAGCAGGCGTACTGGGCTGAGAATCCTGTTTAGATTCCAAAACACTCACAAGCAATAACACGCTCTTGTCCTGCGCGGAACACCACAGGTGTCTGTGCAAGTGAAGTCACTCATGTCGAAACTGAATCGTGCGGGCGGACTCTCCATTCATGACTAGAAAAGACATCATGAATGATGTTCCCTCTGTTCCCAGGGCGGGGTACCTGACGCTGTTCGGAGGTGAACAAAACAACAACAACACCGATCCCTCCAGTGTTTATGAGGAATACAGGAGGTTCGACCAGCTCCTGACCAAACTGGCTCGAGGAACATTGAAGGCTGGTGAGACTTTAGTAGCACGAAACTGAAGTGGGCGCTTTCTCCAGTGTTATCTGCTCTGACTGGATGCTGAATCACTTTCTTAGACAGCGTCTGGAACAAAATGTCAACACTTGGGTGTACAGTCTCGCACCACTTACGGCCACATGTAACATCAAACTGTGCTGTGGCAGTACTGCCTTCTTGTCTTGATCACATTTACTGTCACCACTTACCTCCCTGTTTCTGACTTTCATTTTAATAAAGAGAGCTTCAATGAGAAGGGAGCCAGGTGGTTGGATCAGAAGGCATGAGACAAGTGGACTTTTCCTTCACTCTGCTGTCGGTGATTCACCCGTGTCTCGCTACGTCTGTGTGTGACAGGGGAGAAGAGAGAAGCCCAAAGTGTGAAGCAGAGACTATGGGAGTTTTTGGCTCAGGCCGGCGCTTGTCGGACCGAGGACTCGGACACAAGCCCTTGGCTTCACGCTTACAGGCGTCTGCTGCAGGACAACGGAACCGACGAGGAGATGGAGAGGAGAGCGGTTCTGATGCAGCTCTGGGCCACACAGGTGAGTCACATGATCACAAACAACGACACCCTTGACAAGGTGATGACAAGTGAGTGAGACACGTCTATTCGTCAGGTGAACTTTACTACTCAATAAGTCATAGAACAAAAAATTAAGGAAATAATTTGGCTGTTTTCTGGAGTAAAAACATTCATTTTTAAAGTTTTAGTGCGTTATTATTTGATGGAACATGAGTAACAGACAACAAACGCATTACAATAACCAGTTATCAAGTTCATGCAGGAGTTTAGTTTAGTTTAGTTTAAAACAGGTTCGTGGCGGGTTGTGTTTTACTGCCCTTTAAGAGAAAGATTTTGTACTGCCACATGGCGGCGCTGCTCCACCGCGCTGGCACGCGCTCCAAGCCGGAAGGCCGTCAGGTGCGCCGCCTCAGGAGAATCCCGCTCACGCCAAGTTGACTCGTGTTCCGGCTGTTTCCCCTCGATGTGTAAAATGTCAATTATACATGTGAGGAGAAGGTGTTGATCTGGAGCTGGAAGAGAAGGCTGCCTGCTGGTGCCGGATCCATCTGGACGCTGGTTCTGATTCAGCCAGCTTGTTGCCTCCAGGCCTGCTGGAGGGCTTGTGCGCATCCAGAGTATTAATCAGATATTTTCATCAGCCTGCAGGCGCTTACTCATCCTTTTGTTTTGCATTTGTCACCATGATTTATTCCTGTTTAGATGCAACTTTTTGTCATGACGCTGAGTCACACTTGGAAAGTTAGGTGGGAGGTGTTGGTGCGTACAAGACTTGGAGATTTGGAGGGGTTTCTTCGGAGTTGTTTTCTAACTCGTCCACGTCCGTGAACTGCGGCTTTAAAACTGCATGTTTGGGACGTGAGTCGCTCTGTGGACTGACTATATTCCTATCAAACCCTTCAAACACTACTCCTTCAGAGGATCCTCAGCCAGTGCCGACATTGAATCTTTACCAGAATTTGACTTGAACTATGGCAACACCAGGGCAACTCTTGTGTTCATGACTATTTGGGGTGCAGTTCTCTCCAAGCCCATGCAGTCTGCTTGTCCGTCACTACATTTGGAGTCACGCTGGTGACCTGTAAAGGGCTCCTTTGGACCGGCGGTCGTGGTCAGAGGTGGCCTGCCTCTGAACGCAGGTGCCGCCATTCTCTTCCCTTATAAAGTAAACCATCACGTCCCTGCCTGGAGTGAGGTTCTCCAGACTAAGGCTGCCCTCATCTCTGGCACATGAAAGATTTCCAGCTGTGATTACATCAACACTTCCTTCTTTTGTGTGACTTTGATTTGAATGAAAGTGTTTACTCGGCGCTCACGAGAGCCGCGTGTGTCATGTGACACGCTTATTTGTGCTTGACAAACAAGTCACCTGTGCCGTCACCATGCGACAGACAGTCTTCTCACCGCCGCCCTTTGTCGTTTGCTCCCAGGGAAACGCTGGCCCTGCCGCGTTTTGGCTCTTGGGCTTCTTGTTGACCCATCCTGACGCCATGGATGCAGTGAAGGCTGAGCTCAGCGGCGTGACACAGATGGACCTGAGAGAGGGTCCGCCGCTGGGCCTGAGCACCCCTGTGTTTGGTGAGTCAACTCAACCGGTGAACAGAAAAGCACCTACCGCCAGACTGATTTTCACTCATGAAAGTGAGACGCACCGT
Organism: Synchiropus splendidus; assembly: GCF_027744825.2. NCBI lineage: Eukaryota > Metazoa > Chordata > Actinopteri > Syngnathiformes > Callionymidae > Synchiropus > Synchiropus splendidus. The sequence goes on from NC_071339.1 coordinate 2,310,553, forward strand.
GCGTATAACTGCGTCTCTCTGATGTCATTGTCACAGTAAAAATCTCAGAAATAAATTGGATGGTTCTTTTTAAATTTCACATTTTTATTCATACTTTACTGAGCTTCTCTGGAATCATTAAAAAAATTATTAAAGACAGAACTGAGCTCAATTAGTTTGTGTGCAGTTGTTGTATTGTGTATCTCAATCATGTAATATGTGTGTGACTGTGTTTTATGCTGTTTTATATCGATGTTGCTTTATATTGATGTTTCATAAAACATTCCCAAATTACAATTTTTTAATTTATTATAAGTTCCTTTGGTATTTTTTGCAAATGTGGTATAATTTTTCATCTCTATTAATAGTACCAAAATATTTAGATTTTCTTTATGTATTTATTTCTTTTCAAAGGACATTGAAAAAGTTTGTGTAGCTGGGAGTCAGCCATAATTTCTACTCGTATTTCTATTGTTACGTCTGTTTTATTCTAGTGTCAGATTTTTCATTATTTTTATTCATTGATTTATTTTTTCCACGATCGTTTCCTCAGATAGCGCTCTTGAGGAAACCCTTCGACTCACTGCTGCCCCCTTCATTACGCGGGAGGTATTACAGCAGAAAACCATCCACATGGCAGACGGCAAAGAATACCAGCTAAGGAAGGGAGACAGGCTGGTCTTATTCCCCTTTAACAGCCCTCAAATGGACCCTGAGGTCCACCATGAGCCGCAGGTTTGTTACTGCTCACGATTGGGTGACGTGTCGAGCGCATTTGGTGGATTGTTCAGTTGGTAGCGTTAGACTTCATCACCCATCTGATATTAACACATTTTTCTTTTCAATCCGTTCAGAAATTTAAATATGATCGCTTTCTGAAGGAAGACGGCTCAGCAAAGACAGAATTCTATAAAGGAGGAAGGCGGCTGAAACATTTCACCATGCCCTGGGGAGCTGGGACCAATGGCTGTGTGGGAAGGCAATTTGCCATTAATACCATCAGGCAGTGAGTGTTCCAGACGCTTTAATGTATCTCAGCGGCAGGAGGTTGTGTTTCATTGTGTTTGACAATTTTATAATGGTGTTTCACTTTTGCTTACCCTTCAGGTTTGTTTACATGATCCTGACAGAGTTTGAGTTGCGTCTGTGCGACCCGCGAGCTCAGATGCCGGAGGTTGATCCTGGTCGCTATGGGTTTGGGATGCTGCAACCACAGGGAGACGTGCTTGTCACATACACAGCCAAAACTGAAGCGTCGTAGCACTTTGGTAGCTTTCCGTGTGCACATTGTATGATGTTTTCTACTTTTGAAATCTATATTTATACGTATATTTTGTTATTTATCAATAATAAAAAATGAAGTTGATAAACATGAGAGGAAAGTCTGTCATGCTCATGACGTTGTTTATCCTTCATACCACTCCAGAATATTAAACCTGAAATGGCGTCTTTCGCTCTGTGAGGCATCACTGGAGCTGTGTCTTTAGCGGTGAACAGGAGCGTAATGAGGGGACGACCCATGTACTGTAAACAGAGCCTGCCTCTCCTTTGTCACACAGGCACATGTTGGGCTGAATGGAAAGTTTGGCAGCAAACGATAATCTGCTGCCTGGAACAGGACCAGCGTGTGGCGCGTGGTTTGCTACGGAGCCCTGGAAGTGACATGCATGAGTTTATTTTTCTCTCATGTGGCATGCATGACTTCGAGATAATTTTTATCTCAAGATACATTCGTAAACATCAGCGCATGCGTAGCTGCCTCTCTGGCAAAGCATTTTGTATACGTCCTCCTGGAACCACTATGTCTCCCATGGCTTTGTAAGTGTTCGTCAACATTGTCAGTCACTGTCTGCAAGTCTGTGCGCTTTTAACACTTTGATCAAGTGCCTTCTACTCAAAATAATACCATATGTGGCTAAGCAATACATATTAGGTGTCCCTGAAAGCGACATACATGACTTTATATTTTTTACACCGGGATAAAAATTAACTGTTATCTCAGGGAAAAATAAAATAAAGTCATGCATGCCACATGTGGTATTATTTTGAATAGAAGGCACTTGACCAGAGTGTTAAAAGCGCACAGACTTTGCTGTCGTCAATATTCCGACTTGCAGTTACGGTTACGAAGCCATGGGAGACATAGTGGTTACAGGAAGTAATCGTCTCTTGAGATTAAAAATATCTGGAGATACTAAAATGATCTCAAGATAACTGTTATCTCGGGCTAAAAAAAATAAAGTCACATAGTCTTACACAAGTCTTTGATTATATGGTGCTTTATTTTGGTAAAACTATGACAATATTGAATAACATTTATTTCAGCGAAAATAGGGTAAAGTCTAATTTGCTTTTAGTAGCTAGTCAGCTAGCTACTTTTTCAAACGAGCCGGATAGATAGGTTTCATTCGAGTCTTTGACATGACAACAAACACCAGCAAAAAAGCTCTTGACTTTTATTTTGAATTTAAATGGTGAAAACATACAACTTTCAGGCCACTGAGCGCTTTGTTGCCATGTAGCTACTGAGAACTGTGAAGCTGCATTTACAGTGGGCGACTGAAGAATATCGTAATATTGTCCACTGCAGAACACAAAGAACGGTTCCCCAGTGTTGCTAAGGTAGAGTCAAGTGTTGTTGGTGCATCACTACATGATAGTGTGGAGCAGCTCGGACGGTTCCGGCGGTGAGAGGGTTAAGGTGAGTCGCGCGAAGCGTCTCGCTGAAGCAGCCCTCACTCCGAGGCAGAGCAGCAGCCAAGCGGCGCGCGCGCAGACCTGTGTGTGTGTGTGTCCCCGGCTTCTTCCTCCACGCACTGACTTGTTGATTCTGGACCGAGGTTTATTTGGGGAAGCGATTCCTAAAATGTGGACATGTAGCTGATGAATAGTCCACCTGCTCCGAGCCGAGCTTTGGACGGGAAGCACAAGTTGAGCGGAGGAGAGGATGTTGCCGTCCGTCCACCGAGTGAAGACGCAGATGCGCGGAGCAAGTACGTGTTGTTTGTGGTAGAAAAGGCTTTTGCTCATGTGTCGTTCTCTCTCCTGTAAATTCACTCGTCTCTGTTGGGACGTAGCGTTGTCAGTAACACTACTGCTGTGATCGACATGCAGATCGGTCCGCAGTCGCGTAACTTTATCGGTGAAAAATCCGATAAAAAGTAGAGCCTTTTTTAATCTTTAGACATATTTTGACAGACTTTTGGAAACACAGACATCCAATTCGTTTTGATTCAAGATTTGAAATGTAAACTACATACTTTTGACCTTTATTCCAATGAGGTTTATGGGTTAGTTGCATATGTTAGTTGTGTGTGTATATATATATATATATATATATATATATATATATATATATATATATATATATATATATATATGTATTCTGCATCCTTACTCTGCAAATAACTCTTTTAATGTCTTGAAAATATTTGTATAAGAATTTCAATTTTATAAGAATTTCAAATACACTTCGAGTACTGGAAACCCTGGTCATTGTGTAGCGAAACAAACAAAACAAAAGTAAACAGATTGCGTTTCTTCAGGGATGATTCCTCCATGTTTGTTGTTGTTGTTATCATCCTAGCTGCGACGTGTCTTGTGCATCAGTGGGATATATATTTATATATAATGTTCAGATGTTCATTTCAAGCGTTGAGAAGTGTGTAAAAATCCAAGGAGATTCGTCACCTCGCTGTCCATGAGCCGATCAGGTTTGGCCTTCCATGGTCTGCATTGTGTGATAGATGGTTGCTTCAGGCATCAGGTTAAGGAGTCCAGAGCCGCTTCAGCACTGGAAAGCTCCTGCTGGTGTCCGGCTGCCTCCCAGCCCCCCTCACCCCCCTCCTCCAGCCGTGTCAGCAGGAAAAGCGGCTGTGCCCATTAAAGCTGATTAAAATATCTATTTGCCTCTGTGATGAGTGGATAAACCTGACATTGTTCCTGCGGGACACGGCTCCGCGACGTAACAGCGCCTTATTCATGTTTTGTCCTTTCATTCAGCCGCAGAAGAAGAAGACGCCAGACCCTAATGAAGTCCAGCACGGGTCCCCGTTTTCTTTGGCTAGAATTCTACTTCCAGTGAGAGACTCGAGCAAAGATGATCAAGGTGGGGCCCCGGTCCACCAACACGGCGCCGCCGGACGCCGCTGATATCGTCCGGAGCAAGACACTCTCCCGCAGGGTGAGACTCAATGTTGGCGGCCTTCTTCACGAAGTCCTGTGGAGGACTCTGGACCGACTTCCCCGGACCAGGCTGGGCCAGCTGAGAGAATGCAACACCCACGAGTCCATCATGGAGATATGCGATGACTACAGCCTAGACAATAATGAGTACTTCTTCGACCGTCACCCCGGTGCATTCACCTCCATCCTCAACTTTTACCGCACCGGGAAGTTGCACATGATGGAGGAAATGTGTGCCCTGTCCTTCAGCCAGGAGCTGGACTTTTGGGGTATCGACGAGATCTACCTGGAGTCCTGTTGCCAGGCCAGGTATCACCAGAAGAAGGAGCAAATGAACGAGGAGCTGAAAAGAGAGGCTGAGAACATGAGGGAGCGGGAGGGAGAGGAGTTTACCACCACGTGTTGCTCGGAGAAAAGGAAGAAGCTCTGGGATCTGCTGGAGAAGCCCAGCTCATCCTTTGCTGCCAAGGTAAGTTAGTCGGAAAATACCTCCTGCAACCGGTGACTCAGTGGCTCTGTCGAGGAGCTTTAAGTCTGCCATGGAACATGCTGACTAAATCGGGTTAAGTCTGGGTCAATATTCAAGCGACAGTTCAGTCCAGGCTACACGCGTTTTGTGCAAACAACTCACCGCTGACCAGCTCAGTTGAACAATTCAAATATTAGATCCGCGAGGACAAACAATGGTGGGTGCTTACAGTTCCAGAGAAGATGACAAATGAAGTAAATGACACAACGTGATGAAAGAATGAATGTGAGGTTGAAAAAACATGTCCAGAAAAGTTGTAATATTAAAAGCTATGGAGAGATTATTGGTCTGTAATCCAAAGGGAGCACTGATGAGAAACATGATGGCAGAGTCTTTATGGGAAATCTTAGCGGGACCCTTCTGGAGAGGTGCCACGTCCTGCAGGGAGGAAGCGAAGGAAAAGATCCAGGAGTTGATGGAGGTCCTGTCTTTCAATTTTCACCTGAACGTCCTCTAGTTTCAATTCTATGTGAGGAAGGAGTTCTGTATGACTTTTTACGCTGGATAAGATGAACACAAGTGACGTTTGGTTTATCAAGGAAAGACCATAGAATCACCATAGAATCTGCCTTCTACTGGTGGCTGACACCTTTTACCCAGGCAAGTACCTTTAACCCATGGCAAGTACCACAACACATTCTTACTCCCAAGGCAACAAATCCTCAAGTGACTTTTCCGTCCCCTATTGTCACAAAGTCAGCCCTCCGATTGCACGTCAATGCAATGGTGTTTCTATGGAATAAAAATGTTCCCTTCCTTTGTGTGACGCTCCTAAGGGGGGGGTTATGGCACCTTTACCTTACTAACCTAACTGATGCCCAAGAGGAGGCGAGGTTGGAGATGACCAAGTGAAACAGCATTGGATCCAAAGCGAACTGAGTGGCGTCCCGTGGCTTGCCCTAACCATAACCTCCGTCTTTCCTGTATGTGACGCACTGCCTTCAGTGCCAGGATGTCGAGTCAAAGCCTTAAGGCCAGTTACTGCTCTGTGTTCATTTGCCTCTATTACAGCAGTGCCGTCAGAAAAGGTGGAGGGCAGTGTTACCGTTAGTATCTGATATATGAGACATGAAGAAGACATAACAATGGGAGAGGTTTTTGGTCCTACATTATCAGTACTTCTTCCACAGTCACCATGTTTGTTTTGGAGTTTGTCATCATATGCTTTTGACTGTGGGCTGCTCCCCCTGGTGGATATATTGGGGAACAGCATGACCAGGGTAAAGAACCCATGGAAGCATGTGATCAGTGATGGTGACATCTTTGAAAAGGAGGAATGGGCCTAGTCAGTCAACATGCAGAAGGCTGTCTTCTGCGTCAACATAGGATGTGGAAGTCACTTGAGGATTGCCGCTATTTGAAGCCTTGAGAGTCAGAATTGCATTTCGTCATCGCAATCCTGAGGTTTCCAACTACATGTAACATCCAACTTATGATCGAATTGGTTCCGACCAACCGGTCGTAAGTCAGATTGGACCTAAGTCGAATGCCATTCAAAACAGCCGACGCGAGGGTTATAGGTGCTACTGTAGTGATAGATGGCTGTGTGAGAGTACGATGCTGGGCTGCTACGTGCTGCGGTGCCAGACATTGAATAAAAAATAAAAAAATAAAAAAACGCTGCTGGCCGTGGTCGTAAGTACGGGTGGACGTAAGTCGAGCAGGTCGGGAGTCGGCTGTCACTTGTAACCCAGCTGGAAGAATGAGAGCAGTTGCTTGAGAAAAGAAGGTTGTAAAAGTTCAAAACTTGGTGGACTCGCTGTAAAGGCTCTGGTGCACTCATCCATCATTACCAGCCGAGCGCCCTGTCTTTATTTCGATGTTGTTATGACAACATGACAGCCTCCATTGTCCTGTTTATTGAATCCTTCAAATCATTCGAGCCGTCTTGAATGGGCGGCCCCTTGGGTTAATTAGAGTGTCCTCTGGTGCTGGAGAAGGATGCTTTCCCTTGACAAATGGCAGCGTGTTTGAAATCCTCCGGCACGTTGTCAGACTGCCTCTGCCTTTTCTTCACCCTGCGTGGCTTCCTGACTCCTCTCTTGCTCATCCCCTGCCCTGTATTCAGTCATCCAGCCCATTAGCAGCTTCATCAATCACTCTGGAAGGAGACCACACTTCTGCTTGATCAATGAACAGCTGCGTTGAAGGTAGAACGGCTCAGCTTTTCTTTGGCAGCCAAATGGTCCGTCCAATTTCTAATACAGCTCAACGCCACATCGTGTCATCATCGCACTTGAGTTCACCTGAATGACTGCCGTGTGAGTGTGTGCAGGAATTGGCTGAGAAAAGGAGAATATTATGTTTCGTATTCCAAACACATGCAGCCCCCGAACAAATCATTACAGAGAGCAACTTCAAACACCTTTTTGAACTGATTCCTGCATAATTGATTCAGCTCATCTATTGAAACAACCTGCTTCGTGCTTGACCTTGGCTGACTAAAGCATGGAATTATGGCACTTTCATATTTAAACACATTGCCCATAGGCCTCACTGTAGTTCTTTGATGTAACAGGAACTATGTTAAACTAAATGTTTATAGCAGACCAGCTTGATTTTCATGTCTTGCACGGTTTATGACAAGTCAATGCTTAATATTTGTGTAAAATGATTTGATAGCATTTTTATTTCTCACAGTTGCAGCATAATTTCAGATTTTGTCTGGCGTTGCTGATGTTGGCAGCATAGTTCTTTCCTCAATTCATTGGTTTTCAAATTTTAAAATACCTGCAAACTGGTCGCTAAAAACATTGAAAACGAGTTATGAAGACAGCACGCCGTGTTTGTCTTCCAATGGGATGTATTTTATCTTCATTTTAATTCCCACTTATAGATGAGCTAAGGACCTGTTTCCATCATGGTGGACAATAAAGACTTATTAACTACGTTATCTGCCTCAGCCGTCAAAATGTCCATTGCCAGTGACATAAAGAACAATAATACTAAATATAATAAAGTAAAACACGCAAACTAAAGTGAAAAAAATGCCAAGTCGAAAATAAGTAATTAAATTCACGTGAGGCGAAAATGCACACAATCTTCATTGTCAACTCTATGAGCAACTTTCAGAGTACAAACTGAATGATGGATTTTGTACGCACTAGATGAGACAGCACCTCAGAGGGCACCTTTTGTATCCTGGTGTCTGAATGGGATTTTCGGGGTCCAACTGTTGCTAGGTGGGAGTGATGAAGCATGGTGTTCATGCCACCGTGACAAATGTTAGCGTGAGGATGGATCTCTGGCTGATATCTGCATGAGAATGTCACTTGTTACGGAGGAGCGGACAGTAAACATTTGGGACGTTGCTGGAGTATTTTAGCACGTTCCGAGGTCCGCGTGGCTTGAGTCGGCTTCCTGAGCTCACCAGGAAGCGAGTAACCGCTGATGACAAATGATTTATGCAAGGGTTAACAGCTGTTTTTTATTACACCTGCTATGTTAAATGGCCCCCACCAACCTGTCCTGCTTGGTATGGGGTGTGTTTTTCTCTTTAAATCTCTGTTTGTATGGAAGGGGTTATGAACGTTATCCACCTAGCGCTTGTTTTGTGATTTCCTCTGGATGCACTGAGCTGACGGCAGCATCCATGAGTGTGACCGCATCACAACATCCTGTGCTGCATGTATTTGACATGCAAACTCAGTTCAGTTCCTCGCATGCTACGTTTGGCTGAGTGAAATACAATGTCATTTTCAATATCTATCCTGTTTATCCGATGTATCTATGACCATGATGCACGGTTGACTTGCCCTCCAACAAGCTGTAGTGTGAGGGAGGCTTGATGAACACCACCATCTGGATTATCATTATCACTCGTGTCTTGGACAAAGGTCACATTAAATTTAGATCGCAGCCGTGAGACGTGTGATCGCGTCGAAGCACCGTAGGTAGGATGTCTTATTTCCAAACACATTTTCTGGCTCATTTATGTTTCAGTACTGATGAAATTTTGATTACACATTAATAAAGCTGGACTTGATGCCAGAATGAGATTCATAGCACCAGATGCCACCACGTCCTGAACACCAAGGACACTTGAGCTGGCACCCAAAGAGCAGCCCAGTTCATGTTCAGTGTCTGCTCCGTGTCCCTCTCCAGGTCAGGTCTTCAGGTCAATTGCGTGGTGAGTGAGACACGCATTTGAGGGTTTTGAAGCCTGCAGCCTCCATGTATCTCCAGTGAGAGACAAACAACAAGCTAGTGACAGACCCCTCAGTAAAACGTTCCCTTGTTCCAGCCTGGTTTTCATCATATCTGTAATGATAAACTGATGTCAGGTGCAACTTACATGACTCTTTTTGTGGTAGAACAGCACCAGATTAGTATCTGGTCAATGATGGAGCAACATTCTCACCTCTCACTTTTGAACCTTCCCTGTAGCCTTTCACCAGCCTTTCTTGGAAATCTCTCCATACATGAGCAACAGAACTGGACTCGTGGTTCCTTTGCCTGGAGGGAGGCTGGTTGAACTAATTGCAGTGAACCTTCCCCTCCATGTAAGATGAAGACAGCCATGACTGGAGGCACTGAGCTGCACTTCAGGCCTCACATCAGATATGCCCCATTGACTTCCCTTTATGCACTTTACTTGATCTGTGAATTATGAGCTCACACTGTGAACCCTGGCTGTGTGTGTGTGAGAGAGAGAGTGTTGTTACCTGCTCCAGTAGTATTCAACGCGCAGCCTGCTAGACCTTGTTTCTCTTTTAGAATTGGAAGAAATCGATGGAAAAGGCATTAAGATGGAAAGCCAGCTGGGTTGACTGAGGACACACCCTGACCAGCCATTAGCCAGAATGTGTGACTTCCCACACAGCGGATAGTCGGCATGAGGGGCACATGAAAACCTCCGATGGTGGTTGGCACTGAGATAACATAACATTTACGTGTCTTTTTTTTTGTTTTTTTTTGTCAAATTGAACTTCTTTTCTCTACTGGTATATATATATATATCTATATATATATAGATATATATATAGATATAGATATAGATAGATAGATAGATAGATAGATCATGATATATCTATACCATGATACATGTATATATATATATATATATATATATATATATATATATATATATATATATATATATATATATATATATATATATATATATACCATGATACATGTATATATCACTGTGCGGCCCCACTTGTATCGAATTGTCCCCTGTGTGTGTTGCACTATTGTTCCTTTTCCTCTCATTATTCAAATAACATTCTCAGCGCATTGTTAGTGTGCTAAATCCAATTAAAGTGAGAACTGATTCTAATAATAGAAATAGTGTTATTCAGCTAAGCACACTGAGATAATCATTCACGCTTGCTGGTGTGGCCATTAGATTTCCCTTTAAAGTCCGAGTGAGTTGTTTTTATCACTGATCAAACCAATAGGGAAAACACTGCTGGACGCTGGTGCAACACAGTCCTGGGCTTGTTGAAGTTGGACAGAAGGCATCCGTTACTATCTGTTAGTAGTGTTGAAACAAAAGGTTGGCCCATAGTCCTTCATGTCCTCAGTAATAAGAGGGTTGATAGGGTTTATAGAGGACCTCATGTTGGAGAGTGTATATCTGCATGTGAAGGTTGTAAGGCAAGGTAATGTCAGCCTGGAGAAGGTGCTCGTCTCGAGGGTCTAGGGTCCTTCATTTGTGGTTATGAGAGCCAGTGTGAAAGGTGGATGGTTATATTCTGTTCATTTGCTTATATGCACGTCAAGGGCAAAAAAAGATTGTGTGCTATCTGAGAGAAAATGGTTGTTTTACACACTATTATTAACACATGTTTTGACAGTCCGATCCAGTCGCCATATTAAGGGACTCTTAACTGTACAGAAGCTTCTTGTGGTGGTCTCACAACACTACACTCATTTCAATAAAAACAAGATGGCTGCTATGAAATGAAACGTTTCATCAGAAATGAACCCGTCTTTATATACACAACCAAGTCTGTGGTTTTGTTTGTCATCAAAATGGCATCATTTTACACCCTTATAGCACTGTAGTTGCTGTTGATGTGTTCATGAGGCTTCATGAAACAGTGTCCTCATTTCCTTAGCTCAGTGGGGGGCGCTCTTGGGTTAACAATCATTGAAATGGATGTTCAAATCCACTGATTCTAGAGCAGCTAGTGCTATCTAGTGGGCTCTGAAAATTAATAAATAAATACTAAATAATCTGAATTGTGTTTGCCGTTTAAATAACGTTGTGGGCAGAGAGAAAAAGAAATGGATCTTCCAGCATCAAGTGATGATGGTGGCCCATGTGAAATGTAATATCTTTGTCAGACATCAAAGTGAAACAACATAAACAGTGGTGGATGTATTCAAATATCCCCCGCGTCCTGATCCGAAACCTTTGACTCAGAAGATTCAGTTGCAGCCGCTGAAGCTTGACAGAGGCTTATGAATCGATCAGGCAGGTCACGTGTAACTGGCCAAGACATGGAGCCAGAGAGAGATCAGTCCTCCCTGGTACGTTGCATGACTCATCTGAGCTGTAAACATAGCCTTCGTTCTTTTGGAAAGTCTTCTGCCAGTGGCACGATTGCGAAACATTCGTGGAAATCCACTTCAGAGGAGAATGTTTCTCATCAGCAGGCCTCCTAATCAATACCGCCAAACCGCCAATCTGTGGACAGACGCGGAGAGGAGGATTACATTGTTTGTCTTGTGGCACCACTGAGCTGAAAATGCATCTCACTGTCTAATCCTGAAGGATTTTCCCAAACTTCAAAGAAGCCAAGGACTTCCAGATGCATTTTTGAACGCCAATTTTTCCGACTTAATTAACACCTTTGAGGTTGCAAAACCCGCACGTCAGCTTATGGATTATACGCCGCAACGTTACTGAACACATTTGTTTAGCATCAATAAAACATATACATATAAACTATACATATGTTTGGATCTCAACAATCTTAATTACATTTTTTTGACTGCAGAAACATCATTTGTTTCTTCATCCAAGAAATATGTTACAAAAGAGATGGTTATAGTTTGCATTTTGAGGAGAAAGGTGACCATCAGAACTCTCTGTCTTATGCCCTGCTGTTGTAGCTGACACTCTCTCATTACACTGGCCAACTAGGGCAACTGTGGATGCAGCTATGCAAACAAACCACTTCCTCATTCCGCTGTGCAATAAACCTACAAAATCCATGTTTTATATTCAGCACAAGTCTAGTGCAAACAGACATGTGGAGGCAGGGAGGTCTTCACGCGGGCCAAGTCCTCCTGGACATTTGCAGGTGGGGCTCCATCTCAAGAGGATGAAGATGCTCCTGTGTGCTGCAGAACTTCATCCATAATTTAAACAGGCTGTCAGGGGAAGCACATCATTCAGGGAGCTGCGTGCGGCAAGTGGTCATCTGTGGGGAAAGCTGAAGTTTCCGCAGAGTTAGTCAATGAAACCCAAAGCAATTGCATGCTAAAGCTTCTCCCTAATCATCCATGGCAAACCACAGAGCGATCGTCATGACAGCAGTCGGCGGCTCGAGAGGTCAGCTTGCAGCCACCCGTGCCAGAGTGACAGGCATGGCTGAATAATGCGATAAAATCCAACAGATAAACCAATTATTTCCCTGACTGCTGAGAGATTCATCTTGCACCTTTGCAGATTTCTCTTGTGCTGTAGAATTCTTGCTGAAACTCACTTGCGACTGTACATGAGCACAGCAGGTGCCCTGCCAGTGAAACACAGACAACTTGATGGTTTCTTGCCCATTTGCACGACAGTTAAATGTCCTGTTGGCTTAGGACGTCAAAGTAAAACTCCATCTACTCGAGTGTGGTGTTGAAATTTTGGACCGCCACAGCTTCAAAAACCCTGACGACAACGAAACACAATAGAGCAGTTTTATATCCATCAGGATATTGAGTATTTCCACCCATTATATCATTTTAATTGGGGAGAAAATGCACCCTGTAAAATGATGAGTCTTACTCAAACCCTCATGTGTAGTTTAGTGAACAGCAGATACAGACAACCAGTCTACATGAGTGGTGCACTGAGTTTCACGGTCATGCTGTTATGTTCATGCACACCACTCTATGACCTTTAGTGAGGTGGAATCAGATTCTGCGTATGCAGCGTATACATTATTGCCAAAGTGGTTCGATAATATTCTGGAAAATCAGACAGAAATTCATCCAATCAGTCGTGGAATCTGTGGCCTGTGAAACGATTTTTGGGCGAAGGAAGGTGTGACTGTGAAGGAGGAGGAGGTTAGATGCTGTTGGCAAGACACTGATGCAGTTGCATGTGTTCAAGCATATGCCCACAGACCTCAAATATCAGTCCCCGGAGGTGGAGATGAACTCTGCTCTTGTCGTCCACTTCTCCTGCACAGCAAAATTGTTGCTCCAAGTCCTGAAGATACACATCTCACCAATGACTTTGTTATGTCTTTAGTTTCATCCATACACATGTCAGTTGTTTTACAGTGTTTCTCATTCTGTGAAAAGCAAATGACATTCGCCCTGTCCAAAGGTCAGTGAACCACAGAAAGCAAACACCCCTTTAGAATCACTGGTCTGTGTTAATATTAAGATCAATGGGTTCCAAAAGCGGCGTCCTCATGGTCCAGTTGACTGTGTGTAGAGAGGCAAGGATTTTTTCTGCCCCTATGCAACCTGTATCTGATCTTTTAGTGACGGTTTGAATGACCATGGTCCGATTTTATTTCAACTGCGACCCAAGCCATTTAGATATGTGCTCCCAAATACGATTTGTGTCCGATCTTTTAGCAATCTTTTTAACAAGTGACCAGGTAGCATTCATCCAAATTTTGGGTAGCAACAGCAACACTGCCCCCCGTGGTTTCTGGTGGTACTGCTAAGTTTGGTCGGTAAACTTTGTGGAAACGTGCAGAAATACGGACAAAATGAACGCAAGGCCTGGACAGAAGGCTCCCTCCATATCCGTATGTAAAGTTGAGCATAAATGGACCTTTATTCACCTGCGGTCTTGCCCAGTCTAAGTCTATAGATTGCTTTTTTAAAGGGCTTAGTTCCGTTTCAACACTTTTCTTCTCTCACAGAAACACCCTCCAAATATTCACAAGGTGAAGGAGCTGCGTGTTGGGTCTCAGTTCCACAAATAGGCCTGCCATCATCACTTGGGTGGCGCACTGGTCTGTGCCAATCGAGTGCAGTAATCACATGAAACCGCCTTTTTTAGTACCTTCATCACCTTCTGTTTGCAACTGTAATTACTACACCTTGATACCGAACACCTGAGAGCGAGCCGTGATCAAACATTCATCAAGAGGCTGCAATTAAGACAAGAATAGCCGCGGTCTCTCACGGCTGAGCAGCTGTGCCGGATCGGCGGCCTTAAACAAAGAGTCTGGTTGCAGTAGTTTACATATAACCTTGCGTCGCTCCATCAGCGCAGCCAGAAACTCATTGGTTTGCGGAAGGCAACTTGATTTTCTGCTGCTTTGTTTATTAACCTGACATAGGTGCTAATTAAAGTGCTAGACTCGGCTGCACACTTTCTATCACTGAAGGGGTGACAGCCAGACTGTGGGTGTTCAGGAAGAGAGCTGTTCCACTGGGGTTTAATAAATCCTTTTCTGGTTCAGGTTTCACGTCAGCCGAAGCTTTTGTAAGTTCTGCGCTGCAGTGAATGGTCCAGACGAATCTTGGAGCTGGGATTTGATGAAGTGCTTTCCATGAATCGGGACCTGGAAAGTGCACTGTTCTGAGAACTAGTGTTGCTCAACAATTGGTGTGTTATTACTCACCGACCATTCCTATTTAAAATCCCACATCTCTGGCGGCCTGGTGACAGCGGGGCGTTTCGAAATGTGGCAAGAGTTTGAGTGTATCTGAGGCAGTAATGACCACCCTGGTTTTAAAATAGATTTTTAATCAGTTCTTTTCTTCTCACGCTGATGGAAAACCTTCCTGGATTGTATCTGTGTGTATCGGTGGCTGTTTTGCGGTTGTCAAAAGGACTGATATACCGTAGTTCTGCACCACCGCTGCACCATCTAGTGCTCAATGATATGGACAAGCTGTCATTTCTCTATAGAGATGTGATACGATGTGGTGATTGGTTTAGTGAATATTAATATTTAGACTTGCTGCTGGCATAGCTGTCCATACAGGATGAGCCTGGGAAGTTTAGCGATTTTAACGCCTTGAATATTCATATCTCAATATAGAAACTATAACGATAAGTGGTTGATTTGGAGAGTAATTCATCAACATCACGTTTCACCCGCTTTAAAGTGCAGACAAGAAGTGTAAATCAGCCATGACCGCACCGTACAGTAAGACTCCCCAGTTGGCAGAGAAAAAATTGTTGTGTCTTTCTTGTTGAAGTAAGCGCTCAAGCATTTTCTAGACCATTGTTTTTCTTTGAATCTGATGAACTTTCATGAGGTTCTCTACATGTCTTCAGTTGCAGTTCATGCGTAACTTGTTGCGCTCACGCCTCTGTCTTACCAGAGCAAGAAGGAAGCAGATCAGTCGATAAACCCTAAGAAGTGCTGGCTGTGGGGGCAGAAGCTGTGCGGATTTGACTTCTGGATCAATGTGTCTGCCTCTTTGCTTTGACTATTATGGCAGTGACTGAGAGGAAAATGGTCAATTTCCTCAGGAGGGAGACGGCAAAGGCGACAATCAGGGCATAATTGTTTTCAAATATGTATTAAAATGAGGAGGTGTTGTTGTTGATGAGGGACTGGTTTTGGTAGGAGAAGATGATGAAGCCACTTCAGCCTGCCTAAGCCCTACTGCACGCTGTACCCGAGCACAGTAATGGCACTTGTCTCCCGAGAGGCGTCTATAAATAAATATGCTTTCACACACAGGTACACACACACACACACACACACACACAAAACCATTTTCCGATCCAGTCAATGGGTTTCTTTCAAACACATTTTCTTTCTTCTTCCCTTTTGTTGCACAGCCAGAGACACGTACGTCAGTGAATGGACAGTACTGTTTTATTAATTATTACTTTACGATTGTGAAGCCTATTCAATCTCGGCGTTATAAAAGCAAGTTACAAAAGAGATTTTTGATTCAACCAATTCTGGAGATTAGTGTGATCACAATGAGGCTGTAGTGACGCTGAAAGGAAGTGAGGTTTAACATGAACTCCATGACACAGAATTATGTAGGTCGCACTGTAGTCTGTGAAAGATATGCTCAACTTGAAGTCACAGTTTGACTTGTCTAGTTCAGTTATTCTTGAACTATCTACTGGGATAACTACCGTGCTGGACACATTTGACCATTTGGAACATGACTGGATTAGTGACGTACTATACTGTAGATAGAGAAGCATCCCGTCAGAGTGTATGCCTTGCACAAGAGAGAAGCAACTCAAACTGTCCTTTTTTAACACCTAAATGAACTGTGCTTGATGCCGGTGTTTAATGTGCTTTGTAGGTGGTATCTTCGACCCATAAGGGTGGGGCGGAGATTGACAGCCGCTGGGAGAAATCCCAGCATGGGGGAGCCCATAATAATAATGTTTAAAGTTTTGTTAAAAGAGCACCTCATGTGGGTCTCCGTCTTACTGACAGCGCTTGAATCTGCAGAGCAGAATGAGCGTCACCACATTGCTTAACTCTGACTGTAGTCTTTCTGTTACAAGACACGCTGCTCATGGTGTCAGGATGTGTCGTGAATGTGCTTTATTTGAAGACCTAATGCGTCTTGGCTTGTATCTATCAGTGATCAAATGAGTTTAAGTTAGTTCAACATTTCACAATTCTATGTTGTTGCTGCCACAAAAATGTGTGATGTATTTTGTGTATTATTTATCATTAGTCAAGGTGAAATCACTTCTTTTCACCGAATAGAATTCCTAACAGAGCTCACACAGCTACAGATACACATGGGCAAGGTAGGTCTAGCTTGGACCTGGAATTGCCACCGTGAGCCCCATTAGGGATACTGTTCATTTTCAGAGCCCACTAGATGTTGATATCTGCTTTAGAATCAGTGGATTTGAACAACCATTTCAATGGAACCTCACTTCATTTTTAAACCTAGAGCGCACCACACTGTTTCATGAAGCCTCATAGACACATCTTTACTGTTCAGTGTCCTGTTGAAAACCCAGTCATAACCACATATTCAATATAGCCAGCTCCTCTCAGGTGGAATCTCCTCGTCTCTGTGAGTTTTCCGCATCATCAACTCATGCCACCATCCTGGTTGTCCACCTCAACCGATACACCTCTCCAGGTGTATCCCTACTGGACCTGTTGTGGATGCCTTTTGCACACACAAGACATGCTCATTCTCCCTCTACTGGTCGCTCTTGTTACAGTCATGCCCCTTCCTATACACGTAAAGAGCAAATTGAACATTTCCCCAAACTTTAATGGTAGAAAACAAGTCATCCGTCAGTGCTTGTTTATCATCTTCAGTTAAACAAGTTGTTCCGCAGTTGTTTTTGCTGTTGCCGTTAATGGATCTTTTTATTCGCGCTTAATGACACAGAACAGATAGATCTCTGGAAGGTCACTGAGAATGAGATGCATTTGCAACCTGAGAAGTTAATGAAGCATCCAAGTCATGAGAAAAGGTCTGTATGGACCAGTGGAGGAAGCAGCTTCTACTTCCTGAATTCTTGTCCACAGTTGATAGAAGAGCCACTTTAATGCTTTCCTCAGTGCTGCTGGAACTGGAGCGTCTTAATTCTCTAGCTTGCTGGTTATTATTGTTGATTTATACATTTATCAGATTCAAAACTGAAAAAAAAACAGACGGAAAAAATCTTGAAAACATAAATTAGCAGGTTACTCCTCTTATATGAATGATTTTAAAAAGTGAAGGACAAACGTTTCCTAGGTCATTTGTCCCCTGCCAAAGAATTGGAGTCGGTGGAGTCTTTCCCAAGCTGGCAGAGGACGACATGGGCCAGACCTGGGATGTCGTGTGGTTTTGCACCTGGACATTCCCTCACTCATTTCATGAAGGCTCGAGGTGAAGGAATTTTTTTGGGGAAAACAATATGCCGAACTAGCAATGTAAAAACAAAGGCATCTGTATAAAAGTGTTTGAAAGGTGTCAGAGCTGAGACGATTTTCGGGGGGGGGGACTCAAGTTGACTGGATAAGCTCCCATTCATTTGGTGTAATTACATTTTGGTGCGGCGCTTTGGGTTGCAGAACACCCCTGATCGGCCATTTGAGACACATGAGATCAGCTAAGCGGTACCTGAGCCTCTCCGTGGAAGGATAAGGAACTTCCCTGAGGGAGAAGTAGTGGCTCACCTTAAGCCAGCAGCCGCCTGCCGCACTGAATAACTTAACATTACGACTGGCTGGCCTTGTCGTATTTGCTTTGTGGAATGTAAATGACTTCTCACTGCGAGTCAGTAGAGCTGGGAGTCGGGCAGAGGTGAGTGGGAGGATTGTGAGTTTCAATCAGTTCCCCACTAATCTTCAGGCAGGATTCCCTGGAGACCCTTGTCGTCTCCCAGTCCGTGGCTGGAGTCTCATCCTACATACTGCGCTCAATTATCCAGCGTCCTCTTCACCCTCCTACTGGAAGTGCACCACTGTTCCTCAGCAGATCCAGCGGCAAAACTGGGCCAAGAGAGGCGAGTTGGCAGGTCAAGGTTGCGGTATACGTCCCATTCTTTGCCTTCCAGCAGCCCACCAGGATGCATTTGTGTGTGCAGCGTCTATGTTAAATGTGTCCTCTGTGTAGCTCATTAACTCCATGCTAATGAACGCTATCATGGGGCTGAGACACGTGACGTGGCTTTAAAAGTCACAAGTTGGAGGACGTATCCGTGGGATCAGCCGGCGGCATCGCTCCGAGAGTGACGTCAGTCCCTCAGGCAGCCTGGTCTCCCAGGAGCAGGAGAGCGGCGAGTCAATGTGCAAACTGAGCAGCGTGATGGCAATTGAAAGGGTTAGTGGTCGGTTGGAAACTTGACTCTCGTGTCATTACACTAATACGTTTGCGGTGCCAGTCCTCTCATAGGCAACACTCATGAGGGTGTGTGCTCACAGGGGTGTGTGTGTGGGTCAAGTATAGAAATCAAAGGAGATTTGGGCCCATCCGGTTATTCTGGTTTATAAAAGGTTCACGATCCACTTTAATTTGTTGAGTTGGTTTGGTGCGGGTTGCTCAGAGTCGGTGTTTTCAGGTACCAGTTAAGGTGTTCTGAGACACTGTTGGAGGCTCCGGTTACACCACAGCAGTTAATCAAGTGAGACTGGAGAAGATATGTCGACTAGCAGCACACAAACCTTGACTAGCCCCACGATCAAACAAGGACCAACTGTGGGAGAATCGTGTGGATTTTGATTGATCAGCTGTCAGTTGTTGAGCTTATTTGCCAGCGGTCACTTATATAAAATTGGTCATTGAATTTGAATTAAATATGTGTCAGTGGCACAGACACATAACTGCTCAATGCAGTGGCTTTGTTTGAGAATCCAACCACGAATTACGAGGAGCAGGCTGCATCTGATAATCTCAATAGTCAGAGTCAATAAATGGCTTTAGTTTTTTACTAAATCAAATGTGTCTGAAGAAACAATAGAACTAAACTATGACGTCTCCTTGTTAACGTGGTTACCAAGCGTTTGGCACTGCACAGTAAAGTACCTTCATTGGATGCCAAACTGACTCCTGAGGCGACAAGCAAACACACATCTATTTAATGAATGGTTTCACTTTTAACTGCTGAAGCTGGAGCTGCCTCGGCCGTCGTTCGCCTGTGTCATAAGATGAGAGTGAATCTATCTGTTTGCATCGGATGATTTGGGGTGAATTAGAAAAGCCAATGAACAATGTATCGAAGACTGTCATTTGAAACGGCTTTGCCTACTTCAGGATTCGGACGGTGAAAGAGCTTCCATTCAATTGGGTTAACAGCTCCTATGTCATGCTTTTCTATTAGTTGTATGGTAGACAAAGAAATGTTGTGACAAAAAGTTCATGTTCCATGCTCCAAGCATCATCTTAGCATCTCAAACATGTTGCAGGTGAGGAAGGTACTTGTATATCTGACCATAGACTGATCAAGACTTCACTAATGGATCACCCATTTCCACAAAATTACATGACTAGTTCGGCGCTCTCCAGCTCAGCAGTGTTTGACAGCCGACACCGGCTTGTGACAGTTGAGAAGAGTGTGGTGGACGTTGGTTCATGATCGTAGTTTAAAACTTATTTTTAATCCAGGGAACCTTTGATCATGACACTGGTCGACTCTGAGTGTCTGGATCTGTGTTTATTTTATTAGATGGAGTGGTCCTCATAGGTTCAGTGACGCGCTCGTCTGCCTTGGTTCACATCAACACACGCAGGTCTCCCGCTGCGCTGGCGCCTCGGCGAAACACCCTGCTGAAAATAGGTGGCTATTGGACACAGCTCCGCTCCGGTATTGGCGTCCTCTTCTGTGTCCCCATTAGAGTTCACTGATCGCGGACACACTCTCTCAGGCAGCGCTAATGCTACGATCCGCCATCAGTTAGGGACCATCAGCAAATTCTAAAGCCTCAAAGTATGAGTGAAATCTTCAATAAGGCCACGGAAAACAAGCTTTTTAGGAGAGAGAATTGTGAAAAGGTTTTTCATCACACGAAGGACTGACAGTTTGTGTCATGATTTGGAGAATAGAATATGACTCAATGATCATTTCTTCACATTATTTCTCATGTTTCAATAGCATCTAGGAAATGTGTCCAGACTGCTCCATTGTTAAAGGAAACTGGTACGAGACATGAGATACAGCTGACAGACGGCTTAATAATATATTTATCGTCATCGCCAAAATGAAAACATTTATCACGATAACTTTTTTTTGTCCATATCGCCCATCCCTATCAGGGAATTATAAATGTAGATGCAGATATGTTGTGCCTCTGTTGTGGAAAAAATCGGACTGTAATGGATATGTCAGTTGTTGGATGAGTTGTGTAGGTCATCTTGGTGGTTTTAAAAGCAAAGAGTGGGTTGGCACCAGTGAAATGTGTCAACTTAATACTTAATCAATGCAGTGAAAATAAATACCTACTGAGAAATCAATACTGCAGATCAATAGCGTTCACCTAATTGCGTGCTTAAACATGAGTGACGGTTTGGAAATGATTTGCACGGCTGGACTTGCCAATACTTCTGATGGACATTCTGCATCTCAGACCTTCAGATGATGCCGACATTTGCTGTGTTGACCATGAGTCCATGGGGGCTGATTATGGAGGGATCTTCTTCGAGCCTTGCCCAGATCAAAATGATCAGTGTTGGACGTAAATCCCACGGATGAGAAACTGAAACGCCGTGGGTAAAACTGACGCCAGCTTTGTTTAATCTCTGGGGATTTACTTTCTAATCCAACGTGTTATCACACTCCTCATGTCTAAAGCCCAAAAGTGATCATGGCAGTGTTTGGAACAGTCCTTGGGAGGTCTGATCATTTGAATACTGTACTTGATTTTCAATTTTTTTTTAATTTGATCAAATTTGATCCATGTTTTTTTATAAATAACACCAGTGGTAGCTGCTATTAAGCTTTGGTGGTGGTGTTGCAGTCTACACCAACATTCCTCCCTGATGCCTCTGAGTGGTACCTTCAGGGAAATAGAATTCAATAGAATGTGCTGGTGGAGGTTGAAAGCTCATTCCAGCTGCAGGTTTGTATGTTTCCTTCCACAGTCCTGAAACGTACAGAGGTTAGTTGGTGAATCTGAACTTGGTGAGTCTTGGTTGCCAGGAAGGTCTGCCTGGGAACGTTGCTCTAATCCCTGCTCCAAGTCTGGAAAACCTCAACACACACTTTTTTTGACATGGTGTTACAACTGCTAATCCTAATCTCTGGCAGATGACTGGTCTTTGGTCATGACTCAGACTCCTTTACTACTGTAAACAACAAGAGAAAGAGCTTTTACGTTCTGCCTTTTGATTTATTCTTCATTTCCTGAAGAGATGTAATGGTCAGGATCATCTTATTTGTCTTTTGCTATTTCCCATCAGGGTTGCCACAGCAACTCAGCCTCCTTCATCTGAACTTGATGATCTCCCCTGTTCACACCTATCCTCATCATGACCTCTTCTCCTTACCACCCTCCATCCTACTCTTCTTTTTCCTGGTATCTCCAACTTTCTTGGTCCAACGCTATCTCGCTTCTCCAAACCAAAAATAATAAAAATAATAAAATAAAAGTAAATGTTCCCTGAGCCGAGAGCCTGGTCACAATGTGAGAATTATTCCATACGTCTCACTTTCTCCACCGTAGTGCATTGTGTTTTCAACTCTTCATTTACAGAAATCGTCTCACTCCATATTTTCCGTTGGGAAAATCTATTGAAGAAGAAAAGCAAACATGAAGGGGGAGAGCACCAGACGTGTGCATGGTATGATCAGGGGCCCATGTAAGGCAGCGATTGGCTCCACCAGAATGCTTGACTGTCGGCCAGTTTACATCCAGCTGGATGGATCTATGCAGCCAGCAAAGGTTCTACTGGAGTCTGGCACGTGTTCTGTTGTTAGCGTATCATAAAAAAAAATACTTTTTTTCTGTTACAACACTTTTGCCATCAAACCCTCCGTCCTTCCGCCAGATGACTGTGCCTTTAAGCGCGTCCTTTGATTATTTTGGGTTTTGTTCCGCAAGCACTTCATTGTCAAAGTGACTTTACCCAGCTGGGACACGTGGACCTGTGCTGGACAGGAGAGCCCGGCAGAACTTTCCACTTGAGTGGGATCTTAGGAGAGGGGACACTTATAAATAAGGACAAGCTAGTTTTAGTTTTTTGTTGCGCTCTTCAGTTTCTTTGTAGGACAGTTAGAGACCAAGTGTTTTGGATGGTTACGTTGAGGTTAAGCGGCTAGGGAAAGTATTATGGCAGTGAGAGGTCCTCACAAAAATTGCAAAACAACATGTGTGGATGGGTCTGTGTGTGTGTGTGTGTGTGCACGTGTGGCCTCATGCACCTGCAACCTTCACTGTGAGGCAGCCGCGACAACACTATCATGCTGCCTTCAAGTTCAACACACTCATAAGGAACTCTGGAATACCAACCGAACGTAATCGTCTGTTCCTTGTCCTGTTATCAATATCTTGCTTTGTGCGAACATTTTGGACGGTCCACTTAAAGTTTTGAGGGTGAATACGTCAAAATAACTTGACTTTAATTTTTTAATTTGGCGTATTGGATGGTTAGGTTCAAGGGCGAGTGGCTGGGGAAAGAGTTATGTCAATGAGCAGACCCCACAAAGATGGTGCGACAAGCCTGTGTGTGTTGGAGATGGGTCCTCACAAGGTCACGTCATTGAGATTCATCTTAAATAATCCACATGATTAAGCAAATGCCTTGGCAGTTATGATTCATTTATTATTATTTTCTGACAGTGTGTGGGGGAAATGCCCAAACTATAAATTAAACGAGTGAAGAAAACTGACAAAGAACACACAAATGTTTTGACTCATTCACACAGGGGCTGTACAGGAGCTGAGTGAGGGCTGTGGCCCCGGGGCCACACGCCACCTCTCCAGCTGGGACAGACATCTTAAGTGTTTGGTTGTGATGTCAGACTTTTGTTTAGGTTGGATGTAACACGGGGTCTGTGATTGTCCGGCCTCTACAAACTGCTGGCAGATAGTAGCAACGTCGCAGCTGTAGTGTACACCAAGCTGAATCATTGCATCACCGGTGTCATATGTACTTCTCACTGCTGTCTTTAAATACCCAAACATTTTCATCTTTCGTATGGTCTGAACACATCCTTCACTGGAGACTATTTCGGTGTTGGTGGATTGGGTGACTCATGGACAATGATCCGCGTGCAGAAACATAACACACTGACTATGTAGACCATCTGGCATGGGGAGGCGACAGGGTTCCCCTGGGCTGAGCCTGTTGAGTTCTACCTGGAGAACATTTAGGGACACCGCACGCAGTGCAGAGTGAGACGAGACTCGTATTGTTGCCTTCAAATATCAATTAGTAGTTTCAATTTTTTATAAATTGAATTGGTGTGTTAAGTCAAAAAGTAAAGTTTCGACAATGTAAATCACTTATGTGGGTTGAATGTAACAGTTTCTTTTTAACTTAACTCGCGAGTCACACTGAGGCCTGACCTTTCATGTTTTCATTTTTAATGCATAAAAGCAGGGGAGCCCACACACCAGAATCCTGTCACCAAAAAACCAAGTATCTCTGAGCCTCAAAGTAAACAAGTCCGTTTGCCAAAGAATCCGTAGTGTTGGTTAGAAACAAGCCCTTGAGAAACAAAGAAAACCCAGTTGTGCCACTTGTTGACGCACAAGTCTTCCCATGTTTCGTTCCACTGTGAGAGCATGTTTGAGTGAAGTTCCTCTGTGGAGTTCACCATCGATCAACACAGTTTTTGGTCTTCTGAGGGATCAGATGTCACTGGCGTCTGTTTTGTGTGTCCTGTATTTGTGAATGTTTTCCTCCATCTGTTCTGCACATGGTAAAAAGCCTCACGTTGTCATGGCAACTATCAGCAGCGCGTCACTGCAGTCGCACCATGAGGACATCTCAGTGTGGAGTGTCTGGGTGACTGTCGCTGTTTACGAACACCAGGAGTCTGTTTTTATTCATCCTGGTGAGCAAGTCCGGAGGTTCTTACTCCCAGAGACCGAGCGCTGCTGTGTGATGTTGCATACCATATGTCGTGACGGACAGCCAAGCATCTGTGTTGCTATGCTCGACCCACTCGTGTTACTGTGTCGCGTCAAAACACCCAAGAATGTCCTCCACTCATACTTTAGATGCAAACACACAAAGACCCAAACTTGCTTCTCCTTCCATAAATATTGACGTAAAGCATTTACACGAAGAATTCAAAGTACAGTTCCATAGATGAGTCAAGTATTTTTGTGTTTATTAGATCCATTTTATTGAATCATCAGTACTTCTGTACAAACAACTTGGGATTTAGATGCATGATTTTCATTGTAAGGTTTATAGTGGAGTAATTTTCACGTCCTCATTACCAAGGCCAAAGTGAAGAATTACTGTAAACTTCACACACTTCTGTAGACAAATGTGTGATGAAGACACTAACCAAAAAAGATTCAACACAGCATTGAGCCTCTGAATAAAGTCCTGAGTCACTGCATTCCACTCTTGCTGCCAGGGAGTTGTTACTTCTACAACTGCTGAAAGTCACTGTGACTACAACGCATGGCTGTTTCATGGGATTTAGATCGCAATTTGACACGTTATTATACCTAGAATGAACTGAGCACTATCCCATGGCTTACCTCACCCCAACCTCCGCCTTTTTCCATGTGTGACACACGTCAACATGTGACGCTGAAGGCAGCCTTTTTCGTCAGTATCGCAACATGGATATATGACGCCATGGGAGTGAGGATGGGTTGACTTGACCGTCACTACTCATCTTCATTCTTCCTTGTTTTCTTGCCATTAAGGTGGTCGCACTCAATCTCTCACTCACGGCTCTGAGCTGAGAAAGAGTGCTGCCGCTTGTAGATGTCAAGCTTTGACGTTTATTCTTCAGTAGTGTCAGTGGCTCATTTATATCAAGGAAAAATGGGTCATTTTCAGTGCTGAGCCTGAGGCTTTCTTTTGTCCCCGCACACCTGAACTGCAACATTGTAAAATAAACTTCAAATGACTCTCGCTACATTATGTATCTCTGACCTTTCTCTACCACCAAGGAGCTCATGGCCTCTAGAGCTGCAGAGTTCCTCTGAGAGGAGCTTGAAAGGAAGACTAGCCATGTTCACACACATATACTTGGCCTCACGTACACATGCACTCTCTCTCACACACACACACACACACTGTTGCTGATTGCCGATGGTCAGGCAGGAAGCTCTTCCACACTTCCTGAATCATTTAAAAGGAGACTCTGGTACACAGCAGGTGTTTCACCTCCATGGAATGAAAAATAGATGGTTTTGCATTACAGTCGGCATCTCTGTTAAGAGTGCTGAGGTCTGACAGTATTTCAAATAAACATGCTTGAATACAGGTTTATTTGACGTGACAATATAACCCTCTCAAATGTAAAAAAAATCTACATTCCTTTTTTTTAAATCTCTTTTTTGTTGACATTGTTTCTCCTCCAATTGCCTATATACGCTGCTTAACACATAGATGTTGTGGAGGAGGCATCCATGATTGAAGTCCCTCTCACAAACTCAGATGTTTACGTCAATACAGAGGTTTTTGGACCTGCTCAGCATCCCTATCTCCAGTCCAGTTTGGTGGAGTCTAAATCTGTGGCGACAGGTTGAGGAAATTCACCGTGAACCTGGTTGGCTCCACTTCACCAGATACACACACACACACTCACACTCACACACATATATGCATATACATATATATATATATATATATGTATATATATATGTGTATATATATATATATAAATATATTCAGTCATTTCTTTATCTTGACCTCTGCTGCTGCCAACCTATTAAAGAGCAGAATACACATGCCAGCCTTAAGTGTGGTGAGCGGTGCAAGTTCCACAGCACTGCCCATCAAAAACT
Source organism: Synchiropus splendidus (assembly GCF_027744825.2). Lineage (NCBI taxonomy): Eukaryota > Metazoa > Chordata > Actinopteri > Syngnathiformes > Callionymidae > Synchiropus > Synchiropus splendidus. The sequence goes on from NC_071339.1 coordinate 2,336,737, forward strand.
TGTCTCAAGCTTCCATAAAGTGCACTGCATCAGGGACCTGGCTCCAGTTTGAAATGATGATGGGCAGCTTGCTGAATGAGTGAAGACAGAATGTGGATTGAAATGTTCAGAGATGACGCTGCAGGGAACAGGTTGAAATGTTGCCACGCACTGTTTAGGACACAGCACAGAATCAAGGGCAGCAGCAAAACTGGATGATTCCGAGGTGGAGGATTCCTCCTCCCATTAAAAAGCTATGAGTTAGTTTTGTATACAAATGTTTAAAGTTTGGAACTTTACAGTTTCCTCCTGTCATCAGCGTCAGACATCCCATCAGTCACAGCCCTTCCGTCTGAGATGTGGATAACTGCAAGATTACACGTAAACAAACATGGCACTCGAGTTACAGCTGCGAACGTCCTTTCATGGAAGCCGGTGTGATGACAGTACAAGTAGGGCGTGATACTGCCATTAATAATGGGACATTTCGGGCGTCCATTTTTTCGTGTTTCGCAGTTCAGACGCCCTCCTAGCTAAAAGCCTGTTTATAAGGGTGAAGATAGTTTGACAACTGTCCACTGCACTAAATGTCCACACGACATCATCTCCAACACACCAACCCCAACCCATCCTCACTCCCACTGACGTTGGGAAAGTGGACTCTTGCGTCCCATGCTGACATCAGTGGCAGCCTTCGGTGTTGCATGTTGACGCATCGGTCCGTATGTCCCTGTGTGACCCAGATGTAATCGTCACACATCTGTTTCCAGCGGTAACTTTTTAGTCACAGGACTGTCCTTCCTGGGCCACTGCTGGATCTCATCATGTTACGTCTCATCTGTCATCAGATGTGAAACTGAAGCTCAGTGTGGGAAGGAATGTGAGGCTTCTCCAGTTTCAGACATTGTTGGGAGGCCACTCACCTCACCCTCTCCGCTCAGTGTTGACACCCAATCATGTCACAGGAGCCCCGCGACTTCTGCTGTTCATGGTAAATACTGACGGCGCTTGGGCCCGAGGGATGCGCCGCTTCACTGTGGGAACGCAGCCGAACATAACTCTGCAAACTTCAGCCCTTTCTCTTGTTCTCAGTGCTTAGTAAAGCGGATGGAGGAGGCTGAGAACCGAGTGACGTCACCGGCCGCAGCTCACATGGACGTGACGCAGTCAATTCGCTTGGTTTATTCCTCCTCTGAACGCACTTTCACGTTTACAGGGCATGAACTCCAGTCATTAACGCAGTCCGTGTGACCTCCCACCGCGCCCTTCTCATAATCCGCTTGTAATGTAATGCCCTTTGACCTCCACTTCTCTTCTGCTGATTGCTGGCTAAATTAGAAGCAACCGATTGGCGTATTAGTTAGTGGGACACAGAAACGGAGGAGCTCGCGGCACTGGAGCTCATCTGGCTGTCGCTGGAAGAGGAAACACTGGCTTTATAATGCGGAATACTACGGTCCACTTTGATGGAATGAGTCAGGACTCTCGTTGAGTCATTCACGCTGCAGCCACTCTGGGAGAACAGGCTCCAGCTGGAGATGAAGGGCACAAAGGCCTCGTGCCATTTTCTGTGGAGTGTGGTCCCAGCTGAGGCATCCCTGAGGACTGTAGTCCGCCACCTGGCCCCATAAGGTTTCCAGGATCTCAAATATTGACTTTAGGTGCTCGGACCATCATAGCTTTCACCTTTCGCCTTGCACCCATCTCCCAAGACCATGGAACAGTGAAGCCTGAGGGCCACATCTGGTCTCTTATATGAAGGTAACTAAGGTGCTGTTTACACTGAGACACAAATACAATTGTATCTGTGGATGAGCAGAGTGCAGGGCTTCCACGAATAACCCGATGGATTCAATGAGAGCCGCCATGCCTTCAGAAAATTGATCTCTTGGTTGACGATGAAATCTCACGTGATCTGTCATATGAAATGACTACGAAGATTGTCGAAGTAATTCTAAAGCTGCTGAAGAGCTGACAGCTCGCCCAAAAATGTTCATGACATGTGATCCATCTCAATGCGTAATGGAAACCTTCTGGTGCAAATCTGAGCATATTTTCCCTCTAGATCTTCCTCATATTTAACATACTTTTGCACTTTGTCAATCATTTCCCCATAATGTTCTTTTGACCTCAAAATTTTATTTTCCGCAAAATGATATTTTTTCCGGACACAAGGTTTTGCATACATGGCAAGGTTTCCTATCTTGCGCCTTCGCAGTCTTAAACATTTTCAGAAAGAAACAGCAGTAAGAAAGTGAGCCTTTTTTTCCTGTCTGCAGCTGCTTTGAGGGAATCCTCTTGTGGAAAGTCATGTAGATTTGTGGAGCCTCTTTTCACGGAATCTCTGTGTTGCTGTGTTGATCAGGAAAGCAGATGAGACTCAACTCATGAAACTCAAAGAACTAGCCACGAACTCCCTCTCTCTGTCTTTCTCCGTCACTCCAGAGTACCGTCTTTATTTTTCACAGTGTCACTTTCATCCCCTCTCACCTCATCTGTGTCACAGAAAACCTGCCAACAGACTTATCCACAAAGATAAGCAGCGGGGGGGCCCAGAACTTCGAGGGCATTTTTGCAGCCGGTTTCCATAATGTGAAAAGATTAGCGTGTTGAAGTGAATCTGTTATCATTTTTTAACTTGAATGAATTTGGTATATTACTGAATGAAATGATGGAGCCATACATACATTTAAACAACAGAATATTGTTTATTTGCCATCAGTTTGACAATAGCACAATAAATCACCATATATTCAAGTTTTTATATCACCTCATTTAAACTAAAGCTCTTTTAATGTCTTGAAAATATTTCAAGTCCATCCAGAGTGGTGGAAACCCGGGTCATTGTGTAGTGAAAAACCTCCCTGAACCAAAGCAAACAGATGCTTTTGTTTGCTTTGGTTCAGGGAGGATTCCTCCATGTTTGTTGTTGTTGTTCTCATCCTGGCTGCCACGTGTCTGCTGCATCAGTGGGATCAGTGGACCCTGTTGTCTGGAGAGCAAACTGTTCAATTAAATTAAATTAAAATTAAAAGATTAAATGCAATTAAAATATTTTAACGTGTACGATTAATGAATCACAATTAATGTGTTAAAGTCCCACTATATATATATATATATATATAGTTTCATTTGAGGTAGCTTTTACCCCAAATGATGTAACTAAGTGACTCTTCAACCTTCAAGAATCGTCCCTATCCTATATTTCACAACAGTGTCCCTAATCATCTACCGTGTCTAGCTTTGGGAAAGACATTTTCAGAAAGCATCCAGGTGCTCATGTTCTGACACAAAGTCACAGCCAGCGCATCGGTTCGTCACCACCTTCACACTTCCTGAAGGACACGTTGTGCGTGTAGCCGCAAGCGCACTCATCCATCTCCTTCTCGGATCTCAGCACAGCGAGTTCAGGAGGCCACAGGCTTCCTGGTTTGTCATGGCAGAACTGAAGGTCACTTGCCAAGGTCAGGCTGAGCTGCAGAGGAGATGGTGTCCATTTGACGGATGTTACACTTATTTGGCTTAAGATGCTGATTATGTTTTTGTCCTGTTGGTAGCAGTGATACACGTCAGAGATGTGATAAACCAACCGACTAAATGGCTACATCCTTCTGAGATCCACAAGCTAAGTAGCTGGGATTCGTTATTATGTCGACACTTGGCTGTACGACTGTACTTGCTTTGTGCTTGGAGGGATTTCCTTCTAATGAATTGTGTCATAGAACACACCTTTGGCAACGTGCGGCTCGGGGGCCACACACAGCCCTTTGTCTTCGTTCATTATGCCCCAATGGTGTCTTTTTTTATGTAAAATATATTTGCGAACATTTTGGTAACTTTTTTCCCATCTCTATTTTTAGCTTTGGCTTTAAAAAAAATCAGAACCTTTCAAATGCAACACAGTTTGCCGAGTATTTTTTTAAACTAACGTGAGGCGCTGGAGGAAGTGTTGAGGAAGCAGTACAGAATTCAGATGATGCTAGTGGTCAAGACAAGAGGAAACCATGGTAGAGGTTGGACATTAGGCGAAGCATCACAGGACATTATAACAATGAAAACACAATTCTTGAAGGTTTGAATTGCTCCATTGACAGTCCAGGGATACAGCCTCGAGCAGGGGTGGCCAACCAGTCAGAGGCTAAAGCCCCATTGTTTTCTGTGTTGCTGAACAGAGCCACATGCAACAAACATGTCAGGCTGTGAGGCTTCACCTGAACAGCTGGTCACCTGACTTAGCGGCAGGATAGCGGTTAAAGCACATCCCTGTGTGTCACAAGGTTGCTGGTTCACGTCCGGCATATGTCTCTCGTGCATGTCTTTTTAAAATTCATACATTTTACTGTGATCCTCCTCGAAATATCACGCAGTCTCATCTTCACTCCACTAAATTCAACAATGAATAATAGGTGAAACACATGCCAGTCCTTTAGTTTAGGGAATGACAAAGTGAAACGTGGAACTAAGTCATGTACATCGTGTTAATCGTGGATCTGACGATGCACCAAGTCTCAGGACCGTGACTCACATCGGCATTTAACATGCTCCAAGCCCCCCCAAGTCAAAGTCTTTGAACAATATTTTGACATTTTGCCGGAATAGCTCTCACTTTTTCGTCTTATTTGCGGTCTAAACAATCATCTCAATAGCAACTTGACTAAAATCGCAATCGCCAGTTCGGTGGCTCTTTTGGTGAAGAGCTGCATGAAACTGGGGAAAGAGCCGCATGTGGCTCGGAACCCGTGGGTCCTAGACCCTGAGCTAATGATCAGCTCACACCTGGCCATTGTAACTTCGTGAACTGCATAGTTACGAGTGATCTTTTAAAATACACCTTTTTAGAAAAGTGAGATGTTTCTTTGCTACTTCCGAGGTGGATTAGACCCGCTGGGTTCTCTGGCGACTGTGGAGCCGTCACAGTTTTCTCTGACCCCTTGATTCCTGTTGCCTGCCACTGTGCTGCCTAAATATTTAGCAGATGATGCCGATGTTTATTGAACTGCTGCCGTGATTGTGAGGAACTCTCGTAAGGTGATCACAACATTTATTGCTCCAACTGGCTTCTATCTACTTCCCTGGCACAGACCGCAGTTTCCACTTTGTTTATTGTAATGAATTCCCATCCATCGTCTCGCGCCACCAGTAAACCAAAACACAGGACCTTGGTTCCCACAGCCTGGGAACAGCATCATAGAGAGTGCTGGACAAAAGGTCTCTTCTCAGTGCACAAGATCAGCGTCTTCACAGGAAGATAACAATCACAGGAGGATCAGAGGCTCTGCTGTTCATTTGACAAGAATATTGCCCAGCGCCAGATCCGCTCCTTGATTGAGTGGGTTCGGTGAAAAGGACAGATCGGTTTCGAGAAAGTCAAGTAGTGAATCATTTCACACAGCCTGACACAGGGGATTGTTCGAGGGATTGTTTTACAGGCTAACAAGTAAGATGCGGTTCATCCAAATGTCAACAGTCGCTTTTTAGCTTCATATCTTTTATATGTAAACTTGCGGTGCATATATTAAATTGTGTTATGCTAGCATAAGTTTTCCTGGACGGCTGAGTCAGGGTTTCTACTGTGGACGTGTTTCGGATGTTTAAAATAAACCACCAGCTTTGATGCGTGGGGGGTGTTACTCACACGGATGTGTTCACGTGGATGTATAATAGTACAGACTTTACCTTTAAATACAAGTAGGAGCGGGTGGTACGTTGTGATAGTGGGCCATACTGCAGCCTCACGCCAAGAAGGCTAATGGCTGGGTTCAATCTTGAGTCCACCATGGGTTTGGAGCAAACTTGGCTCCTCTCTGTGTGGAATTTTTGACTTGAGTGTCTTATCAGTCGTTCTCTGAGGACTATGGTTTCCTGAGCTTATCGCTCATGTAGCTTGTCTAGCTTGTCCCTACCTAAGGGAATTAACTGAAAAAAACAAACCGTATCCAACGTTTATTGCTTCAACCTGCCGGTCAGCTTTTAGCTAGGAGGGCGTCTGCTAAACATGAAAAAATGGACGCCCGATTCGCGACCGTAGCTTGGATGCCGCCATATACCAGCACAATCTGGCAACCAAGCTACATTTTTACATGTTTTGCTGACGCCCTCCTAGCTAACAGCCTGCTGCTAGTTATCCCAGTATTCCACTACCAGAGGTGTCCCCAGTGCTTTCATTATAGAATGAGTTCAGACACATTTATGTGTGTTATGCTAACCGAGACTGAGATGGAGCAGCTCATTATCGCTAAGCTAGTGTTTAAGGACGCAACTGCGTGGTTAAGGGTCGTCCTGGGGTGTGGGACTGCGGTGAAATGAGTTTAACCAAGATCCGTTTCCTTGGGTCGAGGTCTCTACATGACGCAGTCACTCAAACCATTTGGCCCCAAATTTTACTGACAGAAGGAACTGTTGCACCGTGTTATTGCGCATGCACTGATTTGTGCATTTCTAAAGAATAAATAATACAATAATATTTAGAGAATAAACCGTGTTGAGGTTGAGATACTCGTGCGTCCGAGGGAGAAGGTTCAGTTTTCATTTATGCCATAATCACCCAGCCCTAAATCGGCATCTCTTCTTAACAACAAGAATTAAACATATGTTTTTGCACCCAAATCAAACCATCCAGTCAAAGTAATGTCACCATTGAATCTTATTTGTGGATTTCACTTTCTTGATATGTTATCACGGCAGTCTGAAGTCAGACAAGCCGAAGGGCAAGTGGAGTTTCTCGACCCCTCACTCGTGTTAGTGCCAGGCCACTGATCTTGTCAGCCTGTGAATTCAACAGGATCCTTGTAAAGTGCTCATGGAAACGGAAACGTCCTCTGTAGAATTGTGTGCTTCGTTCCGTCGATCCAGCATGACTTCCTGTTTTTAGTTCAGCAATTTTCAGTGATTTGTCTACCTCCATGTAGTTAAGAAAGACAAGTTGAGTGTTCTGAAACAGCCTTGTTCACTACCAACCCCAGTTGCTGCTGTGTCTCTGGAGAGGTGTGAGACAGCAGTGTGCGCTGTCATGTTTTTAGCTTCCTTAATACCCAACTCTTCACTTGTATTTTAGTGTATATTCTCTGTGCACAACTTTTTCAGCAACGTGGGATTTCTACTCCTCTAATGATGGATTATTTCATCTGTGTGTCGCACAGATAACAGGAATAATGTCTCCTTGCTTCATGTTTACAAGGGGAAAAGGCAGTATTGCATCGCATTGCAATTGTGGGATGAATGTGAGGACGTGATGCGGTACCTTGCACTCGGCAACAGCAGCATCTGAGCCCTGGTGGGGCGGTGTTTGGTGAATAAGTTATCATATATTGGTAACCATCAAACAAATGAAAGAATAAATGAATATATAGCTCGTGAAAGTGCAGTTTTGTCCGTCAGCATCTGCTTTACATTTCAGTGCTTATTACTATGAGCATATTTTTTAACCCACAGGGGGAGCTGTGCATATTAGCATGAATGATGCAAAGGTGTGAGTGAGTGTGAAGTGTGTCGATTCAGCCTTGTGATGCTTTGCTGGGGAGGAGCGGAGGCAGTGCATGTATAAATGATGAGATCTGAATGGAAGGCTTACATATAGAAGTGAGGCCTTTGAAACTTCCACAATGGATGGGATGAGTGAGGCGTCCATTCACTCAGCAGGCGGGATGACAGGAAACAGACGAGTTAATGATGAAACCTATTCAGTCTTTTCCACGTCTTCAGGATGAAGTGGAGGCAAAAGAGACGCAAAACTTTTTGTCCCGATCGGTTATTCATCACAGGCAACCAACAAACTGTACCTTCTCCAGGACTGGGTGGAAGGATATGAAATATTCACTCTGCCGCTTCCTGCGTCTGCTGGAGACAGTCTGGTAGCTAATTAATGGGATTGTTCATTCCTGTGTGGATGTTTTCAGACCCTGAGATGACTGGAGCGAAGAAGCAGGGAGCGAGGACAAGCTGTAATAACGTCAAGCCAAGCTGAATTGCTGCCTATCTACGATAGAGTCGCATCATTTCATTAAAAGCACCTGCTGTCTCTCACGTGTGAGGCATCGCACTTGACTCCAGATGTTTTCTCTGCTGCAGAAGCCTCCTAAAACGGTTCATATTTCATTCCCTTATTAATAAAATAGCTTCATCCCCGCTGACAAAAACTCTAAAACGCTCATCAAATTGCCTAAAGGTGGGAATATGCAGGTTTCTGTTTTTAAACTCGTCCTATGCCGAGGGACCAGGGAGAGTCACGTTTAAGTGTGTCTTTGAAGATGCAGAGATTAATTCTGTATTTTCTTTTTCCTTTGACGCAGCAGCTGCCACACTCAGGTGACAAAGTAAAGGGATTGAAATGTTTTTTGGAAGGTGAAGTGTGGTGTCTACTTTACACCTCTTCTGTCTGAGCTGTTCCATTTCAACCAAATGAAAGAGCAGAGGATTTGGGGTTTTGGTGGATGGACACCTCCCATTTTTTCTTGAGCAATTCCAACCAGTTCGTCATCCTGGTCCATCTCAGTTGAAAGAAGAGGAAGAGCTCCGCTTCAACCCTGTTGGACCCTCTCCCGAGTGGAGAGCTGTATCATGAGTGTCATGGGGTCTTCTAAGGTCACGAGCTGAAGTGATGAAATGACTAGTACAACGAAATGGAAATGTCTATTTCAATTAATCACAGTTTAATAGTATAAGAATATTTGCTCTTTTAATGTCTTTAAAATATTTGTATAAGAATTTCAAATACATCCAGAGTGATGGAAACCCTGGACACTGTGTAGCGAAAAACCTCCCTGAACCAAAACAAACAGATGCTTTTGTTTGCTTTGGTTCAGGGAGGATTCCTCCATGTTTGTTGTTGTTGTTCTCATCCTGGCTGCCACGTGTCTGCTGCATCAGTGGGATCAGTGGAGCAGGAACTCCTGTACTGACAAAGGTTCCCTGTTGTCTGGAGAGCACACTGTTCAATGAAATTAAATTAAAATTATGTTGTAATGAATTAATCGTAATTAACTAGTTCAAGTCCCAGCACTAATATATATATTAGGGATGCTCCGATCAGGGTTTTTGCTGCCGGTCACATGGATTGGCAATGAATTTGGTAATCAAAATGATGAGACCTTCTGAGTAAATGATGTGAAAGCATCAACCATTGAATCATTTTAATTCAGAAACGTTTTAAAATACCTCTTCAAGCAGGCAAGCAATAGAAAAACCTCACAGAATGCAGCAACTATTCTGTCAAAAGGACAATTGAAATACATTTAATTCGATGTGAGACGTCACAGTTTGGTGAGTCTCTTGAGACTTTGCTATGTCCGTGAAGTATTTACATACTGGCCACTTGTAGCAGGACTCCGAGACAAAGAGCGCTGCTTTTGTGAAATTTCCACTCCGGACGTTTTCAAAAGTTTCAGTTTAAGGTGACTGACCAACGCTGCACCCGTCTCCAAATAGCAACGGGTCGTTTCTGTCTTTGCATAAACAACACCTGAGAAAGGCTGCTCATCTAGCTTGGTGAAATTAATGATTATTTCTTGGACAATTGGCGGGTGTTGCTAAGCGTCAGCTGTACTAACAGCCTGCTGCTGAGGAACCAGCGGTCCTCCTTTCATGAGCCAGAAAACTCTCCATGATCCGTCAAGTGCTGGAGCTTTAAATGGCGTGTTTAATATGAAGGTTAATTTGAAGGACCTAGAAATGCCATGTCATTTATTGTGAAGAACTAGAGGAGGTTTGGGAGGAGACGTAAGTTTGGACCCCTCGGCTGAGACTGCTGCCCCCTCAACCTGGATCTGGACCAGAGGTGTTCCAACCTGGAGGTTGGAACACCTCTGGGTTTGATGTTCCCCCTGTGCTTACATGGCTCTGGTCACATAGCCCTGTGTCTGTAGGTGTGAGTGAGTCTTACACAGCACGTCCCCTGCTGGTGACTTGCCCAAGGTGTCTCGTAACTGAAGGCCAATATGATGGATGAGACAGTCGAGCAAGAGACATTACTGCTACTTTCTTCAACCTAGAAACTAGCGATGGGAAAATATTGTCTGTCCCTGTGAGAAAAGATTTTGGGTGCAATGTAAGGTCAGCGGATGAATTGAAAGTGTCCAGAAAGGAGACTGTGTGAATGCACTGAATGACCATTTGTTGTTTCTTACACGGTCTCACAGTACAAGATGACAATCTCAGGATTCAAATTGTGAATCTGCCTGTTGTCCTGTAGCATCCAGACACTTCCAGGTGGAAACTTGAGTCTGCACGAGTAGCGGGAGCTCTTTGAGTGTGGAGGGGCAGGAGAGATTTGGGATATCCCGATGCGACGGATAAGGGGCCGGAGAGAGCTGGAACAAAACATCTACACATAATGATGACTTGCTTTATCGGGCAGAATCATCAGGCCTGCATCAACTGTCAGTTAAGATGATACTTTTTCAATAACCAGTCTGCTCCAACGTGACCCACATGCTTCCAGCTGCTCCTCTGACAACATTCTACAGCGTCACCACCACACTCTTTGCAGACATTAGGGATCAATTAAAGCTAGAACAAATCTACCTCACGGCTGCAGCATGGATCCAGTCCGGGTTATCGATGGTGTTGATGTTAATATCAATGCTTGGCTCTCCTGAGTGTGATTATACAAGAGTGCCAGTATTTACTAATGTAGGTCATATCTGAGTTTCCATCCATCACACGTCTCTCCTGAGGGACACGCGCCGTGGCGGCTATTTCAGGAAGCGTCCGCAGAGAATAAACAATCATTTGCCTCACATATTATTTACTGTCTGGCTGCTGAAGAAGGAGGAGACTTCCTCCAGTCTACCCCGGCCAGGTCGCACCCAGGCCTGTCTGCTGTCAGGCCTCATCTCCTCAAGCTCCGGCATATGCAGAGAAGCCCGCACCTGTCAGGACTGATTACAGCTTACGTGCGCTGATTGAAACGGGAGAATAATCCCACTCTCCACACGCCGGGGACGGAGCTTCTTCCCTGACCTTGTATTGGATTTCACACTGACTCCAGGACAGCTATAATGAGGGTGGCCCACTGACTCACCCACAACTTAATCCCTGATATTTTGATCAGACCTTATTACACTCTTATTACACGCTCATCTGAGTGAGTGGGTTGCTCCCAGTGCTCAGATGGGTCCATCATGGAGCAGGGCACCTTTCGTAACGTGATCTCTCATCTCAGCATGGTTTTATCAGCGACATAAAATAAATGTATTACAAAGAGATATTTAGCCTCAAAAATGCCACTCCAGCCGTATTCACTCAGAATTATGTATCAGGCCTTAGAATGTGTCCGGAGCATTTCATTTTATGATGATTTTAATGTTTGGAGTTAGTAGTTTTTTACAACAAAAATGGTGGTATTTGTATGTACTTGATGCAGCACAAAGAATGTATTATGTAAAACTACCATCAAGTTACAACACAGTGTTGTAAAGTAATTGTCCAGCTCTCCCCAGCGCTGACTACAAATCACTGTCATCAGCAAACATCACGATTCATTGAGACTCTTCCTAACCTCATCCATCATTGTGTCCATCGCCCCAGAAAAGTTGATTTATGATGCATTTTTAGCTGCTCCTGAAGTGGGATTAGATTAGAGTAGAAGTCAGCTGCACGAAAACCTTTAACAAATTGGTAAATTAAAGCCGTTAAAATTACAAAATTGCAATGACTGCAAAGTTATTGACAGCAATCGTTGATACGTTGACAAGCCTCATTTTTGGAGAACTAAGTACCTTTATTTACTGATCTATTGCAGCTCGTATTTACAGCTAGAACCATATTAGTGGTTTGTTTCAAAACGTGGCCTTGCAAAGTCATCTGAGCTGTTGATCTGATCATAGATTTTAATCCTGAACAAATCCATTTGTGAATTCCAGCCCCTTAAATGGCTTTGTTGTGTCCTCATATCTACTATCCAAAGAGTAACCTCTCTTTTGTCTGCCCACCGACTCCAGATCCTGGCTATTATCTCCATCCTTTTCATCGTGCTCTCGACGATCGCCTTGTCTCTGAACACGCTTCCAGAGCTGCAGGACACCGATGAGTTTGGTCACGTCACGGACAACCCGCAGCTGGCGCACGTGGAGGCTGTGTGCATCGCTTGGTTCACCATGGAGTACCTGCTCCGCTTCCTCTCCTCGCCCAACAAATGGAAGTTCTTCAAGGGCCCCCTGAACGTAATCGACCTGTTGGCCATCCTGCCCTACTACGTCACAATATTCCTGACAGAGTCCAACAAGAGCGTGTTGCAGTTCCAGAACGTCCGGCGTGTGGTGCAGATATTTCGGATCATGCGGATCCTTCGTATCTTGAAGCTTGCACGACATTCTACAGGACTGCAGTCTTTGGGCTTCACCCTGAGACGGAGCTACAATGAGCTGGGGCTGCTGATTCTTTTCTTGGCCATGGGGATCATGATCTTCTCCAGCTTGGTGTTCTTCGCTGAGAAGGACGAAGAGGACACCAAGTTTAAGAGCATCCCGGCGTCTTTCTGGTGGGCTACAATAACAATGACGACAGTAGGCTACGGAGATATCTATCCAAAAACGCTGCTGGGTAAAATAGTGGGGGGGTTGTGCTGCATTGCTGGGGTGCTGGTGATAGCGCTGCCTATTCCTATTATTGTTAATAACTTTTCAGAGTTCTACAAGGAGCAAAAAAGGCAGGAAAAGGCCATAAAGAGAAGAGAAGCTCTGGAGCGGGCAAAGAGAAATGGTAGCATCGTCTCCATGAACATGAAAGATACATTTGGCCGCGGCATAGAGCTCGCCGACATCTTTGTAGACAAGGAAAAGACGCACGATAACCATGTGTCCCCCTCTCTGCACAAGGTTGAGCCCCAAATGACCGTGGCAGGGAGTCCTGACACTCCTGCCAAGAACCTTGACTGGGGAACCCAAGAGCAGGCCAAACCTTCCCTGAGTCCACAGCGTCTGAGCGCACAGAGGCTGGAGGAGATGTACAACACCATGGCCAAGCCGCTCCCAAGTCTTGGCAGTCAGGAGAGGGGTGAGCCTCCAAAGCCATTCAGGAACAGAGAAATGGGAAACGTTCTGGCTGAGGCGGCGACGGACATCAGAAGCATGTCCAGCATCGACAGCTTCATCAGTTGTGCGACAGACTTCCCCGACAGCTCTCGCTTTTCTCAAAGCCCCATCAGCAATATGAAAGGAAGGGTCAGCACCAACCCCAGCCTGGAGCCCACCTTGGAGAATGAGCACGAAGGTTCTCAGGGCTCAAACACACCCGTGACGAGGCAGGGCAACAAGCACGGCCTGTATTCCGTCAGTCCCAGAGCCATGCGCTTTAACAGCTACTCCCTCAAGGGAAACCTTAGAGACAAGGAGGATTCGGGGGCGGCAGCCATGTCAGACAACTCAACCATCCACAGTCCCGAGATGTCTGTGTACACGACTGCCAGCGCCAGGACGCCCAGCAAGACCCAAGAGAACCTACTGCCAAGCATCTTCACATTCCACGACGCGACCATCAACAAGTTCATCGATGCCGACACGGATGAGGACGAGCATCTGCACGATGGTTCCGGCCAGAATCCCTCTCAGAGACTCTTGGAAAAGGTCAGTCCTCGGTTTGGACATCACTCCAGGTTTCCAGGACCCAACCACATGGAAGGCGTCCAGAGAAAGAAAGGCAGTAGCATGTTGCCCTTGGACACACAGGAGAACCACATGGCTCAGGGACTACAGCCACTTCAGGGAGACGGTCGTTTCTAATCAAACCTTAACTTGCACGCGCACGGACAGAGGGGCGTCGGAGGAGCTTGACAAGACGGACGCCATGATGGACACTGAGTACCGTGGGAGGCACGACGGCTTTTTGTTGAATAAGGTGCGTTAGCTTCTAGTCACTGGGAACGCTGACGTTTATTAGCATATAGCGTTCCAGCTAGCTAAAATGTACAACATGTCAATTATATAAGCCATCTCAGTTTGGAACATATCTAAAAGTCGTTTCAGTAGCAACGTCTGTGGACGGTCGTGTCTCGCTGTCGGAGATTGAAAAGATTGGTTGCTAAGTTAAATACTAGGGTTGTAATGTTCATCCACACTGTCGCGATGACTGGCCTTTGTTTTACGTCTCTGTGAGCGGAAGTGGAGAGAGGGAAAGTGTGTGCAATAACAGAGTGCATATTTATTCTTATGTTCTTGTTCTCAGACAGAACCAAGCGGTAATGTCTGTTTCCGTCAGCCATGATGTTTTTACTGCACATGATGTATTTAGATATGAAGACAACTGTGACGTGGCATCGGATACGTCTTTCCTCATTGTTCCTGTCCTGCCTGACTGCTGGCACCTTACAAGACACCAGTCCTTGCCACGCATGTGGGGGAGACCACAGGGCCCGGGCCCGATGAAAAGAGATTACTGTTGTTTAGCTGTAGCTGTCTGAAGGCGTCGCTGAGATTCTGAGGATCATTTGTCACAGAGGTCGAATGTAGGTGTGGGACTGAGCAGCTGTTTGATCCATAGGGTCCATAGAATGAAAGTTTAACAGGCGCAAAGTTTCCTTGACGGTCTTCTTGTCCGTTTAAAACCTTTAGACACACACACTTGCGAGACGAAAGGACTCAAGCGACCAGACACAAAATCCAAAATGTAACATTAAAAAATATATATATTATTATTATTATTCTGTTGAAAAGACTTGCCGCCCTCAGGCCACTTTTACACTTCAACAGAGCTGCAGTGGTCAAGGTCGGACGGGCAGTTCAATTCTGATAGGGGCAGCATTACATGACTGCCACCATGGCGGGGCGCTGTTTGACCAAGTCTGTTAGAAAAGAGTCCTGGCGTCTTTCCCAATGGTAGAACACAACCAAAAATTGTCTATATAATTTATGTATTTAACATTTTCTATATGAATCAATAAATACGTGAGAAAGCAAATATGTATACGGAAAAAATCTATTATATTTGAATTATTATTATATTGAAGTTAAGGATGCTAATGATGACTTTTGAATTGAGTTCGTTTTCCATTGATCTTCTGGGGGCCAGATACGCACAGGCAGGGCCACGAAAGACTCAACTCAAGACCTGCTGTGTATGCTACAGTACACGATGCACTCGATACCTCAACACTAATAAATCAAAAGATAATTGTATGAAATTTATGTTTCGCAGGCATCAGTGATGTCTTGCAAAATGCTCATTTTATATTTCACATGACTTTGTGTCTTCAAAATCCTGCAAATCTCATTCGGCTTTGTTTGATTTTCCTTCGTGTGTGTCCTCGTCCCTGTATGTGTGTTCAGACTGACAAGTGCGTAACAATTTTCAAACCTCATGGTAAACATTCATGTCTGACCTGAGCTAAGATAATAACGTATGTATTCAACATTTTGAAGTTTGGAGGCAAGTCTCACGTGCCTGGGCACAGAACAGATCCTCTGGTGAGAGCGGCCTTTACTCTATTTCATGTTGAGCATTGTGATGATACTTTTATTTATGAAATGCAAGTCAGTTGGTGAGCAGGGGTGACAGGGTTAGAAGTGTCAGTCCAGCTGGTGGTATTTATCCATGCAAGTGTTGGTGCATGCAACCCTGCCCTGCCACGAGTATCTCATGCTAGTTCAGAATGGTTCATGCGGTTTCGATTTCACGACGTCTCCATTTGTCAGAATGGGACTCCAGGTGAGAAAACAGGGGGGTCATTTTCGCTTGGTTCTGTGTGTCTCCATATGTAGCCAGGGACCGGAGATTTGGGTTCGTCGCCTGACTGTTTTGTAGAAGTGTGCGCATTGTACATAACAAACAGAACATGGCAACGTTGATATTTATTGTAGAGAACCGAAAATGATTTATATTTGTAAGCTGTTTTCTAAAGGAGTGAACTCTCTGCTAGTTTATTGTGCTCACCTCATAGTTTGGCATATTATACCAACTGTATTTATTGTGGTTGGTGATTGTTGGGGTTCCCCGTGTTTCCATTATTTGCTGTTATCTCCAATTTAATATTGTATTTCTTTGTGCAATTTAACGAACCAAAGACAGTTTGACCTCCTTTACCTCTGATGATAATGACCTTTTTTAATTCACTCACCATGAGCAGCTGCTGAAGGAAGGAGATCTTGCAGAACTGCTCAGACACAGAAGACGTCCCCCTGCTGTGTCCTCTCACGTACCTCATACAACCCATCAGTGCACTGCATGTGCTTTACTCCCACGACAACAACGACAACAGATAAATCTCGTGCTATAGCTAGAAGCTAACTAGCGTTAGCCGCTAACTGCATAGCAACGCTGCCTCCCACCGGCCCGAATGAAGTCGTCCAACCGACACAAATCGGAGAATATTGTATCGTCTGCCTTTGATTATTAAAGACACACTGAATTTGAATAGAAAGAAATATAACATATACGTTTTAAGACATACGTTTACACAAAACTGAGTTCGCTCTTATTTTAAGATAGTTTTTTTTAAACAGTCACTTTACACCAGGGGTCTGAGAACGATCCTCCAAAAGGGGCGCAGGTTCTGTAGGAGACCGAAACAAGAAGTCATCCACTGCGACCCGACTGTGGCTCAGCTAGAGAGCCCTGCTTCACAGCTCCATCTGCTTGGATCCTTCTTCACCAGAGAACAGAACTGAGGACCAAACTTAGACCTTTCCAACTTGAAATTTCCTTTGTTTGTCAGATTCCATCGCACTGTCTTTTTCCAACAAGTTTGATTTTTGCTCAACGTTATTTGACGAGTTCTGTGGCGGTGGGAAACTGGGTTTGTTGTTTTCCTTCGCAGCATTTGGGACAGAATGTTTGATTTCATGGCTCTACAATATTTAACACCTCTTGAAACATGTTTGTCTGTTCAGTTGTAACATTAAAAGTTCTTCTCAAAATATGGCTCATAAAAATCTTGCATTTTTTTATGTCCACTTCCAACTGGTTGCTCGTGGGTTTTTAATGTTCCAGGGTCAAGAAACCGCCTGGATTATTTGGATCAAATCACCTTTCATGTCAAAAACCAATGAAGCTAACGCAGGCCAGGAGGATCCGAAGCGATGAGAGTGAACATCACTGTTTCCATGGTGATGGTTGACAGCTCTGATGTTTGAAGAGGCTTGTTTGTGAAGATGTGGTAATTAAACACTCTGAAAAGACATTTATTACTGCTGCCACTCTTCGATATCAAGTCCTCATAAGCGGCTTTGCGTCACGAGTTAAGGCAAGAGTTCGAGGAAGCGGTGCTGTCGGACATCATCGCTGGTCCATAAATCAAGGAGGCTGCGTCACTCGACTGACTCCAACTAGAGCAGACAGAGTCCGTCAGAGGCCTCGGACTATAAGAGGCTGTTGCCTTCTGCTGCCACGGAGGAGTGAGGGTGAAATGTGACCAGCAGATGTGCAGCGGAGCTGTCAGCCAAAACACTATTGACATCCTGTGAAGTACAGCAGAGAAGACTCACTGCTGAGCGTCTCCTCCTCCTCCTCCTCGCCTGGTGTTGGAGGACGACGGCCCTGTCAGCTGCTGGTGAGCCGAGACGACGGCCGGGGAGTGGTGGTTCCTTTTAAGGATCATTTTTAGAGCCTGGAATTCCAAGCGCCTTGGTGGTTGGATGGTGTCATGGAGTTGTGAGAAACAAACTTTGCGAGAGAGAAACATTGCAGCGTACAGACGGTGCTGAGGACGAATGAAGGTCAAGCAGATATGATACACGGATGGAACCTCACGCACACAAATCACACTCTATGATAAACTGCAAGAACAAATACATTTTTTTAATATTTACATATTTATCTTCATTCTTGTCGGGAGGTTTCATCACAATTATCAACATTTGGCCGACAGACTCACATTTCACAGCAACAGTTTGTTTGGCTTCCGGAAAAATGGAGCCGAATTCACACGTTTTGAACAAGAATCCACCATCTTGCTATCATTGACTGTTATTTTTTGATAGAAAATCCAGTGAACCACACGTCGCAACTTCCTCACCTGCCATCTTACTAGTGCCACAGAGTTTTTACTAATAGGATATGAAGCACGGCACCAGCTTGCCAATGTGATGATGTACTTGTACTACAAATGGTAGTGATGGGCTGGTGAGGCTTCATGAAGCAGTCTACTCATTTTCTGAACCCACTAGGTGGCGCTATATGCTATAGAACCACTGGATGTGAACGACCAATTTTGTAGAACCTCACATCATGTTTAAACCAAGAGCGCCCCCCACTGAGCTCTGACAATGAGGACAGTGTTTCATGAAGCCTCATGAACACATCACTAACAAATGGGATGTGACCTTGACCTTTTGTGGAGCACAACCATCGATACCCACTGCCTACAAAGGACCAGGGCGCTCTGCAACAAACAACAGACAGACTGGTGCGCACATAAGAACATGTCTAATGGAATATATTATGTACTACAACCACTGTTGTGGTTGGTAAACAATGAAAGGTAGGAAGTGGAATGTCTCCAGAAGAACGTTCTGCCAGGCCAATGGTTTTCAGCAAGAGATTCCCACTAACCACAGTCCTGAGTAGCAAAGCTCTGCAACTACGCGTTATTACAGTGGAAAAGAGAAGCGGCAGCCGCATCTATTTTGTTCCCAGTTTTAGCCATAGACTGAATGTTCTGTAATATTATGTAATTACATGGTATTTACATGACGCTCCGCCACTTCCTTTTTAATGAAATTGATAGTTATCACTGCCACGTGCTGCTGAACATTGATAACTTGGAGAAAGAGCAAGAGCAAAGTACTCTTGTGAATTGAACTGCATTTCCGTCACAGACCCGTGAGGCAGAGAATGTCAGGTACAACACTGACCTCTAGTGTCCACTTTGGCCTATCACTCGAGCTCACGCTGATGGTGTAATAACACACACGCAGCAGCAAGTAAAAGGAATAAATTGGATAAAAGTGAGATCTATTGATTGTGGGGAGTAAAGAACCAGAGGCAGGACCTAAAGTGAGGCCGGTAGGTGACGTGTCTCCTGACAGATAATGCAGAACATCGGCAGGCAGCCACCAAGAATTAGATTTCAGGGTTGATCCCAGAGTTTTCGAGGGTGGTTCTGAAGAAACAGCCACTCAGTCTCCTCTAAACTGAGGGTCCATCAGTCGCTACCCCATTTGTTCCGTCGTCGCCAGAGAAAAACCATGGAGTTCACGACCCATCCAGGAGCTGCTCCTAGTATTGGCCCACTGGCAGTAGACCTCAGTATTCCCCCAGAAGAGCTGGAGGAACAATATACAGCCTCCTCCAAAACTCCTCCGGTGAGATATTTATGTCACATCAAGGTGTGTGTCTCCTGTCTGACTTCAGGTATCATCAGTGGAAGAAGAAATACAACGATAAAATGTGTCACTAAAGTCATCATCCAACAGGTTTTGGAACCCGGGGAGACTCCTGAACGTGGTGAGTCTGATCTCAAACTTCATTCAGAGGCAGCACATCACATTATCGGCATCACATCTCACAACCAAACGTTCATCTTCTAGCCCACTGCCATGACAGAGAGCAGCGTTTCACCTGGTAAACTAAGAGTAAACAAGCTGTTGTGGACAGCTACATGTGGGATTGGCGCACACGTGCTGGTTATCACCTTAACATTTTACCCTGATTTGGATAATCCAGCTCACATAACGGATCAGGAATAACTTTCTGTAACACTTGCAAAGAATGTCTTCGCTGGAGGTGGAAGGAATTCCGCCGGGTGGGAACGGAGCGTTTTGGGTCTGGTCCTGGTCCCGGTCGAACAGGTCTTACATAAAAGTCAGTCCAGGATTTAGGAATCGTGAGACAGAAAAGCTGCTTTGAAAGACCCAAACTCAGCTGACAGAGAATGTGAAAGCTTGCGTTGAAACCTGGACCCCACAGGCTGGGACCAGGGGGGTGTGGTGTGTGTAGTATGAAACCACTGAAGGAAACATCCGTAACTTTGAAAAGGCCCTCTTATAAAATATAGAAACATGAGAAGACTTCAGGCACCACGTGGATCCAAGTTGATGTCGTCAACAGTTAAACATGACAAGGTCATGATGAAGTCGGTGGGGAGATTCAGGGGCGTTCAGATGTCCAGACTTCCGACGTCCACTGTAAACTGCATCTCTGGTTTATTTTTTATTCCATATTTCAATATTTTTGACAAATTTTTTGGCAAATGACAAAGCTCATTGAAATGGCTATTATATCAAGATATGAGGCCAGCGACATAATATAGAAGATTTATTAATAAAAAATAATAATAAATAGAAAGACATTTTAAAAAGAGAAAAAGATGTTTTAAAGAAATAATTACAGAAAAGAAAAACACTCCTCAAACAACCAAATCCCATGATGCACACACAACAGTTTCAACTCTTACATCTGTAACAGGTGTTTTTGGTTTGAGAGGAATTTTCCCAATGACGTGGTTGGATTAAATCAATGAAATTTGACATAACTGAAGCGCTTTTGGATTATTTTTTTTATATTCAATTCATACTGAATAACTTTTATAACTTTTTATGGTTCCGCTACAAGCTCCGTCGTAATAATCCGCGGTCCGTGTGTTCACGGGACGCTCTTCCATTGGCGCGCTCTGTCCTAATCCGGCTCACTGGAGTTACATAAACGCCGCTCCCGTCCCGAGGCAGCGCAACGCCGTCAGATGAGGGCGGGAGGGCGCGTGTGGATGGACCATCATGATCGTCGTCGTGGACCTGCTGCTGATGCTCATCGACTTCACCTGCTCCATCCTGAGCGCCGTGCTGCAGACCTTCCTGCGGCCGCGGCTCAAGAGCGTGGACGGCGAGCTGTGCCTGATCACGGGGGCCGGGGGCGCGCTGGGCCGCCTCTTTGCCTTGGAGTTCGCCAAGGAGGGCGCGCGTCTGGTCCTGTGGGACTGCGACACCCGCGCCAATGAGACCACCGCCCAGCAGGCGCGCGACCTCGGGGTCCAGGTGCACGCCTTCACGGTGGACCTGACGCGCCGGGAGAGCATCTACCAGGCGGCGGAGAGAGTGAGGTCGGAGGTCGGCGAGGTCACCATCCTGGTCAACAACGCCGGAGTGGTGGCGGGCAGGAGGCTGCTGGACTGTCCCGACGAGCTCCTGGAAAGGACCCTGCTGGTCAACTGCCACGCGCTTTTCTGGGTGAGACCTGAGCGGAGACACATTCGCGAGCCAGCGCATCGGGTTACGTAAGCGGGCCCCACTCAGGTCCGCGGCCAGTGAGGTGTGAAGATGCGAGGACAAAACGTCGAAGAGCGTGACCTTACGTAACCCCGCTGACACTTCCGTAACTGTCTTTTAGAGAGAGAGAGAAAAAAACAGCAGTACAAATGAACGAGTACAAGTTTACTAAAGCCACTAGAACTCGGTGTTGAAATGGGCTTGACTTACAAACAAAAGCGTCTGCTTAAATGACCGATGACTTGTTGCTCTGACACGGACAGATGACGAAGGCCTTCCTGCCTCACATGAAGACCAGGAACCACGGCCACATCGTGACGGTGGCGAGCGCGCTGGGTCTCTTCAGCACCGCCTGCGTGGAGGTGAGGCCCGTCTCTCTCGCGAGCCTGACCGCTTCATCGCCTCTCATCTGCGCAGGATTACTGCGCCAGTAAGTTCGGAGCCGTCGGCTTCCACGAGTCACTGACGCACGAGCTGCTGGCGGAAAACCTGGACGGCATCAAGACCACCTTGGTGTGTCCGTACATCGTGGACACCGGGATGTTCGCCGGCTGCGAGATCAGGTTGAAACGCACAGCCGCGCCTCCTCCAGTCCTGACGTCCACCGTCAGTCACGCACACATTCCATCAGTTACTCAACAGGAAAACGCGATCCCACACCCTCCTCTCCCACTAGAAGCGCGCAGGTCCCACAGAAACAATCCTCAACTCTCCTACTTCAAAACACACACACACACTTCCCACTACAAATCCACACTTGAAAACACTCGGGCAGCTACACACTGGTGCGGGTTTTTGTTCCCAAGAAACACGCGCACATGACTGACCAATCAGGTGTCCCCACCTGCCCAAAACGGCACCCACCGTGGCCCGGTTTGAGACCCCTGTCTTGTAGACTCCTCAGTAGTGACGGGCGATGAGGCTTCATGAAGCACTTCACTCATTTTCCCAGCCCACTAGATGGCGCTATCTGCTTTAGAATCAGTGGATTTGACTTTCAATGGAAGCTCACATCTATTTTAAACCAAGAGCGCCCCCCACTGAGTTCTGGAAATGAGGATACTGTTTCATGAAGCCTTGTGAATGGATCACTACTCTTCAGTACATGGGAGGTTTGACATGAAAACACCTGTGCAAATACACGTCCACATCCATTCAATGAGTGAGCGCTGTCAGGAGGTGCAGAGTCACATGAGTCTTCTTTCTGTTAAATCGCACCAATTGTGTCTCAGTTGTTTGAATCCAGTGTGTGTGTGTTTCACGCTCTGCCACCAGGAAGGAGCTCCGGAGTTTGATCCCGCCCCTTGAGCCGCTGTACACGGTCCAGCAGTCCATGAGAGCCATTCTAGCGGAGCAGCAGATGATCTGCATCCCCCGGCTCATGTACATTCCTTTCGTGACGCGAGCGTGAGTATCCACCAGCTACTGACTTGGAAGTCGGGCCGGCTCACACACACACACGTCTCATTCACAGGCTCCTGCCGTGGGACGCCAACGTGGCCACCTATCGCTTCATGGGCGGAGACAAGTGCATGCTGCCCTTCATCAAGAACGTGGAACAGAAAACCTCCAACGGACACGTCCAGTCGTCCTGATGGGAGTTGGGGACCAGCTCAGAAGCCAAAGGGTCCTGGGTCTGCTGTCTGAAGGGACGCGACTCAGCTGTAGGCGCGGACTTGCATGACTCGTATGAAGCCTTCAGATGTGCGGCTATGACATTTTATTAAAAATATTGATATGAAATCATGACTTCTGGGAGGGGACGTGTGTGTTAAGGAGATAGTGGTGTCTTCAGAGGTCCACAGGGAGGGGAGGCTCATTTCCAGTGGAGCCTGGCCTCCTACTTCACAGGAGTTTGCCCTGATACACCCTAAACTCATGACAGGCTGATGAGGCTTCATGAAGCGGTTCACTCATTTCAGAGCCCACTAGATGGTGCTACCTGCTCTAGACTCAGTGGATTTTCAATGGAACCTCACATCTCTAAAGCCAGAGCACCCCTCCCCCCAGTGAGCTATGACAATGAGGACACGCTAAGCCATCTTGGGATTTGAGTCCTCGACAAGGAGCTCAGCCGAACACGACCGGATCCTCACAACACTGGAAAAAGTGCTGCCCTTATACAGTCATTTATACAAGTGCCTCTTTTTATTCACAATAACAAACAGTGCAGATACGGACTAAAACAAAACTACAGAAAACGTGCAGCAGAAAGAAATACCAAGCGTCATGGAAACATCTGTCAGTGTAAAAAGGAATCCCCAACAAAGACAAACCAAAGTATTGGAGTAACTCGTCTTTTGAAGTCGCGTCCTCCGTAAGCGCTGATGACTAAGATGATGACACCACCAGTCAGTGTGAAGCCAAACGGACCCAGTTGTCATGGTTACGTCCTTAAAACCACTTTTAAAAAAGCTTCCCTCCATCATGATCTGGAGTTGTGGGGGAAGGAATTCTGACACTGCAGGCCCAAATGTACAGACGTGTATTGAGACAGAAGCATGTGACATCAGACCAACTGCACGCTGGCCACCTGAAGGTAACCCTGCAGGAACTGGAGCGCCTCCGCGTTCAGACTGGTGCTGAGCATCGAGGGGACCTGTGCGGGCAGCAAGGACACACGTCAGTCCAGGTCATGACTAGAGCCAATCAAAAAGTCCCTGAATGTGAGTGCAGTCGTGTCCCCTGACCAGACACATATGGGCCACGGCTCGAGGAACTCACCCTCCCAGGGCAGGCAGTGGAGAGCTTAGAGAGGGACTGGGCCAGCAGGATCTTGGGGTTGGAGACGGCCTCCCCGATGGGGTCGCGCTCCTTCTTCCCGGCGAAGGCCAGCTGAGAGAAGGCGGTCTGGTATCCTGGGGTGTCCTCAATGTCAATGAAGTGCTCGTCCTCGGGGATGCTGTCGTCTTCAGGCAACTCAAACAGGCCGATGAGGGACTGCAGTAGCGGAGTCCTGGTGGACCAAACATGGTGGTTAGTGAGGAACACAAACTGCAGACAGACGTGGATTTCTATCACCGAGTCTCTGTCGCCATTAATGACATAGATGACTCCAAATTAAAAGTAGAAAGGGAGTGACTTACCAGAGTTTGGTGTACTCCGTGTCCATCATGGCAGGGCACTCGGTGAGGATTTTGGTGATGCCGACAGCACAGATCTTCTTCTCGATGGTGCCGGATACTTTCTGAACCTCGGGAATCACTATTTTCTCCAGAACCATTCCGAACATCCTGAGGAGGAAGAGATGCAAATCGTTTAAATTCATTGTTCTGTCAGACATGAGGTGTTCTGGTGCAACGTTGCAAAGCAGTGACAGCCTGAAGTCCAGTCCTGAATGATGACTTTAGATCACGACTTGTGCTGAGACTGGATCCGCACCTGGCTGGCACCTGGTGACCTGCATCCAGGTCAAGTCTGCACAGGAACTTAGGCTGTGTCCCATTCCTCCCCCTAACACCAGCACTTGGTTGTGAGCACCCTCCACTATGACGCGCCCACCGACGACGTCCCTAAGAATTGGGGCGTTACATGCCGTCACGCGTAAAGACGTCGTGTCATTGGCTGTGTTTTGTTTCCTGCATTGCAGTGTTGGAGACAACGTTTTTGAAATGACAGCTCCAACGTTTCTGCAACCTCTTGTATCAGCGCTGATCATCTCACTTGGTTTGGTGAAGCAACGTAGAGAATAGAGCGAGAGAAGAAATGGGCAGAGCCTATGTTGCGGTGATAGATGTGCTAGAGGATGCTGCTTAAGGCACAATGGGGGTCTACTGATATCACATGAGTGGAGAAGGAACAGGCCCTTGCCAGCCTCAGCATGTAAAAACAGCATAGCCATGACCACAGTAGAGGTTCACTGCTTAAACACAGTAATGTCCTGATTAATTCAGGACGTATGTTGCAGGGCTTCATTCTAATTCACCTTTCCTTCCTTCCTTCCTCCCTAATATTTAATTCTAGTTGCGTTTTCTTTTCCACAACATACAATAATAAAGTGCTCGATCAGATCAGATAGTGATATTGGCAGATTTATTTGGCAGACATTTAAATTCAGGAACAGCGATCAGAAGTGAAATAAAGCAAGGATTAAATGCTTCACTATTTGGCTGACCAGACCAGTGTTGTTCAACCTTTTTCTGGCCACTGAAAAAATCCCAGGGCACCGCACCAAACTAGCCCGGGCCAAAGCGCACTTGTGCTTATGCCTATTCATTTGTGAAAACTGTAGCTACTGGCACTTGTTATTTTGCCAGGCTATTTGCAGAAACAACTTGCAGAAAATGTATCTGTTTCAAATGTGTCCAGAAAGGGCCAGGCTATATGGCAAAATACATCATGATTTATTGATGCATCTACCGACTTTAAAAAACTGTTTGGATCTTATCACTTCTATTTTGCATGACTTTATTGTAGTTTTGAGTTTCCAGACAAATCCTTTCCTTTCCGAAGCATTCTTTGCCTGAACTTGCTTCATAAGAAAGTCCACACTAGTGTGCAGCTGCACCCGGATGAAAAACGCTGGACTAGAGAGGCAGAAAAGAGAAACCTACTTTGGTTGGATGCTGTCGAATATCTCCTGAAGTGCGATCGCTCCGTACTTGACACAGTACAGGTTGACAAACACCAAAAAACCTGCAGATCGAGGTGGCAAAGCAATAATCAGAGATTTCATAAGAACACTTGAGGCGTCCATTTAAAAAAAAAAAAACTTACTCTTGATGAACTTTGTGGTTTTGGAGTTCTGGAGTCTCTGGAAGAACAAAATGAAGATCTGTTTCCTGTACTGAGTGATCGATTCCCTGAAATAAAGAAGACAAGCATGAGATCAGAGAGCCAAACTAGAAGCTTGAAGCTTAGTGAAACACCCACGGAGGCATGAACTCGATGATGCTGTTGAGCAGATAAAATCCTTGGTGGTCGTTGGCCTTTGAGGCGATGAGCTTCTGGAACACTCCAAGCAAACCAGGCTGAGGAGGTCATGAGCACAACAGGTCAGTGAAGACACTCGTGACGACAGACAAGTCCTGACAAGTGGCTCACTATTTTATCAGCTGCAGTGCTGGCAATAGTGGCGCCTCCCTTCTCCAGGTAGGCCTGCAGCAGACGGACCAGCGGGGGGATGTTTCCTGTCCGCTCCCACAGCACCGGCTGCAGCAGGTGTGGGAACAAAGCCATGTAGGCCGCGGGAATGGAGTCAGAATGGATCTCCAGGAGGAGAGACATGACCTGGAAGACGTACGGGAGAAACTCTGCAACCACACGCAGGAGAACACGACTTCAGTTCACAGCTCCGTCCATCGGGAGGAATGTGTGTTCCACAGACCCTGGCAATCGTTCTGAAGAATTTCAGTGAACACAGGGAAAAGAGCTTCCTCGAAGCTCCCAACTGTGGCGGGGTTAGCTTTGCAGGTGATTCGAACGGACAGGCACAGCGACTCAAACAGGTAGTGGTTGAAATGGGGTTTGCTGGGGTTCTGCAGTGACAAAACAGACTGTTAAAGACCAGACAGCTTTGATGAATGGACAATGACCAAGACCACAAGTCGGGTTTACCTTGCTGACCAAGAGGAGCTTGTGAGTAAGTTGTCCAATCAGAGTGGGAATGTAGGGAACGATGGCTTCCTGCAGCAGAGAGAAGCTGCGCATGATGGCTTGAGGAAGGGAAATAAAGAAGGGAGATTTAAATGGAGTGCTTTAGGAAAACAGGATAAAAAACAACTCACCTTTCATGATGTATTCATTCTCTGAAGAACCAGGAAGCGTGAGCGCCTTGAAAAGGTTCGTGAGCAGCTGTTCAGTCACGGGTGCGATCTCCGCAGCCGAGATGCTGCAAAATGACACAAGATGACGTTTACTCACGAGCACATTCCACAACGCACACGTGGTCGGTGGACAACGGAGATACTACAAATGGTCCAGAAAAAAATATTTGAACTGGCTTAATTTTAAAGCTGAAACTGAAGCGAGGCTGAACAATGCAGATCAAAATATCGTCAACAAAAAGGCTTGTATCATACAGCGTCGTGTTGTTGGGCCCCTTCATTGTGAAGAGTCTCTCCAGAGCATGTGCGGCATACGTGTGCTCCACTATGCTGTCTGCCTGCAGGTGGCTTATCAGGAGGGGAACAGCATGGAGGACCTGCTCCTTTGGAAGCTGGAAATTAAAAATGTAATGAGACTTCAACAAGACAGATATGACCAGAAGAAAGCCTACCTGGCTCCTGAAGATCATTACGTACTTGATGGCATCAGCCTTCAACACAGGGAACTCATTGACTGCACACAGGGAAAGACCCAACAGATCAGGATCGGTTATTCACTGATGCCCGAATGCCAGTCGCATTGTTAGCCACACACCAAAGCTCAGCAGAGACAGCTCATCTAAGCTCGACTCGTGCTGAACGAGAAGGTGATTCTTACCATTAGGACTCTTCAGATCTGGAAGAATGTGGTTCACAAAGAACTCTGTCACATTCACCAACTCGTTGGCCTGAGTGATTCCGTGCTGTGGGCAGAAACAAAAATGAACCGTGATGAAATAAATGGACCAAAACAGGCAGGCACACAGAGGAAAAGACAAACCTTCTGGGTCTGTGCTTTTGAGGCCAACGACGTCACCAAGTAAATAGCAGCGTCTTTGTGCTTCCAGTTCTCTCTAGGATTCTTTGAAAATTCAACCAACATTGAGTTCACGTAACCAGAGAAGATGGCTGTGACTGGGCCCTCGAAGAATTTACAAAGACCTCTGACCAAGTCACAGGCTGCTCTTCGTCGAGTGTCGATGTCTGAGGACATGGGTGTGAAGACCATATAAAACGCAGCAAGTCTCTAATAGATGGAAGTGAAACAAAGACGTTACCAGATCCTTCAAGGTCTCGTCGAATATATTCCTCAGAGTTGTCTTCAAAAGCCTCCTCGTCTGCACCTGAGAGTTGAGGTAGTACCAACAAGTTACGCAGCAGTTTAGCATCTCATACCCAAAAGAAAAGCACAAAGAGGCCACTTACTCCTGAACTCCATGTTTGGCACGATGACCTTCTCACAAATGCTGGTGAGAATATTCTGGTCCTCAAACAGATTCTTGTAATGAGGCCTTTCACAAACTGATGCCAAAAACTGGATGGCATTGCTAACAAGCTGCAACACAGACGTACATGAGCAAAGGCAAAGTGACAAATGTCACAGTGACAAATGTATTCTCTCACCAAGTCGTATTTCACTTCTTGACCTGTGGAGACTAAAAGGTTCCAGATAGCTGTGACAAAACGGGGAAGGTACGGCTGAAACTCCTCGTCGTACTTCTGAGCATAAAGCGCTGCGTTATCACAGATTTGAGATTTGAGCAACTCCAGCAGACCAGCCTCCTCTTCATCCTTCGTGGAAGTAAGGAGAAACAAACGCAGTTAACAGTTTGACAGTCAGGCACTTCATTATTTAAAAAAAATGCTCACATCTGTTTGTAGAAGTTTATTATCTAATGTCAGTAGGCCATGGAAATTGGTCATCCATGTTTCCATGTTGTCTTCAAAAAACTCAGGTAGATCCTGCAAAAGTCATTACAGAGTTAGAGAAAAGGAAACGTAAATTCAGAGTAGGAATATTTTCTAACATAATACACAAGTCCTGCAAATTAAGTTATTAAAATTCAAGCTTTGGAATCACAGCCTTGTTAGCACACAACTTTGTTGGGTGACACTGCCTCTTGATCACTGACCTGGAAGTTGAGACTGTAGAAGAGCTTGCAGATGAGAGTGAGCGAGGAGAAAAGCACCTTCAAGGCGTCGACATCAGATGCATGAGTCTGGCACAACTCAATGGTTGCCTGCAAACACAGCGGTTCATGCAAACTATCAGATACAACTGAGCTTAAACCACCATCAACAGTCATGACTGACTTTAAACAGCTCTGTCAGTGGTGAAGCAAATGTATCGAGAACCAGTTTGATTTCAGTCCACAGCTCATTGGATTTGAACTCATGGCGGTATCTGCGGTGAGAGGGGGGGAAAAAGAATGAAGGTTTTAGCTTGTTGTCATGTATAACACTGTTGTTGCTCACGAGAAACCATCACCTCTTAAAAAGAGAATGGGCAGTGCGAAGGACTCCGTTGATGATGTGAAAGTCTCCGCTTCGGAAGCGGGTTACCATCTCCGTCAGAAGCTCGGGCCACTTTTGGGGAAAGTCTTCTCGTCCTATTATGCTGATGGCATCACTTAACTGTTGTAGAAAAATGTTTAGTTTAATACTACCGAGTGTCATTTTTCCCTTGTAGGTAGAAGAGCCAGAAGCTTGACTGTACCTGCTTTTGGATCTGCTCTGGACTGCTGAGCATCAGATTTACAATGTTGGCTTTTATCGCTGTCCGATCTTGATCGGATATTCTGTTCGGTTCGTCCTCGACCTGAGGAATTCAAGTAAGAATGTGACTGCTTTGCGCCACAGATCAAACATCTCAATAATGAAACTCACAATTCGCCAGTTTCTTTTGATGTAGTTCTTGAATGTGACGGCAGCACAGACGCGAATGACGTTGTCCTGTGATTTCTCCAATAAAGTCAGGAGTAATAATGGATAGTTTTGGTTCCCTTCAACAGACTCAAGAAACTTTTCAGCTACAAAATAAAAAAGGGAGCGGGGAGACAAGACTCATTTTGGCGCACGAGTTGCAATTTAGCGGTGAGCTTTGTTACCTGGGCGTCTGACAGCTGGGTCTGGATTCAGCGTTTTCCCGAGGTATTCGGTCAGAGAGTGTAAGTTTGCGTCATTCAGTTCCATTCCGTCAGAGTCTGTAGCAGAGAGACCACAAACCACACCACACACGTCACTCTACAAAACCCATCATGTGCTGAATGTTAGGGCCAAGCGACAGCCGCTCAACAAAAATGCACCATACGTGAATTAGATTTGGAAAAGTCTTTCAGAAATCGGCCGAGAATCACTGCAACGCTGACAGCCGCTGCTTGTAGCTCGTTAGCCGTTAGCTCAGCTCCACCGGCTCCTCTGACTTCCAATCTGTTCAACTTCAGAGACACGCTAGCACCTTGTCGGGAGTTCTAAACTGATCCGGCGGGGGTCAGGGAGCATGGGGAAGCGTCAACCCACCACACAGCGAACTTAACCAGGCGTGTGCCTCGGTGTTGCGGCTGTAGCGGCATCACACCAGAGCCAGTAAATAGCCTGCTCCAGGTCAGCCTGCTAATGTTAGCGCTCACTTGCTAATCACTCCTGTCAGGAAAAAGAGAGCCGGCGACTGACCAACACGTACGTGTATGGCAGGCTAGTTAAACGTCTTCTAGTGGATGCAGCTGATATTCACCCAGATGACCACAAAAACTTTACCGTTTGAGCGGCTTTCAGTCAGGATGGGATGGAGACACAGCGCCGTACCAGCGTTCAAATGTATGGCGAGAGGAACTGCGCGGTCACTGTTGTGCACATGCGCAGATGTGTGGCAAGGCTGTCAGACACGCCCCTAGTTCCAGAGCAAACTGTTCTGTCTGTGAAGCTGTTGCACTTTGCGATGTTTAGTTCGAGGAAGAACGGTCATCGTTTTATTTTTTTTTAAATATTTAACACCCTATAATGCACACCATTATGCCGTTTTGTAAAAAAAAACTTTTTGCCATAATGATAATTAATAAAAACGGAATCAATGATAAAAACCAAACAGTTTTTCTAATTGTAAAAAAAAGATCAGATCATCACAAAGTATCCTCAACGATTAACAATACAAAAATGGAAAAGGTAAAACACGAGAAGGACACACGATAGATAGCTTTTATTCTTCCCACAAAGGGGACAATTTCCAAAGGCATTGTGGCCAACCATGTACCACGAGGGTTAAACTGAAGACGCAGCTCATGTTTTTATACAGTAAATGGTAATCCTTTGCTTGTTTCCATTCAGATCCCTCAAAATATTTAATTTTACTTCTGGAACTAATGTTAATGATACATTTTTCTATTGGATGGTAGCATGATGTCGAGCTCTCTAGCACAACCAAATCAAACAAGAACAAAAAGAATGATGCACGCACCCAACTATATTATTTGTAGGGAACCGTTACAAGTGGATTGGATTGGTTGTTTTGCCTGAGGAAACACATCCATATCGTCACTAGCAACAGATCTCAGGTACTGAAATTGCACATAATCCACCAGTCAAGGGAAACAAGACACCTTTATTTGTTTTTTTAATACCATATAACTGAAGCACTTTTATACTATTTGATTGCACTGAATTCTCCTTTGTATGGTCAGTAAACATGTAAATGAAATAGCTCACAACTGTGAAAGTAGGAATACATTCATCACTATGTGGCAGAACAACACTAAAGCACTTGCTTTACAACAACACAAATATCACACTTTTTAATGAGCATGAGTCCTTCCTGTCTGACAGGTTTTGGGGTCAGAGGCTCCGACTGTTTGCATGCAGCTAGTGGTGCGTCTGACATACGTTGAGCGTGTCTCGCAGCATTAAGTCACGCAGTCGCCAAAGTGCATCAGTCATTGTCTTGTGTGCCCCTTTACTCTTCAGCCAATGGGACGGCAGCTTGCTTTCTTGCTCCTTTGTCAAACGCACGTCTTGTTTTTTCACTGAAAGCACAAATTCAAAGGAAAACTCTCAAGTCGCTGACCGTAGAAGCACACGCATCCAATCTGCACCTGAAAGGACCTGATCCCACTTGCTGATGGTGGCTGTTTCTGCATTCAGGCCTTCGATGTACCGCAGATAAGCCTCAGAGTGGAGCAGCCTCTGAGTTTTAGCCGGAGCGGACACAAAAATGGGGGTGGAGGGCTGCTGAAGGGCGGCTTGTCCCAGCACTCCTCCTGGTAATGTTGGAGGTGTCTGCTGACCAGACCCCATCAAACCCATCTAGCATGCAACGAGATAATCTCCTTTAACCACGTCATCCTTGGAATTCAGAAATGAACAAACTTTTTTTTTGTTACCAGGGATCCATGACTTCCAGCCCCTGTCCCGTTACCTGATGCAGAAATACAACAATTATAACTACAGAAATATACTTGGAAAATAAAGCCAAGTCAGCAAATGCATCATCTACATTATATGGCATCACAAATATCAAACCCTCCTGCATTAGTGAAGTCAGCACACACCGTGGCACTCAGTAGCCTAATGGTACAGGTAGCCCCTCCAGCAAGTCAGTGTTAAAAGACAGGAAGTGACCACATGGCGGGTGGGGTGGCTATGACTCTTACCAAAGCAGGACATTCCATGGAAACCAGGCACACTGGGCAGCAGATGTTGGGGAAACACTGGTCTCCCCGCGTGAAATGATGGTATGTCAATCATACAAGTCATGCCTTCCATCAAAGCTGAACTACATGACCCCACCATACCTTTCATGAGAGGAACAGCAGTGAGGAAACAACATGCATCAGTAGACATGCATCTAAAAGAGGTTTGGATGGAAATTCATGCTCAATGACGAAACTTTAGCTTCTAAATTGGCGTCCAGCGTTCTTCAGCTTCACCTTTCCACCCCAATCACCTTGAAGATTTTTTCCTTTATCATGTTTAAGGTTGCTGCTCGAGCCTGTAATAGCATGTGGAGTCTTGGAAAAAAGGTTTAGGACCAACTAAATGAATCGCACCAAAGTCTGTTTGCCAGAGCCAAAACTGGGACATGAATTCCAATGAAGTGTTGCAGAAGTGCTCACTTGAAATCAGGACCTATTTTCCAGAAAATAACCAGGGGCTATTTCAACCTTCCTATTGCGCTTCTCTTGCACCTGAATAAACAAGACACCTTGCACTGGGTATACTAATTTTAGGCCCTCATTATTTACTTTCCTAACATGTCACTACCTCATGCTATGTTCATTTTGGGCCTGTGAGAAGCACAACACATCCACATCTGAGGTGCTGACGCCTGCAATTGTATAAGAACTTTTCTTGTTATATTTTTATGAAATCTCCATGTTGCACGAGTGTTCTTCGTCAGCCAAGACTCCACAGTGTTATATGAACTAGTTTCACCTCAATATACAAACAAAATTCTTCATGTATGTATCCAAACACACAGCTTCAATTGTCAATCTTAAGATCAAACTCTTAAAGAACACTGGACCAGCTCCATCTAGGAGGGGTTACCTGACAAAGAAGTCATGCTGGGATCTAGCATCCCCATGGGGGTTGGAGGAGGCACTATCCCTATCAGTGCCTCTACAGAGGTACCTGATCTTGGGGACGTCAGATGAACCCTCTCACGCTCCTGCTGTTCAGCCACTTTAGCGGCCCTTTCTGTAGCATGTGCATCACAGTGAGACTTGAATGAACTATTAAACAGGTGGAAAGCCAGACAAGCCAAACCTTCATAATCTGCCTTTCGGGAACTCTCCAGGTTCCTCCACTCTGTCCCAACCAGGCGGCTCAGTTCTCCAAAGGAGAAGTCTGGATGTTGAGCTTTGATGACCGCCCGCATCTCGCTGCTGAACAGGATGTAGCCGCTCATGTTGATTTTCCTCTTTGACCCTTCTTTTTTGGACAGACCCTTGATGGATTTTTGGGAGGACTGTAAACATAAACAAAGACTGTTGACATAAAAAAAAGCCATGTTTAGCCTTCAGTTTAAACTAACCAACCTGTGGGGGGGTGTAAGACATGATATCCATGTCACTTGACAAAGCAGAGTGAGACCTGGAAAGGGAATGATCCCCCAGATAGCCGTCATCATCCCCAAGATCCTCCAGTTCCTCATCTGTCATGTCTGCAAATTTGGCCTCCAGTTCCTCTATTTTACGGTCAAGCAGAGGAGACTGCTCCTTCTGAGGGACTATGAGTTTCCTGAGGAGCAGACATCAGTTCAGTGAGAGATATAATAGAAAACTATACCCCAGGGGGCAGATCCAGGTGTAGATGTATTCTGACTCTCTCATAATGCAAGTACAAGCTAAACAAAAATCTAACTAGAAAAAGGACTTCACCTAAAATAGTAGATCTCATCCTCAACCACTTTCCCAGACGGCGAGAAGCGTTTGAGACCCTTGAACTTCTTCATTTGCTTCTCACTCTCGATGTAGCGACTCTCGCAGAGGAGAACGTCCTGTTCGGGAACTTCAGTGGGCCGGCAGGACAGGTAGTCCTTGAAGGACGACACTTGGCACTTTCCTGCAAAGAGAAGACATGGACAAAGCGGCACGGAGGTGAACTAACAGAGCTCTGACCACGGCTGGGTACCTATGATGCAGCTCATTGGGCAGGCCTCCTCCAGGTTGCTGAGGAAGACTTCCTTCTTGTAGAACATTTTGGTCGGCTCGTGTTCCGTTTCCTCAGGGTGGATGAAGATTGGACCGTAGAAATATCCAGCACCATCGCGCACCCACATTTTCTCAACTCTGTTACACATGGATGGATACACATGTGAGTGCTTGTTGCTGTTGGCTGAGGTCCCTATGAGCGCTGCCAAGGAGGTTTTGTGATTGTTGGGTCTGTCAGTCTGTCTGCAAAATAACTGATAAACAGATGACCATATTTTAACCGACTTTACAGGAATATTGATAGTGGGACGAGAAACATATGATTAAAATATGGCAGTGTTCGAAACCATCATCTGGATCAACGAAACTTTTGAAACCTTAATCACTCTCTGCTGTAAACAGATGCAGCTAAAGCTACGCTAATTCTACTTCTTTACACGATGTGTATTGGAGCACTACTGCCACATGCCGTCCCTATAAGCTCATTTCAATTAAACTAATATTGTTATTGGCATTGGAATGGTGGATTCTGTCATTCTCAAAATAAATCCATAAATAAATAAGAACAATAATTGAATGTGTAGTGCACCTGCCCACACGGTGACGCACTAGTCCATGAGACGCAATGTAGACACAGTCTCCAATCTTCAGCCACAGGTTGTTGTAGCACAGCTGCTCATAATACTGACAGCCCGGTTCCCCGTTGGTTACATCAGTGGGAACATCTTCTCTCTCCTGCAAACACAAACCGTCATCACAGGAGGGTGGACTTTAACAACTGCTGGCGTCCAAACACAGCTCACCTTGTCGACGACGGCTTCAGTCAGTTTGGTTTCAGCCGCGCTCTCAGACGGTTTCTGTTCCTGCTTGGGGGCGAACATGGAAGCTACACGGACAACAGGCAGAGGAACATCTCGCTGGACAAACTTGACTGAGCTCAAGGGCATGGTCCACATCTTGATCTTCTTGAAGGACTTGGACTTGGCAGAGTAGCGTGACTCACAAACGTAAACATCCTCCGCTCTGAAGCCCTCTGGGTGAAGTTTGAAGTACTCCTGAAAACACACTCTAAAGTTGTTGAAAAACAGCGAAACGGATGACCCAAGCGGGAACACTCACCTTCACAAACATGACCACACATTTCCCCTGAATCTTGCTGACAGGGGCCTTGTTGTAATAGTCACTTTTAAAAACTTCCTTTTCCAAGAACTTCCGTGTAGCAAGATGAAACGTTTCATTCGGCCTGTAGAACCAGCAGCCATACAACCACTTCTCTCCTGCATTTTGGTAAAAACATGGGTAGCAGAGGCAATTGTTTCAGACAGGAAATGAGGTAATTGACTGACCAGTGTCATCCTGCCACAGACGCTCTATGTAGATGATATGAGGCTGCAGGTTCGGCTCTGCCGGCTCCACGTAGACGTAGTCTCCTACATGGTACATGCTGTCCTTGAAGCTGCAGTCTTGACTGTATGTGCGCTGAGAGCTGGACTGCCATGAGTCTGCACCGGAGTCATCTCTTTTCTCAGCTTCTGAAATGACATAATGCTGAAGACACAGAGACAGAAAATTGTCTTCAAAACCAAATACCTATTTTCTCCTCTTCCCTTTTGAGTTTGTCCTCCTCAAACTCGCTGGGAAGCTTCTCTTTCTTCTCCTTCTCGACATCGCTGTGCAGATGTTTGGAGGTGTAGCTGAGCGCAGGCGACATCAGGATCTCGCCATTTTTGCAGAGTTCATCTCTAATCCGAATTAAAAACTGCTGCAGCTCAACAGCATCCTCAAAGATCTCTGAGTCCGTCCTGTAACAGCCAAATGTTTTAGCTCCAACCACACAGTTTTTCAGGATCAGAACCTCACCTGTTCATGAGCCGGGCTTTTTCCAACACCTCAAACATGTGATCCTGGAAAACATCCAGTCTTTTGTAAAGCCCTTGTTCCACATTGTTCCGTATGATCTCAAAGTTAAGCAGGGGCTTCTCCGGGTTTGCCGGATCCATGGCGGGAATCTCAGCCAGTGAATCGCTATAGCAGCGGCCCTCGTCATCTTGGTGCCCGAGCACGGACACAAACAGGCTGCGGATGAGATCCTGGATGAGACGAGGCACATCAGGCACGTGGGCGTCATCGCCGCCCTCCAGATCATGCTTCGTCTCCAGCAGGACTCTGTGCAGGACCAGGGCATCACGGTAAATCAGAGACTCCGGCTCGTTGTAGGTGCAAGCATTGTTGAACATGAGAACGAAATCCTCCACCAGCGCATCCACGTCTTGGTATTTATTAGCCAACATGTGGCCCTTGATCTTCTCCATGTCCATAGGCTTCTTGATGGCGATGTAATAGTCCGGCAGCTCTGCGCGGGACGGCAGCCGCAGGAAGATGGTGCTGAGTCGCCGACCTCGTTTATCAGCGTAGTTCTTCACCGACTCATAAAGCTCATTCAGCTTCTGCTGTAGCGGGGTGAGGTACTTGGACTTCTTCACAGCCAAGCTGGTCTTTCCTGGAGATGAAGGCAGGCGAGTGAATAATGATCATTGACATTGATATGGTGAGGTCACTCACTGTTCTTCATCTTTGCCGACATCAGATCATCCTCCTCCGGGGCTGGGCCCAGCTCCCGACGTCTCTCTCGGAGAATTCTCTCAAGAACCTCAGCATCATTGTAAACCTGCAACACATCATGCTTTTTGAATGATGTGTTTGAAGTGGGGACTTCCTAATTCAATGTTGCTCATCACATGCATCATGAAATCACCAATGCTCCCGGTGAGTTGACCTCACCGACCGCACCAGACGTTTGATCGACAGTCGACTTCAAAACAACATCAAAAGGAGTCAGTAATTAGCTTCTAGTCCAGAAATATGTTGTATTTCTGACACAACCGTTTCATCCTCTCCTTCCTTTCACTCTTTTTCTATCATCAAATCCAGCCTTCTGACAATCGTTCTGGGAAGTTTGTATGAATATAAAAAAATGATTTAAAGTCATACAATGTCATTATTAACTTGCCAATAACAGTAAAATAGTAAAATCAAAGCTTGTACCCGGGAACCTTCTTCATTGTAGTGTCGGGCATTACGAAACATGAGCCTCATATCTTCCACCATTGTGTCTTCACTGAGGTACTTGTCAGAGCGGATGTTATGCTCGATGGTTCTGAGGTCCATGGGTTCCAGGATGACCTTGTAGTAGTCTGGGTAGTCCTTCTTGGACGGCTTGACCATGAACAGGTCACACAGTCTTCGGCCTGTCCCAGCCTCCCGAGCTTCAGTCACGGCAGCGAGCAGCGCTTTCATTCTGGTCTTCTTTGAAGTCTTTTTGTAACTTAACAAAGGTGATGATGGTAAGATAAATGGAGACAGAGAAAACAAAATGTAACAGAGAGATAACTACCTTTTTCTCTTGATGCAGCTTGTGTCTGACGTAGCAGAGGAGAGCATGCTGTCTCCATCGTCATCATCCCTCTGCACAAGCTCCCTCTTCTTGATCTAAACAAAAGCAAGACCTTGTGAAAAATAGAAGCATCTCAACTCATCTGTCACGGGAGGGCAGTCAACCTGCTGAATGTGCTGAAGTTTGAGGGCACGCTTGTAGATGGAAGAGTGAGGCACGTTGTAGTGCTTGGCGTTTTCAAACATCAGCGTGAGATCTGAGTCGATGTGCTCCACGCTTTCGTACTCGTTGCTCCTCATCTTGTTCCTGTGGGGGAATGATGGGATCTCACATTTGGGAAGGAGGGAGCAGAAATACGGTTCTGTACAGTGAGTGAGTGAGATGCACAAACACAGTGGAGTAGAAATAGACAACTCAAGTTTCATCCTTTCTATCTCTAATATCTTTGATGTTTAAGGTGTGGCTTCACATACTGTAAATGAAAACAGCTTGGTTTAAATGACAACTTTACTTCCTGAATGTTGAGCTACAAATTAATTTACTATTGTGCAGCACAAAACCTTTTAGGAACAAAAAAGTACTTAAAGTATTTATATAAAGCATTTATGCCTTTCCTTGAACAGGCTAAATATTAAAACTGTTTGACAAAACATATGAGCATAATTCTGACCCAACTTCCTGTCTCCATGACATAAACAACAGTGAAGGTTATTCAGAAATGCAAGTGATTCAGCTGCAGGAAGTATGTTTCCACAGCAGCACGGTGAATACTGATGTAGAAGGAGAAAAATGTACAGCAGAGAACAAACACTGAGAGGGTGCAGACATCCACCAAGTCACTCATTCGCATCCACGCTTTTTTAAGACAAAACCATTGTCTTTATCGTAATTTTCGTTTACATTTCATTTGAAACATTCCAATGGTAATGGGTTCAAACGGACAGCAGATGGCGCTAGCGCTGAAGGAGTTCCATTAAGTCGCAAATGAGAAACGTGAGGAAAAGGCTGTGGCGCAGGAACGACTGAGAAAACCAGTTGGTAAAACCAACTTTTGTGTTACCATGGTTAGAATAAAGACGATTTACAACATTGACTCGATTATGTGTTGCATCATTAAAACCAAAATGTCTGTTTTCTCCCTGTACATGTCTTGCTTGACTGGATTAATGGGGGAACTAAAAACATTTGTAAATATAGCCAAACCTTCAGTAAGACATCAAAAAACTTCTTAGTTTGCATTATGCACTTATTTAAAATAAGTTTGTCCATTTTGGAGTTCTTCTGCTTAGAAACTTGGCGCCACTCATAACAGCAGACGGAGCAATAGCTGCTTAACTATTGATTTAGATTCCGAAGACAGTGAGATGTAAATGGTGACGGTGTCATACTTGATCAGAAGCAGGCACATGGGTTGACTGATCTGTTGGTAATAGTCGGGGTAGTCCTTGCGGGAGGGCAGTTGCAGGAACGGTTCAGAGATCAACTGCCCTTGGCTGTTCCTTGCACCCCGTACGGCTTCATACAGTTGGAAAATCGGGTTTGTCATGTCCATATTCGAGGTTAGACTCTCCGCCTCAGACTCGCCTTCATCATAGTGGACTGAACCTGAGAGACACAGTTCAGCAACTGGCAGCTGCATGTAAAATAATTGGGATAATATGTGACAGTAGTGAGCTTACTTACCAGAGAGTATTCCTTCATCATCACTCTCATACTGAAGTGCCATTGTTATGGCTGAGATTCTGTCACCCTGCGCTGACTTCCGATTCCTGTGAGAGGCACCAAGATGAAAACAGTAACCAGGGCACCGGTCAATTCATGAACGTACCGAATCCGAATGCTGGACTTGATCGGCTCCCCGTGTTCAATCTCTGACTTCTTCTGCGAGAAAACCTTTTTAATGGTGTTTGCATCCTGTGAAAAAGAATGGTAATGTTAAACGGGATTTTTATACCTGAGGATTTAAACCACACTCTCACCTTGAACACCTGTGATCCAGGTTCGTTGTATGTTTTGGCATTTTTGACCAACAACTCCACGTCTTTGGCCATCGCACTGACGCTCTTGTAAGTGCCCATCTAAAACCAGATAAAAGCTTTTAAGTAATGCAACAACACACAGGCATATGAGAAGTGCCAGCTAACTTGTACCTGTATCTTTTGAGCTATAATTTTCAGGTCGATCGGCTCCTTAATGACGGCATAGTAATCCGGATATTGCTTAAAAAAAAAAAAAGTTAGTGGTCAATCATAAACAGATGTTTGATCACCTGTTCTTTGTGTTTTCCTACCGCTTTGGAGGGAAGCCTCTGGAAGAGCTCGCTGACCAGACGTCCCGGTGGCTCTATGTAACTAACCACAGCGTCCAGAAGCTGCTCCAGAAGTTCCCTCAGACACGGCGGAGCACTCTAATATCAGCCATGCAAAATAAGCACATTCTTTCATTTGTGTTTCTTTATTTAACCTGGTGATTTTATTATATCCTTTTTTATTTTTTAATATCACAATAATCTGTGATAGTTTTATGCATCCGTTGACTTGGCTGACTCAATATATACATTTCTAAAATATACCAGCATTAAACAGCACCAATGTGGGGGACCTTCCATTTAAAAAGCATCACTCTATTGATTATTGCCTCGTGCTCAAATAATACACGTCACTGAGGCAGAGAACCAGACCCACAGCTCAGAGGTTTTGTGCAGGGAGCCAACCAGGATCGCAGGTGATTCATTATGGTTGCAAATGAAAACAGGTGCAACCAGCTATTTAGGGAGAGAGGTGTGTTTCCTGTTTGCAGAGAAGCATTTGGGACCTGGGATTGTCATGGACCGCAATGATTCGTGAACGACATCTGTGTTCTGTCACAGAATTGCTTCATATGGCAGGTATTAAACCAAACAGACCTATATTTCTTGTAGTCCTTCACTAACTCATCACCTCATCCTCGGTGGAGCCTCCCGCGTTGTCATGGGCATCAAATGCATCTTCGTCATCTTCATCATACTCCCCTCGCTGCACAAATTCATTCTTGGTTTGCTGGTAAAGGTCCCAGAGTCGACATGCTGCCTTGTACTCTGCGCTGTCAGACTACAGACAAGGGAATTATTCTGGGCTCCTGCGTGGCTACAGGCTCCCCAGCCGTGATAATTACCTTGTAATACCTCTTTGCATTGTTGAATAAGAGCTCAAAGTCTGTGGTGAGATGTTCCACGTCATCATACTCCTCCATCTTTAACTTCTGCTGGATCTTCATCATGTCAATGGGCTGAGACACCACGTGGTAATAATCAGGCTGGTTTCTTTTCAATACAAATACAATCGATTCTGGTTAGAACAAAGATATGAGCCTCAGAAAGCTGCACAATGTGAAGCGTCTACCGTCGTTTAGGTGCTCTGATGAAGAGCTCGCACAACATCCGGCCGTGATCGTCCTTGTAATCTCTCACGGTGTTGTACAGCTCGTGACAAACAGCAATCTACAACAAGAGACATGTGTCACCTATGAAGTGCCTTAGGATCTTTGTGATTAAGTTAAGATCAGACAGATCAGAGGAGCAAAAAGGGAAATCGGTAAAGATTACGGGATCCACGGGTGGAATGTTTGAGGTCCTTCTCTTCTTTCTCCCAAGTGAAGACACTAAGGATGAAGACTGGCATTCATCAAAATCACCTCCACTCACACTGCTGGAGGGCGAGGTTGCACGTCTCCTCTTCAAGGCCATGGTGAACCTCTACAACAGCGAGACAGCAGCAAACCTTTTGTATCTCTGCATATATAAAGTCACATTTAGACAAAATACATGCATAAAACACACCATTTTGTATGTTAAGAAAATGAATCTATATTTCTGATCTGGCACGTTGCTTCAAGAGAGAACAGGTCCCACTCCTGTGAGTCAAGGAGGATGACATCAGTGCTCATCGGGCTGGTTTAGAAAATCTGTGTCAAGCATCAGGAATGCTAACCTGCCCCCGAATGACAAGTGTGGGAGCCTGAGCCACTCCCTCCACCTTTACCAGAGCGACTGGAGTCATTTCCAGAAGGGTAGCTGCCCCTCACCTCAGAGTGGGGTGGAAGATGAATGAGCTTTTCAGTGGGCTCACAATAATGGCGTGTGTGACAGAGCTCCACCACTGTCCAGCACAGAAGAGTTAGGACAGGAACAGGTTAGTTAGGACAGGAATCCTGGTTCAGAAATTTGGAGCTGGTTACATCGATCACAAATTAAACGACTGACATGATGGTTTTAATAAGTTTGGTAAAGAGTGACTGTAAACCTCATTCATTTTGCAGATACTCACAACTTGCACTAGTGTGAGGAACTTTCTTTTATGCTACACAATTCTGAATCAAAAATGTAACTCACTTTTAGGTTTTTTAGTTAAACGACAACATGAACCAACATTTGGTTTTATTTCATGTATTATAATGCAACATTTGAATGGCTTAAATGACAATAAAACGATAGGTTGTTTTTACCTTAGATGATTATTACGCAAATGGCCTCCACAAGTATGATTTCAATTTGACTATTTCACACATGTCTATTTCTGTGTTGGACTGAAGCACTGTCAGGAAGATTTATGCGCGTCACTCTGTCACTGACGTCAACCTGTGGTCACACACCTTTCAGGAGTTGGGCCGAGCAGCAGCTGGACACACACCTGAGCGTCCCTCACTCACACACACGCGCGCGCGCGCGGCTAATCTTAGCTGCACCTAACGGTTAGCCAGCAACATCCACCACAGCGGACACCAAACCGCCTCGGAGGCGACGAATGGCGCCACAGAGAATCGCCTGAGAAGGTCAAGTGTTGCTTTGTCGCTGGACACGGTGGACACTTACCTCGGTGACCACGCTAAACGACCCACTGGCGATTGACCATCCGAGAGCCAATCACTTATCGATTTCACTCTTAGAGACAGAACTGTAAAGTTAGCTGTGGGTAAAACATGATTTCCGTATACTGCCTTACAAATTAAAAGCATCGACTTATCCCTGCTACAAAAACAAAGTATTGCAAATGGAGTTGTGAATAAGCGCAATGGCAAGATACAGTGTGAAAAATTGGATTATTTTTTTGAACAGCGCATGGCTTGGATATAATTTCAATATGACATATTTATTGCATAAATCGGAAACAAAATATTATTATACCGTTACTTCCTGGTAAATAGACTACGCTTGACGAAATATGATCTGCATCGACATTAACGTCTTTTTCGAGGAATTTGGGACGTTTTTTTGGAAAATTCCATTGACTCTTCTTCAACTCTCAAGTTTATTTGACACTGTAAAGACACCCGCAGACTGTTAATGGGATATTTCCGTGACAAATGCAGGATAGGGTGTTGTGAATTTGTAAACATTCTCGAGTGAGAGCAAAGGCAGCTGCGCTGATCCCTGCTGACGTCCCAGCTCCCATGACTGCAGGTTTGAGAGGACGGTCTCACAAGCCTTTCCATTTCCATGATTCCCAAATTGTTTTTCTGCATTCCCGTTCACCTGCTCATTGATGTTTCAATTGTGTTTATATATTTAACGTCCCCTGTACACAGTCAGAGGGGAGTGGAAGGTGTCGTTCATGGATTTTTACATGCAATTTTCACAACACAAACAAAACCATTGTGTCCCCATAGTTGAGAAACTCCATCATTGAATCACGAGCTTGAGAATAAGCAAAGTTACACTTGGAACTCAGATGCCAGTGGCACATTTTCAATCATTATTATATTATAGGAACTATCAAACATGGACACGATCGAACACTCAAAACAAGTGCTTTACTAAGTCTAACTCATTTTGGTTTTAAACTATTCTATGTGGTAAAATGTTTTGCAGCTTAATGAAATACTTGAACTTGCACCAAATTCTTTCCAGATGTTCAGCATTAGAAGCATTTATTCCCTGCAAAGATCCTTGTCTTCTTACCAGAGCTCATAATTCTGAAGTTCTCCACTTCAGAAGTGAACTCCCACCATTTGAATTTGAGTATCACAGCAGCAAGACAGGTGATATAAGTGAGTGAAAGGATTGTTGACTGGTGAAGGGAAAAGATGACTCTGTGATCCAGCTGTAGTTTTTGCTAGTGTCGTTTTTTTCTTTCTTAAGATGCATAAGCATACCACAGTGTAAAAACCGCAGACCTAGATATCATTTTAAACTATTATGGAATAACATAAAAGAGTGATAGAAACCTTTTAAAAAGATCCAAAGGTGAAAATAAAAGTTTAAATTAATTACTTGTTACCTGCATGCGTCAATTTCCCAGGGGAATTGAATGGGATACGATGAAAACGAACACGCTGGTTAACTCAAATTTTCTTTCGATTTTTAGTGACACTTATTGTCCAGCAGGGAGCGCTAGCCCGAGAAGCAGCCAGCAGAAGAAGAAGAAAGCAGGAAGTGCTCGCTGTTCCTGCGCATGTGATACCGCTCATTTATTTGTTCATGCCAGAGCAGCATCACTGTCACTAGTGTATACCGGTGTTTAAACAAGTTATCACTGAAGGCTGAGACCCGGGTTTTGTGTTGGTGACAGCATTTGGGTGTCGCTGTGGTCTCCAGTATCCCGAGTCATCCCGGAGTGGAAATTCCTAACGTCTCCTCTGCGGCACGTTTCTGTCTGATTCAACAATGATCAAGGAAAACCGATGGAATATTCCCCCCAATGCGCCTGCGTGTATGGAGAAGCAACTTTGTGCAGCTCAGTATCGATCAGGTATGTCGTTGGACAAGTTAGTGAACACGTGGTGCCGATGCTGAGTTAAATGTGACTGTATATCCATC
This sequence comes from Synchiropus splendidus, assembly GCF_027744825.2. NCBI lineage: Eukaryota > Metazoa > Chordata > Actinopteri > Syngnathiformes > Callionymidae > Synchiropus > Synchiropus splendidus. The sequence goes on from NC_071339.1 coordinate 2,381,259, forward strand.
GTTGCATGCTATTCTTAATGTGTGATACTTTACGGCAACTACCGAGAGTCACCATCAGCCGGATAAGAATCGCTTTACTGTTGTTATACTGGCCATTAAAGCTGTTTCTGATGCTGGTAACTCAAGCTTGAGCTTGGAAATGAGGCTTCAGAAGTCCAGTTTTCAAACCCATTCATTTTTGTGTAAGGAGGATCCGTTACAAGAGAAGTGTAGCAGTCTTGGAACGTAACTACAGAAGTTGCTGCTGATACGCAAGTTTTTGTTTCTATAGCAACATTCGACCAGGACACAATGAAGTGTGTTATTCTCTCAGTTACATGTCTCTCAGCAGGTGTGGCGATGACACTGGTTCACTGTCTGAGACTCCGACCAGCAGCAACCTTCAAATCCATGTTCCCATTCGATCCAGAATATATGTATATTTTTTATTACTAGTGAAGTCCTCTGCTGTCTCTCCTCAGATGGCACCTTACTGCTCGGGGCCTCCAGCCTGATGGGCAGAAACTGGCAGGGCTCAGTGTGGATCTATAGCAACCCTGAGCAGGCCCCGAGTGAGGGCTTCTGCAAAGCTGGTGTGCAGACTGAGGCGGGCGTGTCCGATGTGAAGTGGGTTTCAGAAAAGGGAGTCCTGGTGGCATCAGACTCTGGTACGGACCTTTGTTGAAAAGTCAGCCACTCAAGAGTGGTCATCTCACCCTTCTGAATGGTTGCAGGTGCTCTGGAACTCTGGGAGCTTTCTGAAGATGAGAACCTCCTGGTGAACCGCTTCACCAAACATGAGCACGACAACATCGTCACTTCAGTCAGCCCCACGGCCGGAGGCACCGGTGCTGTGACTGGGAGCATGGACTGCCGGTCAGATGCCTTGACTTGCACACACTGTTCAAATGATGCAATGATGTTGCTTCTAAAATCGACCTCTATGAAAATGTACGTCCTTATTTTGAGTCGCGGCTGCTCGTTGGAGCTAGCGAAGAAGAAGAAGCAGATGATATTGTCTGAGTCGCTTCTTAGCGCTGTGCCATCGTTCCTCAAGGAAACACAGACACGTCAACAATAAACACGTCAGGGTCAGATCCATAAAAGTAAGGTGAGAGGAGGAAACAATTCCTCACTCTGTTGTTATGAGGAAACCCTGGAGGCTGATGCTATAAATCAACAACAGAACTATGTTAGAATGAAGCAGTGAAATAGATTTGATTTGGAGCGCAGAGAACGTACCAGCACAGCACCTGAAGACATGGTAAGAGGAGTGGATCCAAGGCACTGGTGCTGAAGCAGAGTTAATCCTGCACCACAGTGTTTTCCCTCCCAGTAATAGGGGTGATTCAGAAGGCTGAATTAGTCATGATTAATGAAATAAAAAGTAAATTAAAAAGTAAAAGCAAATTTATATGTGAATAATCTGTGTTATTTATTTTTGGAATCATTTTTTTTTGTATTTATTTTTTCTCTTTAGAATTAAAATCTGGGATCTGGGTCAAGAGTCGGTCATCACAACATACAACGGTAAGAGGTCATGGAAAGGTTTGCTCAGAAGTGATGTGATATTTATATATCAATAAGTAAGATGAGAGTAGGATGAATGTGACTCTGATGAACTGTTGCAGCGCACACGCAGGCAGTCAGCTGTGTGGCCTGCAGTCCGACAGACCAGTCTCTCTTCGTCTCCTGTGGTCAGGTAAGATTCACGTCACGGTCATGTTTCCGCCGTCAACACTGTCCAACGAAGGCGTATCCTCCGAGTAACACGTGTTTGGCAGGACGGCCGTGTGCTGATGTGGGACAGGAGGAAACCGAGCAAACCAGCATCAAAAATAGGTGAGAAACCTCAAAGTCTGAAATGAAACTGAATTCTTTGGAAAAAAATAAAGCACTGATGGAATGAAACTTGATCTGCATCAGATTTAGAGTCTCCGATCTGCTTCAGCACCACTGCAGCCTGGCACCCACACCACAGAAGTACCATCGCTTTCGGTAAGAGGTCCAACCTGGGTGACCGTTGCTGGGGTTCTCCATAAGATGTGTACACACTATTGTCCCTTTGGTAGTGATGTGTTCATGAGGCTTCATGAAACGGTGTCCTCATTGTCAGAGCTCAGTGGGGGGGCACTCTTGGGTTAAAAAATTATTTGCGGTTGCATTGAAAATCCACTGATTCTAGAGCAGATAGCGCCATCTATTGGGCTCTGAAACAAAGTAAACTGCTTCATGAAGCCTCATCAGCCTCATCAGTCCATCATTACCCACTGGTTTTGATTTTAAATACACAGACCTGAGGTCCTGCTAATAAATACGACACCAGTGTTTGTATTTCTAGAGCTCCAGACTGGGACCTGATTTGGAGGCAGTGCCAGTAAAATGTAGACCTTCTCACTCACGTTTGATGTGTGTGACCATGCAGCTCACAGAAGTTGTCTGCTCAGCGATTTCTCAGGCTAAATGGTCACTAGAGGGAAATGAGGAGGAACTTAACACCAGATGTTGAGCTGCTTGAGTCCACTCTGTATATTTATTTTAGTAGCACAATATTGTTGCTACTATATATATATATATATATATATATATATATATATATATATATATATATATATATATGTTGCTGTTTTCCCAAATTGAATATTTGTGGTTGCAATATTGATGAAAATAGTCGTGATCATTTTGACCGTGCTACAAAAAGCTGTGTTTTTTCATGTCTTGTGATCTGCATTAAATTGAATTTTATAATTTTATAAGTCTTCTGTATTAGTGGTGGTGTTTATGGAATATAAACATAGGGCATCAACTCTCAATAACTGTGATTCCATACTGCAAGTCAGTCTCTGCTTGGACTGAGGCCACTTCCTGGCTGAACTTGATGCTATTCCTCCACGTGCTCCTCAGGCGATGAGCTTGGCAGAGTGACGCTCAAAGATCTGCAGGGAGCAGAGGCAGCACGCGTGGAGAACATCCACAGTCGCAGGGTCAACGCTCTCGCCTTCTCCACACACAGGTGAGAAACCTTACTCATTAAATCGACGGCTTCTCTGATGTGTCGTCTCTTCCCAGTTCCCCCCTGCTGGCCTCCATCAGCGACGACTGCTCCCTCTCTGTCATGAACTGCCAGCTCAGAGAAATGTAAGCGTCAAGCATCTTATTCTGAAGAACCGTTTCTGACGATGTACAACCTTTCTGGTGCAGACACAGAGATCGGAGACACAAGGACTTTGTCAGGGGTGTGGCTTGGCTCCATGGAGGGTCCAACACTCTGACCACAGTGGGGTGGGATCACCTGGTGCTTCACCACACGGTCGATCCAGCTGCCGTAGCCACGGCTTCAGCGTAGAGCCGACAGCCGGATCAAAGTCCATCACGGTCATCCAGTACACGACTTCAGTCGACAGCACTGTGGAAAACATTCTCTCTCCCACGCTATGTAGCGCTTTCTTTGATAAATTGCATCACTTTACAATAAAGGTCATCTTAAGCTTGAGGTTTTTCTGTTTGTGTAGTTTTCCTCATACCGAATATTTTTTATTTTTATATAACAAATGTCATCTCAGATCATGTGAATATCCTGAAATGTGTTATGTCTGGATTAAGAGAAGTCTGAATTGTGAAGAAACTTTTATTTGGCAACAAAAAAACTACAGAACATGATAAATAAATTCCCTGAAATCTCTCCACCTTCAAGTATTTTTTTAGCATAAAGGCAGCAAATATTAAAAACACAATGCATGATGTGTTAAGTTGATTTATTCATTATCTCCCACCAAGATATTCACTCCTTATAATGTTATTTCCTTGATGTAATGCTGCAGTGGCTGAAAATGGGAGGTAAACTACCAATAAACAACATCGAAGCACTTTTCCTGAAAAAGGATCCAGTGGGAAAAGTTCTGTGCAATAAAATGTATTAAGCTTAATCAATATGAGGAAAACAGATCTAAATGTGTGTTTATTTTTGGAATATTCAAAACAATTTTGTACAATTTCTGTAAATACAATAACAGATGTTCTGATTTTATTAGCAGGCACTTGTGTGTTTCAAAGCTTATTAAATATCCGGACTTCGGTTCTTAACACGTACATCGAAATATTTACATCACAGGGAGTTAAAATGACCAGCACAAAATGCAACAATAAATATGGGAAGCAGTCTGGATAAAATGATGGGCACTTTTAAATAGAGCTTCATGATGGACCTGTAACAGTGATAAACGGGGGGAGGAGGGGTCATGCCATTGTAAACCCGTTAATTTCAGGAGGATTACAGATAACTGGCACCGTGTGTGAAGACGGTGAAGTGCTATGATTGGAAACGTCTTCATGTAGAGAAGCAGCATAAACATCCCTATCGGTGTTGATGGCTAAACGAGACTGACAAAATTCTCTCCAGTTTGACAGCCTAATACTGAGGAGACTTCCTGGTGAACAGCCATTTTAGTTGCATTTGTTCGAGCTTTGGACGACGTTTTCCATTCTCCCTTTTTATCTTCTAAGGTTCTCCTTTTCTGACCAGCGTTATTGGCTGCTTGGTTCCGGGTCGCACCGTAAACGTCATCCCATACTGATGTGTGGACTGTGACCCTCTGCTAGAAAAGAAAGAGGGATCATTTATTAAATATTCCATTTGGTTCACCTGTTACCATCTGAGTCTTGGTCCTACCTGGACTTTTTCTTTGGCAAGGACTCCTCACTCTTTCTGGCCACTCTGCCCTGCAGCTCTCCCATGTCCAGAGTCGCCGCTCGATTACTCGTATTCTTTGGTACTGCTGTGGAAACCGCTGGTATTTTGTCGTCTTCATCGGACAGGGGGTTCCCCCAGTCGTCCGAGTCGTCCGGCTCCTTCACCGGAGTCATCTTCTGGTCCATTTCCAGCATCTTCTTCTGTAAGATGCTTAAAAGCGTGGCCTGACTGGGGGAAAGGTTTGTCGGCAGTTTGTTGGGCACCAAGGCGGCTTTCGTCAGCGCCTGTGGCTTTGGCTTGGCCACCTGAGGCGCAGGTTTCGGAGGGGCGGGGATAACTAACAGTGGTGGAGGTGACGGAGCTGGAGGGACTGGGGCAGAGTGAACGACCGGAGCCTTTTTCACGGGGGGGTCGGGTGGACGGATGGAAGGGGGGGGCTCCATTATATCATCAAAATCCTCAAATTCCGGTGGTGGTGGAAGCAGGGGCATGCTGACGTCTTGCTTCACCTCAGGCTGTGAGGGCTGTGGCGTTGTTCGGCCTTGCTCAACGACATGATTCTGAGCGACTCCTGACTGTGGACCTGCTGGTGTCCTCATGACGTTGGCTTCTGGAGCCTGGTTTTTGACCTGTGATGAGCTGGGGACGTTTGAAGTCTGATTTGGCAGCTGGACTTCAGCTTCCCTGGTGGACTGTGGTGCATCTAAAGAAGTCAGTGAAGAAGATGAGCTCGATCTTGGGGAGCCAATGAAGGAACTGGCACTTGAATCTACTGGGGCGATGGCAGCTTTGAGTCGGTCGGTCTTGATGTCGTGGTCGTGTGAATGTGTTGCTCTGTGCTTCTCTCTTTCTTTGGCAGCCTTCAGCAGAGCCAGAGGAGAAGCCGCCCCTCCCTCCCGGGGCCCGTGCGTCTCAGTGCTCTTTAGATCACGCAGTTTTTTATCCAATATGGGACTGTACTTGCCTGAGAGGACCGAGTCGTTGCTGGGAGCTAAGGTGGTATTACTCGTGGTGCCTTTTAGAAGGTGTGCAGAGGTTATCTCTTTACTCTGGTGAGGTTTGTTTATCACTGGAGGAGTGGACACTATCACTGTGCTAGCCTCTTTGACGGGGTCAGGAGGGGGCGTGTGGGGGGGCGGGGTCACATTTTGCAAGCTCTCCTTCAAGTTTTTTCCGTCGTTGAGAGCAGGCTTCACAGGTGAAGACACAGCGGGGGGGTTTCCATCCACCTGGGAATTCAGGGAGCCAGAGTCCTCTAGGAGTAACCGCTGCTTGGGCCTTGTCGCATCCAGCCCACCGGGATCTGCCGTCTTGGGTGCACTGAAAGTTTTTGCTGTGTTTTGGGGATTAAACGTGGACAGAGTGGGGGTCTGCACAGGGGGAGGTGGAGCAGGGATATCAGGAGGGAGCTCGATGTTCATGATGGAGGAATTTCTGATGGGCTTTGGAGGCGGTGTCTTGAAGGACTTGCTGTGCCTTTCAGTTGGGGGCTGCGGTGGCGCAAACTTAGGGTGCTCAGGGACCTTGACTGGCAACGGGGACACTCTTGGCAGTGAAGACACAGAGCCGCTGGAGCAGGTGGACGGAGGCTTGGGGGGTGCCATCGGAGGGGGTTTTAGGTTAGATAGATCCTCATCCATGCTCCGTGCAAGTATAGGAGCAGGCATAGACGGAGGCTGGAGAGCAGCCAGCTCTGCACTGCTCAGCTCACCCATGAAGTCTGGTGGAGGGAGGATGAAGGTCCCAGGGGGCGGAGGAGGAGCCACAGATGGGGGAGGAGGGACAAATATTTCATCCTCCTCAAAGTTAAATATACTTGATCCATTGGACATTCGCTCGCTGACAACTGTTGGTGTAACACAGCAAAGCTTGGTGTCAATTCTTCATCGTAAACCCAGACAAACACAGAGCTTGAGGTGCTTCATATACCAAGTGACACACTACAATAGAGAGAAAGCAGCTCCCTTTAACCCCAGCCTGTGTCTTTCTGAAACAGGATGCACTGTCTTGGCAGAACGTCCTTCAACGGGTAAAAATCTCAAGCTCTTTTATGTCACCATTAGCAAGTTTTACTGTGATTAAGTAACTGGATTATAAATGTTTACAAATATTAATGGAATGATATTTACTCCCTTGAATGTGAGCACTCCCTCTTTGTGAACCTGCCTTCAATCTGCACAGCTTTGACAGTCCACTCACGGAGGCGATTGAGCAACTGGCTGGATAAACATTTACCTGCTCCACATTCTATTGATCTGACTCTGCTCCGGCACTTGACCGAAGACGTACAGGCAATGATTGGGCTGCTCACCCGTGTGTCAACAAGAGTCCTGCTAGCTTGAAGATAAACGCCGCTCACCTGACCCGTTGGTCTTCGGCCCGTTGACGGAAGGGAGGACGGGGACGGTGGGCGTCGGGACAGCAAACCCTTGAAAGCTGTCATTGGTGGACTGAGAAAAACAAACACCCGCATTAGAAATCTGGACAGGAAAGAACATTTAACAAGCAATTCACTTTAGCAACTACTGAGGAGTGGACAAACCAGTTTCAGCGGAGCTAAATGTTCCCCACAAAAGCTTTGACAACTCACCGGCTCAATCGCTTCACCAGTGAACTCATAGCTCAGTGTGAAGTCAGAAGGTTGTCACCAGCATCTTTTTTTTTCTCCTAATAAATATGCTGTTTTACAGTCCACACTCTTGACTCATGTGACTCTTTAGGAGAGTTTGGTGAATCAGAGGAAACACCTTCTATTCATCCGAATGTGGCCCTGTGGTTCTGAGAGTCTGGCGGAGTCGCTCTGTGTCTGAGAAACACCTTGTTGTGCTCAGCGGAGCCTGAACGTCACTCAGAACAAACACGGCGTGTGTTGACACAACACAAATCCGCTAATGTGGCATCAGCGCTTCATGAAGGGCAGAACACCACCTCAGCGAGGAAGACAGAGGCACTCGGGGTGACATTTATGGAGTGGTTTGTGGAAACTGAGCGAATATTGTTGAAGTACAGGATAATAGTTGAGCCTCTGTCACGGATCCACTTGCACTTCTTCCTTCTTGGCACCGGAATGACTCTGCACCGCAAGTGAGGGTGAGTCAATTCTGCTGATGTGCCACTCCCGACATGCCACAGACATTCACCGAACACTCCCAAGTAATGAGGTGTGTGTGAACCCAAGCAGCGATGAGTCGTGTGTTTATATCAGCACCATGACAATAGGCTCATTACAATTGTGGAGCTGCAACTTCAACTCAGAGTTTAAATCCTGCAGTGGCCTCTCACAGCAGCTGATGTATAAATACAGTCTGATGTTCATATCAGATGGAGGAAGAATGCTTCCTCACAAGAAGCAGGTAGGTTGTGCAAGAATACAGTGGAACAGACTTGGTGTTCACAACTACGTGTCCACTCTATTGATGCATTATCAGCCGTATGGCACAGGCTTGTGAATGTAATAGATTCCAAAGGCACAGGCGGCTGCTGCTCACAGATGGGTTCAAGGGCCAAGCAAAGCACGTGAAAACATCAGTTTTGATGCCAATGAGTAATGAACAGTTGAGATACATGACAGATTTGCTTCCATTGTTGCGTCACAGTGGAGACAAATGCCATGATTCCAGATGAAAATGGCTACCAAATATACTATTTCCATACCCCAAGTGTGACACATAGAGTTGCTGCAAATGACTTGGCAAACACACCCACCTTGCCACGACCTTTGAGCAAGATCATCTCTATTTAGTTCTTTCTGTGTAATTGAGTTTGACGTTTGACTTTGAATAATTAACATGAATACATCACTCAGATGTATTAATAGAGGGACGTAAGTCTGGCATCTCGACTGTAAAAAGTGCCATCGAGGGAACAATGGTGGGTGTGGAATCATTATTGCTTTTGGATCAAAGGTTTGGTTTTAAAAGTATTACACTCTTCAGCTGTATTTGGAAGGATCGCAGCAAATACATACGTGCAACTGTTCTCAACAATGGAACCTGTTTTGAGATACATTTTTCACTCTTTTTTTAACGCTTGACTTGTTGGACGGAAACTGAAACGGCGTCCAGTAAAGCCATTTGGCCACTTCTTAATGAGGCTGCATATAACTGGGCGATAAAACAAGACGACTTACTGACGTCAGTCAGTCAGCGACATACTTACCGAGTGATGTTTGACTGTAGGTCTGGCTCGAACACTGGCAGTGCCGGACTCCACAATAGGTGGAGACCCCAGAAACACCTCCACAACATCTGGTTGGGAGAAAAAAACACACGATCAACTTCACATCTTTAAAGAACTTTGGTTTAAAGGAGACCGTTGTGACAACGCTTCAGTGTCACCAAGTCTTACACACACGTGACGGAACCACGTTCACCAATCTCCAGGTTATTCAGTTTCAAACCTCAGCTTCGCCAGTACCAGACGGGGAGGGACCTGTATTTGCCTTTCCTCCAGACCCCGCTCAGACTCAGCAGTCGCTCCCTTCGCAGCAAACATTTCCCAGGTGCCAGTTACACAGACATGACCTACATTGCACCTCACGTCCAATCAAGGAGCTTTTCCAGTGACTGGACTCAGAATCAGTCAGTGTCACAGCAGCAACTCGTGACTGTTGTCGACTAGTCGCCAACTACCCGAACATAGGGGCATATGACAGGACAGACATGCCAGGAAGTTGGATCATAGTATTTAAAACAGTAATGATCGAAAATCCATGTAAACTGTTGTAAACACTTCAATATTGCCAAGTGTTGTTTTTAAATTTTATATTTATATGAAAATGTGTGTTGTGTCCTTTGATGTGTCCTGCATGAAATGAGTTTTTTCAGGTGGCACTGGCCCTATAGCCTCAGCCGTTCGTTCTCTTACTGTGAAGAGGACAGTCGACCCACGATCCTGTGGTGTCCACCATGTCCACTAGTCATTGTGGCCTGAGTGACGACGATATGAGTGATGACAAACATATGCAAAGTGAAGGAGGAGGAGTTAGTGTGACATCACGTGGACTCAGTGAAATGCAGTAACACGTAAACATACATTTTTTGTTTTGTTTTAAACCGAGTTCATCAGCCATTTTTGTAGTCTTTGTCACTCTTTCAAGGGTCTGTTTCAAGAAAGGCGGCCATTTCGTTAACCTCAACAAAATGGTAAATACAAACATGTAAGATTTTTCTTTTAATGCAAAGCTACTCTTCTAGTATGTGAGTGAGAAAAAAGAAAAGAAAAGAAACAGTATGTCAACACTGCTATTAGGCTTTGGAGACAGTAGTGGACATAAAGTCACTGATAAATAGAGCTTTGAATATCATTTAAATATGGGCCTCGTGATGGAAATACTGGCATATTCAACAAGGAAAACATGAAATGACCAATATTAAAGCCAAACAGAGATGCGACAAATTCTAACAAACCTTGAGAGGTAAGAGGTTCAGTTAACTTGTTACTTGGTTGCAAAATTCTGCTTCAGTGAGCGAAGCTAAATCTAATAAACAACTGGTCATGAAAGTCTTGAAGCAAAGGCAAAGTATTGGCAAGAGGTTTTTTTTAATGACAGGAAACTGTAAATGCTAACGGAGATCATAAAACTCCAGAAAGGTTGAGAGGCAGAAGACTTTTGTGCCGTTCGTTGCCTGGAGGCGTCTTCAGGAACAAAATGTCTGCTAAAGAGGAATACATCAAAACATGCCAAGGCATCGATCACAAGCTTCTTGAAGACGGATCACACGTCCTGCATGGAGCAGCTCCTCCACTCATTCCTCTGTCAGACACGTCCAACAATGACTGATGAGAGAATGTGTCACTTGCACTGCGGCTCCTGTCAACCCTCAATCACGGCTGAAGACACAAGAGCCACAGCGTTCCTTCCCAAGAAGCTTTTGATGGAAAACCATTACCTGGCAAGCGTCATATCAAAAAGCCACCCCACGGTGGCTGCAGCACACGGGCCACTGAGTGTCAAACCAGTCTAACCAAATGAAAGGTTTCCAGAAAACACGCCTGACAGATTTAAATAGTGGCCTTTCTCATGTTGCAGCTTTGCAAAGCAGCTGCCCTGGTTTCCTGCTTTCCCCACAACATGAAAAGATAAGAAGGTTGATAACAATACGGAGGGTGTTTATGGTCCATCCTGGCGGAGGACTCGCACTGCATTTTCTGTTTTAGCTCGCCATATCCGAGTAAAACTGAAGTGACCAGCCTCAACACTAACACAAAAGACAACTGTATTAGCAACACACTTCATCATAAAAACGTTTTCTGTGAGCAGGTCGGTGTTATTCTGTGAGTCCAAATTGTTTTGACATAGTCATAAGCACAAGAGTAGATCTCTCCGATTTGACCCCCCAGCCATAACAAATAAGCTATAAATAAATTATAAATGAGGATATGATTGTGACGTAGTCTCCTCAGTTGCAACATCTAGTAGCTTAGTTAGAGTATATCAACGTCATATTGAAAATTTTCGTTGGAAATTCTTCAGGGTTGGAACTAGTATTGTTGACCACAAACAATTCGAGGAGATGGTGAAAACCACACACGAGGAAAATGACAACTTAGAAATGAGTTACACGGAGGTGATGCGCCAAACACGATCTGCGCTCGGAACAATGTAAGTCACAAGTAAATCATTTCTCCGTCCCTGGGACAAGACGCGAGCCAGACTGATCTGTTGACAGGTCACACATCACGATCTTCACGATCTGAATATATCACGTTCTGAAACTGCGGACACTTCGTGTCTGGATAGGAAACAAGCCCACAGTCCATGTCATGATTGAAGTCCTTCACGGGAGGTTCTTACCCATGTCCTTCATTTTTGTGCCAGTGTCGAACAGCGACTGGTTCTTTCGACTCAAAAAGTTCCGCGGTCCTTTCTTCATGGTGGCAGAGACGCGACGACGAGCTGACGGTGGGACGCGGAGAGGTGCGTTAAATCATCCTCGTCGGCAGGAACGCCTGACCTGAGTTGGACCGGGCTCCGAACACCTGACCGGACTGAACCGTGCTCGCCTGAAAATGGAGTTAGCCCCGCCCCCTCCTTTCACTCTCCCGCCTCGGTCGGACAGGTACAGGTGACGCCTGAGCCACCACCTCACGTCAGGCTACTACACAGTTACGACTCCACTGTATAAGGACATGGCGGGACGAACTGTAGATTTCATTATTTTAAACAGATTTATATTTAAAAAATCTCATTGTAAAACTATATTTGTGACTTTGTTTTTTTGTTTTCTTTTGATTTTATGACGTTTTCCGAAAATAAATCCATTATTTCTTCGTATTTGAAACATTTTTTTATTATTATTATTATTATGGTGTTTTTATTTGCCAATATAGAATAAAATAGAAGCGAATGAGGATTTTTTAATTTAAATGTTTGAATAAATTAATCAAATAAAAACATTTTTGCAACTTAAAAAACACATTTATTCATGTCTCCATTCTTTTTTGTAAGTTTCTATTTGTTTTTTTTATTTTTTCATATAATTTCTCAGCTTTCATCATCATTTTTCTTAAATTAATATTAATTTATGATATATTTTTATGTTTTCTTGAATCTCCCAACAATATCTGTTTCTGATATATTTTGTTTGCAGTGGCATGTTATTGAATCATAGTGTGTTTCGTTTCAAACAAAATTGTCTTTCATGTGCATATTTCAACATTTAAAAGACATATACATAATGAATTAATATGATGCTTGCACAGCCCCTTCATTATTATTTCTTCTGTGTCATTTTTAAATAGAATCTATGGAAGGCTGAGCGATAAAACATCCAAAGTGTCATGGAAATGGCAGATGATAAATAAATATTTTATGAATAAACAAGTCGACATACCACTGTGTTGCCTTCTCTAGCAGTCAGATTCATGTTTTACATTTATGCTCAGATGTTGTTTCTTGACTCTTCACTTTGAAGCAGGAAATATGAACAGAAACAGAACCTACATTGGGAATTCTGACTCATCAACCTTGTCTGATCTGCCATTCAGGTTTTATTAAAGCGTGTTAAAGAGTGTTTCAATGTTGAACGACGACCCGTGAACGATACACTTCCATGAACACATTGATATGACTACAGTTGAATTCCAGATTAAACATGGTCGGTTTCAGACCATTCAGCGTCCATCACACACTCAGCCTCACCTGACTGGGAGTCATGAAGCACGAGCCCAACGATGACTCCGCACGGGAGGGAGCCATGTTCACTGGTCATTGAGCTTTGAGCTCACGACCCCGACCCGTAAGTTACTGCGCTCGCTCACTCAATTCACTCACTGAAAACCAATCCAATATTTGGCCTGGGATTGTTGAAAGCATGTGACCTATTCGGAGGATGAACGCAAAGATGATTTTCTCAGACTAAAGAGGCTCAAGCATGGTCTGAAGCTCAGCATGAGCTAATCACAGATGACCGCCTCGAGGACAACTCACTCTATGTCGGCTTGTTTAGGTCAGAGTTGGTGAATTGCATAAGGGCAGATTTCCAACATATTCAGCAGGTCTGGAGTGACAGTCAGAACGTCTTTCACATGCTCTTAAGTCGAATTAGTCTGTTGCTCTTAGACCTGTGACAGCTCAGACTCGTCCATCCAGTTTTGGTGGGAATTCATAATGTCGTCTGAGGCGCGTTGAAATGTGAAGAATGTCCTGGCGGGAGAGATAGAGACTTTAGCAGGCTGATGAAACGCTGTCGGCTGTGCCCTGGACACCCGGCCCGCTGCCATCGTCATCGCAGACTCAAGTGTTACAATCTTTAATCTTCTGTTACTGCTATTTCCAAACACCAAAAAATAAATATTAACAAAAGAAACTTCCCAAGGGTTGAGCGTGATCTCAGCGGTGATCCAGAGGTGAACTAATGGTGTCGACCCATAATTATAATCTTTAACTTTGTCAACAATTGACTCCCAAATAATGGCTCAATTTGTTTATAGACGGCAGTGGGAAACGGTGCGGTTAGTCAACACGCAAAGAGGATGCAAAACATTGTCATCAGGGAGCCGGTCGTTTTCACGGCAAGGCTCTGCCACTGCTAACAGTGGCAGCTCTGCCATGACCAGGGGCCAGGAGGGGCGGTCAGACCGATACACAGGGGAAGATATATATATAAAATATATGTGTGTGTGTATAAAATATAGAAATAAAGTTCAAAAGCTGCAAATACAGAGAGGAAAACATCATAAAATGGGCTATTTTAAATCTCATTATGAGTCAGAATATTGCCTGTTTAAGTAGTACATTCCCAAGTAAAAGAGTTACATGATATTAGGGCATAATATGACAATTTAACCTACTATCAATTATCTTGATATTGGTCACCAGATTTCATGAAAGCTGATGAAAAAGGCAGTGACTTGTTTAACCAATATAATATTATGTACCTATAAAATGGAAATAAAGGAAGGTGAAAAAGAGGCATAAACATGACGGTCATTACTTGACTATTAATGACTATTAACAGAAGGGCTGTGGGCGATGAGTTCCATGGTTTCAGGCTGCACTTGTTTGCTCCGGTTCAGACGGTCACAGGTATTTTAAATCACCTGGCCTCGCGCTTTGACAACATTTCTAACAAGAATGTCTCCACCTGACTGATGAATTTCCATGTCGGCCTGTGCTTCAAAATGAAACCTAAAAGAGCCGACCAGTGCTGTGTGTGGTTTCACTTAAGTCATGCAATAATAGCTACATCTAGGGGTTTGAATTTCTGCTCATGCATTCAGATTCATTCAGTTTATTTATGGTGTTTAATATCAAGCCTTGAATGTGTTGAAAAAAAAAAACTCACTTACAGACATTTCCTTACCTGAAAAAAACATGCTATTACTCAGGTTAAATTTAAAGAAAACATTTGTTAATATTAGACTATTATATTATATTCCAAAAATTGGAGTTGAAGATGAGGTGGATTATTTCAGGGTCGGCTTCAGGGTCGATCTAGTGAAGGAGCGGCAGTGAAACATATAAAGACCAACTGGCCGGACTGAATCGAAACCAGTTTGATCTCTGCATCTGATATCACAAGATCACAAATTAAGGCAGCCACGATGTGTATCTCAAGAATGATCTGAGACTCAAAGCATACGGTGAATTGAAGCAACATACAATAACATCCGCACTCAAAGCTGTCAGACCAAAAGCCCCATTACACACAGCAACAATTCAAACCCTGGTTGTAATGTTAGAAAAGCAAAAGCTGGAGATCAAATGAGTCATTCTGATATTGTCAGACACAGATCATTCAATGAATCTCCGGTTCAATGTGGTGGTCAAGTAGCAGTGGATAAGAAATATAAATAAGGGAGCACCTGCCGTGTCACCACCCATGGTCCATATTTCTGCTCATAGATCTCCTTAAGCGGAGCAAGCAGATTATCGTCGCCCAGCTTGACACTGGGACGCGCAGTGCGGTGACCACCTCTGTGTCATGCTTGGGCACCCGGGAGAGAAGCTCACATCAGACATGGGCAACAGCGGCACGAGCATGGAGGAGCTGCAGGCCTGCGAGAGTCATCAGTGGTACCGCAAGTTCATGACCGAGTGTCCCTCTGGGCTTCTCAGCTTCTACGAGTTCAAGCAGTTTTTTGGACTGAAGAACCTGACGGAGACGTCGGACGCTTACGTCAGGACCATGTTTACAACGTTCGACATGAATTCGGTGAGTTGAATATTGAATTCCACACGTTTTAAATTGCATGAGAAAATTGATAGTCACCGGGTGTTCAGATCCGTTGTTTCACTTCTCCTTCAGCCAGCGATCACCCAGCATCATAGAAGCAAGTCATGATCAATGATCGATTATTTTTATGCCTTGAACGACACATAACATCACTGATGTGTACGGCAGCTGATATGACTGGCATGACATGCAATTGACATCAAAGGATCAGCAGTGTTGTCAGATATAGCTGACAGACAATATAGGTCAAAGGGTCACCAACTCATGTGAGACCTCTTCAAATCCATGCCTTTGCAGCATATTGGCCATATTCCATAGGTGACTTTCAACAGCGTGTGGTTGTAAAAGCCCTCCGTGATGCTGACGTCACACCCTTCTGTTGTGGTTTTAGGGACGTGAGAGAGTCTTTAGCCTGTTAGAGGAAGGGGCTTATCCTTTTGACACTGCGGGCCTGATGACCGCCCCCTCCTGAGAACTCTGTCGTGATGGGCCTGCAGATTAGACTGGCCAGCGAATGATCCCTGTGCTGTCATGACTGTGGCTCCCAGGATGGCTTCATTGACTTCATGGAGTATGTGGCAGCCCTGAGTCTGGTTCTGAAGGGGGGAGTGCAGCAGAAGCTCCGCTGGTACTTTAAGCTGTATGACATCGATGGAAGCGGCTGCATCGATCGTGACGAGCTGCTCATCATTATTAAGGTGAGCCTCTTCAGTCCGGTCACGGGTGCAAGTCGCGTCCTGACTCAACGCGTCAGGCCTGACTTTGGCAGCTGTGTGAGCTTTGACTGACACCTAGTGGCAGGAGGGTGAAATGACACGAGGGCTTGCTCTGGCGTTGCAGTCCATCCGGGCGATCAACGGAGTTCAGTACGAGACGACAGCTGAAGACTTCGCCAACATGATTTTCGATAAAATTGACGTTGATGGAGACGGTAAGTTATAGTTCGTCTTATATATAATGTCTGTGTCTTCTTATCAGGCAATTCACGATTTGAGTTTCGATAAAAACTAACTCATTAAAGGAGAATTATTTCTGACGTGAACAAACGTTTCACTAAAAATTAACCAAACAATACTATTGCTATGTGATATGATACTAATAATACATGCTAGTTTATCTATTTATTTATTTTTGAAAAGAAAAAAATGTAAATATCAAAATGTATTGGAACCATTATGAGAAAATAAAATATCAAAAAGAACATAATAATACTGTATTGTAAGTATTGTCATAGCAGTTGAATGTGAATAAAACAATGCGAAAAATAATAAATGTAATTAAATATAATATATTCAACACTTTCATACAAATCAAAATAACAAATTATCGTTTGATTAAATACAACTTTCTCTAATTATTGTTATGTTATCATTATTATAATTATTGTTCAACTAATCTAAAATACGATTAAATGTAATTATTAAATGAACTCAAGTAACAATTTAATTATAGTTGGATTAAATACAGCTTTTTCCAATTATGATTATTATTATTATTATCATTTATTTTTCTTATTTTTATTGTTATTATTTACCCAGGGTCCCGACCAAAACTTCTACTTGAATATTGTTTTGTGGCGTTTGAAAACGTGTGATTGTTTCCAGGTGAACTGTCTTATGAAGAGTTCATGGAGGGCGTCTTGAGTGATGAACACCTTCTAAAGACACTAACAGAGTGTCTGGACCTCACACACATCGTCCAAATGATTCAAGGAGACCTGAGAGTAAGCACTGAGCTGGCCACGAATTCTTCATCGAAGTGAAACTACGCATGACTGGAGTTCCCAGACCAAGACTGGAGCCTCGAAATGTTGTGTTCAACTAAAACACAGCCTCATTCAGAGTACTGGCAACTTCACAGTGCTCAGATGAAAGATGGACATTATCAATGTCGACTCTGTGCCATTTTCAAAGACACATTCTTTTGGTGTAATCCATGTATTTTTTTCAAACAACGTTTTATATTTTGAAGGTGTATATATATATATATATGTGTGTGTGTGTGTGTGTGTGTGTGTCTGTGTGTGTGTGTGTGTGTGTGTGTGAATTTCAGTAAAATGGTAGCAACATTTAAGTTGTTCTCTCTGTAGGTTGTAGAGTGATGCGTCCAGAACTAGTATCAAGTTAATACTCTAAACTAAACTAACTGTTGATTGCCTAGTAAATCACCAATAAAATCAGCAACTTGAAACATGTTTAGTATTAGTATCTCTACCAATCCCTGAGTTCATGTATCAGGAATGACTCCAGCTTGGAAAGATTGGTTCAGTTAAACGTTGAATGTTGGGGAAACAGAAACCATACATTTTGACTTTAAAAAATGCTATGAAAAATCAATGCACTGTAATACAAGAATGTTCATGTTCATGACAAAATGTGGATTTACCTGCTTTCATTCATTTCAGGAGCAGTGTGTCTTCTTCACCTGCGTGTTTTCACCAGTGTTCTGTGATGCTACTGCCATCTGTTGTCCAATTGACCACATTGCACCCTGAAAATTATGAATCCTGTGGAAAAAAATGGCGTACAGCGTTAAGAAAAAACACACACACACATACACACACACACACACATATATATATATATATATATATATATATATATATATATATATATATATATATATATATATATATATATATATATATGGATGAATTTGGTATATTACTGGTATTTGGTATATGATGGACATCCATCTAAACAACAAGATATTGTTTATTTTGCATCAGTTTGACAATAGCACAATATATCCCCCAACCCCCAAGTTGGTGAATCAATTACTGTGTTGTCTTAGGTGACTGTGTGCGACTTTGAAGTGTAAAATGTTAACATTAGCATCTTCAAACGGAAGCAGTCACATTATGCACATGGAGCCGAAACCAGTTCAATCAAAGGGAAAGATGCTCAGTGGTCTGGAGGAAACACACACACACACACACACAAGTGGAGAGTGGTTTCAGGGCGTGGTCTGTTATTGTTGGCCTGCTAGCAGTGAGAGCATGATCGGAAACCGTCAATATTTACACTACAGTGTCACGTTTATGCGGAGGAAAACCCCAGATGAACCTGCATCACAGGTGATATCTCACATTTTTCCAGGCAAGTGAAGCGATTGGCTGACACCTGTCTTCGTGTACGGCATGAGTCACAACATCTCCGAGGATTTCAAACGTGTCAACTTGTGTTTCAGTTTCTGACTGGAACAGAATTTTCCCTTAAACAGCTGAGAACAGACTTGTGTATACACCCAGGATGTCGCGAGTGCCACCTCTTCAAATTCAACTTCAGAGGTGGACACTATAGTGTCCAAATCTCAAAACTCTGTCTTTGCCAACATGCTTTGTCCCACTTTGTTCTCGTGATATGTTCACGAGGCTTCATGAAACAGTGTCCTCATTGTCAAAGCTCAGTAGGGGGCGCTCTTGGTTTAACAATGATGTCAGGTTCCCTGGAAAATCCACTGATTCTAGAGCAGGTTGCGCCATCTAGTGGGCTCTGAAAATGACTTAACTAGAGTCAATGGAGTAAAGCCCTTTGAGTTGCTCTTTAATGCTTATATTCATAGAATGACTTCTGTCCCTTATACTACTACTACCAAAGCTACAACCTCTGGAACTAGTACTGTTGATTCTATGTGTACCACCTCTTATACGCTTTCTGCTCATATTACAACTTGTATTTTTCTGGTTTGAGGGCCAGTGCTGCTCATCTTTCCAGTAGTACTGTCATGTTTCCCACTGCTACAGCTGCTGCTACCTCTCCTGTTTGCTATCTTTGCTAACACTAGTACTGCTGCCACTGCTGCTACTCGTGTTTCTCCTACTGCAGTCTGCCATGCGACTGATGCGATTCCCACGTACTAGTGCTACTAGTACCACTAGTTCTACATCGAAGTGGACTATCAAAACTGCATTTTCCACTTGAGTTTGCCAACAATCGTTGAGGGCATGTTGCAACAAAGCGCTTCTGTTTCTATTAATAGAGCGTACATGGAAGATTACCGGCTGAATTGTGTTGCTGGGGGTCATTTTGGTTCCGTGCCGCAGTCGCTTAAAAAAAAGGTGTGTCATCCTCGTGACGTCACGCACGTACCTGAGTTTCGGTGAGGGAGAGGGGAAGGGCTCGCGCTCGTGGAAAACATTAGCTCGCAGCACTTGGTGCGCGACAAGCGGCGGGTTTGTGGCGGATCTCAGGGCAGCGAGTGCAAGTTGGAGTCTTTCATGGTGACTGGCAGTCGAGGAGTGCGCGCGGCTTCTGGAGGGAAACAAGTGCTTTGGCTCCCTGGTGCTCGTCGTCTGGCCGAGGACGAGGAAGAAGTTGGACTTCCTGTTTCGCCGCAGGTATGTTGTTGAGCTGCTGCCGCGGCTCCGGGACCTTGTCGATGGTTTCACGGGAGAAAGTAAAACTAAACGCGCAGCTGCGCTGATAGTTGTTTTGAAAGACACGCCGCGCCTGCTGTCGTTTGTCTTGACTGGAAAGAACCCCTGGTGTTTCAGTGACGACGATGTCTGTGACTCCTCGCCGAGTCCGACTGAAGCCGTGGCTGGTGGCCCAGGTCAACAGCGGCAGGTACCCGGGCTTGGAGTGGATCGACCGGGACGTCATGCGCTTCAAGATCCCGTGGAAACACGCCACCCGCCACACACCCCAGCACGAGGACGAAGACACCATATTTAAGGTTTGCGGACGTCCGTCCCTCTCGGTCCGTCGCGATGACACTGTCTTCCTAAAGTCACTTTAAAGATAAACAAACGCTGTCTGCGCGCTTCTGCGAACAGTCACCATATTATGTCAATCAAACTACGTCGGGTATTTGACGTTGCGTGTAAAACTTTGAACGTGACATCGGCGTAAAAGCCTCCCGTCATGATGACGCAACCGATCATCGTAGACAGAATGTTTTGTGGGCCTCATGGTGACCTCTTTGGTTTTATATTGACATATTGACCGAATTGTAACACTCAAGCAGCCATGTGATGTAATATAAAATATAACTTGTTTAGGGGAAATAATCATTCATATGTTAATAAGGTTAAATATACTGATATTTTTATTTTTATTAAGAGTACTCCTGCAAGTTTAACATGTTGCTGAAACCGCACATTTTCATTTGTATTTCTTTATTATAAAATGTATAGTTTTCAAAGCGTTAGTAGTTATTATATTTAAATGCTTATATTTATATTCAAATGAAATGCTTTATTTGCTTCCACTGACTGACTTAAAAGGAAATGATTCTTTCCTCGACATCAGAACTTCATAGCAGCCTGTTCAGTGACCTAGTTGGTTGCCGACTGTACAAACAAGCCTTATTTTCCTTTTTTTTAAAATTCTGCCTTATATAAACTATTGTCAACAATTGTGTGTGTGTTTTTAACTAAATATTTAGTCATGTGCTGTGCTGAATCGACAACACTGAATTCGAGTACGGCTCGTGTATTTTGTAACTTTAGGTGCAGGGTGTGCCACCGCTGTATTTACTCACCACCATTGAAATGACGGGACTAAATGGTGATGTTGCTGTCAGGAAGTCTGCCTGATTACCCTTGTTAAAATTATGTAAACCATCTGGTATCATCCCACTGCAGTGTAGTAAGTGCAATATAACCGTTACAAAGGTCCAATAATGTGTTTCCACACATGATCATGATCAATGTGTTGGCACTCTTCACTGTATTTCACTCAATGTTTTGGTTGTGCTATTCTCCTGGTCACCAAAGGCAGGTCTCTTTTTCTTTCATCTGTTGTAACTATCACTCTGGTTTCCTTAACATCTTAGGACATCAGTGCTGTTGGTTTTTTTCCCTATTGAAACCAGGTGAAATGTACAGTAGTTATTGCATTTTAAACATGCTGGACCGTGAGTAGACACTCGGCAACTGCATTGACTCTTTGTTAATGTATAAAAGATTCATGTAGCTAAATGTACTGATTTCTCAAACACAGTGATGATCTCCAAAAAGCTTTAAATGATTCTTGAGAAGAATCTCTCGGCCGTGCTGTGATATTGATCCTCATGTGCGTCTTTCCCTTCAGGCATGGGCCGTGGAAACGGGGAAGTTCCAGGAGGGATCGGACGAACCCGATCCTGCCAAGTGGAAAGCTCAGCTACGTTGTGCCCTCAACAAAAGCAGGGAATTTAAACTCATCTACGATGGAACCAAGGAGGTTCCTATGAACCCGCTGAAGATTTATGACGTCTGTGATATTCCTCAACCGCTCAGTAACCCAGGTATAGCAACTGGCTCGCAACTGCTGTTTGGCTCTCACTCTGCAAAACATACTGAACTTTGCTTCCCCGTCCCTGAGTAACACAACGTAAAATACTGTTGCATTCTTTCATTGCTGAAACCATCATCTCACCTTTGTGGGGGAGAAAAAAGCTTCTAACGCAGAGTGAAATGGAAATGCTGCTCTCTAGAGGCGGGAGGTCTTCACCTCACATTACAGATCATTTCAGTCATTTAGTGTTTTTCCCTTATGAGAAAAATCTTTCTTTTCCTAAGGTGTGAGCTGTAATGTGACGCCAGGCCACATGGCTGGTGTCATCTCTGGGTAGCTCATTGGACGTCTCACAGCTCTCCCTCTCAGCAGTGTGTTCAGCCAAATGTGCGGCCATTTCTCGGAGCGCTGCTTTATTCCTGTCATACAGAACAGGGCTCTCCCAGTGGATCCTCAGGGAGCCAGGCTGGTTCCGGCTAATCAAGCCCACGTGGTTCAACCAATCGAGCGTCTGCTGGCGCCGGTCGCACCAGACTGATAATCAAGTGATTACGGTCTTGAGACACCTGGTTGGCTAAGCCCCGTGCGCTCGGTTGGTTGGAACACAACCGTCTGCCGACCGACTTGGAAGAGCCATCTGTGATGAGTGATGGTTTGTTATTGGCGTCAAGTGAACCTCTGGTAGAGTTGGCGAGGATGGAAAATGGTGTGAGCCATTTTCATGTCGATCCTTCAAAGTTCACGTCCTTCACTCCCTCTTTCTCCTCAAAGGTTCCTCGGACGCTGGTTCCTGGACTCCATGTGATGAAGACGGGATTGAGGAAGACATCCCGGACACCCCGGAGTCTCTTCCACCGTACCCCTCCAATGGTAAATAAGTCACACAGTTCACTCAGTTCAGGTGCTTTGTAGATCAAGCCTATTAAATGAAAACAAAGTCAATGTGTAAAAACTGTAATTCAAGATTAGAACAGGTGTTTCAGCGTTAACGTTGTGTTGGGGATTGAATCCTAAAGTTGACCTGACTGGACCTGCTTCCATTAGGTGCCAGTCCAGCTCCGCTCCTGCTCTGGTCTCCCCCGGGCTCGGACTCTTCCATGCATCCTCCCAGTTGCGCCTCCTCTAATGGCGTCTGGCCCAAAGAAGAGCCGGTTGAAACCTGGCCCAAACAGGAGCCCGTAGATGTGGAGATGCAGAGCACCCCCATGGTCCCCGTGCCGGATCCTTCCATGCAGCCCACAACTCTGTCCGACTCTTTATTTGCTTCCCCAGAGATGTGGATCAGCTCTCTTCCAAGTGAGTGACTTTTGACCTTCCAGAACCTCGAAAAAGAAGAGGCGTGTGTTCATTTTAAAGCTGTTTCGTTGGCTCCTGTTGCACTGAATGACTGTCACATCTCTGGTCTGACACCCGCTCGATTGAATGACTATAAAAAAACCTCAGCGAACCTTTGATATTACTGCAGATGATGTATGTTTGCACTTGATGTAAACCAAACTTTCGCTTCAAAAGTACTTTTCAATAGGTCAACGTTCATCTGAAATTGTATGTTTTTTAAGCAATTGACCTGCTTTGACTCAACACAGTGACCGACCTGGAGGTTCAGTTCCAGTACCGTGGGAAGGACATGTGTCCAGCCATCACCGTCAGCAACCCTCAGGGCTGCAGGCTGTTCTTCGGAGACCTGGGTCCAATGGTCAACCAGGAGGAGCTGTTCGGACCCCTCAATCTGGAGCAGCTGCGCTTCCCGTCCACAGAACACATCACCAACGACAAGCAGAGGATCTTTACCAACCGGCTGCTGGACGTGATGGACCGAGGCCTGATCCTGGAGGTCAACGGTCACGACATCTACGCCGTGCGTCTCTGCCAGTGCAAAGTGTACTGGTCCGGCCCGTGTGCTCCCAATCCAGCTGCGCCTAATCTCATCGAGCGACAGAGGAAGGTGAAGCTCTTCTGCTTGGAGTCTTTTCTCAGCGGTAAGTTGTGTTCCGCCTGCAACATTATTGTGATAAGGTGTTGTGAATAATGTGGGTTACTGTTTCCAGGAGTCATTGCTCAACAGCGTGGGCAGGCAACCACGCCTCCCCCCTTTGAAATCAGCCTCTGTTTTGGGGAGGAGTGGCCTGATGGAAGACCAAGAGAGAGGAAGCTCATCATGGTTCAGGTGACTGCTGTTCTTCTACACAACTTCTGATGTTACAGAGTTGGTAGTATCCGTTCCTCTGAAGCTCTAAATCATATGTTGAGAGCTATGGCTATGCAGTTCCTTTAAAATCTTTGGTTTCACTCAGCATAAACACTTTTTCTCTTTCAGATCATTCCTGTGGTCGCGCGCATGATCAGCGAGATGTTTTCTGGAGACAACACCCGATCCTTCGACAGCGGAAGCGTTCGCCTCCAGATCTCCATCCCCGACATCAAGGACAACATAGTGACCCACCTGAAGCAGCTGTACTGCCTGCTGCAGACTCACAATGGTCAGGAGAGCTGGGTGCTGCCCCCGGGCTCGGGCATCAATATGGCCCAGGCCCTGCAGGCGCAGTGATGATCGTCTGATACTGGTTAGGAAGTACTCGTGTGTAGTGGTATTTAGAGGATTTACTGTGGGCTTTCACTTGCTGTATTGTGTGTACAAACATGGTGTGTCTGAATTGTAAGGACAGGAGGCGATGACCTCATTGCCAAAGTCCGCCTGGCTGCAGGAGAATATTTAACCAAGTGAATGAGTTACAGAAGTCGCCCTGTGCTGTGTTTGTCTCATGTGGCTGAGCCATCACCTCCACATCAGCCTTGAAGGAAACCTAATACCTAAGTGCCTTGTTAGGCTTAGGTGACACAACAGTGCTCCAGCAGCTTCAGTGCTTCTCCACGTGTCAGATATTTGAACAAATGAATTCATTAGCCTGTGTTGCCTCTCTGTATATACTGATATTTAGAGTTTCACTTCGTAGCCATTTAGCCAAACGACATTCAGCTTTGTGGATCTGTACTCAAATGGATGCTACTGCACTTTAGGTGCTGAGTTACGTTTTTATTGGCTGGTTGAATGTGTGTATGATTGTCGTCTGTTTATTTTATCAATAAAAATTTCCAAAGTCGCTCATTTATGTCTTGGCTCCACATCTGTCATTGTATCTCAGGAGTAACCTGAGTGTAAAGGGTTTGAATGACATTTCTATTCTGTTTATATGTTCACTTTGCTGAATTGGAACGTTTCACCCCAACAATATATTCTGCTTATTTTGATATTGAATGGCATTTCATGTGAAAAATAAAGTCGTCGTCCTTACATATGTTTTTTTTTTAGTTGCATACTGGCCAGGCAAACGCCACAGCCCTCATCAACCACTTGAAGTTTGTATTTGTAGGATGTTCGTGGGCGAACGTCGCGTGACCCCGACTTGCTCTGTGAAACACGGTTGATGTGGCTCGCGCTGCACTCATTTACACAAGTTTAGTCAAAATGTAGCATAGTAATGATGTGAGGTTATTGACAGCAAACAAATCAATTACGTTTGGTTGGTATTTGGCAGTGTTTCAATGAGATTCACAGTACTATTCACTTTTTATTCCTTATTTAAATGTTTGTTTTAAAAATACATTAGGTTGCGTTTTATATTTATTTTTTTAAAGTAAATACAAATGTAACAATAGTGAAAAAAAAGTTCAATGGCTGTTAAATTGTAAACGACTTAAAAACAAAAAACGTTTTATAATGATATTGAGCAAACTTGTTTCACCCTCACCTCATCCTCCATCTCACCTGGACTTTGACCTCCTCATTTATGAGTCTTGGCTGGTTCCTGTTAGTTGCTGACGGAAACAAAGCGTTTCAAATCCTTCTCCACAGATGGGCGACTATTACATCAGGACTGACAGTCGCATCTGATTCTCCACGGTAAGAGCGTGATTGTATACATGAAGATCGGGTGTGATGTCCCTCCTTGTATTTAGTTTCAGCTTTTTTTTCCTGTGATTTTGTTACACGTACGATCATACTGCCAAGTGTCGTTCCAGATGCAAACTTAAGAGGCTCTTTTGTGCCATTTACTTGGTTGGTTTCAGGAAACTGGACGCTTCTTGTCCTTAGCTTCAATATTTTTGAACATATTTGAACACATTTTTAACCCTTTTCCTCCATCTACAGATGTAAACAGTCGACAAAATCGCATTCAACAAATAGTTCTGTTGTTAAATATACGATTTCGGAGGAAGCACTTTGGCTTTAAGAGGTAATTCATGTATTCTGTGTAATGTATTCATGTCTTCTGAATACTTAAACTAAGTGTGTAATCCCCTCTTATGTCACGAGTATAGCACAATAAAGTGTTTTATGATGAACCTCATTCCACTGACTCTGCCTTATCAGGAGCGTCTGAACAGACTTGGCCATGTTGAGGAGCGACAGCCCGGGTGGCAGTCAGGCGGGATCCACCCTGTCCACGTACGTCCTGTTTCATCCACTCCCTGATGTGTAGAAATGAAATTGTTGTCATCATGAATACGTTTTTTTTGGCTCTGCCAGTGGTTACTCCACCATGGATGACGTGTCGCAGGCCTCACTCATTTCCAAGCCCAGTGCAAAGTCTATATACCGTAAGCAAACCTGGCTCCGCTCCACTTGCATGTCAATGATGAATTTGAATTTTCCAAATCAAGCCGCGTTGGCTTTTTATGGTGACTCTGTAACAGATGTGCCTGCTACTTAGACTGGACTTCTTAGGTTGACATGTGGCATCAACACCAAATGGTGGCGTCACCACAAAAGTATCCTTTTTGAAAAGGATTCACTTTGACATTTTGGCTTGACACCAGATTTACTTCCACAGTGAAGAGGATGGAGTACGCCGCTTCCCTGAACCAGATGATGAAGACCGATAAGTATAGAGTGGAGGTCAGTTTGTTTTTTTAACAGAATATTTATGTCACTTTCTTGGGTGAGTGGAAACAAACAGTCCACCTGCTTTGACCTCTGCCACTGAAAACGTCATATTTATCAGGTGTGATGTCAACATACGTTTCTCACGTTTGTCTAAGTAGCTTCACTGCACTGGAACACACTGGCCCTTTTGTGTCCCATGCATCTCTTTCTCCCTCCCTCCGAGCACATTTCTCCCCTCTTTCTTCAGCACTTGTTCTCCTGTGAGCTGGACGGAGTCACGCTGCGGAACAGCTCTGACTGTGTGGAGCGCCTACAAGCGCTGGACCGCTTGGGAAAAGTCTGGGGTCAGGAGATGATGCTGGAGGTGTCAGGGGTCAATCTGCTGCTCACAGACTTCGAAACCAAGGTGAACTGCCACTGACTTTAACGATGACGTGAAACATCATTCTGGACAAAACCTAAGTGTCACATAGAATTAAAAACACTTTCTTCATTGTGTATTTACAATTATTATGAGGAAAAAAGGTGAAAGATCATGAATAAGTGTGACTCAAAACACTCATTAATATCGGATCAAAGTATGCGATAGTAATACCTTAAAATGGCAATGACAAGTAGTTGAACAGACATGTAATCACTGGTGATATGTTTATGAGGCTTCATGAAACAGTGTCCTAATTGTCAGAGCTCAGCAGGGGGCGCTCTTGGTTTAACAATGATGTGAGGTTCCATTAAAAATCCACTGATCCTAGAGCAGAAAGTGCCATCTAGAGGCCTCTAAAAATGAGTAAACTGCTTCATGAAGCTTCAGTGATACCAGACAGTGATGGGAGAAACCAAATGGCATTTCTTGCATTTGTCAGCTCGTGTCACAGCTTTACTTTTGTGATTATCAAGTCAATTTCACCCTTTATTTTCTATCTATGTGCAGGAGGAGCTGGAGTCCATTGCCCTTGGCGCCATTGTGAATATCAAAGCAGTGCTGGACAGCTCCAGGTTCAAATCTCTGCTGACTGTTTCCGCCAAGTCGGCGGGAAAAAACAAAACCAGCGTTTACATATTCCAGTGTGAAACTGTCGGGGTGAGAGCCTGAACTGGGCCAAGAGCGTCACCTGTGTGAGTCAGTGAGCAGTTGTGCTTTGTCGTTCACAGGCAGATCACATCCAGATGGAGCTCTCACACGCGCTCTCACGCTGGTCCAAAGGTCTGAGGTAAGGAGGTGCCACCTCATCGCCGTGCTCCCAGTCTGATCTCACCTCTGACCTGACAGAAGTCCAGGACCAATACGAAGGGAGGAGGGGACGAATTCGGACCTTGACGGTGAGTCTTTATACGAACCCGGATGTCGGAGCACTTACTCATTTTCATCACAGACGAGGAGCCGGAGTTGGCCTTCTTTGGAGAAGACTATGATGAAGAGCAACGGAGAGCAACGCCGTCTCTGCCTCCTCCGTACACAGAGCTGGACAGAAACGTGGTCTGTGTTTTGCTCCGTGGCATTCACACTGCACACGCATCACTATTCACCGATACGGAAATCACATTCTCTTGTTTTGTCGACAGGATATCATGAATCGTATTTTGAACGACATTGAAATCTTTATGGGCAGTGTGGCTGCTGTAGCCGCGAAGAATACGAAGAGGAGGAAGAAAACAAGAAAAGGTAGTTGAGACCTGAGTGTCACTTACATATGAGTAGGATTTTAGCTTGACTTCAAGTAGTGATGGGCTGATGATGCTTCATGAAACAGTTTACTCATTTTCAGAGCCCATTTGATGGCGCTATCTGCTCTAGAATCAGTGGATTTTCATTGGAACCTCACATCCTAAAATCAAGTGTCACATCTGCCATACAGGGCTGCAGAAAAATGCAGATAAAGTGAATGCACTTTTACAAACTCTTGAAAAAAAGGGAGCCAAAATGGGTTATTTTAAGAGGAAACATGACGGGTCTTTTTTTAATGTTGGATTTGTCATTTGTTTCAGCCATGACTGGTCTCCCGCCTGCTTCCGACTTTATATCATGTTTCCAGAAGATAAAATGCGGATTCAACCTTCTGGTTGGTGTTATTTTTTACAGCATCACCTCGTCATAACTGTCCTGTGATGTCGTTAAAATAAAACTGCTTTGACGGAACAGGTGGAGCTCAACGAAAAAATTGACAATCCAAGTGCACAGGACTTTGTTCACTACCTGTTCTCCATTCTGGAATATGTGAGTGACCTTTCCAAGCAACTAGTTCAACCTTCTGAGATTACTTTTTATGCACATCGTCTCCCACTAACTCCACAGATTATCCAGTACTGTCCCAGACACCTACCGCCAACGGTGGTGGCTCCTCTACTGACCCCTCAGTGCGTCCAACTCATGCATGAGGAAGTGACAGCAGCGGAGGAGCGGAGGTGGAAGGCCCTCGGAGACGCCTGGACCGTCCCCAGGTGAGGTCACATGAGCAAACTGTCCGCCCCAGTCTTGAAAACCTCCTCAGAAGTAAGAATGAGTGAGTGCGAGACAGCGGACAGGAAGAGTGATTTTTGCATGATTTTATACTGGTTTGTGGAATTTAAGTCTTAAACATTCCTTGCCCCAACTTACTTCATTCTTTCTCTCTTTTGGAGCACATTTATTTGGTCCTGAATTTAGTTTTTAACCAACCTTTAAACCACGCAGCAACTTTGCTCGTCTCCAATTGTCAGTAAAGTTGGGAAGGGAGACGTCACGTTAGCTCTGTTAGCTCTGCGGTGAAGACAGTCGTGGGCGTCCAACAAGGATCACGCCGTCGTTCTGTCGTGAAGGTGTGTGGTCAAGTTAGAGGAGCATCAGGTTTACAAACAAGCGGAAGCTGCGCATTTGATCGGCTTCTTCGCCGTGAGCGTGAGGGAAGAGGAGCGTCACCCACAACACTGCGAGTGACGCACAACGAGTCGCGTCCACATAGATCTATAGTGTACAGAAAGCATGTGAGCGAATCCATGTGATCTCCTGTCAACCTCTATCTCCGGATAAATGAGGTGAAACTGGGTGATTTCCCGCGACACGCCTGACACTCTCTCACGGCACAACGGTTGAGAAACGCTGCTCTGTGTAAACCCAGCAAGTGTGTGTTGAGTGACATGTAACATGTTGTGGCGCCAGCACTCAGTGGCCAAAGGACCAGCCGATCCCAGCCTTCTCGCTGACGTTCATCGGTGGCTGGCAGCCGCGCCCGGTGGACGCCGGCTCCCCACTGAGCTCCAGTCTGGTAAACACAGCATTGAACCGCGTGTCAGAGGTCAATGTTTCAGCTCCGTTCTCTCTCTGAGTAGCGCTCCTCCAGGACGACGCCGGTGCCTCCATCTCAGACAACGCGGTATGTTGACGATGAAAACTGAAGCTGAAAAATTATCTTCTCAACCCCCATCTTTTTTTTTTCAGAAGTGGGAGCAAGTCAGGCCGAATGCGAGCCACCTATAACTTCGTTTCAAGAAACCACCGTGAGCTCACTGTCAGTAAAGGAGAGGTGGTGGAGGTGAGTGCAGCGACGTGTCCGGATGTTCCAGTGGAAGGTTACTGAAGGAAAGGTCCGTCCTCCCAAAGCTGCTGGACGTGTCGCGGCTGTGGTGGAAAGTGCGGAACGTCAGAGGGGAGGAAGGTTTCGTGCCCAGCAATATACTGGAGCCCGAAGACAAAGCACCGATGCAGGTGAGACCTGACCAGAAAACTTTCCTCTGAACATCGATTCCACTGTCACCGAATCCTCACAGCAGGTCGCAGGTCCAGTCACCCTTTCCAGAGTGTCCACCCCAGTGGAGGTCAAAGCCTGGCTGGAACAAAAAGGCTTCACTAAGATGTAAGACCTGGACTTTCTTTCTTGATCTCCATGAGCTTCTCGTGATCCGGTCTCACAGCGCCATCACGTCGGAAGCCAGTTGCTGCAGCAATTCAGAGCTTAAAAACCTGCTTTTCCCGCCTGAAACGAAACTGAACCTTGATCTGTGGCAGCACGGTGCGTTGCCTTGGGGTCCTGAACGGCTCGTCCCTGTTGGCCATGACCAGAGAGGAGCTCAAGTCCCTGTGTCCAGAAGAAGGAGGGAGGGTCTTTTTCCAGTTACAGGCCGTGCGCTGCACCCTGGCTGTGAGTGAGAGCGACGACCACACTGGTGTCAGCCCAAAACCCTTCTGAGCACTGTGCGTTTCTGCTCTGCAGATTCACGACTAGACTCATCACCAACCTCGCCACCAGGCCTCCGTCGCCTCACATGCTGATAAAAATCAATGTATATATATTTTGTTTTTGTGTGTTCGTAGTTTGTTAAAGTATTGGACTTGTGCAAGATGATTTAGGGACGGTGACGTGGACAAAAGATAAGATAGTCATCACACATGTTGTAGCATTCTGCACAAATAAAGGTGGATATTCAGCAGAATTGTAAAAGAGGAGCAAAATAAACACGTGTTATTACTAAGGACTCGTGAGAAAAAGCGTCAACGTTTTTTGTGTGTAGGTGACGTGTGGAGCAGGATATGTATATACAACATGCATTATGCAGTACTTTTATAGCATCAGAAAGGATTTAAAATATTAGATTAAAATTTAAATCTCAATTAATCGCACTGAAGATGAGTTAAGTGGGAATTAATAGCAAATGAATCACACATTTTGCATCTGTTGTAGATGTAACTTCATGGCAGCAGAGCAGCCAATAATGCTTTTTTCACATGAACATTTGTGAAGAAAGATACTGTCAAGTGATGGGCTGATGTGGTTTCATGAAGCAGTTTACTCAGCTTCAGAGCCCACGAGATGGCGCTATCTGCTCTAGAATCAGTGGATTTGAACAACCATTTCAATGGAACCTCACATCATTTTTAAAGCTGCAGCGCTGCCAAATGGGCTCTGAAAATGAAGACACTGTTTCATGAAGCCTCATGAACACATCACTACTCTCGATTAAAAATTTGAACCAATTGAAACCCTAGTTTAAATGATGACGATACAAACAGAACATGGGTGTAAGAAAAGGTTGACAAGATTAAAAAAACTATTATGGTAAGAGTGAAATATATTACAAATTAAATATTCATATAAAAATATAAAGTGGCCTTTAACACTTGAGGGAGTCATAACGTCCTCTCAACTACAAGTTTGTCTGTCACTCAACCTGACCCATGTTACGATCATTACAATTTATTGTTTTAGGAACAACGTGAGACTGAATCAGACACGAAGCTGGAATGGTTAAACATGCTTTATTGTAATGTTCGCCCACTACATGAACAATTGGAGCGGCATCTGAGCCGGTGACACGTCACATTCAGGCATCGGCGCGGAGTTGAAAAGGAAACTGGGAAACATCCAAAATATGAATCCTCATCTGTGCAGCGTCGTGGACGTCTGAACGTGTGGACGTTTGATCTGGTCAGACCCACGAGGTCCACTGTGGTCGGTCAGTGGACGGGTGGGAGGTGGAAGGGCACTGGCTCCTGCAGGAGCATGTGTGAGGTAGAGTGCACCGTGTTGCCCGTGCACCAGCAGATCCGTGGCCAACATGCAACTCTAGATAACACTATAACAAGATTTTATACTCAGATGTATAAATGGCTTAAAATGAACACTAAAAGAAAAATAAAATGATTCCTTAATAGATCGTACAATTTGCATCACACAAAAGGCTAGTTGTTTATTTATATTTAACTACTAATTTTGCCTCCTTCCTCATGTCAGCTGATTGTGTTAGGAGGCAGATGAAGACACAATGTTGGATCAGCGAGTTTGATCTGAAGTGCCACTTCATGTTTTGGAGTAAACGGTTTGGTAAGCACGACTCACAACACGTGGCTGAACATTCAAACTGGACAATCAACTTTTCTTTTCCAAGTCAACAAGTCAGAACGTGTGAACAATGTGAACATCGTCTGCGGCCAAGCTCAGACCTCCCTATTAGCTTTTGTTAACGTGTCGCGGCTAGCTAGCATAGCTCACAGTTAGCATGGCGCAACAATGGAAATACAGCTGAGTGCATCAAACATGGCGCTCAAATCCAACAGAGCGAGGAAATCAGCATTGGAGAGAAGAACAAAAGAAATGACCTCATAAACGTCACACTTGGATTCCAAAATATTGCCCGTACAAAATATCGGCTCTGTCGACTTTAAAAAAATACTTTTGTCTTCTCCGCGTCCCTTTGATTTTTGGATGCTACAAGTATGTGCTGACAACAGGACACTGCATAACGCGAGCGAACCATTTCCACTGTGTGCTTTCAACAGCAGAGGGCGTGAAAGTGCAATCGTCTCTGGCTTTACATCCCACTGTGACAAGAATTGCTTCAGAATGCAACAAGTAACATGCAGGGGAGAAACTGCGGCCCAGCACTGGTTCAGTTCCACACACCCACAGTCTCACCAATCACCGAGTCTCCACTCGGTGAATCATTCATCCGTGCAAGAGCAACCACGCTGCTCCTCGTGTGGGGGTTAAGCTACATTCACAGAGCATGCAGTCGCCGGCCTCCACCGCGGAGGCTCAGGAGGTGGCCAGGACGAAACACCAGGAGGCCGTGCGGTGCCCATCGCTACAGTAGGAAGGCACTGTGACGCGGTGAGTTCTACTCAAGGACAGCAAGGGGCGGAGAATAGGGTGACGGGCTTAAACATGCAACTTCGTTCAGCAGCTTTACACGGTCGCCACGTGGATGACACTGTCCTAGAAGTGTTGGGATCTGTTTGGTCTGCCCTGCTTTCCTGGGCCACTGGGAACCATGGCAAAGAGCTTGTCGCCTGGTGCTGGGGTGGGGAAGCGCCACTCCTCATGACCAGTGGTGTCAGGAGTGGGCGGGTCGCTTGAGGCCATCGGGCAGGATGTTTGACAGGGCAAATGGTGTCGGACGTGGGATGGAAAAGGAACTCCGGGGTTGGTGAGTGTCACCCCTGTGCAAGGGATAACAGGCTGCTGCAAGCTAGGTCTGCACAGGATTTTCACCATCAGATTTCTATTTCTCGATAGCCAGACGACTTCACAGGGCTGCAGAATGTGACCATTTGCTTGGATCTTGAAGGAAATTTCAAACCTACTCTCACATGTCGGACCTTTACATGCAAACAGTTAGACAAGGTTTCACATTGAACTCAACAAAACAGCGCTGCAGTGCTGCAGTCTGAGTGAGGCCTGTCAATCATCGACTTTTTTTGCTGAGCCTGTGAGAGTCGTGATTATGGCCATAATGGTGCAGCCCTACAGCAAGCGTTGTGGGGGCGACAAACCACCATCACAGGGTGGAATACGGGCACTGGTCAAGGTCTTTGTTCTTCCCATAAAAACCCAGGGTCCAAGAGCAGGTGGGCGTGATGCCCTTTTCACATAAGAATGACAAGAGTCCACTATAATGTTTGCGGGAAAAACCTGGTTTTCTGTCGTGATCAGTCTAAAGTGCTTGATAAAGAAGTCTGAGGGCAACATGCGGATCTGTGAGTGTGTGTGTGAGTGTGTGTGTGTGCAGCTGGTGATGAGTCCATGGCTTTTGTTTGAGCGGGTGGGATCGACTCTCCATTTCAGTAAATTCACCTGCCTCACATTTCCACTGGGGGTCAGGGAACACTAACGTTACAAGTGGCAAAAATTGAATTTCAAGTTGTAAATAACGTCACAACAAGGTGACTCAAGTCTCACCGTCAGTTAATCTAAGTGTCTGTCTACAACATGCATGTTTTAGATTGTGCTGTCCTATGATGGATGCTACTCATACGCTAAAGGCTGCTGGTAGGTCAGAATTATACAGCAGATGATTCTCGAGTGTCTCAGTATCAGATGTCTGCTGCGCACGAGTGCCAGCGCTCGTGCGCAGAAGGTCATGCGGCGTGTGTCTATGATTCTGAATATCCACACTAAAGTTCTACACCAGGACGACAGTTTCACATGCAGATCTGTGGATCCAGTGGACTACAGCTCTGGCAGATCCATCAGCAGCGGTTCAGCAGCAGGACCAGCAGACCTCACCTGCTGACCAACATGGAGGTGTCACAAATGTCAACTGAAAAACGAGGCACCCTTCATTTGTGGCCACCGTTGTGATGAGTACGACTGTGACGAGAACTTCTTACTTCCTGTCGCTGCTCACTGGACTGGTGATTGTCAGCGCCGTCCGGGGAAGGGGCTCATGGACAGAGCCTCCTCCTCGTCAATCGTGTCCAGCTTCTCTGTGCAAACGGCGTGAATGATGAGGTCCAGCTCCTCTGTGAGGGTCTCGCTGCGGTATGCCGCGCGGATGTCCGGGACATTGGTGCGGCGGATGTCGTTGCTCTCGGGACCCTCCCTGCTGTAGTTCGGGCCCAGCCAATAACTCTTGGCCTGGAATGAAAACCATGGAGAAGTGAGGAAAGCAAAGATCCAAAACAGTGAGAGGATTCAGCGTGAAAACACACACCAACATTGTCCTAAGTCACTTGGATTTTGAACTCTTACCTTCAGGCTTTTAGCCAAGGGGGCCGACTGCAAAACATGAAAAATGGACGCCCAGTTTTTCTCAGCAGGACGCCCTAAATGTCCGTTAGCGTTAGTGTTAGTGTTAGTGTCATCACACTGGTTTCCGCCCAGTAATTTTGCCTTATTTGTTTACTGCCGTCATCTGGCAAGTCGCTACACTCGCGGCATGGAAGCGCTGTGATTGATGGGATGTCTGACGCTGATGACCGGAGGAAACCGCTGATAAGTTCCAAACTTTAAACAATTGTTTACTGAACTAACTCAAAGATTTGTAATTGGAGGAGTATTAAGCTCCTCCCCCCAAACCCCCCAACCCCAGTGCAGTGCAGTGAGCAGCGCTGGGAGTGGTGGAGCTTGCTGCACAGCACACAGTGCTCCATGAATGTGAGTTAAACAGGGATCAAAATTCTCGCAGTTGTATTGATTTAATGAAGAGGAAAGGCTTCATATATATTTCATTTCAGTGAATCAATGTTAAAATGTATGAAAGTTTAGAAAACAGCTGATACAACTGCTGCTTATCCTGTATAAATATATGAAAGAAGACGAACAAAACCATAGACTCTTAGCTTGTAGTAATGGAAAGAATCATTATAAAAACATGTATTTCTTTTTTAATGAATCAGGGTCAGCCGAGTAAAACGGCTGCCCAGGAGACTCCTGCATTTGAAAGTGATACTGTGGCAGCAGGTGGTACAGGAGTTCATCTCTGTTATTATTTGACTCAGATTGTATTTTTTTTAAATATATTTTTGTACAATTAGATGTTAACAGTTGTTTTTTTTTTTTCCAAAGCAAGATGTTAAGTCAGTCGTTGACTTGCCGTGTCTGGAGGGGAATGGGCTGGGGGCAGGGCTTTGGACGCCCTGTGTCAAAATCCTAGCTAACATCCTGCTCACCTTGTGGGAGAAGCCGCTCATCAGGACGCTGTTTCTGGCCAGCTCACACATGTCACAGGAGCTCAGCTTCCAGACTTGAGTAGCTATACTGTACTCTTCCATTAGAGGCTCCTGGGACACACACAAATGCACACATTTCACTTCACGGTAGCTTCATTAATATGTACATTTGAAATGACATATTTCATATATTAACATTAGAATATATTTTTTTTATTTCATTCAACACATTCATGTTATTATTTAACTCTTCTGGATTTCGTGAGAGTGGCAATAAGACCATATATCATATATCATACCAAGATCATATATCACCCCTTTAAAGAAACACAGCATGAGTGAAACAACGTTCTTCATTACACATCTGTACTGTCTTGATGATGATGATTTATTTCAGTGACCCGATTGTATGCCAACAGGACAGGTC